>NC_139054.1:16941455-18209093 GCF_965140915.1 Aythya marila
TCGAGTCCAACCTCTGACCTAACGCTAACAGTCCCCACTAAACCATATCCCTAAGCTCTACATCTAAACGTCTTTTAAAGACTTCCAGGGATGGTGACTCCACCACTTCCCTGGGCAGCCTGTTCCAATGCCTCACAACCCTTTCAGTGAAGAAGTTCTTCCTAACATCTAACCTAAAACTCCCCTGGCTCAACTTAAGCCCATTCCCCCTCGTCCTGTCACCAGGCACGTGGGAGAACAGACCAACACCCACCTCGCTACAGCCTACTTTAAGGTACCTGCAGAGAGCGATAAGGTCGCCCGTGAGCCTCCTCTTCTCCAGGCTGAACAAGCCCAGCTCCCTCAGCTGCTCCTCGTAGGACTTGTTCTCCAGGCCCCTCACCAGCTTCGTCGCCCTTCTCTGCACCCGCTCAAGCACCTCCATGTCCTTCTTGTAGCGAGGGGCCCAAAACTGAACACAGTACTCGAGGTGCGGCCTCACCAGAGCTGAGTACAGGGGGACGATCACCTCCCTAGCCCTGCTGGCCACACTGCTTCTGATACAAGCCAGGATGCCGTTGGCCTTCTTGGCCACCTGAGCACACTGCTGGCTCATATTCAGCCGACTATCCACCATCACTCCCAGGTCCTTCTCTGCCTGGAACAAAGGAATTTCCTTTCCTGTGCCAATTCCTTTCCTGTGCCAAACAAAATTCCTTTGTTTGGCACAAAGGAATTGAGAATATACCCTTCTGTGTGTGTGTATAGGCAATTTCCCCAATTTGCACTGAATTCTATCAATGGTGATGAAAATAAAAGGTAAATTTAACTTACTGGGTACTTTGAATAAGATGTGACTAGTTCTGTTTGACTGAAATGCTTTATGATATGCATCACTCCGGGATTTAATAGAATGACCCCAACTTGTGTCTTCAGTGTGACATTCACAGTCAGCTTGTACCTGTTGTGGGCAGGATATAGCCAGACCCCTACAGTTCATTATTACTGATATCTGTTTATAAGCATTCAATTTGTCATCTGTTTTTCTACGACGTAAACATTGCTCTCATTATTTCTAAGTGGATGTAATAAAGATCACAAAATATTTTTTTAAATCACAAAACATATTCACTAACAACTGTAAAATGAGATGCCTCAGTAAAAAGGTGCTTTAAAATAGTAAGTGGTTATTACTGTACTCACAAAATCTGTAAGTGTACTATCTGGAAATGGAACTTTGTATAAAATGGCATTTGAGGTGAGTTTTGTGTGCTTTTAAACTTTACAACATGCAAACAATAAAAGCAGTATTGCAATGAAGGGCGGCAGCACCCATTTCTGGGTAGAAACAGGGCAGAATTTGCATTCCTTCTTCCTGCTAAGAAAGACAGAAGGTCGTGTGTCATTTTACAGCCAGTTTCATCAGCTGCCACAGAAACAACTCCGACTGCTTCCATCATGAAGCTGAACCATCTCCAAGAACACAGTTTTATATTGGTAGGAAGTGCTGAGACCTGGAGCACCTCACCTCCCACAAAAATCCTATGCCACGGCAAAGCCAAGACATGAGCATTTTTCCTACTGAAAGCAGACATCTTTTCTTCAATTCACAATAGTAAAAATCTCTGCTCGAAACGATACCAAGCAGAGTAACACAAAGGCTTACAGAAGGAAGAACTTCTTTTATGTCATCTCTCCCCTGTGCTCACCAAAATAAATAAATAAAAAAGGAACAAGTGCAGGAAAGGCATCCTGCTAGACTGCTAAAAAGCTCGGAGCCAACAGTCAACCCATTAGGTAGCCTCATTATCCACTGCCTAGTGCCAAAGGCAAAACAGGTGCAGGGATACTAAAGCAAAAGGAAAGCACAGGCTGTTAACAGAAATCTGAAATTTTAACAGCATTAAAATATTTCCAAATGTTCAGAGAAACTTCACAGTGGAGCAGACATTTCCTGATGGAAAAGTAGCAGATAAGTGGGAATTGCTGTGAAGATGCAACATGCTGAAGACAGTAGACTTTCCCCGGTTTTGGTTCAAAATCTTAACACTTGGACTTGAGGGGCTCAAGTTTCATTTTTTTCCCCATGACAGTGAGGAGCATAAAGAACAGTGCTATCTTTGTGTCACATGAGTAAGTTTATCATTTCAGTGGAAGGGAACACAACTGCCTTTTTCATAGGCTCTATAAATAGGTTTGCTCAACAGGAGAGGCCGTATCACAATTGCCACTGCTCTCCCTCCATCCGCTAGGCGACTATTTCCAGTCCAGATCACACAATATAACTACTAACCAGCAGCAAACCTGGTCAAGTCAGTGAAATTGCCCAGCTGCAGAATCAATGTGAGAATTGAACCTTCTTCACAAGCAACCAACACAATCAGACCCTGGAGCTGGCATCTGGTGTACTGACCTATCTAGGAGAAAAAATGAAGACTAACAGAGTTCCCGACGTCTTGCTTTCACAGCACTTGGATTCTCTGATACATATTCTCAGATATCTCATGCCAGCATTTAGTTGAATTTAGTTTCTCGCATTCCCCCAGTTCCCACACTCAGATTACACAACACCCTTCTATTTATGGTAAGGTAAAGGCACACCTTAACACTGCTCTTAATGAGCAGTGCTCCTTATGAGACTGAAAGCCTCAGATTTTTATTCTTTATTACATTTGTGTCAACTTCTACAGGTGTTTTTAAAATTTATTCTTAATTATTCAACAGTATTACTACTGTCATTTAGTTTTATTAAGTTTAGATGACTTATAAACGCTTTATTTTCAGAGGGGAAAAATGTTCAAAGAAAATCTTTTTCATTGAAGCTGGGTTTGCAGACTGGACTTCTACTGGAGGGAGTGCACATATGTGAACAAGAATCCAAATCTCATTAGAATTAGTTACTAGCACTTAAAAACCTTTTCACATTCAAGATGTAATAATGCTGCCTAATTAGACTGTAATAGTCATGATAAATTGGTTGGCACGCATATACATACAGAAAGTGATGGACAGACAGGGAAAAACGTATAGCCTTAAAGGGTCAAATTAAAAGCCTGTCTATCCCAGCATCTAGTCTGCAGTAACTGATAGACTAGGGAGAGGGAAAAATAAAAAAGAGAATGGGACAAGACAGAACGTGTGTGAATGATTAACAGTGAACCACAGAAGTTCTCAGTGTAACAGCTGATACTTATACCCAGGACACCGAGTCTCAGTCTTTCCAGTGCTCTCTTTCCAATAGATCACAAGCTCCTGAATCATTTCATGAATACACCACGGGTTGTGCAGTCCGGGTCATCCCTGCACTCTGAGCAACCACCGCACACTCAGTGAATGCAAAGCAGCATTGATATTTCAGCATCCCTCTTGGTTGTAACAGGGCGAAAGATAGCTAATCGTGCAGACTCACAGATTAAAACTGGAAGCTCTAGGGCCAGAAACTCTTAACCACACAAATGCTCCCTTGCTTGTGCACATATGCCCTTTTCCAATATGGCCAGAGCTCTCCAACAGTTCACAGAAAATTGTTTAATTCATCCAGCAGGACTCCAGCTGATTTAATTTGCTTGGTTCACCTGTCTCTTTTTCCCAAATGGACTCACACTGCACTTCCTATAATCCAGAATCCAGAAGTCTAAGATGTTACTCGTTAGCTTTCTTCAGGACTATGGTTTAGTGGTTTAAACGGAAAACTCGGAACAATGAAGCCTCATTCCTGACCTCAGCCATGTCACCGTTCCCCATCGTTAGGCTTCTTGGGATTGTTTGCCAAAATAATTTAGAAATGCATTTTGCACATTCTTTCCTTGCCTGTGAAAAATGAGAAGAATATTTTGGAAGATTCATTACCTATTTATATATATACTTAAATTCACCAGTGGAAAAAAAAAGTGCTAGCACAAAGTGAGTACCTTTTGGTTACTTACTAATCAGCTCTGCTGGGGGTGCTTACACAGCCTTTTGAGAGAAATTTTTTCCTTGGAAGGAAATAATCTTTGAACTTCTGATTCCTGATTGCAGAGCTCCTCATGGAACTATTTCTAGCAGGTATGTCTGCTATTACAGGCAGGCAACACAATTTACCATTTAACAAGAGCTAAGTTTCCTATGCTTTTTCCACCCTTCCGCTACCAATCTGCTCTGGCACAAACCCAGGTGTCATTATTTCCATGTAGCCATGCAGATGGCTTTACTGAAAAATCTTCCCAGAAGTTTTTGTTGAAACATCGCTTTGAAGACTGCCTCTGTACAACTCAGAATTGCCACATGCATTTCTTCTTCCAGCTCTTATCACATTTTCCAGCCTTTAAGAACTACCACCTACCTCCTCATGAACATTTGAACATCCTCCTAAAACTCTTTGCATCTGATAGGGTCAATGACTGATCCACAATGGTGCTAAGTATGGATTCTCAAGAAGTACCTCAAGGAAATCATACATTTCCCATGACGTTAGCTTTTATTTCAGTGTGTTTCCGAACAGCTCCTTCAGAAGCTGCAGAATTACGAAATAAAAACAAAAATGAGACCAAAAACCAGCACCACTTTTGAGTGAGGAAAGAATAATAATGTCTACCTATCAAGCTTCCTTATATAGATTTTGTATAATAAATCAACTGCTGTTATCCCTGCTACACAAAGGATGGAGACATCGCAGTGGATGAAACCAGACATGTCAAGGACATCGTTATAGACAGTACAGGCAAGTTGTCCTGTACTGACAATGATGTGACAGTTTCCAGTGCTCTTGATACAATGGCAACTTGTGTGCTAGTAATACTAGCTAAACCCCCAACTATTCATAGCCTAGAGTGGCTTACAAGGAAATTCTATCAAAACAAAGTGCAATGGAAATCACAAATGATGAACAAACTCACTAACTGCTGGCAGCGACTCTTTCCTTCATACGCACACTTCTGTAATATTTCTCTTGCCTGACTATTGTGCTAAATAAAGAAGGTTCAAACTACATCTGATCTTTTCCTCTGAAGACCAACACTTTTCCAACACAAAGAGTATAAACTGTATACTAGCTGAAATACTGAGATGGCCATGCTGTCTCATGTGAGAGCATGATGCCAAGATCTCAGTTATTAGAGATGGGGTGTTTCATTAGACTGCACTGATTTTTATTTCTATTATCCTTCTGTAGGATATTCAACATTTTTCCCTCCTCTGATAAAAGATATAGATTGATAACTCAGTCTGTACGGTTTTCACTCGTGTATTTCAACACACAGATAATTATCACCAATTTAATAATGAAAATCCTGACTTAAAGATCTCCTTCATTTCATTCCTGCAGTAGAACATAGAAGAAAACTTGAGTTTGAATGTTCAGTTCAACATATTCTCCTACAAATTAACATCCCATTATACAATAATTAAGATTGGCTCAGACTACAAAATGACCTTAAAGAAAATTCAGGAATTGTGTCCCCCAGGATGAGACTCTCACACTTGCTCAAGACAAGGCTTAACACCAACTGTTCTTTGAACAACGGAATCAAACAATCATCACCTCCTTTAGTCCTATTCCCCCCCACAGGCATCTCAGCATTTATTCCCTCTAAGAGAAGCCCTTGCTTCAGCAGCCCCTTTCCCTCCTTCCCCTCAAAAGTCTCCCATGCTTCCCAAGCCCACACCCAGACTGCTTTCCTAGCCGGCTGGCTACGAGGCAGCGGGTGAGATATTTACACTCTCTTCCACAACCCCTCTTTTCCACAAAGCAAACAGACCTCATTCACTTGAAGGAATGGATGGTATCACGCTGCCCAGAGGCAGGGATGAAGCTGTACAGGATAACTCTCTTTGGATACATCACCAAGCTGCTGCACACAAGAGGAGTCCTTGATGGAGTACAGTGAGAAGAAAGAGGACTGAATTTCATCGCAGGCTACTCAGATTAGGCATTTAAGAAGTTATCTAACAACTCCAGCTTAATTAACTAAATTGCTGATAGACAGCTGGAATGGCATCACTAGGGCTCTCAGGAACAGCTGAGTTGAAAGTGCTGGAACGAAACCAGGTCTAGCTTGGCTCCACCTACTTGGGACAGGTGGACAAAATGTTTCAAGAACTCATCCATCCTTATTTTCTGAGGTTCAATTTACATAAAGAGAAAAGGATCCCCAAAAAGGCCGGGTATAAAAATTGCATCAAAAATAGCATGCATTTTTTTGTGACAACCAAAGACAAAATGAACTAAACCCTGTCACCCTGTTATCTCTAGTAGAATAGGAGGTAAAGCATACAGAAACAGTTACAGGAACACAGAGCTCGCCACAGGGATTCTCTGGGGTTCAACATCTTTAGCTCTGATCCCACATTAAAATGCATTTAAAAAAAGACAAATCAGTACAGATCAAAACAGTAAATTATGAGTAGGTTTTGAAAAATCAGCCTAGTTTCTCTCTTGTATTTTTTTATTCAGAACCATGTACCTTATTTATTAATGCCTTACTCTGTCATTAGATATTCAGGCAGGGTTTTCTTTTGTTACTTTCCTGGTTCAATGCTTTTTCTCCTCACTTGGGTAAACTATTAAACACATCAGTTTCCCTTTAAGAGTTGGATGGCCCTGCCAGCTTAGCCAACATGAAGCATTTCCAAAGAAGTTTCTTGCTCATCGCAGCGAGGAACAAAATATTTTAAAACCCCAAACTTCAAAATCCCAGATGGTCTTGAAGTCCTATTTAAATAAACTGCATGAATTTACAGTCAAATCTGCCCAAGAAACCCTTATAAGAGGGACTGAGAACTATAAATGTTCTCAGTTTATTAAAAAATGATTTGACACCAGCACAGACTATTTCGCATTTTTTCCTCACGTTGCAGAGCTAGACACACTTCTCAAAATATTTGCTTTCAGGAAAGTGACAGCAGCTCCTCAGGAAGGGGTATGTAAGAGCCAGGTATTTGATTTTTTGTTATATTTCATGTTATATTGTCTGTTGAATGAAATGCTTTAAAAACATTACCGTAATATAGAATTTCAGACTCTTAATCATTTTGACAGTTTTCTGTAACTCTTCAGAGCAACCTTTGAGTAAAAGCCCCTTGCAACCCACAGCCCTGAAATCGGTGCAGAACTGGGGGAAGGGGAGAGAAGGGCTACAAAGGTCTCCCTTCTAGAGCACATGCATTCATTAGAAGAGAAAAACGCCTGGAAATTTGGCACAAAGAAGAGTGTTTAAATGAAGTCTGCCTGAGGGGATAGCCCTGACTTGCACTCTTACCAACTGGATGGATATCATGTGACTGTTAACAAGTATTACGTACCATGTAAAAAAATCCCTGTGAGAAACCACAACACCATGCAACACTACATACAACTTCAGAGACAATACTTTCTAAAGGGGAAACGTTTCTCTTGTTGCAGTCTTTACACAAAAACATCCAGTCAAAAATGACAATAAGCCCCAACCAAGCCGCACTGCATGCTGCGCTTTTAGGGTGTTTGTTATAAGGTGAATTTGGATCCAAACTAAATTCACAAACAGTCAGGGTTTCAGGTTATTGTGAACACGGATTATTTTGTGCCTTAACCTCAATTTTTCTAGCATGTCTTCATCCCAATGCATACGCCAACTTCTAGACCTATATACAAGTTGTCTCCATCTTACATCTCAGCCCTCTGGAAGGACCATTTAATCATTGAAATGCCAGAGTCCATCTGCCAATTTATGTGCTCCCATTTGGAGATCAATTCCACAGTTAAAACACAGCAACGGGCTCAACGTGCACTGGGTTTTCCAAACCACAGTTATTTAAAAATCCTTCAGAACCGAAACAAAGAAGCCTTCCTTCACATTACAGAAAATTCTTGTTATTGGCTTGAAGCCTTCGATATTCATTGTCCCCCATGGCACATGAGTAACTAATTTCAAGTATCCATAAATAAAATACACAAGCTTTCATATAAGGATATATTATGGTTTAAACACAGGAACATACATGTAGATGTCAAATAGAAGTGTTTTATAACTTTTTGCTCTTCATAATTCTCTTTTTGGAGAAGGTTTGAGTGAAAAACACCTCACATGTCACTTTTCAGAACATTACAGTTAGGAAAACAGACAAAGTCGAATATGTATTATTGTAAGTGTGTACATTGCAATACCGCCAATCCCACATTCTGATGGGGACAACTCCCTAACGAACTACTGACAAGTTAACTATCCACTTTTGTCCATTTTTCTTCTAACTTATGATAGAAACGAACGCTCTGTAGGAGCTGCTTCCCCAGGAAAACAGTTCAGATGCAGCATCTGGAGGCTGATGAAGTATTGCTTTTGCCCATTTTCACAGCTGCAGCTGACTGCAAGAGAAGGTCGAGTGATTAACCTGAGGTCACCGAATGAGTCAGTGCAACAGGATTACAATCATTAACGCTCCCGCCTGCCAGTCCCAACCCTCATCCTCCTACCGCCACAGAGCCAGCCTCTACCAGCCTCAGCACACGGGTGATGGACTGGTTAAAGCCAGCCAAGCCAGAGAAAGGGCGATTTTTGCTGTGCACAGTAATGTCAATCCACTCGGTCCTCATGTGTAAATACTCTTCGAGGCCAGAACGGCTCTGCCAACACGTCTCGCTTCTGACCTGCCGAATGCCGGTACTGATGCCGTGGGCCCCCGTTGAACAGAGACTGCCTGCTGAGCCAGATGGAGAGGTGGCTGTGGAACTAGACAATTAATTGGAAAATTCAACACCAATGTGCACCTGCGTCCAGCAGTTCACTGACACCACAGAGAGCAAAAAGCAGCTCTGACCAGAGCAGTGCGGATATAAGCCATAAACCTCATAGCTGGGCTGGATACACGAATGTTAAACAGCATACAAACTCACAGTATTTTGAGATCAGTTCAGATGGGTAGTACTTAAACCATAAACAAGAACAATCACCAGAAATTAGCACCAGCGCTGGGGTATATGCAAGCCAAAACAGAAGTATGGTATATTCATATCACACATAGTAATACCCGACCCCAAATTCGCATGCTATAGTATAGGTAAAACAACAACCAAGGTGTTACGCAAAGGTTGCAACCTGAGTCAAGATTGTCAGAATTTTAATCGGGGCTTGCTGTAATCTTATTTTCTTAAATGAAGGTTCAAGTCATAAATATAGCTGTGACTGCAGTATCCTTTCCCCCATGCCAAGATGAGGGACACTGTGCACTGCTCCAGAGGCAGGGCTGTTGGTAAACATGACCGGCAGGCTGAGGTTTGCCTGGCCAAATCTACACGGGACCACATGCAAGGCTCCCAGCACTTGGAATCTGAAGTCAGATGAAAAATGTTCTCCTCTTAACCCAGTTCTGTACATGCAAGAGGTCTGGACAGTCCTGGAACTGTCATCTTGCATTAGATTTGTGAGCACTTTTCTGAAACAAGACTCTGAAGCATCTGTGGCTCACCTACTGATGTTTTGTAATGTCATGAATCAATCACATCTGATACACTGGACTTCCTCCATGAAAACTAGGATCGGTTTCACTGCATTGATTCACTGCCAAGATACTTCAACTGGTATCATGGGGTAGTGGCGTTTGTCAAGCAACAGCACTGTGCAGGATACAGTTTTAACACTGAACTTACTCTGTTCCTCAGTCTATGGCATGGGATCATGTGCAGAGATTAAAGAACTGAAAACAGATGGGAAAGATATCTAGCTCTTGAAAGGATAGCTCATCTATCCTATACCAATGCTTAATTAATTTCCTCCTGAGCTTTCCTAATGACATTTTGCAGGAACAGCTCAGAACAAAATATACCTGCACAGATGTGAACATAGGAATTCTGTTTTCTTCTCAATTATAAAAGAACACATTTTGAAAGTTATTAGGTACACACCAGAGCTATAGAACTTCCTTGGGTTTGATGATGGGGTGAAGGAAGAGAGAGAAAAACTGAAAACAACGTGTATGGCATCAGCAGGTAACTTCTGAAGTTATGAAGTTAGCTTAGTATGAATGGGGAGACAGGATTTAGCAACAAGAGAAACAAAAGCAACTCTCTTAAGCTTTCTACACACAGACTGACCCTCTATTTTTTTCTGTCAAGCAACTGGACACGCTAAGGACTTCCTATGCTTTTAAGTATCGCCACTCAGAAACTTGGACTGGAATAAGCAGCAAAGCAGCAGGCAGGCACATGCCAACATAGCCAGCAGTTTCACCTGTAGTTATGTCAAGAACAGAGGCTGCTGCTTCTTTTCCCATCATTCTCACGTGCACTGTCTCTCCAAGGTGGTACTTCTCCCAAAGTGGCATCAATTTCATTTTTGTGTCTGCTTCAAGGAATAGTAATTCCAGAAATTTTAGATCTTGACTGAATGAACGAACCCACACTAAGCATTCACAAAACATACTATTAGTACAGCACCTGTTATCCTGAGATACTAAGATAAAATATCCAATAAAAAAAAAAAAAAAGCCTTTAATTTGAAGACTGTTCATTCAACTTGATCATGAAAATAATAGAACAATAAAAATGAAGCTAGTGCAGTGCACAGGTCCTTGTTTACAAGTCACCTGTCCCCATTTCAGTCCTGGGGCTGGTCTTTTTAAGTCAAACGAACCTGTCTCCAACTGGCAAGTATTGAGTTTGTCACTTCCCAAATGTTCAAGGCCTCAGGAACACAGCAGTCACTGGAGTTCTTACAACTCTGACCTTGCACAGAGTGCTTTATCACATCTACAACCTACGTGCTCTCCTCTCAGCTACCCTATAAGAGAGGGTTCTATACTAGGAAGGTCCAAAATCAGCTGCTGAGGTGTACCGAAATACAAGCATACATTCACAGCAACAGATCTTTAGAGAAGGAAAAAAAAAAAAAAAAAAAAACTAAAGGGTTTTTGCCAGGTTGTACAAAAGGCAGACATTTGACCAGCTGCCACGCCGCAAGCTGTACCCAACCCACTGCCACGTGCGATGCCCCAATCCCAGTCAACCCAGTCTCCCTTTTGAGGGAGGACTGGGGCCGAGTCCTATTTGCTCATTATGGAGAGCACCTAGGGTGGGAGCAAACACCTTGCGGCTCTGCGTGTAACTAATTTGGACATATGGAAGGAGGCAGGGATGCCTGTGTTCTTTTTGGCCTAGGAAATACCATCCGCAGCTGTGAAATTCACACAAGCGCCGAGTGGGTAAAGAAAACAGATGGCAAACAGAAGCAAATGGTTAAAATGTTCCCTCCACTGCAACACATGTGAAATCCCTTACTCCAATGGGCTGCAATAAACCTACAAGTGTCAGTGCACATATAACGTGTTGAAGAATTTTTCTTCAGAAGGAAATAAATCTCATTTTTATCTAAGCTGGCAGTAAACAGGGTCAAATATTTTACTGTTTCTGCAGCAACTTTCCCTATTGTTTTTAATCATTATTTTTAATAAGGCCAGCAAAGTCAGCATTGCGTAGCTCCAGATCAAAAGGATGTGAACAAAGGTGAAGAGGGTCCATGAAGATCCCCAGTTGTCAAATGAGGGAAGTAAATGTTTATCGTGAAGTACAAACTCTGGTGCCAGATAGAGGAACTCGGCTTCACCAACACTGGATTTATTGTACGTGGCTTAGTCAAGTGATTTATATGGATTACGCCACATTTTCCTTTTTTGTAGCTTGCCTTGATAATCAAAAAATCTTTTTGTAATTTACATTAATAGCTCTGTGACACTGTGGAAAATATTAAAAAAGACCTTCATATTTTTGGCACCTCCTACTGCAGAGGACTGCACACAATCAGCACTCTTTTGAACTGTTCCAAAGGGCTTGGCAAGAATTTGAGGTACACCCAAAGTGTCATGAAAGACCCTGCACTGAATCCTCAGAAAAGCTGGTCAGCAAATGTCCAGGTCAAGAGTTTTCTTAGGCCCAAGTCCGCAGCGCTCCTCTGCCAGCAAATAGAAGCATTATGCACACAAGTCGCTTCCATTATCTCAAGGCAGTGTTTTTTTAAATAACAACACGTGTTATAGAAGCATTGTTTCCACAGTCAGTAGATCCCAGCTTGGGGAATCACTTCAGGCCACGGAAGGATGCCCCCACAGAAGACACCCAGAGGAACCCAGTGAAGAACAAAGTTTTTCCATCACCTGCTTTTGCCTCAACAGCATGAGCAAATCAAAGCACAGCAGAGAAAAGTACCATGTAGGAATCCAAGAATGGAAATCAGAGAAGTCTGAGGTTTTGATCATAACTACTGTTCTGACCTTGCAAAGAACTTCTTTGATTTTTCTAATTTACATTTTTTTTTTATCAGTTAAAAAGGCTCCTACCTCAGCGTAGTGTTGAGTGAGTGACTGAAAGGAAACAATTAAAATTTTGTAAATATAAAGAAGCTGAGGCTCCAAAATAAGCTGAACACATCAGAAAAATCTGGAACGTTTTCCAGATCAGTGACCACAGAGATGTAACTATCTTGCTTTTCCTTCCACCTCTGTTATGCCTCCTTTGTGAACTTTGGGAAAGTCTGAATCAAAACTGCATCTGTGCCAGACTTGGGCACTAAGCACAGATGCCAGAAGATCGCTGTCTGTACACGTTGTGCATTTGGAACCATTTAACAAATGGTAAAAATGCATTTTGCTGCCTATTTGTTATTAGTACAATAGAACGTAAATATAACAACTAAAATAAAACACACTCAACTAAGTGCTGGTCCACTGTAGAGTCAGTCATCTCCCATGTAGCAAGAGGGCTTTTGGAGAGCTGGTTCTGCTTCCCAAAGATGATGAGCTGACAACAGCCACTAGGAAACTTCTTTCTGGTTTTCAAGCTGTCGGTCCCCACATCAGCAAAAGGACGATAACTGCTGCAGAGCAAATCTTTGCTATCAGTAAGGTATCAGGACTACAGGCTACGCGAAGCCAACGCTGAAACTTTCCATTTTAAGAACATAAAGACAATTTAAGCTTTCATTGCTAAACTACAGCCAAACCTTCTTCCAGAGATATGCAAGACCTATAGCAGCTTCTCACCGGGCCAAGAATCAGTTATTAGCTCTAGTAGAAAGCTAAGGACACCTAAAATTTTCCCATACGTGTATTTCTTTTAACATGTAATGAAGCACTGTAGAAAAACTCCTTGGGAACACTTTGAGACCAGCTGGATACTTGGATAACAGCATTTGAACAGATTGGAGTGAGAGAAGCAAAACTGACTTTTACAGCCTGACCCAGATATGAGAAATCTCCAACAATACCAATCTTTAGTATCTTAGAGAGGAATCTCTTTCCCATGTACTGAATATTAAGCTGATATAATCAGGCAGGAGAATAAACCACCATGTTTGAAATAAGCCACAGGCATCAGCTCCCCTCATGAAGTGTGACAGCGATCGGATCTGTTAACTACGTGCATCAGATAAAAGATGTGATGAATGAGCATCAACGAAACAGACACTGAATTTTCACTGGTTCTCGCCTCCAGGAGTTAGCTAAAGTCAAATTACAATTGAAGAGGATTTACTGTCAAGATACCAGTTACTGTTAACATCTGGATCTTTCCTGCTTCAGAATCCAACCAAGCTTCAGATAATTTCATATTTAATCATGTTAATTCCAGCCTCAACGGGGACAAAAAGCAAACATAGTCCACATGCTGAACAAGAAGAAGGAAAGGCAGACGTTTATCTGTTAAATAAAATACCAATGATTAATAAATCACATGTTTATATCTCTTTGGAGGAATACTTCTAATACAAAGTGAAGCCAGCCAGAGCATTCCATGCCAAATCAAATACTCATATGAAAAGAAAAGACAATTTCTGCCAGCTTCTATGTCCAAAAAAGCTTTAAAAATTGGAAAAATGAAAGCATTTGCCCTCTTTCCATGAAAATCCAGAGTGCTGGGCACCACAAAACATAATGTTCCCACTGATCTCCAGTAACAGATGAATAACAACAATTTCAGAGTTATGAGAAGTAATTTGATGCATTCCACTGTGAGAAAAAAAAAAATTAGCGTGTCCCTTTGATATCGTACAGACTTTCCTTCAAGATACTGCATTGTATAAGAAATTTAATTTCTTGTTCCTTATTGTCCAGCTGAAGACAAAGTGTTTTTCTCCCCACTTACAGAGTGTTCAGAAAGGTTGTCAGAACCACAATAAAAAGAAGACAGAAGCATCTTTAAATTATTATTATTTTTTAATTGGGTATCATTTTCCCTTGTTTGATGGGAAGCTTATCAAGCTAATTGGTTTACAAAGGCAGATTTCAGAAAGTAGTCAGTTTGAGTTCAAAGCTTCAAGCTTTGACAAGCTTCAGACAAAGTTACTAGTAGCTGAGCAAGAACTACAAGCTGAATACTAGTAGAGATAGTATCTTCCCCCCTCTGCAAAAACAAATACGAGAACTTTGGGAAGTCCATCCATTTAAAGTCAATTTCAATTTAAACAAAGGAAACTGAGCAGCCAACAACAATAGAAGCAAACAAGAACAAGCAAGAAGTGAAAATAAAGTGCATCATAAACGATGTGCAGTAATTTTGGTTCTGTCTCCACTTCTCACTGACCTTACTAACTGCAAACCCATTTAGTTTTTAACATAAAATGACAATTTAACGTTAAAAACTTGACAGAGTATATGAGAAGTTTAGTGGTTTTTCAGTGACAGAGTCAGACCCAGCTTCAGTTGTCAGTGAAGTAAAGGAGTCTGGAATATATATATGTATTATATATATAATACATATATATATCAGTTCTTTGTAGTACATGTATCTCCACCTCCAGGGACACAGGACACAATCTATTTTTCTTTTAAATCATCTGTTATTTCTTTCATATCATATTAATAATCCTGTACACTGTAATATAGGCTTGCAATTTTATAGACCAGGCTTATCTGGGGTGATAGAGTGTATTTTTAGGAAAAAATTACCATCAATTATCCTAAAGAGAGAAAAAACACAGTTCAGCTTGGGTTGGAAGGAATCTTAACATCATCCAGTCCCAACCCCCTGCCCTGGGCAGGGACCCCACCAACTAGCTCAGGTTGCCCAAAGCCCCATCCAGCCTGGCCTTGAACACTTCCAGGCACCCGCAGCTCCTCTGGGCAGCCTGTGCCAGTGCCTCACCACCTTCATGGTGAAGAATTTCCTCGTAACATCTAATCTAAATTTCCCTGCTTTTTAGTTTAAAGCCGTTCCCCTTTGTCCCATCATTATCTGAGTAAAAAGTCACTCTCCATCTTTCTTATAGGCCCCTTTCAACTAAGTAAAGGAAAAACTAAAAGATTATCACAGGCGGATATTCAATTCTACCTACTACTAGAAAAAAAGCGATCTGAATTTCCAAGAGTTCTCAGATCCATTGTTTTACATCAAAACAGAGTCAGCTGCAATTCCCCTTCCCACTGCACGCAGACATATCTCCACCCCCCCAAGCTGTGTTAAGATGGCTGGGCTGTTGAAGAAACCATAGCTGAAAGTTTTGAGCCCCTCTGTTGTCCCCCCAGGACAGCCCAACGAGCCTTGCAACACAAGCAAGCAGAGCTGCCCATCTCACCCCATGTGAGAGCCCGGCAACAAGCCGAGCAGCTCCGTCACCCTGCCTTCACACAACCCAGTGACAACCCATTCATTTTTACGCAACGTGGAGCAGCTCCAAACACTGACAAGTGTGCTTCTGCTCCAGAATATCCAAGGGATATTCACTTTGCAGGTAACATTGAGCCCCATTGTCACTTTTCCCAACTTCCATGTATAAAAGGGGAGGAGGGAATAGATGTTTTTCCATTTTTACTTACAAGAAAGACACAAGGGTTAACAAAGCAGCTGGTCCATAGTCAGCTCTAGGAGGTCTCTCCTCATGGCTGTGGGTCAACAAATCTCAGAGCACAGTTACCAGCTTCCAAGACAGCTTGTGCAAAAAGAGAGTTGGGGTTCTCAACTTGCCAAAAGTTCTTCCAGCATGCTTAGAAGCATGAATTTAGGCTCCTGTTAAAATATTGGTGCCCCAGAATTTTACACAGCACTTTGGTTTCACAGCACGCAACCTATGGCTAGGTGGTGGAGGACTTCACTGTAAGACTGTTAATGCTAAAAGCTTACAGATGTTTGAGGGAAGACCAGACAAGTTAATATAAGAGAAACTGAGGGGGTTTTAAAGTGCATAGATACCATCTGCCTGAAGCTGTTCTTGAAGGGCAGATTCTTGGGAAATTTGGGGGAAAATATCCCTAAAATTATATTGCAATATTGTTCTCTATCCAGCAGAGGATTTGCTAAGGAATTGCCTAAACAAGATCTTGTGCTAAAGGACCTCAAGCCTAAACTCGAGTAATTAATTCCTGGGTCAGCAGCAAGACAAACAAGTAATGTAGAGATGCCAGTGCCAGCCTGTGCCATTTCCACCCCACAAGCAGGCATGGCAGCCTGGAAGATGCTTTCCAAACAGGGATCCTGACCCTGCAGCTAGCTGGTTGGACCAACGCACTTGATCAGCCAGCAAGAGTCAGGCTGGACAGTTATCTGCTGGAGATTACAGAAAGACCAAGGAATGTCTAAGTTGTTTTCCCAACTTTATCCCAACAACTACATGCTCTATAGGATAAGCCAGTTCATTTCTTTGTGTCTAACTTTCCCCACTAGGGTAAGCTTTCACCTTCATTTTAAAGCAATTGCATATTAAAGGTTGAAAAAAGTTGCAAATCATAGCACATGATCTTTTTTTCTGTAGTTACAAAAGGAGAAGGATGGATGTCTTTTCTCCCTGTGTTATTCTAGACTCTTCTTTAAACAGCTCTACAAACTTAAAGCCATCTGGTAGCAGCTGTGTGTTGACTGCACACCTGTGCTTGAGCTGAAGTGGGGAAAAGTTCAATAAGGATTATACTGTAGGTGCCAGAACGTCTCATTCCTTCCAGAAATATTGCAAAGATTTAATACTCCCTCCTGCTTCCCCTCAACTGGTTTGTGCTTTATTCAGAGCACACAGATTAGAAAGACAAAGCATTTTCTGGAGAGTACAAAGCCCCTTCTGCTAGGAGCATAGCAGAAGTTTCCATGAATCTCTGTTGATCCTGGACCTGCGCTTGCAAAACTATATTGATTCAGGACAAAAATAGGCCTTTGGCTGGGCACTGTGGCTTTCCATAGATATCTACTCATCAACAAGCCAAAGTAAACTGTACTAGCAGTGAAAAAACACCATTCTGAACAACTAGACAATGCCGACCTTGCTAACACTTGCAGCTGCAGGGACCATACAGTCAAGTGCAATTAGGGAGTATTCTCGGGACGGTGTCTCCAATTATTTCCTTATCTAACCCTCCTTTTAAAATTCAAGAAAACAAGAAATCTGTGTACATGGCTTTAAAAGAAATGGAAAATCACAAAAGAACCTCTCAATGCGTAGAGCAGGATGAGCTAAATAGGTCAATAATGATTTTTGTTTTGTATATAGCATGGTAGTGCTACACTGCTGTCGATTCACTCACCGTGGTCATTCTTGCAAGGACATGTGTTCCTCGAAGTTCTCTCTAGAGCTCAGCAGTCAAAGAATGGGGTCTCCCCCATATTTTATTCTTATTAGACCAGGGCTGCTTGCCAGAAGCTAGATCTGGCTTTCTGCCATTGATTTTAGCTTAAATCCTTCCCCAGCTCTCATCTTATTCCCTCCTCTTCTTTATCAATGCAATGCCCTGCAGTTCCTGCTCCAACTCAGTGCTCAGAACCATGCAAGGGCATTCACTAAGAATGCTATGTTGTTAAAGGCATTATCATCTGAATTAAAAATAAACCTCAACCATCTGCAGGTAATTATTATGACCCTGTGGCATTCTTTGCCCCATCCGTCTTTTCACCTCTGTTATCATTAGTAAGATTTTGAAATAAGGAGCATGCTCTCAAATAGGAAAATTCAGAAGCTGAGCAAAGCCCCCTGCATTTTCTCAAGGAGTAGGACTACAAACATAAAGCCTTGCGACTTTTCAAGTTAGGCAACTATTTTCCCTGCTACAGTATTCTTGTAGTTAATAACTGTGTAGATTTGGTGAGTGTTCAACAGCTGGCATGAAGTGCTGTGGGATTTTTCAGCATTAAACAATCTGTGTGAGATACAATTTCCTTCTAGACCCCTCGTCTCTCTATTAATCCATCCAAATGAAGCAATGCAATATCTCATCTAAGTTTAGCTGCTCTCAAAATCCTTCTCTATGAGATATTAGTCACACTTAAATGCCCTCTCTCCTTAAAATCCATGGACGCTTCCGTTCTAGTGGGTAGTGATAATGCGTCACCTGCAAGAGCAAAGCAAAAGGTATGCCCCAAATAGCTTCTTCATGACAACATAGTTATCCAGAGCCAGGGGGGAAGCAATTGTTTTTCTTCTGGAAAAAAAGAAATATATAACCAGGAGCAAGATTCAATCCGTATGTTAACTTTCAACAGAGAGCATCTGTGTAATCCAGAGTTCACAATTTCGTCTCACATGAAAATCTTTCAGCACAGCAACCGAGTTCAGGAAGAGAAAAAGAACTCAGGTATCTCTCATCATGAAGTTTAGATAAAGCAAGAGTGTTGGGTTTGGGCACAGATGAAGGTGAAAGAAAAGTAAGCTTTTCTGTGAAAGACAGAACGAATGCATCATATGAACTTCCAAGAAAATCAGACAGGGTTTCCATTCCCTACAAACAGGAGCATTCATCAATCCCATCTTGAAATGAATGCTGCATTAGACTTTTATACAGAAGGAGAGCAGGCCCAGTGTTCTAGGCCCTCTACAAAAGAAGACTGGTTAAAATCCCAAACCAGACATGCAAGCTATGTTCAACCAGCCAGTTTTACTTGCAAAGTCTCTGAGCTTTTGGGTGTCTGAGGCAGACTGATTTTTCAGTTTCAGCAAGGTCACCCCAATGAAGACCTTGGTTTCCATTCTCCACTGAGAACTGCCGCCGGAGGACAAATGAAAAAAGACATCCTGCCAAACATAACAGGGTCAGCATGAAAGTACTTGGGTGTGCTGAGCTGGGATGGTACTCAACCTAACTGCCTGCTAGAATTAAGGTTTTGTCAGAGGTGGCTACTATGAAGTAAAAGAGCTTTGACACACCATTAATCTAGCTCTAATAACGTTTTGTCCCCCTACTCCCAAATAAACACACATCTAACAAAGCAGATGACTTCTAACGTGTTATGTAGCCCTGTCACAGAGGGCTGCTTCATATCATCTCTGGCCTGACCTGAACTGAAAATGGGGGCTTCAGCAGCAGGCATTCACAATGCACGTGGCATTCAGTTGGTGCGTCTCTTTCACGGCACTCTCATTCCCCCTAATAATGTGATAAGTCTGATGATACAGCTCAAAGACTACATTTAGTAAACTCATATTGATAAGTCCTTCTTCAAGCGCCAAGGTCTGCCATACTGACAAAAAAAAAAAAGACATATTTGTAGACTTGCACTCCACTCCACGAGACCCACACTATTATTTCTTGGTGATACAGTAAGTGCCGTACGCAATGGGTGTAGTGTCGAAGATAATTCCATTGTTTTATGGTTAAAAATAAAAATCTTTCTCTCTTTTGGTGCAAGTTACTGGCCAAATTGGTGCAGCAGTTGCCCAAAGCTCTCAGTAATTCAATAAGGAGTGTTTCCTTCATTGTCCTTCTTATGATGATTGGAATGTCTCAGTCACCTTGGGTCAGCCTTGGTTTTCATAACTTTCAACAAAAGAACTGCTATCCAAAAAAGCAAGCAATCCACAAGCAATTCAAACAGATGAGGAACTCAAGCTGTTAATTGGGGACAGGGTGGTAAATCATACATTCATCACCACAGAATGTAGGTAACGTTCAATTTGAAGTATGTAATTCCTTTTATAGGAGGACCCTAAAGCAAAACAACTCCACGTGCATTATTTCATTCTGTGCTAATTACTTTTGATGATCTGTTATGATATCTGAGCATGAAGTCCCATTCCACACCTGATAAGTGCAGCACTAGTTTCAGTGCAATACCTGGATCAGGGTAGCACTTCAGGACTTGCTCTAGAGTTGTGCCCCTGCTGCACTAGCTCCTGAACAAAAGACAGATCTGTGCCAAATAAATTATCACCCAAGTACTTTAATTCCTACTTTGTATTTGTGAAAAAAACTCATTTGCTTGTAATCACTCAGTAAGTTAATGCAAAGTGAGGCTCAAGTACATAGCCAAACTACAGTCCTTTATTCACTAGTGCTTATATGACACTGAGATCCTGTAATAGGAAATTTCTGAAAAGGACAGAAGATTAAAGTAAAAACTTGAAGACTGACAAAATGCAAGAGTTGCCATTTGCTTCTACACAGATCTACTTGGGAAACAGTCCCAGAGCCAGTACTTTAATGGCTTACATACTGTATTTTTTCAAAAGCCATTAGGGACCCGAGAAATCCCACAGTGGTTATTTGGCATGACTGGAGAACTTCTATGCCAGAAAAACATTCTGCTTGCCAGGATGAGGTAGGGGAGGCTCCTCTTTAATTGGGCTGGTGACCAGTTCTCTCAAGGAAGGGCTCTTCATTATTCAGAGCCATTTCCTTGGGGATAAAGAAGGGGAGAAATTTTTGTATGTGAGCAGCCCGGTTAAAAAGCAAACACAGGATCATGTAATATTATACCAGAGTGAAATTTTCAGTCTAGGTTTCATAGACCCCTTATCGAATAGATGTGAGGAAAGCAGTTTTGAATGGTATTTTTTAAAAACAGAGCTTTCAAGAAAAAGAAATTAAAAAAAAAGAAATTGAAGAGATATCAAAAGTACTTACAGATTTTTCTTCCATTTTAATTTCATTTCAAAAGGAATAAAGTTGACTTAGCTGTAAAGAATCAGCCATGCCTATATTTATTAAGTTTACAAGATTCTGCTTTAGATATACAGCTTCACCCCCAGTTGCAACATCACCTACAATAGCATTAACTAACAAAGTTCTGAGTTCATTGAAATCAGTATTATCATACTGAAATCATGTCCTGATAAAAGATCAGGTAATCACAAAGGTGTTGGTTCTAACTCCAGCTACTTATATCATACTACTAAATCATATTTAGCCACTTTGCCCCCAAAAGAAATTAAAATTAGTCAGCATATACTAACTTAAGTGCTATTTCACATCAAAACAGACTCAAGAGATTCCTCTAGTTTGGATTAGCTCCCAAACTCCTAAATGCTCATTTTAATTGAAGCATGATGGTTTTATTCTTTTACCCACGCTGCTTTTATAACAGTTTGCGTATCACAGTCTCTTTCAGTTACCATTATAAGGTACAGAATCAGATCCTTCATAATGACTTCTCTCATATATATATGTACTTTTATATATATATTTATATATAGCATTGTCATTGCAACTGAAGTCCGGGTTTTCACAGTACGTTCTACCAAATCATGTAAAATTTATGGGGAAAAAATTTCAGTTTTCTTTTCCATGCCATTGCTCAGCACTTCGAGTCAGCAGAAGGCAGCTCATTCACCATCAACTGATTACCTTCAGAACTTGCCGTAAGCTTTTCCAAGTAAGCCCTCCGAGATCAGGCATAAGGGAGAGTGGCAGAAACACAGAAGTTGCAGTAAATCAGTTAATTAATGAAGCACTAGATGGCACTCTAACATTCAGCTCTTTGAGGTGTGTTGGGTTTTGTTTTTTCTTTTTTTTTTCCCCCTAAGTCCTTTTCTCACCCAGGTTAGAAAACAATACAGGTACCTGAATTGATTCAGGTCATGAATGAAGATTTTTAATTCTTTATGTGGGAATCTGCCTTATGAAATATCATCTATTATTTTAATGCCAGATTACGACTAAAAAAATCGTTCTGTTTTACAAAAGCAAATATTTCTTCTAAAGAAAAAAAGTCTTAGAAATATGAAACAATTCCATTACTGCAGTCAGTTTAAAAGCAGACTTTAGTCTAAAGCAAAGCATTACGTTGAGATGTTTTTTCTTCTTACCAATAAATGGTCAAGAAAAAGTTGAAATTAACTTCTGAAAATCAACCTTAATGCTTCCAAAAACGCTGGACAAGTCAACAGAGCTGATGATATGCTAAAGATTAGCCCTCCTGAGACAACAAGGTCCTTGTTTTGCCAAACAAGCCTAAGCACACCTATTTCCACTGCTATTAGGATGCATGGAAGCACTGTTATCTCTAGACAGCACGTAGATAAGAAAACCGAGGCTTGGAGCAATTAAATGATAGGGTCAAAACTGCAGAGGAAATATCTGTCAGAGCAAGGAAATGAAGCCATTCCAGGTCAGTGACTTACCCAGGATGCAGCCTTTCCCTCTTGCTTCCAGCAAGTCTTGGGACTTGCTTAGAGCACACATCAAGCACCTGGGAGCAGCCAAATTCCATCCAGGACTCACACGGAGCTTCAAAGGAGTTGAATAAGGTAGCTGGCCTGTGGGCGGATCACGGCCCTGATTTCAGAACAATCTCATACAACCAATATTCTCCTTGACTGAGGCATAACAGGATGTGCTATCTTGCCTGTAAATTATTGCCAAGAAACTTTATTAAGTAGTGAAAGAGCAATATCAAGAAGGGAACAGAATTTTAGGTGCATTCTAGATCACTGAAAGAGCAAAAGACCATGCAGACAAATAACACAGTAGGCTATTTTATGGGGGTACTCTGGAAAAACAAGACTAATAAAGAATGGTGTAGGAAGCATAGAAACTGGAGGGAAAAAATTACACAAGCAAAAAAAAATATATATATATACATAAAGCAGTAAAATGTATGAAAATCTAGGCCTTGCTGAAATTTAAATTGGACAATTGAAACTGATTATACAAAAAGCACTGAAGTTACACCGAGGTACATGAGGTCAGAATTGGACCTAAAGAACCTAATCTCTCACCATATCAACAAGTTAGCAGGTGGTCAAGAAAGTCCAGCTGGAGAACAGGCTCAAATTTTCAGTGAGCTAATGCACTAATCTTTTACTTCGGCAGACCTGAATTCAAAACTTAAGATCATGAACTAAAATTAGTCTGCTGCTTTCATTCTAGTCCCCATTTGTGCGGAGCACAAAACCACCATAAAAAGTGTCATGACTGGCACTCTCTCTAAGACAGGCCCAGTTCTGGAATAGCAGGAAATGTTGTTAAGCTAGGACTGAAGCACACTGGCACAGCTGTGCGTGGAATTTTATACTCTGCCCACTCTGTGCTTGCCAAAGCCAAATGTTTTTTCTCCTTGACTTTTGCAAGTGCCACATTCATGCTAAAAAAAAAAAAAATAAAAAAAGTTGAGAGAGAAGGGAAAAGAAATACAGAATGATTCATTAAAGTCACTGGAACCAACACTGCTCCAATGCCTACCCTGTGTATCTGCAAAGGCGGGGATATCACATTGGATATAAATCTGTACAGTTTTTTTTGTTTGGTTGGTTTTACATGTTTATAACAGAATCCTGTTTTGTGGGTTGCGTTTTTCTGTTTTGTTTTTGACATAGCACGCAGCTTCTCTTTTTGTCCCATAATAGTGGTGCTCATCAGGAAACCTGGTCTAACTTTTGAACTAGACTACATCAAAGCACTGCAAAACCAGGAGATTTTCCCACTCAAAGTCAGCTAAACTGGGATCGGCCCCAGTGGCCAGCCAAACCTAGAAACGTGCTTGAATTTTTTGTATAAGATACTCAGAGTTACCCATGACAGTTCACTGGACAAACTCCAGCTACATAAAACAAAGATAATGAGCCATGTGTCAATAAGGAAAAATCACATCCAGTGAAAAACTCCTGCATAACATCGTGTATTATTACAGGCTGCCCTATCCAATAGTTAGAAACTAAAAGAAAGGCTCCTGAACTATGACTTATCCCTCTAAAACCATTTAATATTGAGACAGGGCTTTTGCAAGCAAAATTTCTCCCATGTATCATGAAGTTTTCAGCCAAAATTGGCAGTGAAAAGTGAGGTCTTCGGTAACAAACAAGATACAGTAAAAATGAGCAGTTCGGGGCGGTTATGACATCTTTATGACAGCAATAAAAGCACACACAGGAATGAGTTAAAAGAAAATAACAAGGAATCAACTGGTCTAGGAGCTTAATGAATTGTTCTATTTGACATCCACCCGCCATAAATAACACAACTCCCCTGCACCACAGAACTGAATAAGACTAGCTGACTGGAATTAAATAAAGCAGGACAGTAACTTTTGCCAGCAAAAATACAAAAGCCAGATAACAGTAGCAGCAGTAGTTGCTGTTAATCCCAGGAAACCGTTTTTCTCCTTTTGGCAAAGCAGCCATTCTCCCCAAGAGCAATTCTCATTCTGAGGCCAAGGTGGTGCTCAAATATAGTAAGTAACAAGCACCTTGCTCCAAAGCTACCTGCTTCAGCTCTGCCTCTTCAAGTGCATTCGAATGGGAAGGAACTAAGTCTCCCAGGAGGACGGCTTTGCCTTTCATGCAACAGAGTTCATACACATAACTACTGGCACAAGAGTGGGCAGTCAAAACTACCAGATTAAGTGTTAAATTTTTGGATTTGTAGATCAGTTTACCTTATCTACAAATGACATATTCCAAGAAGACTATGGTCCTCATACGAACTGTATTTTGAAAGAAACTTGTACATAAGAGAGTATCTGTTGATTTTTAGGTGAACAGCACCACTTCTCCAACTGGGCATTGAGTTCTCCCTCACAGTTTCTTGGTCTTTGCACCACTAGAGTTTGCTTTGGTTTCAAGGATCCCAGAAAAGGTGTTCAACAAACACCAGCAGACACCTACTGGAGGCATTTCCCTCGGAGCAGCATATTAATAAACTGAGTAGTCCTTATTAACGGGGTGGACTTCACTGGCTGTTGTACTGTCTCATAGGCTCCATGCCTCCAGAAGATGCCTCTCAGGTACAGGAGAGCCTAAGATAGATGCCTAGGGCTGTAAAACAGAAGGAGACCAGTTCTATTTCTGTAGCTAGGGGAAAAAGAAAAAAGAAAAAAAAAAAAAAAAGCAACGAATAAGTAATAAATAGAACCTGAAACTGGCCGTAGAACTGAGATGTTTAAGCCATGTATTTGTAATACATTCACTCTACACCTATTTCATTTTCTTCCTGAAGTTATACTCTCAGAAAATCTGTAAATAAGAATATGTTTTTTGTCCATAGTCAGGCAGTAGAGTTTTTTTTGTTGTTGTTTTGTTTTAAATGGTTCTACCTAAATGAGAATAGAAAACACTGTTTCTCAGAGCTGTTTCCAAGTGGAAAGTCTGCCAGGACATCATTTTACTTGTGTGAAAGTGACACGAAACAACAAGGAGGCAGAGTTAAAGGATAAATATGTTTTGAACAAAATTTCATATTATAGCTTGACCACTTAAAATTAAAATGTCAGTTTCCACTTATTTTGAATTCATTTGAAAGTTAAAATTACAATGATAATAAATGGACAACCCCACACTGGGAAGTTCTGTTTTTATTTTCAGTACACACTTGCTAATGATCTCATATTGATGCAGTAAATGAACATATAAAAGTGACACAAAGCCTCTTACAGCAGAAGCAGAGGAGTTCTGCTGATAACCTAATCGGACAACGTCATAAAAATCCCACATGCCTCTCTAGAAAAAGCCCAATGCAAACAATACTGTCACAAAGTGAAAAATCCAAGATCTGGATTAAAAAAATATATTTTTAGTTTCTCTGGTGAAGAAACCCTTCACAGTAGCAGCTCCCTCCTCAGTCACCTCAGCGCATAACAGTTGTAGCTGAGCAGCTTTTGGCTAATTCACACCATTCTACCTCAAATGCTTACACAGGTGTGAGCTGCCGAACCTGGCTCCTTTGCAGCCAGCTGTGAGGGGGGGAACCTCTCGGACCACAGACCAAAAGCAAAGTAGGGAAGAAAGGAAAAAATCAATTGACTTCTGCTACCAAGTAAAAACTTTACAGCTGTTTTAAAAAGGTACTGAGCTACCAATTTGCTTTTCTATCACACCAGTTATTAGGCACACTCCTGGCTTTAATAACCGTTTTCTGCTCCAACCATTTGTGCAATACAAAGAACAACACAGGGCAAGCAAAACTTGTTTAATTAGAAATGCTGTTTGCTAAGCATTCAGAGGAGCTCACGAAATTGTTTCACCATAACACTACTTAATCTAATGAAAATTTTCTTAAAATAGGGTTTGTTTCCCTTACATGATATGAATGTATTGTTCCTGCTAATTACAACTGATTCACACAATAAAGTGGCTACCATAAAATTAAGACGCGGATATGTGAACAAGTTAGTGCAGGGTAAACTGGGTTATGAACCTTCAGGGTACATCACCTGCGCTGTGGTAACGCCGTGTAAATGTTTTTGCCCCATGGTAAATTAGAAGTAGCTGATCCTTATTCAAAGAGCTGTTGAAAGAATTTCTGCTCCTTTGCCAGCTAGTCCTCTGGTTTTGAACAGATGTGGTCAGAAACTATATGAGACCAAATCCTGGCAGGAACTACAAATCAAGATACTCCCATTAGCAAGAAGTGAATACCAGCCCTGCTTAAAACACTGTAAACCCTATCATGGACTGCAGTGAAAACACAACTTTGCCTTCTGGGTTTCTTTCTGAGAAACCTTGTGTTGAAAATGCTTGGAGTGAGCTAGCCATTCATCTAGCACTTGCGCAGTTGCAACGCAAGACTTTGCAGAAAAGCCCAGTCCAACAGAGTGCTTTAACTCACGGTTTCTTTACAAACATCTTGGCATACAGAGAGTGTTATCCTGACGGCTCATGACAACCTATGGTCTGTATGGCCAGTGCTGTTATAACAGCCAAAAATATGTATGTAGTTAGAAAGGAAAAGGGAACAACAGGTTGAGCATATACACAGATACATCAATAAAGTTTCCAGGACTGTATAAGGAATTTTGACATACAATATAAACAACTACAGTGAATAAGAGTTGTCTGAAATTTCCTAGATTACCCTAAAAATGTTTTTCTTCACCATCCATGACATTTTGGATAACAGTAGCAGTACTTACTGCAATGAAGGATTACATTTGTAAACTCAGTATTGTGTCTTATGTGACTAAACACAGAGCCTCTGGAACAAGTCTTCTGATAACTCAGAGTATTATTACCTACTATTGATCCAAGAACTGAGCTGAAACTTGGAAATTTCTGACTTTTTTTTTCAGTTTGAATGGAAAGTATTTGAACTTCCACAGCTATGACTTCAGGTTTCAAAATAAGTTTCAGATATTCCCTTCATCTTTTCTCAGAAGTGGAGTTTAAGTGCTATCATGCCCTGTGTCCTTTGAAGCACAACAAATTATCAGCTGGAAAAAAAAATAAATATCACCACCACAAAACCAATAAATAAATAAAAATCATCTATGATTCCCAGCTCTTTCATCTGAGTGACATTAGTCAAGTTTTTAATGCCTGAATTTGTAAGTCCGTCATGTCTGGCATTTCTATGAAGACATTAGCCATAATAAAACACCAGGTGATTCAATCATCCCTTTTCACAGCTACCCAAATTTTTTTTTTTTATTTTTTATTTTTTTTTCAGAATTCTATTTTTAAAAGCAGTTCTCAAGTTTTGGATGGGCATACGTTTCCATGCAGTGCCTCCATCTGAAAGCAATTAGATAGCTCTGTTTTGGAACTTCTCTTTAGTTGCATTAGATACTCCAGCCTAATAACCTCCAGCCTAATAACCCTTGCTGAACTCGCTCCACATAGACCAAAGATCTCATTACACAGAGTATAACCCTCATTATTACTGCTCAACTGGCCACATAAGTGAAGGTGTTGGTATTAGTATCACAGAACTTTGCTTTTTGAGCTACACTGCTGCCTGCTGATCGAGCTGGAAGAGGGCTGTATTTGTGACAATTTGTTCTACCTTCATGCTATATTTTAAGGAGTCCTCATGGTCCATGTTTTTCTGAAAGGTCATCATCTAACTGAATCGTCCCCCTCTATTTTTTTTTCATCACTGCCAGTCTTCCTTGTTTTCATAAGGAATGTATTATTTGTGTCTTTATATGTGACCAAAGCTGCATTAGGATCAGGTATTAAAGTCAAAGCCATAAAAAAAAAAAAAAAGATTTCTAGGTTCCATCATGACCATCTCTTGTCTTCTTCAAAGAACAGATGAAATTTGTGGCAAATTCTAATGTCTCCAAGGGGCATCTCTGGTCTCCCTGTGCTGATCTTGCTCTGCAAATCCAAGCACCTACACTTGAGCACCTATTCCCTACAGACATAGGTGATAAAAATGGAAGTTCTCAAGCTGCAAGACACAGGATCAGACCCAAGCAAACAGTCCCCCACTTCGCTTCCTGGTACTTAGTCATGTTGAAATTGATGACTGACCCCCAAGCCCATGACCATCTTAGTGGCACAAGCCTTTCATAGATTCTGCAGCTCTGCTTGACTTGGCTGACCTGTCCAGCCACTCAACTGAGGTACGATGTAGAATAGTATCAAGTGTGCTAAGTCTGTTTTGCACTACTTTCAACTTTTTTATTTAAAAAAAAGTAATATATGGATTTGCAAAGGGGAAAAGTCAATAAATGTCCCACTCTTATACTTTCACATAATTCATATGACTATACATAAACTAGTAAAAAAGTTCTTTTACTTACTTCACACTTGGACATAGTTATCTCTGCTACTCTGCTGAGAAATCTCAGAGCCTTCCTCATCTCCTGTGTTCCCCTGAACTTCTTCCTAACAGGAGGAACCAAAGATCCATCCCAACATTTCACACTGCTGCATTAAAGTTGGGATTTGTCTACCCACACACTATTACAAAGGCACTTCTTGGCACTTTCTGGGAAAACTTTACACATTTATTTTTATGAAACCTCTAGGCTTAGCCACAGTACTTTTAGGACATCTTTGAGCTCCTGAAGCACCTCCTGATTTTCACTTCTTCTTTCAGACCTGAATGAGCTGGCAGACTTCAGGGTCTTAGACATTTGGATGAATCAAGACGGTTGGTAGAGCCAAGTACTTTCACTGCACCCCTCCCCATTTGCAAAGATCATATAAAGTTGTATACTCCTCTATGCTGCAGGGATCAAAATGGTAGTTTTCTGTTCATCAGCTCCAGCCTCTTTCTAGCATTCCTTCCTTCTCTGCCTTCCCGTACTACCAGAGCTCTTGTGCCTCTTATGTCTATTGTCTCCCTTCTGCCACTACTCCCATCCTTTCTGTCTTACTTTCAGTCTCAGAAGCCTTCAGACAATGACGTCCCACTACCCATATTTACATTCCACATGCATTTGCTTTGCAGGTCTGTGTTTGGAGGGGAGGTTTCTAAAGCTCTGCTTCTCCCATTTGGTTTCATAAGGAAGATCTGCTCTGAAAGCCGCCCCCGTACATTTTAGGGTCCGTTTGTGACAGCCTTCAAGCATGTTCTCATTCAATTGCTGTGGCTCAGCCAACTGACAGCGAGCTGGTAAGCTACAGTAACTGAGTTATATTCTTGATCCTAGAGCATGACAGCCTTTGCGTGCTGTCTTCTGGAAGAAAGTGGTCTTGGTTAGCACCAACTCAAGGGCTGGCTTTTGTCTCTGGAGCATTAGTCTGCTGGAACCAAGCCAAGCAGAGGACTGGGTTTGAAACTAATGACCGGGCTTCAGTCCCAAAGCACTTACTCAAATTGATTAAGCCATGGCAGCCCCATTAAAACAGTAAGACAAAACATGTTAACTCATCCGTCCTTCATGCACGTTTAACCAAAAGCGTTTTAGACCTTGGATTTCCGACACCCTACATCCATGGAAACTGTTGGATTCATTTGTCATACAACAGGCAATAACTGAACAAATTTACTTGGCTTAATACTTGCCGAAGAACAATGCCTTTCTTGAAATTAATTGTCAGGTCCCTCAGGAGGAAAAAGAATACGTACTCCTCCCTCTACTGCTTAGATCGAACATCATGTCCCCAGACCTGGCCAATGCCATCCCAGCAGTGCATCAGCTTTCTGTATCAGACTCAGCCTCACTCAATGGGATAATTAATAATGGAGAACAGAAATAAAAGAAATATTATTCATTTTTTAAGTGACTGAGAAAGTGAGCATCTCTTTAGCTGTCAGCTCAATTATTTCTGTTAGGAATTAATTTGTTGGTTTTTCCACAACTACAGCTTTCCAAAGCCCACACAAGAACAAATTACATGGGGTGGGGAAAAAATAGAGTTTTGGTTTGCTTTTCAACTTACAGTAGGGTTCAATAACTGGGAAACAATTGTAGCAGAACTACTGCAAAATGACAGCCACTGACATTTTATTCTATAGAACATTTAGATACTGTGAATATTTTCCAGCTGAAATCTGTCCAGGTTTTCTTCTATCCAGTGCTCCATGTTTATTCCTGGAACATTAACGATGAAAATCTAGACAGCGTTACATTGTGTAAACTATTAGATGCACACTGATGATATTTGGTTTTATAGTGCCTTTGGCTTAGTCAGTTCATAGAATTTAAATGATCTGTATTCTGGCTAGCATCTGCTGTCAAATGAGTAAACACTAAATCAAACTTAAGACTTCATTACAGAGTTGAAAGTCTGTTTTCCTACAGACCTGGTATACCACATGATGCAATCAGACACATTATTATCTGTCAAGCATCCAAAAATGGGCTAAATGACTCATAAAAGCAATAAATAAGATATGGTCTCTGCCCCTGAAATACCTTACAATGTAATATTATAAAAAGACCCTTGAAATGAAGAAGATCTGGGGAACCAAGTTAGTCCTATAACAGGAGGGGAGAACATGGGTTACACAACACAACAGAGACACACCACTGCAAGGGAAAATGAGAGTAAGTTACATTGCCACAGCTGCACTAGAGTAATAGACCCTGTGCATGTTTCCTTCCCATGGTACATGTGAGTTACCTTATCCTGTAATCCTGCTCAGACATCTCCATGCTATTCCCATTTCCTTGGGCAGTGGATTCCAGTTTTTCCACTAGAGTAAAGGGTGTTTGCTTTCCTGCTTTTTGTACAATGACCTACTACATCCATGAGGTTATCTTAGGACTCTCCTGAGTTTAACTGGGCCTTTGTTAGAGAACAATCACTGGGCTCTTCCAGCAAATTGGTGCTAGCACCTCTTCTGACTACCAGTTGCTCACATACATGTATAAGTAACTCAATGCAGTTGAGCTTGGAAAGCTTTAATTTTAAAAGAAAAAAAAAATAAAAAATCCTACCTCTGTGCTGCAATAACCCAAAAATCATAACAGCAGAGCATACTCAGCAGGCATCCTTATGATTTAAAGTAGAGCCTAATAAAATTATGCCTCATGGAGAAAGACGAAGAATTTTACTCTACCCCACGATGCCTGGCTTGCACGGCAGACAGCAGCTGCTACTTCAATAATTTGCAGAAGGCAGAGTGTATTTCAAGAAGGCATTTAAACATCTAAACACAGCTGTACACATACATGACCATACACATACAAAAAAGAAATAAATGAAATAATTACAGAAGCCTCCATTATATTTACTGCTGTAGCTTACGCTTTGCAATTAGGTACTAAGCCTTTTATATTTCAAATATACATGGATTTATTATTTTTTTTTTATTTGGAAAGTCTAGTCATAATGTAAACAATACAATGGGATTCTGTTAATTCAGGCTTGCTAAGATTAATTACATCTAAAAGTGTATGTATTTGGACAATGCCAAATGAGACCCAAACTTCTCTTTGATTTATAGTAGCCAAGGAATACCATAATGACACTGGACACTCACCCACCTGGCAGTGACTTTTCTCTTCAGTAATTAGACCTTCACCAACTGACAAGGATTTCAAATATGAAATGGTTAATAGTACCAATAAAGAGCATTGATAACTACTTTGAAACAGAATTAGGTAAAGTTTTGCATTGTATTTTATGAGTCCTGAAACTCTCATTATTGCCAAATTTTATTTTATTGTGTAAGAACCATTCTTTGTCCAGGGCTCATGAGGTAATCTGATAAACAACCATTCGCATGGTTTTATCTCTGTTCAAATCTTGCCATTGATATCCTCCACTATAATCCACTTGAAGTCTTTTGTCAAGACAAAAATCAATATCCCTATATGCTTTTTACCATTACAGAAGCTGCATGCTCCATAAACACTAACTAATCTCTGTAACCACTCTCCTCATTTATTTTTCTCCTCATATATTTTTCAGATTACCTGCAGATTACCAACATTATTTTTCAGATTACCTAAACATAGCTTCCACCTTTTGACTCTAGTCGCACCTGAACACCTTTATTAACACCCATACAGAAGACATGACAGCCTCAAGCCATACACCCAGAAAGCCCCCACAGCACAAATTCTGACAGCCCAAGGCCTCGCCTAACAACACTGACCTGATGGTAGGTGTCAGCACACAATCTTTTTCTCCAGTACAGCTTTGATCTATACTACCAAGAGACGACCCTCTTCCTGCAGCCCATCAGCCTTATCCATCAACACCAACTGGGGCAAGGAGTGATGTAAGGATCCTACAGAAAACAGCTCTTTAATACCTGCAGTCTCCTCAAAGTAGATCCACTGTGGGCGCTTAAGCAAGCACCAGGCACAGAAAGAAATGGCAGACTAGACTGCCTCCACAAACTACACGCACATATATAGGCAATGAAAAAAAAAAACAAAACAAAACACTTTTGTTTAGCACTTTAAATCTTCTAAGAGGTCTAGCTTTCAACTTTATGATTAAGAAAAAAAATCCTCCACCACCTGGCATCATGCTAACACTGATGCATCTCATGCTGAGGTGATTTCTTGTCTGCTACAGCTGTTAGATGTACCATACAGACCTCTGCTATGAGCTAAGAGTAATGTCTGGTAACAGTACAAAGCAATCCCTGAAACACCACAACAAAAAGGGCTAACATGCACTTCCCCAACAACTTGGCAGGGATTTGCTGGTAGCAGAGGAACAGCAAGTCAGGGAATCCCCAGTTTCATTCTGGGCTCTGAAATGCTGTTAATTGTTACTAGGTCCCAGAAAACCTTCATATTTACCCTTTCCTTTGATATAGATAAATCTCTTCTTTCCTGTATCCTCAAAACTATTTCAGTTTCTTTTCTCTCTAGTTCCCTGTACCAGGCTCATCAATATGACAAAAGACGATAATCCGGATAATTCATTATCCGTCCCCAGGCTTCCTCATCACTTCCATCAGTATCTTGCCCAGTTGGTACTGACTGCTTCCCCCCAAACCTGACGATGTATGAGATCCATAGCCTTGTCCTTTCCATCCTAATTCTCTTCAGGTTCCAAACCCAGCTTCCTTGTCCACTTAATGCCAAACTTTGTAATAGGCAGCTGAGCCAGGTCTGCCTATTGTGAAATTGCTATTCTTCCATGATTCCACATGCAAAGAGTTGGTACAATTTCCCTACAAACAAGTCTTTCAAAATATTGTTTCCAGTATTAGGGCCAATTTTTCTTAAAAACAGAGATTATATAATGTAACTTGTAAAGCTAGAAGTGCTCACTGAATGTAGCAAAATGCATATATTTGATCTAACAGAGATAAGACATCACAAACCTTTAAAAGCTCTCATGGATTTCCATTCTAGACATTATTCAAACAGATTTTTCTTAGTGAGTGTACCAAATTCTCTGCAACACTAAGTCCCAAAGCAGTACTCCCATGCTAGTACACAAGAAATAAGAAGACGAAAGACCTTGGGGGTCTCAAGTAATAAAACATTATTTTAATAAACATCTAGAAACAACAATTCAACTCAGATTATTGCAGTTGTATTTCTCACCAGAAATAAAATATAATGGGAAAAGAATGGACATGAAACATATTTAGTATATTTATTTCCAGATGCAGTAATCATAATGCCATTCTAATTTATGCCAAGTGACATGTTATTCCATTAGCAGTACACAGGATTTCTACAGCTTAACAGATTGCCAGCGTTGGATCAGGCCCTGAGAATTCTCTGCTACTAGTTGTATTCTGTATGTTTTTGTTTTCAAGTACCTGTACTACACAACTAGGCTCAGTGGTCCAAATAACCAGGACAGAACAGATGTTACGTAAAAGTAGTTATATAAAACCTAACAAATACAAATACTCCCTTAGCACACAAATAAGCTACATTTAGTGGTTCGTAGACTGGACAATCCTTAAGCCCTCCAAAGAGTGCTTAATTCATGCTCCCTCTTGGATAATTTCAACAGAGCCTAATCCTTTTACTACTTAATGCTTTAAATACAGGAAAAGCTTTTTGCAATTTACTGAAGGTTTGCACTCAAGGTAACATAGTTTAGAGCTAAGACCTATTCTCACTCATGAAGAAACAAATGTATACCGAACTGTAGCCACTCTGATAATCCTACTGACTGAGTATTAGCAAGTGTCTGGGGAGGAACAGCAAGAAATTGTCGCCTCACAAGAAATTGGCAGTATGGGGGGAAAATAAGGTACTCTCTGCCTTCCCAAATGCAATGCTACTTTTAGTGTTCTTATCTGCCAGAATCCATTCCAGAAGGCAACAAGTACTGAACACTAGCAATGAGCACATCTTCAGCCAAGAGATAAACCCACACAATGAATAGTGTACAAAAGATTTCAAACACACACGCACGCACATGTATGTATTATATGTGAAAAAAGCCTCTGGGTCCCATATTTGGAAGTGTGCATGGTTTATTACCATCAAACGAGGTGTAAAAAAGCACAGATCTTGGCTGGCTGAAGTTGAGAGCAACACTAAGTGCCCATAGACTCTGCCTGCCTTGAGAAATCAGTTCCTGCTGTAAAATAACAGACTTTAGCACATTCTGTAGAATGACGTCACCCAAAGTGGCCTGCCAAAAATGTTACTTTTACATTTCTTCAACAAGAAGATTTCCTTTCACCACGCTTTTTTTTTTTTTTTTTTTCCAAAGTGAGTCAGTTGTTCAAAAAGACAAAAGTTCTAAGTATTTCCAGTCCTATTGATTAGCAGCTTTTAACATAAGCAAGTGACTATGCCTTTTAAAAACATTGCATGTGTATGTATCTTTTTCCTGGCCTTTTTAGCAGATTTATACTTGCAACCGTGCTGGACTAACATAATAAAAGTTGATGTAATTACCGTACTGAAATGATTATTTCGTTTTGATTCATCACTATCCCAGCAAATAACACTGCTTGATGTGAACAGCGAGAGTATGGCTACCTGTTTAGAAAGCTGCAGGTAATCCACTGGAAATTGCAGAGCAAACTGTAAGGTAAGACAGTCACACTTTCAAGGAAATTGTTTAAAGCTTACTGGGTGACAATAACATGTAATTAATCCCGCTCTTTTGAATAGCAAACCAAAAAAGCAAATATGACAATACATTGTAGAAGTTATGGCTCTTTAACTGAAATATTCCAGATAAGCTCTTCGCTTTTTCATTTCTCATGAGGGTTTTCAATCTTACCTTCGCAGAAGTCACAGCTGAAGGATGTGGATTTTCCTTCGTCCCTCATTATTCTCAGGTTTAACTACGTTCTCCATCAGTACATTTGTAAAGTCAACATTGGGTTCTTCACCATGAAAACTCCCTCTTCTTTACTACATCTGAACCTAGGTAAGAGAGAATTCAATATTAGCTAATGCTCTAAAAACTGACCCACCTTCTTTTTGGAAAAGATAACAGGGTGTTCAAGCTAGGAGTGCAACTTAGACTTGTATATGCAACTAAATCCTCTCTCTTTAACATTCTTTTTAAGAATGTATGTTAAGAAACCTAAACTTACACTGAATTACAAAAAGTTCATACATGAAAATTAATGTAAACCTTGAGGAACTTCCACAGGTAATTCTGGTTAGGAGTTATGAAGGTAATTCTTCATAGGAGAACTTCCACAGGTAATTCTTCATAGGAGTTATGAAGGAGAACTAGGTTTCAGGAGTCCAGTTTCATGATTTGCAGCTACTTGTATGTCACCCAAATACGATGAGTAACAATGCTTTCTATTGCCTGTCTGCGGATGTGTGATAAAAGACTGGTACCATAGCCCTCCATGAAACTAGCATTCTGTTTTCTTTTTTCAACAAGAAAAAAATATATGAATTCACATCAAATTCAATGTGAATTTGATCCTACTATGGCTCTGTGAAGTGAATGGAGTCTTAAGCAGGCATTGAATGAATTGTTATCTGTTCTACTGTCTATTATTAGCTCACCAATTGCAAGCAACAGAGGATCAATTTAGATTTACTATGTTCACATAACAGAAGGTATTTTGAGAATACAGAAGAAACCCACATGGACCAACTGCAAGAGAGTGGGAGAAAGACGTTTAGACGTAGAGCTTAGGGATGTGGTTTAGTGGGGATTGTTAGCGTTAGGTAGAGGTTGGACTCGATGATCTTGAGGTCTCTTCCAACCTAGAAATTCTGTGATTCTGTGATTTTACTCAGTTCTGCACACAATGCAACATTCAGTAGAATTACAGTTACTTCTGAGGTGAAAACAACATTCTTGTGTTTATGGTGGCTTTACTTGCAGGCTGTAGTCCTCTTTCTTAAAAGTGCATCACAGCAAGGTGAAGTTAAAGACAAACTTTATAAAACATCACTTTGTGGTCTGAACTGCAGGGGGAAAAAAAAAAAAAAAAAAAAGAAAGAGGAACTTTTCCCTTCAATAGTTGTCAAGGCTGCTATAAGAACTTCAGTGCTAAATGCTCAGGTTACACATAATCCTCCAGCTGCGAGGTGACAATTAGCACCAAAATCTCTAGAAAAGCTTTCAGCTCTCAACAGGTGCCTCACCATTGTGGTCATGTTTAAATCAAAATCTGGCAGAGCAAGCAGCCCACCTCCTACCACCCCCCACCCCCGAAACAACTCTTATTACATCCCCTATCAGGGCAGCTCCACTCTCCTTTTCTCCCAAAAGACGGACCATGACTTTCACTCTTTTGTCTGAGTGCTTTTTCTATTATCTTTCTTCATCTATCTGACTGGGAGATCTGAAGGAAGGAAGCGGAATTTATTTGTTGCGTATTATGAGACTACTTCTCTCCTGACTGGAAAAAACAGGAGCAAATCCCCCGAGAAACATGTAATTACACAGATGTAAAACTGACAGAAGTGAGAAAACCTTTTCCTTTCTCTAGGCAATTTTAGAAATGACAGTCCAGCAAAACCTCAGAAGTATATCAGGCTATAACAATAATATGGAACCTGTATCTGTGTGATTTTTCTCCATAACATTGTGCATTGTAAGCTTCCTATCCTATCCAAAAAAACAAACAAACAAACAAAAAAAAAAAAAAAAAAAAAAAAAAACACATAAATAACCTTTAGAGTACTTTTTTTTTTTTGTCATTTAGAACTTATTCACAAAGCAGGAACTGCAAAGTGCTTCTTATTATTCTGACTTACAGTAGTCAGTAGGTACAAACACTTAGCAAAATCCCCCTAAAATTTTCCTTTTTTTCTAGTTTAGAGGCACTCTTTACCCAGAAGGAATACTAACTAGGAAGAATTCCCTTCTTACTAGCCAGTCAAGGTTTTCTGATCCAGTAACAATTTTTGGCAAAATATGCAATGTAAAACCCTGCAATATTCTGGGAGGCTGAATTAATCATTTATAATGAAGAAAAAGAAAATGGTTATGAGAGATATCAAATGATGTAGTAAAATATGATGGCACTTAGAATAATAATAATAAAAAAAATGACCTTTGATCTGATTTGTTTCCATGTAGAAACAAGATTGATAATAAAAACCAGATATTCCTTTGGTGCAATTCAATTTATAAAGTCAAGTTTCCACAACACAATGAGAAAACAGCAAGTAGATTAATTATGCACAATTTCCAGTCCTGCTTTCTGCTCTGCTTCTCGTGGAGCCCTTTTGCTATTCCCTTTCTGGACCATGCTCATGACTGCTCCTCCCAGTTTTTTGCTGCTTTCTGGTTTCTTTCCACCTCCTGCAGACAGATCCCAGCAGTCCACACCCTTCCCCTGGCAATCAGTCCCTGGGGAACTCAGCTCCCAAACGCTGTGGCCAGTTAGCTATAATTTATACCCATGAAAAAAAACATATGCTGCAGGATGCATCTGATTGAATGCTTGGCCACCTTGCTGGTGCAGTTAGGCAACAAGTCTTTTGGGAGTTCTTCACCTGGTCAGTACTTCCAGTTTTGCTGCTGAAGTGCTCTTCCATTTTTTCTGTGGGTTTCTAATCCCCCTCCTACTTTCCCTTCAGTTTAACTTCATGGTTCTTAACACTGCTGTCAAACTCAGTGCTCGATTCTGGATCCCACCCTAACCCACCTACCAAGCAATACAGGGAGCTGGATCATTTGGGTTTTGAAGTCTGGAGTTAGCAGCAGGCAATCTGAAACTTCAGCATGGCAGCCCACCCTCCTGGAGATGCTAGACACATACCAGGATTGTTTCCCAAAGTATCTGTGTTCAGGAGAGTCTCAGATGGCATTAATCTATCCGACTAATTAGTCTAATGGTGCGACAGTTACTCAGAGAGAAGGGCAGCCTAAACACTACAATTGTACTTGAGAAGTCTTTAAGAACAATTCTTATTATTTTTTGATCCATCCAATTAATTATTAATTCTTAGTTGTGCGTTTATTCTCCATCCCTCATCCCCCCCACCCTTGGATGTGGGGCCTCTGCTGGACCAGAAGTGATAAATATGACAGGAGGGAGGGCGGCTTCAAACATGGTGCCTTCCACATGCAGCTAGGGCTGTAGTCAGACACTGCCCGGCACAGCAGCCTCAGGGTGATAATGTGGAAACAGCTCCAAGTTACGCCGCAGTTTCCTGCCATTTTTGTTCAGGATGGCTCTGAGAAATAAGAATCTACTGTACTGAAACTGACAGCAAAAATACCAGCAATTTTTAAAGTAGGTACATTGTGCAAAGAGCGTTCTCCAAGGCGAAGAGACACAGAGGCCTGCTTGGAATGGGGGACAGTTTTGGTAAAGCAGATTTTGAGAAGAAATGCTAAGACAAATGAGACAAATCAGTCTGAGAATATTAAAACAGGAGACAACAACAGAGAAGAAAGTGCCACAGATTATTTCACTGGAGGGAGTAAACTTCTGTATTTATTGTATATTCATATAACCACAGCAACTCTTGCGTTCCCAGCTCTGTTTAATACAATTTCCAAGACATGGTTCTACTAAATTACAAAGTGACATTTTTCTAATCAAAATGAAAATTCAAAGTCTCAAATTTTCATAATTGAAATGGACTCAAACAAAAAAAAAGGCATAAATATTTAAATGTAAACAGAACATCCTTTTGAATTGCCTTAGCTCAACTAGTATTACTTTCTAGAAGAGTCTCATTTTGCAAACAGCAAGAATAATCATAGGCTTTATTTATTTTTTCTCTCCACACTATTTTAAATCTAGTAAAATATCTCAAACTCATCTCATTCTGTAACGTCCTTACATTTTCATAACACAGCAAACATAATGAAAATAAAAAACTTTCACCCAGATATTTCCAACTCACTTTCGGAGAGATTTAGCAAAGAACTGGACAAGGATGCAGGAAGACACAAGCAGAACACCCTGCCCACCTACTTCGTTAAACAGTTAATCAGTAGGACAGCACACACAAAGCCAAAAAGACAGGATCTGGACTCTCAGCCACCCCAGATTTTCATGCCAATTAAAGAGATCAGTGGACAACCTGTCAGTCATTATATGTTTGATGAGAAAATCATCAATTTATTTTTAGGAATTCATCCAAACTCTGACCAAAACACCACGTGTAACAAATACCCCATACAGGGAGATGAATGCCTCTGTGCTGAATTATTCTCTTATCAACAGTTCAGGATTCACCTTGAATACAAACCAAGTATCTAGTGGTTTATCCTAGTGTTTAAGTGATTGTTATAAAACAACTGTGCCTGATATAAAAAGCTTACAACGTAAACAAGATCGAAATAAGCAAGGAAACACTGATAAGTTATTGATCAGTATAAAAGTTAAGTAATACAAGGAAATCAGAAGCCTATTGTTGTAAATTTTTGTGCAAATTAAAAAAGAAAAATCAGAAAATCAGATTTATTTTGGGGTGCTTTTGATGAGCCTCTCCAAAACATGAAGGAGAGAACATAGAAGTACTTCATCTGAAAATACACTGAACATATGACGGTCATCTCTCAGAGGGAAAATAATAAGGAAAATACATTAAAAATAAAGACATTAGAAAGAAAAAGGAAGAAAACCTAAAACCTGGGAAGAACCTATTTAGGGAATGTACAGGATAAAAGAAGAAAAAGGAAGCTTAAGGACTGAACTGGAGGAGGTGCAAGGATGGCTGGACTGCAGATAGGCAATTCTGGTGCTTCAGCTGTTTTGCTAAGGAGAGAGCAGAACTGATGGATGCAGCCCAGTGTGGGATAATCCTGAAGTCAGAGAACATATGCTTTGAGTTTAATCCAACTGCCGAGTTCTGGCAAACATGCTGCATTTATCGAGGCAAATACATCATCTTTAATTTTTTAGCAGCTGTGCTACCCCTTAATTTCTTTTACCCTGAAGTGCACACTTGTACTCCCTTTGCTAACCTCTAAAAAGCAGATTACTTAGCCTAGACTTTCCAGCTCATGCCAAATAACAGATCCTGCCTACTGGAATTTTCTTTGGAGATGTACTGTTATTTTCCACTTGTTCTGCCTGTTTTCTTCTTAATCAAATGCACATTGAAGTGTCTTCCCAAGAAGGTTGAACCACACCAGCAGGAACCAAGACTCTCTGGTTTAGCTGGCAAACCTCTCCCTAGGAATCCCAGATTATCCCAGATTCAGAAAACCTCCCCTCTTCACCATACAAGCTTCTCCTCCCCAATCCACCAGCTCTACTTCCTCGACATCTCCGTGCACTTCAGCATTAATTCCAGTCTTTGCATCAGAGCTGACTACCACCAGCTACGTTAAAAACCCACCATTAATTGCATTTTTCCTTTCGTCTGAGGATTTTACTCACACACCTTAAGCTCCTACTCAAGAGCTCTCTCCAGCAAGGCCAAGCCACCAGGACTCTTTAGAGAGTTCAGCAGGAGGCAATATCTACACCTCTCCCCCAAGCCCAATCAAGCCTTCACACCAATTAAGCTTATTGACACCAGATTTTATACATTCCTTCTCAATGACGGCAAATGTTTTCTTAAAGCAAACAAACCTCTTAACATGGGAGTGCAGTGAGAGGGCCTGAAAGGTGAAAAGGAGACGGCACTCAGCTCTTGCCCAGGTGCCCAATCTTAAGCCCAAAAGCCACACGAGGAAAATGGATGTTGCAAGAACACAGGCAGGGGCAGAAGCATTAACTAACACCTATTGTTTTCTTTCCCTGGCAGCTGAGGGACAGGTGGAGCTGCATGGAGGTGAAGGGTGCAGAAGGAGTGGGAACCCCCATGAGCTGGCACTAGAGAAGAGGGTTTTAGGGCACAAGAGGGGTATTTGCCTGGGATGGCAAATGCAGAATGGGCTAACACAGCTCCTCTCACTGCTCCTTTGTCCAGGGCCACTCTGGCTGCTGTTCCCAAGCCCTACCTGATGCTGTAGGGTGGACTGGGGGGAATATCCCCCTATCTTGCTTTAAAAAGGGAGCCTATGCTCCCCCCCCAGCCACGTACAGCAGCATAAATGAGTTGAGAGGCAATGCAGTCTCCTGGACCACGTGTGGGGTCACAGAGGGAACATTCAGCTTCCTGTGCCTTGTTTTCCCATTTCACAGGTACCACTAGCAATACCTCCTTGTGGCAAAGGGCTTCAGTAGGCACTAACTGGCTTGTAGTTTTCTGTATTTCTGATTAAGGAGGCATTTCCCAAGGTCAGCCTCTTGTACAAACCTGTGCTCTCTAGCTCACACAGGAACAAACTGCTGTACGTGCACCTGTAAAACATACCTGCAGAAAGCACACACCTGCAGGCCTGATTTTTTACAACTGCTGAACGGACTCAAACCCTGCTGACATGAATGGGTGTAGAAGCTCAGTGCCTCTGAATAGTGGAGCCAGCACCTAAGTGGTTAAAAACCAACTGTCCCCTGGTATGTCGATACAAGTGATGCCTTCAGAGCATGGCCTGTCTCTTCTGGGGAACAGACTGACCTTGCATCTGTGGCACATCTTCTTATGAATGTATCACGTTTCTGCCCACCTCCAGCACACTGAAGAAATTCATCTGGCAGAGAGCATTGGAAATGGTGTTTGTGTAGCATGGCAAACAGGCTTCCCAAACTGCTTCACTGAAACACGAATTTCAATCTTGTTTGTTCAGAAATGACTACTGCCCAGTGTTGCCAAGAAAACCTGGTTCTCTGACATATTCAAGCTCTAATTATTTATTAAGATTTTTTTTCACTCCTCTTAAACTTTGTATTTTGTTTTCATTTATCAGACTGAGCACTGGTTGGCTGGGTAGTGAACTAGACTATGACCCCTGATTCACTCTTCCACCAATTCTCTTCATATCTCTTAATTGTCTTGAAATAGCCAGGCTTCTGCATGGCAAGTAACGCTACTGCGAAGCTAGACACTGGAAATCCTAAAACAATTAGATTTCTGGAGGGCTGAATGAACCAGTATCTGCAAACATAAGGGATGTAGTGGCCTGAGCACAGAATAAATGGTGATCTGCTGACTTCAAAGGTTGGCTCTGCTTTGCTCTTCCATGTCTGGCCTTCCCTCAAAGGTAGAAGGAGAAAATTTCTTTATTTACCTCCAATGTTAGGAGAATAAATCCTGAAAGCAACATAAGAGCTAACACTGTAGTCAGCAGCAGAGACTTTCCCTGTTCATCTCAACTTATTCAAAAACAGATACCTATCACTTTCAAAAGACCAATCAACATTTAAAAATAGATATTGTGAGAAAAACATTTTTGAAACAGAAAGTATTCAAGATAGAAAGACTTGATGATGCCTACCATAGAAAGAATCAGGCCAGCTCACTTTGTTCTAAGATTTTAAATTGAAATTTTTAGGACTTGTTTTTGGATTTTTCTGTTATGAAATAAGAAAGCTGTTATACACAAAGAGATAAGAAAAAGAGTTTTCTTAGTGCTGGTAAATTAAGACATCATTTGTAATCCCCAGGAGGGGGAAAATTAGGATTTATTGCTTTTGGATCCAAAGTGTCATGGCGCATTAACAGGAACAATGCCTAGCTGCCTGACCTCAGACTTTCTGGAATTCCCTGTCCCCACAGCACAACAGCATAACAGCCCAGCTCCTGCCTTGAGCCAGCGGTAATACTATCTAAAAAGTAGGAAGTAGGTCTCACAGCATTTTGGCCAACAGATGGTGAAAAGTGGCCACTTTTTTGATCATCTAATCTCTTGTTATTGTATAATAACTTATAGATTAATGCAGAAGAAAAGAAAGACAATTTACAAAGCAAGTCAGGATGACCATCTTCTATAAAATACACAGACAGACCACATTTAGAAAAGTACAAACCTGAAGCTCTCAAGTGACTTTCAAGGTGCATTCCAACCAGCATCTATATGGAGAAAAAAATAAAATAAAATAAAATGAAAATAAAATAATAAAAAAAAATGTCAGGTTTCCATAGCAAAAAATAAATTGTCTGTTTTGCTCCAGACATTTAACATTATTTATTTATTTTCTCTGTGATGTGAGACTGTAGATAAAGGCTTTAAGAGAACAAATACTCCGTAACAGGAAAAATAAGTATTCCATAACATCCTATCCAAGAGATTTCAAAATATTTCAGTCTTATTTCATTCCTATTTTAAAAATAAAATAGGCAAGGAATCTGTATTTTTTATAAATACATATGTTGGAGCAAGGAAAAAAACAGATTTTCCTGTTCTTCAGCCTTTCAGTTTCAAGCAAATAACTAAACAAGACTTGCATGTACCACAAAAGTCAGATTTTCTTTCAAAGCTTAACAAGAACAGAGTTGGATCCCATTCATTGTTTTGCAGATTAGATCCCTAAATCCCAGTATCACATCTTGTAGAGTTACTGATATAATGTAAAACCAAAATTTTTCATCCATAAAGACATCAACACTCAGCCCTGCCAAAATAGCGACCTTCTCAGCTGAAGAGTGCTAAATGATGCATGAGCACAGTTTTATACTGAGATACATGAAATAAAATTATAAAATGTTTTAAGGTCATCCTGGGAAAATGGTCGCAAACATCACTGGAAAGTACAAACTGATTCATGGAGAAATTATCAACTAATTTTTAATCCTTTTGTGAACTTTACGGAAAGAGCTGTCTGCAGTTAGTCAGGATAATTTGTCATTTGCTGTTGTATGTTGCTACTGAAAAATATATGAGCAAGTCTGCAGAACCTAAGTTTTTAAGACATCTGTCTCTCAGCCACACCTCTGATCACATGGTAGTGGTTTTTGACAACTGAAAACCAATATGAGCTATCTGGGGGGGGAGAGGGAGTTAATTTGTCATGTTAATTTTATAACATGACAACCCCAGTCAAGAGTACGGTAGAGACACCTTCCATCTTTAAAGTGGAAATAACATCTACTGATTTACACTGTTGCTTGTATGCATGCTACTCATTATATTGTTCTGATAGAAACAGTTAAACAAGTGCCAGGTCTTGAGGAAACAAATGAGTTACAGAATTGATAATCTGCCAGTTCTTCAGGGTTCAAGCCCTAGGTGAAATGAGTCTGTTACAATACATAGTTTCTGGTGGTCTACATGAAATCATTCCAGTGATCTCAGAACAGTTTCTGGTGAACAAGCCTCTGCTGTCCAAATCTATACTGTTGGCTCTGAATGTCGTTTTTGCTAACAGACTTGGCAAAAAAAACGAGGACTCACTGATAAGAAGGGACCCTTATCTCCAGAGGTGGTCCTCAGGTCAGAGTTGAGGAATGTTGGCTGGATAGCGGGGTGAGCATGTGCTGCTGCTGCTGGCTTGAGTAACGTAATCTGTTTCTTCCATGACCACCTAAGGCCCCATGACATAATCAGGACCAGTAGTATATCTGTATACAAAAAGAACCAAATATTTCATCAACAACAACATCATCATCATCAAATACTACATTACTAAGAAATAAAACCAGACTTTTAATCCATGGGACAAGACTTAGCATGGAAATAAGTCATCAGACATGAATTTTTGATTACCAGTTATTAGGAAGAACATTTCCTTCAGGGGAGTTTTTTTCTTGAACTAGCAACTGTTGTGTTTCTTGTGCCTTTTTCCCAGCATTAAAGGCAGAATGACAGCCTAGATAGAGAATGAAAATTCATGTGCCAGTGCCAAAACTCATACATACCTGTAAGATGCTTATACCTAGAGATCATTTTTAATTTCCTAAATGTCAAAGTTATTTGAGCAGCAGAAAGGAAATGTAGTCACTAAGCAATTGCAAACCCTGTTTAATCCAGAAAGACAGAGTGAGCAAACCCAAGTTCTTTTGAATCAAAGGCTGAGTCATTCAGTGTAACCATGAATGCCATGAGAGGAACAGGAGCCGGAGGGGTCAGAAGCAAACTTATATGGGGGAGTCTCCCCCCTCAACAGGGACTATGGTCATGGCTTAATGGGATTGCACAGGTAGCCATCAGCATTGCTTGGAGATTGCCGCTTGATTAGTAGCAACAGCATGTGAGGAATGAACTGTGTCACCCTTAGGTCCTAGGGAAAAAAAAAATCCTGATAGAAAATAATTTTCTTACTTTTCACGTCTGATGTGAGGTCACTTAGGCTAAATATACATAACTACAGAAATTGGTATTTCTTTTATGTCATCTGCAGAAAATGTAAACTTAATGATCTTTAAGCACTTGGCAATATTGCTTTTGTCTTTTCTCCTTCAGTGAGCAGAAACTGACATATCTCTGTGTTGGTTAACTGACTTTTCTAACAGTCTCTGAAAGACTAATTCTTGTCTCTCCCAAATGTGAAATCCAAGCCTGTTGAAACTGGCCCATCTTTCCACAATACAGGATGTGAAATGAGGGCTGACAGACCTGAAACTAAAAAATCTTGCTTTTGTAATTGTGTTAACAGTCTAAATGTCATGACAGGTTTTTAATATATTCACATAGTCATGGAATATTACAAGAATATATAAATCAGGGACATAAAAAATCAGAAATTTATATTTATGTCAAATGTTGTACTTATATACATATATATTGTTTGCATGTGTATCAAGAGGTAGTCATATCCACCTGCACAAACGTGAGCTTCTTTAACAACCACTGTGCACAAAAGCAACCTGCTGTCAGGTCCTTATAAGAAATTACCACAGAAGGATACTGTTTAATAAAAATATTTTATCATGCAGGCATTAACCTCTATCAGGTTCCAGTTATGCAAATAACTATTAGACAGGAACTAGGCCTTTGATCATTGCTTTTCAAACTTGATTGTAAAATTAATTTGCACTAAAACAATTTGTTATACCATTATTGTCATTAAGATGCAGAAAAAAAAAAAAAAAACAACAACATATTAACCATACATTGTGTTTATACAAAAGAAAAAGCTAACATTGTACATTTATAATTTTCTGTGATATCTATATTTCCTTGTATATTCCTCTGTTCCAGTATTTACAACTCGATCAACAAATGTTTAAGTCACTTTCAAAACAGTACAAGAACTCTTACAAATACAGCACTCTGTGTGTACAGCACACGCATACAAACTGCTGCATGTATTTGATATATGTATATGTGAAAACATATACAGTGATGGTTACAGCTGTACACATCACCCTCAAGTCGTTTCACTCGTACAGCTAAAACCTCAGAACAACCAGCTGCAGCATCAAGATGCTGCCTGCTGCCCGGATGGCCCAACCTTGATGAATTCTGCCAATTTCCTGTGTGTGTCCAGGATGTTCCTGTTAATCCTATTGAAAATAAACAAATACAAATAACCAACGTGACCTTTAAAATGAGATGACCAATATTCTCAGCTATTTAAACACATGCTGTACTGCACTTCAGGCAGTTCATCAGTTAACTTTTGCATACCATCACAGTAGTTTGAGATCAGACTGTGTAAATCCTTCTTTTAATCACTTTTTCTGTTGAGGACTGTGGGCTGTTTACATCTGTACAATGCTAGCGTCCAGAGGAACAGCATCTTAAAGGGAATGCCTCTTGTCTAATTAAAAATCAGACATCTCAGACAAGCAAAGACACAATTGTTTTGGACACAGAACATGAAGTGATGATTAATCTTCTCCCTGTGCATTCTTGTCAAACGCTTACTTCACCTCTCACTTTATTCCATTCTCAAAAACCATCTGGCCTGCAGTTCCTTTTTTCCTTTTTTTTTTTCCCCCTTTGGTATATGTTGCCTAATTTTTGTTAGTCATGAAGAAAAGCTGAAACCAATGATGATGTGACTGCACCAGGTGCCTGATATTACATCATGATAGACTCATGATAGACATTATCTTGCAAAACAGTCAAATACTTATTTTGGGTGGAGGATTTTTTTTTTCCCATAGGAGGAGAACTGGTTATTCTTTCCTCCCCCATGTATTATTTTCTATTCTATGGCACAAAGGGCCATGAAATGTCAGAGAATGATGCTTAATAAACAAATAGACAAATGAGTTCTCTTGAAAATGGGAATGTCTCTCTTTCATTGTACCTTCATGTATCAAAATCACGTCAGAAATTCTCTAATCCTATACATAACGTATGCAGCTCTCAGTCTACATAAACTACTCCTTGACATAATTACACACCTTGCATAGTGACAGGCACGAGCATAGCTCAGGTTTGGGTGGAATAAACAGGTAATAAAAATAAAAAAAGCCACCACCCATTATAAAAAGTACGCACCCTGAGTCATCTGGCCAAAGATGAGAGGCACTGCCTTTAGGAAAAGCAACGCTTTGCTCTGATATGTAGACCTGTCCCACAGGAACATTTTATTCATTACACAGATGTTGAGCTAAATCACTACAAATAAACAAGCCCATTTCCCTATCTGGGCATTCTCCTGCCAAATCCAAAAAGGTTTTCTTTGTCTCAGGTGAAATCCCCTCCAAAGCGCTATGCTCAGAGACCGGTATTTACTTGAATATTTTTACCAATTATGCTGTTTTACTTTCCCAGCCTAGTTAAGACAAAGTGAGATTCAAGACCATTATGCTGCCATTGGACTATGGTGTCAGACAGACACTTGTAAAGGACATTTCGTCTTACCAGGACACTATTTCAATGATCTCAGCCACCTTTCTCATGGTGTGATCATCCCTGTCTTTCCTTTTTGGCTACACAGGGAACCTAGACAAACAGATTTTTTTAAAATTTTTTGTATAAAACTCATGTGCCTAATCACATTTTAAACTAGTTGCAGCATCTAGGGAAAGCAGTCCTGCTATGAAAAAAGGTTTAAAATGACCATCAGGAAGAACCTTTTGTAACTTTTGAACCTTTTTTGTAACTAAAAGCTCTTAACTTTTTTTTTTTTTTTTTTTTTTTTTTTTTGAGACCTCCCATACATACACAATTTGTGTTGCAGAGTTTCATTAAATTCTTAGTCAACTTATATTCTGCTTCTAGGGCTATACAGAAGTTATTGTTGAAACTCCCTTTTTGTTCTTTTGTTCTCCTTCACATACTTCAAGTGCTCAAATTATACCCAAGCCCATATATTTTTGTAAGCCATTAGTTTTTAATTGTCATAATACATGCACTGCTTTTATAGCATTATTTTTGTCATCTCTTGCAATTAAAAGTCTCTTTGAATCTAAATCATTAATTAAGCTCTTAGCCCTATTGAACACCTTTACCAAAGGCAACTTTCAAAGGACTATGCAGTGGCAGGATAATGTTTCACTGGGAAACCTGGGACTGTGGAGCCCTGACAGACACTGTTACATAGTAAGTTTGACCCTAAATTGCAGTCCAGGACAGATAAAAATAAATCCTTCCTTTACCCTTTTTCAACTTCTTTCCTGCATTTACTTATTTTTCAAGTTCATAATGACCTGCATCACATATAAAACCATACTATTCCACTTCATAAATGTTGCTAGATTTGCACTCTGCCACTACTAGAAGACAGAGACTAATGTCAGGATTTTCCAACCACCCACAAAAAGTGAAAGAAGCCCAAGCTCTGTGAAACCAATTCCTAAACAAAGAATAAATTAATGAAATTAAAATACATGCAGCAAAATGCGGTATTATAATAATTCTTTTTTTTCAGAAACAGTTTGTGATCCAAGGTTTCTAACTTGGTATGCAATAAAAACTCTGTTCCGTTGTTGAAGAACATTACAGCTCTTCTATTGTTCTCAAACACAGCACCGGTCAAAGTAGTAGCAGAACAAATCAATTAATATCCTACCTGCCTCCTTCACTAATTAGAGACTCAATCTCTCTGTGTGTCTCTCTTTCTCTGCTCTTGATATTTGAAACTTCTCAGAAGGTGAAGATGAAAGTAGCAGCTCTCAAACTTTTCCAGAGGGTTTCCTTTTTAAGCCTTACGTTCCCTGACAAGTATGGATTCAGTTGAGGTGAAAGAGCATTAGAAATTTTTTCCATCTCTGCTGCTTTTATTTATTTTTATTCACTCCCTATAAACACAATCCATGTCACTTCTACAAAAGAATCTCCTTATTAACTTTTCTCCAATTCCTGTTCTAAAAATATTCAAATAGTCCAGAATATCAAACCTAATTAGTAGCATTCCTCTATATTGTTCCAGGAAATATGGCCACAGTACATACACTACCCATGGCCCATCAGCATCTCTGGTTTTGTAATCATCTTCCAGATATAAACCAGAATTGCCTTTCTTTTTTTCTTTTTTCTTTTTTCTTTTTTTTTTTCCATATGAGAAATTCTTCAGTACCTGTGCCTGAATTCACACTTACCCTTTTCGATGCTTGTTTCCTACTCTCTTTCCTCGTCGTTCCACTCTGAATTGCTGAAACTGTTATGACCTATCATTACTGTCTGGCATCCTCTACTTTCCCTACCTTTAAACGTCACTTAGGAACCCAGGATGAACTTACCTTTACCATCAGTGCTATGCTGGGTTGCCCATATGATCCTGTGGAGAAGAGCAGCTATGTGGCGCACAGCCTTGTGCACCAACGCAAGTGGTGGCTGGAACCAGCCCTGTTAAACAACCTGTTACGGTCCCGTGGACTGAACTACAGCTTCCTCCTCCATGTCATGTCTGTTAGGTAAGACAGCAGGCCACCAGAACCCAAGATCTTGAAATCTGGAGATGTTTTCTACCAAAACTGAATGTGAGTTTCAAATCTCACTCAGCATCCAAATAAAGAAAATACAGAATAATCTCTAATCTATCCAGCTTACTCTAAGAGTACCAAAACTACAGCCTAGAAAAGCTTTTAAATGTTTCTTTTTCTTTTTACTCTCCCATTGTTTCAGACACATGGATCATCCACCAGTGCTAGTGAAGCAATGACATATCTCACCACAGTCAGCAAATTTTAGACACTGCCCTCAGGATCATCAATTTCTCTGCTGCCTTTACAAATACAGATCAGGAGGAAAGACAGCAAGCAGCAGTAGTCAGGTCAGGACATCAAATATTAAAAATAGTATTATCTGCTTTGAAATATAGCCACAGAGTTGTCCTTCTCCATCTTCAGTTATATTCTTGTGTATATTGTATTGATTAGAACCCTAGATATTTGAGAAAAAAAATAAGTAAACTACACAAATAAGTATGCTTACTTACACTTATGTAAATAAGTATGTTCCTGAGCAGACTTTTCTAAAAAGAGCCTTTCTATAGCTTGTGCATAATGCAGGCAAATCAACATTTTGTAAAAGTAGTTTGGGCAAGTTTACAATGATAATATCAGGGTTCTTGATTAACTAAATTTTAAGCAAAAAATTAGAAGAAAAGTAACAGCACTGATAATCAGCCAAGAATTTACTATTTCCAGAAAGATTCTGCTTTGGCTCAGAATGTAAAGAATGTAGCTAGAGTAGCTTCAAACTTCCTAAGAAAGGAAGAGACTTCAGACACTGATCCAATGGCCAAATGAGAGAGAGTAAGCTCAGCTGCTCAGCGGATGCTACAAAAGAGAAGGAATCAACAGCTATCCTCAGAAGTGCATGAAACACTTTAATTGTGAAGTTTTGTCTCTGCGTCTGCCTAGAAACAAGTGAGTGTTTATGCCCCTGAATTTTTAGTGGAGTCAAGAAATGGCTTCAGTCCCTAGCCTGTGTCAGTAGAGCTTGCATAGTGAAGCAAAAAGCCTGCTTTGTGACTTCAGCACTAGAGTGGCATTATAGTGAGCAAAATGTGTAAGAATAGAGTATTGTAAGGCAGCCTTATGTTACTCTCTATCTTTTTTCCCACCATCTTTTCCCCTTATCATCTCTTTTGTCAATTCATTGTCAACCACTGCGTTCCTCTTCATAACAAAACACCACCATGGTTCCTCAGAATGTTCAACAATAAAAGAAGGTGTAGAAAACAAAACGGATCTGCTAAAACCTAAGGTTACCGCACATGCCAGATGTCACCATGTGGACCAGTCTATTCGTCACTTCCCAGGCTAGGATGTGGAAGCCGGGGTGTGCCCATTTCCCTTGAACTCATCTTCCGTGCCAAGACAATTGTCAGTCACTACCAGCTGATTTCATAGACACCATGAAAAGGTTACTTGTCTTGTCTAAAACCCAAAGCCCATTCATTTTCTTTAATGTATGTTCCCAACATTAGAGCACAGGGATCTAAGCCTAATTATCGAATGTGTGTGTTTTTGTTTCCATTACACAAATTTCCTGCATGCAATCTAAAAATTTGTTCTTCATTGATACAACTTCTTGGAGAAGCACAGCATTTGCATATATACATGTAACCAAATGCAACACAGGACTGACCCTTGCACATGCATGCATGGCGCACAAGTAAAGGCTTCTCTGTACGGGAAAACTCTTCCGAAGTGATATAGGGAATAGTTATACCGAAGTAAATGCAAGTAAATGCCTGTACATTAAAAAAAACAAAAACAAAAACAAAAACAAAAAAAAAAAAAACAAGGAGATTCAGGAGTATTTTTGCAGCAATTCTGGTTTTGGAAGGGTTAATCCAGAGCTTCACTATTCTTTTAACACAGCATTTAGGAACCATATCCACAGCAGCTCTGTACACTTGTAGCATTTACTGAAGCCAGTGGGAGTCATGGCTTCTTCCAGGAGTGAGCCGTACACACATAATCTAAGTTAAAATATATTGTTTACATACTGCAAACCTAATAATTCACAGAATCCCTGGCATCATACCACAGGATTTTCCTTCAGACACAGCCACTTCTTCTCCAGATCAAGTTTTTCATGTCTTGGTAGCAGTTGACCCTAGAACCATTTTCAGACATAAGTCAGTGTTTTCTTAACCTGCCAGTGCCCTACTGTAAGCACGTTCATCATGCAGCTGCACTCTTAGTCAAAGCCCCTTGGGAAAAAAACGAAGTTACTGAGGAGTTTCACTACTGGGATTTTAGCAATGTTAGTGCAGTGCACCCTGCTGGACTGCACAGAGACTCCTGCACGCTGCCTGTCGCACTTGGGACCGTGATTTGCCTGGGGAATAAATTCCCCATCCTAAAAGCTTACCCAGTATATCCCCCTGCTGAGAGCAGAGCTTGTCCTTTCATTGTCCTACCGTGCTCACAATTTTAACGTGTTCATCACGAAGCTAAGCAGATACCTGGAAGAATATAAAGGGAGCTGACCACAGTAACATGAGAATTATTTCTGACAAGTCTCATATGAGCTACTTTATTTTTTCTCAGTCCGGATTTTTTTTTTTTTTTTGCTTTGGGTTTATTCACTTCTTACTGATTTCATCTCAATACATTATATAAGTTAAATACTTTTTCCACTTCTAGATTGAGTTAATCCCCCTAAAATCTATCTCAGCTTGAAATATCTTAAAAGATAAGCAATTAAAATATTAGTTAATTTTCATTTTATTTTAACCCAACCCTTACTCAAGCAAACCTCTCACATAATGCTCCAAAGTGTATCAGCTGGAATACTAGTTCTGGCAAACCACTGGAGACTTCATTCCATAAACCAGAATTACAAAACAGTTATCAAAGGTTTCTATTACTCAATATTTAAGATGAACAATGTAATTCCATCATAAGTTAATAAAAATGAAGGGAAGTTGTCATTATTCTCAAAAAACAAAGTCTAGTTACCTTTTTCAAGCAGTAATTTTGAGGCAGAAAGGTGACCTTTAATTTCTAGTTTTCCTCCATCTTTCTTGGATGACACCCCTAGCAGTACAAAATGGTTTAATAGAAAATGAGTAACCTGAGTGAGCTGATTGTATAATTATAAAATACTCTGATTTTCTAAAAGCAGATGGAAAAAGCTTATGCTGAAAGACATTTTTCAGGAAATGTTAGAAACATCTTTTCTACGAAAACTGCTTTGAAGGAAACAGAAAGTGATATAATGAGAAAGGACAGAATCCAATTATTCTAATATTTTAGCTCTGTCAGAAGCCAATTTCAGGCTTTTCAGTGAAAGGCACAAAATCAATTCTAAACCAGACAGAGACTCAATGGAAGAAGTTAAAAAAAAAAAAAAAAAAAAAAAAAAACAACGGAGCAGGTGTTGGAAAATTGTATCTGCCCTTTTTTCTGTTTGTTATCCAAAAATGCAAATTACTTTTTACCAGAAACCTTCCAGCTACATTTTAGCTTGAGAAAATTTAGCATCTATTCATGCTAGTGCTGAGAGAGAAAGCACACAGTGATCTGGATTTTATAATTACATCTCTCAACATCCCTGAACATAATGTATAGAACTAGGTAGTTACAGTACAATTAAAAAATAAGTAAATAAAAATCTTATAATTAAATGAAATTAAGACAGAAAAAATAGAGAAGCAAGGAAACTTATGAATTGGAGTTGCCCAATACAGGTAATTGGTCTCATTTTCTCAAATAACTGCAGCATATAAATACCACAACTGTAAGAAATGGGCAATTTGTGCTCACACAGAAGAGTCTTTAAAATCAAAAAGTATTTATGCTTTGCTAATGTCATAAATAATCAGAGCTACCGCACCCAGGAGCCAAACATGCAAGATTAATATTTCTGTAGTCAGGAGCAGAAACTTTTCCTTGTTAGAGACATCCCCACCCCAGTCTTCCAACTTAAAGCAGCACTGTCTCAATCCCTAGGTCTAGTCACTGTTGTGAAAAGTGATGTTTTGCCTTACAAAAATTGTTGTTACTGCAGGCTGGATCTATTCATTGTGAAGGGAAGCACGTGAGCCACTTACACTAAGCGGAGTTTGACCTAAGGCTTCATGCAGCATCCATCAAAGTCAGCCCCACAGCTCTGCTGACATCAGTGGCCCATGGCAGAGCTGTCTGTGTCATGCATCCTTCTGGCAGATAGCTGTGCTCACGAGCCATCCTCAGGCTGAAGTGCATCCTCAAAGACCTGCACAGATTTTAACTAATCTCACAACTCCCCTTGATAGGCTGGGCGAGTAACACTGCACAGTTCTGAGCACTCAGCCTTCTCCAAACACATTCCTCTCCTGACCTTCAGTACCTGCATGCTATTTCAGTCATGGGTGGTCCCTCCAGCACACCGCAAGTAGACCCGCAGCATCCACTGAAACTTCTAACCTCATTGAAAAGGGCCACTCTTTTTATTACTCAGATGAATAAGAACAAAAGAAAGAAACTACTGAACTCGCATCCTTCAGAACCTTTACAAAGGTCTTTGTCCCACCTGGTCCCTCCGTTGTATATCATCTGGCCATGGTTCTCTTATGCTTTACTGTACTTTAAATAACTACTGGAGGTGTCTGAAGTATTCACACAAATATCTGATGTGGCTTTTAATCTAAATAAAATAGTGAAAGGAAACTAAGCCTATCAGAGGTGAAAAACGAGTGTAAATCTCAATGGACTACCAGATTTCTCTTTTTTTCTTTAAATATGAAGTAAGTGGTATCGTTATCATCCAGCACCAGCTTAAAGTTGTACCATTCTACGTTTTGGCACATTTTATTATGGCATCTGGAGATCATTTCAAAGAGATGCAAAGTCTTCTACTCTACAGATTACCCATGTATCTCAGAAGAAAGAAACATATTAATTTGTTCATATATGATGCTGAGTGCTGAGGATTTTTCTTGCTATTCTGTTAAAGATACGTTTCCCATTCTGTGTGCTTTGTTTTACTTCCAGAGGATGACAGCCATGGTTACCCACAATATCTTGCATCCGTTCGGGAATTGCTTGCACCAGATTCCCTTGATGACAGTTCCCATTAGCACACACTCATTTACACATACTTTTTTGCATTTGTGAAATTCCTTTCTTCAATTGGATATGAAAGATTATTCCTTTAATAGTCCTCACAGGTAGATAAGTCCCGTTTGGGGAAGCTGTCGCTCACCATGGCCGCTAGATCAAAGGGGCCCCAGCAGAAAGACTATCTCTGAATCTGCGAAGGGTCACTTGTCCTCTGAGCCCTGGTTGGCATTCATAGCAAATGAAGTTCCAATTCCATCCCACCTGTTTTAGCACTACAGTGTGGCTGGAAGAATGGCATTGTCAGTAGTGCTGCCTGAGGTCAGCTTACGTATTAAAGCTTCTTCATAAAATAATGCAAGATGTATCTGATCCACAGCTCTTCCTTCCTCTTCTGCCACTCAAACACAAGGAAGATCCTTACCAGCCACCACAGCTATGGTGAGAAAATCAGCTACACATTCACCCACAGCTTGCTGTATGGCCAGCCAGCATATCTCTGAAGAGGAGAGTGATTTCTGATCCTTCTGAAGGCTGAATGCTGACAGTTAACCGAAGACAGACCCTTCCTTGAAAGGCTAAGTTGTAGGAGTAGTTGTCGCAACTGAAGCAAACATAGTCTTTGTCAGAAGGGAAGTTCTAGTTGCTTACTTCTGTGAGAAGAAATATCCCATCAAAGTACTCAATTTAAACCCCTGTGAGTCTCATAGGAAGTCATGAAAGTGGGAAGACAGAGTTGTTCTGAAATCTTTGTGTAATTCCATAGCTCATCTCCAGTATCCTCTCTCCATCCACATGACAGGTTTCCTTTTTCTCCCAGGCTGAAGTTAGACTGTGTTCAGAACATCACTGCGGACAAAATTAGATGGAAAGCCTGCATATGGTTCTGAGCAGATCCACTATCTAAATGGATTACGGCTTTCAAACAGATATTTTCTACTTATAATGGACTGCTTTTGCTCACCATATAACCTACTAACTTCAAGAGGGCTGTCAGGCCCAATTATAAGTTGCCATCTTTGGTGACACTGTGTAGCCTTAGCATCTGTTTTCAAGCCCCAAATATATTCATGGCACGGATCAGATCCTGCTTTTTAACATTGATCTCCTTCCTGAGGAAAAGCTCTTCAACATGCTTTTCTTATTTTAGCTTCACAAAAACTCAACTTATTAGGCTAAGTGGGACCCTACTAGCCCTTCATATAGTATAAGAAGGTACATGAAGGAGGTGTATGAAGGTACGGAGGTACTGATGGCACTAGGTAACACTTCAAGTTTGTTTATGTGATCTTATAATGTGATAACAAATAAATATTTATGTAAGGTTCACCAAGCATTAGCAATAAGCAATAATGTAACAACATTGCTTGGCGATCACAGAGTCTCTAATTGACTTGGTAATTTTAGTAAATTTTTACTGTAAATTTTGTAAAAATTGTAGCATGCTAAGGTTTGACTTTGAACCTGCTAGATTATCAAGATGGAAACAGAACAACTACAGCATCCATAATGAATGATGAGCCAGGGTGTTCCTTCCTGTCTGTCAGCTTCTCCATGTTTAAGATGTTGCTCAGGAATATGCCTGGGATTTGAACACGATTATGAAACTATCAATCTAATGTTCTGCATTTTTTTTACAAATAAAAAAAGCTGTGCCTTAAGGAAAGTTGCCTGAGCTGGGCCCTGCTGCTATAGGAAAAAGTCCTGACAAGGAATCTCAGAAGGCAAGGTTGACACCTATGACTAGAAAGTGCTTATGCCCCCAGGTGACAGGCAGACTGAAAAAAACATGAGCAGGTCCAAAATGTCAATATCTAGCCCACACAGAAATAAAAATGATTAGGAGGTCCCAGGTGAAACTTCTGGCTGTTGAGAGAGGCAACATGTCCAGTGTGGAAGTTTTTATTTAAGTCTTGGAAATTTTGGCTACTGGTTTTGCAATGATTTTGCAAAATTAAAAATCAATAAAATTAAAAATTAAAAAAGTCCACACCCTTACATGTAGAAATCAGTTCTATATCAGTCTTCAATTTTCTATATTTTTACCATTAGAAAGATTCCAAAAAGATTCCAAAGAGCAGAGGAATATACAGGACTTATGTTCAATTATAGCCTCTTGCAGAGTTTTAGATTCAGTCCAGAACACAGCTGTCCAACTAACTGACTTCTGACTTAAAAAAAAAAAAAAAAAAAAAAAAAAAAAAAAAAAAAAAAGGAAAACTACTGAGAAACAAGTTGAAAATAAGTTTAAAATAACACTGTTTGACTCAGATGATCTTGTGCGGTTTCTCTTTCAAATCCCGAGTTTGGAAAATTTTGTGATTCGAAAAAGCCAAGAGGTATTTTTTTAATCACAATGAAATTACTTTTTCCTCACCCTTTATATTAAAACTATATATTACACTTACATGACACTTTCATCTTGAAGGACTGCTAAGGTCTTTACAGATTTTCTAACTTTTGAATCTCCATCTGACACAGAAAAAGCTTTCTTACATTTTTCCTTGGGGCAGAGCAGACACAGCAGAACCTAGTTCCATCTACTTTTAGAGCAGCAAACACCTGTTCATACACCTCTAACAACCAGCTAAAAGTCAAGGCATAAGTTAAAAAAATAATTTATCGTAGCCGTAGTTTTGTGAATGAGATCTGAACCCACTGACATCTGTGGAGTTTTGCCCAAGAGAAACAAAGGGTTTAGCCTCTTTCTGTATTATTTGTGTTAAAAGGTAGTGAAAACCAATTATATCTGAAAGGCGTAACTGATACAAAAGCTCTAGTGAGTACTAGTTCAGAGAGAGGGGTAAAGAATATGCAGAATGTGGTTTATAAAACCATCTACTTTTAAATAAATCCTTACCTGTATTTTAAGGACACAACAGTTAGGAAGCCACAAAAAAAAAAAAAAAAAAAAAAAAAAAGCTTTAATTGTAACAATATCTACTACTCCTTTCTGTTGCAAATTTTCAGAGATCACACACACTGAAACTGTATCCACTTAGGAATTGCAAGATTCTGCCTCTGGAAAGAACAGTTTGTTAGACTAGTCCCAGACTGACAACCCTAGACACTTTGTCTTTTCTTGATCCCCGAACAGGTTATCCCATTGATTTCAAATGAAAAAGACAATTCTTGGAACATCTTAAGAAGTTCTTAGCATCCAGCAGAATTAGGATCAATTAGACACTGCTGCACTCGTTACTGATTATCCTGATATTAGAAAAAGTCTATTAAGTACCACGCACCCTGAGCAGATGGCCAAATTTGCATGGAGCTTCCTTCTTTCTCTTTCTGCAGTTGAGCCTGCACTTGGAATTCATCTGTGAGCATTTCAACATTGATGATTCACTGTTTGAAGAACCTCCAGGGAAGTCCTACAGCACCTCCAGACAAAGTTCTCACCTCTGGCTTTTTTTGGCTTGCAGGTTTATTACCCACCAGAGAGTTTAGACTTTTAATATGTCCAAATGCAACTTAAATTCCAGGCTCTTACATGTGCTGACGGACCCCAGAGCTCCTAATTATAATTACATATTCATATTAGCTGAGTGAAATGCTAAATTATGGTTTTGATCCCACATTGTGCCTCTGCACGAAGCCACAACTGATGTTGAACCTCAGCTAGAAGAACGGAAAGGAGTAAAGAAAGATCCAGCTTTGCTCATTTGACTCAAGAAAGAAACCATTTACTTTCTTATGTGAAGAATGATGAGAGTAAAGTTATGTGAGCAAATAACATTCCCTATCCATTCCCCATTTCAAAAAGGGGAAAAAAAAAAAAAAGAAAGAAAGAAAGAAAGAAAGAAAGAAAGAAAGAAAGAAAGAAAGAAAGAAAGAAAGAAAGAAAGAAAGAAAGAAAGAAAGAAAGAAAGAAAGAAAGAGAAAGAAAGAAAGAAAGAAAGAAAGAAAGAAAGAAAGAAAGAAAGAAAGAAAGAAAGAAAGAAAGAAAGAAAGAAAAAGTTTAATGTCTTCAAACCTAAGGCTATAGCAAAAGGACAATGGCATATAATAGTGGGGAATATTGCTTAAGAGCGAACCTTTTTTTCAGTTAATGCAGATTTTTACACTCCTTGAAAGTTTGGCCAAAAAAAATCTTCCTAAATTCTCCCGAGAGTAATAGGGTTGATGCAGCATTACACATTTATGCTCTGGATTCCAATAAAAAAGTTGTTACCATAGCAAAAAGTATTGTTGCAAAGACAACACACACAATGTAAGATTAAAGAAAAAATCCCCCAAAATATTTCCAACACTCAGTAATAATGTAGGGTCTTTTCTCCTAATTACATAAAGATGAGTGTGCGCTACTGCTTTCATAGTCCCACTACAATGAAACAAACTGGCTCCTTAAAGACAAATCTTTCAGAACAAAAATTTCTGAATTATTTCTTTTTTTCACAGTTGCATCAATTATTTTTACCATTATTTATATCACACTGCTACCTGAAGCTGGTTCAGGACTGGAGAAAGTCTTATCTTGCAAGGTACTGTGCACGAGCTGTAAAAGGCAGGTCATACATTATAATCTGGGTTAATTTCTGGAAACCAAGGGATAAAAAAAAAAAGGGTTAGTTGGGATGGTATGAATGGAAAAATGAGGTGGCAGTAATCTGAGTACAGATGGCTCCTGTAGTCTGGCATACCACGACCAGCCAGCATTGCTCAGTAAACATAGTGATAAAAGCTAGTTTAAAAAAAAAAAAAAAAAAAAAAAAAAAAAAAAAGTTTAAAAAGTAAACTTTGAGATTTGTAGGCTTTTTAGACACCACACATGAAGAACAACATGAAGAAATCATCAAACTGATTGCAAGAGTACATTCTCAGGTGGCAAAACTTGCTTTGGGAGAAGTTAAGACAGGTGTAAATAACAATGCAATGCTACCTGAAACATAGAACAATGTTAAAGTGGAAGAGAGACGAACACAATGGCAGAATATGTAAGTAGTTTGGATGAAGAGACAGGAAAATGATCTCAGTAGCAGAGCTGTGAAGGAACTCCACAGGGGCAAGACTGTAGAAAGCATGACCAGAGAGGAGGGCACTGAGCTAGTGAAACATGAACTGAAAGGAGCTCAGGAAAGCCTTTGCATGTGAGTGTACATGTTTACAGAAAGTGCAGGTTCTCTGAATGTCACGTTGGAAGAAGCAAAAAGATCTGCCCAGACAGCATGTGAGAGACTGGAGATGACAAGACCAGGCCAAAAAAGAAACTAAAGACACAGCCTTTTGCAATGGGAGAATGCTCTGTCTGTTCATAGCAGTGAAAGGAAAAGAGAAGGCAAAAGAAAGCTCAAACATAGGGACTGGGATGTGAGGGAGATGATCGAGAAAGAGAAAAAAGAAAGAACCACGCAGTATATGGGCATGTGAAGGGAAGAGAATAGTAGAGGAATTCGCTGAAGAGGGCAGTAATGAGAAGCTAATTGAGGAACATCCAGAAGCACATGGTGAAAGATGTAAGTGAATGGTGAATGGACTAATATTTGGAATGGAGGAATGGACAACAAAACGGACTAAGCTAACAATTGCACCACGCAGGATATTAAAATAATATTTAGGTTCTTCATAGACCCCCAGAAGACCTTTGACTTCGAAATGTAAACATTATTTTAATAGCTTGTGGAGGGAATATGGATATTTATTTACTTGATTAAATTCTTTAAAACATTTACACTGAAAATCAAATGTCACCAACTCCACCACCCCAGGTGGTCAGCCTACCTGAGATATGCAGTATTCTCTGCTTGCCTTAGGAGTAGTGATGGAAGGTTTTTATCACCTGAGTTACTCTTTGACAGTAGAAAGAGATGGAGACACAAGTCATGTTGTTGGGTTTCAAAGATGTTTGTTAATAAGAAGAAAAAACTAAACTCAGGACTGATGGTTTCAAGTACAGAGGTTATAAAGAACACCTTTCCAATTTTTCTTTTTTTTTTCTTTTTTTTTCTTTTTTCTTTTGTTGTTTAATATATTTTTTTAAACTGGTTTCTGTTTCCTTATCTTCCCAAATTCTTTTTCTTTCCTCTCACCTCCATCCTGTTGCCCTCATTCTTCCACTCATCTGCTGTCCTTTACATGTCCTTTACATTTTGCAGTAGAGGAAGGAAGACCTGTTCTCTTCTCCACTGCCTCAGCCCAGGTAAAGAGGAGCACAGAGAGCTCAGGAGAGCTGGGCACTCTCTGTCTTCTGACCTTCTGTCCAGAACTACACAGCTGCAGCACAAATAAGGACTGCAATTGCTCGACGAGTCCTTCATCCTGCTCAGTTTCTCTGCCCAGCAGACTGTGTGTGTGCTGTTTCTGCATTGGAGCTCTCTGGCGCCATTTCCCAGAACACAGTTGGCAAATTCAAAAGACTCTCCCCTGAGAAAGTTAAAATTGTTGTTTCACAGATTTGAAAATAATTGGCCAAATTTCAAGTCCTCACTACAGACCAAAGTACTGTAAGTCCTTGCTACAGACCAAAAAGACAGCTTCTTATTTATACAGACAGACAGACACCTATTCACACATAGCTACATGCACCCCTAAACATGGACAAAATGTCTTTTTTTTTTTTTTTTTTTCCAATTCCCAGTTGGAGAAATTTCTGAAGCATTTTAGATTAAACTCTCCAAAATACTTGCCCAAGGCAGACAGCATGGAAAATTTTGGCCCAAATGGTTTAAGTTTGGCAAAGCTATAAACAATAGAAAACAGGATCTTATAATAGAAATTGTTGGGCAGCCTTATGCCAGACATCACTATTTGTGCTGCTTGTAAGACTTCATTTTCTTTAATAGGAGCTGCATGGCAGGCCTGTAATACCCTGGGGCTTCCTGTCTTTAATTTCCTTTGAATATAATCTTGCTCTTAAGCCTTCCTTCCTAAATAACCTCTGTCTTTAATTATTTTTTAAGCAAATTACAACTTAACAAGCACACATTCTCGTAAGACAGAACCTCTAATTATCGAAATGACAGTGCCGCTTAGAATCTGAATTTCACGGTAATTCAGTGACCAATTCGATAGGTCAGTAAATAATTACATACCATCACTGCCAAAAAATAATTAAATAGGATACTATAAGTCATTATAGACACCTATGCCTTGCATTACACTGTCACCTGGATGATTCTTGCAGAGGAATATTCGTAAAAAGAGCAGCAGGGAACTATATATGTGCAGTCCCAAGTTGTCCCACAATTCATTCATATTTGGAAGATGTATTAAATTATTTTGGCTGGGATTAACTTTGAAGACATTTCTCAGTTCTTATTTTAAGCAAACTGTCATTAGACATCAGAACGTGGCTCACCACTCTTGGATAAATTGAATGAAATTATTCTACTGGAGGTAATTTTATATTAATTGTCTTGCTGGGAATACCTTTTAGGTCTAATTCTGTAGGACTGGCTTCACAGATTCTCTAGAATCACAGTATTGATGAGTTGCTTCATCCTCAGATGTGATATAAAATAGTTTATGAAGTCAGGGGCTTTTTAATCTAAGCCAAATTTGCAAGTGTCCTTAGTCCCCAAATCTTCCGGGGTTGTATGTTTTAAGATTGAATGTAGCATTTTAAATGCCTGTCTGCTGCTTTAGAGCTCTATCTTAACGTTAATGTACAGAAATTTCAGCACAATTTCTGTATGCTGCTTAAAGAAATGTGCCCAGCTCATTGATTGTAAACCACCATCATTATCATGAAACCATTTCAAACAATGACATAAATCACACAGTTATAACTGCAGGGGACGAGACTCTAGAGAACCAAATAAAGGTGGGTACTATCTAAACCATTGGATATTTAGAAAAAAGGAAATCTGTCGAGTTCTAAAATCACTTATGCTCTCCGTAGGATCCCCCCCTCCAACACCACCATTTTTCTGTTTGCTTCCATGCACACACAAATGTACCTTGCTTAGATTTAAGCCAAAAGGGAAAGTCCTCCTCCATTTTAGTTGCTCACCCAGCCATGCTCCCTTTGCAGAGGTTATCGAGAGGGTTTTCCTTTGCTGTTCCAGATGCAGACTGCCTGGGGTGGCTGCAGCTTGTCTTATGAAAGCCCTCCAAGATGCTTCCTAGTGACTAGCAGCCTTCAGTGGTTATCAGCTTTGGGCCAATGTGACCAGCTGAACTAGAACTAAAAAAGTACGCATTCCTGTATCAAACTTCCCAAGTTACCCATGCAACTCATCTACAAAACATTACAAAATTATTCTTCATGTGACCAGGGGCTTTTCTACATTAAAAAACGAACATAGCCTCCCTTTAGAGACTAACAAATTCTTACAGCAATATCCTTAGAAAAACAATTGCCAGTTGTTACAAGCATGTATTCAGAGTGAAAATGAATTGAAAAATCTTAAATCTTCCCTTTAATTATCAGTAAAACTCTACAACAATGTTGTTAATCCTCAGTTTGAATATGAATGAAAATTCCTGAAATACTTGAGTTGCTTTAAAGACCTGACTCTAGGAAAACTGATCCATCTTGAAAGCAAACTGGAAAATAAGGGGGCTACACACATCTTCTTGTGTTATGCTAGTCTAAGTAAAAAGATGTCCAACATCACCCTCGATTTAGCCTTCCACAGCAACTAGCTAAAGTATTGCAATTTATTGGGAAGTAACAGTTTATGAATTTAAGGAAATTTCAGGTGTTTGGGTTGGGGTTTTGTTTGCTTGTTTGTTTTGTTTTTCCATTTAATGATCATTTTAGCACCATCTGCTGGTGTTAAAACTAGCTCTGGAAACTAAGCACCAGGTACGTGCTTCATTTTAACTTCTTCAAGACCTACCTCTGGCTTTTCTTACAAGAAAAGGTTAATTAATTGTTTGCTTTTCTACTATAGATCCCAGGATTGGATAAGTAATTTATCTGAATGAATCATGCATCCAGGTGGAATATACCTGCTGGAGGTCAGGTATCAGGAGCAATGTTCTATTAAAGAAACACCTCACCTACAGCTACATCCAGGATTGGATGTGATTTTTCATTCCTACATAGTAAAAAACAAACACTATCTTTCCTTAACAGATTATAACACTTTTTTTACCTGGTTTATTCTGAATTGATAAGTGGTGTTTAGACTACAGAATTATGCTGTGATTTTGGAGATTTGATGTCTGGTTCACTGTCAAAAACTGACCTGCTAGAATTATCTCTAAATGTATCCAGTCACATAATTCTATGACTTACTCCATCTGACTCATTTTTAATTTGACTCAGTTCTGTCCTGTTCAGAACCTCTGGGGTCACAGTCAATCTGCTAGCTCTTCAGGAAATGGTCACGCTAGGTCCCAGCTTGGTCCCAGCTGCCTCACATACCCCTCTCTGTACCAAATCCACTCCCTCCCTCAGAGCTCTACTGCAGTCATCAGTTTCCTCAACTGACCCTTCCTTCTTCGTGTTAGAAACCCCTCCAACTCAGAACACCTATGGTTTAAAGCTGGAATTCAGTTGGCTGAACCTTACAGCGGTGCAGTCAAATAATCTTTCCAGCAAATATATTCCAGATTGCTGCAAAAAGCTGATGCAGAAGCAGCAGGCAGGATGAAACACCAGTTTATCAGCATGGCGTGTCAAGCTGTTATAGGCTAGCAGCATGGCTGGGAAATGAGAGGAGGCCCTCACATAGCAGCAAGGCTAGGTGCACCCCTTCTTATATAGATTTAAGTGGGTTCCATAATAACAGTGCCCTGCTATGGTCAACTTAGACAACAGTTGCCTCAAGGAAGCTAAATAGCCATGAGACAATTAATTACCTTCTGCTTTCCTTTTAGCCATACAGATAAGGTTAAGCAAAGCCCAAACCATGAGTGCCCATAAATTCTCTATCCTAGAGAGTGGTGACTGAAGACTTTTCAGATAGATGTTCTCGGGTAAGTTTTCAAAGCCATGCTCAAAAGGGTCAAGTCAAGAAGTAAATCCCGTTATTTGTTAGAAAGATTTGTGTGTACGCCTCCCACATTCACTGCTTTGAAATGGACCCCTTAATGTCTGGAGGGGATACAAAGCTTATGGCTCTTCTAAGGTTTCAGAAGGAGGAAGAAAGGCCGTGACCTTTAATAAAGATTATTCTGCAGAATACTCACTTTTGCATAATCTTTTACAAAAGAAGCTTGATGAAAGGTCCAATGCAGTAATCTAAAGCAATTCCTTGAGCTGTAAAGAATTAAGGAGGACACTGAAGATGAACATGTTATAAGCATTGATGGAGAAACTATGATCAAGAGGTTTAGGTCAGAGATGGTTCTAGTCACAGTGCCCAGTATCTCTGGATTGCAACATAAAGAGGGCCCTGTGGTCCATACCATTACGCCGGTTCTGTCTGCCAACACTGGTAAATGGTAGTTCAAACTTATTGGTGAGTTGCCTCTTTCCACATCAATATCATTCATCTAATTTCCATCAATATCAGTGGGATTCAGAAGGAGGTTTATCAAGAAGAGCTAATTTTGGTGGGGAGGGGTTAGAAAAACAGAAGCCCTGGGAACAAATTAATTTGGGTAAATTTCCCATTAAAACAAAGCCAAAACCTTTTGAAACTGTCCAAATGTCCTTTCTAATATTTTGAACAAATGACTTTCCTTGAATTGCATTCTACTTCTGTTTTTCATATTTAAATGAACATGTATTCAAATAATAGATCAAACTTGAAACACAAACTTTCCAAGCTTAATAAAATGAATTGCTCTTATCTCACAGACATTGTTAGGGACAGGAAGCCACCCCTGGGCCTCGGGAACTCATTGTACACTGAGGCTCAGACAGATGAATTCCCCTGAACCCAGGAGGGGTTGCAGGTACATGGGAAGAGAGAGCGTAGTGCTGCGCTAGAGATGTTATGTAAGGATACATGTGAAGTTAAGTGGGACTGACAACAATGTTAAAAGATCAACAAATGCATTCAGAAAACTGGAGTGGCTTTCAGTAAGAGTGGGAAAGCACATTAATTATGTGCAGCAAATTTACCCAAAGAAAAATGCATTCTCGTTATACATGTATATGCCTAGCAATAAACACTTACAATAGAAAATTTATATAATTTAGCATAATTTTTTAATACCTGAATGTAGCTTCTATATGTCCATTGAAAAAGTAGGTAACAGAAATTCATACAGAATTCCCAATTATTCCTCTAGAGTTCTGATTCTGTGTTTCTAGTGTCTTGAGACAAAGGATGGGATATTGTTAGCAGACAATTGGATATTGCTAACAATACGTGGTACAAAAGGTACGATAGGCTATTACATTTGTTTCACTTAAACCACCTGACTAATAAATTCTGGAGTACATTTTGTATTTTAGAAGTAGTAACATTTCAATGACATAAAAAGGATAGATATTAAGTGAAATAAAAGGATTATTTTAGGTGTGTTTCTCATTTATTGTCTCATGTTGTAGGCAGAATTAGGAAATTTCAGTATAATGACTGAAATTGCACTGAAAATCCCAAAGCATCCCTCATTCCTGATCCCCTATCTCAGAGAAAGGAACAAGTCTTATTGTTTGGGTTGTCAGAGTTTTTAAAACCATTCTATGTTAGCTTACTTCTTTTCAGTCTTTGGTTTCAGAAGTGGTCACTTAGTGAACAAGAAATGCCGTATTTGCACATCCCACGGGTTCTTTCACATTTTGGAAAAGAAGAAATAAATATTTTTTTGCCACGTATAAAATATTTCAGTGAATAACCCCTGTCTTCACTGAAATTCTTCCTACCCCAAGAAGTGCAAACTTGCAAGGCATTAGGATGTTTACAGGTCAACAGAAGAACTTCAACGTGCAGTAATGACAATTTTAAAGTTTGATCCACATACCTCTACCATGGCTCCTCCTGTGCCCATCTTTTGTGGCTTTCTGCTAGCTCAGTTCCCATAACATTATAGTAGGCCACACAACGTACTCACAATAAATAGAGAGAAACAGCCTAGGTGATAGGAGCATATAGTTTTCAATCAGCCTTACCAAGCATGGGTTTAATTCAGTGAAGAGGGATAGCACTGGACCAATTGCTTAACACAAATATGCCATTTTGTGGCTCTTCATTTTCCACAGCTGATTATTAGACAAGTAACTCCCCATCTTTTCAACTAACCTAACTTGGGCACTTAGCTTCCATGGGCGTATTTACTGCTACTGGAAGAACACAACTGGCCTCCTGTTCCACTTGGAAATGATAAACTCTACGTTTCCTCTTGGAACTGATCCAGCTTCCACTGCAGGCAACACAAACAAAGCCATTAATGAGTTATGAGAGCCTTTAACACGTTATATATGCATTGCCCTGGAAATTATATTTATTCACTTCCTAATGAGTGTTCAGATAACTTCTGTTCCTCCAACCTGACACAACAGAACTGGCAGTTCACTGAGCTTTAAGTTAGCTAGATAAACAGACATATTTTGATTAAGATGATCCCCAGTTGTCCCATTCACAGCTAGAGGCCTGTGCTCCTAACATGAAAGTCCTGAGTTTGGTCCACAGTGGTTATCATGGTAACAGTATTCACAGGCTACTGTGCTTGGATAGAATCACAGAATCACAGAATTTCTAGGTTGGAAGAGACCTCAAGATCATCGAGTCCAACCTCTGACCTAACACTAACCAGTCCCCACTAAACCATATCCCTAAGCTCTACATCTAAACGTCTTCTGAAGACCTCCAGGGATGGTGACTCAACCACTTCCCTGGGCAGCCTGTTCCAGTGCCCAACAATCCTTTGGGTAAAGAAGTTACAGAATCACAGAAGATGCTACATGAGAGCAATTTATCATCATTCTGTTCAGAACTCATGGCCAAAGTGAGCTGGTGCATGCTAGTACGTAAGTGTTAGCAGTTTAGATCAGTTAATCCAGTCAGTTCATCATACACTATGACAAAACAGAATATCAACAAAGCCCTATTTCCAAATACGTTTTTTCAAGTAAAAGTATTTCTTAAATTACATTTCAATCAAAATGTAGTTGCAAACCTTAAAACTGGATTTCAAACTCTAAGTTCATGGAGAATCTACAGATGGCACTTATCCTTCCAAAAAATACCTCTTGGCTGGTATCAGAAGAGGAAAAGCTAGGCCAAGCAAAATATTAAGGTTACACAGAAATTAAAAAAGGAACTACAAGTACGGTGACAATGAATTCAGCAGCCGCAAAATATTACTTTCATAAGGGTTTTTATTAACACAATATAACCTGATAGCAGAAAAAGAAGTCCCCCTGGGTCATCATTCAGGTGGAAAAAAAAAAAAACAAACACCATGTGAGGATCTTGAGCTGAAATCCCTTTCTAAGCATCATGAAAAGGTCTAAGCACAGCCTTGGTTTAGTGCAATGAAATTAAAAAAGATGTCATGTAGCCATGTCAGCCACATCTGTGACCCATATGGTGCATGTAACAAGAGCATATGCCTATACCTAGAGAGAACATTATATGCTGCATAAGGCTATGGCAAATGTAAAAGTGAAGTAGAACACCTTCACATTACAAACACAGTTTGTTATTTGTGTCACATCAAAGAAAGAGTCTCTAGGAATTATTGCCCTCTGAAGTCATTTAATTATGATTAAGTGAACTAAGAACTAGTGTAAATGGTATTTTATACCCCAGTGAATTAAAGTATGAGATCTAGTCAAGGTGAGTGAGATTTACAGCCAAAACTCATGCAACCTTACAGTAATTTCGTGACACTTTTACTACTAGCCTAGACATTTCAGTTCTTGAAATAATTAAAAGTACACAAGCAAATTCAATTCTTTGGACACTTACAATAAACCATGGACAGAAAAGAGAATAGGTTGCTTCTCAAATGATTTATGTGCTTCTGCTTTTATTATAGAAGGGACAAAGATAATGCAGGGCAAAGACAACCTTATGAGCTTTGAGCTTTCTTTTCTATATCAGAAAAGAGAGAAAGAAAGGTACTCACAAATCTCTCTCAGTGGGACTAAATCTGACCCACAGTACAGTCTCCCTTTCATGAGACTCTCACCTTTGGCTAAAAACAAATACCTGTCTGCAAAGCAACACATTTGTCATGTTAAGACCCCATGCATAATACAACCAAGTAAAGTCAGACAACTCACTTTAAAGATACTGAGACTCTTCTCACAGATTTTTAACTCTAAGGAAAACTATTCCTAGGTATTTGCCTTCAAATAGAAATAAGAGTGTCCAAGAAGAAATGTATAACGTATCAATGAATAGTGTGAATATATTTCACAGCTTTTCCAGCTGGAAATAAACTCATTTTCCAGTGACAACTGTTAATCCACTCTCTTCTAGAGTCTCTGTTTGAAAGGCTCCAGGTAAAGAACAGAAACTTGGCTGAGAGAAAAAAGTACCAGATGGCTGCTGGGATGGGAAAAAAAACTGGAGAGAAGAAAACAGTGAAATACGAGTTGTAGAAATAAGGATTGAATCACAATCAAAATGTAAGTGGAGAACCAGAGCCTTTGCATTTTAACAGGAGCCATGTTAGCAGCATAGCAGCTACCCAACTGGTAAGCCCAAGGGCTTCAAGAGGCCCTCTAAATGCACCAGAGCATTAACAAATTGCATAAATTACATATATAAAGAGTGTTCTCTGAACAGTCACTTTGGCTGATGTAGCCAAACACATTAGCACAAGCCTATCTTTCTGTACTTAAGATGTGTAAACTTGAATACTCAGGCCATAAAAGTGTGTATCTCTTACATAAACTGTGCAATTTCTCAGTCTTTAAAACTTCCAAATTCCCTATAATGTAGCTGGAATCAACAATTAAGAAAAGGAACAGGTAATGTGTTAACGTTCAAATACGATAGCTTGGCAAAGTTTATAAATTGTGAGGATAAGGATCATAAAAGGAATCAAAATTCACGTGTTAAAAAAGCACTAACATAATGTTCATGATGTGCTTGTAGAGAATGTCTTTGGTAGACAATGGCATGGAAGAAAAGGAATTCTGGGACCAAAATTTAGTTCTAAAGATAAAACAAACACCAGTGACTTAGGAATACAAATGAATCTGGGTTACAACATATATGTTCTTGACCTTTTGGTCACCTCTTTCTGGCTCTAGATGCTGAAGTGAACAGTTATATTTTTGTAAAGTCTGTCATATTTGATAACCCTAGCTTGCCTTCGATTTTGCATATTTTTATTGTCTCCACTTGCTGGGGACAAAAATAGCAATTCTGTACATTCCACTAAGAGAACAGAGCCACCACTGCCAGCTGTACTGAAAAATTATGTTCAGGAGGGATTTTTTCAAATGGTTAGGCTTATAGCTAATGCTGTTTATGAAATAACAAGTACCTCATGTCACTCAGCAAGCTTAGTAACAAAACGCTTGTTCTTAGCTAGCTCAGACACACTGACTCATACACGTATTCTGAGGCACACCTCTCTGCCACCTCTTCCTAGACACAGCGTAGTAAAACAGTCTTCCATTTCCCCTTGCCTTTCTTCATTTGCCTCTCCTTCCAACAGATGATCCCTGGCCCAACTGGTATGAGAGACTTCATTAAAAAATCCCACTTGAACTGAACTAGCCGATTCTTAGTGCCAATGAAATTGCTTTTGCTAAGAATCTGTGTAAAAGACAAGCACCTGGAGACACTAGATAGCTCAAGGGATTGGTAACAGGCTATGGAATATTTAACCTCTAGGGTACTGGCTTAAATTCAGAGTCAGGACCAAACTTGAAGCATCAGTCTCTTAGGCAGGCTGCCACATGACACCTTTAAAAATTATACCCCTTCACTCAGGAGAGCGATTACCAGCTTTCTGCTGAGAATTTTCTCTTCCTTACAGTCTGAACCTTACAGCTGAGACCACTACAAATTGGAAAGCTGTAATTTAGAAGTGTGCAAAATGTTATGCCAACACAAAATTTTTTAGTGCAACTGTATGAGCAAGCCTATGGACTAGATTTAATGGCTTTTCAGAGGACTGAAGTGTAGACTCGTAATTTTGCTATCAATATGTGCTTTAAAGAGGAGATAAATGACAGAACTTCTCTATGCTCGCAGCACAAAGAATACATACAATTATGCCAACAATATCCTATTTCTTCCATACTGAATCTTTATGGATTGAAATTCCAACTGCAAAAGTCATAATAATGAATAAACAAATAGAAAGAAAATATAATGGAAATTAAAGGTAGTAAGGGCAGAAACCATCAAAACTAAGACAGACTTAAAGCCAAGCAACACAAAGGAAATTTAGTCTGTTTTAGACAAAAAACATTCCCCTGCACCTTTTCCCATACACAGAAGCAGCTGTCTGCTCCTTCTCTGTGATGGTCTTGGAAAGAAAATTCCTATGCCACTCCCTTCCCTTCTTCTGTGTTATCATTGTCCACAGCAGATTTCTTCACACCCTTCATTAAGCCTGATCCTCTTGCTCTTTGAGCAAAGACAAAATTATTTCTATTTAATGTTTTGTATCACCGTTCATCTCAATGAAAATACAGTAACTCCCGCTATTAGTGACTCCCAACTTAGCAGGTCTGTGACTGTACAGTATCAGTGAAAGCACAGCTGGAGAAATAAACTCCGTGTAAATAGCTGAAAAGATAGGTAAAAGTCTGGGCAGTGATCCAAAAACACTAAACTACAGACTCCCAACATCTGGTTCAGGGTGGATTCCAAGAAAGACAGAAAGAGAAAGACAGAAAGAAAGGATTGATTTCTCTTTATATTTTTTACATAAGGTTTTCTTTCTTCTTTTTTAATTCATCAAAAATTTTGCGCAGTTATTGTGGTTTCATTTCTTCACCATGCTGCATCCTGTTGCTTCACTGTTTTAGCCTTATTAATCAGAAGAAAGCAGTGCCTTGGACAGGAGATAAGCAGCCCTTGCTTTCATACTTAGATATTTGGTTGTGATAAAAGCAAATGACAAATAACTCCAAACCTTATTATTCAGTCTCTCTTTCTAGCTAGAACTGGGCTCAATGACACACGTATGAGAACCCTATGCTGATTTCATGATCTTTCAGGCAAACAGTCACAACAGAGCTAAGAGCTGTCAGCTGCTCAGCTTCTGTAAGCACAATAGAAGAGAGAAGCCCACACTGCTAAGTAACCCCCATCATGCACCCAGGACCCCACCGCTTCCACCATCTCTATGAGAATAATTTTCTGTTTTGAACGGTTTTACTAGCTGAAAGATTCAGAGACAACATCATTTTCAAAAGCTCCTATGTGACTAAAATCATAAAGTCTCCCTGTTTTTCTGTGATATTTCTACCCTTGATGTACTTGAGCTCTTTTCAAACTCCTGCTGTACCACATTAAGTGAGCATATCGTCTATTCCACATATGAATGCCTGTTCTGGTCACACACGATGACCCAGGCCATCAACACTTAACGCCTACCACTGATAGATTCAGATCCTCCTTCCCCTGTCTCGCTCAGCAGAGAGCTCAAGATGCTGTTCTGACAGATGGCTTGCCTCTCCAGAAAAGGATTGCTGCCATAAGGACTCCCTCGCAGGCAGGGAGCACTCTGCCTTCTCTGGATGTCTTCATCCACCAGCGCGTTTTGCTTTGCATTAAGTGGCTGGGGGCAGACACGCTGCTGGCCTCTGCACTGCTCATGCACCCGCTTTGTCCCCCATTTAGCAGAGCTCCTTCCCTGGCACACCAAGGCATCTGGCAGCTGAGTGCCTGCGCTGCAGGTAGGCCTGTCCCTCCAACAGCTGCCAGCATCCAAACCTCAAAAACCCTTGATGCGTGTACTCACAATAATCATTAAATGCACAAACGAGATAACAAGAAGCTCTGAAAAGTCTCCAAACAATTTCAGATTTGCCTACTTTGTGCTTCAACGTCGCCTCACTCGGAGCTGGGCCATGAGTGCTTGTGTGCTTTCCAAGTGTTATTATGTGCCTACAAACAGAGAGAGAAGGAAAAATTCACTTGGGTAATCGTGTGATTCTCTTGCCCAAAGGCTAATTAGCCCCTACAAGGTATACACTCACTTTCTGCTCTCACAAAACAGAATGAAGGGACACAGAGTTCAGGACTTGGCACCAAGTAAGTGCACAGCTGAGCTGGACACAGAACCCTCTCACCTCTTCCCCACTGCCATGCCCTAGCCAGGGGCACCGAAGAATTTATTTCCATTACAAGGCCTTTTATGCAACACATTCGTGGCTTCCAGGTCATACACACAGCCAAGTAAGATGGCAACAGGTCACTCCTCGTGCCTCATAATTTGTGACGAGCTTTCCACTTGGGAAAGGAGGCAATGATATTGCTGAAATGGGAATCCCATTAGGGAACTGATAATACAAGGAGGTGAGTTCTGTCCCTCAGAAACAGCCCCTGAGAAATAAGGAAGCTACTGTTCTTGAAGATCTGTGCAATTTCTTTTCTAAGACTGGAGCCTAGGGGCAGCAATTACATATGCATATTATTCAAACCTGAATTCTTTCCTTGAAACTCTCTCTTTACATAATGCCAGTTTGCAAGACTGTCTTTTCTACCTGCTCGCAGCTTGCTACCACAAAAGGATCGGCTTTCTCCCCTGGCTTGCCCTCCTCATCTCATTTCTCCCTTTGCACCAGTTCTGGCTTCGAGCTGACCCTTTAGTGAGCGCTTGCAGCCCTCTAGACCACCAGGAAACAACCGACTTTCACTCTGGAAATACTTGACTGATGTTCCACTGCCGTAGGCAGAAGAAAGAGAATAAAGCAGCTCGCTGCATAGTTCACAAAGCTTGAGTGCTTTGAAAAATGACTGATAGGCCCTCCACCCCATACCTTTGTGCTACCCACATCAGTCTAAATGCATGTGTTCACACCCGGGCACCTAGATCACACGCTGAGCTACAGGAACAGTCACAGCTGAGAGAGGCCATTTCAAATCCAACAGAATTTCCTTCTGAGTTATGCTAACAACGTGTTACAAACAAAGTGACAGCACAGTTGCATGGAACGCGCTCATCCACCGGGTACCCTACACCTCATCTCCTCCTGCAGTTAGTAGATCCTTCTGCAATCAGTGATCTGGTGGAAAGCTAACCCAGAAAGACGGGACGGGAGAGAAAGTTTTCTCCTGGGTTTCCTCCCAACGAGTCTGGAACTCATGGGTCAGTGTGGAGATCACAGATGCCAGCTGATACTCAGCCTGTGGGTTAAAAACTGGGGAGAAGGAAGAGAAGAGATGGCGAATGTCTAAATACAGCCTCCATGGATCTCCTTGGAGGGCAGAACTAATTAAAACATTTCACAAATATTTACCTTAGACTAGGTAAAATTCTAGCATTATACACTGCAGTTTTGGAGCCCACGAGACACTTGAAAAGATGAATTGTGACAATCAAAAGCACATCCATATCCTTCCTCTACAAGCTTCTTGCTTAACAGCCAGATTCATATACAAACAGAGTGAAATGTAGCCGAGACAGTGCCGCTCAGTCCTGCGCAACGAAGGCAACACACCGAGTCAGCGAGGCTTAAAGGAAGTCGCTTTTTTCTAAATCTCAGCCCTCTGGCTTTTCACCACCTGGACACCAGCTCTGAAACGATGACCTCATCATTTATCATTTTACCTTTCAGTGCTTTACTTAATACATGACCTGCTCAGTAAAATATTTGCAGACTTGGTACTCTGGTACTCTATCCCATTACAAAGGCACGCATAACATTTCACATCTCTTTCATGCAGGTGGTCCTCTGTTCTAACTCAAGGCCAAACAGAATATAAAGTTAGGCCAGTTCAGCAGTATAGGTGAAGGCATCTGAACCGAGGGGAGGGAGTATGGTAACTGCAGATGCCAAGTGTGGCTATACATTTCAAAGATAGTGCTAATTTATTTATTTGGCTTACAGTGACCGAATCCATCTGTCCGGTACAGATGATCAACCATGAGACGTCTAAGAATCACTACGAACCAACCTTTCTCTCTCTTTTTTTTTTTTTTCATTAAAATTGTTCACATATGTACCAAGGAGCCACGGAAAGGTATATTAAAAATGGTCCAGTTCTTTCAGGCAATTCTACTCCATTAAATTTTATGAGTACACATGTCTGAGAAGAAGAGAGTAAAAGAAAAAAAGACTATGTATCAGATACTTTTATGTTCCGAGTTTATTTTTAGAATGTTTAACAGTGCACAACGTAATGCCTTTTCAGTTCATTTCTCCATTTTTTTTTCTGCATTCCAAGAAAATATTTCCTGTGCTAGATGTTCTCTCTCTCTTTTTCTCTCTCAGTAGCTTTATCCTAGATGATCTAGTTGCAAATATCTTCAGACACAGCAATTTAGATTTACAACGAGCAAACAGAATGTATCAATGGAAGTATCTAGACAGAGGAGTTACAGTACATATAGGCAGGAGGCATTTCTTTTCAGCTTTCTTACAGAACACATTCGCACAACTGGTTTTGATTTCTATTTATATTCCTCACTAAGCAGATAGATGTGAAATTCGGTGCTTATGGTACTCAGTGCTGATAGGTACTGGGAATGCTGCCACCTCCAAAGAAGACACTGTAAAGGAGGGACTCGGTCGCACACAGGTCTCTCCCAAAGGAAGACTGCTCTTTCCAAGAAGAAACCCAGCAAAGAAGATTTCCTATGCAGAGCTTGCCTCAGCAAAGACTGTCAAAAGAGCAAAAGGACAGATCCAAAGACACACAGGTGACAGAATCTGGGAGTGCAAAAATACTGTACAGAGCCCTTTATTAAGACAGGTTGCTAAGGAAATTGTTGGGTCCACAGTGACTTACTGCACTTGCTCTTTTTTCAAAGACTCAGCTATTGTGCTCTCAAATTAAGATTTGGCTTTTAGAAAGACATGAATAATAATAAAACCATATTGCCGCACATATGACTTATGATTAAGCAGCTCTCTGGGTTATATACAGAGGAAATGTCTGAAAAGGCACTGGCTGACACTTATCAAAGAATTTGAAAATGGAAATTACAGCAAAAGAAAGTAAATTAGCCAAGAATTTTAAAAGAAACAGGATATAATGATCAAATATATGACATCAAATTAAAACCCCAGATCGTGAACTAATGCAAAGAAACTCAGGAAGACTTGCTTTTAAGCCGGTGACACCATACTTATGTATGTCCTATGTCACTCAGACATATTCTGGTGGTTTCATTAAATACACAAAGCACACAATTTTGAACGCCTGTGTTTTTTTCTTTGGTGTATGCTAACAGCTTTCCAGGGCTTTGCAGATTAGTGAAGTCCCCATTCACAATTCTGCTGCTCAAATTCTACTTAAAGTCAATGTTGGAAGGCAGTGCTTTCCAGTACTATGCTTATTGTGAACAAAGAGTACAGCATTTTTCAAGACCTGAGTTAGTAATGAGTCATACTGTTTGTGTTTCCCAAAGAAATTAATAACAACAACTAACAATTCATTCCTAAAGTTCCTGCATGCCCACAATTCCAACTGAGTGCAGGAGGAGCCAGAAATGCTCTGCAGCTCTGAAAATGAAAGCTGTCCTGTGTGTTCCAGCAGGGCTGTCTAGAGCTCAATCTGGTGATGTTTTAAAGGTGACACTTAAAATATTTGGAAACTTTACTTTAAATTTAAAAATGCTAAATTAGTAAAGCACAATATCTTATTTTAGAACACAAAACTTCCTTTGCTTATGCAACCTGCTGCTGAATAGAAGATTCCATATTCATTGACGTTATTAGCACTGAAATTGTCATTACATTTTCAGCAAATCATTTATTGCCAGTTATTCCTGACAAATTATTGACAGCATTGGTAAAGCAATCCAAATACAAAAATGCTCATTCTTATGAAATCACCAGAACATCACAAGAAAAGCTGAAAACTAAACTAATGGCCTGGATAAATCTATTTTAATAGCACTACTTTAAATGTGCCAGGCTTCAGCCTGTAGCCTTCCATCATCAATACTGCTGACTGAGACTGCTGTCCCATTCTTCTGGGCGACCAGTTTTTAAGATTTCAATGCAAGAAAGCACAGGAACATACAAAATCACTTTGGCTTCTGCAGCTGCTAGACAACTGTCTTAGCTCTGCTCTGAAAAGAAATCCCCCAAGGCTGAGACTCTTGGTTTAGCTATTAGAAACAAGCCAAAGAGAAGCAGAAATTAAGACTGACTTGTGTATAGTAAGCCTGGATGGTGGGCGAGGACGGCAGTGCAGTTTTAAGCAAGGGCAGCCTGCAGTTCACCTATGTGGGGAGAGGAAGGTAGCGCAGTGAGGATTATATAAGCAAAGTCACTTGTGGAATGTGCAGAATGTACACAGAGGGTGTGCCCGGCGCGAGGGCAGCACCAGGAGCTGGGGTGCGCAGGGAAGAGGCTCTGAGCCCACGTGCAACAGGTTGCCTGCCCAAAGAGGCTTCCAAAATGCAGCCTGCGTTCTCTGCCCTTGCTGATGCTTCTGCCCTTGGCATCAATGCCACAAAAGTCAGGTACCAGCACGGACAGTACTGTGCAATATTTAATGTGTCAACATTTCTCGAGTGCCCTTATACCCCTCCCTGAAAACAGGCAAGACTTCTGCAAATGTTGGCAAAAAAAAGAGGCAAAATGTACAACCAAAGGTAAAGAAAAGACTTCACACCATTTCCAGAGCTGTTTTTTTTCTCCTGCAGCTTTATATTTTTTTCCATGACTAATTAATGTCCCCGCCGCAACCCTCCCCCCCCCCCCCAAAAAAAAAGAAGCAAATAATGCACAAAATCCATGAATATTTACAATTTCAATGAGTCTGCTCATTGACATTTAATTGCTGTAATGCTCCTTTTGTTTTCCTCTTCATTCGCCACTTGAAACAATCAAATCCAACTGGCATTACTGAATTTACAGATGTTTGTAAAGAGAGTGCATGTCAAATCAAGGAATAAAACCTCATCCAGCTGAGCCATAAATTTATCCAGCTAATGTACAAACTGGGGAAATTTGTGTGTTGAATGCATACACTAAACATTTGATCACATTCGTGGCCCTGCTATGAGCACAGAAAAGCGAGCATGGGTATCCTCTGACTTCCAACACAAAATCAGCCAGGGGCAGAACTCTGCTCCTTCCCACTCAGCAACAACACTGCACCCTGAAAGTGTTTCACAACTGCCAATTAGAAAACTGAGTTAAACTACCTACAGCAGTACCAGAACTAGCTGTACTGATCAGAACTAATTATAAAGGAAAGCTCACACATTGGATGTCAAAGATGAATCCACAGAGGAAATATAATACATGAAACACATTCCACACATGCTGTTTAAAAAAAAAAAAAATCTGAAAAAATAAGGTCAAGGGACCTGGAGTATTTCTCACAGAGATTCTGCAAGCTAAGTAGTGAAATGCCGTTAAACAAATTATAGGGTTTCAAATTACTCACTATGCAATGACAAACTACAGAAGAATATGGCTGTTCAGGAGCACCCTGCCTATCGCAGGGCAAATGTGTCTGCAGGAATAAAGAGGAGTAGAATCTGTTTAACTGTTGACCACTACTTACTTTCTTGTTCTGCAAACACCAGCCCTCTGTTCATCAGGAGCAGGATTTTGGATGGACTCACCAAGCAGTTCTTCTGAAATTTCAAAGGCAACTGTTAACAGGCACTGAGAACAAAACATCCAGCATCACCCCAGCGTACACAAACACCCGTCAGCAAATAGTCCCAGACATGCAGACCCACAAGCATCTCTGAAGCCCTATCACAGTGGCTCTGGGCAGACAGCGGTATAGGATCAGGGCACTAAGGTAAATTTAATTTGGAATTAGTTCACAGAATTTAGTCAATTTAGCAGGTCCAAAGCTTCACATAGGAGCACCATTTCCAGAGACAGTATCGTGTTTTTCTTCAAAACAGACTGTGCACCATCCATTCAACTCCTGTGAGAAAAGGAATCCCCATTTCTTCTGGAAACTTCATATTCTCAAGTGCCATTTTTCATACAAATGGCCTCATTTTTGAGTTCATAGAAAGCGGAAAAAGCAATAAAATCCTTAGATGGGAGGTGATTTTTCATCTTGCTAGAAACACTTTAGCACAATTCTAATTCACCATCATCCCAGGAAAGGCTGCCTATAATACACTGAAAGCCAGCTTGGGCATTAAGCCAGCAAAGCACTTCAGCATGATTTCAGCTTTAAGCTCTGGTGTTGCACCGCTGACTTCACCGAGATGACTGAAAAATCATTACAATTAAACATAAACTTAAATAGCTTTGGTGCAAACTTCCTATAACAAGGATCTCAGCATACAGCAATACCAGTTTGAGTTTCTAATGCCCTACCATATGACCCAACCAGGCCCTACAGATGAGCTCCAGGTGAAATCTGATGGGAATGGACAATATTTGCAAGCGCTCTTCAGCACAGGCCTTTGTGTTCAAGAGTCTCTTATCCCAGTGAAGGTGAGAGTATACTTTATACATCCCAGGAGGAAAATAACTTAGTCAGAGAGCTCTCAAAGAAAGATAAAGAGTACAGACAGGAAAGCTATTGTACATAAATCCAGGTGGAATCATAAGTCTTTCTCAAAATGCTGAAAGAATAAATCCCCCTCCCACAAACTACACAAGATGATGTGGTTCCCATCCACAAGTGAGTGGCAAAGCAACTTCCCACGTAGTCACATCTGCCTCCTTTTTCCTCTGGTCCATCACTTAAATTTTGTCACGAAAGTAAACGCAGGAGGGGCAGGGGCTGTATATGCACATTGTCAGGGGAAGGGAAAAAGGAGGGAAGAGGATTTCTACCTTAGATGTTTGCACATGAATTTGGCTCCAGCCTTCATCGCGTTTACATGCCTTTGAACGCTTTCTGTTTCTTTCTGCATTCTTCACTGCTCCATTTTATTTATTTTCACCTTCTGCTTCTCAGATCTTCTGCCAGACTGCTTTTTTAAATTCTACTTGTTGCACTAAAAACACCATTGTTGTCATCCAAATTAATCCCTGAACATAATAAAAACCCCAAAATAACTCAGATGACCAGTTTTCCATCCTTTGGTCTCACTTTAAGCACAGTATAAATGCCAGTACTTGGGAGCTCTGATAGTTTACACAGGACCGGTTCTAGGTATGTGACATTTCAGGAGGCAGGGAAGCTTCTTCCTTCCCTACCTATCTTTTCCTTCTGCCAGTTAAGAGTCCTCAGAATTCTCCCCCATTCCCAGCCCATTTAGCCCCTCTTCCAATGTAATCCTTTGCAAGACTCATGTTTTTCAAACAAACTTGGTGCTTTTCAAATATTGAGATGGCTTTCTGTTAGCTGAGAAGCTAGATAAACTAAGATCACCTTTACTTTTAGGGATGAGGGAAGAGAACCTTCTCCTAAGAGTCTGTGGTGAGGGCGCAGACACTCTGGCTACAGATTTCTTTTTAAGTCTCCTGTGTTCCTCTCCATTCAAACTGCACAAAATAAAATAAAATAAGTAAATTAAGAAGAGAAAGAAAACGAAAGAAACGTGTTAGGACCGATATTTTCCCCAAACCAGTATCGTCGTCATCTTCCCGCATCTGTTACTTTTTCCCATAAAGGTTTCCCAGAGATGAGAAGGGCTCTGAAAAGACTAAACATTCCTTTGCTACAGATCAAATATGCATCCTTCTAACTGTTGATCAGAATGGAAAGGAACTAAAGTAGATGAACACAGCAGACTTTGCCCCTAACCCAGTCAAATATGCATTTCACGCGCCATGGGGAACAAAGGGGCAACACCACTGTGCTGCAGAGCAGGACAGTCCTCCTCAGGCTAATGCTTCCAGGGCCAAACGTGCGTAGGGCTGCTCTCCAGATGAAGACACCCAGCAGCTCACACAACACGGTCACAGGACAGGACCTAGGTAGCCTGTCATACTTGTAGTTTTTAAATACAAAAAATAATAATAATATTTTGTTTTCTTACAATCTCAAAACCTCACAACAACACAAATTCTGAAACTAAATAAAGAATCGGTCTTTCCTTGTTGGCTTTGTCCAGTCTGCTTGTAGAAAGCATGACTATACTTTTTCAAGGGCAGCTCATTGATTACCCTTCAGCCTTTTTGATTTGCTTGACTGGAACTAGACGGCAAGTAAATACCATAACGTGAGTTTAGACGCCACATCAGTGAGAAAAATATTTATTGAAATATAAGCAAAACACTCACATTGGGACTACAATATTTTTTAAAGCTGTTTTTCTTTTTAAAGGACTCCTTTAGACCTTTTCTTACAGTTTCAAGGATTCCCCTCCATTTTCTTTCCTTCTTTCCTTCCTTCCTTCTTTTCTTTCTTTCTTACTTCACATAGAATTTACACTTATTCCTACCATTTATGTCATCCAGTTGCTCTTCTGAATTAGAAAACCAGACTGGAACTTCAGCAGCCTGTCTGAGCATTAACCCATCTCAGCTCCTCCACTCTGACTAAGCCCTGGCTGAGATATAAAAAAGAAATACATACCAACTTGTTAAGAGCTCTTTATGCCAACTCTTTTCCTCATCCTTCCCCTCACTACCATGCGCCAGTAACAGATTAGAAAACATTTCAATGTTGTCAACAGAGAGCTTATGCAAATCCAGGTGAGAGAAATAAATCAGAAAAATACCAAAATCTTGGAGCTTATGTTGCTTTAGCAAGGAATTAATTTTATAGAGCTGCTTTCTCGTGTGTAGGTATGTGAGATGCCACTGCAGCAAGCAGTGTAGTTTCACAACTAGGTCCTTAACAATAAAAATTGTGATTAAGCTATTTTAAGCACTCGCTTTTTGCATTTAGGATCTTGCTTATTTTTGGCATTTGCTGATTTGGGGAAGCCAAATTGTAGTTTTCTGCATCACTTTCTGTTTGCACCAGGTTCACTTTTTAGCTCTGACACTAAACACAGCAAGGTCATGTTTAAATCAAAACCTGCAGTTGCCAGTGGTCTCGTGGATATATTTTCCAACACACAAATATTCCCACTCATTCCAGACTCTGTAAAAAGCAAAACAAAAAGCAAAGTCTACCCCACAGTTTAGTCCCAAGATTTCTGCCAGTAGTCCTTTAATCACGAAAGATAAAACCACAATAAGATCACTACACTTACAAAGAGCAAAAAACCCTCTAAACTAATGCCTTAAAACTGTGATTTTCTTCCTGAGTGTTTTATCAGGCACTGAAATAGCCACTTGCATCACAAGGTCTGAGACACGAGCAAAAGCTCTCTCTACATCGACACTTTCAGCCTCCACAGAATTTTTTTCTGTCATTTGAAGAAGTATGTGTCACCTTGCAGCTGTGCCCTCCCACATGAATATTCTGTCCTCTAAGAACTGCTCAGGAGGGATGGTTTTCCTTATTTATCTGCCATCAATAAGGAGTGACGGATAGAGAGGAAGAAGGCCATGTGCATGGCTCCCTCTCCACATCTCTGAAATCCTTTGAACTAGGAGCCCCTCAGAGCTGTCACTGAAGAGCAGTTTCTTATACCGGGACAGGGGCTGATATCCCTAAGCCATAACATTTACATTCGCTTTTCCTCAGCACTTCCAGGAGGCACTTAAAAACCAAAGGTGAGCCACTAACGGGGCAGGAGGCTACTTGGTGGCCTAGTGCTCCCCGTGGCTTGTCCTTGCTTAGTGCTTTCTGACGTGTAGGGGAAATGCCTCCTAGGTCAACTGGTGCATCTCCTCCTGCTGGTGCAAGATTGTGACATAGCTCCCCCTGTGCTGGCTCTTGCCCAAGGGACTGCAGTGTCACTTGCACAGGTTCTGTAATGAAAGCTGCCCCAAGCGTTACGCGGCTTGCTGACTCGCAAAACCGAACTGGCTTTTCTCATGGACGATCCATCTGAGATGTTTCCCTGATTTATCTGACTTTCATGTCCCTTTGGCTGCTCTCCACAACTTGTTCTGCGAGGTTATTTGGCATTGCAGCACTTCAACATCATTTTAGGATTTTGTCCTTTCCTAATTCATGCTGTCATTATTTTTTAAGCAAACTTAGTTCTCTTTCCAAAGTCGTTTTTTTAAGGTCTCCTTACAGTAACTATCTACTTGAACATGTAAGTCCAATAAAGAAAAAAAAAAGTACGTTCTACCTGAGGTCCTTCATCCCAGAAAGTTTTCTGCAGATGTGATCTGCTTTATATGGGGAACCTCCACACCAGTGTGAGAAGAGAGACTGTCAGACTTTTTGCTGCCTTCTCACCTTTCTTCACAGGTTGCCAAATACTATGACACAAATGATCTGGGTGCAGTGTCAGAATGAGGTCATATCTTAACATCCCTCGGAAGAATTACTCTTATTTGGTGCACAATTGACAAGCAAATGTGCATTTACTGTGCCCATGCTGTGTCACACACACACATTTCAGTTAGGGAAAGGTAATTCATACATGTACGCCTCATAGTTAACGAAAAATAAGTCTCCAGCTGAAGGGCAACACAAAGAAGGAAGGCTACCTGAAATTGCCAGTATCAGTCAGTCATCATTTACTTCCTCAGCCTGCATTTATACAGCTTAGAAAGCAGCAATGTTAAAGTGCATCTGATGCTTTTCCACTCTAAACGCATCTTTTCCGCAAATAATGCTTAAATATGTTTAATTGGATTTCAGCTCTGAAAAGGTAAAAGTGATTTCACTAATTGTACTAGCTTGATTTTAAAAATCCAGGTATTGCCCTATTTTTTTCACATTTTCAAAAATCATAGCTAAAATAGTTCTTTTAATAAGTTTTCTATTCAACGGAGGTTTTTGTTTGTTCACATTCTTTTTCTTACAGAAACCAACACAGTCATCCCTACTCACACTTTGCAAGACCATTTGTGCGGGTGGTTTTTTTGTAACATACAAAACAAAAGAAACATACTGGAAAAATAAAATTATAAAAGTTTCCTCCCAAGAAAACAAAACTCCCACTTACTATTTATGGTTTAAAACTTTTAAAACTCCCACTTTACAGTCTAATGCATTTAAGGACCTAAAAAACACGGCACACAACCATGAAAAAATCTATTCTGGGTATTACACAAATGTAAGGAATATACCCATTTGCACAATGGAGATGCATAAATTGGGGTTTCTTACCTGGAAGAAGACTGCAGAGTACGCCAGTCATTAGTTCCCACATTTGTGCTGTTTCCCTTATAGCTTCGCTATAAATATATCAATGTCTATGTGCATGCAAGTGCACTCTCACACACACATATGTATTTATCAGGGTTATCATGGTCCTGGGTCAGCAAAACAAAGACTGTGGCAGATCACCCTCCTGTCATGTTTACGACTAGGTTTCCCACTGCCTCCCATGCGTGTTTATTCCATGAAAGCAGAACACGCCTACATTCAGAAACATTTCCAAGTGATTTTGAGAGCATGGTATAGTCAATATTGATACAGAACAAGTTCCACTGCAACGTCTCAGATGCATGGTGGACCCAATACACTGCCAGCTAATCCACTGCAGGCACACTTGTTGGTTGTGCCCGCAGGACCACTGCAATTTCTGCTGAATTGCACAAACAGGAACAGTGAGGGAGGCATAGTTTAAAATGCTGAAGACCCAATGCCATTTAAGCATCCCCTTGCATTAACAAAATTAGCAGGTGCTGCATTGGCATTACACATGGCTCACAGTTCGAAAATAATACTTAGTCTCTTCACAGTATCTTATATCTGCAATAAATTGCTAACAACATCACCCCATTAACTACCAATCTTTCTTATATCCCTTAGAGGTTTCAAGGCATTCTTGTTTTAATTCTCACTTCTAATTTCTATGCTCTTTCTATTTCTTCCTCCTTAAGTTTGCTGCTTCTTTGGTTTATTTTGTGTCCAAGCTTTTGCTGCTCTTTATGCTTGATTAGTTTTTCATTTTGCCTGCCAAATGCCCTCTCAATTTAGATTCCTCCTCAAAACCATTAATTTCTCCACACCAACCCTTTCCTTGAAATGTAACCAATGGCTCATCTCTGTTAGGGTGTAAATCTTTTCACTACAGCTTAGACTCTCAGTGTTTATTTGTACAATACCTGATTAATTTGTAATTCTTTGAAAAATCTTACTAATATTTTACTAGGTGGTGTTCTTTTTTTCCTCTCACTTAGGAAGTGATATAGTGTTTGTCTTTTCTGAAGCCAGAGAGATAAAATGGTCATCCATAACTAGATATACAAACCACAATGGAAAAATTAGGTGGTTTCAGCCTGAGAAGCCAGCAATCAAGAACCTTTTGGCAGGTCTGAATTTTAACTTAAAGCTGCAAAATACATCATCTGAGAGTTTCAAGTCTTGACCAAATCTTTACTGGAAATTACAGTAGCAAAACAAAGCAGAGTCTCCTGAGGCACCCTCCGTTGTTCACATCTCAGCAAACATTGTTAATCACCTGGCAGCTCACAAGCATTTATTTCACGTAAAAGGGAACGTTCCAGATGATTCTGGAATTTGATGGAAAACTTTGTTGAGCTCAATAATATTTAAAACTCTGGCAGCAGTCAATGTCAAACTTGCTGGGCCCAAAATATGATTTCCCTTCAAATATTACTTTCTTCTCATAGGGTTTAAATGCCATAGTGCTCCAACTTACACTTGTTCTTAGCAAGACCAACTGGCTAGAAATTTTACAGACAAAACCCAAACAATTCACAGTAGGGCCCCACCATAAACAAAGTCATATATGAATGCTATTTTTATTGCAAAATCTGTAAAGGTTTCCTGGAAGCTCATCTGTGAAATTGCTGAATACTACATACCTAACCAAGGTTTCCAAGATACTGCCTCCGACTCCAGATTTGCCAGGAGACAGGAAGATTTTGAATGTCATGCTCTCGTTCCAGCAGAAGTACTCAGGTTAAAGGAGACTGTGGTTAGCCAGAATCTTATAATTTTTATAATTCTCATTAAGCATCCATTTTTTTCTTCAGGAGATGGCAGTAGCATCCATCCACAGATAACTTAATTGCCTTTCTGACATTTTATCTCTGATTTTTCATTTAATAGCCTGGAGAACATACTATTGCCTTCTATAAGTAGCTGTGACAGAGGAATATTTTTGGACTTTGTAATAATCTAGCTTCATTTACTCTGCTCCCCATCTTACATCCTCAGCATGAGGAGTTTCTTCATTTCCTCTCCAATTTGTTTTGCACTTGCCTCCCTTGTCAGTCAAACTTTCACACATCGGTCACCAGCCCTGAAAAGCAGTGGGAGCACACAGGAATACATTTCTCCTAAAGCCAGACCTTTTCAAATGACTTGGTTCTATGTTTCTAGACCAAGCTTGTATCAACAATACCCCACCAAATAAATGCAATTGAGGAAATAAAAATCCCAAACATTATATGGGCAAGCTGCAACAATGCCATTAATCTGCTCACCTGCCTGTCCTGCCTCCTCCCACCCCAGCCCCACATCAACTCAAGATCTTTCAGATGTCTTTAGTGTTTAGTTAAACAAAGGTCTTTTCCCCTGTTCCAAGTCTTATCTTTCAGTTACTTGCCTGGATAGTTCTAAGTGACAGTTTTTAGCATATAGCCTTTTGTCTCCTTTCTAGCATTGTGCAGACCACCCATCACTTCAGCTCCTTTACCCTCGCTTCCCCTCCTACGGCTTGTTGCATTCCTCTGTTGCATCTTGGGTTGGATTTTTTTCAGTGGATCAGTGCAACGTGCTCATCTCATAATAGATTCAGCTTGCAACAGATGAAGTCTTGATCCTAACTGGTCCTTGGATGCTATCATAACACAAAGTGACACCATGTATTTTGGTTTTTAAAAAAGCTCACGTTATTGACAAGACCACGTGAGCATGACAGAAATAAACTGTGTGACCTCCATACCAGCAGGGGATCTGTTTTAGGTTGTGCTCACAGAGCAGAAATGGGAGAAGGGAGAACCAAACACACCACACTTCAAACTTCACTCTTTTTCCCCTCTTAGCGTATACCTTAACCTATTGCAGTGCTCCTCCAGAGCTTCCATCAGACTTGAACTTACATTTGTGTCATGGTGTCATCTCAACATTGTGAGTGTCATCTCACAAAGAGATCCAAATTCTACAAACCAAGTAGCAGTAGTTTATTATTCCTTACAATCTAAAGACAAGTGTCCAAAAGCAAGCTACTGTCAAGCAGCTGAGCTCTAAATGCCTTTCTAACAGAGATCACTGTGCTGAATTAAAAGCACTTCAGAACCAAGCAATAATAATGTTTATTTTCTTAGCTCCTCAATAAAGTAGAACTAATTTCCCTTGAGTTCAAGGAGATTTTGCTCACAGAGTTCCATTTTTAGAAATGCAACACTTAGCACTCTCATTAGGTTCTCCTTGCAATTTAAACTTATGCCAGCAAAAGACATAACCTGCTGGGTGTGGTCTAATGCCCGACCAGGTCTCTCAAAACATGTTTCTAATGGTTTTTAATCTGTGATTAAATCAGTCTAAAAGAGCAAAATGCTCTGTGAAAAGAGAAAACTTCATCTCGAAAAGAGAGAAAAAGTAATGTAGTCTCATTTTCTAAAGCATTTAAAAGGTGCTGCATCTGCCAGCAGGTGCAAAACCCAAGAATTCCTTACCCCATGCCTTCCCTCATGCACAGATGAATGGGTTGTGGCCCTCATCCACAAATGGTGAGGTTGGTGAGTAGCTTTTGTAGGAGATAACATAAAAGGATTTGCCCTAAAAAAAAAAAGAGTAAGAAAAAGCCCCCTCACAAGAACCCCTCTTGTCCTTCAGAACCCTTTAGAAATCCTCTTGCTAATATTTTCTTCGTGTTTCCAATTGCAGGTATGTTGAGGATCACAGGGCAATAGGCATGTCTGAACCGTGTGTCCGTATGACATGACACGTTCACTTGTGCACAGGCAGGCAGGTTAACCGACACAGCGAGGTACAGACTTTGTGACAACGGTACCCCAACATTTCAGGGGAACACAATAACATGCAACTACTTCAAAACCTGTACCTCAAGGACCTGAGATGAAACCTGTTCAAACCTGTGAATACACTTTTCAGAATAGCCCTGTTTATAACAAATACCACGTACTGGATCGTATGAGAGCTCCAACAGCTCTCTTCTGAAGCACAGTGTGCCCCTTGCCTGGCTCTGTGCTGGGCCTGCACGGCTCCACCGTCGCTCCTTTTGCTCCAGCACAGCACATTCCGAGGACCCCAGCCCTGAGGGGCATTACTGAACTCGCTGTGTATTATGCTCACTTGGCTGTCTCATTAAACACCACGTTTGGCAAATTCCATCTGCCTCGGGCCATGTCTACATTGTAAAGCTTTGCCAGAGTTTTGCACACCCAAGGTCAGCTCAGGGCATGGAAAATGCACATCCTACAGCTGACACTGTTACACTGCTGGGACTCCTGGTCCCACCGCTACTGGTGGTGGAGCTGTGCTAGCAAGAGTCAACACCAGCAAAACCTGGTGCTGCTTAGGAAGGTGAAGTCCCTGAACCTGCACAGAACTTTCTGGCAGCATACCCTGTGCCTCCACCAGGCAGCCTGTCTTGAGGCCACAGTAGAATAAATAGCTTTTGCCGGGTGCACGAGACCTACTAATTGCCAGCGCAATTGCTTGTACGTTCCCATCTGGGCTGCTCTTTGTTCACGCTCTCTTCCTCATACACCATGTAGCTCCCCTGCCTTCACTTTGGAAAAGGCTCCCAGTTGCCTCAGGATGTAACAGAAATTCTCTGTGAATTTTTCATGTCGTGTTTACAAAATACACAGGTTAAAACATGCTTTTGGAGCTCAGTTTATTGGAGATATCAATTACACGAAAGCTCTTTTTGTTAAAAATATTATCAACATTGCACTGGGCGAGACGTCTTCAATACCAAGATCTTAAAGCAACGGGAGCCAGGGGAGTCAAATGGTGATTTGCAAAGAGGGCAACGCCAGGTCTTTTGAATTGTCACTGACACATCATGACAAACATTCCCAAACACCTTCTGTGCAAAATAAACTGTGCCCTTTCTCCCTAAAATAAACACCCTTGATATAGTTACTGAAACCAGGAATGTGCCATTAGTAATGATAATGTAGTGCAGGAGACAGCTTTTCTTAAGGTTACCCAAAATATTTTTGCTGCCTCATCAGATGTATTGTTAGAGCTCACCGAACCCAGAGATGGGGTGTACCTGTTTTCTCTCAGACACATCTTATTTTTCTTCCTTGGAAGTCCCAGCTGGCGTCCAGGTTTTCTTAAATTGCTACCAGAGCTAATTGCTAAATTGCTACCAGAGCAATGCCCCAGAAGATGGGGAACTGCTTTCTGCAGCGAGAGGAGAACAAACAGGTGGGCTCGGTTGACCAGGATGGCCAAGGAGAGGGCAAGAGCCGGAGCTACCAAGAGGGAAGAGGGGAGGCGGCAGCTATAGCCAGGCAGGGAACCACACGCGCGGCGGGGGCTTTGACTTGGGGGTGCTGGAAGCAGAGAATTTTAGGTAGGCTGAGGGGAGAAAGCAGTAGCTTGGGGCTGGTAAAAAACTGGCAAAGAGGTGGTTCTGTTGGGAGGCACTCAGCTATGAAATCACAAACTCAGGGAAAATATTTATGAAAGCCCAGATTTACTCCACCTGAAGGCACAAAAGGCAGTCTGCTTTCTTCATTTGTTTTTAATTTCTTTTTCTTGTTTGGATGCCCTGTGATACTATTCCAACATTATTTTTAAGAGGTTTCTCATTTAGGCAGATACTGGATTCTGCCTCGTGGAATGGATTCTCAGCCTGTGACTGGGCTCCCAGGCACAGAAAAATTCATCTCACACAGGAACTGCAGCAAACCCAGCAGCAGAACTAGCAAGTAGTGAAAGCAGAGAACAGACAAAGGTTTTGAACTCGCATCCAGTTCAGGAACAGAAACAGTGCTAAACTCACAACTAGGGAACAGCTTCATTCAAACGCTTGCAGAGAAATTATTTACCACAGCACCATGCATCTTGTTAAAAAAAAAAAAAAAAAAAAAAAAAATGTTATCACTAAACCCCCTGCTCTAAGGGACGCATAATAACAATAAAAAAGTAAGTCTGGGCAACTGCATGCACACACAATAGAAAAGACTGCTTCCCTCCAGTAATCATCTCAAGAGGCTGTATCAACATTTTTGCACTCTGGCTTCAGGAACCACATCAGGAAACCAAACAAATATCACATGCGTGCAGTGAACTTTCCTCCTTGCAACAAGCAAACAAAAATTATTTTCTTAACAAACATACAACAGACAAACGTGCTACTGAGAAAGATCTTAAGACTAAGAAAATACAGCAATACTGATGAAAACAAACGCTGGGGAGAGGTGATTCAGTGTTTTCTTCCTTCCAGTCCCAAGTGGCTGGAATTTATATATGCTGATTACTTATGGCTGGTGTTGCACAGAGGGAGCTTCAGAAGGTGCTGTGGCCATGTGAAAGAGGCTGCCATCACCACATGGGAAACTGAAATTAACACTTCATGCTGTTGGGAAAATACCCAGCAATAATGAAGAGGAAGAAATAGATGACGCAACCAGACCTCTGTGAGCTCAAAATCACTGGAATCACTGGTCTTGCCCAGCCAAGGTAGGGCTTCTCTTCAGGAATTTGATCTCAAGAAGGAAACATCTCTGCATGAAAAAAAAAAAAAAAAAAAAAAAAAAAAAAAAATCCCAGTCCAATAAATACCAAGATGTGGCATTTTTCAGCAGCTACACTGCTTGAGGGATTTCAGGGAGCATCAAGCCTGTACTGCAGGGAACACTCCCTGAATTAAAATTGCAAAGCATCTTAAAATGTAACGTGCGTTATAAGAGACAAAATTTGGTGAAAACCTCGGTCCCACCACACTGAACATAGACTGTTAAGCACACGGGCACAGTCAAGTGATGTTAAACTTGGCCTGCATCATGTTCCTGTTGATTTCACACATAAAAGAAAGGCTGGGACGTTGCACTAGCAGGAAAGGAAAATGCCATTAAAGGTGATTTTTAAGAGTTATCTTAGGGATTTCTTTTAAAAAGTTTTCAATCCAAAGGCCGTTAATTGCTACCAAACCAAACCAAACCACACTGAAAACAGCAGAGGGTACTTGTTGCATTTCTCTAAGCAGCCCAGCACATCTAGATTTCTATTTGCCCACTTCCCCTCACATATTGCACATATTGCCTCCTCCCTTACGTTAGGGAACGCAGTTCTCCAGAAGCAGGATTAGTCTCCTGTGAGGTTGTTCCATTACTAACAGCAATAAACAAGCAATAACCATTTTAAGTTGAGGAAGATTTAAAACAAGTTTAAAAATGAGATTCAAAGCAATGCTTGTGCTCTACTTACACTTTCAGGAAAAGAAGAAAAAAAAAAAAATGCAGTGGAATTAAGGGGGGGGGGGGGCAATTCTTCCCTAAAGGTTCAAATATATCTCCAAGGCAGCACAAAAAAATGTTGGTATTCTGTACCACCCAGTGCCTGCCCACTTCTATGCTTGATTACCCCGATAAATCAGAAAACCTGTTTGTTACAGGCTCTCCTTCCATTACAGCTGTTGCTCTGGTTAACATCTTCTGAATCATCCAATTCATCAGGATCACATACATAGGGGTTTAATCCTTTGATTTTTTAAGTTACTTTGTTCTGAATTTTTCGCTTTATCCCCTTACTGACAGAGGAACTGGATAAAGATAAATAAGTCAGAGTAGCATTGTTTTTCTCCCCTGCTTTTTATTTTGCAGGGGGGATGAGGAGGGGGGAACGGGGGTAGCTCTCTGTTTCACAGTTCTTTAGTGGTATCACTCAGCATTGATGTTACAGCTTGAAATTCAAAGAGTATGAAGACAGAGCTGAGCTTCTAAAGTACAGTTAGCCCAGTTATGTTCTCCCACTCATTAAAATGCTGTCTTTGAAAAATTGTATGTTAAAAAGACAAATAGCTTGGTGGTTATTCCAAGCCCTCAGTCAGCACGATGCCTTTCGGTACTAACTTCTGTAATAAGAACAAAACCAGGAATTGAGTTACAACTGAAATATAATTGCCACATAAATTATACTGAGCTGGAAAGGGAAACGGGGAACATAGTAGGTCAAATTCTCGCTAATGGGCTATCGAGTCATTCACCTGCTCAAATCAAAATCAGACAGGAGTACCACCACTGGAAGGACACAAGATAACGTGTACTCTTCAACCCTCTTTTTCTCAGCGTGGTTTTAGGATTAACGCACACAAACACCCCCCTGGGCTAACCCATGGAGTTAGGTTAACCTGACAGATTACAGGCAAGTGGGGAATACGAAGAAACCAGACTGCTTCAAGAACAGTGACAAGACAAACCTCCATCCCTTTGGAGAGCTTCAGGAGCAAGGCCAACTCCTCCCCAGGCAGGGCTGAAGCCAACGAACAGCAAGTCCTTCCTGCAGGAGCCAACTTCACTCGCTGTCTGCACGGTGCCCAGCGTATGGGAAGCTTGAGCTCTCGGTGCTGCTGCAATACGAACAGTAAATCATCCTAACAGCCCATAAATAAGGGGAAGACACTAACCTCTAATGGTGCTAGCTCATTTTTACAAAATCACACACAAGCATACAAAGATAGGAGAAAAGGAATGACTTTAATAATGATCTCACACCCTTTGTTTGGAAAATCAGACGTGTATTTCTCTTGAAAGCAGCAGCTCTACAGAGATTCCTGAGATTGAGTTGTTCCAAGTCACAGCTACCTTTAGGATAGAGAATTCCTAAAACATATCTGGACTATTTATTGAAGCAAAAATGAAACTTGATAGAGAAGGAACATCTCTAATATTTTACATATCTCACGTTGGATAAGACTTACACCAGCATTTATGCATTCTTTAAGAAGAAAATATGAGTCGTCTTCTTCTGTCCCTCTCACCTGCCTTTTTGGCCCTGTTTTTTTCCCTTTCAGAAGTGGAAAAGCTTCATGGCACTACAAGAAAGTAGTTTATTTGCCAGTATAATGAATTCAAGATCTGAATCTAAGGTTCCAAATAAAGAAGTATATTCCTAGCCTTACTACATGTATGTCAGAAAGAGCTAGTCTAATTATTGAGTTCCTATAATTAATAAGAAGAATTTTGCTTTTGATTATCTTCCCAGGAGCTATAAGGAATATATGGATCCAAACAGAAAAGCTTATGAGATCAACAAAAGTACAATTTTAGGCCTTTCAAATTTAAGCTAAGGAAAGAAGGATGAGGAAAACATGAATAAAAGTAAAAATAAAGCACATACAAAAGCCTTCCTTGAAAAATCTGCCTGGTATTTGCTCTAGGAAGATTTGAATAGCTGTTTTCGATTGAATTTATCTGGTGTATCAAGCACTTGCAGAAAATATTTTGTACTAAAGGCTTTGAGCTCTTGCCCTGATTTGGCACCACTGTGCAGTATAAATCTCACTTGTAGTGGGAAACCCTAAAATAATAAACTAAACTTCAACAGAAAGAATTTTGTGAAGACTGCTGGAATCAAAGAAGATAGTTTTTCACAGAACATCTCCTACAAGTAGGAGATCAACAAAGTATCTGGGTTATCAATAATAAACTGTAGGCCCAGTCCTGTGAGAAGCTGAAGCTAATGGAAGTGCTCAAGAAAGGCATTTATCACTTCTCAGGGCTGCACCTGTGTCCCACAAACTACAGAACAAATTAAATCCATCAGCTCCTGAGCAAAAAACAGCCATTAGGAAAATATGTGAGAGTAATGACTAAAAGCAGCAACGCACACCATTTCCCCCATAACTTTTCCCCATTTAATCTTTTGACAGAAGACTCACAAATACTACGAATACATTGCAAATGCATGTTCTTCTGCCCAATGACACTGTTGTGCAGATAGCATCACGTCCAGTTTCATAATGGATAAACTGAGGTGCAAAACAGTTGACATAAATGACTTCAAACACAGCTTTGGGGTAGGAACCTACATTCCGGCAGCACTGGGGATCCAGAGCTTAATTTAACAGATTGACAGCCCAGGTAGCTGCATTAAGGCTATCTGAAATAGGCAAATAAATAAAAAGCAACTTTTGACTCTCAGACTCCAAATGCCTGACTGTGAGGACTATGCTGACAGCAAAAAAAAAAAAGAGAGTACCTTTGCTTTATCAGAAAATGCCACCTGCTTGGTACTGTAGCAAAATTCCCTCAAACAGAACAGATTAAGAAGTAGTAGCATGTGGCATCCACCTCCAGCTGGGGAAGACAAACATAAGCTAGGGCCAAACAGCATACCGTAAGAATGAAAACAGACCCACGCTAAGGGAGACAAAAATGCAGCGCATAGAAAGGTAACAAATAGACCAGCGTGAACATTTATCACACCGGGATGAAGCTTGGGCTGACAAACACAAATGGCATTGCTCAGAAAAGGGGTTGGAAAAAGTGACACTTTTAGAATTACTTGCTGAAAAGAGAAGGGGAAAAAAAGAGAGACAAATAGCAACACATCCCTGAGCATCAGCCTTCAAAACTACAGACCGGACCTCGTAAAGGTCACTATTATTTTTTATATAACAGGAAAGCCTTTCTACTCTTAAGCCTATAATTAGACTTCAATGGAAAGTTACTTCGTAAGCTCAAGAAAATTGCCAAACTTTCAATATATTTTGGAGAATAGTACAATCTTTATTCAAGCCTGGTCTAGTCTGGCCTGGACACGCGTTGTATTTTAACAAGTACTTTGCATTGGAAAAGTTCTCAGTCACAGCAAATTTTTAGTACCATTGGAACCAGATATTTCAAAATACGTAAAGAAACAGATCATTGTAAAAGGGACATCAAAAGTTTTACCTTGAAGCTCTCCAAGGCATCCAAGTATAGCGGGGTAAGAATAATAAAGGCCTACTGCCTACCTCCATACCTCCCACCCTGTGGGACTGCATATTTTGTAGTCCTCCATGAACGTCATTGGCTCGTGGAGGCCTCAGTGGACGGTGGGTCCTCGTCACATCATCATCATAACTTTGTGCAGTTGGCAGACTTTCTCCCAAGGAAGTCAGAACACACTTAGCTCAGATACTGAATTTCCTTTTGCCTCTCCAGAGTATGGTCTTTCCAACTCAGGGTTAAGCCTATTTGCAATTCCTGGGGAAACAGAGTGCTGCTGTTGCTGTTGTCTGCACTGTGTATGGCTCATGAACAAAGAATTCTGGTTTCTAGGGTTCTTGCAACACTTTTAGCAGTCACTCCCCAAATGAAAGTTTCCTGAAATCCAACCCTGGGATACAAATTTCTTCAAAACTCACGGATAAACAGTCTGGATATAAATCGTCAAAGACCAGTCTTGAGCTTCTTTGTTTTTAATTTATCCAGATCTTGACTCAACACAAACAGATCTGACCCCGACATGGCCAAACCAGAGACCTCGGCCTTAACAAGTCTCATCCCAAAATGACAGAACCGTTTGTGGAGGAGAAAGTTGCTCCTGCAAGAGACCTGCCACCTTCCAGTCTAATCGTGCAGGATCTGGAGGCGAGATTTCAGCAGTCAGTAATCCCTGTCTCACCAGGTAGGCCTGAACACACAAACCTAAGCTGAACATCACCTCTTCAAGCGCTCTGCAGTCCTACAGCACGGGGAGCTGGACACTCCTGCAATCAACAAAGCCATAAGCACTTCATTAAAAGTAACAGTACCTTCTCCTTGCTTGAAAATAGTAGTAACAACGTTAACCTGCACTTTAATACTATGTACTATTGCAGACATTCCATAAACACCTAATATTGCTCATTTATTAAAGATTAAATATAGCTGCTGTTCTCTGCCACTTTCCAACAGCCAAGGAGACTCTCTCCAGACACAGTTTTGATTTTCCAGACAGTGGGGGTCAACCGTGGGCAGACAAAGAACTGCACTTTGAGAGCTCTGCAGCGCTCCCTCCAGTCATCATAAAACTGCTCTGATGGGATCAAAAGGCAGCGGTGTCAGATGGGACTCAGGGGAAGTTACATCAGGCCTTTATTTGCCCAAAGAAGGTCAGCAAGTCAGAGGGTAGAGAAACAGCATGCAAAACACGGCACACATTGCAGGGCGTGGAGAAAGAGGAAGGATCTTTCATAAGAAAGAAAAATAATTGACATGGCATATTTCATCTAACTACAATTTTCCCCCGTTTCCTGGAGAAACCAAAGCACGGAGATAACAATTTGCACACATTCATGCACAGCAAGGGTATCAGGACACATATCTCTTGGTCTGCAGGACACACCCTCTCTGTTTCCTAACCTGCAGTGCTTAAAAATGAATGCACTGGAGACTATTCTTGTAACTCCCCTTCTTGAAGCGTTACCTTGTTTATGCTTGTCACCCTATTGCTTGAAAACCCAGGCAGTTCCAGCTGCTGGTCCTCTCAGTCCCAGCTCTGCCCAGCTCCAGCCAGCTGTGCATGTATTTAGACCCTTGCTGGTGAAAGCTCCAGCAAGCCCAACAGCTACTTCTGCTTTCCAGACTTAGCACTAAAAAAAAAAAAAGCAGCAAGTCTGAACAAAGGAGGGCAGCTTGTAGGTAACATTAACTTCCATTGTCAAGCACAGCTCAATTGTATTATCATTTATTATTTGTAGCAAGATGGCATCTTTGCCAGCTTGTCTGAATGCAAGATGAAATTTCTGTACATTCTCACCACACACCTGGGTAGTACTCTGCCTAGATGCTTGACCAGGACTAATTGGCAATTAAGAAAGAGGTTGGCGTGTTCTGACAGTACAGCAGAAGCCACCTAGCAGTCCTTTCGGATAGTTGCGCTGTCCCCTGACTGCCAGGCCAGAATTCTAGGGGCGAAGGCTCTCGGGGCAGTCGGAGAGGAGTGGGACCCATGACCACACCGGTCCCACCAGCCTCACATCTCATCTCAGCTCAACACCCCCAGGTTGCCCTGGAGAAACAGAGCTCAGCGTCCCCATTCTTGCAGTCTCCCCTCCTCACTAAAACTGCCTTAAATGGCCTTATTGTGGTACTGCCTGTAAACTACAGAACAAAAATCACTCCAGAAACCCATCTAGTTGTTTCCCAGAAAACACGCTCACCAGTTCTTTTCAGCTTCACAGAATCACAGAATCACAGAATTTCGTTACAACACAGTGAGTATTTTTCTTAACCCAGAGTTTGGATGGAGGCTCACAGGGGCGAAGACTCCTGCTGTTACTTAATTCCCTCTCCAAAGTTTGAAACAAGGTCTTCTTCCTTTCCTACCTCAATAGTTTTTAAACTCCTCTGCAATGTACATGTGCTTGAGCTCTCGCACCACTAAGAAAGTGTAACTCGGGTTTAGAGAGACCTATTTAAAACGAGATGAATGCACCAGAAATTCTATTCTGCTGTTGAAAGGCACACTGACCTTGAGGCTTGCAATAATGTCCAAAATTAGCTTGTCAGCAGCCCAGAGATCCAATCTCAGTTTTCTTGGAACCGTTCCCTGAGCAGGTAGATAATGCCCAGTCTTCAAAGTAACTATGTCTCAAGTTTATCAAACAAGCAGAAAAAAAATGACAGACCAAAGGGCCCATTCACTAAACAGTGGCTTACATGGATCGGCCAAGCATGTGAAGATCTATTTTTCTTGCTTGGGTGACAGAAACGTTGCACTAAAAAGGGCAAGAACACAAGTCGCAGGTAGATTAGGTGGGTTCAGCAGGGACAGGATTAATTATTTCAGCCTGATCACAAATCTTCTTTGAACATCAGAGTTTAGAATTTGATTCAAGTATTAAGTTCAATTTGATTAGTGAAGACCAAGAAAAAGAAAGCTAGAAAAAAAAAAAAAAAAAAGAAGAGAACCTAATGAAAAACGTAGACAGTCTCAGCAGCTCAAGAAAAGCACGTTCCCTTAAACTGGGGTAACACTTGCTGGATGTTTCTATCCAAAGACTGAAGAACAAGACGTTTCAAAATTTATTTAAACAAGATTCAAACCCCCTTAAAGAAACAACAACAACAACAGAATTAGCTATAGGTTTGAACTACAGGAAGCAGGCATTGAGACCGCCGGGTAGTTTGGGGGGTCTGTGTAAATGACACACACAAAAAGTTTCCAATGCAAAGAAAACTTGGTCTACACTTCTGCTGCAGCGTGGATGTGCTTGGAGCAGAGAACTAAGGAGGGTGGCTAAGACATGCTTAATATAAAATTCGTACCTGTAATCCTCAAACAAGCAATGCAGACAAACCCTGACTCCTACAAAGCTGTACTTGCGTTCCAGTAAAGGGGAGCCTAAACCTCAATCCTCCTAGCTTTTGCTACACACATTTTATTCCCCGCTGCCCCTGTACATCACCACACTGGCTGACACACCAAGAGACAGAAGCAGACATGGTTTTCAAGTAACTTACTGCTTCTAAAGTCTTTGTGATGAATTCTGTAATCCTCACACAGTTTTGGTCACCCCAAAGCATCATCCCCAAAACATCAAGATAGCTCTCAGTTCCACTCTTAGGCCATACTTATCAATCCACCAATCCTGGAAACTCCTGTCTCTTCTCTTCCCCTTCTTAGTCAGCATGGACAGAAGATCTCCTCGTCCCAGGGCTGAGACAGCAGCAGCAGCTCTTGGCAAGCAGATGGAGATGATTCAAAGCAATTCCCCTTTAGCCCACAAAAGATGCACAGCAGAACTGGCAATGCAGGAGCACAGGGTCAAAAAAAAAAAACCCAGACCCCTCCCTAGGACCGTAAAGAAAATGTTAGACAAATGTTTCTAGCCTCAACTTTTTCTTTTTTTTTTTTTTTTTTTTTTTTTTTTTTTTTTTTTTTGAGACAAGCCCAATCTTTTGACAGTGTCTGATCAAAATCCTTTTGCACTTTTAGGTTTAGGGAAGAAGAGAGATTATGAGGGCGTTACACTTTCTCACTGCCAAGGATGAGGGAGGGCAGCTGTACCGAGAGGTGAAGCTTTGATGTGAAGCAACACGCAAGTATTTGCCATAGCCTCTGAGCCTGACACTAAGCTGACCAAAGTAATCCATTGAAATCAATTAAATGACATCAGTGTAAACCAGAATAAGTTAAAATAAGGTCTAGGGGCTCCTCAGCCTGACTGCAGAGATTTGCCAGCAGTGTAGAGATGTTTCTGATTTAACATCTTCTTACAGGTCTAATTTTGTTTCGGTGCTAGGAGGAAATAATCAGTAGAAGAAAGAAAGAAAGTTGTGAACATGATAGGAGCACGTCATAACATTTTCCTTAACAAAGGTGGGGATAGTGAAAGGCACATGAAGTATCTGGTGCTCAAAGCCAGAGGTTGAAGCCTTTAAGCCATTCTGTGGCAACACAGGCAGGAATTTCAGAGCTGGGGGAGATGCACTGCAGGAAGTGCATTCTTGCCTCTCATCGTTTCCAAAATTTCTGAAACCCAATTGCTTCAAATCCAGAATTAAAAAGCCTCACCCCACACACACACACACACACAACATTGTAAAGAGACTAAAAGCTCTGTTAAGCTGATAACAGCCTGGACCAGCTCCATTCCTCTCCAGTGATGGAGCAGGTGACCAAACGTAGGCCTCCCATTTCAGGCCCAGAACCTTGTTGGTGAGCGCACCTCTGCCATTTCGGTCCTGAACTTCACAACTTCATCCTAGATTCAATCCAGATCTAGACACTGCTTCTTCAACGCATCCAGCCTGACGAACAGGAAGAAGAACTTGCTAAGAATATGCCAGGACTCAGACAGAAGTTACCACATGCCAGGTAACGAGGTACTGTGTAATGCACAACAGGGAGCTGATGCTTGCTCTGAAATGCTGGCAGCGTGCAAGCCAATATAGAGAAGACAGACAAGGAAGAGAAGGCAGAGGAGCTGATGTTATTTTAATATATTGCAGCTTACTAACTCTGAATACGGCTGACAATGTGAATTTAAAGAAGGTTTCTGAACCCGAGAAGTGATGGTTTAGGAAAGCAGAATGAAAAATGGGATTGGCATTGAGACACAAGTGGAAGAACCACAGCCTGTAATACAGAAACCAGTTCAGAGGAGAATGTAGAAGAGACCTGACAGGAGATAGCACAAGCAGAAAAATCAAGAGCTTAAAGCATGTTAACCACACAATGTAGTTTTGTGCCCAGTCTCTCAAGGACCAACTATTCTTTGTGTAGCTTAACAGAATTTAAATCCTAAAAGAAGCAACACAAGTAAATGTGTGTTTTCCTCTAGACTGAACTCTCAAAGATCACAACTTAATGAACAGTACAGTAGAGAAGGAACACATGACCTCACAGTTACATTAACATCTGAATATTTTTTTGGGGGGAAAAAAAAATCCTTTATAACTTCAAAAATTAAAAAATTGACTTGCTTGTGGAGTCGGGTCATGCCATTTCCTGCTGTTCCCATTTGGCATAATTAGAAATACTGTTACTGAGAGAAAAAGAAAAAACACGCAATTCACACCAGCAAATACCAATGCAGAAAAGCAGAAAAACAGATTGGGTCAAAACTTCAGCCTGAATGCATTTGTTTCTATCCATAATAATGATTAATATTACGGCAACACCCTGTATTGAGGATATAAAAACAAAATCCTCTCCCAAGAAATGACTCAATGTCTTCACTCTCAACTATCTGTGAGATTCCTTGGAAAGAATTTGAGGTCCTTAATGCACAGCTCTATTTCATCCCAAAAAGCTGTCAGTCTTCACAGAGCTGCAGGGCAGCGAGCGCTTCATCACAGTCTCACACCTGTCCCTGTACCTCCCGATGGCCACTGCGGCTCTGGAGCACAGAAATCGTCTCTCAGTCTCAGGCTCCCAGTAAGAATAAGCATCTTCACTGCGAATGACATAGACAGAAATTTCAGGACATTTTAAAAGACAAGTCAAATGAACCGTGACTCTCAGCCAACGCCCACTGCAGTCTATTGGAAAGTACTGCATTAATTTTCTTTTCTTCGTGGTTCATCTTTTTTCCACTCTTTACAGGATTACCTAGAAAACCGCGGATACGGGACTAAGTCCTATCTTATGTTTCACTATTTCTTTTTAACAGAACTTCAATTACATTAACTAAAGTTTTCTGCTTATGCATATTTTACAAGAAAGAGTAGTTTAGAAAAGGTTCTATTCTCCTCTTTTAGCTCAATGAACTGCCCATAAAATAGAAAGCCCGTGACTCATCCCTTTTCACTGAAGTTTCACTTTTTGCAGCAGAGAAAGTCAACTGTCTTCCCAATTCAGCTTCAGACATAATCTTAAATCAGATCTGCTGCTGAGTTTTCTGGTAAAGAATCAGAGAGGGGGGAAAAAAAAAAGAACAAAACAAACAAAGAAACAAACAAACAAAAAACCAAAACACTTCTGCTATGCTAAGGCTGGGAACCCCTTTCTGCTAAACACAATTCTTCCAGGCTTTTGCAAACAGACACAGAATGACCTAAAATAGGGCCTCTCAGAATAGGGCCTATGTTCCAAACATAGGGGTCATTTGAATGCTCCTGGGACCCCTAGAAATAATTTTCTTCGGCTTGGCAGCATCTACCCAAGTTTTATTTGCACAGACGTGGGGGATCAAGCCAAGGCTCCGATCATGCCCACATAGCCTCCGCCACTTGACATTGACTGCAGATGGTGCATGGCACCTATCGCCCCACTGGGGAAGCGGAACTGAGTACAGCATTTAAAAAAAAAAAAAAAAAAAAAAAAAAAAAAAAAGGTTTGGCTCTCCATTGGAGCATAAAGTCTAATATTCATGACCCGAATGGATTACATTGCATACATACGAAGTGGGAGGCTGAAAGGCTTTCTAGCCCCAAAGTTCTCAAATGGGCTGTGCAGTTCAAAGCAATGTGCAGTAGCTCCTGAACCTGCCCTGTACCCAGCTGGGATGCAAGTCCAAGCTGTGGCAGAAATCTGAAAGGAGACAGTGCTGGGGTGAAGACGGTGTTTGTGAGAATTTTTCTCTGTGGAGGGCTATTTATTTTTTAATTATTTTTTCCTGAGTATGACAGAAAACGCTGCAGGAGCACAAACTATTTATGAGAGCAGGATTATGTCTGCAAATGTCACAGGATGACAGAGAGGACATTAATGCACTGAATAACAAAGTGGATCAGGGGAAGGTAACTGGATTTAGGACAAACATTGCACATGGAGTATTCAGGATCTCCCCTATCCTCTTTCCATACGAGCTGAAGGGCGTCAGTGCCATTCTCCCATTGAGATAGGTTCTGAGGAGATCACAGCTGGAATCAGTGCATGAGAGCAGCCTGGCCAGTGCTGTCTGAGTATCTCTTCCCATTCTTCCTTTTGGCCCAGGGCATTGGTATGGTCTTTGAATTTCACCTTGGAAAAACAAACAAACACATCGTGCACATGCCAGGCATCCACGTGATTTAGTAGAGAAATACTTTTTGTACTTTTCCTTGTTCTAGGAAACACTTCAGATGCTGACGTAAAACAAAAAGCAAATGAATAAACCTGGTGAATTTTCCTCAGACACCTCAGATTGGGCAGCTCATTACTCAGATGAAGCCTACTTTCCAGGTAGATTCTTACCTCCAACGGACAGGTTCTGCACAGCTAAACACCAAGTTACATTACAGCCTACATCGACTGCCGGGACTTTTCATCTAACAGTATCTATTTTCACAGGTTTTGACAGAAATTGTAAGTCCTACGAAGTTAAGAGTGTTCAAGTTTTGCTTGCTCTAAGAGTCTTAGAATAAGATTTAAAAAGTCAAAGAAAACTTCAGACAGTCATGCTTTTATCTGTCCCTGAATTTGTTTACTGGAATTCATACGATTAGCCAAATTTTCCAAAATATCTTTATGGCCATCTCTTCAAATTACAGAACCCTGTGGCCACTGTTGCGCTGCAAATGCAGCTGAGAAAAGAACTGCTTTAAGGCCAGCCAAGTTGATATTTCACGTAATCTTTCACAGCGATGAGATCATATTCTACCACCACGCTAATTCTATAATCAAGATAAGTCCTTGCTTTAGAGGGACCGTGACTGACACATTCCTTCCTTCTGCCTTAAAGGCACAATCCTGCTGCTCTAGCAATCAAGTGCCTGATGCTTTAGGATTCTGAAACAACTGACAAAATCTATCTTCAGATTTTAGAAAAAGAAATATTTGGTTTACCCTTATATATAAGAATAGGAGAACAAGCTAATTTAATGAATAAAATATCCTTGAAATCCCTGGTCAGATTTTAACTTGTGTAAAGTTAGCTGATCTCCACGCCGGCCCACGCTCCAGTTAACCCTGCACACAGGGCTGCCTCGATGTACAGAAAAGGCTTTCGGAGTGCACACTACCTTAAATTCCTCCAGATAAAGCTCTTCTCAGGCAACCTCTGAAGAATTTATGCTGCAGAATTTATGCACCTTATTTTTGAGTGCTCTAGCTAAACTCACTCAAGCATATTTAGTTTTCAATCTGCAAAAAGGCAAATGTGTTTGTAATTAAGTGAGTCCTTACTTTACTGTATATAAATCAGGAAAAGGGAAAGATATTGTTAAATGAAGACAGCTACCAAAGGAACTATTTTGCTGCCAATTAGGTTCATAAGGAAAAGGCCTTTTCAATAGCTGGTTTCCGTTGTGTCTAACTAGATGCTCTCATTTGTTTTGCAGTGGCCCAAAGATTAGCCCTTCATTAGGGCAAAGTTTAGCGAAATGGCTAATTTAAAACTCATTCCCTTACTCCACAGGTTTTTGTCTTCCTTTTAAGTACGATGATTTGCTGGTAAGTCATTTATCTTCTCTGACAGATGCTGCTGTTCAGCTTCTGATCACTCTGTAAAGTGCATACACACACACACACACAAAAAAAAAAAAAAAAAAAAAAAAAAAAAAAGGAATTTTTTTTATGACTTTTAAACAAGAAAAAAAAGTCAGTTTTGTAATGGTGTTGATTCTTCTAACATGTTATCCTACCACAGTAGTTAGCTAGCTATATTCTCCTTGATGCAACCTCCTCCCCCGTTTTATCCATCAATCATAACTAAGCAATCACTCGGCTCAAACAGGCACAGTCACTATTTGACAAGGAAGACAGCCTTCCTAAAAGCTCTTAAGAAACACTGTGGAAACTCATACAGGTAGACTTGACGTGCAACAAATTTTTCCTTCAGAAAAGGATTAAACAAAAAGCATTGCTAAACGTATCCTTTTTGAGGACAAGTCCAAAACAATAACTCTCACTATTTCTTGCCCTTTTTATTTTTTTTTTTGGTGTAAACTTTTTTGTGTGTGTGTGTGTAAACTATGTTTCAGAAGGCTTCAGTAAGGAAGAAAGCAACTACTTCCACAACCACCTCTGAAGGAAGGGAAATGCTACTCTGCTCTAATTAAGTTATACTGCAGGAATTACTTCCACCCTCTCAGACTTGCCCCATCTCACTGCAGCTTCTAATTCACTTCCTGGCTTGAATGGCTAAAATCTAGGTGCTGTGGTAAACCATTCCTTCATTAAATCTACAGAGGCAGTAGCGCCAGGCAGGCAGTTCAAAGAAAAATCTTCCTTCAGGGTTGTAGGCATCATTCTAAGTAAACCATGCCATGTCACTGCACTAACAAACACATCCAGTGTTATTCACTAACTCTAAGCTACACAATGTGGCCCTGGATAGCATATAATCGCACGTTACCTCTCTTCTCTGAACTCTGAAACTGAGAGGGTCTCCCTTACCCAAAGGAAAGCTGAGTAGAAACACGCTGATGTTGTTTTGCAGCTCTGTGCTATTTGATTAAATCCCCATTTGTGGTGTTCTTTTGCCACCCCTTTTCTCAAGGCTGTATCTCTCACACAGCTGTTGCACATTGGGTTGGGGAATTCACGTGGAGACTCAGGAAAGCAATAGCTTGGCAATTCCAGCGCTGCAAAGGCAAAGCTGAAATGCCTTTATGTAGCACCTGCTGAGGAGACCTTTTACTGCTTTCATAATATGGAACAGGAGTTTGGCCCCAAGGGGAGGATCTCGCTATACGCATGCAAAACCCCAGGTTCTGCCTCATTACGGTTATTGGCCTACCAATTAACTCGCTTCCTGTGAGAGCTGGGAGGAAAGCATTTTGTTCATGAAGATATTCAGACTCTACAGTTGGTGAAGTTTTTTTTTTTTTTTTTTACTTTAAGGACTGTTTATGTCCCTAATTGGCAATTGTCACTAGCCATTCCAAACACTTTTCCTAGGCCAGACAAAGCATCACACCCCACTTTTTACAGATGGGCAACCTGAGGCCCAGGACAGGACATCCCACCCCAGCTCTCCAGGCACGGTGTGCAATCTGCCTCCACGCAGCTTCTCTGCTGGCCTGGGTTTCAGGTAACTATTTGTACGTGGCTCTAAATGGGAGTGTCAGAAATACTCATTCCTGGAAATGTTCTGTGTCTGGGAATGTTTCTGGGATGCCCAGTTCTTTGAGAGTTTATTCTAGGTCATTTTAAACGTCTTTCTGGTACCATCATGCAGAATTATCCATTGGTGGTACCATCTGCAACGATCAGATACTTCATTTGTAATAAGACTGGAAAAAACATTAATGTAAAAATGCCTGAAATAAAAATTCCCTTCAAAATAAGCTGTGCAATGCTATTTAACTCGAAGACTCTTTAATACAAGCAGCACCTATGATGTAGCACATACCTACACAGTGTTAAATCACACTACTGCAGTAAAGCTGTTGGTCTTGATTATTTAAAAGCTGATGACCTGTAGGCTTCACTTTCATTAACTGCTGGTATCAGCACATCCCACGGGTCTGATCGGACTGCCCAACGATCCACGTTGCTCATACTACATTCGGCCCCTGCTCCTGGTTCATCAGCCGTAGATAAAAGTTTGGCTCCCACTTTCTGAGCAACAAAGACTTCTCTGCGGTCAACCGACAGTGACGCACGCCAGTTCTCAACAAATCCACACCACTGCCATCAGCACACAGCAGCGCTGCAGCCAAGACGGTGACTGTTTGTTGTGACAAAAGCTGCAGATCGCACCAGTGTTGTAGTTGATTTTGGCATATAATAGAGCTGATGTGTGAGCCGTGGTTTCCAAGCCCACTTGTTCCTTCCCACCCGCCACTTTTCTTCAGGCTTTTCCAGCTCTGCCTGTGGCCCCGTCTCATTCCCTATATCTGTAGCTCCCGTCTGAACTCAAGTCTAGCCTCTGTTCATTCCATGCACCACTGAAATGGGGAATACTATCTAGTCAATCTCTACACCGGAGTTCAACAAGCATGCTTTACAATAAATACAGGCTGGATTATCTTTGATGTGAACCTATAGCTGGGATTTGTATTGCTTACCAGATCAATTAGTCTAGCCAAAATTTTTAACACCATTCTGCTTGCCTCAGAGAGACAGAAAGATAAAGATTTAATTTTTTCTGAATGGGCCATTACAAACTATGAAATTGCTTGCTGTTATCTGCAGCAAAGCTCTTTGTGGTCTAGCTGTATTTGTTCTGCATAATGAACAGAATGCCAGTGGTTTCCATCTACATGCAGCTCTTCACTCAGGGCACTTTACAGACACGGCTGACTACCTTTGCCTGCTACAAACGGAGTAACCAGAGGCAAAGAAAGCTTTAGCGGTCAAAACCCACTTCTGTGGCAGAGTCAGGAATAGAACTTGGAGCTCCTAAGCAGCTCCCAAGGGCCTGTTTTAACCACCACACAGCACCACGCAGGTAGGGTGCAACCACAGGTCGAGCTCTGCTCCAAAGGGAGCAGCTGGCTGCAGCGCCGTCAGCTCCCCTGGAGCTGTCTGCGTGCATGTGTACAAACACATTTCCCTCCCATCCTCTCAGAGCTGCATGGAGGTGGGACTTTTTGTTTTGTTTTAATGTGTCACCCGAGAATAAATGCCTGAGACATTATCTGCCCATTCCAAGAGTTCAGAGAATGTGTATGACATCATGGGCACGGCTCCCCCACTAATCACATTATATGCTGTTTAACTTAACACTGCTCAGCTTTGTCTGATAACGTTGTAAATACCATTTTATTGTAAATTAGATTATACAGACCTTCCCAGAGCTTAGGTCAGTTCTTGCGTGAGGTCCTTGTTCTCCCTCCCCTGTACTATCCCAACGCGAATCGTTTCAGTGTCTAACCCAGGGCATTTCTACAGGAGGAAGCACAAGAAGAAAAGCCTAACCCATTGCCTGTTTCTAAGTCAGCACTGCAGACTGCAGTAAGTGGACAGAAGACTCCATACATCTGTTCTTTTTCTCATTCTTTCCTCAGAATAAAATCAATATTTTTTGTTTTTCTCTTGAAACTGGCTGGATTTCATTACAATCTTCCTGTGAGGTAGCTTATATTTGAGACCTATCATTTCCTTCTACCAAGCCTAAGCTGAACTATTGCCGTTAGTAGCTGCTGTGTTCTTATCCAGCAACAAAAAAAAACTGGCCTTAAGGTTTCTGGTTTGTTTACAAAAGAAGCTGTAATTTTTCATTTATTTATTTTTGCATTGTGCCTGAGAAGTAGATGATTTTAATTTTCCAAATTTTGACATGTTTATTGCCAAAGGAGTTATCTGAAAAGTTTCTAATCTTTTAGAAAACCTCAGCAATGGTATATCTCAATATTTTTAGACTATTGCATGAGAAGATACTCCTCGTCTTCCTTCCCTCATTTTACCAAGGCCATAACTACCCATGCTATTAAAGCAGAGGTCAGAGAAGCCAGACTTCTGGGTCTATGCTCAGTTCTGCCCAGCTCTGTGTTTCTGTCCTCACTACAGTCAACACGGTCTCTTGGTGTCAACCTGAATTCTGCTGCACATCCAGAAGCAAACCTCTGAGGCTCGCGATGCCTCAGACAGAGCTATACCAACCCGGGACCAGAAATACCAGCTCCCTACACCGAAAGGAGGCTTTGATTTTGGCTGGTGTTGGAACCAGTTCTCAGGAAGGGTTTAGACCGTGCCTTCCCCACCTCCCATACTTGAGGCAGATAAATCTTATCATAATCAACCGAGAAAGAAAGCATAAGCAAGGCTTATATTTCCTCAGCACAAATAAGAGACACGAGAGAGTTGCCCGTGCTTGTTGCTCAGGGCCCAACACGTCCTTAGGACAACTTTCCTGCAAAATATGGTCTTAAGGAGTGCTAGCAGCTCGCAAAGGGAATGCAACACAGCCCAGGTGACTGCTCAGACCAAAGCAAAGCTAACACAAGTGCTAGCAAGGCACCAGTTAACTCCATTAAAGATAGATTCTCACGTCCTTGAGCAAGCCACCTGCTTTTTGCTTTCCCACATGTTCCCATCTGGAGAAAGGCCACAGCAATGCTATACAAACAGCGAAGGATGCTGTAAAATAAACATTTTGGGATCCTGCATGAAACTCAATCTGTGATTACTATATAGTGCAGTTGTGTAAGGACAATGCTATAAAAACTGGATCCTATTAACTCCTGATTTCGCATGACATTTGAATGAAACTCACATTACAAAACTCAAGTGGCTGTCCTGAAAAGAAACACTTCTCATCCCGAAGAAAGTTAATGCATGTTTCAAAGGGTGTCCATCAGATGCAAGCAAGTCTGTGCTCCCTTAGATAGCTTCTTCCTATCCATTGGCCACTGGCAGAATTTATCAAAAATGTGTCTTTACAGTGGTTTTCATAGCCAGTTAATTCCATTCTTCACAGACACATAGCGAGGAAGCAGTGTGACTTGCGGGGCAGCTGGCTGCTGGATCTCCAAAGTCTCATACAATGCAACGTTACTCGAGTCAACTTTGTGAAGTACCTGGCTCTTTTCCTGACAGCAGGTGTGTTATGCTGTATTTTAGTTAACTGATTCACTGAAGAACAAACCAATTAAAGTATAGAGGACTTATATACAGAAAAGAGTAATTACAAAATAATAAGCAAATCAGGCTATTCACTTTTTTTTTTTTTTTTTAAGTTTCTATGTGTCTCACAAGCATACAGCCCACTACTATAAAAATCAACTTGAGTAATGTTACTCATGTGAACCATCAGCAGTGAGGCTGAGAAGTTTCAGTCATCACAAGTGCCATAACCATGGCCTATTAGCATATTTAGGTATTTATTTATTTTTGCCCTTTTCTGTCCCTCTGTTTATTTCAGGCTATCCCATAAAAAAAATAGTCACCCAGTTCTAGAATAACTTCCAGCACAGACTTCCTGACCCCACCCCACATACTAATGCATTCCAGTTTTAGTTCTGCAGGGAGAGAACAAGTGTCACTGTCCTCAAAGACACACACAGAAAAGTTCAGCTACAGGACCAAGGATCCCAAAGCAATTTGACCACAGACAAATACAGAACTCTGTTCCAATTTGTAAATCTGCACTGCAGTCGCAGGACAAAGTTCACAGAAACAAGAGCTTGTGGAGGTATTTAGAAAACACTTCCAGGCGATAAGGCAAGAAAGCTCAATGAATCTTTGTATCTATGTTAAATACACAAAGCTACAGCCCTTTAGCAAGGAGAATGAACTTGAGGCAGCAGCACAGATAAAAATAACAAACTGATATGAGGAATTAACTGATAATCCCTACAGGTACCACAAGGGAAATGACCAGACTATTAGCTATGGCATGAACTCAAGCTCATAAAGGAACCTCGCTGTAAGAAGAGAGAAAGAGAGAAAAGGCGACATCATGGCTGGTGAAAACATCGTAGCCAAGAGAAAAAGATGTTCAGCATCAGGGATGTAGGGAGCTCCCCAGAGGGCTCAGAACAGCATCTGTGATGTGCCTATCGCTGTTTCATATTCCATAAACTATGTGGAAATGCTGCAGGCAGGTTGCTGATGATACAAAGTCATTCCCAAAAATGAAACCTAAAATGCATTCAGTGAGTGGGTGTTAAAATAGTAAATTTAATTCAAAGTTCATAAACGAAAAATAATGTATGAGGAAAGAGCCAGCCTCACTGTTCTTTAGATCAGTTATTGCCACTTCTGAAAGAGATCCTGGAGAAGTGGATAGTTCTCTGAAGAGATTGGCAGGGTGTTAGAATCTAGGAAAAAGACATCTCATTAGGAATTTTTTGGAGAACAAAGCAGAAAATGTCATTATTCCTCTGAATATACCCATGGTACGCCCACCTCTTCAACACTGAGCAGAGTTTCAGTAATTGTGGAAATACATAGCTACAGAATAGACAAGAATAATGGTGCTCCAAAGCTGCAGGTGATGTTGGGAAGCCTTAGCGTAGGGAAAACTTAAGCAAGCTGGAGCCTTTCAGCTTGGAAAACAAGAATAACAATGAAGTTCTAGACAAGCTGTTACAGCATGGAAAAGGTAAACAACAATGATTATTTAAAAACAGTCTTAACAGAAAAAAAAATAGGGCATCAACTCAAGCTGGCAGGCAGCAAGCAGGTTCAAAAGCAAACAAAAGGAAATTCATTTTCACACAATACCTAATGATGTTGTGGAACTCACTGCCACGGGATGTCATGGCAGCCAAAATCACAAGTGGGTTTCAAAAAAACTGATTAGACAATTTTATGGAAAAAGGTCCATCAAGGAGAATCAAAAACAATGATACAGCTACAGACTCCAGCTCAGGAAGGTGCCTACACCAGAAAGCGCTGGAAGCTGGGAGGCTTTGCCAAAGGAAGTATCACTCCATCCTCATCCTGTTTTCCATACTCTTTCCATACACAAGTTATTAGCCATTATCAAGAAGCAGGATATGGGGCTAGACAGACTTTTGCTGTGACTCTTTTATATTTGACCAATACCAACTGATACAGATAGAGACATACACGCCCCCATGGTCATGGACGATTCTGTAAAAATTTGATATAGTTAACAGACACACATGTCAGAATAACATAATACATGACATTTTTCACTGGAGTAGGACTAGAACCGGCTTTTGTGTTTCCATAGGTATGTTCTGAGTCTATGCTTTCCAGAGAGGAGTTACGACATTATCCTTTTTATTACCTAACTACAGCAAGAGACGGATCCAGTAGAAAGAACTAGCTCCATATTTCACCTGTAAGCCACAAAACAATTTACATCCTGCTGACTGAGAGCTTCTCAGCCTAAAACAAAGAAGTACTGAGGTACTGAAGTGCCTATCAAGTCTGTTGATCACAACTGTGCTGCACAGGTGCTTCAAAACACAGATTACAGCTTTAAGTCCCACTCTAGGTCTAGGATATAATTTGAAGTCACAGTAAGGCTCCAACACAACAAAGTGAAGCAGTCCTTTAAGATGTTGTTCCTTACAGACTTCAGCATCCTGAACACACTTTGCAACTTGAATGGCCTCCTTATCTTCTGCTTCTCCAGAAGTGAAAACAGAAAAGGAAGTGACTCACTGCTAAATGGGCGACCCCCACCCCTTAGCAGCCACGACAAACATGCTGTAACAGATTATTTACCACCCTTAATTGTTTCCTAAACCATGCTTTAAAAAAAATAGATGATAGCAAAAGGATTTTACCAAGATAGCCTTCTTCTAACTTCTGTCATGTTCCTTGGTTCAACTGGTCTGGGAAGGACATGCTGCTGTCTTGGCATGAAATCACAGTACAGACTACAAAGTAAAAGGTACATGCAAGATACGAGCACCGTGGACAGAAAACTTGTGTATCAGTCAGTGGCTACGTGGCAAGCTGCACTGGCATTGTAATACATGGAGTGGCACAACTGCACAGGTAGGTTTCTTCTGGTACACTTGGCCAAAAGCAGAAGCCTAACAACTCAGCAGTCCTATAATTCCAACACTAATCCCAAGAAAAAGTTCCAATTGGAAACTACTGTGATATGCACCACTTTCCCCCAGTTAAGATTCCCCCTCTGTTCCTGACACAGCCTCTAGTACTGGGAAATGTATCAGTATGAATAACTCCAGTCAGGAACCAAACCTGTGACAAGGAAAGGTGTAATTTTTCAGGGTGAATAAACCCCTTCAGTTTTCAAAATGGGAAAGAACCAAGGCAGAATTGCATAACTGAGTATCAACAAAGCGCTGACGTTCCTTTACACATCCATGTACGTAACTTGCTCCCCTATACAGGACTATAGAGAGCTGACTTAGACACAGGAATTCATGCTAAGGGGGTTCTCGTGAGTCAGCAGTGAGCCAGAAAAACTCTGCTTCCTACTTACTGATTCATATTGGGATTACTAAAAGCAGCAGATCCACGTCTGACACTGAAATAAACAGTAACTGGAGAAGGTGGGATTTCCCCCTTTGAAAAACACATCATTCATTTAGGCACCTGATCCCAAGACCAAGGCAGGCAAGTCTGGAGCTTTATCTCCAGACCTGCACTTTAATCTGCCACCAATTCTAGACTTGCTGCAAAAATATATACGTACTTCTATATATTGACTGAAATCCAGCTGTTTCATTCATGCTGCCTTCCATTACAAACCTTTCCAAAAGAGAAAGCAGTGATGTTTGTAACACACTTCTTAATGCAGTATCTGGCACAAACCGGGCCTATGCTGGGTTTAGGGCCTGGAAGTGCTACTACAAACGATAACAATAACATGAGCTTAAGTAAAAACAACCAAAGATAAAGACCAATAAACCATCCTTCACCCCCCTTAAGAAAATTTGTTTATTCACCCCCTCACAAAGGTGGTTGCCCTGTTTATCTGCCGGGGAACTTCAGACATTCCTTCCATGTGCAGCGCAGATGGTCGCCACACAACAAAAGGCAGAAGGGCTCCCTGCACACACAGAGTGGACGTGTCTGGTTTCTGGATAGACAGATGCCTGGCTGGAGCTACTGCTCCAGCAGGGCTGCTGTGCACTCAAAATCTCCCCAAAATACAGAAAATCATCAATATCCTTTGAAAACATCTCTTAGTGGAAAATGAGATTGTCTGGGAAAGCATAGATGCACAGTGACCTTGGTTGTGAGTCTTAATTCATTAGTGTGCATAAATTGTTTTGAGATCCTGCGGTGGGATGTGCTAGGGAAGCAGAATAATTATTCTAAAGTACAAGGCTCTGCTTTTTTCCTTTATCCTCAGATATTCTTCATGTCTGATTTTTGACTTATGGCCATTGTTACTTCAATTTATTTTTATTTTTAGCTATCCTGACCTTTTCTTGACCAAATAGAATTGCCCCAGGCAGAGGATGTGCAGTATCTAGGTTTGCTCATTGCATTTGTTTGTCTTACTCTTTTCTAATTAATTTACTGCTTTGCCCCCAGTCCTGCTCTTCCTATCATTTTATACCAAGATATCAAATGCAGCTGCTCACTGCAAATAGTAATTATTTTGCAAATAAATGCCATCAGTATTTTTACTACCTTGCTACACATCAATCACAGTGTATGGGAAAGGGCCTGCAACGTTCACGTGTGCCAGCTGAGAATAAATATCATTGGTAGTTCTTCCGTGAATTGAAATACAAGATAGTCTGGCAATAACCATTTCAATTACCAAGGTAGACAATACAAGCTTTAATCAACGAGTAAGCCAGGTGAACTGCATAAACTATAACACAGCAGAGCAGAAAATTAGTTCTGTAACACATCACACTTTGTGTCGCAAATTGTGTAAAAGTGTCTATCCTCATTCAAGAAATTGCTGAGTGCATACCTGTTTTCTATCTGATATAGGAGAAAATACCTAAAAACATTTCTTTTTCCAAAGAATTTATTCTAGCTTTGAGTATTCAAAATACATACCTTTTATTCTTCAAACAATACAGGGCACAACTCTCTCTGCTCTTTCCTCAGCTTAGTAAAAATGTAAACAAACCAGGAAATTAAAGACAAAAAACAAAAGAGAAAGCTACCTTTTCTGCATCCTGTTGTGCCTAAATAGAACATTTTGTACCAGCCCATACAACTTCTCAATAAAACGTATTGCGGACACTTCAAAAGCTGGCCATAATCATGGAGAGTTAAGTGAGGAATGTCAGCTTGGATGAGGGATTTCTCTGCTTTTGTTATACATTATTTAAGTATGGAGATTTGTGTTTTGTTTTGTTTTTACTTTATCTTGGATTTTACTGTAATGTAGTTTAAATCTTACTCTTTTTTTTTTTTTTTTTTTTTTTCAGTTTCCTAAGTATTCCTATAAGTGATTGTATGGATTTGGGCTTAAGGATACTGTAACAGATCCAGAGCCTGTTGAAGTCAGTGGCAGAAGCCTCCACATGGTTTACTTAGTCCTTTAATAAGAAACTGTCTTTTTCTCTCTCTTCTTAATACTCCTATGATCTACCTTCAGACATATTTAGGAATGAGGTGAAATCCTGGTCTCTATGAATCCAGAGGCAAAACACACTCACTTAATTCAGCAAGCCCACGTTTTACAGAAGAGCGTATTTGATTGTACTGGGATCATTCACATTATACGAATTTCATGCATTAAATTCACAGCATTAACAGGATTATGACCTTAGCAGTTACTCAGATTTGGTGTGTTCCTCCTCGGGCTTCTCTCATTTTCAGCAGGCAAAGTTTGTTTCCTTCAGTTACCCAACCACACCTGAATCTTCATATAAATAACACAGACATAAAAACACCATCTTTGCTATGGGATGCCTGAACTCCACAGACAGTGGTATCCCCATGTAACCATACATGACAAATAGCCAGCAAACACACTTGTGCAGATTTTACTACCTCAGGAACAGACTACGTTTTAAAAACACCCATGGTTTTAGGCTTCATGTGTCAAGTTCTGCATCAACTACACCCCTTTTACAGCCGCAGCTCTGACAGGAACAAACACCCCCATCTCGCACTTAAAAACCAGATCCCTCACCCGCTGCAGATGCACGTGTGGATACTCCATGTCGTAATATCACAATTTTCTTCACGTCCTCACAACAGAGCATTGCCCGGGCCTGTGGGGGAAAGGGGGATGCATGTTATGGTCATTCCAACCCTCCCTCTGCCTTGGGATAGATGTGGGGAGAAGCGTCCCACTGCAGGGGGGCTTAGGGGTGAAAACCCTTCGCAGGAGAGACTTGATGAGAGGAAGCCCATGAGGGCACAGATCCCACTGAGGGGAGAGACTTGATGAGGGGAGACCCATGAGGGGAACCCTGCTCCTCTGGAGGGGAGCTACTTGCAGAGCCTCTGAGAGGTGGAAGACTTGCTGAGGGGCACCCACTGTAGGAGAGACCCGTGAGGGGACAGCCAGGCTGAGCAGAAACCTGCTGAGAGGAGCTCCCCAAGGAGGGGTAAGTCACCCTGAGGGAAGCTGCCTGCCAAAACAGGAGACCAGAGAGGGGAGATCCATGAGGGGAAGGACGCGCGGAGGTGACAGACCTACCGAGGGGAACGTCACTGAGGGGTGTCCCCTCCTGAGGGGAGCTGCCCGCCAAAACGCGTGACCCACTGAGGGGGCACCCATGAGGGGCAGGACCCGCTGAGGCACAACAAACCCACAGAGGAGCGAGTCCTGAGGGGAGCTACCTGCCGAAGGGGCAGATCCCTGAGCTGTGAGGCCCCTTGCGGCTGCCGAGACCCTCTGAGGAGGGGTCCGAGGCTGCAGCCCGAGGTGTCCCCAGCGGCGGAGCGGGCTGTTTTTGCGGAATGTTTTTGCGGGGGGGTTTTGGGGAGCTGGTTTTTTTTGGGGGGGGGCTCTCCCCTGGTCCTTCCCCTCCCCTGGCGGGGCACGGGGCGATGCGGATCCCCCGCTGCCCTCAGCGGGCTCTCGGCGAGCAGCGGCAGCGCCGCCTGGCGGGGCCGGGCTGAGGCGGGGCGGCTCCGGCTGCGGCCCCTCAGCGAGGCTCGGGCGCTGCCCGGCCGGGCTGGCGTTTTCCCCTCCCCTGGCGTCCCGCACGTCTCCCCGTGCCTGCCCTCGTCCGTCTGCGGCGCTGCCGGCAGCTGCTGCCACGGATACGGTGTCGGAGGGCGCGGAAACACCTGTCTGCAACGGGAGGAAGGTGGCGAGCGAGCCCGGGCTGCCCAGCGCCGGCCCCGGCCCCTCAGCGCCCGCCGCTTGTAAACCCGGCCGTAAAAACGCCGCGGGATCACTTTTCAAAGAGATCGCTTTGCAGCTCGGACGCTGGAGAGAAAAAAAAAAAATATATATATATATATTAAAAAAAAAAATAAAAAATAAAACACGGTCCCCTACGTGTTAGTTTTTCCACAGCGGTCGGTGTGAGGCGGGGGGGGGAAGGACACGGCCGGGGCTGCGGGGCACTGACAGACCCTGGGGGGGCCGGGAGGGGGCTCCGGGCTCCGGGCAGCCCCCGAGGGGGAGCCGGGCCGGGGCCGCATCCCCGGCTGCGTGCGGGGGCTCCGTGCTCCCAGCCGGGACCTGCCCGGAGCCTCGCGTGGAGCTTTTCCCTGCCGTGTTTTTTTTTTTTTTCATAATAAAAGAGGGAGGGAAGCTTTTTTTTTTTTTTTTTAAAAAAAAAAAAAAAAAAAGGATCAGAGAAAGGAAAAAAAAAAAAAGCGATAGCCAAAGGGGATGCCAGTGAGGTGTGGCTTGCATTTAAATATCCAATATGTCAATGTAAGGGGAGTGTGTACGTATATAAAGTGCCGTTCGCATCCGCGAGCGGGCCCCAGCCAGCCATGGGAGGCGCGGGGAGCCGGGGCGGGCCGCGCGGGGCCGGCCGGGCTCTGAGGGGGCCCTGAGGGGGCCGCTGCTCGCCCGCGGCCCCATGGCCGAGGTGGGCGGCTTCCTGGGGGCGCTGGACCCCGAGCTGCACGGCTTGCCCCCGGCCCTGGCCGGGCTGCCCCTGGCCGACCCGGCCGGCTTCCTCAACGAGCGCCTGGGGCAGATCGAGGGGCGGCTGCAGCGCGGCTCGCCCACCGACTTCGCTCACCTCAAGGGCATCCTGCGGCGGCGGCAGCTCTACTGCCGCACCGGCTTCCACCTGGAGATCTTCCCCAACGGCACGGTGCACGGCACCCGGCAGGACCACAGCCGCTTCGGTAAGGGCTCCCGGCGGCAGGTGGCGGCCCGGCCCGGCGGCAGGTGCCTCCCCCGGCCCCGCTCATTAATTAGCCCGGCAGCGGCCGGATGCAATTAGGCTGCTCAGCGAGCGCGCCCGGCGGGGCGGGCGGGTCGCGCTTCCCCTCCTAGCAGCCCTGCAGGTGCACAGGGACGAGCCCCGGGGAAGAAAAGAGGGGGGAAAGAGGCAAAAAAATGAGTAAAAGTGGATGGGGGCACCGCGGGGTGGCCGCTTCAGCGCTGCCCGTGCCCCTGGGCTTAACCCCGAGGCAAGCAAAGGGAAGCAGGGAGCACGTCGGAAAAAGAAATTCCTGGCTTTCTCGTGTATTTTTTTTTTTTTTCTTTCTCCTTCTTCTTTTGGCCTCGGCAGATATCTGTGAGCTAATGTGATTTCTTCTCCTTGCATGAATTTCGTTAGGAGTGTCTCCCCCGAGCAGGCAGGGATCGGTTGGCTGGACGGGCGGCTGCAGCTCGGTTTCGGGAGGTTGTTGGAAGGGAAAGGGGAAGCTGAAGGGGGAAAAATGCTTAGGGGACCTCCGAAAGGAGCAGACGGAACAATAGGCAGAGCGCTGTGGATTTACCTTGCTGTCTGGAATAAAGCTGGAAGACTTCAGAGCCTGTATCTGTGTCACACGAGAGCAGGGATCTCTAATGAGACTCTATGTAATCTTCAAAAAATGCATCCCAAGCCACAGGCGAAGGAGTACAGTAAGTTTGAGCACAGCTAAGAAAAATTCCCGCTACTTCAGCATCTAGTGCAGGTGTCTGGGTAAGCTATCAACAAGTCCCATGCCAGTGATCTCAGCTATGTTGTCAACAGGTTGCGAGAAGTGTTCGCAAGACTTTTTACAGTTTTCAAGTGATTTAACTCCTCGGTGAAGGGAATTCTTTTTTGCCTTTAATTGTTTGCAACCGGTGCTTTCTGAGACTTCAGGAACGCCGCCGCCGCTGCTATTGTTGTTGTTAGTTTAAGGCAGGTTTTTGGAACAATTGGAAAAGCTTATCTGTGAACTGTGCTTTCCATAAACACCAGGTGTGTGTGTAACATGTCCCTGCCTAAATCAACAAGAAAGTCATAACCTGCAGGTCAGAGTAAGGTACTAATGGGCTCGTGGGGCAAGTGTTCTTTAATTACCTCCCGAAAGACACATATCTTTTAACCTTTAAAAAGAAACTGAAAGCGAACCCACTGCATCTGTTTGCTTTTTAGTTTAATCTGCCAGTTCTTTTTTTTTTTTTTTTTTTTAAACCTATCTTTATACGGGTAAACCATTTCAGATGGCTATATCTATCTCAGTCCCACTTTTTAAAAGATTGAGTAAAATAAACGTATTTCCAAACAAACTTTGGAAGAATGCATTAAACAGGCTAAAACTTTTCATGAATTTTGCACACTTAAGCTTAAGTCACACAGTGTGTTCAATAAATCGAAGCATTGGCATTCCCTAAGCGTTTTAGCAGTCAGCATCCAGCTACGTAAACTAGACCAGACTTCAGATATAAAATATTATAGTTTTCTGCTTCAGGGTTTTCCCAGAGGCAGTGTAAAATAAATAGTTATTTGTTGTAATTGCAGGACAAAGCCCCACAGGATTAGACTGGAATCCTCATGTTCAGATAAAGTTGGACTGAATCTCGCTGCAGCAGAGACTCAAAGCAATAACGTATTGGCACACAGCATTCACCATCTGCATTCGGTAGCCATGAATATTTAAATTCCAATGTTATTGGTATGGTTCGTATTAGGATGTCATGTATCGATGCATTCCTAAATTTTGCATGCAGCAGGCAGAAAGCAGGAACTTATTACAGAAACAGGCAGGCTGTACAGTGCTGGGGAGCTACAAAACTACACCGAGGGATCCGGAGCTAGAGAGGGTTTCAGGGTAGCAGTTTGAAGCCGCCTTAAATCTAGGGGCACCTGGGGAAATACTTAGAAACCCTGTATGATGGTTTGGCAGATCGAGCCCACATGGCTGGAAGGTGCTCCCTGATCTCCCGAGCAGATTATTAATGTGCTTGCTCCAGGGATGGCTCGCAGGGACGCCCCAGCACAGGCACGTATCCAGCTGCAGGGGGGATGGAGGTTGGAACTGGGCTCTGTATCCCTATCTCTGATTACTGGAAGGGGTTCAGGAAAAGACAGACAGTATCTGCACCATCCCAGAAGTTAGCAGATGTGTATGTCATCCAAGTCTTTCAAGGAGAAAAATAATGAGCCTGGCGATGGCAGCCGAGGTCCTAACAGGAAGGATTAAGGGAGAGATTAATTTGTACCACAGAAGTCAAGGGATGTGCCAGCAGGAAACAGGGAAAGCAGCAGAAGCATCTACCCACAACGCCTGAGTGGTCGCAGCGACTATTGCCTCTCATCTGTTGAGGACTGGAGCTTTCTGAAATCACACCTGTCCCCTGGAATGTGACATTTTATACTTGTAAAAACACAGATTCGCACAAGAATGACAGCGTGCAGCTTATTTTTCCTAGAGGAGGCTTAACGCAAAGTTTGGTGAAGCTCTCCAGGATCCTTGGAAGAAAGCTTAGACAACAGGAGTGCCCAAATGCTCTCTCTGAACTGGCAGCTCCACCTGAGCCATCCCAGGAAAAAAAAATAAAAATAAAATGAAGTGTTTTTAAAAATGTATCTATCTTCTCACTGCATCTGCTAGGAACCTTCCTGTACAGAGACATAAAGGATGGTCAAAGGCTGGAGAGGGTTTGGATTGACATTACCACCCCTACGAGAAGAATCCGTCTGCAGAGGGAAGTGAGATCAGTCTGCCAGGAAAATCCTTGCCAGGAGGAATTGCTCCCCTTCTGCCTCGAGTCTGTTTTACACCAGCACTCAACAAGCAACTCCAACAGCGCTTTGCTGCAAGGGAGGAGAGGAAAAGGCCTCGAGTTAGTGCTGGAGACTACTAAAGGGAGGAAACAAAGCTCTTCTGGGGTACAAATCTGGTAATGGATCTGTAACAGAGCCTCTTAGAGAAGCTGGTGAACCCTCCAGAGCAAGTTTTGCAGTAGATTTTGACATTCAGACTGCGGTGCACCTGTTCCCAAACAGTTGTTGAGGTTTTTAGCTGAAGCTTTAGGTTTGTGGACATTGATACAACATCTGAGGTTGTTTCTGTACCCCGGCTCGTCAATACAGTCATGCAGGAAGAGACAGGTGCAGCGAGCTGAATTGTTCTTTGAGGGATAGTTTGGGGTAATGCGAGAGCGCGTGGGGCTGGCCGCCACAGCGCTCAGATCATGCAGTGCTCTGGTGTTAAAGGGATCCAGTTGGAGTCTCAATCAAATCTCTCCTAATGTTATCTAAAAAGACTCAGCGAACAAACAGAATGAATAATCGAAGCATGAAAAGTGAGGGCAAGTCCTGAGGGAAAAGAAAAAAAGAGAAAGGGAAAAAAAAAAAAAAAACAGCAAGCCATGGTCTACCACAAAAACACACCGCCACAACGTGAAAGAAAATTCTTGATCTGGCCCCAGTGGCCGCTCCCTGTGCTGCTGGAGATCAGATGTACGAAGCTGCAATTTTGTCTAGCGACTGGAGTGAGCTAAGGACAGGATGGATATTTGCCCACATTTTTTCAGCCTTCACTCTGTCTCCTGACTTTTGTGGGTTTAAGTTACGTTCTGAGTGCTATTCGAACAGAGCTGTCTTCGGTGCACATCTCCAAGGGCCATCAGAGATCAGGAGAGGGGAGTACTGACAGTGACACTGGCAGGAGAGGTTGTCATAGGTCCACCTTGCAGAAATCTCGGTTGCAAGAGCAGCAAGTGCACAGCTAACGTGCACCAGAGGAGCGGTGTCTGGCCTCCTGGGGAGGGCTGCGCTGCTCTGGGATGCCCTCACCAGGGCTTTGGAGATGGCTCCGAATGCCACAGACTGAGCCTGCTGGTGGATAAACTCAAGAAGAGCTCTCTGCTTCCCTTTCTCCAACATCCCTTGGTTCCTAAGCAGGCCTGGGAGCATTCTCCTGTTTCTCAGGGACAACAGAAGGTAAATTTAAGGACCAAAGGCAAACCAAGCAACCCAACTGGTACCCGTAGGGTCGATCTACGGCTCTCCAGGTAGCAGACATTTTTCACTTGAATGTCCGCTTGTCATCAGCCTGGATCCCCATTTCTAGGGATCCCTGTACTCCTTTCCCCCTGTATTACTTTTTTCTTTACTTTTCTGAATCACCATGCCACTGTTCAGAGGGGTGAGTGCGTTCCCGTTACTCAGAAGTAGCGGCTGTCCTTATTTTTGTCCTGCAGGTGGGGAAAGGGAAGTGCGCAGCAGGTCAGTAACTTGCTCCACGTTTCAGGACCTGTGGGGAGCGGAGGCAGAAGAAAACCCTTCATCCTGCACCTCTTCCCTCCCTGCTCATACCTCTGTTCAGATAAGAAACCCCGAAGCTCGGTGCACGAAGAGCAGAGCCAGCTCCTGGAGGGCTGCCTGTGCCCACTGCCTGCTCTGCGGGCAACGTGTGCCCAGCCTGGGCACGCAAGGGAGAGGAAAGAACCGACTCTCTGGGAAAATCCATAGCTCTGGAGTCCCTTGAAGAAAATGTGGGACATCTGGAAAGGCTGTGCTTTCTTTGTGCTTTGTAGGACCTAATGGAAAACGAATGCACTGACGCATTGTGCTGCTCGCCAGCAGCCCAAAGCCCCACGGAGAACAAGTTACCCCGCTCTGAGTGTAGCTGGGCGTATTTCAGCCTGGCAAATTTCTGCACTGGTCTAAAATTCAAGTTGCCTGTTTGCTTTCCTGTGTGTCTCAAGGAATTCCAGCTCCTGGGTCCATATTTTGTCTCCGCCCCGCAGCACCTGCTGGCTGCAGACAGGCGAGCCGTAGCGCCGACAAAAAGTCTGACACGAGGCAGAAAGTCCAAGTCTTGCACCTGACCAACCCGTCTGCGCCCAGCTGAGGGGTCTGGGGCCGCATATCTGCCCTATATTTAGGCGGTGACACCCTCAGAAAGTCAGCACAGCCACACCTGACCGCGCAGAGGATCCCTTTGCAGGGCCGAGGGCTGCCTGCCGCCGGAGTCAGCCGGCTCCGGTGGCCGAACGTCACGCGGCGCTTTTAGACCCGGGGCACGCTCTGCAGAGGAGCTGTGGGAGGTAACCCGATCGGTGGGGCAATCGCTCGGGACTGGACATCTTGGGAGCTATATTAAGGCACCTGGAGCCCGGCGAAAGGTTAGAGCAACTCTGCCCTCCTGGCAGCGGACACACCCTGCCCGTTCATCAGACAGATCGGGGATGGTGCAAACCCTCCTCCTGCCTCCGCCGCAGCCTCCTGGCTGACTCGTTCAGCGCTGGATGAGCACAAGCTGCCCAAACCCTCAGGATTGGGAGCATGTGAGATATTCAGAGTCTCACCCAGCCCCTCTAGGAGGCTTTTCCCTGGAGCTTGGAGGGGGCAGGTGGCGCAGGCGCGTTTCTACCTGTGCATACCAGAGGTTGGCTTTATCCCTGAAGACTCTATGCATTTCGGGGTGGCAAGCACCTCACTGCAGCAGCGGGAACAGGACAAGCCTCACAAACACATTTTCTAGTGCTTTTCATTTATTTTTATTGAAATCATCACTTTATAATTGTGTGGGGCTGTCTTCTCATGCCAGAAGCTCTGTGGGGACAAAACTCCCTTGGCTTTTGGTGAAGAGGAAAGACCCAGGGTGGCAACAGCCTTGTAAAACTGCTTGTGGGCCAGGCACACGTTTCTGCATCTCTCTTTTTGGTGATTTAAAAAAAATAAATAAAAGCAACAGCTACGCCTAGCGCTCCTTTTCTCATTAGGAAAGGGAATTTCCCTCGGACAAGTCAAGTTCATAACGCTGGAGAGAAGTCTGGGGTGGAAATTGAAGGATTGCGTGCGTGTAGGACTGCAGACTTAAGAACTGTGCAGTTATAAATAAAGTAAGCAAGGTCTGTGAGAAGCTCTGCTTGGGAAATGCCGTTTCATGTTTGTCACTTCAGCCTGGCGTCAGTTCTGCCACCTGTATGATTTGCATTCCTTTTCTCTCCTAGGGATTTTGGAGTTCATCAGCCTGGCGGTGGGGCTGGTCAGTATCCGTGGGGTGGATTCGGGACTCTACCTCGGCATGAACGAGAGAGGCGAGCTGTATGGGTCGGTAAGTTCCAGATCTCGGGAGGATACGAAATACACAGCAACCTGGGCTGTGGGGCCTCGTCGGTGTCACCAGCTGTGCCCGTCACAGGCCTCCAAAGTCCATGTGGTGCCACATCCCTCCACCGTACCCACTGGAGGCAGAGCACCAGTGGCAGATACAAAACGGGGTCACAGGGAGGGGGATGCACTCCCCCAGTGATGGCCAGCGCAGGGTGCAGCACCTGGGGTGCTGTGGGGGGTTACTGGGCTTAGCCTCTTGGAAACAGGGCAGGAATGGACAGCTAAAGGCACAGGAGGGAAAATTAGCATCAAAACGGGTGGGGTTTGAATGTTTTCATGAGTAACGTCACATTTATTGCCCACATTGCCCATATTGCTCAGGATCTGCATGGATCTGCAGGTCTTACATGTGTGTTACAGTTCTCTCATGGAAGCTGAAAGTGTGGTGTGTTATTTTTATTATAGCATTCTCTACAGCTCCTTTTAGGAGTTTAGGGAAGTTTCTCATAATTTCCTAAAAATACCCTTTCAGACTGAAGTTTTTCCTGTTTTGCCAAAAGCCCCATGTAACCTTCTTGCTGGCTTTCCTCTCAGCACAAACTCCTTAACGCCTCATTCAGCAGATGGGACTGAAATGGTGCAGATCCCCCGCGGGTGCACCCCGTAAGAGCTCTGCCATCCTGGGTTAGGTCCCCACTGACCCGAAGAGAGCCAAGCTGTCCTCTGCCCGCTTCTACTCGAGTGTTTAGGCACGTAGGCAAAATGCCAAGTCTCAGTAGCTGGGCAGAGTCCTTCCTACAGGACTCAATTCCTAATTATTGAATTCAATATAAAACAATTAGTTCTAGTCAGCTAGAAGAATTGCTTCTATTCTGAAAATTAATTGCATTCTGGATAGCTTTTTTTTTTTTTTTTAAGGTTACTTTTCTGTAGCTGCTGCGCTGCATCAGTGCCTTTTCATCAGATGCCCCCTTGCCTTGAACTCAACTCATCACCAGGGTGTGGTTTTTTTAAATGTGTCTTTCTAGATCAGCACCCTATGTGAGGACACTGGGGTTTTTTTGAGGGTGGATCACAATAATTTTAAAATGACATAAAATAAATCGGCTTTAAACCAAAGTGGAAGGCACAAACTTTCTCTACCAAAGCCAGATCAACCTCATAGTGCAGAACTTGTAACCTTGTGTTCAATGCACATAGAGAAGCCTTCAGAAAACTTTTTCTTAGAGAACAGTAATGATAAAACATGAGTTTCCATCATCTTTTCTTCTCCCTTTCCCATCTACTGAGATTGCTACAGCCACTTTCACTACTTTTGAGGTTCAGGTACCAACGCTTATATGAGATAACCAAGTGCTAACATTGATTGATAACTTTTCTTTTTCCACTTCACTTCCTTAATAACATCTACCCAAAACAAAAGAGCAGAGACAGTGATTACCTTACAAGCATGCAAGACAGATAAAAGGTGAAGTCACCAGGAATCCATAAAACACAGAAATTTTAAACTTCAGAAATCGGCTCAAGCCTAAAACCACGCAGCAGGACCCCTCCTGTTAAACTCCAAGGCTGTTCAACAGCTCCTGGAATTGCAGCTTTTACTCATTCATGCTGAAAACGAGGGCACAAACCTGCGTATCTCCTTTGCTTTCAAGCCCTGCAGCTCTGATCATGAATCAACAAACAGAGTTAATTAAGTTCCAGGGCCTGTCTTAATACTACCTCCCAGAAAAAACAAAGATACAATTTTACAAGGCTTTACCTGGAAACTGAATTGACTTTAAGACATCATCATGGGAGTTTTCTCTGTTGTTGCACCCTGCACACTAGGAAACACACTGGACACTGCAGGGATGACAGCGACCCCAATCTGAATTGTGCAGAAGTCACAAGCCAGGTCCCCAAATAACCCTGAAGTTTTAAGATCTGTAATATGCGGGCTGTGCACCGATGGCTTTTCAGAAGGGAAAGCCACTGCATTATTGCTACTTAAAGGTCCATAGAGCAGCGTGTAACAACAGCATTAGCATTACGATGGTGTTTGAGGAGCTTGCAGCAGAGGGGTGTTTTTAAAGTTTCTGCAAGTGCCGTGTTCCCCTCAGTGCCAGCTTCACGTGCTGCATGCATTGATGGAGCAGCATCAAGCACCAGAGCCAGCCACTGCCACCAAGGCACTTGTGCTACGTTTTCCACCAATTTCAGAAATAGAAGCAAGTACCTGGAGCAGTGAGTCCCGGGCAGTGCCCTGCATCGCCTCAGGCTCAGTGGGGACGTCCCAGGGCTGGCAGGAAAATAAATGGTGTCCTGCAGAGCCAAGATGTTTTAGAGCAACACGGTGCCTCCAAACAGCCCGGTGAAAGGCATGCAGCTGGGGGCAACGCAGCAGCGCTGCTCTGCAGTTGGTCAGTAGCTTCCAGGGTGTTTTGAGTAGGTGCCACCCTAGGAGGGAGGGGAAGAAGTGCATGTTCACTGACAGATCTGGGAAGGGAAACCCGCAGCTCCCCTGCTCTCAGATGACAAGAGCTGTGGCGGAGGCTTTTGGAGGATTCACGAGTTTCCTCAGGGTTCACTTAATTAGCAGCAAAACACTCAAAACAGGTTTTGAGTGCAGGTGAGCTCCTGTATCTTATTACAAAACACCTACTGCAGGCAGTAACATTTACTGAGCACTCCGTGCAGCACAGATAAGACACATTCCCTACCCAAATAATTCACCGTGTGGGTACAGACTCTGTAATGTTCTAACATCCTACGTCTGCAGCCCGCCTTTCATCTGAAAGGCCTGACCCCTCCTGGGCGATCCCCACGGGGTCTGCGGGTCCCCTGCCACTCAGTGCAGCCACCCCACAGCCCCCAGGTCCTGGTGGGGCCGGGGACAGCCCCGCTCCTCGCTGCGACCCAGCCCAGCCCCACAGCTGGCCCGGGAGAGATCAGAGCCCGCGGGTGACGGCCACTGCCTGAAAAGCCACCGTGTGCTGCCAACAGCCCCCGGGGCAAGGGGTCAAGGGGCTGTGGCTGCGTGACACGGGTGGCATCCATCCCCCAAACCCGATGTGTGATGCCCTGGCCGCGTGCTGGCACGCACTCATCGCCTCACCTAAATCTCCCCCGGGGTTAGGCGTCCCCGGGGCGCTGCTCCCCGTGCAGACCTCCCCACGTCTTGTTATGGCCTCACATCACAGCTCCCTGGCGCTTCAGAAGATGAAAGGCCCGAGGAATGCTTTCATTCCCATTGCAGCCTGTGTTGTTACGTGCCTTGAACTCTCACCCGCTCGCTCGCCCTGCCGGGAGGTGCCTCGTGTGCGTTCCCTGCGCGTGGGGCTGCCGGGGGGGCACGGCCCCGGCTGGGCACCCCCTGCGCCCTGTGGGACAGGCGCCGGTCCCACAGCCAAGGCCGCGAGCTCCACGTTCACACCCCGACCACAGCCACGTGGCTGCCAGGCTTGGAGTTTTGCTGCAGCCGTGTGTTATGTTCAGTGGAGGGCCTTGCAAAGCGCACGCCCACCTTCTCCTTCCGTCTCCTTCCTCCTTCAGCTTCAGAGGTCTCTGGGGCCGGGCTCGTGCCCGTTTCCAGCTTTCACCCACGATCATCATCCCCAGCAGCACAGTCCCCTCCTCAGGGGAGCCAGAAGCAGGTAGCTAGGAAAATTATAGGAAAAAAATTGAAGGAAATAGGAAAATACATTTTTTTTAATTTTTATTTTTTGACACCCGTCTTTTTCTTCTCACATCCCTGCCCCAACGCAGAAGAAGCTCACAAGGGAGTGCGTTTTCCGAGAGCAGTTTGAGGAGAACTGGTACAACACGTACGCCTCGACCCTCTACAAGCATCCCGACTCGGAGAGGCATTACTACGTGGCGCTGAACAAGGACGGCTCCCCCCGCGAGGGATACAGGACTAAGAGACATCAGAAATTCACTCACTTTTTACCGAGGCCTGTGGACCCTGCCAAAATACCTGCAATGTACAGAGACCTCTTCCACTACAGGTGATGTTTCCTGCAGCTGCCCCGTCAGTGTACATACTTGGGCTCCCGAGCTTTTTCCCAGAGCACTATATTAATAGTCATTCCATCAATCCTGTAAACGTAGATGACATAGGAAAGCACTTACATTGAATTCAGACACTGCTGTTCCTCCTTGTTTCAAGCGTATATCGAACGTGGGTTATTTATGGGGGTGGGGGTAGGGGAAGGGAGGGAACCCTGCGTATAATCTTTCATTTTCGTTCACTTTCTTTACTCGGTGGCTGTCGGAGAGGCCGAATATTCAATGTTATGGTTGCTTAAAGGAGCAAACAGGCGAGCAAACTTGATCACCAGGGGGAGGAAAAAATAAAAACAACTAAAAAAAAATAAGAGAGAGAGAAAGGAAGAAAACAAAAGACCACAGAACTGCTACAGATGCTGCTGATAAGCTTGGGATAGTTACCGGCAAAGAAAAAGCCTTTCAGATGGTGCCCTGCTTCAGCAGCCCAGGAGTTTGCTACGTGGATGATGCTACAAGGACTGGTCCTGATGTGTGGGGTGTTTCCTGCTGTTGGGGTGGGAAGGGGCTGAGGAACATTATTCAGATGTAAGCATGGATACTGTGCATAGGGACAAAACTATTTATAAAATGTATATGATATTTATTTTATATATTTATTTATTTCAAAATAATTTTATTTTTAATGAGAGATGCTATGACCGGATTTTCATCAGGAAGAATAAGGTCCTACTGAAACAGGAAAAAAAATGAGTTTTAAGAGCTTATCGGCAATAAAATTGTCTTTATATTGTAGATTTCTTGCTAGCCCTTTTTTTTTTGGTGCTCCTTAACAATTAACCGAGTATTTTCTGATCGATGTGAAGATTAAGACCACCTATAAAAAGGCTTTGGACTTTAGATAAATTTCCTAAACTCCAAACTCTTACAGAAGGGCAGCATCAAATTGTAGCTGGAACGGCTCTGGGAAGCGTGGCCCCAATGAAACGAGCAGCTGGACATGAAACGAAGCGTGGGAGCTGAGGACGGCAGATCCAGCCCTCCCCTGTGTGCTGCCAGGGACAAAACCAGCCCCCAGGCCACGCAGGGCGCCCGGCACCCACCGCTGCTGAAGACCTCGTGTGGGGTTACCCAGGAATACGCGTCCCGGCAGTGCAGGGAGGAACCTCCCCGTTCACACCTGTTAAAGCCGCCCGGCCTCACACCTGAACCTGCAGCACTGTGGAAAAATCAGCGAAGAAAAAGCGGAAAGCAACACAAGCAATTAAAACCCACTCGTTTGTAAGTAATTGCCACGGATGAAGATTATCCCTGCAGGCAGCGCTTGGACGGTCACGGCTGCAGAAAGTGCCCGGGCGCGCAGTCCCCAGCAGCTTCCCCCTGCCTCCCGGCGGGCTCAGCCTGAGGTCCGCAGGCAGGGTTTGCAGTGCAGGGTGGGAGCAGGAACGCGTCGCTGCTACGGCCCCTGCACAGCACGGACAAGCACCTGGTAGGAAATGTAGTCCTCTGGAGCATGCAAAAATATATACAAATGCAGATGTTGTGGCTTTGCGTTGGGGTTTTCCTTACCACAGCTTCGTTTTTCACAGTGTAGTTTCTTAGGCTCCGCTTCACAAAGCAGGCTAGGGGAGATCTCAGCCCCTTCAGCTTTAATCCTTGAATTCCCAGGGCGATCGCACTGAAGTGGGAGCGACCCACACCAGCTTGTTCGTGCGCCATCTCCGCTCCTCTCCGCCACCTCCCAGGTCCCTGCTGCAGCCTCTGCTGCCCAAACGCCCCAGCCGGTGCCGCAGCTGTCCCAGACAACAGTCTGCAGACGGCAGTGAAAAGATTAAAGGAGCTTTACCTTGAATGATCTAGACACGGAGGAATTTAATCCTGTGTTTTAAATAAAAAACGTTTATTTACCTTTTTCCTCTGAGTCATCGCTGAAACATCTAATCCTCAGCGGCCATGTCAGAAGCACGATCATTCCTGAAAAGCATCCTAAAATGTACTTTTTTACCTTAGCAAAGGGAAACTCTCAGACCTTCAGCTTCGCTCTGCAGCCTTCTCACAGCCTCGTCCCATGGGTGCTTGTGGCCATCCAGGGGGCCCCAGGGGCGCCGCTGCTGCCAAGGCCACCCCAGAGAGCCCAGCAGCCTCTGCAGGAGTGGGGCGAGGGATCCCACCTGCTGGCTCAGCCCTCTCTCCAAATACTGCTTCCCTTTACACGTGAAGGCAGTTGTAAAGCAGAAGATGGCGCTTCTCATCTCCAAAACGCAGGGCAAAACCACATCTCAGCAGTGCACAGTACGTGTTTTTCACCACCCTGACAGGGAGCTGATCAGGCCCATGGGCGCCACGCAGCGGGCTCGGTCCTCTGGCAGCAGCACCCAAGGGCTGCCACGGACGGAGGCGCCTCCTGCAAAGGGCGTGAGAGTGGAAAACTCTGCAGGCTCGGGGTTCGAGAACACAATACCAGCAGTAAAATGCACCAAGGACTCACTAAGGGTTGGTACCACCACCACCACCACCACCAACAAAAAAAACCAAACACAACAAGAACCAATAAAAACTAACAACAACAAAACCTGAAGGTTTTTTTCCTCCAGTAGGAGCCTTATGCCTACTTGTTCCCCTTCCCCCTGGGCTGTTTTACACGCGAAAAGCTGCGCATCTCAAAACACAACAATAAATGCAACAAAAGGAATTGTTTTTAACAGCTCTCCAGCTGGAGAGAGCTGGGCACGTAATAACCGAGACCTGCATAAAGCAGGAGGAAGGAGCCCGGCAGCAGAGATGGACAATTTCCCAAGTCTGGCTGCAGCGGGGTGTGGAAATGGAGGAAAGCCCTCAGCATGAGGCTGAAGCAGCACCCGGCACATCACAGCATAAACCTGGCAAAAGCAGTCGTGCCCCCAGCTTTAGTGCGTGCTTGGAGGCACGGGGAGCTCTCCTGGGCAGGGGAGGTGGCTCAGGGCTGCCCAGCACCTCCTCTGGAGAACGCAGTGGAGCCCAAAACACCAAGGCGAGTGGATAAACTCTGTGTGGACAGGTGAGAAAGGTGCCCTCCAGGGCAGGAGCTGCCCCGCTGGGCTGCCAGGGGTGTGTCAGCTGTTGGCTGTGGCCGAGATGTCCCCGAAGGAGAAGGACCGAAATTCTTGGTGGTGGCGCATCCCTGAGGACAGCACCGGCAGGAGAAGACAATCCTGGGGACCCGAGCCGAAGGGCGATGTCCTCTTCTGCATCCCAGCACTTGGAGCTGACTCCCAGCCTTGAGGCTTTGCTGAAGCGTAACAGGCTCGGCAACAGGAGCTGTCTGGAGGGCAAAGTCTGTCTCCAACTCAATCCAGAAAGCTTCGTAAAGACAAAGGCACTGCGAGGAAATAAAGGGAGGTTACCGAGCGCTCGCCCTAAGCCACAGGACATACAATACACCAAGGGTAATAACTGGGTTACCTGATAGCTCAGGGTCGTTATTAGCCAGCAGATGCGGGCAAATCATTTCTCCACACTTTGGTGAACAAAATGCTTGCCACGACCTTGCTGGAAAAGCGTTTGGACAGAAGACAAGGTGGTGGGGACCTGTGCTGAAAATAATTCTGACTTTCAAGGCAAACCCAGAGCGTGGTGCGATGCGCTGCTCCTCCAGCTGCTGCAGGCACCCGGGGCAGCCACCCAGGAGAGACACGGTCAGGAAGGCAGGCACTGAGCTCGGTTTGTTGGAGGGAGGCAGGCCCTGGTCCTGATTTTGAGATAAAAAACATCTGCAGTCAGGTGGGGAGAGCAAACAGCACAAGTCAGCTCGATAGCCCGCGATCCGTGCAGGCACCGTGCTACCGGGCTGGGTAACGTGAAAACTTAAATGAACCTAAAAAGTCAGAGAGAGGGACGTCAACCCAGCAGACCACGTTGTGCACAGTACCACGTAAGACTTGTTCTTCTCTCAAAGCAAGTAACTGCTCTAGAGGTGTTCAATCCTCATCATAAAAAACCCAAGGGCAGTAGTTTCCAACCTGTGCTGGGTAGGTTTGAGAAAACATCTGCAAAGCCAACTCCACTGAGGCACCTCAGGTCGTTCCTGAACCACACCAAAGTAATTTGTTACCAAAAATTTGTGTCCACACGTAACCAGGTGTGGCTGATCACCCTGAGAGCACCTGCTGGTGCCAAGAAGAATCCCCGGGGACAACATTTTGTGCAATTCAATTAGAAAAGCAGCCACATCCCCCGACAAAGCTGTAAAGTTACTGTTTTTCATGCAGCATCTCAAGGGCTCAGCTGTGCCCCTCACCCAGCACAGCACCAGGGAAGCCTCTGTGAGAGGCTGAGCACAGAAGGAGGGGGCCTCCCTTCCTGCCTCCCCCCTGCCCTTCTCCAGCAGCGTCCCCATTTTCCGCCTCAACCCCTTGCCAAAACTCCCCTGTGCCCCTTCTGCCATCACTGCCACTCCCTCGACACCCCTCGTGTCCCCTTCTCACTGCGTGCAGCAGGAGGGGAGCCCCGACATGCTCAAAAAGCACTTTTTTGGACACTGCTGCACAGCAATGGCCCTCGTGGAGAGGGGCTGGGGTCAGGCACAGAAGTGTGAGCGCTCCCACGAGCTGCAGCCACCGGAGGGGTTCTGCAGGCCCTCGAGACCCAAACCCCATCCAGGTTTTGCTCTCAGCCCCCCCTGAGGACAGGGCTGGGCAGGGAGCTGGTGCCTTACGCTACCCCACAGCATAGACGGGGCACGGTGTTATCGCAACACCCGCAGGGGTTTGGGCAGGGAGCACCGAGGAGCTCAGCACTCACCCACAGCCGCTGTGTCCCGCTGCAGCCAATGCCGCAACGCTGATTTTTCCAAGCGCCTCCACCTAGGAGCATTTCGGACATTTGTCTTTTCCATAAACACTGAAAATTTATCGAAGCTCAAAACTCTCTTTGCTTAAACTGATAACATGACTTTTATTTACTCCACTCAGACTGGTTCAGGATTTAAGGATCAAATGTGAGTCTTCTACAGACCAAAAATAAAGCAGAAAAGGAAAGCATTCAGCACCTGATGCCTCGAAATGCCACCACCACCCATGGGCGCGCCGTGCTGGCCTCACCTCCAGCAGCCTCCAGCCCCAGCACCCGCCTGAGCCTCCTGCTGACCGTGCTGGGAGCTTTTCCCAGTTCCCACTGTGAGTAATTTCCAAGGACGTTTAAAAACTTGACCCACGCTGTCCTTTATGGCAGCACCTGATTCAGAACCGTGATGATATTCACGTTAAGCAGCTTCCACAGCATCAGCTCCTTGTCAGCCAGCTGCGGGACCGGCTGCACCTCGTGGGGCAGCGACGTGGCTGCAGCACCGGCTAAAGAGAAAGCTTTAAGCACAGGGAACAAATGTAGGGGCAGCTTTAAATGTAATTGCCACTTGATTTTTATTTTTTTTTTTGTGGTTGTAGTAAAGGCTTTTTATTTTTTAATTTTTTGCCCAACAGGAGGGATTTATTAACTGCAAAAGTAAAAAAGAAAAAAAAAAAAAAAAAAGTACAATTTCGAGGCTGAACTACCCAGGTACATCGTTCTGAGTTGGCCAAGCAGAACTTCACCTCGCTCTGAACGATTTATTCCTGTTGGGCAACTCCTCCCTGTTCATCATTTTTATCAGAGAGATTGGCTGCAGAAGCCACTGTCAAGAGTTTATTATTTGAAAACCTGTCCCACAGCTACCCTCCCTAAAAATAATGACCGAACTGAGTGATGGGTACCTCACTGTGGCAAAAAGGAAGAGCTTAACTCCAGCGCAGTGCAAGTTCACAGCTCTCACCAGACAACTTCTCTCACCACGTCCCCGTGGAGTTCATGCTGTACTGCAAATGTAGCACAAGGCACATTGATGTATTTTGGTCACTTTATTAAATGAGATATTAAATAGTTTAAGTTTCAACTACTAAACAGCACTTTGAATGGTGAAAACACAGATAGTATATCGTCATACTTGAATGCTTCTTTTCTTTAAAAACACATTTCCAGTCCTTATATATATTACAAAACAGCCTTATAGGAAGAGGTGACACCTTTTCTATAGTAATTAAGATATTTAATACAGAACTGAAAAGCCATCTAATAGAAACAAAGGCAAGTCTTCACAGCTGTATGATTTCAGCAGCCAAAGCTGGTTGATGGACTGAAACATTACTATACAACTGGGACAAAACATATACAATATCACAATACTAAGCAAAAACGCTTTACATCCAAAGGAATAAACAGGTTACAAAATGTGGAGAATTTAGCAGGCAAAATTGTATTACAAGCAACAATTTTATTTGTCATCTTAAGCCATCTCATCTAGTTAAAACATCTAAAACAAATATAAAAATGAGCCTTTTATTATCTTATTGATGTACGTTGTCTTTAAATATTTGTTAAAGCTTGATGTTATACTCAAAGCACATTGTTATGCAGCTAAAATGTCAAGTGAGAAACATGTATGCAAAGTGGTCCAAGTTTTATTTCAATGCTCATCTCCAATTTCTTCTTATGCATTAGTCTTCTGTTATCCATAGTTTTGTCCAGAATGAAAAAAATGTGCCTTTAAATGTTGCCTAAAACTTCCACATTTAAGTCTTTGAGTTACTGTAAAACTCCATTGAACATTCCCAGGTTTGGTAGAAGGTACTTCTCTTACTCATGACACGTAGGAACATCAGTGAGAGTTGCCCAGAGTACATTTGCCTTCGATTGTTGGTTTCAAAGTCTTGTATTTTCATTAATTCGAGTGTGAATACGTCTCTTTTTGCTCCCTTCCCCCCAAATTAAATGTAATTGTAGAGCTGGCAAAGCACTAGAACATACTGAGGTTCATTTGTGGAATCTCGTAATAAAGAGTCCAAGATGGCAATTTGTTAGCTGGTTTTGCAACAGATCAAAGAAACTCTGTTCAGATCACAAACCAAGTTTTTATCACAAAATGAAATATCACGTAGTATTTGCATATTTAGATGCAAACAAAACAAAACAGAACAAAACATTTGTCCATTCAGGGCAAGATCTCAAACTCCTGCAAGAACAGTTCCAGAAACCAAAACAATTTCAGTTCATGTCAGCAAGCCAGAAGAGCCCAGCAATATCTACAGCAAATGCCTTCATCCGCTTGTTTGTCGAGAATTCTCTCGCTCTTTCCTATACTCGACACACCGTTGCCTCAAATGCTCCTGTCATTTATTTTAGCCCCAGATTATAAGCATTTTTTCAGGGAAGAGTCCACCAAGCTATATTCAAGAGCCCTATTTGTGTTTAGTTAGATCTCCACAAGCACAAGAAGTGTGGGTAGAGAGAGTGCTATTGATATAATAATAAACGAGAAATTTCTCTCTGGTCTACATAAAAAACAACAACAACAAAATCAAGCTCTTTGCATACTAAATGATGTTGTCACACAAATGAAAGGGGATGGGGAGGAGTGCATAAACAAAACTCTTATCTAATGGAGGAAAAGTTACTTCACTGTTCTGGTAGCTCAGGAAGTTATTAGAGCACTTTTTTGGTATCAATTTTAAATTCACAATGGTTCTGCCATTTTAAGGTTGATAATGTAACAGGGTTTGACCCTGCCCACCATCGGCATCCTAACCCCCAGAATACCAGGAATTTAGGTATTCTTGGCCTGTCTCCCATTGCTGGCAACGGGCAAAGACAGTAGCACCAGCAGTAAGGAGTTAACAGAAATGTGCTTTGCATTGGACTCCGCGTAGAGCGAATTCAGGTGAAGGAGAAACATCTCCTACTCCCAGATCACCAGCTGTTTTTCCGTCACATAAAAGTGAAAATAAAAAATGGCAGAAGACTAAGGAAGAATAATTTTCTTCCCCGAGTCACTATTTAAGGCTGTAGACACAGTTTCTATGTAACTGCACGACTCAAAAGTATCAGAGCAGTAGTACTTAAGAATATTGCACTCGATTCTGTTTCAAAGAGTATTTTCAGTTCCTATGTTTCGTTCAGCATAGATGCGATAGTATGAGTCCAGACCTCAGCCAAAAGGAAACTGAACGATTTCTGTTACAATATTCCCACTAATTTCAAGAAATGGGTAAGCAGAAAAGTATTCCATAATTTGAGGAATCAACTCTAATCAAGAACTCAGCTGTGTACAACTCACATATGGTATACTGAAACATACAGACCTGCAGTCCTTCCTAAGCTTCTCAAATTGGATGACAGCTTCACAGCTACTAAAAGTAAGCATAGGAGTTTAGACAGGAAACCTGTGGAGATGCTACTGTTACGGGAGGACTTGTTTTCACTGAAAACAACTTGATATCTCCTGTACTCAACATATGTAAGAAGATTCTAGGCAACATCACTGACAACAAGGGAAAACGTATGTCCTATTTAAACAAAGCTGAAACACTAACATGGAACATGGCATTTAAGGGGACCAACCAAACTTTTTTTTTAATTTTTTTTTTTTTTTTTTTACAGTTGAGTTCTGTTAAGCCATTGATTCCTAAAAAAATAAAAGTTCTTTCTCTGATTTTAACAATCCTTTAGGCTTTTAGTGCAAAATCACATTGATTTCCCTTGGGAAGGCCCTGGATTTTTGCCTCTCATTGGGGGTGGTGCTCGTTGTAAAGGTGGTGGTTGCATACCACCAGACACTGACTGATACATTCCTCTCATATCTATCTGTTGGTAGTTGGAAGGATTCATGATTAAATTTGGAGGCTTTGGCATCATGAGATGACTCATTGCTGCTTGCTGGTACGACATCTGCTGCTGTTGCTGCTGATTGTACTGATGCTGTAGTCTTCTGTTCATAAGTATCCTCTGAACACAACCGATTAACTGTGAAGGGAAAGCAGAGCTGTTAGAAGTGCACAACCCGTCTCAATGCTGCCAGTATCAAGTTCAGAGTTAAAATCAATTTGTTCGGGATAGCATGGCTGAAGGAAAAAGCACTATTGTTATCACCATCACTAATGTGATGGTATTCACAAGCTGATTACTGCAGAAACCATTTAGTAACACCATTTAGGGCCGAGTTCTCTTAATGACTTGCCTATTGTATTGCGTGCAACATTTGGGTAAGTTCCTACAGCAAAATGCGCTATGCTGTGAAATTACTCCCAGGTATAAATTACAGCATTTTTTTGTCAGGTACCATTTATCATCCTTTTGAAAGTCCTGCATGCAGATTATCACTAAATGTTTGCTTAAGAGAAAGCTCTACCACTTGACATAAACTGGGCAGCTTTCAGATTTTGCAAAAATAATTCTAAGCTAAAAACCATTAGCAACACTTTCTATGATTTGTGTTTTGTAAATTGCTTTCTTAGCGCTGGAGTTAGATTTCTCTTTAAGCCTCATGACCTTCAGGCAAACGACTTCAACAGAAAAATACGGTGAGTATCTTTTGAAATGAACATCTCATGAAGTCTCTGCCGATGAGGCTGAGCGATCCAACCCAGCATACTGCAGAAGTCAATTCCTGATGTTACATCATATACACCGCTACTCAATGCCAGCAAATACTTGACCCATGGAAACTCATACTCTGCGAGTACATATTTATACATATCTAAACATACACCTCTATTTTATAAACATACATATGCGAAGTTCATACTCAATATCCCAGTTCAAACTTGGACAGCTGATCAAATAATTGTTAGATATTTTACCATCTGTTGTTTAGTAAGGACGTCGTTATAGATGGCTTCTCGGCGCTTAACATCAAGCTCCTGGCTTGCCTGCCTGCTTAGGGCCAGGGCCTGTACTTGGCTCTCTGTGAGTGTTACATTCTCTTTCCACTGAAAAGGAAAAAAAAAAATATCTTGGCATTAGTCATTTTGACAAAAGCATAATGGTGACTGAGGTCTTGTGTTATATTCCGAGTTGCATCAGGAGTTAAAAAAAATAGCCCAGTTTCTGGAAAACGCAAAATTACACTTGCCCAGAATCAGAAGTAAGAGTTATCAGTTCTTTAGATTACTGGTAACAAGTGAGAAATGCAGCCTAAGATAGATATACAGGCACAAGGAATAGGCAGTATTATATTTGTGTATGATTATTATACTTATTTGTAGAAAGCCATGATTTCCAGTGCATAGCAAGTAGCTGTGGATCTGAAGTGCTAGTCCCGTAAGGCTCTATCACATCTATAAGCCATAAAGGGTTACTGCAAGCGGCAGTGAGACAAGTTAATACACACTGGAAATGACATTAATTAATAACAACTAATTAGCTGAATGACATATATAATGATCATTTCTTCGCCTGATAATGTTCAGCTGCAGGTCTAAACCTATAATGAACTCTTTTACTCACTATTGTTGAAATGATGTCTTCAAGGGGCTGAATTCTTGCTGCAGTTACATTGTTGGTTGCTTCCACAACTTTCTCTCTTCCTTGATTAATGAGGTCCTGAGAAAACACCAATAAATTAATTATAACGCACAGATGCAAAGAACAAATTTCTTTGCCAACTGTTTCTAAGTTTTCCTCATCTTTGGCTTATGTACCTAGAAAAGTTACGTTTTTCTCCTCATTTGCACAAGTCAATTTGTGACTAACAAGACAGATTCGGACTTCCACACAACTGACCTTCAGTTCAGAATAACTGAACAGCACATACAAAACTGGCAACCTACACAGGAGACGGTATTTATAAAGAAATACAACTATTTTTGTACCTAAAGGTTTTCAGACCATCACAGGAGCGATGCTTTTCTGCTCAGGCAAGTTTTCCACAATACTGAGTTTGATGATGTCAAAACCTCAACTCGTTCTGTGCTCAAACTACCGTGCCCTATTTTAGCATAATACTGGCATGTCACAGGTATTACTCCACAGCTGTATTCAATATGGGTCCCCCTGATTTGCATACTTGGCTAGAGATTTTCAATTCTTTCACACAAACTCCTCACCAGACACCAGTAGGCATCATAAGACAACCAAATGCCCTTCCACTACTGCAGTTTACAGGGTGGCACATTAGGAAGAAACGTCAGCAGCTGCTTCAGCTAAGACCTGAGGTAACTGGGAGCGGAGCACACGTTCCTCCCTCCCACTCCTTCTCAGACAGAAGGCAGATGGAGGCACAAAGCTAGATGTGGTAATTAACGTCGGCAAGGAATGCAGTTAATCTCCCTGAACCCTGAGATACTACCCAGATAGAGGTCTTGCAGGTTACATGCATACAAGTTAGACTTCAATTCACGGATACGTAACTAAGCAAAAGAGTTAGCTATTAAAAATAAGAGACCGTTACAAAAATATCAGAATATTAAAGAATGACACAAACCACCTATGTGTGACAGAGTAATACACGCATGCTTACAGCAACGCAGATGTTCCAACAGGTCGCTGCTTACCTCCAGCTGCTGGTTGCTCATTGCTGACAGAGCACCCAAATTGAAAGGAATATATGGGGTCTGAGAGTTGAAATTTGTGGGAAGCATGTTGGTCCCGGTCGGCATGTTGAAACGCATGGTCAAGCCCTTGAAAACACAAAACGCACTTGTCTGAACAACTGGAATAATTCATGTTCTCTAACAATCATTGAAGCAGCACGCATGGACAAGTCAGCCCGTACGTGGCACAGGGAGGCTGAGCTATCCCACTGCACCAAGGAGCCTTTCCAAACCCCAGTTCAAAAGGGCATCTCAATCACAGCGGAACCCCAATTCTAGTCTTCAGTTAATATGGGTGTTGAGCTTAATTATTTGGTCATTACTAAGACAAGAATAGCCAAGGTTTATTGTTATATCTGAAGTTGTTTAAGATGCATCTTTTAATTGCAAACCCATTACTTAATGCTGATTTTAACTAGATTGTAATAAAAACCTAAAGAACTGAAAAGGATAATTTACTAAAAGGAATATAAAGCTCTTCTCCCAAATTGCCTTGGAGAAAGCCACATAAATGCTCACTGAAATTTCTTGTATCCTCCTATTTCTTCTCCTTCACAAAGCCTTTTCCCAATACTCCATTTCATTTGTCATTTGTTCATTAAGGACTGTTAGTGGCATGTTATATTCCCAAGTTTTGTTGTTTCAGATTACTGATCAGGTCTGAATACCACACTTAGCCTTTCCAGATTTTTTTTGATGTTAAATTCCAGTTACACCAAGTTACCAATACAGTTTAAAATGACAACAAAACCAAACCAACCCCCACAGAACCCACCTCTCTATCCAATTTAGCTTTCTGGCTACCACCTGCTTAAATATGAAATAAACAAGATACAGGAAATAAGGGGGGAACAAAACAACAAGACTTTAAGTCCTTTCTAGCAGATGCATGCATGTTTGTAAGATCGTGGCAAAAAGTTCTGAAATCAATTCTACACCTTTCATGGAACTAGAGATTTCCTCAAGTTGTAAAAGCGAGCTATTAAACAGGACACCAGTTCAGTGTAATTACGAAATGGAATATTTCTGTGTGCAGAAGTAAAAAGTTACTTTTAAATGGAAGTAATAAAGAAGATACACACAAAATAAAAGCATCAGAAGAGTAAAGAAGACACGGTATCCTCGTTTTTCATGAGTTTACTCTACATATCCATTTCTTGGCTTATGAGAAAATAATTTACCCCAAAACAAACGGAAAAGGTGAATGGTACTTTATATAGAAAGGTTATTTTCATACGCAGCAAACTGGTACAGATAGTTTTACCTTCTTTTCTGCTTCATATTCTGCCCATGCTGCCTTCCTTTCTTCTTCAGTGAGCTCCTCTTCCTCCTTATGGTCCAGGAGCGAATCATGTTCATGATATCCGACTATATACTCTTTATTGATCTGAAGCAATTCTGCCAGAATTGTATCCTGTTCAAATGAAAAAGGGATGAGAGAATAAGAAGTCACTTGGTAGCTCTATTATATTTACTCTCTGTGCAGGCCTTACTGCTTTGACCCAATTTTCACAAACAGCAGCTCCAAGAACTTCAGGGAAACAAAATTAAAAAATAATTGAAAAGTAGAATTTTCCTCAGAGGGCGGGTAATGGATTAACAACCTGCTACAGAGATGACAGTCAGATCTCTTAATGAACCACAGGAATGCTCTCAGATTCCCCAACAATAAATGCACTTTAACAACCTAAAAAGAAAGGAATGTGCTAAATGATTTTTCCTTTGCTAGGACCGGACACCTGAGAGGACCTATCAATAATCCGCATCTGTGATCTATAAGGAGCACCGCTGCTGGTTGCAGAGCACCGAGTCGTACTTTGCTTCATCAGCTGCCTGTCGGTACTCTGCAAAAAAGGCTGCTTCCTTCAAACTGATAAATAGTCCCCCATTTGGGCTAAAAAAGTTCAAATCTCTGCTGTGAGCAGGATTTGATCAGCAGGCAGCAAGTTAGCTTTCTGTATTTCACAACACCCTTACGTTTAACTGCTTCTAAGGTTTAGGGAAATGTTTACAGTGCCCTTTACACCTACAGTCTATCGTGAAGGTTTTGTTTGCAGACATACTGAAATTGGGAGCTGCATTAACACCAAAAAACCCTCCTGCTGTTTTCCAGTAGGCAGCACTACCAGAACGTCAAATGGCTCCTGGGTGAAGCAAAAAGAAGCTGGCTGCTCCCCAAACTGGCTAGCGGCTACTGCTCTCCACTGGACCCCAGATGCCATGTTTTGGTAGATCATTATCTCAGTTCAGAAGGGAAATAAAAACAGAACATGAATGGGAAAAGCTGGGATTTCAAGGCAGCGTGTTAATAACGGGTTTGCAGTCCCCATTGTCACCGCCTCAACATTCCTGTCTCCGCAGCTGTTCAAAGATGACGCCTCTTTGCAGTAAATAGAGGTAACGCTGCAGAGGATCAAGGGGGCTCTCTACAAAGACGACTACAGCCTGCCCCTCCCTGTACCACAGGAGTCACCATTTCAGAAGGAATGACTGAATGCTTTTTTTTTCTTTTTCAATGCACCTGCAGCACTGATAAGCCCGCCTAACTGAGAAGCTCCAGGAGCCCTCAGCATTCCACCTAGGATTAATAACACAAAGCCCTCGTCCCATTGAACTTTCTGATCCACTCCTGAAACGAACCACGGTGAATGCAGTGAACGAGATGTCTTTTTGCAGCAGAATTACACAAATACCTACAGACCCAATTGATGCCAAGCCCTTCTTCTGCCAGACCTCTGTACTTTGGGAACCTTGCACTTGAGAGTCCTGACCAGTGGCTTTGCCATGACAGCTACAGAAAGTTGTTCCTGTGCATGTTTAAAGCTCAGTTGTAGTACGCAGAAGGTAAATGTAAGTAACATAAGGAACTACATCAGTCAGGCTTTGTTTTATCCTTCTGTTATCAACTAGTCTTACTACATTTTGACCCATGCTTTCTTCTCCAGCTCTTCGAGAAAGCATTGTGTAGGACCTGCACAACTCATGGGCACAAGAAACACGTAATAGGATTTTGGGGTGGTGGGAGAGAAGGACAAGAGGGAGAGAAAAAAAGGAAGCATTAATGGGATGTGCAGAAAACATCTAGAGGAAGGGGGTGAAGAAATCAAGGAGATATTACAAAATTAAGTTAACACGATTAAAAAGCACTCTCAACACACTGTAGCTGTACATCAGCGCGTGGAGGGTTCCAGGCCATGCATATGCATTAATTTCCATGGTAACACTACTATTGAAAATAATACTGGAATATAATCCACACTCACTTGGCCAACAGAGTCTTCAAAATGTGGTTTAAATTACATCCAACTGCGTGTTTGCTTTTCTTTGTCTAAACTTTATTTTGCATCAAATATGATGGAGCTTGAAAACTGGTATATGGAAGGTATCGCCGTGTGATTTATTTCACAGGGAAGAAAAATAATAAATTCCCCTTATATATGAAAAAATGCAGCAGATGAACATTCCCTTCATTTGTTTAGCTTGTTGATAAGACAATGATTATTGTTTATGAGCTTTTAGGTGATATCCTGGTGATGACTTAAAAATTTGAAGAGAGATTTTCAAGTTAATTTTTAAAAAGGATTAATTTGTCATTTAGACAGAAATTAAATGCTATGCAGAGGTAAATGTATTAGGAAGGAAATCTTCCACAAAGGAATCTAAGTTATGCTGTAGTTCATAAAGGTGTTTTTTTTTCCTCCACTAATTTAAAATTCAATACCAAGGTTAAAAATAAAAATAAATGAAAAATAAAAGCCAGCAAATTCTTTGGGTTCTGAAATGGAAAGCCTTCCCAGAATTCACAGAACTGTCCCTTAGTACAAAAACACAATAAAAATCACGTCCTAGGAAGAACGGACAAGGAACAAGGTGCCACGGTGCCAGCTGCGAGGGGCACGAGGGCCCCTCAAGCCTATTTTGTCCTTGTCCAGCTCCCACCTCACCTGCCCTGCTCTGAAACACTGCACTGATCACGGCACCCAGATATCAGTGTCTGTGGTAAAGAACTTCGGTGGCAGCTACGTGATACCAGCCAGGTCTCCTGGATAGCCCAGGGTAATCCTTTGGGAGCTGAGCACTAAGGGTCTGAGAACCTGCTTTTAAAAAACCAAAGCAGCCTAGTCATCAGAAATCACACTGATTTTAAAAAGGACTCCAAATCTATTGTTAAATTCAGGGCAAAGTGAAATGTAGCACCCAAAAAACAGTCGCAATGCCCCGAGGAGAACTTTCTCACTTCAGACTATCTTCTCCTTTTACTATTTCTGTAGAGTAGCAATTTAGAGAAAGTTTTTTAGCCTCTAGTCTGTATTAGGCAATGAGTCACTACATTTGCATAAAGCTCATGGGCTATATACAGTAATTAGTTCTAATTATTTCTATACTCGAATACAATGAATTTGAATCAATGATTACTCAGTCTTAAGACACCTGTTATGCCCTTCAGACAGCACTTCTAAGGCAGTCATTTTCAAATCTGCAGGGACAGCAGATGAATGAAATGTGTTTTCAAGCAGTGGAATTTAAGACTGATTTAATAATTCAGGTGAATAACATTCACGCTAAGAATACTGTGTTGAAACCCAAGTATTTACATTCTTCAAGACGTAGCAGGACTTTGAGAGGGGCAGGGGCAGAGAAATGGCACTGTGAAGTTACTGTTGTAGTGCAGCACGCCTTTTCCCCCGAGAGGGGCGTACACTGGCTCTTAGTGCTCCCGGGCAACCTGCAGGTCTTGCTCAGACTGCGATGTGTGGAAAACTGCTGCTAAAATTAAAACTTGACATGAAACTTTGATAAGCTTCCAGGAAAACCTACATATTCCACGTTTGCCGTGTGGCTTTTCATATAAAATAGCAACATTCAGCATCTTCCCCTCCACCCCCACCTATTAACAACATTTTCTAAGAAAACCCTTCTTTGACTGAACCTTGCATATTCTCATATTCTCAAGGATGTATTTTGAAAATCAAGTAGCATTCGTTTCTTCACTCACATAAAGGCTTTACTTCTTTCTTTTAAAACAATCCACAATGAATTCTCCTAATTTTTTCATAAGAAATTGATTAAAAATATTTTTTCTTACATCAAAGCAGCTGCAAAGCGTGTCGAATCTGCAGGTTCCAAGAGCAACCCTAGTGCTCAGCTCTGAACCACTCCTCCTCAGCACACGATTCCTGACTGCTGACCTTCGAAAAGGTAGCTTCACTCAAGTCAAGAAGTAAGGTGACTTAGCAGACAACCTGCAGAAAACTTATTTCTCTAGGGTTTTCCAGAATAAGAAAACTTATTTCTCTAGGGTTTTCAGGCAGGGCATGCTGAACTTACCACAAACAAAGCGTCTTAAATAAAGGCTTAAGTTCCAGTTGCTGTGCAATTAAGGGCTGTTACAGTAACATGCTTCTGAAAGCATATCAGTCTTTATAATCCACTTTTTTCTCTCCAAAAAATGCAACAAATGCAGCGTTAAATTCATCAAATCATTTAAAAAAGATTGTTATTATAAAGGTAAGTCATGCATCTCTGCTCTAATTCCACTGAAATACGGAATAGCGAGCTTTCTGGATGAGTAAGATTACATGATTTTGATATTTATACCACCCACTGCAATGTTTTCTACAGCTGGTATTTGCTTTTTGTCGTTTATGTAGAATTTCTAGAGAATTAGATAGTGCAAAAGAAATAGGTAAATGAAACAAAAGTTAAACAAATGATACTGTAAATAAGGTATGAGCCACCGGTCAGTTAAACGGAACTCAGGAGTCAAGGAACAAAGCACTGAACTGCTGCACTGGCTCACCTGTGTGCAAAGCAAGAACCTGACTGTGGATAAAATGAAAATAACAGATCCTGATCAGCTGAAAACACAAACACAGCCAAAATAATAATAATAAAAATTGGGATAATCAAAATAGTTAAGGGGAAAGAGTTTTGTCTTTACAAATATAAAAAATGTATTAAAAAAAATATAAGAAACAAACAAAAAGTTCTGTGACATAAATTACTTTGCAACAGTTTACTACCTTGGCACTAGTCACCCAGACACCCTAAATGTTCCTATTTCATCTCTTCTTGGATGAACTATCCAGGAATCAATAATTAGACAAAGTTGCTGCTCGTGTATATATGATGCCCTTGCAGGACAGATTGCACTCCTGGCCTCAGACTGCCTGGTCCAATCCCAAACCACGAGTCATACTTTGTGCAATGACAGCTAGCGATGTCATTAACTCTCCTGAGACACATCTTTCCCAACTAACAATTCAACATCATTTCTCCACAAGCAGCCCAAAGACACGTGAAAGCACTGGCTACCACGCATGCTACAGGCAGCACTGCTCCCAGCCAGCAGAAGTCACGTTCCTTCCTATGGCACCTTCACACCTCACCTCCCAGTTCCCCAATTCTGCAGGAGCTGAGGGAGCTCAGCATCCCGCAGGTTTCTTCCTCACTATCGCAGACCCAAGCCTGATTCAGGGACACAAAGAAAGGGAGAAGATTATTTAGGGGCTAGCTGCCAGCCTTCCACATTCTGTGGAATCAGAATCAGGAATACAAAACCCTGCTTCCAGCAAATACATACAGAAACTGCTAAAATAAGATGAATCTACCTGATGACTTAGAGCCCTTTCAACCATCAAATGAAAACAAAACAGATGAGAAGTGTGCCCAAAGATGCACATCTCAATAACAGTAGTAATAATCCTGTTCAATACCATTTGCTAAAGCTATGGGAAAGAGCCAGGCAGAGTTCCTACACACAGATCTGCTTTACTTCTAGCCAGGGCCGTGGTTAAAGCTTTGTATTCAACTTCACTTATATGAACCACATGTTGATGGCTAAATGGAATTAAGTACGTACTATTAATTAAACTAAAGGAACGCGTTTTAGGAGGTAAAAAAATGAATTTGTAAATTTACAAAATAGTAAAAATTGAATCTGTTATCTACAATTTACTGCTTACACTGTGAAACATCATAAGAAAAAGAGCTTCGATACAGTCATTAAAGATTATTTTCAAGGGTTTTAAATGCATGTGTAACAGCGACTAACGCTTTATAGGGCTACTGCTTCCTAAATCCCCCTGACAGCTGCATGGACACTGTAGGTGGTCGAATAAACTCCATTTCAGAGAAAGGCCTAAATATTAAGAATGCCAATGGGATGCTTAACCACCATTTATTATATTACAGTGGTCTACAGACAGTTTTGAATGAAAAGCATACCACTTTTCCTTGAAAATTAATAGATGTAGAAACTAGGAAACCTCCTTCTCCACACCCAGTGTGCAATGACCTAAAGATAACAGCTCAGAGATGTAATCAGGTCATTAGCTGCAAGCCTTAAGTTTACTTGTTACTATTTACTAGCTCTTCACCTGGTAAGCTAAAGACAACTGCACAAGTTATACATCGATTAGCCTTTGGCAGGCCACATTACCTCAGTGTATGTGAACAACACCTAACACAAAGAATATAAAATAGATCAAGTACAAACCTTAGACTTACCTTAAATAAAAACTGACTTGGAAAAAGAAAGTAAAATAAACAATCTGATCATTCTTTCCCCTGAACTTCACAGTCAGGCAGGAAAAAGAGTTACAGTTTATACTTCCAAATTAAATTCATAAATTTTTTGGTTCCCCAAGAAGTGCACAGGATACTGAGACATTACTAAGTAGCGACAACCACTACTGCGTGTCGCAGCCACTACAAATAGATTAAGGCAGTGAAAACAAACTACTGTGATCGTAAGAGTCACTCCTTCATATTACCCCAGAGCACAGAAAGTCAGCGCTCTCACCATGTACAGTAAATGACTGTCTGCAAAAGGAACAAAAATGTCACTGGTCTCTGCTAGTACAGACAACACTAAAAACACATGAAAACTCTTAGCTTGTCCAATTTTTCTTCACTTAAACAATAAATATCTCTTTCCCTATCTCTACTGTATTTCTATTAATGGTCCCTACAAGAAGAGACAAAGAACTAAAAAACAAAAACAAAAACAAACACAAAAAGGTTTGGCAAAAGAGATCATGGATTAATTTGACTCACAGCCTTACCTAGGGAGATAAAAAAAACAGACCCCGAACCACAGCGTCTCCTGATAGTTTTGTTATCACTAACTGAGGTAATGCTAGGTGTCACCAGCACCCACTTACGCATTCATCTTGGCTTCCAGGTTCTGTTTGTTCTAATTTAAAAACTGTCTTTTAACTGGAGATCTTTTTCTTACAGTGTCAAATAGATTGAAGGGCATTAGAGCAACCACGATAGTGATCACACATTTTATTGTGTTATCTGCAATCTACCACATTTCAAAGTAAAAAATACTGATGTGAAAATACAGCACTTCTTGCAAGACTGAATACCCCACATCCTTCAAAAGACTTTTTTGTTTTTAATAGAATATAATTCCCAGTGATCTGCACCAACTTACTTTAGGCAGCATCGGTGTATCTCTCTTCTTTTTCTTTTCTGAATTAGGGTCATCCAGCAAATCTGGCTCAAAAGTATACAGCTCTGTGAGCTCGTTCATAGTGAAATGACGTTCAACTTGCTGTTGGTCAACAACCCGGAAAGACAGCGACTGCTTTGTTACCTGTCGATCATAGATCTTATCTTCCATTGTTCCCTGGAAAACACAGTTACTCACTTTTATACAAACACCGACCTTCTGTTACTAACAGATACAGAAGAGCAAGAACAACAAAACAGTGCTCTATTTCCCTTTTTTCTTTGCTCCTTATCCACAAAGTAACCTGAAAACAATGAAGTAAACTGAAAATACTTCACTGTTTCCTTACAGAAAAAAAAAAAAGAACAAAATCCTCCTGGAAATGAATAAAAAGTAGTGTGCATTGTGTAAGCAACAGATGTCATCTAGCTGTTGACTAAGTGTAAGAAACGTGTGTTATCAGTAGTGGCCTGAAGCAATCAGGTTTTGCTCTATTTCCCAAAGTATAATTATGACAAAAATGTTGATTTCCACAGCATGTACCTTTTTGGTACATTTTGCTGCTTTGGGCAGCCCATTAAAAAGGAAAACAGATACCAAGTCACTGGGGTGGAAAAGACAGGGCAAGGGAAGCAGTCAAGTCTAATTCATCATGGCTGGGTACAAACAAACTAGATCTTTGATGAAAAAAGGAAAATTACATATCAAAAAAAAAGATGACAACTACGAAAAGTATGAGAACAGCACAGCTTCTTCTAAACACTGCAACTTAAAAAGGATACCAACAGTTCAAAAGTGCACGTAGAGAAAAACAGACTGAAGCCTGAAGAAAAAAAATCCATGTCTGACAGTAACATGTTACAAAAAGTGATCTATTTAAGTTGGCGAGTGAATAATGATTTGATCATGAGTTAATTACTGTTACTGGGGAAAAAAAAAAGTCTTCAGTTCATCCTGTGAAAGCCTCAGAACTAAGAGATGAAGCAAGACACTACCTGTCAGAAGCAATGGCATCATTACTTATAAAGACGATAGATCGGTGACCATCGGGATCATTACAAATCTTTAGGCTGTGATACAGGTTTTCAAATCACGATTGCATGCCTTTTTATGGAAAAAAAAAATATCTTTAGCTACCAGCATCTTCATTCCATTTGGATTTTCATGGATCCAAACACCAGTTTTAAGGGGTCTGTAGAAGTCAGCCACATTCCACAAGGCTACTGACAAATGACAGCCATCCTCTATGTGGTCTACACAATTAAGAATTTTTCGTAATGTACAAATGAAAGCAGTAAACACTATTCCAAGTCTGAACATGTGAATCCCTGCTAGAATTCCAGGATCTGTGAAATACAAAGTGCCAGATGAAGTGGGCTTAACAGCAAATCATTTCAGTGTTGTTTTTTTGTTTTGTTTTGTTTTTAATTATTATTTTGCAGTGTATTTATTTATTTTACAACCATTTCCTTCAAGAGCTTTTTCAGTGATTTTGGGACAAATACTGCTATCCGATTAAGACTGGAAGATGACTGGATCACCGTGGACCACTACAGACCTCAGCAGAAGTCCAAATAGTTACAGTTTACAAATTTGACTGCAGAACCAGAATATCACACACACAAAAAAAATCACACAGAAACCTACCTGAGCCAAAAACCTGTACACAAACACAGGTTTGTTCTGCCCAAAGCGGTAAACCCTGAAAATACTCTGGATATCATACGATGGGTTCCAAGAAGCATCAAAGATGATTACTCTATTAGCAGCCACAAGATTAATTCCAAGGGAGCCTGCTTTAGTGGAGATAATAAACAAGCGGCCTCTGGAACAGAGAAAGGTTGCAATTTTTTACTATTTTGGAAATATATTAAATATGTATTTTTATATATTGAAACAATGTCAACTGAAAGACTGGCATGGTTAGTGTATTATTAGAATTACTGAGATGTCTGTTTATACAGAAATGCTTTTTCCTTCTACTACAAAACAATCTATTTACTGTTGTGGTACTAGAATAATATTTGGAAAACAATCAGAACAGTACCAAAATGTAGGTATTACACTTTTATAAACTGCACCTAGCAGACTTATAAATGGTGCAGAAAGCATATTTACAATACTAGAAGCATATTCTATCACTTTTCATCTTCATGTTTGAACTGACTTAGACTAGCGAAGTACCCGCATGCCAGGTTAAAAGCCATCTTTGCTACCAAACAGCATCTGCCCGTTGTAGCAGCATTGCTAGATAACCTGCAAAAGCTCTCTGACCCAACACATGGGAACAGCTAGAGCATTCCAAAGGCAAAAGGGATAGAAATCCCAAGCCTATTTATTCTTTGTTCCTTCTCTAACATGGAAGAATCATTTCCGTTGAAATTAAAAAACAAACTGAACTGCAAGGATAGAACAAAAGACACGGCTCATCTCAGCAGACAAAGAAACTCCAGCCTCAAATAGTAATATGCAATTGAGCCACAAGCATCGAAATAAAATATGCACACTGAAGAGTGGGGACAAACAACAATAACTTGCTTAGAACTACTATATGAAGCAGTTCTGTACTTGCTAGCATTGTGATGCTTTATTTACACAATGTTAAGAGGTCAATAAACTAATACAAGAAACAAAGAAACATGGAACAAAAGAGACAGAGAAAATCAAACACGTCAAATCAAACACACAAGAGATCTCACCTCACATTTGTTTCATCATTAAATTCTTCAGCCCATTTCTTTCTTGACTGAGCTGTAGTTGAGCCGTCTAAGCGATAGTAATCAATGTTTCTGAACCATTTTCCTTCACCTAAAAATGTTAAGAGTCAAATTATTAAAATGCCTATTATATAAGTAACCAGACTGATAATGCTGAATATAAACAACTCAAAATAGCACAAAAGCAAACATGGAACATAAGATATGCTACTCTGACAATTTAGAACAGTGGGAGAAGACTACAGGTTATTCAAGACAGAAAATCCAGGATAGAAGACATTTATGGAGAATTCAGGGGCTTTTCACAGGCATGCCTTCAGATTATATAGCGAGGATTGCATAATAAAATATAAAACGTACCATGAGAGAATATAATGCCAACTGCATTTGTAAGAATAATGTTCTACAACCTTAAACCAATTCTGTCTAAAACGATTCAAAAAGTAGACTAAATGTCAATAGCATTTTAACTTGACAAAAGCATCCAACGCCTATCACTATCCTTTTCTTCTTAAGAGTTTAATCTTGTAAAAATTAACAACTGTTATTAAATGAAACTCCTTAAAGCAGCTTTATAAAGAGCAGAATTTCAAGATGTGAAGTTATAATCAAGCTATGTTTCAAGGTTAAAATTTAGATGAAGTATTTGAGAAGACCTTAGCTTTTTTGGATGGTTCCTCTGATTTCTCACCAATTCTATTTCTATATCCACATTTGTATTGAGATGTCTTAACTCGGAGATAAGGTTACTTTTAAAAATTAACTACATCTAATCCTCAAGTATTATACTACTGGTTTTGATCTCCATAACTTTGTATTTTTAATTAACATAAACAACAGTCTCTCCCATACAAATAGCATCCATAAGTAAATACTCAAAGGAGATTTCAAAAGTCAAGGTCTAATCATTTTAGAACAGCTGTTGGAGCCTAAATATATATACTGTGACCTATGGCTATTCCTTGCCAGATGAAAAAAAAATATATAGAAGATTCTTCTCTCCTGAATTCAAAAGTAGTGTTTCATTTTCTTGACTACCAAGGTACATATCCACAAAATGAACCCTACTGTGCCATCAATTATAAAGAAAATAGCATTTTTAGGAGACAACACTGCTTAATTATGAGAAACAGATTTTTGAGTTGTGCCTGGAATATATATATATAAACATACACACATATATAAAATACAGTCTAATTGCTTACTGAAAGAACTATTAAAACCAGAAAAAAAGACCTTAAAATTATCTCAGACTAAAGGCAGAAACTTGAAAAAAAAGACAGCTTATAATATTTGGAGATAAATACTCAGAAGCTAAGGAAAGCAGCACGTGGGAACAATAAATCAGAAAGATACTGGAGATCTTCATCTAACTACCATGTTGATAGTACTAAGCCACTTTTCTCTTACGCAACTGTTCAACATGTTTATACTTAGAAATAAGATATTTGAAAGGAATGACAGATTCAAAGAAATTCTTCAATCCACACACACTGAGCACTGAAACTTCACATAAAAATTAACTGCATCATCAAGAGCTCTGGGAGGAAACAAAAGAAACATCCTGAACAGATGACATGTCTGGCTGGTGAGAAATTCCTTGCCACTCAAGCATCACTAGGATAATAATTAATTCAATACACTGCTCTCTTTACAGAGCCCATAAAACAATCTGCTGCAGTATACATAAAGCCCAAATTCACATTTCGCATTCAACATCAAGACACACCACTTTAAAATAGCATAATTTTCCTTCATTATCTCTCTCCCAGTAGGAAGCATCAGAATTCGCCATGCATGAGCATACAACATCACTTCTGTACAGAATTTAATAAAATGCCTTCTCTCAATTTTGGATGATGAACATTTAATCTGCTTAGGCTACATTAAGCACAGATGATACAGAATGAAATCAGAAGCAAGAGTCCATAATGGGATAGCACAGACCTCCTGCAGAGTAGAACAGAAGTCCTGCCAGCTTCGGGAATGGCAGAGAGCACACAATGCTTCTCATGCAAACAATTATTTTAACTCCATTCCCTTTGGACCAAATAGAGACTTGTAAGAGAGTTCTTAGCTTTGTAACTGTCCAACCTGACACTCACCTTTATAAATAGGAGCCTTATCTTTGTCAGTTTTCTCCCTGTTGGCCAGCTCCAGAAAATCTTCTATCAAATCCAGTGATATTAGGGATTGGCTAAACACTAGGCTGAAAACAGAAACACAAAACCACAACATTAACCTCTGAGGTTATTTTAAATATTGTACTGATTTACTTTTCTCCCCTGTTCACTCTGATAAAACCTTTGAAATGAACAACCCACCTAGATACAGCAAGGGGCTTTGGTGGTGTACGTGTATGGGAAAACTCCGATAAAAAGAGCACACACATTTGCTTCAAAAACCTGAGCTACAGCATTATAAAGACTGAATGAAGAACGCTAACAGATTGATGTATTTGTTAGATTGCTAAAAATGTTTCAAAAACTGACTTACACTTTGTCCCCAAGCTCCTCTGCCATTCGAAGAATTTCAAAGAGAAGCACCATTTTCCCAGAATGTTCCAACACTTCAGCATCTGCATCAGTGACGAAATCTTTGTACCAGTCTGGAGCTGGGCTACCAGGATTTGAAGATGATGTAGCTTTACCTATAAAAAACACAAACAAAAATTCAGAGATAAAGGCATTGTGTCCATTTAAATGCTTTGAAATGTCTTTATGTTGCAGAACATTTAGACAAATAGTTCTACTATCTGCAGCTTTTCCCCATGAGTATTTATCAACAGCTTTGTTTCCAACAAATAGGCATCTTTGAAAACTCATTCATGTTCCAGCAATTAAAAAGAAGCTTTTCACAAAGTGATTTTGAACCTGAAACAAACATCTGAAATTCATAGAAAGAGAATGGTCTTTTGGGTTACACCTAGGTCGTCTATCAAGATGAACTCTCAGAAGAAAGCTTTCTAATGCTACATAATACTGGTTTTCAAGACAAAATATAAACCATCTCCTCTTTCGTTATGCTCAGATTTAGAATCTTTTTCCTAATCTAATTTAGAAGACAACATAAGTATATACAGGGGAAAAACAGTAACTTTTTCCACCCTTTTTATTAATTTACAATTGAAGAAAAAAGAAGAATTGAAGAAAAAAGTCATATTCTGCCTTTTTGTGAAGTTCTTTAGGAAAGTTTCTTGCCTGCTCATCTGCTAACACACCACTACAATAACAACAGCTGCAGAACACATACATGGAAACAATCCCATTTTTAACATGTCACCATCTTAGAAATTAAATTAACTTTTTTTTTTTAATTGTTGTTAATTTGACTCCTAGAAATATAAAAATACTAGAACTATAAAATACAGTTCCTCACTGAAAACTGCACCAAAATAACTAGCAAAACCAAGTCCTTCTGGGTTTAAATCACCACTCGAGAGTGTCAGACACCAACCATGCTGATCCTTAATGATAGCTGCATTATGTCTACTCTGAGACAGAGCTGAATTCAACCAGAAAAAGCTTATATTCAGCACTGTAATCAGAACCACAATGGCAGACAAGAACCATGAATTATCTTTATTTGCATTACTTAATTTCTTTTTATGACATTGCAGTTTAACCTTCTTTGCATTAGAGCGATAAAAATTGATTAGATTTATTAATGCTATATTTTTTTTCACATAAAAACTCGTATCTTACTGAAATATTTACTTACATAGGAGAAAACGGTTCTATCTCATGGATAATTCAAAACGCTTACATTTGACGACTATGCACAGCAAATCAATTGTGACACACCAAGAAATTTCAGGTGCAAGATAGAACCGATCTTGACAAAATTCACAGTCGAGCCCTCTTTTACACAAGCTTTTAAGGAACGTATTTTTCAATACCAGACTGAACAATGAACAAGTTAAGAGATTTAGTCTGACGTGACATAGGGAGTGTGCATAAGGTTTTCCTATTTCTATCCTCACCCCTACGCTTTGCAGAAAGGCCTTCAACAGCTGAAATGAAATACCAAGTTTGCCCCCAGACCTCATCTGGTACAGCATCAAATGTCTGTTTAAAAACATTAAACTGAACAAGGTTGCATGAGAGAGATGTAAAAATTTCACTGCTCCACAGACAGAAACTCATGCTTCCTATAATGCTAGTAATGAATTTAATACACTTAATCTGTATGCATACAGATTTTATGCACACACACTCATTCTCTCCCCCTCACACATTTTTGATATCTTTGCTGTAGGAATAGGGGATAAAAAATAAATTCTCTCCCCAAAAAAACACTTATTTAGGAAAGGTGATTAGGCATTGATACATCTGCTAAACACATGAAAAATGATAGTGCCAGAAAAAATAGCTTTATGATACTAGATACAATTTTAGAAGCAGATTATTGAAGGAAAAATAAAAGAAAATGAAATGTATAGATATACATAGCTTGAATACCAAGTCTTTAAAAAGGTTTCTTATGCCTCTGCATTATACCTGCTTGCTTAGTTATTTATTTCAAATTCCAGGTGCAACAAAAAAGGGCATACATATCTATTAACCATTCCATTCATCTTTCACCAACATACTAAAATAAAGATGAAAAGCATCCTAGTTATCTGTTAACCTTACTCCATTTTGTACTGACGACTTAAAAAAATATGTATCTGTTCAGCTTCTCTGTCACAAGACCCCTCACTTCTAAATCGATGCCCTTTATTTCTCCCGTAGGAGATTATTAGGAACAGCAGGAGCTGTGAGCACAGAAGCACTTCACGGATTTAAGAAATTTGTCATTTTGCAACAAAGCACAACTCTTGACAGCAGCACTCTCAAAACACATTTTCCAAATTTCAAGCTGCATCATATTTGATTTACTTGTATACTATACTCACCTTCATCTGATTTTGTAACCGACGGAGGATTGTTTACAAGTTCTTCTGCATTTCCTTCTCCACCTCCACGAGATCTTGAATTCCAAACTTTTATGACTTCTACATCATTATCACTGCCACTCCCACTGGAGCTACACTCTTTCTTCACTTTTTTCCCCTTGGATTTTTTTTTCCTATGAAGATAACATCGTACATCCTATTATTATTTTTTAAGATCATATTGCTAGAGGATATATTCTAACGGATATATATATATATGTGTGTGTGTGTGTGTATATATATATACACATATATATATTAAAAACATTTACTTTATAGAAATCACTTAAGTTCTATTAGGGAAAGAAATCCAACAACAAACAACAAATAAAAGCTCAATTACTTTGCATAATCATCAGAGCTTAAACTCATTGAAGTTTCATCAGAATCTGAAGCTATGAAGTCATCCAGACTGTCTTCATCAAAATAGCCCTCAAAAGAGAAAAAAACAGAAATTTTATTAATTATGCTCATCCAGAAGCTCTTTTAAACCTCTAGCCATCTGCTTATTCGTCATTTGAAGAATGTTAAGTTCTACAACAGCATGGCCTTTCAAAATGTTTTAAGAGTGACAACATATCCAGAAACTAAAAATATGACAAAACCAGCAGCACGATTACCCCACAGCAACAAAGGTTTCCATTAATTTGATGAAATTTTACCTAGCATTTAGCACAGCTTGTTTGAAAAATTTCTCAATAGAGAGTATTTTGATCCATCTAATTTACCTTATTTTCTTTGCTAATATAGTCCAGCTGCAAACACCAGGGGTGAGTCCAGATTCTGCTCAACATCTGGAAATCCTGGAATAGTTTAGCTCCAGCTTTGCCTCGTCCACCTTCATTGCCACTACCTACACCTGACAATAAAGTTCAGGTATGAGAACGAAACCTTGCAGTAAGTTAGCCACATAACATTCCCCCTTTGAACAATCTGGTGGTGAAGTACTGAGTGTTCTTTCCAGATGCACATCATATTGTAACGAATGTTGTAAAAGAGATCAAATTACTCAGTCACAGGCATTTTTCTCCTAGTTAAAGTTGTCAAAATTAGATTTTCCCCTTTTTCTCGACAGTAAGAAACATGATTTCATTTTTACATAAAAGCACATTTCTTCCCAGTATAGGAAAGAATCCAAATCCTCTCTAAAGGAGTCATGTCTATGCATTTAATTGTGAAATCAGCTCTTAAAGACCAGCCCAAGCTACAAAACAAAATAAAATTTGCATTAAGTTTTCAATGAGTTTGACTTATTATTTTAAGCTACTTTTTTTTTTTCTTAAACTTGCAACTCTGCATTAATTTGCTACAATAAAAAAATGTAAAAATGCCCAGCCTATTTGCATTGTTCAAGCACAATTTAGAGCAAAGTGATAAACTGTGCAGAACTGAACATTTGTTGTAGTCTCAGTGACTCATTAAACAGTAAAATAACTTTAGGTTCTTGAAATTGATTGGCTTTCATATGCATTGTATCCATAATTTAAGGTATGCATACCTAGCAGAAAATAGCATTTGCTGCATCAAAATTATGAAATGTTTATGAAATGTTATGGCGAGGCAGGCAGAAAGCTTGTGCAGTGCATTTGCTCAACAGGTTAAGACAATCAAATAGATGTATACAGAGCACAAGTAATCAACAAAGCGACTTCTTGCTACGTTTTAATCATAAAACACAGCTTTAGAACTAACTTGTACTCCCCTAGGATGCTGGGAAACTGAATTACAAGGAAGACAAATTCTTTGGTTCAACTTGGCTAAGCTTGAGCTAATATGACAGAGAAACATCCTCAGTCAACAACTCCTACACTACAGACTTCTTGATTTTCTGTATTACAGAAGGGTTCAGATGTGATGTGTGTTCACATATTATTACAAAAGTGTTCATATACAGACATTCATTAAATGAATCAAAAAATGACAACCTTAGAATATTGCATCTAAAACATGCATTTTGGTATATGCCTCTGTTACAGGGCACAGGAAAACAACGTTAAACATTTGCAGAGAAGCAGCAACTTCCCTTCTATGTTTGTTTTCAGCAGCAAGACTCACTGTTAATTTAATGAAAATCAGAGAGCACATCTTCCTCAGGGGAACTCTAAATACAAAGGTAATCCAAAGTACTCATGCAAGCGTCAGTAACCATTTCAGAGATTTCCTCTGAAGACCTGGGCCACGGTTAGCTTGCACAGCTTTTTTCTCTGGAAGAGGCAGTTCTTCCTGCCTCCCCCTCTTGTTTTCCTCTCTCTCACGTTGTCTCTGGCCCTAAAGGATGATCTGATGGAGCTCACCACAGTGGCAGGACACTAACCATAGAAGAAGAGAGAGAAAATGAACGATGCTTTCCACTAGCTCAGGGTGTTGAAGCAGCTCACCAAGGGCTAGTATCTCATGAAACCGTGCAACCCGTTGTGACAGCTGCAGATTTCAGCTCAAATAATTGTGTTGAGCCCTCGAAGTTTGGACAGATTAAACTACCTGTGAGGGAGTGTGTTTTCTCAGTTAGTTACACACACAACCCAGTAATAAATTAATTGTTCCAACAACTGAACAAACTTGAAGCTCATTATATTAGGCTTTTTGCCTGAGGAAGTCTTTCCCTTAGCTTTAAGGGACACCAGATTAGAGGTTACTTCATCTTATCAGCTGCCTGCTTTATTAAAAAAGGGAGCACTGAAAGCCAGCGTCTGCAAAGACTTCTGCACCACGTAAAGCAGTTGTGAACACACAGCACCAGCTCTTATGCTAATCCACAATCCATAAAAGATATACTTCACCATCTAAAAGCATGCCAGACCAACAAAGTCAGGGCTGTAGAGTCTGAAACTGCAAAACCAGTCCTGCTTTGTATTAGAAATAGGCCAAAGGAAACCTACAGAACTATTGTAACTCTTGAAAGTTACAGGACACCATGAAGAACTAGGATGATTTAACCTAAACCATTTGGATGCATGCTTGTAGAGTAAATAACTAATGCTTATCATTTTAGGCTACTTGCTTTTGGAAGGCATTTAGAATGATGAAGGCCATGGAATGCAAATAAGCGGCGTTTCAGCACATTTCTAGAAAGAGGAGTCAATGCAGCAACACAGGACAGACTGCAATATGGAGCTCATTAGGTGTGAGCACTGCATCAAAGTTTGGGCTTGCCTGTGTACTGTTCTGAAGTACTAGTAATCTAAGAAGCTTTTACTTCCTTTTAAAAAAAAATACATAAAGCAAGAAGTTTTTACTCCCTTCGAATGCAAGGCTAAAAGGAGCAATCTGCAATTAGATGTGCAATCATTACTGGAGATTATCACTGGAAGTGAAATTGCTTTCACAGGTCCTTTAAAACTCTACTTCCATAACTTGCATCAAATGAAGGCATCACACGACACAGGTGTAGAAAGGAAATCTAGCTGGCAGTTTGGCTAGGTGATAGAAACTGCACTAACCAGAACCTAAAGTAATTAAGACAACACAGTGAACTCCATACTGCTGTAAATCACCGCTTGATTTGAGATGCAATTAATCTCTGTAATTAAATTTGGCAGAGTAACCAGAATAGAAGAATATAGTTTAAAAATTCCTGCAGCAGCAACAGGCGGGCATTAAGGCAGGTGGCTTAACAGGTGCAAAAAAAAAAAAATAGAGAAAAAAGGATATCAATACTACTGAACTGGCACAGCAGACTACGTAATACATTTTGTAGCAACTGCAGAAAGGGAATACGTGTTTCAAGGTTTAACAAAAGCCCATCAGAGCACCTTAAACACGACAATGTAATTCAATGCACAATCATTAAGACAATTATTCTGTGTGGTATATAAACAAACCAAATTGTTCCAGAACCCAAAAGCTGCTGCTGAGGAATGTGGCTGCACAATGCCCAGCGGTACAGAAAAGCTCCCTGAAGAGCTCCTTGAGATTCCCACTCTAGTAGTCCTGTGTGGCACCACCATACAGAAGTGTTGACATTTTGACACCTTGATACACTAAAATTACAAGCTGCAGAGTTTTCTCTCTCATATAAGTGAACAGTAGAGCAGCCCACAGTGGTACATTTCTTCTTCCCTCCTCATACACCTTACTTTTACAGTTAACCAAGTTTACATTAAGTGCAAAGAGGTGAGAATGGTCATTGTGAAAGCCAGACTTGAGGGATTTAGAGAACAACAGAAGAGAGTTCCACAGAAGAGCCACATTTGACAAATAACAGTTTCAGGTATAACAATTAAAAAAGAAATTGCAAGGCTTGGCAGTGTGCTTACAGCAGTGCAGCTCAATTTTAATTTATCTCCCTCCAATCTTAATGCAAATATTTTGTTTCTTAGATGAACAAAATATTAAATAAATTACATTTTATGTCTAGGAAAGGAAAAAAAAAGAAAGAAGAGATGAACCACAACCTGAGGGAGGACTGCTGTTGAGATACATATAGTACTATTCCTCCAAGAATATTTATGCACCACCAAACATTTTGCTAAAATTCAAGCTTCGGAGCTAAGGTCAACCTTACGGGAAGCAGAAAAATATGCCTATAGGGCTGATTTTAGATATCTAACAACTCTTCCAACCACAGCAAAAGCCCCATAGTAAATAACCATTAATCTTGTTACCTGAGCCAACTGTAGGCACATACCTGTCAAATGATCCAAGTAGTACTGGTAGAGTTTGCACTGAATAGGTGTCATTCTAACTTCTAGAACATACTCATATTTTGGTGGGAGGAACTTTGTTAACGCTGTGTAATCTTTCCTCTGTAATTTTAAAAGCGAGATTTTAGTCATTATAAACATGAAAATGACTACTGAGAGCTTAAGAACTTCAGGCATCTCCAATGGCAAGGCACCACGCATATCTTACAATGATTTACGTTCTCTCCTACCACAAAGAATAAAAAATAAATAAATAAATAGAGAAATCCCTGTACAGGCGCTGTAAGGCCCACCTTACACAGTAAATGCAGTGACCCCCCGTGTCCCATTTCCAAGTCCTTGCAAAGTTGACTACAAAATAAAATTTACTTGTTTTCATCTTTTCTCCTATTACACTAGACTCCGTATCTCTCCGTCTGCACCTTCATTCAAATGGCACAGGGTGCATTGATCCTTGCCGAGACACTGCTCAGGAGCTGGGGACCCATGGAGCAGCCCCAGGGGGCTCGAGCCTGTGCTGCACCACTCACCCAGCGTGGCTGTCGGGCTTGTGCCGTGCAGCACAAACCCCTGGGCTGCAGGATAACCCCAGCCAGATTGCTGCGAGCAGCAGAGCCTGCGGGCAGCTCCCACCTGGCACCAGCAATTACACCACCTGCACGGCCTTGCTTTTATCTGGAAGGGTAGCGAGAAGCTCCCATGCGAACATTCCTTAGGAACAGAGTTGTTTTCTTGTGGAGAAATTACACAATAGATGAAATGAGAGTTTCTCCCCGTGGACAGGACCTGCTTTGTGCAGCATGCTGTGGGATAATCCATCAGCGCAGAACAATGGTAAGGTCCTCAGCTAACAGGACTAATTTTGCAGCAGGACTAATTTTGTTGCAGGACTAATTTATCCATAACAGCTCGTAAGTATTGATTCCAGAAAGTGCTTGAGGAAATTAAATGTTTTCGTATGTGTATTTACAATAACCACAGTTTTCATGCTACCTCTTTTATGAGATGAGCAGACTGTAATGGAGAATAGTTTGTGTTCCTGTACTGCTGTACAGAGGTGTAGGGTTGTGTGTTATCCTCTTGCTACTACTCATACTTCCAAGATACTCATCCTATGACAGAAAGTCCTTTCCCAGCACTACACACTGCCATAAGCCTTTTTATTCCTTTCAAGGAGAGCCCATGGGACTCATGGGACTATCCCACTATGACCATCTGACCTAACTCAAACCCACCGGGACTACTTAACCAACGATCAACTGCACATGGAAAAAAATACAAGGTGATCCTATGTGAAGGGGGCAGACTCCGCTCTGACACGACCAGAGGGTGCTGTGTCCCTGCCCTTGCCCAAAGCAAGGCTGTGCCAGGACAGGGACAGGCAGGTCTGCAGAAGCACAGCCAGAAGAGGCCCTGGGAGCCTACACAGCATCACACCTCTCCTGGTGCCCGAGTTTATAGAGGGGAACAGCAGTAACGCTGTGCTGGTGGCACATGAGGTGCAGTACTACAGCAGGTAAACTCGAGAGATGGAGGCCAGCCATCATTCCAGAAATGTAGGGAGGTTAAGGTTTCTTTGTTGTTTTGTTTTTCTTCTCATTTAAGGATAAGTTCTTCACCCTTTTAGACCCGATTAAACTGCCTTCTCTCCTCTTCTCAATTGTTCTGATTCTCTCAAATCAAAAAATAGGAAACCAGAACCAAGTGACAAACTATGGATCAAACTTTATTTATGGATCTTTCTTTATGGATCAAACTTTCTCTGCAGCTTTTAAGCAGATGAATTTTCAAGCATGTATTCTTTAAATGTATACATGAAATTAAAAGAGTGTTTCCAAGTAACTGGCATCCTACTCTATCATGTATTTTTTTTTTACTCTCCTAACAAAAATGTGTTCTCTAATATCTGGATATATCCTGCTTAGGAGATACTGGTATCAGGATAAAAACTATGTTTTTTTAAAAAAAGGTTTTCTAGCTGCAGTGAATAACACAGAAATCTAGTAACCTGGGGAAGTATTTAAGTAGAAAGTAACATGCACTTTTATCAGAAGAAGATGAAATAACTCACCCCCATGCCTGCAGCTAATTCAAGTAATTAGTTACAGTCAAACTGTTCTTACCTGAACGCATCCAGCTAACATCTCATAGAGAATATGTGCACGCTTCTTCATTACTCTGACATCTACCAGAGTGGAGTCCGCGCACTGACCATTCTGAATTGGATTTATGAATCGATTTCGGAATTCTTTAATGGAACCAAGCAAATTCTCCTTAATAAAGTTAACCATGCAGTGATCTGGAACAAAAAGATCAAGCTACAGTTGTTGAAAAGTTAAAGTACAGCACTAGGATTATTTCTAACACAAAATGAATGTGTCATATCTAAAGTAAGAGCTTTCTCTTAAGCAAAAAAAAAAAGAAAATAGCATTTTCAGAAAAAGGCATCTTAAATTGATACGCACTGTAGGCAAAAAGGTGACTTCTAAACTTAATGTCAGATTTAACACTACCTCATCTTAGGTGCTAAACAAAGTTTGAGAGCTTCTGTACACCATAGCAATTAAATGACAAATCATATTTGTAAATATTTGGAAACAGATCCAAAAGTATAACTCAAAAGAAAGAAATATTACTGCATTATTAACAAACAGGAGCAAATATTACAAGCTAATATAGAATGAAATTCCCGAGGCAGTAAAATAAATTACTATTTTAACAAGTTTTCTAAGAACACTGCTCTATAATAGTTTAAAACAATTTAAATTTATGCTCCTGCTAGACCTGGTCCACCCATTTCGCCTCTAAATACTCCCTCCCTTTCCCTCTGGACATGTTGAGACTCATCTGATCCTTCGGTGAGCCACACCAAGGAACTGAACTGTCAGAAAGCTATTCAGCATTCATGGTCTGATACTCCTTACACTGGCTCCCTGTGGAATCAGATGTATGCAAGGCCACGCCAAGGAAAGGGATGGAGGAAAGGCCAGGCTCCCAACAGCTTCAGCTTAATTTGGTTTAAGCTATCATACAAATGCATCTCAAGACATTAATTAAGTATGCAAAATGAAAACCAAAACAAAAATCTTGTTATTTTTCTGTTGTTGTAGAAACATAGCAAACAGCTTCAGCATGTAAAATGGCAATCAAACTATCTCTACTAATACATGTATATTGCTGAAAGGCAGGAGTACATTCAAAGAAATAAAGCTGTCTTTAAACAAGAAAGCTACTCACATTCTATAAGATTATTTTGCAGTGGTGTTCCTGTAAGGATTATTCTTCTCCTGGATCGAATAGAATTCATTGCCTTAGAAACAGCAGATGCTTCATTTTTTAATATGTGCCCTTCGTCACAAACAACAAAGTCAGGGCCTAGAAAGAAATAAGAACATTAGATCTCTCCCATCTTTTATAACCACAAAGAAACTGGCAGCCTACAGAAACTGAAATTTGTTCTACTAATGTTTATTATGGGCTTTATTTACTTAGCACCATTAAGGTTCTTTTTCGGTTTTTACACAAGCACTGTAGACATTCTGGTAAAGAAGCACAGTAGACATTCTTTTACAGTAGACATTCTGGTAAACTGCAGACCATTACTTGTAAAATTTTCAAGGCAGGGTTATATACAACTTTCAAACATATACCTATAAAAATTGTCTATCCACAGACCTAGTGCATCCGTGTCTGTATTTTCATTCACCCTGTCAAAACTTCTTAAAACTGTTCCTAAATTCAGCTTATGCTGCCATCTACTGGTGCTCAAGCAATTAAAACCCAAAAGATCAGGTAGCCAGCAATTTTTGTGCAAGGCAACAGATCTGTATCAACACAGGCAAACGGTGCGATTGAGAGTCTTATCTAAGGTGTATGAACACCATCAAATCTGGTTTGAATTAGATACAACTGAAATGCCACCCTGTAGCTAAAAGACACTGCAGAAATTTCCTCAACTTTTACCAAAGATAAAACCAGGGATTCCATACGACAAACTTAAGAGGGGTTGCCCACGCCGTAAGGTGTTTGCACTGTATGTGAAGCAACTCTGGCAGAATTATTAGGAGTCCGAATCTGGGGTTCACAGAAAATACCAAATTTTGCAGAATACGCTTACACATCCTAACATTTACCAGAATTGGGTCAAATTCTGGAAACTATTTCCTTGGAAGGACATATGGAAGACGTTCTAGGATCCTACTGGTGACTGAATGAATGTCTTACCAGATCTAAAACTGACCTCAATTCCTGAACTATCAACCATGACATCAGCTGAAGTCAAGTTTACACACCTCTGAAAAATACTAACCAAAGCCATCAGCTGGGTTATCTATTCAGCTCTAAGAAAGCTGGCATTTGAGATGGCAAAGGAGAATTTATCAGCATTACCAATTTAATCTCTTTTAACTTACTGATACATGTTTTCTTCAGTAAAGAAAATCAATTCTAGTCATCAACACAAACCAACAGTTCAATCAGGCCTTTGACCAACCATATGATTTAACGCCAACCACCTCAACTGTGCCATTTAAAATGTCAAGCTGATTTCAATCTTACACGTTAAATAGGAAATGAATGAAGAAGGTATTTTTTTCTAAGCAGAAATAAGTCTTTTAACCAAATCTAGAAGGCAATCACGAAAACCCAGTACCTACATCAATTCCCAACACATTCGACTTGCCGAAGTCTAGTGATTTGTGAATTCTCACACCTCCCCCAGAAACATTTCCCCATACTACTTCACAACTTTTGTACCTTCCCCAACAAGGGCAGCACTGAGAAGCTACACATGAAGACGTTCTTCAGTTTTAGGCAAGCACCTCGTACTGACGGACCCTTTCTGTAGTCCTCATTCTGAACCACCTTGGGGCTAGTGTTTCCTGAAGAGTAAGGAGCTTGCCAGAACTGAAGCATTTGTAAAAACTTGCAGCATCTCCCCACCAGATCTGACAGCTTGCACATTAATACAGCATTCTCAGAAATGGATGTGGTCTGGAACACTGCATTTACAATCAAAGCACATTAGAAAAGAGGATGATGAAATTTTAATGATGGTTAGTCAAGCAAAATTGTGCCAATAAATCCAGAAACCCATTTCAAAGACTATGATTTTAACATGAACAAGGCAGTTATTTTAAAAAAGATCAACGTTGCTTAGACTAAGTGAATGATAGCAGAAATATGAAAAAACTGTCTTAGTATAATTTTTGTGGTTTGTTTGGCAGTCGTGTAGCACTGATATTGAACTCACATCTTGGCTACAATTCAGTGACATGGATTTTCATACATTTGTGTTTTTTTCTTGTTCTTAAAAATCATTGCAGACAGAGCATTTATCAAAATATCATAAGGGAATGTAAAACAGAGACCTCAAGGGATTGTTTAGTCCATTTTCTTCATCTGAGATAATCGATATAAGAGTAGGATGTATCCTCCCCAAAAGAAGTAAAACTCCGTGACCTCTCTCTTCTCCTAAAATACTGTGTGTGAAGCATAATCTAAATGATCTCTGATGCAACTCCAGATAAATTCTGCCTTTTCCTTTCTCCAACTTGTGTAAAATCTCACTCAAAGTCTCTCACTAAGCTTTTACACGGTGGAAAGTTTGTCCTGTTAGTAATCTTATTTTCTAGGGTAGAAAGCCTTACTCTTTTCAATCTTTCTTCAGAGATCATAGTCTTCAACTTCTTAACCTTCTTAATGTGCTGGGACACGTTAATACACTGATACAAATAGAACACACTCGGTGATAGATACTTAGGTATATAGACACACACACAGTTCTCCTACTCTGAGATCTACAAGAACTTAAGCCTGCTTTATATCAATGAAATAACTTCCCAAGTTTAAAAGTAATGGGATTTTTATTAGCAGTAACAAGAAAAAACCAACACAATTTCTGAAATGCTGCAAGCACAGCACAGCAGCTCTTAGTAAGCAACTGATAAAATGCTGTGTGGTACAACGCATTTTGGGAAATAATGTCTTGCTCTGCAGGAATATACAATCATTATTTCACGTGGCAGAGCTGGTTAATTAATGAAATCACTTCTCACACTATTTCCCCACCCATAAACTTTGGCTAAACCTTCCCTCTGCGGTCCCTTCTCCTGCTGCATGCAGCACTCCGTAAGCTTCTACCACAGAACACATCCACCCTAGCGGTGTTCATTTTAACCAGACACAAACCATTAAATTATCACTCACATACCACATTTGCACCTTTTAATTTTAAAAGTGCTCCAGAGACCAAGCTTGTCCTATCTTCCATCGCAGCAGCAATCCAGCACGCAGGTTTATAACTTTCACTGGCAGTCTGCTCACAGCCAGGGCCGTGATTCAGATAGCAAGAGACAAGTAATGGCTGTTGCAAGATTCCTCTCATCAGTTTAGACAATCCAAACGTGTTCAAAAAGTAATGGATAACAACACCAGAACATTGCTGTCTGTTTGTATTTAGTTTAAATGGAGAAGGGTATGAGGCAACATAAAAATAACTACTGGGTTATTGCAATGTTGGTGCTCCCAGTGGCCTCACTCCACACCACCAACCAAGTAATCCAAGCAGAATCCAACCAAACCAAGGTTTCTGTGTTCATATAAAATTAGTCAAAACCTACAAGGCCCAACGTGCTGCAATTTGTGGATTACGATTAAACCATTAGAAGTTAACCTAATCACAGATGTTGCTCTATCGTGTTGTCCTAAGGTGTCTACATAGGCTTGGAAGCAGAAGAGAACCGCCCCCACGAGCAGGATGTAAAACCCAAAAACGACTCGGAAGAGATGGGACAGGGCACGTCACACAGGGCACAGGGTCTCCTCCGAATAAAATTCCACGGTGAGCATGCCACCTCCCTCTACAGTCTGATGGTTTTAAAGCTACGTAAGTACGAACCCATGAAGGAAGGGGCAGCATTACTGTTAAGACAGGTAAGTAAGAAACCTTATACCATGGCTCCCTGACACTTTCCACAAGAAAAATAACCTACAAAAGTCAGTTACTGTAAAAGTATCTCAACTCCTCTGTTCTTTGCTAAAGTCAACAGAAATATAGCAGGACAAGAGATCCTTCAATTCTTCCATGATTTGGGGGTGAAATTAGATGGAGATGTGAGTTGTTGTTTTTTTTTTTTCTTTCATCGTTACAAACAAAATTTTAATTGAATATAAATACACCTGAACACAACCAACCAAGTACACAGCCATCACCAGGCTACTGTTACCACTGCTAGACGCTAGCTCATACCTTTTCTTCTACAGCTGTGAGCTTCCTGGCAACATTCGCAACCCTAAGTAATTTTCCTTCTTGCTTAAATAATGCTTGTGGCTTCAACGTGATCACAAAAACAGTTAATCAGCTATTATGCAGGAGCTTCCCTGAGTCAAACTGGCAGCTTCGCAAACTGGAGCTGGAAATGCCAGTGCTGCTAGGAAGGCAGGGGATGGAAACGTGCCCAGTGTGGGTAGAGGAAAGAACCAACCCCTTAATAGCTCAGCTTAGCTGTTGGATCATTTCAGCCCCAGCACCACCCCACCTCAGGAAGGCTCAGCAGGAACGTAAGCAGCAGAGGGGATTTTCATCTCTGAAGGGACAAAAGCTCAGTACAGAGAAAGGCCAACTAAGAGCTACCAAAGCACATCATCAACATGTGTCAGTAAAAACCTGCTAACAGAGCCAGATGCTTCACCTTTTGGAAACCATCACATGCTTATCAGACAATTTTTTAGAAGATAACCCAACGAAAACAAGAAGAAAGGAAGTACCTTCTGATGAGATTTTAGAGAGACAATTTAAAATAAAGGAATGGAAATCTGAAATTGCTACAATCAGCTTGCAATATGAAGCCCAAAACAACCTTGTTGAAGACTTGTTGAAAAGTCAATTTCTGATTTTTAAAACAACTGCACTATTCACTGTCAGAGGTAGCTTTCACGGCCTCAAGAGACAAAGTATTTTGTAGCATTTTATCCATTTTATCTCTCAAGCAGCTTATAAGGGAAAATCACCTTTGTTACTACCCATCTGGCCACAGCTCTCTGACCTAGATGGCAGCACCCAGCAATGCTTTCAATTATCTCAAAGTATTTCTTTAAACTACTTACTTCCTATCTCTGACAAGTTGTCATTATTCTGAGGTTTCCCAACTCAGAAGATCAGTTTATGTAGTAAATTAATTTCATTGTTGATCTGCTCAAATTTTATCAATATTTTTAAATGACGTTTTCACCTGGCTTCAAGCTTCATAACTTGATTCACTTCCATTTTTCTTCATTTCTTTTTTTAAACCAAACTCAATATTATCAGCAGCCTTGAAAGATTTTAGAAGCCGGAGCACTGACCTTGTAATCCTGCCCGAAGATGGAAGACTGCAAGTTAGGCGATGATTTGTCCACAAAAGGAGTAGGTGTGGATTTATCACACCTCGTCAGCTTTGGCTTGTATCAGCCATCAGCAGGCCAGTATGAAACAATGCTTTCTTAGAAATTCCTAAATTCTTCCTTCGGAACTACTACTCCAACTTTTTTTTTGTTTCCTTCTTCATCTTAATCTCAAGACATATATGTCTTTCAGAAGAATTATTCCAGAATTCCAAGTTATTGACATGAAAAATAGGTTTTCATTGCTGTATTTTAAACAACCTGCCCATTCAACTCATGAGCCACACTTAAGCTCAGCTCTAACCACTTACAGTTTTAAAAAGGCTCGACTTATTTCTAGTTAACTACGCTATTTTTAATGTGAATGAAAACCACCATTCTGTTTTGGAACTTAATCAGAAGAGCGTTTTAAGTCTTCAGCAAATGTGTTACCATTTACAAATATGCTAAATGTTAGCAATAACAGCTCACACTAACCCCTTTTGAAGCTCAAAAAGCAACACTATAGGGGAAAAGGGACAGAGAGGACTTCTACAACAACAAATTATTGGCTATAAACTCAGAGATCACATCAGTAGTATGCAAACAACAGGGCTCTGAACAACTGTTTGGGTCAGGGAGTGGCTCTATGAAAGATGAAGCAGATCTAGAGTTGCTGCTGCTCAGATCCTTTCTGAAAGAACCAGCATCACCTTCCTTCTTTTCACCATCTCTGTCAACCAGGTTATGTGTCTGCTCAATCTGAGCCAATTCAGAGAACTAAAATATATACAAACTAATAATTTTTGAAAGTTTACTTTTGGCTTATTTTATGTTCCTGAACCGATTTGTAACACGATCAGGGAAACACCACTTTCACTGCAATGGAAGAGGCAGGAACCTGCAGAAATAGCAGGGAGGTGGTAACACAGTAATAATTAATGAGGTAATAACAGCAAATGAGACATACTAATAGTGAACTGACAAACTTCCAGACTAAGAAGGAAACCAATCCATCATAAGCTAAACAATAGCTTACAAAACACAAGAATGAGCAATTATTTTATTTAAGAATCACAGAGTCTGAATTTGCTCAGCTGTGTTGCTGAAATATATGTATACAGAGAGCTAGGAAACAACCTTTCCTGGTCAGGTTGCGCATAGAGCTGTTTGATTTTCAGTGTCTTTTATGACTACAGCATACAATCAGGACCCTAGGCAATTACACCTTCTTTCAAGTCAACTTCTATTTTACCTTATCATTATGAAAATGTAATTTTTAAAGTTTGTAACAATAATCACAAAGTGTTTTTTCCCCATATGTTTGCAAAAATCAGTCACCAAGACCAAGTACAAGCCAGACCAATGCTGTATTTCACATAAATCAGAATGTTTAAATAAAATAAAATCAACCCTACGCTAACAGTCACACAACTTAAAGTCCAATCAGATAACTAAACCCCCAAGAACATCTACCTCAAGAATCAGATAAATCGTTTCCCTTTCCTACCACATCAGCATTCCCAAATTTAATCAACTGTAAGTACAATATCAAAGTTATGGCAAAGGTATCTTTTTAATAGGGTATTTGAAACATATTGTGCTGTGAATAATCTTATGTAGTTCTCGTATCAGTTACTAGGTCAGGATTTGGAAGAAAATTTTGCCATTTTGGTGAAACTTGCTAATCCTGAAGTTTTTAATTGTTTTTGGTGATCACCTAATAAAATTGGTTTTTATCACCAGTATTTTCAAGTGCTCATATACACATTTTATAGAAATTTGCCCCATTCAGCTGAACTTAAAACCAAACATCAATTTCAGAGACTGGAAAAAAATACGAAAAAGTGCTTTATCTGCTATCAACTAATTAGCACTTAATTAATACTCATTTCTTCACACTTCTGAGGTATGTGTTTTCAACTATTCTTTGTGTGTAGTTGCTCCTGTACGTGTAGAATTCTAGCGAAGATCAAGTAGTTTGTGGCTGTAATAAAATTGCAGATTACAGTAACCATCAATTCACACTTGAAATTCCCATGCAACAAAAGCAATGCTTGCAAAAAAAAATACCCATGAGAAAAAGTTTCCAGCATGTGTTCCTGTGGCCATTTCCATATTGGACAAAACACCCTTACAGACAGGCTATTTACAAAAGCACTGTGCAGCTTCTGAAAAACCACTTCTGTAATTCAGCAAAGGGAAAAAAAATTGTGATAAATCTTGCCAATCTTACTGTTTAAAATCATCTGCCCAACAGACTGCCATTTCCATGATTACTTAGCTCATATTCTCAAACATAAAAATTCATTACTTATAATGCATACCTTCGGTAATTTCCCACTTACCTGGATCAACTAAAGCTTTATTAAATATTTCTTTAAGTTTTCTACTCTTCACATTCCTGCCTTGTGCAAGATTGCGATACATCTCATAGCCTATGATCATCACACCTCCCTCATCTTGCCAACGCTGGAGCATATAGCTTCTCTCTTGGGGGCGTTTCACAGTCGCTAGTTCACAGACCTTTCAAATAGGAAAAAAAATGCTTCAGTTCCTCTTAAAATTCCAAAGTAGTGGTGTAACTTAAATACCTTAAGGGATATTAATGCTAGGGATTTTTCAAACAAAGTGCATTCCTTAGCCTGTATTTTGAGTAGTGGAGCTTCCCAATTATGCAAATCATTCAGTTATTTCATTTTTAAGAAATCTTTTTAAGCTTTATAATACCTCTAATTTCTCATCATCTTCTAAACCTTCTTGCCATTTTTCAAACTCATTCAACCAGTTCAAGGCAGTGTTCAGCGGACACACTACCAGAGCCGTCCGGAAATCCAGCTTGTCACAAAGCAAGACTGTGTGAAGAAAACTTACTACCTGCAAGAGGAACAACAAACAAAATGCCAAACTAAATGCCGAGCACTGAAGGACAGGAAAGGAACACACAGGTACATATTCGTTCACATATAAAACTTACCAACCGCAATCTTACTCACACATACTTTTTCTGTTTGTTAAACAACTTGATGCTTAAAATTCAATACATGTGTATTTTGATTTCATATGATTATTCATTTGATTCATTTCATTTTATATGATTCATATGATTCATTTGATTATTAATTTGGGTTGCACAGCTGCTTAAATCCCTCATATAGTGATATAGTTTAACATTGTATAGCTGAACTAATTGTATAGTTGAATCGTAAACCTCCCTTTACATTTCATCAATCATTTTCATAAACTAAGAATTTCTATTAATTTGTAAGCCTTCCCCAATAGTAACCCCAAACCTTAAATAAATTCACCTCTATGGACTTAATAACTGTGTCAAAGGTCTTGAAAGTGACCTTCAGTCTTAAATTATGTTTTCCATGATGTTTGTTTGTTTTTTTTTTTCCCCAACATACTGGCAAATTCTGCATGGGATTTATTTTTTTTTTCAGGATTCAAACCCAGGTTTTGCTCTTGCAAATGAGCTGTGAAGCAGGTTATTGAAATGCTTCCTGATATTCACCCTAAAGCCAGCCTGGGTATATCCTACGTGTGATAATACCTTCTTGAGGCTTGGAAAAAAAAACACAACTAACTCTTTTCCTGCCATTCAAGAGTATTTCTGTTGGGCTGCCTGTTTTTGAGCAATAGCAAATAAAACCAGGACTGGAGGTAGTACGTTAAGAGTCAGGAGCAGTGCAGCCAGAGATCCCGGAACAGCCCCAGCTCTCACGCTGCCATTTAATGGTGAAGGCTGCCCTGTAACCCACAGCCATACAACTCCCAGGAATTTCTTTCTGGATCAGAACCTTTTATCTCACAAGCCTGATTCAATACACTGCATCAAAGTAATTTTAAACTGCATGACTAAGTTTTGAGCACTGGGCACCAAACTGTTTTTAGATGCTCCAATACCAGAATTAATTGCTAGTGGTTTTGCTATCAACACAAAAGCATCTTATGTTCAGATCCAGAAAGAAACTCCTCATGAAGACTCCTCAGAAAAGTCCTATTAAGAGCTAAACAACAAATGGCATTATTGAGTGCAGTGGGAGGATTGGCAAACCACCATGTAAGGGAAAATAGAAAAGATTATTTAGCTACAAACAGGATCCAGAAAAACATTTGATTATCAAAAAGTCACAATGCAGCCACTGTGTCATGATCGCAATCACATATAAAAATATCTTCCAGGATGAAACATTTCAAGCTATTAACTGAAGTTTAAAGTATATCAAGTATAAATGTACAAAGTAATCCGGGTTCCACTGCCACAATGAAAAGCTCTACACTTCTGCACTACTTTGCAAATCTCCAGGAAAAGCTGGGATCTAACTCCTGAGGAACCATAATGTGTAAATCAGAATTAGGCATGTAAAAATACACTCTTCAAGGTACGTATGAAAATTCTCTTCTGTGGGATTCTGGATTGTTTTAAGAGGTGAGGTCTCCTGCCTCAGCTTCCACCAACAAAGCAAAGAGGTATGCTGCAGCTGGAGTTCTAAAAAAACAAAAACAAGAAACCAAACCACACGCACTGTACTGCCCATGTGCTGTGCTTCACAATCAAGACTGCAGCTTGTTTTACCTAAGCAGAATACAGAGGCATCCAGGGAATGACCGCAGTTTCTCTATTCATCTACGGCTTTGTATTACTCAAAAAAACAAACCAGACAAACAAACAACGCTAAAGAAAAACAAAGCAAAACTTTCTCTGATTCACTTCTTTACAAAGGAATCCCAGGAATCTAAAGAATCTGAGGGAGCCAACTAAGCGCTCCGTGACTGCATCCTGCAATTCCTCGATCATGAAAGAAGATTTTCAGGATCAGCAAGTCTGAAATAAAATTTATCTCAACTAGATCAGAGGAGGGCAGGATTAGGTATTTCCTATGCCACTCCACTTGCTGAACTGAAGAATCGTGAAAGCTCAACTGCAGATGCAGAAATGGAAGAATCCACTCTGAAGACTGGATTAGAGGGAAGACACAAGCAGCAGGAAGCATCTGACCCAGTAAGGCACAGCAAATGCCAGCAAAAAACGACAGATACCCCCTGCTAGATTTGGGGATACCTCTCCAAAGATTTTGTCTTGGAACACATCTCCAGACTCTAACAAAGGAGGACATCAAGTCTAGCCAAGCCTATGGTCTAGCAGTGTCCACATGTGCTGACTACACCAAACATCACCTAGTAAGGCCAATAAAAACTACTGACAAGCCTCATAAGCCAAACATAAAGGTGTCCAAGACCAGCTGTCAACAGCACTGTACAGCGTCTGGTTTGCTAAGTTACTACCCTACCAAGGTTGTAACGCTGGCTGTTGTCACCTGCGGATGAATCCAGCTGCGGCACAAAAACGTGGAGACATCTTTCATAGAGCACGGAATTCCAGGACGTGGGTATACTGACCTCTCCAGGTATGAACAGATCTGGAGCCTTCAGGTCAGGTGAGAGGGCTTCCCAATCCAATGGGGGAAGCTTTCACCACAACTGACCAAGACAGAAGAGGCCAGTGAAATGGCATTTCCTCACAGACGCTTTGAGGATCCCATCCTCACTGTAGGAAGAAAACAACCTCTTTGAGAACCATCATCACCACGCCAAAGAGACTGCACTCCAAGGAACGACTGAAGTGCATCCAGACTCGGAGCATTTGAAGAGGGAATTCGGAATGAAGTGCTGTACAAGCGCTGGCTGCTACATCAGCTAGACTCAGACTCACCAGAGGCACCTGGCAGATCTCCTGTCAAGCGACTTTACAGCTAAGGACTGCTCCTGGTGGAGGAAGGCCCTGATTGAACCCAAGCTGAAGTCAATTCTGATCATCTCCTGTGTCCGCAGAAGTAGCAAATTAGATTTCTAATGATTCACCTCAAGCTAAAGATCAAAAATGTTCACAACGACTTGTTTCAGCAGCCAGTTGTCCTGGTAGACCTAGGAGTATGTCCCTTCTCCATAAGTGAGGAAACAGCATCAATGAAGCCAATGACAACGAGTCCACAGCGGCCCTGCTTTTTATCAGCAGTGATCTTAGACAAAGAGTAAATGACAGACTTTTTTTGGATATACACACTAATGGTCAGCTTCCTGCAGGTCAAGAGGCATTAAACAGTTTCCTTTTTGAAGGTAAGTGATGACACCACCTAAAGGCACCGTCTTTTCCACCTTTCGATGCAAGATTTCAGCCTTTTTAAGCACTGATAAGACCGTTATCCTCCTTTATTTTTGAGAGCTCTCTAGATTTTCCATTTCTCCTCCCCAAAATAAAAGGGAAAAGTTCTTCTGTCAAGTGACTTCTGCTAAAGGAATTCTTGGGAACAGACTGGGCAACACGGCAGCAAGACGAGCAACTTGCCCCAGTTCTCTGCTCATAGTGATGCTAAACACGGCTAAATGCAAAGCCAAAATTCATGAAGACAGATACTTGGGAACAAGCAAAAAGAAAAGGAATTCAACACTCTCAGTTCCCCTGAAAAAGTAGAAGCATGAATACCGAGATGCGGGGTATTCAAGAAAACTGTTCTGTATCTTTTCTTCCTTTTGAAGGTCAAAGTAAGCTGACAGAGGGCATAAGCATCTTCTAAGAGACTCAAGAAAAAGAGCTACGAGTGCTGTTTTACAACAGCTGCTTGGGTGATCAGTTTCAAAAGAAACATTTTTAAGATGAGGATTGAGCTTCAGGTTTTAAAGATGTAATAGAAATGGGAAGCTGTTCACTGTGCAACTTTTAATAAGGCAGAAAAGCCAATTGTAACAAAATGGAAATCTTTTTAAAGAAATGTGACAGTATTCTGTTTTAAAGAGTTTTAAGAAGCAGTCTTCAGCGGTATAAAGGAGAAGAAACACACTAAAATGATATTGAAGGCTTGACCCTGAAGATCTGAGAAAGCGAAGAACTCTAAAGCCAAAGAAAACAAATAAAGAAGCAAAAAAAGGCTTTAAAGTGTATCGTATCTTTTTACTGCTATGGCAATGAAAGCTCCTGGTCTTATATGTTTGTGATGCACAACAACCCAGAAATCAGAATGTAAATACAAAAGATTACTGGAAAAAAATAAAAACACAACAGATTACTGAAAAAAAAAAAAAAAAAAAAAAAAACACACAGAGAACAAAACAGTGTTCCCCTCCTCCAATCCAGAAGAGTCTAAATTATAACAAAACATTGTTTATGTTATAGCACAAAGCATCTAAGTTTAGACAGTAAAATCCTGGCATAAAACAAAAAAAGCAGAACCCAATGAACAGATAAACACCTACTTTATCAATGCAAAAAATCCAAAATCCAAAAACCACTGAGGAAAAGAAAAAATTTATAGGGCAACACATGAATGAAGAAGAATGAAGAAGACAGTAAAGAGTAAAATCTGCTTAAGGTTATTAAATTGGCTTAGAAACAGAGGTTTCTGAAACTGTTTCCTACCAGCTGCATTTTGTTATTCTGGGTTGTGAGTGAGCTACACATCATTTACAATTACATATGAGTTTTTAAGTGACTATCAAATCTGAAACTAAATAAGGTAATTGTTATTTTTTTAAGTGGAGGAAGCACAAGTGCTTATCAGAACTTGCACACCTACATACTACCAAACACAACTTCTTTATGAAAATCTTTTTACAAATCCTTTTCTCCGGTAACCCTCATCAAGTCACAGCCTAGTACATTTTACTATGTTCTGAAAGTCATTAAAATTGCCTTTTGCTGGATCAGATTTGAGAGCAAGCTACAGACCAGAAAACACTAAGACTTTTGTTCCTTACCTGTAATGTTTTCCCCAGACCCATACAGTGAGCAAGAATGCATCCTGAACCAGGAGACGTCTTTGTCTTTTTAACAGATTCACAACAGCAATCCCACATGAACTGAACACCTGAAAAAAAATGTTGAAAAATTATTTATTAATCATCCATTTTATTAAAGTTCACCTGCTAAGAGCAGTCACTGTAAGATCATGATAAATCTTAGAAAAAGCAGTGCTCAGGGTAACTATTAATTTCTGTGAGATGGATAGCATGAGAGATGAGCTTTGTCTTGAAATCAATTATATTCACAGTTTTCACTAAAGATGTGGCAACTGGATTAAAGAGTATTACTGTGCAGCCTGCAGATGGCTTCAACCTTGGGGGCAGGCAAAATAGAGGAAATAGAACAGCAGTGGCAAATGATCTTGGTAATCTGCAAAAAGAAATTCTGTCGAGACAGATCAGATGTAAATCTCTATGCTTAAAGAAAGAAAATTCAAATAAGAACTATGACAGCTGAAAAGGAAGAGAAAATATAATCCTAATAACAACATGCGTTAATATGAAGGTCTGCTGGGTGATTTCTTCTTTTAAGCCATGTATTTACTGGGGAATTGTATTCTACAATGCTATACTCAGTACAGATGAAGCTTCAATTCATCTATTGTGTCTGGTTCAGGGCACCTCCCGTTAAGAGCTGAAATAAGCCCAGAAGATTCTTACTAAAATGGAAAGATATTTTATGAACTTTCTAGAATTTAGAAGAACAGAATGAGCCATGAAGAAAGCTATGATTGGTCATTCTCTTCTCCTTCTTCACTAAAAGTAGAAAACGAAAAGAAGTTGGGTTAAGCTGCAGTCAAGTCATATCAAGTATCAGAAAAAAGATTCTGGATGAGAAAGCCAGGAAAATACTGTGAGATTTTTAAATCAACACTGAAAACTATAAAATTGGGGGGTTGGACCCAATGGTCTTTCGAGGTCCCTTCCAACCCCTACAGTTCTGTGATTCTGTGAAAATCAAACAGATACTCCTGAGCAGGATGGTTAACTTATATTTGATTCTGCCTCAGTGCAGAGAGCTGTATGATCCTAAAGACTCTTCCAACTTGAAATATCTACGACTCTTTGCTTGCAAAACAGAACTATGTATTTATTCGTGATCTCATTTGTTCAGATCTTCCAAAATAGAACATTAAACACAATGCTTTGGTATTTGCCTGCCAAGGAGTTTTTCTTATGATTCTATTTCAGATCATACATAACACTGTGCCAGTGTAAATAAAAATAAAATTAGAAAAAAAAGTTTTAAATCTCTTCTTACCATCCACTTGGTGTGGTTTCAGTCTGGTAACTATACTCCTGTGAACCTGCACTAATGGTTCTTTTGTTTCTTCATCTTCATCTAAAACCAGCTTAGTTGTAATGGGACATTTCAGAGGTGAAGCATCTTCTATCTCTATCACCTATAAGCAGAAACAGTACATCATAGGAATATTTTACAAGTGAATAATGCCAAGCATTTGACAAACACTAGCTTTAGCAAAAACGGATGTCATTACTTAAGTAAAGAGAAACCTTTAATCCTTTACCATGCATCATCAGCTTGCTTTGGGGGATTTCTTTTTCCCATGGAAAAGCAAAGAAATACGCAACTGGAACAGCTTTTTAAATATCTCAGTAGGCTTAAATAAAATGTTACCTGCAAACTACAAACTAAACTTATGGCTTACAAGACTACATATAAGTACTTTAAAAATTACTTATCAAACTAAACTGAGGTAGAAATATGACATCTTATATGTCATCAGCAATTCAACTTCCTACCATTTTGCAATGAAAACAGAACATACCTCTCTCAACTTCTCTCTCTCCCGTTCTCTTTCTGCTATCCGTTTTCTTCTTTCTTCTTCCTCTTTAAGTGCATTTTGTGTTTCTGTTCTAAGCTTATCATCTTTAATTATCTTCCTTATTTTCTTTCTGCCTTTTCCAGGAGATTTTGAATCGTCATTTTCTTCATCCTCAGAATTACTCTATTACAAATTAAAGTATTAACAAGAGAATTACGACACAGACCACGAAATCCTTGATTTTCAGATAAGCTCTCAGTAATTTCAATACACACTGGTAGTTTAGTTCATAGGAAAAAAGATACTGATTTTTGTTTGTTTGTTTTTTAAAATGGGTAGTCAGCATGACAACAGAAGTGGCACCTTAACTATAATGTATTCTGCAATATTAAAGATAAATGCAGCTGTGCAAAAGCAGTACTGAAGGTACTGTTATCATATAGTATCAAATAATGACTTAGTAAAGAACTGTTCTTCTGATTTAGTGCTGCTAGATAAGCCAGCACCTACCCTACACAGGAAAAGAAACCTTATTACTAGAAAAATCTTAACCTACTTTGTGTCATCTTCTATATTTAATTTCTTAAAATTCCATTTACTTAGAAGTTGTTTTGCTTTTTGTTTCCAAATTAACAGCTAAACAAGGAAACAAGAAATGTGATGTTGTTTTTGCCCATAGCAGTGCTACTTTACAAATTTTAACACTTAACATTGAGAAAAGTTTTAACTTTTTACTGTGCTTTGTACAGAGCAGTTTGAGATACCTACATCCCTGAACAGTTAGCATACAAAACAGGAACTCCTTTTCCCATTTATTAATTTGAAACACAATACAGTACCTTGTTGTTGTTTTCACTTGAAGAATCCTCTTGAACCTTTATACGCCTCCGTTTCTTTTTCTGTTTGTAACTGCGCTGATTTTCTTCTGCCTCAGCTTTCTTGGCAGATCTATAATAAAGGCAGTCTTACTGACAAACAATAATAATAGACCGCCTCATTGACAAACAATGATAAAAAAAAATTACATGAACTACACTGCTAATCAACAGAACATACAGTCCTTTTGTGCAGTCAGGGTTTTACTTCCAAATCCTCTCCTCCCCCTCATCTCACTGGACACACACAATAACAGACTATTCCAGACAACTCTGAAGAAGGTCAGATTCATTAAATATCAGTTTGCTACTGCAACCCACCATTCCCCAAATGACATAATTGGCACAAAAACGCTATTTGTTTTGCTACATTTTTCCTACCGGCTTATCAAATTGCCATGTACCACATGCTGTGGTGCAAATGCAAAATTCTCACATCTGCTGCAAATGTAATCAGCAGATAACAAAATCATATACAAGAAGAATCAAAGGTTTTAAGGACTGATCCAATGTCTCCAAAGTTACCACAAGTCTTCACGTTTTACTGTCTCACTGCCTAGACAGCAGGGCTGAAAAATAAAGCCAAAACCCAAAGACGAGGTAAGAAGAGCGAAGTTTTATTTATACCTTGTTCTTGGACGCTGTTCATCTTCAGACTCGCTGACTTCTTCACTAACAGCTGATTCGTGAAACTCTGACTCATTTGAATCATCGCTGCTCACTTTAAAAATGAAGTATGATTTCATGTTGAATATTATTGCAAAGGAAGCAACATGACATTTTCTAATCATACAAAGTATCTGAGGTCAACAAGCACTGTAGAAGTTCACTTCAGACAGTACTGGACCCATTCAACATACCAAGAAGCAGCATCAGCAATATAAGGGGTACAGAGCAGAAAAGCTGAGTCCTGATAGCCTATTAGGCCAACAAGACTAAGTTTTTTTTGCATGAAAATATCTAAACATGATTTATAAGCAAACAGAATTGTATTGGAAAGCTTCAGAGACCATGAGTAAAGAGGACAGAACATAATGGGGAACAGCGCTGAACTTAGGGAAAAAAAGATGATTTTTAGTTAAATAGAAGCTTTCCTTTCAAATGTTTCAGATGTCATTTTATAATCACACTTCACACATAACGCAGACGAACAGTTTACTAACAAGGTGGGCAATTATATTACTGTGTTTATGGCTTGAAGTTTCTTCAGGCATAGCAAGTTTAGAACTGACTCAAAATGTTAGGGGTTAACAAATTCTTTGCTCTTGCATGCAAGGAGGAAAATGAGAAAGCTAAGGCAGGCATCCCTTCACAGTGCCATCTGGTGTCAGCTAAAGCTCACAACATTTAAAGCAGGTGACACAAGGGCCTATTAACAATCCAAGGAAAGGAGAAATCACATACAAGGCAAGATTGATTTTCACAAGTGAGGCCTACTGGGTTTCACTCTGTTATTAAAGATTAATATCGTAAGACTCAACAGGATTAATCCAATTCCAAGGATACAGTAGTAAAGAGATGTAACCTGCTGCATGCACATTTAACGTTTTAAATAAAACTGTTTATCAAACAGAAAAATTAATTCAGATTTAATACACAAGGAAGCTTATACAAAGATTAAAAATTAAGACTTTCAGATCTACATTTTGACATGCTTTGGGGTTATTTTATAGAAATACTTTTTTGACAGAAACATTTGGATTGTGTACCTTTCCTTCTATTTCTGCGCTTCCCCTCTTTTGTGTCTTTAGGTTTCCCCTTTTTTTCTTCACCAGATTCTCCATCACTCACTGTCAGCTTGTGCCTCAGCAGTCTGTGTCTGTATCTGGGCTTCTTTGAGTCTTCTTCCTCTGAATCTGATTCAGAATTATCCTCCTCCTTTTCATTCTCTTCTGTCGGAGATAAGAGTCAGTACAACATGCACAGTGGTCATTTTTTTCTTAAATTTGCCAAGAATTCACATCAGAATTAATTTAGGTTAATTTCTCTGCTTTTCCAGGAAGATACAGACAACAACATACAGTTGTTCCCTCAAACCATATTTTACACTGCCTGAGCACTGAAGTGTCTGTTGCAATGACTACATCTGTTAGCCAAATCACTCCTGTATATTTGCATATCTTACTGTTCTTCACAGAATATTCCTCACAAACCCACAGAATTTCTTAATTGGCTATAAAATAAGACTATTAAAAAAAAACAACCCACAAAAAACAAACAAACAAAAAAAAATAAAACCACTTTCAGAACCACAAAAGGGATGATAATCCTCACGATCATGTGCACTTTTATTTATTTGTCTACCAGAAAGCGACATCAGGTTTTTGTTGTTGAAAATTGAAAACATTTTAATAATTTCTCAAGTGACCTTTGAAATTATGACAGGCACTACAGCACCACTTTTTTCCAGATGCGTTTGGTGCTCACCATCATCTGCTGTGTTTTCATTTTGTTTTCCAGTTTTCTTTTTTCCTTCATCCGACTCTTCATCTGAAGATGCATCCTCATCAGAGGAAAGATTGGCTTTGATTTCTTCTAAAAGCATTTTCTTGGCAATTCTTTGAAGTAAAACAGAAAAAACTATGTATTCCATTGTTCAAGCAAATCTATGAACGATAAATGTAATCCTATACCATTCAGAACTTCACAAAAAGATTTGAAAGCTGAACAAAAAAACATATGATGAAAAGTCACTGTGATAAGACAGGATATAAAAGCAAAAACTCAGGTTAAATAAATACATTGCGTTAACTTGCTTTTAGAAAGCAGATCTGTATCATGCTTGTTAAAAGTTAAGTACTTCACGGTAAGGCTGCAGATAGTTATAAAGCGTAGAAACAAACATTTCATTGTATTCATGGTCTATTTGCTCTATTTTTTCCATTCTCATCTCTTGTAATCTCTGCTGGGACAGGCACCTATGTGAGTTCTAATCGTAACAAGAAGGTGAAGATCAAATCTTACTACTCAAATCATTTCCCCCTGTCAAGTTATCATTCTTGATTGATTCACATCAATGGGATTCAAATGCCTTCATTTCCCGAGGCACTGAATTTACACCATTAAACAGCCCTAGTTTTAAAAACAATGCAGCACGGAATGCACGTTTTAAGCACAAAGGATTGCTGCGATATGCATTAATTCACAGGTTTTAAAACATATATATTACCCTACATCTATGTAATTACCCTTCAGTTGGGTTACCATACTAAGTGTAGGACAACTCTATTGCAAAAGAGATGCTGCAGTAATGGATGCAACTCATGATGTCTGAAGATGAACATCTAATAAGTGCCTGGGGGGGGAAAAACACACTGAATCCCTCATGTAACTACAAGCACTTGCCTTACAGTAAATATAGCAAAAAATTAATTATACAGGACACGAAAGAGATTTATCAAACATTACGGGACCTGAATTTCAAGGAAAATAATCATCTTATTTCCTGTTCCACAAACTGCTCAGCTCCCCACAGTTTCATTCATCTCAGCACAAGAATGTTTTCTGCTAATATGCAAGAAGTTACTATGGAAAAATGTTTTTTTTTTATGTGCTCTTGCAACATTAAAAAACAAAAAAACAAACCAAAAAAAAATCTGTGTGAATATACATTCAAGGAAAAATACGAAATGATGTATCAAACACACAGGAAAACAGTGGACTTATCTGAGAACACTTCCTTCCAGAGAGAAAAGTCCTGAAAGAATGAAAGCAGGACTTCCCCGTATTAATATTAGAAATATTATAATTTTCATTCTGTGGTTATCAATGTTAAATGATTTTTTTTTTTTTCCCTAGGTCAGAACTGGTCTGTCTTGCCTTTCAGGAGAATTAATGTATACTGCATGCACACTGTTCACAATGGGAAAGTTGGTGCCAGTCCAAACAACCATTTCAAACCCATGAAACTCAGCCACCATCAAGGCTTCACTTGGAGCTGCTGGAGGAACAACGATCTCTTAAATACAGCTTCTTAGGCATTAGAAAGTTAAAGTTGTTACTGTTATGGGAGGACAATAAAATCAGTTTTAAAGAATTTTGTATTTCATTTTGCAACATGTAGCACATCCCTAGAACAAAAACCTTCAAAGGGAGTTTTCCCAAGGCATCCTTACATAGACTTCTAACAGTATTTTCTGTTTTTAGCTTAGTAGAATATTCTCTGGAATGATTTTACGGCTCATGTATACTTAGTTGTTATTAAAAGATGGAAGTAAAATGGTTTAGTAAACAGCACAAAGCCATCTGAGATTGCTTAATGAGTCACAAACCATCCAGCATCCAAAACACCCCTCTCTGCCTCCCCCTCCTTTTTGTAGGAATGGCTTGCAAAGAAGTAATTGAAATAGTTGATTAAAACTTTACAATGCAACATTCTTGGTAAGCTTGTAATTCTGCAATATATCAACAGATCACACTGTAAACCCTATGAACACTTACTGAAGTCCATAGATAAGTAACATCCGCTTCTGAAAGTTTTTGCATTAGGTCCTTCCAGAGGATTTGGAAAAGGGACTGCCTTTTTATTTTTAAAATAATCATCACAACGTGTGTATATAAGAAATTAAGACTATGTTTCTTCCATCTTTTAATGGTTTCAAGAACTTTCTGTTGAAATTGCTTGAAATGCCACCGGTTGGCTTTTTTAGAAAGCTTTTCACATAAACTATCAACACCGAATCCTACTCCAGGAAATGGAGACAGAAGCAGTTTGATCAATTTTCTCATTTAAAAACCAACAAGAATATCACCCAAGCTTTTTTTTTGGCTAGAAGATAAAAAGCAGCAAAGCTAAAAAGAATTGCAAAATTTTCAGACGAAATCCTGAAAGTACTGCCTAGTAACACTGCCTCTGACTAACTTCATGTCATGCTCAATTGTATTAGCAAAATTAACAAACTTTGAATGTGGATAATGATACTTACCTTTCATATAAGTCACCTTTAAAAAATCATTTATTTTTAAACAAAGATCAACTTTGGTTCTTAACAAGAGAAGATGGGCATTTTTAGTTGCTCTTTACTTCCGTGAAATGTTTAAGAAAAAAATTAACTGCAAATGCATCATCCACCAAAAAAAACCATGCATAAGTGTCCATAAACAAAAGATGCTGCTCTTTACCTACTGATCATCCTCATAACCACCAATCCTCTTGACCTCTTCCAACTGGGCAGGTTTATTAGTTTCTAATTAATTACCATAATCTTGATTAAAAAGTTAATGTTTTTATACTCTGAGATGCATATTTTTAGCTAGGATAAAGATTCAACCCCTTTGGATCAAATGGAAATGGAACTGTTTGCTTAGCAAAAACACCTGCATTCTCTTCAATGCTGGTATGATGTTGGGCAAAAATTGGAACACATTGTTCAGACATGTTCAGAATTTAAAAGATTCCTACTTTTCATGTAACCACAAAACTGATTAGAATTAAACGTGTAAGCAATATTAGAACCAAAGAGATTAACCCTTGTAAATGCATCTGAAAAAATGACTGATGTAACACATGGCTTAAATGATACAGAGGAAATTGAGTACTGAACTCTTGGAATTTGTTTTCAAGTTAAAATATGTCACTCAGAATAATATAGTACATTTCTAATTTAAGATGTAAAACCATTTAAAGTGACCGGGTTTCCAAGCAAGGAAACGGAATGCTCTTGATGTAACATTTGCAGGAACATCAAACTGCAAGTACCAAGAAAAATAAAGTCATGGTAGTGTGAAAACTCCTCCCTTCCCATTCTCCCCAGAGACACCCATAGAAAACAAAAGATATTGTAATATTTACTTGTGTCAAGGATTTAGAACATATTCTTGGCCAAACAGATTTGAACACGACAAAGAACATTAAATAAGAAAAAGCACAGAGCTGTGCAACCTCCAGCAACCCCTGCTTTGTATTCATTTCTGCCACAGTGCTACTGCCATCCTGTTGCCTAGACCCACTCTGTTTCTATCTAAACATAATGTAAGATTTGTAAGAAGGACATTTTATGCAGTGCCATAAAGGGGGCTATAATCCCACCAGGACATATAAACCATCTCTAGAATAAAAGTATGTGTGCTCAATTTTATATAAATAATTATTTAAATACACTACACTTTTGTAAGAATGATACTGAAAACACAAGTTTATAAATGAATTGGTTACCATGTATTTTCTAATTTACACTAAAGGAAAATACCATTTGAAAACAAGAGGCAAATAGAAAGTTACCTAGGAGTTGCTTATTCACAGCACAGGACTACCTTAAATTACCCTTCAGACATTTCAGCAAAAATGAAATAGTAGGTGCAGCCTCTCGTGACGTGGAGTTTAAGCCCACAGGATAATTTGCACCATTCTTGTTTATGAATTTTAGAGTGCCAATACGATGGACTCGTAGCTTGTCAAGAACCTTGATGAGACAATGCTACACTGTAAAATAATTTTCTTTTTAAAAGTTTAAAATATTATTTGAATGTGATGTATTATTATTACCAATTAGATATCAACTCACACGTAGTGTTCATAAATACCTACTAATTATATGTAGAAATAAAGTTGCCCAAAATAAGCCTTTGAGGACAAAAAAGAAAAAAAGCCCCATCACGTGGCTAATAAAAGCCACCTTTCTTTCAACTAGAGCATTCCTGCATTAAATGGGCTGCTGGTACATTACTGAAAATTTAGATCCATTTAAAACATATTTTGGGAGATGAATGTTTGGATGGAATGTCATACATGTTTTAAAAAAGTCAAAACTGCCAAACACCTTCTTCTAAACACTGTACTGTCTTTGTTGAAACAGTCTGATTTTCAAGCTGTCAGAGTTGTATTAAATTAAATGCTTGGACAAGAAAAATGTTTTACAAAAATTTATTGCATCCATCAAATACTTAAAGGCATTCTGCATTAAATACACTATTTACTTCTTAATAAACAAAACTACTGCAAACATATTAAACAGTACCATTTAAAAGATCAGAAGGACCAGTAATAGATCATTACACAACATAAGATGAAAGCATACAGCACTGTCTGTCATATTATGACCCACTTGGATATTGCATTTTGGCAAAAATGATTTCAAGACTATTAATATTCATGTCATGCACATCCAAAGGTATGCAAATAACAGAACATCTAAACTAGAGACTTGCAAACATGAAAGCTCCCACGCTACAAATACCCAGTAGGTACTACATACCCTCTTTGGCCTGGAAGAAAATAGGCAACTTATCTGAATAGTAGGTAAACTATTTAAACACTTTGTGTTGAGTAAACAGAAAAACAAGCTTTTAACTTCTGGAAATTTGTTCCATCTTTTTACATTTTATCTCTCTGATTTTGGTGCTAAGTACATCGCATGCTGAATGTAAAATTAGACTGCAGTTACCAGTTAACATGTCTGAAGGTTGACAAAACTGTTTATTGACAAAATACCTCCCCGTATCATAAATATATAGTCAAAATATTCCCTAAATATAAACTTAAACAAATATTCAGCTTTAAAGGAAATTACAGAAACTGATTTTTAGAACCTAATTTGGTATTACTGATTTGTTCATTATCAGTTGGGTTAACTCTTAAACTAATGGTGAAGGTCTGTCAGTAACATTTGTACTGTGAACACTGAACTTTGACAAAGTGTATTGGCTTAGTTATCCACCAGAAACACTTCAGAAACAAGCAAAAAAAGAAAAAAAAAAATCAAAACAGGACTGAAATTAAAGCATCATTTAAAAAAAACTTGTATTACCATTGCTTACACGTTCTGCTTATGACCCTGTGCTGTCAAGACCCTAAAGAGCATCTTTCTTTAAAAGTTAAATTGATTAAATTTGATGACTGAAACTACATCATCAGCACCATTTTGATGCCAAACTGAGGTCCGTAAAGGATATAAACCAGTGTTTTTAAAATTTACTTCAGCCATATACCAAAAGATACAACTCTGTGAAACAGATACCGTGTTCTAAACTAGTAAGGCTCAGAAGCAGAAAAAGACTCCATCAGCAATTGTGCAAAGCTACAAAGCTGGTCCCATACATGCTATATGGCAAAAAAAATCAGTTTCTGAAATACTGTATAAAAATTTGTTGAACAGCTCTTTAGTCTAACTACAGTAAGTTCAAAAATCAAACTCTAGCTCGTAACTGATCAATACTTTATGTTGTGCATTCACTCGTTAGGAAATGAAGCTTTTACATTTTCTAGCCAGGCTAATTTTGATAACTACAATGATAAAATATGACATGTCTTAATAAACTAACTATATCTTACATAGATTTGTTTTTATTGAACTCAAACTGAAGCGATACATAAGCCACAAATTTGAGAACACTTATGCAAGACTAAAAATTTATATGCATACTTAGTCTCTTTGATATCCTATGCACAAGTGCTTGTAGAATCAGGTCCTTAGCTAACACATTAGTGACTTCAGTTTTTCTTTAATGGATTAAAAACTCATTTTAATTAACAGCTGAAAGTATTTGTAATACTGCTTTCTCCACAGTTTTCTCTTTATTGAGAAAAGACGTTTCAAATAAAAAAAGCTAAATTAGGCAAAAGCAATAACCAAGTGCAATCTGTAAAGATCTCAGCACTGCATATTGCACAGATCTACTCACTAGCTGAAATTCACATTTGTCAGAAGTAGGTTTTAGACCTGCCTGAATGAAAACACTTGTCACAAAACCCACGTTTTTCAATGGGAACATAAAATGGACAGTGCTGCAGTGCGTTTATAACACACCCTATGCAAGGTGTGTTAGCTAACACTTCTAAATACTTTCTTTGCATTTCTGGATTTTGGCCTCTGTTTTCTGGCCCCTTGTTCAAACTTGCGGGAAGCCTGTGAGCGAGTCTTTACAAGGCAGGCAGTCCTGGTTTTTACAACCTGCTTGCTCTTCCGTTGCGCCGGTTTGCGCCCACGCCTAGGGTGTGTTATAATCTTTTTTAAGTCCTTATGGATGGAATCATACCTATTCTCAGGATCGTCATCATCATCATCTTCCTCCTCCTCCATTGGAACAGCCCTTGATTTAGGGTCTCCCTCATCTCCTGGGGGAGGAAGGGGAAACAAAAGAAATAAGAAAACGCTTGATACACGTGAAAGCAGCAATAAGCAACACAGCACATGAACTATTATCTCCATCAAGGTATCCCATGGTAGCCAGGCTGGAACTAGAGCATCTGTATGGTCCCTTTCAACCCAAACCACTCTATAATTCCATGATCAAGAATTCCCATATAAAAACAGCTTGTTAACACCACAACATTTTCACTGTATAACCAAAAAGCTATCTGGACAATACAAATAAGTACTTTTATTAGGACAAGTACCTAGCTTTTCAAGTAGCCTGTTTGTCCATGATATTTTTGCTACTACACACAACATGCAATTGTTTCCTTATCGTATACTATGAAATTATTTATTGTTTTTACACTAAAACATATAAACATTGAATACTCCAGTTACAGAACTTCATTTCTGAACTGTAAGAAGTTACTAGCTCCATTTCAGGAGCTCTGCCACTGAATTTACAGAAGCTAAGAAAAATATATATATCTATATAGAATATATACTATAATGCAGAATCACTTACTAAACTTCTCATCTGCCTCGCTGCTACTAAGAATTATCTGAGAACAATAATCCTTCCCTGTTTTTCCTTTCTCTCAAAGACAATGCACACACATTTGCTGTGTATTTGTGAAGACCTATTTTGAAAAATGAACGTTATCCTTACAGTAAATATCAAAACTCAGTTGTACAACATGGTTATCATCTCAGATGGAAAGCATGTCAAACAACACTGAATGCAACACAAACTGGGAAAGACTAGCACAACATGACACCTCCTCATTCCTCCACACTTTCCTAGCTGAGCTGAAAGAAATCCAGATAGGACACGATTTTTAGCAGACTCCCATGCCCTCCCACTTTCTTTTCTCTGACCTGCACACCAGTCAAATCTTCAGGACAGTAATATTAAGCATTCAGAAAAAAAAAAAAAAAAAAAAGAGACCTTAACATCCTAATCAACTGAGATCCCCTTGTTCATTTCTACAGTGCATTTCTACCTGTCGGGAGCAGACCAGAACTAGGCTGTGCAAGGCTTGCTCTGAGGTGTTTCAAGACACCCTTGTCCTGGAATTAGTGCTACACGGTCCTGTCAGAGATCTGGTTAAGAGGTGATCAGAGAAGTCCCTCAATCTCAGGCTTGGATAAATAGAAATATCCTGCTGGTTAAAATGCATTCTAGGTCTCATTCACTCAACACCTTGAGCTTGTTCAAACACAGAAGTAAACCTGAAGTCAACTGAGAGTAAGTGCAAGCTTGCCTCCTCACAAAGCACTATAATCAAGTTGGCTTCTCATAGAACAATACAACAAACAAGGCTGGAGGAGACCTCTGAACGTCATCCCCTCCAACTCCCTCCTCAAAGCAGAGCTAACTGCAAAGCAAGACCAACTGCTCTGGACCCTGTCAAGCCTTGAGTACCTACAAGGTTGGGGAGTCCAAAATTTGCCAAGGCAACCACTTTCAGGCTTTGCCCATCCTTCACGTGAAGAACTTTTTCTGAGTGTCTGATCGGAATTCTCCTTGCTACATGCCACTTGTATCTAGCCTCCCATCCTGTCGCTGTGCATCTGGCTCAGCCTTCTCTATACCACCCCTAGGGAGGTCAGAAGGCAGCAGTGAAGATTCCCCAGCTTTAGCACTGACTCTCCAGGCTAAACCACTCGGTTCCCTCTCAGACTGGCTCTCCCATCAGTCATCCCACATCACTGCCTCATTCTTCTCATTTGTAAGCTGTTAACCCTCAGCCTACTTGCTGAGCCAGCGATGCTGAGAACTGCTGCATATGGGTTACTGTCAGAGTACAATCAGTTGTGTATCTATAGGAGTGTTAGTGCATTACTATGCAAAGAGTTCACATTATTTGCAATCTTCCTCAGCAGTGGTGTCATTGGGGAATTACCATTTTGGCAGCTGCCAAGGAAAATCCCTGAAAATCCCAGTACTATATGCAGAGATTCAACTGAACGTACTCCATCAGAAGACCTTGAAAAACAAGCTCAGTACAGGGCAGTATTATGCAGATTAAGAAAGTTATTTTCCATCTATTATTCTACAATGACACAAAATACCATTAATCAAGCTTTGCTTTCTTGCAGGATCATAAATCCAAGGAAGCATATGAAATGCAACCGTTGCATCTTTAAAAACTAACAGCTTCCCAGAAACTAAATTGCAACATAACCCCATGAAGAAATGGGTGGGCATCAAGTTGGTAGGAAAAAAAGAACATGATGTCTTATGGATGAAATTTTAATTTGTCTCTCCCTAGAAAATATCCTCACAAAAATAAACTGCCTTTGCACTCAGCAGTAACACTTAGAAGTGTCTGTCTACAGAGGTTTTCCGGGAAAGCCAAAACTCTACAATGTCCCTTCTGCTATCTGCACAAATACATTGCAGTTTTATTGGTTGTTTAGTTGCAGTTTCACCAATGCCTGGAAGTATCTGAGCCAACAGTTACAGTAAAGTCACGCACAGAAAGTTCTATGAAACATCATCAGAAGCAAGTGGAAAACATCTTCCCTGTCACTGTAATCAACAAAAAGATTTCTTTTTTTTTTTGGTTGCAAATTAATTTCCTAAAAACACCTGTGGTGTCCAGCAACGTGAAAACTCCCTTCCTTTTGATGTTCCGTAAAGCCAAGCACTCAAACCCAGCAGTTCTGTATTTCTATTGATTTCCGAAAGACATTAGACATCGGTGAAGAAGCAGTTTATCTTGGCAGGACAAAAACAATTCTTACTATTCAATCTGCTATGAAAACATTAATTGGTGACACTTCTGTGAACAGGTGCTCTAATGCCCCATGGGTCTCATCAGGAACAATCGACGTGATTTTAAGACGTACACTCTATTACCGCAAGTTTGAGTCATCTCCACTGCATAACCAAGTGTCACTGCAGTTCAACACATACCTACTTGCTTAAAACTAGCTTCTGCTGAACTGTACTGAGGCAACCAGAGAACAGACAGGCTTTTGAAAGCCATGCGGCAAGGAAATACCTGCTGGGATAAGACTATGATTACAGCTTCTCAAGTCTCTCCACTTCCTAAAGATTTCCCCTGACGTCCTTTACTCCAGAAGCAACAAACAACACAATAAATTGTAATGGTGCTTCTAAAATCAGCATCAGAAAACCTAACTGGCTACAAACTTTTCAATGTTTGCTTGCTTTTGAGTATTTTCACTGCTAGATGAGTAAAACATTACCCAACTCTTACAATTTCCTCCATTCATATGCTAATAATAGGCGTAAATGAAAATCTTTGCACACCTGATGACTGACAAAATCCTGTGCCAGCAGACAGCATTAAATTTTCAGTCACTGGCATAATTTTCTGCTCATCACTGCTTCCATCACCTGTGGAATTCTGCTCATCATTTTCTTCCTTATCAGATGAGGATGAAGAAGTGACAACAACCTTTTTTGACACTTTCTTTTTCTCTTTTAAGTTATTCTTTTTACTTTCTTTCACTGACCCTCTTTTAACCTTTTTCTTATTGCCTTCATAAGACTCCTCATCAGAAGAGGATGAGTCATTCTGTTCTTTTTTGGTGATTTTCTTTTTGTGACTTATTTTTTTCTTTTCTTTAGTTTCACTTTGTTTTTTATTCCGCACAGCATCTTCAGAAGAACTCTCCTCTTTCAGAGGAGATTTCTCAGCATCGGAAGACAAATCAATCTGTTCTCTTTTCGATCCCCTCTCTCTTAAATTCCTCCTTTTCTTTTCTTTAGCCATTGTTTCATTTTTAGTTTTGTCATTTTCAGAAGAATTGCAACTGCCTTTCTCTGGGGACGACTTTTCAACATCAGAAGAGGAATCATCATGTTCTTTCTTGAAGCTTTTCTTCTTCAAATTTTCAGATTTCTTCTCTTTTCTTTCTAATCTTTTTTTGTTCTTGAATTTCTCTTTTGGAGAATCCAAATTCTGTTCTTTCTTTGCATGTTTCTCAGCACTCTCTGAAGAGGAATCTTCCTGTGCCTTTTTTTTCTTCAAATCCTTATTTTTCTTAACTTCACTTGGCTTTACACCTTTAGGAGAGCTCTCCTCTTTCTCAAGTAAAGACTTCTCCACATCAGAAGACTCATCTTGCTTTCCCTTTACAGCTTTTTCTTCCAAGTCTGTGTTTACCTCTTCCTTAGCATCTGACCCGACACTAATTTTTTTATCTTCAGAAGAATGATTAATCTCCTTCTCTGGGGATGACTTTTCAGCAGCAGCATCTTCAGATTTACCTCTCTGTTTCTTCAGATTTGTCTTTCTTTTGCTAACTTTCTTCCTCTGCTCTTCCTCAGAGGAATCATAACTGTCGTCTTTTCTGGAGTATTTTTTCTTAGCTTTTTTTGCAGACTCAATTTTACTCAAGCTTTTTATCTCTTTTTCTAACTCAGAATCATAGTTTGAAGAATCTGAATAGTTCTGTCGTTTCTTTTTTGCAGCAGCAGAATTTTTGGCAGATTTGCCCCTTTTAGCATCTAAATCTGAACCAGAACTGGAACTTTTTCTTTTTCGCTTTCCATTTTCATCCTTTACTGGTTCTTTCTTCAGAACATTGGAAGGCTTCTGATCATTTGCTAGTGCTTCGCTATTGCTATCAATATCCGAAGAACTGCGACTCATCATAGCTACTTCTTTAAGAACAGCTGGCATCTCATCAGAATCTGAGCTATTATCTAGTATATTTGGCTTTTTTGATTTAGAAAGCTTATTAGGCTTAGGACCATCAACAGTACTGTCAGAAGAGTTTCTTTTATCTTTTTTCCTCCTCGGTTGTTTTGATGATTTTCTCTTACGTTTTTCATTACACGTGTCATTGCTATCTTCTTCCGAATTTGACGTTAAAGGATTCATGTCTGTTTGGCGCCTCAGAGGCGTGGTCTTCACACGGGGTGATCTCCTGAGATCAGATTCCTCTGCAAGTGAAACGGTTTCATTCTCTGTGGAACGTTCACTGCCAGCATTATGATTTTGTTTTACAGAGTCACAGTTTTCTTTTGCAGGTACTGCATCAACATTCTTACTTCCCTTCTCGAGACTGCTGTTTTCATCTTTAACTGAAGACTCCGAAAGGGAAACAGGAGTCAGTTTTACAATCAGTTCCTTTGATCCCTTAGCCGAAGCTTTTAACTTAGATCCACTTTTGGTATCTTTCAAAGGAGCGTTCGATTTCATATTTGAGTTTAGAGTCTCGTGATCTGTTCCTGCATTTCCACTGCCTTGCTCATCCGCTGTAGTCTGAATTTCCATGGCAGATTCTAGAGTCTCAAAAATATCTTCAGGAACGGATGAGGGAACAGACACTATATCCATGTCTAAAGCCTCTGTACTATTAGGTTCATACTGAGGTTCTTCATTTCTGCCAGACTTTTTCTCTTCACCAGTTGCACGTTTGTTATCTGTTTGTTCCATTGTTGGAACACTTTGATCCATTGGCTCATTGTCAGGCTGTTCTGATGCAACTTTTTCCTTCTTCTTTACAGTGTCATCCTCTTCTAATGCTGCATGTTCCTTTCCTTCATCTTTCTTCACCTCATTTTTTTCTGATCTAACATCAGTTTTTTTCTCTTTGGTATTTTTCTCTTTGATTTTAATATCCAATGCTTGAATCTCCAGGTTCAGACCTTCTTCTAGTGCCAGATGACATTTTTTGATGTCACCCAGCACAGATTTAAAAGCTTTTAGCTGACGAAGCTGCACGGCTGGGCTTATTTCTAAATTTTCTGCAGCCTTTTTCAAAAAGCTTACAAAGCTAGAATTCATATTTGCTGTAGTCTCAACCAGTTTTTTTGTTTTTTTAAGCATGTCTTTTGGCACCATTAGTGCTTTATAAGAGTAAGTCAGTGAACCTGAATATGAATCATCTAGTTTTTTTTCTTCACCATTGCAATTTGAATTATTTCTCTTTGGAGAAAATTTGACTGTGTGGTCATATATTTTACTTTTTTCACTTTCCACCTTGATCTTTTTTTTGTTTTGCTGCAGTAACTGTTCCAAGTTTTCAAAGACACTGTCACAAGCAGTGACCAAGTCCAATAGAGGCTCTGGATGGCAAATATAGCAGTGCCACTGATTATTTTCATCCAGTATGGTTGATAGCTCCTTTCGACCCAGGTTGCGCAAAATGCACTTTTTACAGAAGGCGTTATGGCAAAAGTCACAGCAAATCAAGTTTCCACCTTCAGCACACCACCTGAAACAAGACATTAGAAATATGAAAGTCTTATCTCCACATAATCAAGGCCACATATTTGAGAAGTTTGCATATTTTTCACTATTTGATAATGAATCTACACTTTAAAAATTCAGGTGATAAACATTAAGAAAAGCATGACTGAAAAGCATTTAACTGAATTAGAAAGTCAGAATATTGAGGTGTTCAACCAACAGTTCAAAAAGCTGAAAGGGCCAGAAATATCCAAACACTTTCAGCACTCATCTTAATCGCAAAACCAAAACTAATTAAATTTGATTTTCCATGTTTCTTATGAGAATTAAGAAAGTCTTTCTCTTCTGTTTTAGAGCAAAATAATCAGCTTAAATCTTTTTCTAGGCTTAGCTGGTATATTACTAGTGCACATACACAGCAAAAAAAAAATCACCTACATATAGATTGCATGGTCTTCAACCAAGACCTGAGAAGTGACTGATATGAAAGCTACCGAGCAGCACAAACTGCGCAATTTTCACTGGATTACTCATTTAAATGTTTGGCAGGTAGACAATAAAAATACTTTATATCAAAAGTGGGAGATGCATCTGGAAAAATAAAGTTACTGTGTCTCACAAGGCTTCAAATGTCATATTTTATCCCCAGCTTTGAACTGACGTATTTGTATGTTAGATGTTATTTAGTTAAAAATGTGTTGTCTTGCAAGTGTTTACTACTATATTTCTTTATAAAATGTTTTCTTGTTCATTATTAAAAGAAACAGTGAAATATTTACAAAAACCCTCTTGGTAAGAAACAACTGTTAATTAAAGCTCTTTTGTACTAGTCTTTATTCAATAATTTCATTAATGCAAGAGAAAGAAAACACGAACTGGTGGTGTTTATTCAGGTTCTATATACCTACCTACACTGTTCATCCATTCCATCTGAATCACGGCTTATGTCATCACTCATGTAATACTTGTAGCAAGTCTACAACGAAAGACAGAACAAGGAATTTTTCATTCAATCTCAAATGCACTCCAGTAAGCCATATGATTTCAACATGCACTAGGAGCAGACCATTAAAAGCACCAACTGAAAGGTATTCAGCATTCTACCCCTTAATGTTTATTATTAATCTAAAAAGAAAAAAGAATCATAGGTACAACAGGTCCTAAATCATCACTTATTTAGATAGCTCCAAGTTTATTTGAAAGTTATGTAACAGGCTTTTGTTTGATGACTGCATATTTGCATATTCTAGAACATGAACTGAATGTTTGTCTTCAAATTTAGGAAAGATTTTCTGCCTACATTCTAGGGACATCAACAACACAGTAAAGAAAACCATGTCTCCCTGATACACTTAATCCTACATAAATTAGTTTTCAGCTCTATGTTATTTATTCAGCAATCCCATACGATTTTAAATAAAAAAGTCTTCAGTATTCATCCCGATGTTAACATCGAAGGCTTCAATTTCCAGGTGCAGATAGCATTTTAATTAAAAAACTGGTAACAAGAGGAAAATAATACACGCAACTCAGCTAGCAGTAGCAGTGGCTTCAGGTGCTGAAGTTTTTAAACCAAATTTTCAAATCAGTTTCCAATCATTGCTAAAGGAAGTTCTCCTAAACTTGAAGGTCTACTTATACTTCTGGGATTAATACAAGCTATCAGCTAAATTCTGCCCTTACACCCAGTGAATTCAGAATCCAGAAGAGACTTCCACCTGAAGTGATCTGGAATACAGAGTTATAAACCACCCGAACACCAAGAAAAGCCAACAATATAAGCTGATGTTTAGACTCTCAGCAGTATACTTAAAGTCAAAGGAAAACATTCTCTGAAATAAAACTGGAAAGTCTAGGGCTTTTTACCTAAGCAGGAGGAAAGAATACATGGAAGACAGAATATGCAGGTCAGGGACTTCCATTCCCCTCTCACACATTAACGTATGGCCATGCTCAGTTAAGAAAAGATACAGAAAATTTGTGGGAAACAACAAATGACATCATTACTTAGCAGAACGCAGTCAGGAGCTGTTAGGGAACCCAACAACCTAAACAAGTTTCAAAACTGAACTGGATACTTGCACGTATCACACGAACATGTACAGTTACATATCAATGATTCTCAAGTCTTGGAAAGAGTTAGGACTCTAATGGAGATTGAAAACAGTCATCCTGAAAGCTAATTTGCCTGAAGCACGCTTTATAAAAGAAACAAGCCAGAATAAGTAGAAGAAATGAGCCAGAATATTAGACTATATGGACACGTCTGAGACAGTAAGTCAGCCAAATGCCTAACATAATTTGGGATCTGGGGGAGAAGCAGGAGAGAAGGGGAACGCTAAATATGCACAAATCTATCTCTGTATCTTCAGAGTTATCTTTATAAATACAGAATCTCTACAGATACAGAGATATGTAACAGAGAGATCTCTGTCTCCTTGAAAATCCAAAGGTAGGTCTCTGCAACAGGAGGCAAAGCCAGTTCCTTCCTCCCCTGCTCCTCATCTCTTGCATTGCTGGCAACTTACAACCCAACTGAAGCCACCATCAGCTATGTAGCTGAAGACCCAGATGTTATCTTAGGGCTAGAGACTAGATAATTGTTACAGAGGTTGCCATAAATTATGACAGTCCTGAGTCTGTATGTCAGTGAAACTGAGACGGCTTTGAAGCTAGCTTTCTACTTGTTGCTCTGATGGTGTTTTACATACAGTGTGCTTTACCAGGAGATCCAGAATCCAATCTGTTCTTATAATACACGTAGCAGAAATTTCAGACAGACTATTTAACATCACTAATACTCTAGTCTTAAAACTGTAAAAATAACTTACAAAGAAATCACAATGAGTTTAACTGAGGTATACAAAAATATTTTTTGTTGCTTTCTGCTTTAGTTTCCTTAATTATAACAGCTGATGACTGAAAGGTTTTTATGCTAAAAACCAAGAACTACTCCCACAAAAATCCCACCCAAATCGACTTATATGACATTTCAAACAAAAACAAACAGTACAAACTGTAGAACTGTTTACCACATACCTTACAAATAAGAACTTTCAGTGTAGGATGTCTATAGATTGAATCCTTTTGAAAATGGTTCACCTGTTGCCCACAAGCTGTACAGCTTACAATTCCATGTAGTCCTTCCTCTATAGAGAGGATTATAAACCACACATTAATTCTTTTTATTAATTTTTTAAAAGAAATCTGTATATCTATTTCATTTTCTTACAGTATGTTGGCCTGTTACGTTCTTTACCACCCAGTGTCAGAGAGATGTTTCTGCACTGCTCACCAGTTAAAGATTGGAAGAATTTTCCTCTAATTATTATACTCCACTTGGGATCAAAACACATCTTTTCCTTTGGGAGATCCAATTTGAATTAACTGGTCATCTCCTGAGATCACACCTAAATATGCAAGTCATCACTAAAAATCTTTCAAAGCCCTGATATCCTGTATAACCTTCCTCTTTTAGTCTTTAAATGGAATTTTATGAACACGGTTTGTATTACGATGGTTCTTTCACACACAGCTTTAGTTTCTCAGTGAAAAAGACTGGAAACCATTACAGAAGGTATATGTAATGCTTTTAAATAATGTCTGAAAAATCCTCTTTCAGTTTTGTTCCCTTCTTGATTTCTTGTTTTTAAAGTACGCTTTTGCTGTAACACGTACGTTCTCAACATCTTGCTGACTGTTCTCTTAGTTCTGTACCACTCTGGTGCCACGTATACATTTGGTCAAGAAACCATCTCTATGTTAATCCCTCAGCTCACTTCTAAAGGCAGTGAACTTAGGGTTGGAAGGCTTGCTCTCTGCCAGGCTATTAAACCAACTAATTAATACTGTAAGATATGAGACTCTTTTCTTTTCAGCAGCAATGATGCTTCCAAGGAGGAAAATCATTTGAGCATGCTTATACATTAAATTAATATGCTGTCAAAAACTTAATTTGGGATCAAGTAGACAGAGGTTTGATACAGGCTTAACTGTGACTTGCCATTTGCTGTCATGTTCAGTAAGTAGTACAAGGAAATTGCCTCAAATATTTAACTTCATGGTTCTAGTCTGAGTACAGACTATCAATAAAAAAATAACTACTACACAGAGTAAGAACCAAGCACCAACAGAACAATGTTAAGGAACTGAGTGGACATATACACAATACAAGCTACTAGCTATTAGCTCCTGAAGCACAATCTCAAATAGACTACAGTTCAGTGAGAACAGCTAATACATCCTTACAATTCAGTGAAAATACCAGGTCTGAAATTATGAATGCAAAATGTGTTGATTTTAACTTCAATGCATGCAATCACACATGTACTGCAGAGCTTGTAGATTTTCAAAACATCCCATATGACCTCAAAAGCTCAAGTGCCTGTTCCAAATGCTGCACTGTCCTTACTGGGTGTAAGAAATGGAGGGAGAACAAACTATTTGCTATCAAGTCCCAAGCCACTTCCACCTTCTCTACAAATTTGAGGGGATAAAATACTGCCTTCTTCCTAAAATCTGCAAGTTAGCACTAGAAAAAAAAAAAAAAAAAGATATTTTTGAGGCAAACCTTTGTAAACCATATTACTACTACAAATGATAGAGGTCCGAAGAAATGAAGTAACTATTTATTCATTAATACTAAGAAACTACTTAAAAAAAAACATTCCTAACTAGTTTGTTAGGAATTCCTAACGAGTTTGTTAGTAAAAACACAACCATAACCGTGCTGCAGACACAGAAGTTGCAAATAAGGACTGACACAATGCCTTTAAAGAGTGCTGGGTAAGACCATTTGGATGCTACAAAGGCAAGAGAGTTCCGTTACTACTGACATTTCTAACATAAAAAGGACACGTAACTCCTAATGAAAAGGTTTTTTTTGCAGACTGCATCTACACAAAGATGCACTGGCTTTTTTTCTTTTTAATTTTTTTTGTTCTTGTTTACTTACTCATGCTGTGCATAGAATTCAGGATGTCAAGCAGCTGGGACTACATGCTTGCCTGCTTAAATCCATAAATGATTGATCTTGCATGTGCACAGGCCAGGCACCTCACTGTGGCAGCAAGAGAGAGGCAGAGGGCCACGTCCTTTAACTAGGCCTGCTGCATGCAGCAGGTGCAGAATAAATGGATCAACACTATCTTTTCTGCACAACTGTTTAGACACATTCCTAATCCAGCTGTTCTTGAGGTAGGCTGTAGCCACAACTCTCTCCTGGTTACTCTTCCTGTTCTGGAAATGGGGACAACTAAGGAGAAGGCACTACCTATTCCATTTCATTCAAAGTCAACAGGAGCTTAACACATATATGGGAGAGCTTTAAAAATAAATCAGACAAAGATTACCAGCAGTGACACAAATACAGCTGAGTTTGCCCTGGGTAAAGGCATGGTCTATAACTCTTACTATTCCTTCCAAAATAATTGTCTTCTGCAAGGCACCAACACATAAGTAACCAGTCCACATACAGAAACGAGGGCCCTCAAATTCTCTAGGGTCTGAAAACTAAAGCTGGAAGGGCAAGTTATGAACTGTCCTGAGGACACGCACACAGTCCACAAAGCTCAAGCAGAAGTCCTAGCTTTCTGATATTATAGCCCTGAAGATTTCAGTTGGACCTCTTGTAAACTGTTAAACACAAACGTAAAAAGTATTTCCCTACATGCTAAGTAGGATGTCTTCCATTAATACCACCGAACTCTCAAAGACAAATAACTTAGAGAAAGCATTAGTGCTCAAAATGTGATCAAACACATGCTTGTGTATGCACAAGCAAATTTCCTCGCAGTTGTGTTTTACTTCTCATCAACCACATATGATAGAAATAACACTTATAAAATTACAGTAACTTTAAAAGAGAGTATCTCAAATGACACAATGGGAAAAGTTAGGGTCCTGGGTACTGCTGCTGGTGTGTGAACTAAGGTACTGCTAGGAGTATTAAAGAAAATACCTGATTTCTTATTGGCTAGTTTGTACGTAACTCCCTCCTCACCCCCTTAAGTTTTGGAAAAATATGAGAGAGAGGAATTTGTTATCCTTACAAGCTACCTAACTTCTCCTGAGTTTTAGTAGAGGTTATGAAAAACCAAGCTAGCAAAGCAGCTTCTCCAAAATAATCTTTAGAAGGGCACACCAATGGGGAATCTCCCCCAAGTTTAAAAAATAGACAAGAGAAAGCCTTTGAATTCTCTCAGAGGCTTCAGCTTTCTTGTTAGCTCACTGATTGGTAGCTATGTCTATACGTGCCCCTGCTCAAACACAATCATTTTCTTGGTGAGTCAGTGACCATCCCCTTACCAATGCTGTTCCAACAGAATTCCTTAAAAAAGGAACCATTAACACCTGCTTGCAAGCAAGCAACTGTTCTCAATACAAAGCAAGAAGGGTCCATATGGAGTACCTAATGATGCATCCTATAGCTACTGAAAATAAGAAGTGTAATGAGAACTAATCTTAGCTTTCACTGCTGCATTGCAGGGGCAGCAATGGAGGCTAATTTCAGCCAGCTAGAATCCTTAATGAACAAAAAGCCAGAAGAGTGGAGGTATTTTTAGGATAATTTATTAGAAATATGAACAATTTTTAGATGTACCAAATGTGGTCATAAGCAGCAATTTAAACCCGTTTTAATAAATGTTTTAAATTGTATTTACCTCCACGCTTTTTGGGAGCTTCGGGTTTCATTTTAACGGTATTTCTGCTTCTAAATTCAGGCCCTTTAAAATCATCTTTGTCTTCATTCAGCACTGGCTCAGGCTGTACAACCACTGTACCTAGAATAATTCCATTTAGAAATTGGAAACCATTACACATCCAAATGAAGTGCAAGAGTCTTGTTTAAATAAATGCCAACATAGTATCTTTAAAAAAAAGTGCAATTTGTTGACAGTTTCAAATGCACAGGTGTTCACAGCACAAAAAAATTAAACACCACACACTGCAAACTGTGTCCATTTTGTAACTGTAGGACAAAAGCCAAAGGCTATGAGGAGCAAGTTGTATGCTCTCTGTCCTGGTGGGATATGTGCAGAAGTGGATTATCAAACTGCTGGGAATTTATCAGTACAGGAATTTGCAGTGCAATGCTGCAACTGAAGAGCTTGGGTTGGGTCACTTAAATCTAGTAGAAGCCTAAAAGTAACTACTCTTCTCTCTCTCTTCCCCCTTCTATCCGGTTTCCCTCATCTTAATTTATTTCAGCATGAAATAAATAAAAGAACAATGGAATAAAACCTTTTTTCATCCTAGTAAAATTTAGAAAATCACTTTTTATTTAAACAAAGACCAGTAATAATCAAAATTATGTGAATTAAAAAACATCTTTCCTACTTAGAGCTCAGTTTTAATACTTTTGGTGTGAGGACACTGGAAATAATTCAACATTCTGAAAAAAAGTAATTTTCAAGTGACTGTTTTAATGACTGCTACTCATGGAGTAAAACAGTAGCAGTCCCTCCAATGTTTCCTGTAACTTTCAGAGGTAAGAAATGGAGAATAATCAAAATCACACTATAGTTAAGAAGAACAGGATGTAAAGCTTATAGTAACAACTATTTAAAAGGTTGCTTAAAAATAGATTTAATAATTAAATTTTTCCCCCCACATTCACTTTTACTTCTTTTGATCTATTTCTCCTCCAAAGACAGAACAGTAAAATAAGTAAGACTTGCAAGTGACAGAGTTTGAGACTTCTACCCAAGAACAGAAATATTTTCTCTGCTATATGGTGGTTTCGTACACATGGCCATAGACATCTGAAATTAAGCCATCAGCACATCCTGGCATATCCACATATTACAGGATGCTGGGTTCAAAATTAAAGGTGCTTGGAAACAGGACTTCGTCTTCTAAGTGTTTGTGCAGGGGTCGGGCAGGGAGGTGTGCACGTGTATGTGAATGTGAATGTTTATACATAAAAGCCAACAGGACCTAGAAGAGGTATTTTACTAATACTTGTGCGTTCTAATTAAATATTTACACTGCATCATAATCTTCGCTAATTTGCTGAATTCAGATACAAAGAAAGACATGAACTACCTTTAGGCAAGCTTTTCATATCAACATCATTTTCTGAGTTTTCATTTGAATTATCTTCATTTACAGTCTCATCTAAGATTTGTTCATCATCTGATCCAACGTATTTTGTCACAATTGTAGGTTTCCTGCACAGACAGAAAAAAAAAACATGCTGTGACAAACAGTACATCCTGTGATACAGGTAAACCTAATTGGGGAAACCTCTATTTTAATTCATTTAAAGCACAAGGGGGGATGCTCTGAGTTATTACAGTAAGTAAGCTTTACAGTAATTTTCTTATTAGGACAAGGAACTCTTCCCTCCTATGCAAAATAAAAAGATACACTAATAAAGGATTTTTGTTTCACATTATTTGCTGTATGGTTTTGTGGTCATATCAAGGTTTCACATGCTTTTAAAAAGGTATACAGGAAGTCACATTTTTATAAATAAAAAAAAAAAAAAAAAGCCAGAATGAAACCCAAGTGGATGTCTACTCAGAAATGTTATACATGGTTCTAAGTTTAAGAGGCAGCCCGAAGAGAACACACAGATATTAGCAAATGACAAAAAGCAGCTTGGCAGAAGAGACACTAGCAATGAAATAAAGGAAATGCAGAAAGAAATTAAAAAGCTGACTGTTGAATATAGAGATCAGTCTCCAGAATTTCACACAAAAGTAACTCAGAACTAACACCTTAACGTGAAGGAATACACGATGTCAGGGCAGGGAAAAAAAATAGTTTAATTTCAATAATTGTCAGTAATACCTAGGTATTACTGAAGGTAACAAAGACTACTTAGGTCAGTGCAGGATGCTGGTTTTTTCAGTATCAGGCACAGCGTGGTAAGTACATGAGGGACACTACATTTAACGATAGACAGGAAGCAAAAACAAAACTGCCAAAATTATATAAACAAAAAAGTTTATCAGGAGACTGCATTCAGAAGATGAGGGAGAAATTAAAATCAAATATGAAACCACATTTGCAAATACAGAATCAAGCCAAATACAAAAAGGAAGAATGAAGAGTGTTATTTAATTCCAGCAAATATGATACAATAAACAAACTTTGATAAATACGAGACTGAAAAGAGATATATACCGCTTAAGAGCAGTAAGAAGGAAGATGCTCAAATTGTGCACTTAGAAGAGCTCACCTATCTACACAGCATAGTAGAATAATAAAAAAAATCATGAAGGACATAACCTGAATGAGCATCAGCTGAGAGTAAAAATGAGGAGTTCTATTAGAATAAGCCTGCTGTTATTTAGGTCACATATAATTTGTCTTCTTCAAACTGCAAACAGTTAACTCCATACTTTTTTTTTTTACTTTTTTTTTTTATAACAAAGAGCAAAAAGGGATTATGCAGAAATGCAGCAAATGACAGCTGCTGCACAGGACAAGTTATTAGCACATTTTGATTCTACAGTCTCTTAATAAGGTACATGAAGCTTTTTTTCTGTATGCCCTAGCTTACTTTTTTGGGAGAATCCCATGTGTTGAAAGAGCAAGAGTAAAGTAATTGTATAAGCACCTTTGTCCCAAAGAGCCCGAAGCTGCAGGATAATCTTGTCATCTCATTATAAATAAATAAAAAAAATAGCTTTATGATCTTAGCTTCTTGACCTTGAAAGACTATTGGAATTGTAAATGTGCTACAAGGCATTTGTTTTACCAGAACTCTGTTAACTTAGTGGACCTAAAGTGGTATACACCAAAAGCATCTGGTATAGTACAAAGACTTGGCAATACTTCCATAGGACTAAAAGTAATTTATTTCCTTTTCTTTTCCGAACCAACCTTTTTGAACGTGATGATCCTAAGGACTTCATTCTTTCTGAAGAGCTGCTGCCCTAAAAAGAAGAAAAAAAAAAAGTCACTGCATTGTGACCATGACACCTGTCAACAGAACAAGCTTCCTACATTAACTCAAACACCACCAAAACATCTCAGAAGTCTCCGGCTCTTACAAAATAAAATAAATCAACAGAAGCAATAATAAGAAGTGACACAATTTCAATAGTCAAGCCAGTTCAGTTAACCAAAACCCACAGATTTAGTTTAAGCAGACTTAAGACTCCAAGGAGTCGTAATTCCTTTACAAACATGTTTTAAAATAGATGTCACCAAACTCTAAGTCACTAATCTAATGCCCACAAACCTCACTAACCATCTATCTTGAGAGAAATTAAGAGAGAGTGCTGCTGTAAATTAAATTGAGACATTCACAGAAATAAACTGCACATCTCAAGCACTCTCTCCATGAAACTGAGGGAATTTTGCCCTTGTAATTGTCAGCTCCCACCAATGTGCTGTAAGTTCTCAGCTTTCTGGAGCAGGGAAAAGAACAGGTCAGATAAATGACCATTCGGAATCACAAACAGGTCTGGGGCCTCTGAGTCTGTGCATCTTCGCCGCAACGGTAACTCTTCCGCGATTAGTGCACAGAAGAATGGTCTAACTCACCTCACAGTGTAAAACAACACTGAGCACACACACCTCTCTGTCTCTGTACTGCTGCACACTTTCACTTTTTATAAAAGTCACTGGGATTCCTCACAGCACCTCAGTGCTGCAGTAGCTTACACAGCTCTGTGAGCATCTATTGTTATCTCAGTAATATGGTGCGAGTGTAAACAAGGGAGACCAATTCTTTTAAGCAAAAATTAAATAGGAGCCTGTTTACAAGCAAATCAAAGAACAGAATTAAGGAGAAAAATAATAACTGTATTTCTTTAAAAAGAAGTCACTTTGCAATACACTCAGTCTGAATAAATTAACAACACTGTGTTTCCTAGCAAAAATGCAGTTGCACACTTTAGGTAAGCATAAGTTAACTCTCTGAAGTGCATTAGAGACATTTTACCCAGGAATTATTGTACATCAGAAAAAAACAGAGAAATCATCCAAGTAAACCTGTGTATTTCAATAATTTAAAGAAGGGGATGAGGGAGAAGCAAGATGGCTTGCATATGCCTAAATCACATCATCATTCAGAATTTTAAATTTACTTTTGAACCCATTCTATAATATTTTACAACTAAAGTTTCTATTCAGCAGACAGAATGTTTTCTGCATACGATTCTGACAACGGTTCTTTAAGCATTTATTGTAAACAGCAACCAAGTGAACTCTGTTCCCTACACACCCACACCATTCATTCTGTACTAGTCATACAACTGAAATTCAAAACCATTTTTATTCCTACCTCTTCTCTGTTGTTCTCCATTGATGTTGGACTACTCTCAGGTTCTCTACTTTTACCTACAGAGATAAAGGAAAGAAATCCACTGAAACGCAAGAAATATTAGCAGTTCTTCACATTGCATCTCATAGCATTGTTTATATTTCATCGGTGTAAATACAGATGACTGTGTAACTTTCACAGAACTTTGCACAACAGCAAAACACAGCTGACTGCATGGCATAAATCTCACAGAAACCATACAGAATTACTTTCAGTTTTTTAAGTTGCTGCTGGGCTGAAAGAGAGCCTTCCCATTGCTGAAGAAATGAGAGTGCAGCTGTATATGCAAGGATAATAGAGTCAGTGTATTTAAAAAAAAAAAAAAAAAAAACTCTAAGTATTTTTCTTACATGTTTTGACATTAAAAACACCATTTTAACTCTAGGATCATGGAACTGCACACAAAAATCAGTGTATGATAGAGAATTCTCATTTCTTGATCTTAGTACCTGTGGAATATAAAACCTAAAGACAGGTAACTTATGACTACCTGTTCCATGCACCCGTCCTGGTGATGGAGGGGAGTTCAGTGATTTAACGATACTCATACACAGTTGCTCAAAAACATAGCAATAGCACTATTTTAATAGATGCACTACTAAAAAACATGCAAATATAGTGATAGTGTATTAAAAGGATGAGTATCGTTACCTTTTGTGATAATAGAATGAGACTGCTGGTATTGCAACTTACTATTTCCTGATCCTTTACTCTTGGGGGAAAACTAAAACTATAGTATTTTATATTAAATAAATAAATAGAAAATTGCATGCTGAGTATTTGACTTTGGCTAAAATGTACCCAAACAATTTAGCCTAAATTATCCGGCCATTTCTGCATGCAAAGCTGGAGAGGGGAATCAAAACAGATAAACAAAGCTTCTGCCCCCACCCCCTTTCAATACATAAAATCTCCTGTACGGAATAGTAGTGGCTTTCCCCCATTTTGAGGGGAGAACCTGAAATCTGGCAGAAGGGTTCCATTTCCTTTGGAGATGGGACCCTGCCTCACTTCTACTTTTGACCAGTTTTGCCCAAGTACTAAATCTATTGAAGATAACCCAGTTTGTATATGCTTAGTACAGGTTTCTTCGATTCTGGTAGATAAAGCCTGCGGATTCTGCCTTCTGGCTGCCCATGCGCTGTTCCCGAAAGCAACTGAACATGCTCCCTCATCTCAGCTTCTACATGCGCCATCCCCGCATTATGACCGAGCATGCTGCATCCCCTCCCAGCTCCTAGCGCTGACCAAACTGCACATGCTCCATCCACTCCAGGGCTAGGGGAGCACAGGATTTCCCCTGTGACTGCTGCTCCAGGGCCGGTCACTTGAAACAAGAGCAGGAAGTCAGTCTCTCCTACGCTCTCAGTGATCCTCCTGCTGGCACCCACGCAATGTAGAGGGAGACATCCGATTCGAATGCAGAGAGGATAAAGAAACATTATTAAGGCTGTAAAATCAAGTGCTCAAAAATTAAGAAAAGCCAGAATCAGGGTCTTATCAGTGTAATTTCACTTATCGCTCCTACAACCTAAGCATCACAGTACAGTTAACTCCACAGCAGTGCACAAGATCAAGTGCTCAACGAGCAACCGTTTCATATTTCAATTGAGCTGTGTTCAATTGACCTGTGTGCGTGGCAAGGACGTGCTCCAGCTTCCTCGAGCCACAGCTAACCATCTTCATCTTTATCATCACCTCTCTCCTTACAACACCCCAGTTAATAAGTCATATATCCTCCAAATTCTGGAACACTATGAGATCCCTGACTATAAACAACTGATCTGGCCCCAGTCTTGTCCAGTATTTACACGGGATAGGCATTCTGTGGTAAAACATATATATATATATATAGTGTAGTTCCTAGAGACATTAAAATTACGCACAGAAAGCTGGGAGGGGAAGTAACTTTGCACAGTTAATTCTGGCATTTCCTAATATTTAATTCTTGACTTTTCAACTTTAATATGTTCTCTTTTTAAAGAATAAAATCTCAAAAACAACACTGAAGCATGTCTGCTTTTAATTAGTCAGCGTACCTCTGTCTCAAAGTAAATGTGTATTTTGAGGCAAGTATCCAAATTTTACTTCATAACCACAGTGGATAAAGGCAGAAGATTTCTTTCAAAACAGTATGCTCCACAGCTAAATCTCACTTGGAAATATGTACATCTCCGCCAGTTTAATTTATTATTCTGTTTAAGAAGTTATTCGTGGGACACTTTCTCCAGTGTTAACATTTAATCGGACGTTGACACAAGGCAGATAGCACCACATGGCAGTAGACTCTCAAGATGAAACACTGAATGAAAAGCCGCACACACGGGTTTATTACTTGTGACAACAGTTTGAAAATAAACTCCACAGCACGGCCAACACACTCGCATTCTCCTGTGCCCTATCATTTCAGCACAACTTTTAGCTCATGGAACAGCAGAGTCTGAAAAGGTGTATACCTGTACCCAGTCCCAGTTAAATTTGGAAACAAACTGTACTTGGTACTGTTATGAAATAGTTTCACTTTTTTTTTTTTAATGACTGTAACTAAAATAAAACGTTTACAATTTGTTACTGATTTCCAACTAGGAAGTAAAAATTTCTAACACCAAATCTGACATACTACAGCACTCTGTTGGTTTTGTTTGTTTGTTTTCTAATGCTTCCAGACTAAATGTAAAAGTAGTTTTTAAGTAATTACAGAAGCATAACCTTAAGAACTTCTTCCTCAACTAGATGGATGGCAAAAGCTTTACTTAAGCAGAAGAAATAAAATACTGCCCTTAAACCTTGAGGAAAACTGACCATGGAATCCCTACCACAGCAAACACATGCATGTTTGCTTTCTCAGGTTTCACAGAAGGTAGAATACACCACCAGTATCAGCTCTATTCACAGTGAGAAAACATTCATAACTGAAAGAAATATTGCATCAAAGGCTAGACGTATTTATCAAGATGTCGCCACTTCATTAAATCACATTAGGACTTGGCATAATTGCCCCAGGAAAGTGTGATATAATGAAATCACAACACAAAGCTCTTTGACTTCAGAATCATGTGTATGTTCAAACTGAAAACAAAAGTGTCTTTTTACCTATGGTTTTGTTTTTAGATAACGCTGGAGGAGAATTTGCGTCCTCAGATTCTTCCGATGAGTGAGCCAAGAAGTCATGGAGTTTCTGCACCAATGTATTCAACTTGCTTTCACTGTCAAAACACAAGTAGAACTTGAAGTTAGCTACAGATCTTACGCTAGTCAGCAAGCCTGAAAGAAGAAAAGGGAAGTCCCGATTAATACATACCTACAGGAGAAACACAATTATCACCCAAACATTTGGTTCCACAAGGGGAATATCAAAGAAAATTTTAAAAAGACGTAGTTTTATTAAACATTGTGTTTAAAAAAAAACACCACCACACAAACACATAGGTGCAGCCTTTTTGACAAAGTACTAAGGACGTGTTAACAGAAACAAGAAATATATTTTAAACTGTTTTAAGCTAGACAAAAGTGACTTAAAAAATTCAAGGAAATCTGAGTTGCAATGCTACTGTGACGTGAACATAGTGGAAAAACTAATTTAAGATTCTACTTTGTAAGGAGAATCTAAGGCAGTACGAAGCTGAACAGGTAAAAAAAAAAATAAAATGTTGACTTCATTATTTAAAAAGTAATAATCTCCGGGGATATAAAACTCTACAAATAACAGCTTTTTTTTTTTTTTTAATCTACAATGTAAATAACAGGTACACTAAGTGTGACGAATCTACATGCTTACACAAACCTTATAATAAATCAACCTCACACATTTACACACACACACTGTATCCTATACTAGTTCTGCTGAAAACCAACCAGGTACGATCAGATCATGCCATGATCTTTGTGTACCAGTATTCGTAATTAATTTATACAGTCTACTACCCTGGGAATGCTCACAAGGCAGTTTCAGATACCAGGAACCAGTAGCCACGTATCTCTACTCAGTAGAGAGTAAGAGTAGTATTTGTAGTAAATTATTTGTAGTAAAAAGGCCCCACTTTTCCCCTATGTTTCCTCATGATGAGCACTTTATTCCCTCACATTTCATGGTGCTTATTTCAGACTTTTTTTCCACCCACAGCTTCTACAACCTCCCGAGACAAGTCTGTTTTTCTAACAGCAAGTCCCAGAGCAGGGCCAAGGACAGCCAGCCCCCAGACCACCGCTATCAGAAGTCACCACTCTCGGCTGCTTGGCTCTGCTTCCCTCCCAGCCGCTATCAATTCTCCGAAATCTGCCAGCCGATATGTCTGAGTCATCATCCCTTATCTGCTATTAGATACGGCTTCCCAAACTGCTGAGCTGCACTATCTGCTTCATAAGTTAACCCAGTTAAAGGACAGAGGCTTCTCTTCACTGTTTTCTAATCTCCTCATTATTTCCAAAACAGTCTTCTGATAGTACGAGGAAATAAGATTTTCTGTCGCCGTTCTACAGTTTGTGGGATCTTTTGAATATTTATCAGAAACTCAATCCTCTCACCTTTAGCATCTCTACTGTTTTTCTGAACCCATCAATAAATTTATTAACTCCTGACTCTCAAATTAACTCCTACTGCTACGGAAAATCACCCATTTCATAAAAAATAAGCATGCAGGTGAGAGATCCCTTGAGCAACATGTAGAGGGCATCATCATATTAATTCAAGTAACTACTTAAAACAGTGAAAAGTAACTGTTTGTACAACAGCATTAGGCATCCATCTTTAAAAAAAAATCGTTTAAAATGATTTTCTGAAGGACTCAAAACAAAATTGCATTTTGTCATGAGAAGATTTTTGTGAATGAGGACAGTTTTCTTTTGAGACTGTGATTTTGGACCACATGCCATCAATCGCTCAAGCAACTCTGGAAGACAGTACCAAAGCCTGGGTTATTCTTAAGTGCATCTTAAAATTGGTCTCTCCGTCTGTCTAAAAGTCTTCGGCTCTTACTACCAGATTGATGCTGCTATGCAACTGCCAGCCCTGGGACCTGTGCTTCCCTTCTTGTCACAGATGGAGGGCACACCTGGAAAACACTGCAGAAGATGACAGTGGTACGCACACTTCAGCTTTCAGAGACTGCATGCTCTTCAGAAAGGAGCTTAAATGGTGATTTGTCCACAGGAAGTTTTAAAAAATGGAAGAGTTGCTCAGGATTATTTGACAGTAGAAGCATGTAAAGAAATTTTATTTTCTTTCTAGGTGAAGAATTAATGCATATAAAGAAAGGCAACACAAAGTTAGTCCTTGGCACTAATAAAAAAAAAAAACATGTGGAATATAGTTTATAAAGCATGTGCTCTTTTAGTTTATAAATAACTTGTTTTGGTAATAACATCTTAGAAAATGAGAACTATAGCCAAGTTATACTATTTTTCTCAACATAAAACACTCGGAACACTGTGCGTGCATCTTCATGACCAACTTGGAACATGATCAGCAGCCAGCTATTGTCTCTTATCCTAACTAGCCTACAAGTATTGTTTTCCGAGCAAAAACATTCGTGCTGACACACCAAAAAATCTACGAACTAATACTAAGAAGCCTCCTCAGCTTGCTTTTCCTCTAGATTATTCAGCATTTTGTACCATAAGCCTGTATTAGCAGTAATAGGTCAAATTTAAGTAAAGGCCTTACACTTAATATACTTCTACACAAAGAAATTGTGATTTAGGGCAATGCTTTCGCACAAAATCCTTATTCCTTGTAATCTATTATCATAAATTGACACAATAGATTCATCCCAACAGTTAAAATGGGTACTAAAAAAATACAGAGGAGCCTAAAAACTTCAAAGCAGCTCAGGAGCACTAAGGGGAGCAGTCTCCCTCTACCGTGAATCAACTGTGCCTACGCTATTTCCTCGAGCTTCCAGGCTCACACATAAAGAAACAGCTTCACCACCACTCTAGAGCTATTTCAACACTGCTCAGCCTAATTAGAACAGGAACGAAAGGAGAGGTGTCCTACTATTATTGGTTTGGCCATGAACCGGATTTGTGACCTTGAGAAGTTACCGTGCAAGAGCACACTTTCTTACCTAAGCTCCGAGCGGGTGCTGGATGCTTAACCAGCACAGGCCTGGCCCTGAGTGGGAGAACAAAGTCTGCGTCAGGCAAACCATGCAGGAGGCTGAATGATGCTCCAAATGAGCCGAAGAGCAGAGAAGAACAAGGAGGTGGGGGCATGGGGAAGAGGTGGAAGTGTGGTATCCTCGTTAAGCTAACCAAGACACACACCCGATTCCATGTGGCTGTCACCCGCCGTCCCCCTGCGCTTACCCCATCACACAACTTGTTAGTGCATTCGTTTTCTGCCTGCTCTCCTCAGGCACCCTGAAAGCAGAGGTGGGGAATGCCCCATCTACCGTCAAGATCCAGAAGAATGTTTTAAAAATATTTTCCTTTCAACAAACGAATTCCCCATTCTTCCACAGCATCCCACCAACTTTTAGCCTAAGTGCTGCTCATCTGAATTTCAAATGGCTCTGGCAGTCAGCGGTCCAGGAGCCTTCCCAGCTTTGTATCCATCTCAGTTTGTTTACAAATACGTCTTGCAGATTTTTTCCTTTGAGGGTTCTCAACTGCCTTAAACTCAGCACTCGTCTGAAATCTTTGTTTACACCCTAAAAGTAGTTCAAGGGCACAAGTTTTTTAATCCATCTTTACAGTTGCTTCAAGTGAAAACCCAATTACTTTTCACTTTGGAAGCTGAAAGGAAATGCTGCAGAGCAACAACTATTAAGCGGACAAAACTAAACAATCCTTAAAAAATACAGAAAATTAAAACCAGATGTTCTTTCAAACCCCTGAACTGCAGACTAGCATCCTCTCCTTCAAACAGTACCGTCTGTGAAGGACAACTACACAACCCACAGCAGAAGTCTGCATGTTTTAATTAAGACAATGGCAAGAGAAAAGGCAAAACAGACTGCATGTTAGGACACAGTAAGGTTTGGTGCTGCTGTCCCAACGCAACTGAAGGCACCTCTGATGTCAAATGCTAGTGGAGATGCATCTAAGGCTCTCAAGGAGACCAGAAACCATTTTTCCTAACCTTTCCTAATTCTAAAGCATTACTAACAGGGTCACCTTTAAAAATATCTGCTTTACCATAAAGAAAGCTGAAATCGATGCATTTAATTGAACATCCAGATCCTAAACTGTTAGGAGGTATCCCTTTCCCCCCCTAAAAAGTGTCATTTGCTGTCCTACTGCCTAATTCTGAATGTAATCAGGCCACCATTCTGTCACCTGCAGACCTTCAGAAAAGATTTTCCTGAAGGAAAGGAGAGGTGTTAGACTTGCCCCAACACCATGATTTCAGTTACAAGGGCAGAGGCTGTACAGCAGTTTCAAACAAAAGCGCATCACCATTGTGGCTGAATACACAGGAATGAAATGGCTCAAAACTGCTGGAGAAGGAGAAAGATGATAAAAATCTACAAAAGAAGCTGCTCCCTAATCAGAAAAGGAGTGAACACACCTGAAGTGCCATAAAAAAAAAAAAAGCCTACTTCTCTCAGAGAAAATACATAACCAGAAAATAAAACAGCCTCTTATATCACTTGAACACAAGCATGTGTTTTACAAGGGCAGGGCCATAAAGCACTATTAGCTTTTATTGGGTTTTGTGGTGTTGTTTTTAAACTCAGCAATGGTTTTCCAAGAGCAAAGCAAAATGATACAGCATAGCTTAAATCAGATGACTATTTTGCAAAACACTTGTATCGATACACCAGCCACACCAAAATGAGTGCAGCTTCACAGCCAGGGTTCTCGCTGTGTGTTCGGGCTGACATGACCCAGCCCCACTGCCCAAGGACACAAACCCTCAGCGCCTGCCCACAAACGCCTGGTGCCACGCTCACTTCTCTCCTTCCCCCTCCACTGCAGCACAACAATCGGGGTGATCCACGTGCTGAAACCAATCCAGATTAGAAGTAGCTGTTCCTTCTGCTGAATTCATTTCCCTAATCACCGCTCATTGTACAAACGTCTCTGCAAGCGCAGGCAACTGAGATTTATGAACTTCAGTGGCAGCAGTACATGAACTTGAGCTGCCGTGCTAGGCTGGAGCTGCTCAGGTAAGGGAGACAAAGGAGCACAGCAACCTCTAGGCTGGGAGGGAGCTCTGGAGATCTGCTAGCCCCACGCCCCGCCAGCAGGCTGCCCACAAACACGTCCCGCCGGGCTCTGGACACCTCCAGGTGGAAACTGCACAACCTCTCGATAACCAATTCCAGTGTCTGACCTTTCTCATGGCAAACGAGTTCCCCTGCAGTCAGACAGACCCGTGCCACGCTGCACTTACTGGATCGAACACAGCCTGGAGATAGCTGCACACTGCAGCTCTGACTGAGAGGAGAGGCGGCCACCAGCACGTCACTGAACACACAGCTTCTGTTCTGAAGGCTTCATTAACGCAGGTTCCCTCTTATTTGGGTTAGAACTGACTCTGATCCACAGGGGCTTAATCAAGTGATACCTAGCAGAGTTCAAGACACTTGATGATGTGGATGAAATAACTCTGGAGTGTCAGCACAGCACAACAGGCTCAGACAAGTAAACAGAATTAGTTCTCTCCAGACACACAAGGGGAATGGTTCGAAGTCACTAAGAGACCCTTTATCACATTCAAGGAAAATTACACAATTTCTTTTTCTTTAGACGGTACCCAAACAACCCTAACATGATTTGGCTGAGTTACCACGCTTCAGTGAGAAGTGCAGTTTGTTTTTTTTAAATACACACACACACACCTCCTTTGTTAGTGGGCTTGACTGCTATATGGAAGTCTCTAACTTCCATGGCAAAACAGTCTGCCAACTTAAAACCACTGACTGAAGTCAACCCTTTGAAAACCTAAATACTGTGTTTTCATCTTTATGAGACAAAAATCATGGCAAACTGAGTACCTTCATACATTAATTCAGGAAAGGAAGCTGAAGCTAGCATATATTTAACCTACAAGAAAAAATACTGCTTAAAAAGTGGAAGTATGTTTCATTTAAAGGAGAAGAAGGGCTCCATCCCATGACATCACGTCCCTCTAATTCTAGAATTGCCTTCTCCTTTGTTTCAGTTGTCTTCCATTTTCTGGAATTTGTCAAAGACTCTCAACGAGACCTTATTCATTACAAACTATAAGAAGTAAAGCATGTTCCTTAAAGTCTTCCAGATACTCCCCATCGGGTTTGTTATCAGGTTTTAAGGGTTATCATCTTCCTGAAATGCAAGCTTTTCATTTTCCAAGGTAACAGTCATCTCAGTTTGCCCCACTAACAATGCCAAATTTATTGCCAAAGTTTTTGTTTCGCTTTACATGACCGATTTTATCCACCCAACAAGACTTCTACTGCTGGGTGTGTTGAGACAAATTCCTACAACTGTGCAGCTTTCAGACAAATGAACTGCCTAAACTGCACTGAAGTTGACACCTGGCAACAACCGGGGAAATCAAGGTCTTGATTTTCAGTTTCACTCCTTTTCTTTAAAAATAATAATTAAAAAACAACATCCATCAATCCGTCATCCATCTTGCACGACAACTGCCTGGGGCTAGTTGTTATAACTAATTATGACAGCTTAGTACTCTCTCTTTAGTAAATTAGAGAGCTTTACCTACCATCTCTGGAAGTCAATATAAAACCTTCTATGACATTCGCCACTGACTTTTTGTCAATTTCATCTTTTCCCTCCTGACTCACCACCAGAACAACGTGCAGTGACCTATCCATGAACCAACTCGTACTTCCACACCACCTACGGGCACCAACTCCAGTGATACGAAACATGATTTCCTGAGGTTCAGCACTATCCCTAGGCTTCCCTGTTCATACAAGGCATATCTAGTGATCCCAGCATTTGTCACAGGCTTTTTTTTTTCTGGAGAACACAACACGTTTGTATTATTTTATGTTTTGACATTTTCTTTTTGGCGGGTTACACGCAAGCCAAAAGCACCAGCTCTTCCTCCCTTCTGGCAGAGGCCGCGAGTGCACGTGGAATCTTATCCTCGTCTGTAATGAAAATGGGAATTTCATGTTACAACAGTGTCAAGGTATCCCTGTACCACGGCAAATTATTCCACAAAGAATTAAGGTACCTTCAGTCAACCCCTACAGAGACCACAAGATAAAGTTCACAAAACCCTACGAGATGGAGCTATGCTGAAACAGAAACAACACGGCCCCTGCAGGAGGATTCTCCTTCAGAGGGATTTCAATTTCACTTCAGCAGTGTGAACGCATTGGCTGAGGGGCATCTCGGAGAGAAGATGACAGCCAGCCTAATGTTTTGATTCTTGAAGAGCAACGGATCTGCTTACGCCCATTTCACAGGGCTGTGTGGAAGACTGCTAGCTTCCATGCACCTTCAGAGAAGGAGGACGATTACTCCGGACTTACTTCCTGTTAGATTACTGTGGCATTCAGCAGCACGCCTCATACAACCTGTAGTGACAGGCACTTGGGACAAAGACATTCAAGTGACCCAAAAACTTAAAAGCTGCAAGTTGGAAAGCCCGAGGCATAAAAAAAGTTGCCATGAAGTTTATTTTACCAGCTTATTACTTGGTATCACTACGCTGCCTCCTCGACAGTCCAAGCGAGAGTAAGATCCAAAATTTCTTCTTTTTCTATTGTTGTGCTTATACAGCATGATCTCCAAAATGGTAGGAACAGGTCAGGTTACTATGACAAAAATTCCTCCACTCTTAAAAAAATAAAATAAAATCAAGTTTCATATACAACTGTGGTCCAAATATCTTCATCAACGTTTACAGAAGCAGGAATTTTTATGTTTCTTAGTCAGTTACTCCAATTCTCATCGTGTTTTTCAGCATTCCAAACTTCTCATTTGGATGCAGAAGATTCCTAGGTTCTTATAATTAAATAAGGTTATTTCCTATATTGTAACTCGAATGCTCCAGAATCAGTGAACTAGTAGAGAACAATTACTTTACTTTTAAACAGGAAAAGTCTTCCAGAAGTAATGGGAGATTTTCAAAAACTCTACTGCCTGCGCATCCTCTAAACAATTCCACCAACAATCCCCTAGCTGTGTTTCTGCACACTTCTTAAACAGAAGCTGAAACGAACACGCAGGGACACCGTGCAGGTCGACACCGACGCAGCAGCTGCCAGGCCAACAGGTCTCGCTGGAAATGGGAGCAAAGTGTGTGCGCGTGTGCGAGGCCTTGCTAAAAATGGGAGCAAAGAAGTCTGTCTGTGCATCCGTGTGTGTCTGCGTGTGAACAAAAGGCAGGAAGAACACCTTTGCTTCTCCATCAAGATATTACCATATCAAGGACTCCTTCGTGGTGCTTTTCTTTTCCCTCTCATTCTCTCCAAGTCCAGTATTATTAGAACTTGAATTGACATAAATAAGAAAGCCCTTGCAATGTGTTCATCGGCTCACAAACCCTATGGCATCCGACAAAATCATGCCTACTTCCTAACACAGAACTGTTTTTACACTCTTCAAGATGAGCTCCATGTGGGATAAGGATTACCAAAAACATTTGGACTGAGAACTGAGTTCATGAACAGAAAAAAAAACTCTGGAGCACCAAAAAATATGATGCCAGACTACTACGGAGTAGTTTGTCAAGGCCCATTTACTATGTGGGACAGATTCAATCTCAAATTGACCTCGTACGTACTTTTTGATCTTTGAGTTTACAAATGAAACACTGCAACGATCCCATTTACCTTTCTGTCTGCAGGTCATCTGAAAAATTGAGTGGAAAAGGTACGAGCTTCTGTATCCTCTTAATTCCACTGAAGCATAAAATAAAGCAGCCTCTTAGCATTCATGCCAGTTCTTGTGCCAATGACAATCTAAGAGCACGGAAAGAGTTAAGTACAACACATTCATGATGTAGACCAGGAACAAGAAGTTGATAAAGAAGGAAGACAAAACAGAATATGGGAAAATGGGAAAAAAATACAACAGCCATGATAAAGTAAAAAGCAGAGAGGTCCAAATGGAAGAGTGTTTTTCAGAACATGCAACACTAATTACGACTGTAAAGCAGTCAGTAATTAGGCAAGTTCTTTTTGCTACGGAGAAATCAAGCTCTATCCTTGATTTTTCAAGGCCTGGAGATGAAAGAAGCAAAATCCGTCAACCAGTATTTCAGTCTACACATAAAATAATTGATCCAACACAAAACTGGTTTAAGCTGTCAAAGTACTTTAAGAACACAGGGTAAGAAGAGGAGTAATAAGGAGAGGGAGAGATGGGCAATGCCTGTCTTACAAAATGAAGACAACATGCCGAACAAACTTAGCTGCTGGGGAGTCGTGCACCACATAACGCGTATTTGTAATGCTTGTGAATTGCACCTAGCATGTGATCAACACCAGCAACGATGACGATCGCCTTGTAAACGTTTTCTGTGAAGTCCACGTATATAATGTCCTCTGAAGTTGTAAGGCTGTAAAACCAAGTTGTACCCAAGAGCACAGCACTACTGTTTTGGCACCTAAGTTTGGGCTGAAACGAAACGGTGGTTGCGAGCTGCTCAGGTCCGAGGCGGGCGAGGATGCACAAACATACAGGGAGGGGAAAGTTTACCCGAGTTTCCGTACCAGGGCTGCGTGATGCTCGCCCTAACGCTACCACACGGCAGCCACACGCAGCGCAGCACCCCCTGTGCACAGCCCTGTGTACAAACCCGTGCCTCCCCGGCCGCTCCGCACACGCGTGCGGCTGTCAGCAAGGCGCGGAGCCCCCTCAGGCACACAAAGCGCGCTCCGTCCCGCTGTAACATGGCGCCTCCCTCCCACAGGGGCTCGGGCGGCCGCCGGACTTCGCGCAGCCCCTCGCCAACGGCGGCGCGGGGAGCCCGGGAGCGGGGCAGGCGCCGTGAGGGGGGAGCCCCTGGGGCCGGGGGGGGCCGCCTGAGGCAGCGCCCCGCCGCCTGAGGGGCCGCTCCCCGCCGCCGCCGCCGTCCCCTCCCCCGGCCCCCCGCCGCCATCCCCTCCCCCTGCCCGGCCTCCGCCAGCCCCGGGCCGGGCCGTGCCGAGCGCAGCCCCGCCCCAGGCGGGCCGAGGAGCCGCCGAGCCCCGGGCCGGGCCGGGCGGTGGCGCCGCCGCCGAGGGCCGCGCGTGAGGCGGGAGCGGGGCGCGGGTCCCCTCCCCTCCCTCCCTCCTCCTCCCCCCCTCGTCCTCCTCGGTCCCCTCGCGGCCGTTTTTGTCGCCGCGGCGGCGGCGGGCGGGCGGCCGTTACCTCATGGGCTCCGCGGTCATGTCTCCGCCGCCGCTGCTCGGGGCGGCCGGGCCGGGCCGGGCCCGGGCTCAGGCGCTGGAAGCAGACAAAGCCGTTAGGGCCGCCATCGCCAGCCCCGCCGCCATCTTGTCGGAGGGAGGCTGAGGGAGACCTGCCTCCTGCCGCCTTCCCCTCTCGCCGCCTCCCATTGGCTCCTTGCCGCCCCCAGCGATTTTCCAATTGGGCGGCGGCGGAGGGGGCTGTTGCTAGGGTCGCTCACGTCACGCTCCCGGCTTCCCCGCGCTGATTGGCGGAGGGGAGGCTGACATCACCGGAGGGGGGGCTGACGTCATGCGGGGAGGGGCGTGACGTCATTTGCAAACAAGGTGCAATGAGGAGGGCGGCCGGCAGGGGGCGGCGGGGGCGGCCCGGGGCTGGGGCCCTGCCCGCGGCCGCAGGGGGGGCAGCAGCGGGGGCCAAGCACCCCCAGGGCCACCCCCGGCCCTCACACGGGGCCAGCAGCAGCTGGGGGCACCCATCTTGTTCTCCAAGCAGGGCACGAAGGCAGCGCGCTATGGGCAGCGGGCGCCATGCTGAGGGCATCCAGGCTGGAGGTGTCAAACAGCGCCCAAGGGAGCCCGCTGCTGCCTCGTGTCAGCCCTGAGTTCTCCCCTGGCTGCAGCTTCCACGTGAACTCATCTCCCCACCTGCCCAATGCAGAAGGGAGCACCCCTACCAAGTCCCATACGGGTCAGAAGTACAGACGGGTGGCAATCAGTCAGCTCTGACAGAGATAACCAGCTCCCATAGCTTTTTTCCTTTCCCCCTGCGGAAATAACGAAAAGTTTCACCTCGTTTCATATTGCAATGTGCAAAATGAGGAAAAAATCTTAAGGGAAGCCTTGTCACCTGAAGCATAACTTCTCTTTAGTACGTATTTTATTCTAAAAGGCAATGGCAATAGAATAAATAGCACTCACAGACCTCTCAGACGTACAAGCCTGTAAATCCCAGCGAAATTCTACAAACTGGTCTAGAATTTGCTTTAAAACTTCGCTTTTTACCCAAGAACTGCACCCCGTATTTGCTGATTTTTATTAATGCCAAACAGGAGACTTAATAATAGCTTTTGGTACCAAAAGCTATCTCGCAGTCAATACTGCCATTCTAAAAGACCAAAGCATCACTTGCCTTTTAATCCAAGTCTCAGAAGGAAAAACAAGTCAGCGTTAACTCTGACTCCTACAAATTCACCCAAGAAAAATGCCAAAAGCCATCGTAATTTTTAGCCACCCAGCAGATTAAACTGGAAGCATTACCTATTCTTAGCTCTGCATCAATATCTCAATTGTGTGATTAAAATAAGACAAAACACTTACTTTCAAGGGATTCAGCCTTCTTTATGGCAGACTATTGATTTACAACTACACAGAAACAACACTAGAGTGCTAAATACATCTATATCCTTGGGAGATGGCAGGAGGTATTTAAAAAGCAGGTTAAAAATAAATTTGCCTTGAATTCCTAACTTGTACCAAAACATGCACATTGCAAGGAAACCATAGTGTCAGACAAAGGCCAGATAAAGTAAGAATCTCCCAACAACTACCCCAAAAGAAAAATTTGATGCTATCAAGTTGTCAAAAAACAGGTTGCAGGAAAACAACAAAATGCAGATGTGGATAAATATTGTGTGCATCTCTAAAAACCATTCTGCACAGCTAGCATACCTACATTCAAGACTGCCTTGCCCAGAGGACCACTTCCCCGGAGGCTCTAATAGGCACTGCTGCTCCCATGTACTTGGAGGAATAAAGATTCAGAGCTTAGCGAGCAAGAGAAACCAAGGACCGCTGTTGAGCCTCATCGCCGATTTCTGTCACAATAGTAGTAATTAGTTTTCTTAAGTAGATATTAGCCTACTTTTACGGAGAAATGGCTGAAAGATGTGTATACTTACCAACTGACAAGAGAATATTTTAACCGTATGTGCTCTTGACCTAGAAATAGGAATTACGTATACACTTTTTTCAGATTCTTCTCCATGATAAAAGTAGCACAATTCATCGAGAACAGCGTGACACTGTTTGAATTCGTTTTATAGGAATGCTCAAGATCTCAGCTTTTGAATAATACAGATAACGTGCAATAAAACTCATTCTCTATTCATTAGAGAATAAGCATGATAAGAAATGAAAACAAATGACTGCTTACTCAAGAGCCTGAGTTTGTTCTTTCTTTTGCTGTTATTCTTTTCCCATTAATAAAGTTCAAAGTGATGGTGTACAACCAATTCAGTAGTAGTTTGTATTCAATAGTTGAAGCTTTTCAACACGAGAAAGCAGTAAATATCAGGGTACAATGGAGAAACCAAGTGCCAGTACTTTTCCAAATCATTTGTGGGAATTAATTTCTCATAGCAGATTAAATTCTAACCTCTTAAAAACCACATGCACACATTCAGCACGTGATTTTTGGGTAAAGACCTGTTAGTTTTTAAAATGCACTATCAGAAACCATAGCTAATAAACCATGTAGAACCACAAATTATTCTTCTCTTCCCACAGTTTGTATGCAAGATGATCTAGCATAATATGATAGAGCAGCATATCCAAACAAGCCCATGAAATTCAGACACCTGGTTTTCTCTGAATGTTCCTAAGCATTTAGGAGGTAGAACAATTGACCTTCTTCAGTACTTCTAAAAAACCCTACTTTGATTTGTCAGGAATAGAGACCATCGATAAAAGTGTCCTGTTACACTTCCTTTTACACCTTTTAACTAGGCTCAGAATGGGGAAGAAGTGCAACAGTTGTGACTAGGAAACTTCTAAAGCCTCCAGGCAGCCATCGTCTCGTAATCCCCAAACACGAACAGCTATCCCGTTACCTGCCAGAAGGTTTAACACATTCTTACACTCGTGTTTCAATGCATGCCGCAATCATGTGATTGCTCATATACATCCAGCCATGCAGACATCATCAGCCGTGGGATGATGAGCACCACACCATGCACAGCACACAAACCTCAGCGTGTTTTCCTTCTTATTGTAGGACCGTAGACAGCCATGCCCCTGAAGGGCACGCGCTTCAGAAGCTCCTTTGTAAAAGGCCAGGCTGGAGGAATGGTTATCAGGCACCACTACCAAGTGGATCTCTGAACACTAGTATGGTTTTAAAACAGGAGCTTCCAGTAATCCATGGATTAACAAAATACATTATCTAGATTAATCCAATTTGATTTATTCACTTGCTTTGGGCTTGCTTTGTCAGAGAACTGCTTTAATTTTAGCTGGTCCCAAAATGCTACAAAATACACCACAGCATCTTCTCAAAAGTAGAAAAAGCAGCAATCTTCGTGGCCAGCCACATTAACAAAACTGCACAGTCCATTTTAAAATACAGACTATACCATTTTCTGCTTTTATTATAATAAATGTTCTCTAAAATGTGAGCTTTTGGTTATGTCTGAACTGTTTAATGCCTCACTTGGTAGAGGAGATGGCCTCAAACACACAGTTTTGGCATTTCTGTTTTCTAATGCATTGCTTCTTCCACCTTTGTTCTACTGGTCTAGAAATGTGTTACACCAGCCTGTCAGGCAAGATGCGTGTGCTGATGGGCCAAAATAATCACCGTGTCCCAAATATAGCTACTGCCTCAGCTGCTGTAGAAGCCAAATAGTTTATTTCTAGGACTGAACGCTCTCTAAATCTGCTACAGGTTTGTGGAAGCACTCGATCATCCTCTGCTCACCTATCGCACCTGTCCCCTTCTCCTTGAGCTTCATCTTCAGCTTAGAGAACAGAAAAAATGTTGGGAAAAAGTAAGCATTGTTTTAATTTCATACATCAACATGGGAATAGAAGAAAATCCGTAAAACTCTGAACAGGTATAGCACCTCAAATGAAGTCCAACATGTCTGCACCATCCAACAACGTGATGCACAACTGTTTAAAGTTGGTCCATATGACTGAATGTTTTTTTTAGAGAAATAGAATACAAGACACATCACATAAAAAAAAAAATCTGAAAGCCTAAGAAAATAACATTGCTTCTTTACAATGAGATTGTAAATCACTTTTGCCCGCACAGCTAACAACTGAAGTAGGACCAGCCAACCTAAAGGTTTCTTGGAAGCACCCTCGAAATACCAAAAGGACAGCAAAGCAAACAACAGCTACAGCAGCCCAGAATCGTTCCAGGCAAATCCACAGTGCTCATTAGATTCCACCTCTGCAAACATTATCTGCCTAGGACTCCAGGAAGCCAAGACTGACCTCAGGACAGCTCTCAAAGCCAAGTGAAAAAACATGCAACCTTTCTGGCGTTAGTTGACTACACACAAAGACCTCTAGTAATGTCGCTTTGGGCTGCAGTTTCCTGCATAAACACCATAACATAATACAGTGCACTGTTAACCCAGTCTACCCAGCCATATTCAGGTTATTTGCTATATACAAACACTTATTAACACATTGAAACAACAGAAGAAAATGGATGCTGTTTTTTGTTCTATGATGAAATTAAAGAGACAGAGAAGCATCAATTAGATTAAAAAAATTTATTGAAAGTTGTCCAAAATCCAGGCAAGCACACATTTTATCCATTCCACCAAGCCTTTGCATTCTGTATGGCATCAAAAAAATGCATCTCACCAACAAGTTGAAATGTCAAACAACTAAATTAGCAAAGTTAAGGCACTTGAGCTCTGTGTTAATTTAGCAAAATTGCATAAGAAAAACATTCTACTTTGAACAATATAGTCCTTTTTGAGCTTAAATCTAAAGTGGCCAAATCCTGTAACCCCTTGAAACAGGAGAGAGGCAGAAGCAGAAAACATTTTCCTCTGACAAGAAACCTCCAAGGCCACCATAGTCTACAAGAGGAAGTATTACTGAAACAGGCCACAGATTTCCTGTAGTACAGATGCTGAATTACACAACAGTGGGGGCTGAGGCACAAGGTCTTCTATTCGAGAATCCTCAAGACAAAGCACCTTTGTGAGATGAGAGCGCAAAAAGCACATCCCTTCAACTGTAAGGCTAACAAATCTTCCCTGGAGTAACAATATTTATCCTGGAATTAGATAGCTCTGCCCACTCCCACATCCTCCCAAGTACATAAGGCTGAAACAAAACTTGGAGGAAACAAAGAATGCAAGAGCTTAAATAGTGACCAAAATCTGACACCAGGTGGTTTGAGCAGTAACTTTAAAGCCAGTTAGCAACCTGTAATTCATGTGACAGATAATCAATTAACTTTGTCATCAGCTTTTCTTTTTTTTTTTTTTTTTCTTTTTTTGAGGGGGGTGGTGGGGCAGGGAAGCATGGATTGCTATGGGAACATTTTTTCAGCTCTAAGCCAGTGCATAGAAGCTAATTGATGTAGTTTCAGTATTTGGCAAAGAAAGTTTTGAATTAATAATTAAACAAGTTGCTATATAACAAGTAGGGACTTCAATCAAATCAAGAACAGCAGAGTTTATCATATTTTCGTAATTTAGTGGGGGGAAAAAAAATAAATACACCTAGTTTTTTTTTTTTTTTTTTTTTTTTTCCAGTCCTGAATATCAACTATAAAACTCATTAGTAGATCACCCTGTGAAATGTTAATTTAAGTTTTAATGAGTCATTTCTACATGAAGAATTCTTCCTTCATCTGTGAAGCGATCTCTTGCGTCATACAGCAGTTCCATGCTCTTCTCAGCATTCAGATCCAGCTCCAGGACACGCAGATACCGTATCGGAACCTGCAGTATGCTCAGAGGGTCACACACAGACAGAAGGAAGAGAGATGCAGGTACATGAGGAGGTCTCATCAACCATGAAAAGGCATGACAGAAAAGCTACCATCACCTGTTATGTGTGAATAAAAGTCAGTATTCGAGGGGAAGAAAACCATGGAAAACAGATTATCCAACTGAATGTAAAGTACTGTTTCTGGTTAGTCCAAGGAAACACAGTAGTTCTAAACACAAAGTTCAGAACTTCGTTAGATTCAAAGTTGTTTCAGAAGATGTAAAGCTTATGAGAGAGATTGCATCTTAATACTCTGTCCTTCAGAGCACATTGCTTGTTTTATTTAAGGCACTACACGTTGTCTTTGGTTCAGTGTTTAACTATCTCATTCAGTGTAAAGAGAGGTAGCATGAACCATACATATTGAGCTCTTCCCTTCCACACCACGCAATTTCAGAGCCGCCGCCTTTCTGATGTTACATTCTGGAATCCTTTAACTCATTAGGAAACTGCAGGGGAAAAACAGAATGCTTATTAATTCTATAAGAAACAAAGCCGTACAACATTCTATTTAGCTTTCACACATACCTAGAAAATCAGAACAAGGAACTGGGCCTGCTGCAGCTAAAATATAAATGGCTGTGGAGAAAACCACTTAAAAGCAAGCCTTCTAGTACCTCTAAAGCCAGAGCAACCACACTGTGCCTTCTACAGACTTAGAAGTAGTACGTAAGACCACAGCACAGAACAGAACAAAGGCCAATCAGTTATTCAACAAGGAAGAAACTCAGCTTTCTTCTGGTCTTACAGAAGTCCTAATGACTAACACATTTTATTAATGAGATATTTACAAATGCAAATGATCTGACTTCTGCCTAAGCAGTTACCCAGCCTGTGGATATAAAGAGATTGCAACAGTGGATTCAGAGGATTCCTTAATACACATCATGGATGCTTCTGAGGAGTCAACAGAAGAAGATCAAGAAGTACAAAAGGCTTTTTGAGCAGAATTTCAGTATCTGCATGAAAATATTGGGCTGGCATCACACACTGCAACTGTATACACTTTGCTAAGGGCTGTTAGACAAGAGCACGAGATGTTTCACAGTGAGTTAGAGCAGCTGCCCTTGAACCTCACAGTTATGATAACAGCCAATAATTTCAGGAATTATAAACTAACTTCAGACCTCTGGCTTCACCACGGCTACCGCCAAAACGTACACTCCCAGTCTCAGACAGCAAGATCACTTAAGAAATACTGAAACTGAAAATAAATAATGAGGAAAATGATTTTGATTTTAGCAACTGCCTGAACCTCACTGCTTGAATCTAATTCAGATGAGATTGCTCGTGGTGATTGGTGTTAATCTGTAATAAGTAAAAATCTTGTGAAAATACATCTTCCATGTCCTTGTGTATTACAGACTCCTATGAACCCACCAATGCTCTCTGCATATAGCCACAAGGTAACCTGCCAAGACAACTTCTCAGAGAAACAGGACCATGTTTGCCTATGGAAACTAGGATTAGCTTTGCAGACACATTGAACTCTTGGCAGAAGCCGAGACGGTTAGAAGCTGGCCCCTCAAATGTACTGATTCCTACAACAAAAAAAAAACACTAAACCTGGTAAAAACACCCAATACACCTGTATCTATCAATAAATAAATAAACCACTCAATGAAGAGTGCTAGACTCCTTACAGAAGCAGTCCTGGAATACTGGCAGCTTTAAATATCACTATGAGAATAGAAATACTTTGTAAAGCATAGTGGCATGAAAAGGAATGTACTACAATCCTGGCTCTGGCCAGACTGAAAACTGTTATCCACCAAATATTGTGTTTCTGATCATCATATCAGCCAATATTGCTACTGTTTGAGAAGCAAGTGGAGCATTTTTTAAAGAGTATTTCCCACCAAACTAGATGTCTGGAAAAAAAAAAAAAAGTGCTTTGCTTCTCCCTTCTGACTTACATTAACATTACCAGACAAGGAAATACCAGCCCACAGGAACAGATTCATTCATAAATCCAGGTAAAAACTTCTATTATTTTTTCTTAATCTTTATGCCAGTATTTATATTTTCTCCATTCTCTACAAAGCAGACTGCAGTGATGTACAGCTGCACTGCAATGCACACGAGAACAACAACTGAAGCAGCAGCAAAGCTGTACCTGTACGGGTATCCGTGGTATTTCGACCTGAAGACAGAGAGCAGCCAACTGAAGAACAGCACCACCAAGCCAATCCCAGCTATACACATGACTGCAAGAGACACAGAGTAAGATTATGGCAGTGACAGCTCTCTCCAAAAACACCACAGCGACTGGGGTTTTTAAAAGCTTTCTGCAATATTTACAGGTTTGGTCAGATGAGACCTTTATTATAATCCCTTAGGAGGACTCAGAAGGCCGACAGTCCTGGCTTGTATCAGAAATAGAGTGGCCAGCAGGAGTAGGGAAGCGATTTTCCCTCTGTACTGGGCTCTGGTGAGGCTGCACCTCCAATACTGTGTTCTGTTTGGAGTTCCTCACTACAAGAAGGACATCAAGGCGCTGGAGCATGTCCAAAGCACAACAAAGCTGGTGAAGGGTGTAGAAAAAAGAGTCTTATGAGGAGCAGCTGAGGGAACTAGGGCTGTTTAGCTTGGAGAAGAGAAGGCTCAGGGAAGATCTTACTGTACTTTACAATTACCTAAAAGGAGGTTGGAGAGAGGTGGGGATTGGGCTCTTCTCCCAAGCACCAAGTGATAAAGACACAGGGAAATGGCCTCGAGTTGCACCAGGGGAGGTTTATGTTGGATATTAGGAGGAATTTCTTTACTGAAAGGCTTATAGGGTATTAGAATAGAATAGGGAAGAGGTTAAGTCACCATCCCTGGAGGTTTTCAAGAAACGTGTAGATGTACAACTTGGCATGATTTAGTGGTGGCTTTCAATACCAGGTTAAAAGGTTGAACTAGATGATCTTAGAGGTCTTTTCCAACCTGAATGATTCTATGAAATATATCAGCATTAATTATCTTTCAAATTCCTACCGTAAGTCAATTTTATACCAGCAGTTTAAGAGAAAAAACTCAGTCCCTTCTTCCCTCCCTTACTAAGAAAATGGCGAAAGGCATCTTTACTTCTTCCTTTCTCCCCAGACTGCTTTGAATTTTGCTGAACAGCTCCAAATACTGGTGAAATAACCAAGGACTCACTTGTACTTAAAGGTGGAATGTATATGCACACATGCATGCTATGGTACGCATTCCTGGAGTAAAGCAGAGGTGTTCAACTTCTCTCCCACCAGAAGTCCAAGCGTACCAATGAAATCTGAGAAGAACTCAAAACTGCTGCTGCTGCTTCTGCTGCAAAGAGCAGCAAAAGAAAAAAAAAGGTCTTGGGCCTCAGACATACGACTCGTGTGGGACCTGCCTGCACTTTCAGATTAAATACCCCTACTTAATAGCTGTGGAAAAGGAAGAAGATAGAGCCATGGAAGCTAAACTGGAAATAATTCTTGTTGTGATAACTGCAAGGTTGAAGACCCCAAATATCACTGTTTGCTGGAAACTGACAAGAAAATATTCTTTAAAAAAATCAAAAAATGAGCTGATATTCACAATAAAAACCCCACAGTGTAAATGCATTTTTATTAAATATCGTATCAAAAATCTTTATGGCATCTAACAATTCTCGATAGAAAGACAAGTAGTTGTACTCACTTTTTCTTTTCCCCACATCCAGGTCAGAAGTAGCAGCTTCATGGAGGAGAACCATTCCTAAAGTAACACCACCATCTACGGACACTGTTTAAGGCTAAATCAACAAAATATGCTAGACTTAATACAACACACTCACTCCTCATTTCCTGTGTTAACTCCCACCCCATACCTGGGAAATTAACACTCACTGGAAAAATTAAAGGCTTTCTGGACAACAACAGGTCAGGGGGGAGGAAGCAAGTTGAAAGTTACTCAATAATTGACAACATTTAAAAGAAAATAGACAGAAAGTTTCAAGTACAAACCGGAAGATACAGGGATATATCTTCTGCTATCTTTACTCAGCTAATAGAATAAATAAAATGCATGCAATGTTTGATCCAATGTGGTGACTTTCAAGTAGAAACATTTCAGTCTTTTCTAATTCTTCAATTAGAAGAAACTTAAGCCCCCTTCTAAATGGAGTTTTCCACTACTGGAATAATAAAAAATAGTAGTAATAATAAAAAAAGTCTTTGATAAAGAATACAGAGTTGAAAGCTTCCCCCTCCCATGCACCAGCGTACTTAAACATCAATTGCTTACTTTATATTGATGAATTAGAACGGAAAAATGCAAAAAAAATGCATCTCTTGCTTAAATTTGGATATTAAGATTTAAGAGAAAAGGAAGAAATCAGCTGAAGTCACTCAGTTAAAGAACCTTGCTCTTGCTACAGAAGGAACTTGTTAACCACAGCAGAGCACTGAAGAGGACAGGTACTTTGAAAGAAGTTTTTAAACAAGACAGTTTAAGTGAGAAGCCAGTTGATGTGTCTGTAGTAAGTCTGCACATATGTATGCTTGTGTACCATAACATGTAAACAATTTGGAGCTGCAAGGCCAAAAAACAGTATTAAACAAAAGACAAAATAAGGCACAGGCTAATGCAGGTGACAAGAGAAGGAAGAAGGGTTTGATTCAGAGATGATTCTAGGTACAGATGATGGATCAAAGACATGCATGTGCAAGCAGAAGAACGTTGGATTTCAGAGTACTGCTGACACTCAAAAGAAACATTTTTATACAAGCGAGAAATTAAAAAACCCAGCCAGCAAGATTCTGCTTGCCTCTCCGATGGCTTAATACCAGCATGGAAAAATCCTGACTTGTTAGCATTAAAAGAGCTAAAATTAAAAACAGAGAAGGTAAGCAAAGAAATTAAAGAAGAACACCAGTAACAAAGGAAAGAATTCAACACCAAAGCAAGAAGTAAGTGAGACTGAAGAAACAAGACATGCAGAAAAGAACAGGGACTATCCTGAAGAACCCTACATGTATAATGCCACTAGGATCCACGTTTTTAATGTTATCCAGTTTGGTCACTGAGCAAGGCAGAAGTTAGAGAGAAAGCAGTAAATGTTTTTCTATTCAGCTTAAAGATCACTGTCATTAGAAAGGCGTAGCTGTCAACACAGAAAGGCTCTGCAAGCTTCTGCTCAGCATTAGGTGACAGATACGAGCCTTGACAAAATGCTCTCATGAAAGAGGCAGCAGCATAAGCTAACCGAAAAATTGTCACCACCAACTTGCATCTCTGGAAGAAGGATACTAAACAGAAGAACAATGTGCGTTTCTGCAACAAATTGGGCTTGGCTGCTTCCATGGATATAGCTCTGCAAGAGACAAAGAGCAATTGAATTTTAGAAAGGCTGGAGTCAACTTTGAAACAATTAACAACAGCTATAAAGCTGGGAACTGGGTTTTGCAGTGTCTCTGTCAAGAGACAGGAAAGAAGTTGTAGTGTAAATCTGTTGTATACCAATTCACGTTATTGGCTGTGCACCGATTTATTTTGCAGCAGCATCAGAAATCCTTCTACTATTGCGTGTCAACAGCCCAAAGTACCGCACAGATTATAACAACAGAAGTGCAGCTACACCCTTCACGATCCAGATTGCCTGTTTGACAGGGCAAAACAGCACAGTAATGCCCAAAGCACCCGCTGCCTTCCAAGTCTGAGCCATACCCTGACTTGGATCCTTATTCTACATACATACACTGCTTCTCAGTTTTGGGACAGTCTCTTCAACTTGCAAATGAACCCTACTCACTTGGCTCTGGTGCCCAACATTTGAAATCTTTTTCATGGCATCACAGCAAAAGGAACACCACTACCAACATCCTTGAAGCTTTACTCTTCAGCTTTTGTATTAAGATTAAAAATGGTTAGGAATAAGGTAAACAGAAGTAGTAATACAAAACAAAAAGTAGAAATGCTTCCAAGAAAACATTCCAAAGATGAGAACTTCTACTCTAAGCTGGCTCAGACAGGTTTGTTTTTTCTTCGTTATAAGTCTACCAACTGAACAGAAAGTTCAAACTTTGTGGAAGTTAAAGACTGCTGTTGTTCAATCCCTTACGGGAAGCTCTGCTTCACTATGATTGCGATGTAATATCCAAGTAGAAAAACACATTTCATAAGCAGATTGACTTTTAGCAGAAGAATACAGAGGGCCTGACCTACCTAAGCAGGCATGAAAGGACACCTCACTAAATTAATTCCTAGTAAACTGCACAAGAAGAGCCAATACATTATGTGTGCCCTGAAAGACAATGCTCTTGGTACATACAGACTACTCTCACAGTGCATCTCCTTCTGTATTATGTGCAGGGCAGTGCATATCAAAACATGCTAAAACTGATTTTTCCCCAATAACAAGATTTCATGAGTCTAAGATCAGTAGACATTAGTTTACCTTGAGAATCTCAAAGCTAGATGTTTTATATGAAGTCGTTACACAGGTGTATGAGCTAGAGAAGACCATGAAATACATGAAATCTCCAAGTTCAACAATAGCACTGCTGAGCATGTAAGACCTAACAGACACCTTTATTTTGCATTTAGCGATTTAGAATGATTTCTCTTCTTCTTATGTATATATATATATGTATGTATGTATGTATATTATATTCAAGACAGGGGAGAGCAATATCACAGGTAAATAAATGCTGCAAAGAAAACATGGAAACAAACAGGAATGGTAAGAGATGGAAGAGATCAAGTCATTTAAAACAACCTACCTTCAGAAACTAAGAAAAAGCATTCTCATCATCCTGCTTCCAAGACTTACTACTTTTTTGTTAAATATATATACACCTTTATACATTGGGGGAAGATAGAGAAAAACAGGAAAGATGAAATAAATGCTTATCTTAGGTTCTGAAGCAGGTGGAAAACCCCTGTCCCAAACATCTTGTTAGCAAACAGTTTTGGTGACTCTGTATGCTATCCTCTTTACCCTAGAGCATTATTTAAGTATCTTCTTAGCTTCCTGCAGTCACTAGAGTAATCAAAGTCTCCACAGAAAGTCCCCAAACTCTCTGGGTATTAAAACAGCAAAAATATACTCCAAGGCAACACTTGTGAACCAGGATGTCCTGTTTTCTGCAGAGCACCATCCATATAATGACTAATGCTTTACTGCATGGAAAGCACTTAAAGCTGTTTCCAACATGAATTGGAGCATATTGTTAGACAGTAAATTAATCACTGTATTTCTAGCCCAATTAAGAATTGCTTATTCTTTATCTAGCTCCCAAACAGCTTATTGCTGAACACAGAAAGCAATATAGCTAAAAAAAAACCTAGACAGTGTTTGTCCTTATCCTTCAAACATCACAGAACTGATAACACCAGTCTTATATAATTAATCACTGAACTAAAAATTGTAGCAATCACCTTCCTCTCAAGATGGAATTGGAGATAACCATTATCATACAGCAATGACACAACAGATTATTCGATTTTGGATTAAGATTGGTATTTTGTGATTGCTTATCTGCAAAGTAACTTGAGCTGCAAATTGCCTACAAAATCCCTCTCTCATGGGTATATTTTAAGAGAAGGCAGATCTTCTCTGAAGCAAATCTGAAGCTAAGTTGCCTTACGGCAGGACAGGTTAGCCTCATTGACTTAGTAAGAGTGCAGATTCTATTCTTGGCTTCTTTCTGACTTGCCTCTTTTAGTATCGAATTTAATCAGTAGAAATATAATAAAAATGCAGAAAAGTAGAAAAAGAAAAGAGACTTACCACTTGTCCTGTATGGGGATTCTTATGAGCATAGGGTGGCCCCCTAATGTGGTTCCACATCTGGCCTGACGTCATTGCTAACACAAAACACTGAAAAGGAAAAAAGAAACAATCATCCGTAGTTTTTTTTTCCCATCCAATTTCCTTTTCCTTTCATAGTAAGTAGTACTTAAGCTAAGCATCATCCTATCTCTTACTAGTATTAAAAGCAGGTAATCAAGCATTAACTGAGCTGAAAAGACTGAGATCAAATTATAGTATCAGACTACTAAAAAGAGAAGCTAAATGCACCTCGATTTCTTCTAGCATGTTTAAGCTTCTTTAAATACAATAGCTTTGAAAGATTTGAATTGCTATGAAACTCGTGACAACAGGCAGAGAAGAGCTAGAATTACACACCAAAGCAGCAAATGCCCAGCCAGTTTTGTTGTACAGAAAATCCAGATTGCTTCCACGCAAATACACGAGGCCTCCAATGACAGCCAGCAGCAGTCCTAACATCAACGGTCCAGCGTAGTTTGGTGGCCTTATCACACGAATCTACACAAAGAAGATCCTTTATTTTACCTCAACTGCATTACATATGATATCCTTCCTCCTAACAAAAAACACATTAGAGTGGAAAAAAAACATGAACACAAAGAACATCCCCACAACTTTGTGTATAATAATTCTGACTAAAGAAGTAGGTAAAGCTTCTTCTCCTTTTACTGGTTTATGCACCATTACCTTATCTACTACTTGAAAGACTGTTTTCCTTTAACAGGAGCAGAAAAGGGAGGAAGGAAGGAGCTGAGTTTTACCGCGTTATTAAACAGAGGATTACACAAAATATTGGAATGGGTTAAGGAAGCTTTAAGATGTAGCATCACAGAGATTGGAAGGGACCTTAAAGACCACCCAGCTCCAACATCCTTGCCACAGGCAGTGACAAGTTCCACTAGACCAAGCTGCCCAAAGCCCCATCCAACCCGGCCTTGCACACTTACAGGGATAGAAGATTATATAGACAAGAGCCATTTGGAGTATCTAAGAGTAGAGTTATCAACTAAACACAATTACTTCATATTCTGGGTATTTTGTACCCAGAACATGTAATAAGTGAGTGCTGCAGAGCTGTTGGTGGGTAAAGTCTTAGTATACACGTGTAACACACACACTTACATTGACATCAGTCCTGTCAGCCACCCAACGAGCAAGCTGCTCAGCTGCAAAGCCGCGCACCTGAAGTTCGTACGTGTCACCTCGTTTAGGCTTCCCTTTAGCAGGAAAATTAATGAAGGTTGGAGCAGAATTCATGTTTAGCTGTATTTAGAAAATTCACAGAAGACACAGCACCATGAAAGGTCTACTTCACAACACGCTTCCATTTCAACTGCAGACAGTCACCAAGTCAATCAGAAAGAACAACTATTCAATAAACATATTTCACAGTGACTTTAAAAAAGTATACAGCACACAGCAACTCACACTTCTAGACCTCATAAAAACAGAACAGGCAAGAATTTGATCTAAGACAGTAATCAATAAGCTCCTGTAAGTTCCCTCATATGTTCCATGCCATTTCCTCTCTTAAGCATTAGAAGCAACTTTTTTGATCTCTACCACTAGGTGTCCTGGATGCCTTTGGGGAAAACAAGGGTTTACTTTTTTTTTTTTTTTTAAATTGAGCATACTTTCTCAAATGATCGACATTTCTTCATTAGTACTCTGATCTGTAGCTAGCATCTCAAAAGATCCAATCCAGTTAGTAGAAGACTACAGTAAAAAAAACAGAAATCGTTGTTTTTAAAATGAAGTTCCATCATCTTTTCCTAACGAAGACCCTTCCCCAACACTGTTTTGCCCATAGCATTTCAGTTTTTATTTTAATGTTTCTTCTATAAATACTACTATTCAGTGAGGAACCTACAAAATAAGAATACATACAATAAATATGTGAAGGCCATAACTTAGTGTTTCATCAAAAACTAATTCACTCTGGGGAAAAAAATCCAACAAGAATGTTAAAAAATTCCATGTCTCCTTTCTAAAACTTCCATGTTACAAAGTACCATCACCTAAATTAGGTAACTTTTAAATACTGAGGCAAGCATCTCCTTAAAAAAAAAAAAAAAGTTACAATTTGCAAAACTGTGATTAATTATTAATTCTATCATGTTTGCAATTGTTGTTCTAGATTTTTTTTTTAAATCTTGTTATATAATCTCAGCAGAAGAGCAAAAGAAGTCAATTCTGAAAGCCTGATAAACCACCCCCTAGTTACCCAAATTTTTATATCCAGTCCTAAGGAGTTCAATGTTTTCTATCTTACTTCTTGCTGTATTCTGAGGAATTCCATTAAAAATGACACCACAAGTTATTACAGGAGACAGACCCAGAGAAGAGTCAGATAAGCTAATACACTCCTTACACCTATTCCACATTTGTCAGTGCTGTTAATACTACTGCCAAAAATACTACTGCCCTCTGCTCTTCAATTTTCTTCTGTATCAGAGGGGTAGCTTTTAACTTTTCAGTGTAGTCACTGTCATATTATACAGCTTTAGTCATTCTAATACATTTTGTATGGTTTTACTCTCATTCTCCAACGCATGAGCTAAAAATAACATTAAGAGATAAAAAAGAAATAACTTCACCATCTGAAACACATCTGAGCCTTCATCAAAATCGACCATAGCAAAAAAAATCTTATTGGTAAATGCACTGGAGTATCGCCAGGAGTTTGCCAGAATCTGGTATTCCTCATCAGCCTGCCTGTAAAAACACACAAAGTGAGAGGCTGTATCATGTGTTAGCTCAAAACACAAGTTACAGTTTTAAGACCTGTAGCCATCCATCCCCTTAATAGAACCATCCCACCCATTCCTCCACATTTGTTTTCTCACGTTTAACAAAAGAAAAATTGAGGTCATTCATCTAACAATCAAAGCATATGCACTTGTGTTTTCTTTTTAATGTAAAGATAAAGTGCAAGTGTCATTGTGTTCATAACAAGAAGCAGTGCTAACCATGGAAAACAGAAATGTAACCCAGTAGGTCACAATTTGCTAAACCTTGGAGCACTGAAACAAACACAAGCACAGCCACTTTTCTGCGCCAGAGAATGGCAAACTAATTAGTATGGTAAAAAAAAGTTATTTACTGATATCTATTTGAACCTTGTCACCCCCAGCTTAATACACGAAGGCCTTCATATATTTAAGGATCCGGAATATTATCAGTGTAAACAAACATCAATCAACATTAATTAACAGCAACTTTTAGACTGCAAGGCCAGCAGTAATCCTGCAAACATGTCCTCAGCAGCAGCTCACGCCAGGAAAGTTGAGTTTCCACCCTCTCTCCAGAAGCCTACCAATGAGAGTATTTGCTCTGCAAAAGATCAATTACTTTAAGAGGGGAATAAATCATTAAGGACTATGCTGTTTTCCCACACTCATAGCACACACATTCCCACCAACAACTTCAAAGATAACCCTCCTATAATGGGTGTTAGTATCGTCCTCCTGTGTACCTGCAAGTTTTACCCTCTTGTTAGATTTAATGTCCTACAAAGCATATGATGACTTTCAAGTTCAAGATTATGAATTAAGCCCATACTTGCACACGACACATTGTCTGTGAGGCTGAAGAGCAGTGAACATCACAATCACAGAGTAATTTCTGGGTGGCGCCTTCACAAAGCGTCGAAACTTGTCTCCGTTCATTCGGATTACAGATCTCTTACTAGCCCACTCCATCAGCTGGTTCACTTTTTCTGATAATACCATCTGAAAACAAGGCCAGAGAAATATTGTTGAGGGTTTTGTGTGTTTTATTTCCTCCAATCTCTCACATCACAGACCTGAAGGTTTGTATTTTCGCTGTAACAAACTGCTGCACATTTTTCATTACGAATAATGACCGCGTGATGGGATGCTTCATAAAGAGCCTCAAAGGCGTTCACAGAGCCTCCTGAGCCTCACGTTAATGATGTTCATTTACTTCAAGCACTGATGTGGCTGTCAGCTCGGGACTTTCTCACACGAACGATAAGATTTATTTCAGCCAGACAAAGCACCCCAAACCCAGTCCTGTTGGTATTTATTTGATACGAAGCATCACACCTGGGGGAGATTTCAAAACTCATGAAGTGGAGCAAGCGCTAGTCCTGGAAGCACTACGGAAGGGAGCAAAACGTTTGATTTCCAGGGTAGATAAAAGGAAAAAAAAAATGATTCTGCACACGCTTGCAGAACTCATGAGTGCACAGCACATTCTCCTTTAAAAAAAGGCGAAGAGTGTTATAATGTCATACAAGAAGCATAATTAACAGAAACCAAGCATTTCCCACTAGCTACGTCTGCACTCCTTGTTTATTCCTCTCAGGAATAAACACGTTTTGGTAAATAACCGACTACCCTTCACTGCCTTGAAACACATACATACAGGAAACCCTAAGAAGCATAGAGAAATAAGCAGTATCTTCGCGACTACAACCAGAAACTGTTAACTAAACCCTAAATAAAACCTAAATGAGCCCTCAACCCCTTAGGGGCTCCCCTCAGGGGCTCCCCTCAGGGGCTCCCCCCCGCCCCTCACCTCCTTCCGCTTCTGCCCCGCCGCGCGCTGCCCGCCGCAGGCCGCCAGCAGCAGCAGCGCCAGCACCGCCAGCGCCGCCATGGCTGCCCCTCGCTCCCACCGCCGGCTCGGCCCCGCCCGGCCGCTTCCCATTGGCTGCAGCGCCTGCCCGTGTCCAGCCGCCGGGTTTCGATTCGCTGGCGCCGCTGTCAGTACGGCCGCGGTGGGCCAATGGGAAGGGAGCAAGCTGGAGGCGTGTGATTGGCGGGCGGGCGGGCGCGGAGCGCTGAGGGGCGGAGCGTGTCGCGACATGGCGGCGGCGCCCCCCTCAGGGTATCGCCGTGCCCTGTCGTGAGGCTACCGACAGCCCCCGCGTCTCCCTCGTTAAACGCCACAAAGCGTCGCCCTGCCACAGCGAGCGGTTGGTGTTCCGCCCGTCACTGTCCCCCTCTCCCTCAAAAAAAAACACAAAAGAAACGCAGAATCACACAGAATCACAGAATTTTCTAGGTTGGAAGAGACCTCAAGATCACCGAGTCCAACCTCTGACCTAACGCTAGCAGTCCCCACTAAACCATATCCCTAAGCTCTACATCTAAACGTCTTTTGAAGACTTCCAGGGATGGTGACTCCACCACTTCCCTGGGCAGCCTGTTCCAATGTCTAACAACCCTTTCAGTGAAGAAGTTCTTCCTAACATCTAGCCTAAAACTCCCCTGGCTCAACTTAAGCCCATTCCCCCTCGTCCTGTCACCAGGCACGTGGGAGAACAGGCCAACCCCCACCTCGCTACAGCCTCCTTTGAGGTACCTGCAGAGAGCGATAAGGTCACCCCTGAGCCTCCTTTTCTCCAGGCTGAATGAAACTAAGAGGAGCTTTAGGGCTTCCGCAGGTTTTCTTTAATTTTATAACCGCACGCACGTCGCTGGTCAGTGTGTGGAAAATGCGGGATGAAATTATTAAGGCACTTGGAGAAACGGCCGGTGGGGTCTCCAATGCGTCCCGTATTCATGCTGTGTGTGTGTGTGCCCGGGGGGGGTCAGTAACACAGAACGCCGCCCTGGCGCAGCGAGTCAAATGCTTTTTTTTTTTACGCTAAAAACCTTCCCCCTTAGCTTTTTAGGTCTTTTAGGGATTTAAATTCGTGGAGTTAGACCGAAAAAAAAAAAAAGAAAAGTGGTGTCAGAAGTGGGATTCGAACCCACGCCTCCATACGGAGACCAGAATACCCAGCCGCGGCGGGAAGGCGGGAGCCTTGAGTCTGGCGCCTTAGACCACTCGGCCATCCTGACACTGCGGCAGCAGCCACCGCGCGGGGCCTCTTAGAGCCTCCGTCACGGCTGCGCCGGCTCCCTGCCCTCTCTGTTTCTTCCGTTTCTTCTTGAAAAAATGTTTCTGAACCCGTATAGCGGAGCAGAACCCCAAGAAGAGCTTCTAGAGGAACCTCCGCCGCGGCTACAGCGCTCCGAGCGCGGCGGCTCCGCGACAGCCGGGAGGAGCCTCCCCGTGCCGCCCCGGGAGAACTACATTACCCAGCGTGCTCCGCTCGGCGGGAAGGCGCAAGGGCGGAACTTCCGGCGCGGCCATTTTGTTTTTCAGGGCTCACCAAGGGTAGCGGCGTCCCGCCGGCCACTTCCCGGCACCATGTTCCCCGTGGCCAGGGCCGCTCTGAGCCTCGCCGGTAAGCGGGGGGTGGCTGTGGGGCTGTGGCAGCGCCTGGGGGCGGCCGGTTCCTCGGCAGGGCTCTGTGGTTTCCTGCTGTCCCTGTCCGGGGTGGTCCTGAGCTGTCCCCGAGCTTGTTCCCCCTGAGGGAAGGTCCCTGAGGGCCGGTGAGGGGCTGCGGGCAGCTCTCAGCCCTTTGTCCTCTGCTGCTTTTATTTTTTTTATTTTTTCTTTTGTTTTCTACCTCGTAGTTGTTTACTAGAGCTGACCTTGGGTTCCCTTTCTCAGTGTTTTTTCCTCCTTAATAATAATTAAAGGCGCATAAAGGTCTTGTAATCCGCGTAGTGAGGTAGCAAGGCACTGTCAGTGCTAAATGCTTAAACTCAAGGGCTAAATAACCTCTGCGGTGCTGGAATCGCTAGCGTTACAGCCAGTCCCCTCAGCTGCAGGCCTGGGTCATCAGCATATATAATGTGCTCAGTCCAAACAAACGTGCTTAGGTGTGTTTCTCTCAGTCGATGTTTGAGGTTCCTTAGTCAGTTTAAAAAAAACAAACAAACAAGCAAAAAAAAAAACTTGTGCTTGTGTGGGCTCACTTCTTTTAAGCTGGTGGTTTGATGCTTAAGTCTGTTTTCTCCTAAATAAGAGTACCTCTTACATTGTACGCTTACATCCATCCATCCTGTCATACAGAGAGATTCTCTTGTATTTAATCCTCTATTATTTACATCATGTAAAGGCCTCCAGGTATTTCCACTTCCTTCTTCACCTCCCTTCAGGAATCTTAAAGAGAATGAGAGAAGTGTTAACCATCTCTGATGCTTCATTTGATGGTAGGGCTCATCCTGAAAATGCTTATATGAAGTACATGTACTGGAAATATAAACATAAATCTTAAATGTATACACTGAAAAATAAACATCTACTTGCTAAAATGATGTTCTTAAAGAAATAGTCAAAACTGTAATTGAACTTCTACCTTGAGGGTCTAGAGAAAATGTAAACGAAAAAACTACCTTAAAGGATTTATTACCAGAAGCAGACTTCAGGGACACCTTTCTAGAGAGAAACTGGGAGAGCTGAAATGAAATGCAAGACTTCCTGTACATCCCAGATGTTACAGTTGTTGCAAAGCTCTGAAGATTATTTTATTTCCTTGCATTTTTGCCTTTCCGTTGATGGGAGACAATGATTGTGAATGGTTTGTACGTACGTTTTAGTTGACTTGTGTATTTTTAATTTAACTTCCCTTAGCTCGCCGTGTCCAGCATACTGCAGTAAGGCAGGCTCATCACAAACATGAGCCAAACTTCCATGACAAGTATGGAAACCTGGTACTGCTCGGTGGAGCTGCAGTTTTTGCTACTGTCTGGGGTTATGTAAGTCTTTTTTTTTTTTTTTTCACCATTTTGTTGTGATATAGCTGTAAACTTCCAAGCTATTCTCAGAAGGGCTTACTTGTTACAAGTATCGTAAGTGATTGGAATTTTGGAGTTTTTTTTTTTTTGAGTGAGTAGTAATTTGATATGAAAGTTTTACTATTTCATCATTTTTATTTTGAATTCTTACACAAATTTCAATATCAGGCTATCCAATGGTTTTTCAAACAGAGCAGAAGCAAGGGTTTGTTATGTCGTTGTCTGAGCTATTCAGGCAGAGGTCTTGGCAGAATGTGTAGGTTATGGTGAAAGTAACGGTATGGGTGATGTGTAAGAAATCCATTTTAGTGATGTGGTTCGACATCCCAGATTAATCTATTTATATCTAGGTATTTTTGTATGTTTTATATATGTGGATATTTTTATATAGCAGTATCTATCTATAGCTAGATACTTGGAAATAGAAAACAGAACTATTTAAGTTATGCTCAATATAAATACATTCCGCTTGCTTTACCGAAAGGTGAGTGAGATGTTCTGATACAGGAAATCTGAATGGAAAACCCCAGGAATAGCGCTGTAGTGGCACGTTTCCCTGCTTTCAGCGTTAACATCTGGGTTTATCCTCCTGCAGGTGTTCACGCAGGCGGGCATCGAGTGGGGCCTGTCGCCCGTCGGCAGGATCACTCCGAAGGAATGGAGGGAGTGACAACTCGCAACCAGCCGCTCCGAGCTCTCCCTGCGGTCCTGCCGGCGTTTATTCCCCGAGTCCCGCCGGCGTGGCGGTGTTCCTGCCCTAATAAACGCCCCTGGGAACCCTCCTCTCGCCTCCTGCCTCTCCTCTCTGCCTTCCCCTCGCGTTCGCCGCCGTCCCGTCCCGTTCCCCCCCCACTTCCGCATTCAGCCGCGGCCACGTGACAGCGGCGCCTCCCCCGCCACGTGACGCGGGGGGCAAGGGGCGGAGCGCGCCCGCGCCTCAGGCGGGGAGGGAGGGGGAGGGGGAGGGGCTGCGGCGCTGCTCCCCGTCAGGGCGCTGAGGCGGCGGGCGGCGAACCGTGAGGAGCCGTGAGTAAGCGCGGAGCCCCTGCAGCCTCCAGGGTCTCTTCCCCGCTCCCTTTTTTCTTATTTATATTTTTTTCCTTTCCTTCCCCTCCCCCCCCGCGGTGTTTAAGCGGAGGCGCGCAGCCGGGCGTTTCGCCTTGCCGCGCCGGCGCTCTGTGCCCGCGGGCGGTTTTCCCGCTGTTTTCCCCGTTTTTTTGCCAGTAAAAACGCGGTGTGAGCAGCCCCGCGGAGGGCACAGCGTCGCCTGTGGGGCTTCGGAGCGAGATAACACCGCTGAGGCGCGGCGAGCGCGGCTTCCCCACAGCCCCCCTGCCCCCTGCGCTGCCTTCAGATCCCGTCAGTGCGGGGCTGTAACGCCCCAAATAACGCCCCAAAACGCTCCCTGCAGCTGCCAGGGTGCTCCCGGCTGTGTCCGGGGGTGTAAATAGACGAAGAGATCCCCTACAAGGCAGGCGGGCGCAGGGAGATGCGCTGTGGGCACCCCCAGCCCCGAGCCGCGCTGTGTTCCCCTCAGGAGGGGCGGCGCGGCCCTTGCTGCCCCCCCGGGTGCTGGGCAGGGCGGGAGGAGCCGGCTCGCCGTGTCACCCGCTGCTTTTATTCTTATTTTCTTCGTACTTTCGCTTGCACGGCGTGTTCCGCGTTCTTCTGCCCTGCGTCTTGAGGCAGGAACCGGGAGCCTCAGCTGCCCTCGTACACCGAGGGGGTGAGGTGATGACATTTTCCTCCTAACGCTTGTTACAATCCTCGGGAAATTCCTGTGTCCTCCGGAAAGCTGCTCTGAAGAGCGAGTGGAAGGCCAGGAAGAAGTGAAAGGATTTGTGAAGAGTTTGTCTCAAGTATTATAAAATTCTCTTTAGAACCTAATGGAAGGTTTTTTTTTTTAATTCATGCTGTTTGTCTTTTTTTCATCTGTCTCATATAGAAATAAAGTTCCTCGGGGCAATTTCCATAGTCTGCTGAGCCAGCAGGAGTTGCTAAAGTCTTGAGCAGCACAAATTGCAACCTGCTCAGAGCCTCAGAGTCTGTGCGGGATGTTTATTACAGGCGGGCAGTTCCCCCTCTGATAAAGCCTCACGTATGGGGCCGTACTCTCAAAAGTGACTGTTTGCCTGTGAAAGTAGCAGAAGCCCATTCTTGTCTAGCAGACCAGACCACCTGTAACCAGTATTTTCATAAGCTCAGCGGGGTTGTAAACTTTGGCCTCTTTCTGCTGTCCTTTGTTCTTTTTTTCCACGTTTTTGGAGACCTTTAGGGATGGGTACCTGTCTTCTGCTAAATGTAATTAGGAATCTTTCTTTTTGCTGTCAAAAAGAAAGCTATAAAGTAGGACTTAGCCATTTGGAAATTTAGTACCGTCCTAAGTTAGATTTGACAGATTCTGTTGCCATTTGTTTGTCTTTACCTAGCTTTTGCTGACATCTTTCAGCAGCAGCTCTAAATTCAAAATATGTATGGAAAACTTTGATGAAAAGTAAGGCTGTACACTTGGAGAAGCCCACAGTATTTCAGTTATGTATCCCTACTGATCCTAGAAGAGACGTGAAGCATGTTTGTGGTGCACGGTGAGTGCGTTGTTACACTGAGGTGCCTGGGTTAGCTCAGATAGTAGAAGCTCTTAAGCATTTTTGGGGTATAAGATGAGAGTCTGGGGTTCTAGCAGTGTGGTAGCTGTACCGCTTACCTTTTTTTTGGTAGCATGATGTTATGACTGACAACTTTGACTTTACCTAGACTTACTATGCTTCAAGACTGCTGTTAGCACGTCCAAGCAAATGATCTGTTGATGTGAATCCAAGTTTCTCAGTTGCCCTGTGTCTAATCACTGTTTAATTTTCCTTTCCCTTGGAAGAAGTTGTTATTTTAACGCAGGCAACCCCAGCGTTAAGCCTCAAATTGTCCCTGCAAGCACTTGGCTTCCTTTCCAAAGATCCTGTTGGTTTTAGCTATCCTTGTGCACCGCCTGTGCTGTCGCTGGGTGCTGCCGCGCTGGGTAACGTACGGTGCTTGGTTCTTTGCTACTGCAGAGCCCCAGTATTTCTAGGGCTCTGCTGCTTCACTGAGGGTGTTAATACACGTGCAAGGAAGTACTGCTGGTTTGTGTGCTGCACAACACAGGTGAAAGAGTACTGAAAGGATTAAAACAGCTAAAAGGGGAGTTTCTAAAGGTGTTGAGCTGTAAATAGTGCACTGGAGAATACAGTAAGCTGACAGCTGCTTTCACAAAGCGTGGTGAAAGCCAAGGCTGAGATGAACTTCAGATGGTATTCCAGAAGAGCAGTAGCTGAAGCCTTGTTTCCTTGTGTTCTGAATATTGATCTGTTAGACTGGGTGTGTGCACAGGGGTCTTCCTGCTGCTTGGCTGCACTGCCAAATCCCTAAGTGGTGATGGAGATGCTCTACAGGTGGAGCAATGCCCTGGTCGAGAATACAGCCGTCACTTCTCTATAAAACAGGGGTGATGTATGCATCTCACCCCAAAAATGTGTCTGTGACTGTCATGACCCAAAGGGTTACCTGGCCTGTGGGTCTGCAGGGATCTCAGGAGTGGGCTTAGGGGATTCTGTGATGCACAAAGGCACAGGAAGTTTATTTTCTCAAGGTTTCTGCTTATTACAGATTAGCACCAACCAGCACTAGCAAATACAACGCTCAGTAAGGTGAATATACGGACAGATAATAAGCAATTACAGATATTACCAGGATGCAAATAGATGTGTAGTAAATATTAAGACTATAACACTAATTAATAGCAGCAGCAATTAGAGCTAGTAGAAAGGCAATTAGGGGTAGTAAAAGTTCAGCCATATAATACCTACAAATACAGATTTGGTCCCCAGCAAAGGTGCAAGTTGTACAGGACGTCCTCTAGGAGAGACAAGTTTGTGCAGTGTGGAGAGGTCTCAGGGAGAGACAGGCTCTGTTTTGGGTAGAAAACAAGTCATTTTTACATTGCAGGGACGTAGGAGGTCATAGGCCACCTCCTAGAGCAGCCAGTAGATGCTGCTAACCACTTTGTTGGTTTTGCCCTTATCGATGGTTCATTGGGGACGCCATCTGCCTTGCTGTCGGGTAGTGATGAGGATCTTCTATCAGCATATAAGATAGATATAGTCTATCTAGGAGGCTTTTTAGAAAGCTTTTGGTTTGTTGGTTGTTTCAGCCACGAGCTACCAAACCATAATTGTCCCTTCTACCTTGAATTTCTTTTGAGTGAATGTGTGTGTACATATATATATACACACACACACACACACACACACACACACACACACACACAGAGTAAGGAAATGGGAAGTTGTGTTCACGGTACTGCTGTAGCTCACAAAGAGTGCTGCACGCTGTCACGAGATCGTTTGACTTCTGCATCCATTTTCTTGTTGACTTGGTAAATATTAACGCATTTAAGGAGAAGGAGGTTTGTATTGTCAATATTTATGTTGCTTGTCTGCAGATAGCCCTAACTTACTGGTGTAGCGAAGTTTTCAGGCTGGTTAGTTGTGAATTTATCTTGAGTTAATGTTGTCGGAAGGAGGGAATTTTGACAAAACTATTTCCTTTAAGTTTCAGCCAAAGTATTTCTACAGGAAGCACTCAAAGGGGAGATAGGATATTAGAAATGAATGGAACCAAGTGGAATACCGGCACATGGAAGAATGCGTTAGCTTGTCAGTTTAACTTGCTGTTGTCCTGGGGATTTTTGTATTGCAACAAAGCAAATCAAAATCCCTGTTTGTCTGATAGGCCTTTCTCCCCCCCCAGTAGAGAGCTTACGCATATATCTTGTAGCTCCAGCAGTGTTTCCTAATGATAAGCTGGAGAACAAAAGGAAGAGAGGGAGTTTGATCCAACAGATAAATTCTGTGACGGAAGTTTTGGATTCAGTCCTGGCACTACGGGGTCTTGAAGAGCGGAAAGTGATTTTCCTCTTAAGCCTTTGAGCCTTGTGCGTGTTTGAGTCACGGTTCCCTCCAGGAGAGGATTTTCTCTGCCACATTTATGTGGTGCTTAATGCCATGGGGCCCTGGTCGTTGGTCCTGGGAGAGCAGACTTGAAAAAGCCCAACCAAACACGCCGAAAACCCTCCCTGGGGCAGTGAAGGGAATGAAGCTCGGTTGGTTTTGATTTATTATTTAAATTCAAACGCAAGCAGATTGTGCTTTATTCTAAAGGAAAGGTTGTGTCTATACAAAACATGCATATGAAATTTTATTGACATAATAGGATTTTAACATGCTTTATGGGCCTAACATGCTTATTCAGGTCCTGAATTACCGCAATCAAATTATTTTATTTTACTTCCATAAATACCATCCATCATATCTGAAGTCGTGTTTCAAACGTTAGTCAGTTAGATGAGGCCAGGGAGGCAGCAGGACTCTTTATTTCCCTTTCCACGTGCTGTCTTTTTGATGGGAAAACATGAGGCTGTGCAGAAACTGGTGGCACTGACCTTGTGGAACCTGTCCCATCTGTGCCAGATGACAGACCGGGGCGTCTCAGCTCTCTGGTTGCTGTGCTCACAAAACACTCTGCACGTCAAGTACTTCTGGACACTCCACCTGTACTTTAGCCTTTTGGGAAGATTCATTGCTGCCTGGAATTACAATTACGCCCTTGTTTGCTCTGTGGACTGAGCCTTCCTTGTGGAAGAGCTGAAGTATCAGTGAGGGCCATGTGATGAAATGAAAGCACGTCTTTTAGTGAGCTTTACAGTCTTCTTAAAAAAAGATCTTGTGCCTCAGAGTATGCAGATGAGCCTGGGAAAGGGCTGGCCACATGAAGCCCTTAACCCACACTGCTCTCCTGATTCCCAGCTCCTTGTGTGCTCTGTGACCCTGCTACGTTTCTGTAGGTGTGTAAATAATTATGGATAAACATTCCTGTGCTGCTAAGAACCCAGCTCTGCCAAGTTAGGTGAGCAGTGAGATCTGTACCACCTCCTCAGGTAGGGATATCCCTGCAGTGCCTCTTGTAGCACGAGTTGCTGCTTCCTGCTGTGACGTGGTGGGATGCCTCTAACGCAGCAAGCTGCCGTGGGAAGCAGCTTGGGGATGCTCGTCCCCAGCTGCCCCCAGTCTCCAGTTCCACATGCAGATCCTTGTGCTTCAGAGAACACTTGTGCTTCCCAGCTCCCCCGTGCTGTGGCTGGAAGGGTGGAGCCTTGCTGTTGTAGGATGTGTCCGGAGCAGGGACTTCACCTACAAAGCAGCTCGCCGAGGTGTGCAGAGTCCTGTGACTGCGAGGTTTTCTCCCTGCTTGCCAAACGTTCCTGCCTGCTAGCTGCTCTTACCCGGTTGGACGTGGTGCTCAGGGACGTGGTCTAGGGGGTGGCGGTGGTGGTAAGGGCGTGGTTGGACCGTGTGATGGTGGAGGGCTTTTCCAGCCTTAATGATTCTCTGATTAATGTAAGCTAATTCCTATTTTCTTGTGCTTTACTGTGTAGTTCTTGAGCAAAGCTCCTGTTGCCCAACAGGACGTGACGGGTCATACTGGAGTTCAGGTTCCTTACCTGGTCGTTTGAGAGTTTTATGGGATGCATTAGGGAGGAAAAATCAAGTGCTCAGACTATCTTTTACGATGTTTGCATAATTAATTTTGTTTTGACCTAGTAATTATGGTTAAGTTTTCCCACGTGGTGGCTGACAATTTTGCAATGTGTTCCTGGCACTTTGCATAGAATGCATGTAAAGAAAAAACAAACAAACAAACAACCATATTTCACCTGTCAGAAAATTCGCTGTAATTCAAAGGGTTGTGCTGTCTTCTTGGTAAAGCTTCAGCATTTATTTTGTGAGGTTTTAAGCATCAGTGAGGTCAACCTGCTTCTATAATGAACCATTGCAGTATTCATGTATGGTTTTCTAGTGTCTTAGAGCAAAACCAAAAACTTTCAGACCTTCTATAGCAGGGAGCAGTCGTGAAATGCCACCAGGGAGAGAGCAAATTAATTTTATTAAATGCTGCTCGTACTTAGTGTAATCTAGTTTCCCAGACAAGTCCGCAGGGGAATAAACCAGTTAAGCACGTGTTTAACTCTGGCTGTTGGGTTAGTCATCAGAATTTGGTGTTGCTTTCACTGGAGCCAAACACTAAGCAGCTGACTGATTATTTTCCCAGCCATAAACCTCCCGTACAATGGAAAAAATAATGCAAATTTTCAAAGATGAAAAAAGTCTTAATCTCTTCTTTGCCCTCTTTCCTTCTCTGTTACTAACTTTATGCATTGGACAAACAAACTCATTTGCAGCAACCATTATTTCTGCAGATTAATTTCATTTAGATTTAGTCATTTTTCTGCTCTTGTTTTTACAAGCCAGAATGAGCATGATAATCTGCAGAGGAGCAGAAATTAGACTTTCCTGAATGAGATTTGGAAAAAGCTGGATTCACTCCCTAGGACCAGTTCCAGCATTCCTTGTTCTCACTAGCACAGGGTGATGACAAAGAGATACAGACGTGGACAGACACGGCAGGCGTCTGTCACCGAGCTTTCTGTGCCCTCCTCGATCGTTCTGACGTTCCAAGGGCTGGTGTCTCCTCCTTGCTTGCTTCTCCCAGCAGTTGGGTCACACACCACTGAGTCACAGCTTGCTGCGTGTGATTAAAGGATCTTGATTGTAATACAAAGCGAATTATGAATGTCTGAATAATTTTCTCTTTGAGGATACACGGGAGCAAGTAGCGAAGTGTCTCCTTCCTGTTCAGTTGTGCTCAGCATCAGATTTTGATCAGGTTTTGGTATCTACTAGCGTACATCGTCTGTTAAAGTGCTGCATATTGTTTTGATTTTTATCTTTGAAGTTATTTGAAGGGGAAAAAAAGCCCTAATCCTTTTTTTGGCCAACAGAAATGAGAAGACTTGAGTAGGATTTCACAATGGAGGCAAGATCCATAGTCATTGGCGTGGAGGGCATGACGTGCCATTCCTGTGTTCAGGCCATTGAGCAGCACGTCGGGAAGAGGAATGGTGTCCACAACATTAAAGTAAAGTACCCGCTTGTTTTAAAGTGTTGTTCTTGTGTGAGAAGCCATGGTAAAGTGTGTACCAACGGGGGAAAGTATGTGGGAATACTACAGCCTGTACATTTAATGGGAAAGTGATCTTTGAGGTGTTCTACTGTATTTCTAGTACAAGCAAGAGAAAAACAAGTGCTTATTGTACTGCAGTGGGAGCTGAGTTGTCACCTGTTACTCCTTAAGTCAATTTCTGCCTCAGTTCAATACTGTGAATTTCCATGCTTAATTCAGTGTTATGAAGTAATGAGAAAAGTAAAAATAAAATAATAATAATCAGGGCGGGATTATCTTAAATACGATGAAGCAAACACCCTAGAATTGATACTCGTTTTAAAAAACAAGTTGTACTTCCCCCTTAAATTCAGTAAGTATCAGTATTTTGCTCTCAAACCTCCAGGCTTTTTCTTTTACGCTGACAGTGTACACAAGTCATTGCACAGCTTCAAAAGCATTTGTGGGCCTGAGGTGTCCAATTAATGGTGAGTTGGTTGGCCACCATGAAGAATGCTGCTGTTTTGTGGTAGTAATGGCATAAAGGTAGCAGGTAGGCCAGGGCTATCCCCTTCAGGCATGAGAAGTTCCCTTCCTTTTGTGCTGCCCATTGAAGGAATGAGAGAGCAGCAGAGCCATAGTCTTGAACTTTTGACAGAACTACTTGTTTTGTCCTTAATTTGCATTGATTTTAGCCTCTTTTTTTTTTTTTTTTTTTTTTTAGTGCTTTCTTGATGTAGAGGAGATATCAATGTCATTAATCTTTTTTTCTATCATGAGCAAAATGGTGGATTTTAGCATATTCCAGGGTGAGCCAACTGGTTCTAAAAAATACATCAGTCTGTGGCAGTTTTCATAATGAAAACAATTTATAATCTGGGAGATTGCTTTTAGTCTTATGACCTAATTTGTGTAAGAAGGAGTAGTCCTAACAATTATGGCTGCAGAAAATTGCCATGCTTAATTACTGGGTATATAGATTGTGAAATCTTGCTGTATCATTCTGTAGTAGTTGAGTTTTACTCTACAGAAAATATTTTCCTGGTCTCTTCAAAAGTTGTTTCCATTTTAGTAGACATGCCAGAGATGAAATCTGTCCTTCCCAGAATCAGGTACAGTATCTTATTTGGGGGGCATGTGATTGTTTCCTGGAGCTTACTTCAGAGGGTTTGTTGTTAACCATTCTGCACAAAGACAGAGGTACACCACTTAGTACTCTTTCCTTTGCATGAAGTAGGAGTTCGGGTATGCTCACAGAATTTTTGGTGAACGACAGCAGTATTGACATGTTGTTTTGCATCTTCAAGTTTAATGGGGCTTTAATAATGGGGCTGTTCTCTGACACCAGACCCTTGGGTCACTGAATGGGCTCTTAAAACAGGGATTCCACTCTAATGACTTCTGTCCTGTGGGAATGTCACACAAATCTCTAGGTATTGGCAAACACAAAGTGAAACAAAGATTCAAATTGACTTATAAAGCAATGCCCTCAAATAACCTTGGCTTCAGAAGTCTTCTTCTCTTACTTCCCCAAATTATTCTAGCAAAAGATGTAATTTCTGCAACCTTGCATTTTTGTTTCAGCTGATTTCTGAAGATATGCAGATGACTTGAGACAGTAAGAGGAGAGATTCTTAATTTAACATGTAGAACATGTGCTTTTTATGTAAAGAATTAAACAGTTTTGTAAATATAAAACCCTCAATAGTTTCTTTCTATATTCTAAGGTAAATAACATCCCAAATCTGAATGACATTTCTAAAACTACTCTTGACAAGAAAATACGTTAGAAAACCTTAGTCTGAGTAAAATAGCACAGTAATACATTTCAAGAGATTATATTAGTAATTATCCACGTTGCAGCATCAGAACTTCAGCTTAGGGTTCTGTTTAGCTCTTATGAATTAGGTCAGCAGGAGAGATGAATGTTGGATGGCCAATACGGACAAACAGAGCTGCATTTAGGTTATTTTGCTGCCAACGGTAATGAAACCAGTAAATGTCCATGTTCCTCATTCTGCTGAGGCTAATAATTGGGACAGAAATGAAGAAAGGTGGTTCTTAAAAACATTTAACTGGTGTAATTTAATCACAGCTGTGGTCTTTAGGTTGTAGCTTTGCCCAAAGTAAAGATAAAATTGAATGATAATGTGTAGGGCCTCTGGCAGGCATTGGCTTTTGCTTTTGGAAACTGCAGTAATTGTGTTTGATGTATCATCAGTTGGGAGCAAATTAAATTGAGGATATTTGTACCGTCAAACGTGAAAGGTTAGTACTAAGTCAGGAAGTCTCTGGGTCACAAAAACGTACAGAGAGGAAAAACAGCTTCCATTGATGTTTGTCATGTATCTAATTTCAAAACTGAATCTAGCTCTGTTCAGTCTGCTGCGCTTTATTCCTCATAGCTAGGTAATAGCCTGTGCCTAAGACGCCAAGAATTATTGGACTCCTTTCACTGCTACTTAAGTATGTGGGACTTTTCAAAGAGTATTTTCTTCCATCCTTGTAGCCTGAGGGTGATTACTTCTAACTGCAAAATTGTACAAGTGATTAGAATTTTTTTTTTCTGTGGGCTCTTTTGCTTTTGATTGAATTACACTGACTAACTCAATTCAAGAGAGTTTGGCTCTGGAAGGTTCTTTTTTTTTTTCTTTTTTTCTTTTTTTCCCATAAAATGCATTAATGCTGTCTGGATATCATAAGGTTTTTTTTTTTAAAAAAAAAGAAAAAAAAAAAAAAAGACCAGACAGACTCTTTGTAAAGGATTCTGAAACTTTTTTTGGGAAAAACAATTCTGTGTTTTGTCTAGCCGTGTTGTTTCACAGATGAGAAGTTACTGTATGGTGGCCATTGGTATGGCCTTACCTTCAAAGTAGGTTGTCATGGATAAAAAGCTACAAACGATACTGGAAAAGTATTCCAAATGTCTGCAAATAAAGGCTATTCATAATCCCATGCAGGGTTTTACTTCCTGTGTCTTAATATTACAGTTTGCTCAATTGGTTTGTTCTTTTTTTTTTCCCTTGCAAGGTATCTCTAGAGGATAAAAATGCCGTCATTATTTATGACTCAAAGCTACAGACTCCAGCAACACTACAGGAAGCAATATATGACATGGGGTTTGATGCTACATCAGCTGGTTCAGAACCACAACCTGTTTTACCTGACACTATTTTTCTTACTATTCCTGCTCAGTCAGCTCTAACATCTAAAGAGATTCGTAGTACGCTACTGGAGAACAAAGGTATCCTGGATGTTAAAATGTCCTCTGATCAAAAATCTGCAGTGGTGACTTTCCTTTCTTCCGTTATAAATGGCAAGCAGATTATCCAGATGGTCCCAGGAGTAGACTTAAATATTTCAGCACCAGAAGTGACTCCAGGAACATGTGAAGATTCCAGCTGGTCTCAAGCAAGTAGTGTTTTGTTGCGCCTGAAAGTGGAGGGGATGACCTGTCATTCCTGCACCAGCACTATTGAAGGGAAGGTTGGCAAATTGCAAGGAATTCAGCGGATTAAAGGTAAAAACTTACATATTTCCCCTCCTGGCAATGTGGAGATGCTTTGGATTTATATTAGTTTAATACAACAGTTACTCTTTGTGGTACCTGATATGTAGTTAAATGTTTAATTTGGGCTAGCAGTAAAGAAGGAGGCTCAACCTGTGGTGAGGCTCTTGCTGTTACATGTGTGACAGCATTCAGTGACTGCTTTGTTTTTTTGTGTGTTGTTTTTTTTTTTTTTTTTTTTGTACTTTTGTAGGGAGGTTGGAGTAGTAGAGTTCCATAACTTCACTTTTCAGTTTTAGAAGTCTCTAATACCAGGTGTCTCTTTGTATTGTAATCAATGTTAGTTCATATTTTCTTTTAAATTAAAAATTAATATTGCTATGTCTGTGATTGTATCCAAAAGGAATGACAAAATTATCTATGTAAATAGCTTTAACATAAACATAATGCAATAGGCCCTGGATAAAAGGATGTATTTAGTAAGAAACAGTAATTTCATTTGTGAAAGTCCTGGGAAAAGAGCAAAAATTGAGAAAAAAAAGTATTTGAGAACTGTTGTATTGTCTAGACAATAAACGGTTGCACTAAATTGCGCTGAGATTTTCCCAAGCCACTTAAACCTCCCTTCCACTGCAGTTAAGTTTCTGAGTGTTTGAAGCATTCTTGGAAGTCTTTGACAAGATCTTCTGTTCTTAGGGCAACATCCTTGGTATACCCAGGGCAGCAATGCACGCTTATTTTTGCTTTTAATTTTCAGTGTCCTTGGACAATCAGGAAGCTGTTGTTGTGTATCAGCCTCATCTAATTACAGCAGAAGAGATAAAATGTCAAATTGAAGCTGTGGGCTTCACAGCATCTTTCAAAAAGCAGCCTAGGCCCCTCAAACTCAGTGCTATTGACCTGGAAAGGTTGAAGAATACTCAGACCAAAGGCTCTGAGACAACATCGCTGAAAGAAAACTCCAAGAATGTGAACGATACGAAGACAGTTGTCTTCAAAATTGATGGCATGCACTGCAGCTCGTGTGTCTTCAATATTCAGAGTACCATATCAGCACTCCCATCGGTAACAAATATAGTTGTTTCATTAGAGAAGAAATCTGCCATTGTAAACTATAACCCAAACTTAATTAGCATAGAGGAACTGAGAAAAGCCGTAGAGGCGGTGTCTCCAGAGACGTTTAAAGTCAGCCTTCCTGACCAATATGAACATGCATCGCTTCTCTCTGCACTGGCATCCCCATTGAAGTCTCATACAGCTTTGAAGGATGCTACCCAGCCGCTTACTCAAGTTGTTGTGATAAATATTGAGGGAATGACTTGTAATTCTTGCGTGCAGTCTATTGAGGGAGTCATATCCCAAAAGGCAGGTGTAAAATCCATTAATGTCTCTCTGGCAAATAGTAATGGGACTATAGAATATGACCCTCTGCAAACAAGCCCAGAAGACTTGCGATCCTCAATAGAGGATATGGGATTTGATGCGTCTTTATCAGGTAATGACGTATTAAACTTTTAAGCTTAAAAAGATTATGCAATTCTGTTTGAGATTGGGTACCACCCAAGATGAGATTTATCAGTTTACACATTATGCTTCCTGCATGTCAAGAGAAGCTTTACATTTTCACTGTCAAGGAGATAGTTAAGTAAATCTGTAGCACTTCCTTTAAGATGTTAGATTAATTAAAAAGTACTGAGATACCTGGAAATACAAATACATCCAGTAAGTATTGATATTCAGATGGTGCTTCAATTTGCCACTGTTTAATGTTTATGGAATGAATGTAGAAAGTAAATGGAGCTTTGATAGCTGCTAAGAATGATAATTCGCTGCTAAAGAAACTTCAGGGCAGCAATCTACTAGAGATTTAACTTGTGTGAAGTAACTGAGGGGTTGTTTAGCCAGACTTGGGCATGGCTGAGGAGTGACAAGAATCTGTAGAGTGTGGATATCACTGAGGAGGTTAAAATTATGCTTACATGATGTCTGGTACACTGAAAGTAATTGTGCAATGGGAACAGATGGCTAGATAGTGATGTCCAGAATATTTACAGAGAAAATGCAGATGGACGTTAATGTAAAGAGGCTTCTCAAGGGAATGCAGAGGCTCCATTTCTTATTTGCTAAGATTAAATTTAATACAGCAGGTGAAATATTTTATGTCAATAACTGAAGCAGTGAAGTCAGGTGCTTGTATTTAATCCCTTTCATACTGCTCCTGCCTACACATAGCTTGTCCTGAATTGCTGGAAGAAGCAGCTCTCTGTGGCTTGAGGTCCCTTCTCAAAGGTCAAAAACATTGAATTTGCTTGCAAAACATTCATTTGTTTTGTACCCCAGGTAAAGTCAATAAATTTGCATGTAAAACTAAGGTTGCAAGGCAGAGGCTTAGCTTGTGACCTGCCAAAGAGGGCAGAGGATGTACAGCAGGACAGATGAATATAATGAGGAAAAGAAAATTTGTAACGATAGAAAGTTCATCAGAGGCCTAACCATTGTTGCTTCAATAAGCAAAAGAAAGCAGACTTACTCCTGTGCTCGAGAGCCTTAATAAGGCACGTACAGTTACTGCTTCTTGGTCTGCAAATTTGCAGCAACGTGTATTAATGCCAGGTCATAGCTCATCGCAGTGTCTATTCGTGGTGTCATGAATTTCAATCTCTTCTTCAGCGAAGACAGAACTCCCTGTGGGGGTAACTCAACCCTCACCCGACGAGCAGTTGGCATCTCTCAGAACTGAGCCTACCTCCAAACCGTCACCAAACCATGCTGCTAAACAAGAGGCAAAGAGTATATCCAAGTGCTATGTCCAAGTCACAGGAATGACGTGTGCTTCGTGTGTAGCCAACATTGAGAGGAATTTGAGAAGAGAAGATGGTAAGATATGTCAGTGTAACCTGTTACATTTCTGAGCTTTTCTTTTAGAGAATCCATCTAGCTTATGTGCACTGTTTTTAATTAGTGGGTTGTTAAGAGAAGTGCCGTTGCTGGTACTTCATGAGGGAGAACATAGTTGACTTGTAGTTGGTTTGTAGGAGGAAAAGAGAATGTAATTCTTGCTGTTCTGTTGGCGTGCTGGCTGGAGACTGCCCTTGCAAAAGCAGGAGATGAGGTTCTCTGAAGAGAATATATAGAGATCAAATAGGGATCCTCATGAAACTAAACTAAATCTCTTCAACTGGAGTGATTTGCCCAGGTCTGCAACTCTGCAGAAGTGTACATGTCTGTATCAGAAACAGCTATTGGAGAATGGCAGTATTAGTATGGATTAAAGAGATGTAAGGTAACTTCAGCTCCACGAGTCAGGACAATGATGTCTATATTTCTGTCAGAGGGATGATTTTATTCGCAGGAACAAATAATTGCATAACTATAATGAAAAGTTATAATTATAGACTGTGTTTAATTATTATAATGAAGATGGACATATTCCACGTTAACTTGGAGTTGTATTTCTTCATTCTAAAAGCTTTTTGTACTTTCCTTTTAACTCAGTGTACAGTAGGATTGCATATTGTTAGATCTACCCTTTCTGAAACACGTTCACTCAAGTTCTTAAAGGGTTTTTAGAAATTCTAGAATTAGATCAAAATAGTATGCCACAGTGTATTTTAGAAGTGGTTTTTAAAGTCAAAATGGTCATCTTTTCATACAAAGTAAATTGAATGTTTGTAATTAGACAGATGGTAAATGTGAATTGCATGTTTTTCTCCTGGAGTAATATATTAATTCTTCATGTTTGTGCTCCCAAGTCTTTGCTACACTGCTTATACATCTCCCAAAAATGCTTGTTTTTGTTTGTATGTGCCTAGAATGTGGTAGGTTTCTCAGTATCATTGCACTGCTATTGTGCTGTCACAATGTCATTAAGTGTTTTTCTTAAACATCAACTGCTATCTGTGCATTTTGTTTTCTAGGAATACATTCAGTACTTGTTGCGCTAATGGCAGGAAAGGCAGAAGTGAGGTATAATCCTGCTGTCATACACCCTTTGGCTATCGCAGAGCTCATACGAGAACTGGGATTTGGAGCTACTGTGATGGAAAACTCTGGTGAAGGAGATGGAATTCTGGATCTTGTTGTAAGCTAGTAATTAAAAACAACCACCTCTGTCTTTATCTATTGGACTTGCTTTCGGGGGATTATTCTGCATATGGCAGGATTTTCTGTGATGTTTTTCTTTATTTTTTTTGGAGCAGACTCTAGCTTAGTGTTCCAGCTCTCAGCATGAAGAGACAGCAGAGGTTCAGCAGAGTTTAAAACGTTGTGTTCTGCGCCATGCTTCCGCTGTAGGGCTTTCATCCTTCACAAGTGAGCTCCGTCCCACTGCTTCAGACCCTAACCATAGGCAATAAGTAGCTCGGGATGGTCATAAGCACACTTTCTTTTCCCATTTCATATGATATATTAATATTTGGTTTTGATAACCACAGGGAGCCTTTATTTTACAGGTGGGAGGAATGGCATCTGCTTCTTGTGTGCACAAAATAGAATCTACCCTCATGAAGACTAATGGTGTTTTATACTGCTCAGTAGCTCTTGCAACCAACAAAGCACACATCAAATATGATCCTGAGATTATAGGTCCTCGAGATGTGATACAAGTGATAAAGGTAAGTTTCATGAAGGCAACAAGTCTAATAAAATATGCAGTGTCCTTTGAACCGTTACATACCCCATAGCAGAAGGGAAGAAGGCTATTATAGGGGGAAAAAAAATCGTCTCATCCATCATTATCTTGCTCTCAGTGCAGGGTTCTGCAGATATTGTGTGTGTTCTGGCTGAGAAGCAATGATCTGTAGTGACTTTGTCCAAGTGTTTAAAGAGAGACTGGGGAAGCTAGGCTATGGTAGAATTGAAGATAAATCTACAGGTTGCCAAAAAGTGAAGCCCATCCTTGAGTTCTGTAGCAAAGGAAAGATAACAGAACTTTCTTGGCATTCTCCCTCAATTTTTATACTTTTGTGCTTCAGGATTAACCATTTTGGAAAGCTGCATTTTTGAGCACTTTTTGAATGTTCTAGAAAAGTTGACTTCTACATCAGACTATTACTTTGTGGGTTAACTTGTGCAGAGAGAAAAGCAATTGTATCAGGAATGTTAATAAAACAAATCAATTGCAAGGCTGGCAAAATCAGTAATCTGTCCATAAATTTATAGGAGTGCAAGTTGTCTTTACAAAGTGACTGTTCTCTTTTAATTTTTGTTCTTTTTTTTCTTTTTTTTTTTTTTTCCTCCTGTAGGATTTAGGTTTTGCGACTACTTTAGTCAAAAAAGACAGATCTGCTAGTCACCTAGATCATAAACGGGAAATAAGGCAGTAAGTATTCCTGGACATATTTAGATTCTATATAAGCATCTTGTAAACATTTTTGATTACTCTTTTTAATGTTTTGTCTTTTAATCAATAGTAAAACTTAATGATTTTTTTTGTTAGTTTGTGCAGACTTGCTAGCTAAAATATTACTGAGCACTCACCTGCAAAACAAGTAATTATTTTTTTTTTTTAAACCTGAGGTGGAGAAGGGCTTTTTTTGTGAGCCTGGCTTTCTGTATTCCTGTCATGGTGATGATGATTTACATGATGGTCAAGGACAGTCAACTCTCGGAGGCTCGCGCACACCACAACATGAGTGATGAGGAAATGGAGGCCATTCACTCCTCTATGTTCCTGGAACGCCAGCTCCTGCCAGGATTGTCTGTTATGAATTTTCTGTCATTTATACTCTGTGTCCCTGTACAGGTAAGTGAGAACATGGCAGCTCTGAGTTTGGTGGGGTTAGACAATCAAAGTGGAAGACAACAAAGAAATGAAATTTGGCAAGTGACTGTAAATCTGCTGCTTCAAATTGTTTTTGAGGCTGTTAGACGCTAACACTGCCGCTGAAAACATGCGGTGCTAGGTACTGCTTTGGGCACGTCAGTCAATGTGTAGGTGCTGTGCAGTCAGAGCATCGGAGGCAGCTTGCCTAGCTCTAGCTGGTGAGCATGGTGAGGTGACCTAAGAATACTGAGGTAAAGATACAGCTCTTGCCTACAGCTAGGACTTCACTAGGTGATGGAGAATGCAAATGACAAAAAAAAAAAAAAAAAAAAGGGGTGTCTTCCTCTCAGGGAAAAACTGCTGCTGTCTGTTAAAAGCACACATAATGTATAACTGGTACTGTTGCTGTTACAGATATTTGGAGGCTGGCACTTCTATATACAGGCATACAAAGCACTGAAGCACAAAACCGCAAACATGGATGTGCTCATTGTTCTGGCAACCTCCATTGCGTTCGTCTACTCATTTGTTATTCTTCTAGTTGCAATGGCTGAAAAAGCAAAAGTAAACCCCGTGACTTTCTTTGACACACCTCCCATGCTGCTTGCATTCATCTCATTGGGCCGGTGGCTAGAGCATGTTGCAAAGGTAAGGAAAATAAAAGTACCTGTGATGTGTTGGTCAAAATGAGTGTAGTGGTGGAAATTTTGTTTCAGATAGGTTGCGCTGGTAAAATATAATAAAATAGGTTTGGTAAACTAGGTATGTTCTTGACATCTTCACTGAATGGAAAGCATCATATTTGCAAGCTATAAGACACTGAGTATTGTTTCTGAATGTTTTATATTTTAAAAATCCGATGAAAAAGCTTTCTTAGATTCTTCTGACCTTATTTATTATAAAATCAGCTACAATAACAAGTAGTAAAAATATGAAATGACTTAATATAAATCTGTTTGCAGGAAGTATTTTCTTAACAAAGTAAATCACAACATATCTGGTTGTCATTTACCCTGTGATTTTTTTTCCAATACCATAGTCAGAAAAATAAGGAATTTCTTATTCTAGGGTAAAACATCAGAAGCACTGGCTAGACTAATTTCATTACAAGCTACTGAAGCAACTATTGTTACCTTGGGCCCTGATAACGTTCTCTTAAGGTATCTTACTTTGTCATTTGCTTTTTCTGATGTTCCTTTTCTGTTAATATCAGTAGTTCACATACAAATGTTATCAGTCTGTAGGACTATGAAGAAAACAACTTCAGATTTTGCTGGCAGATACGTAAGATGTAAATGTTAAAATAAGAAAAAATTAATCCTATTCCAATTTGTTTTATTGGAATTGTGCTAATTTTTGCTAAGATAAGGAGCGAAGTGGATTTTCTCATCTGGGAAGTAAATAAAATTATAAGCTTAGTGCTCTCTGAAATGGCCTTTGTGTAAGTTAACAATGTTAACTGATGGGATTATGCTTTGTGTATAGTGACAACTGTTTTTGCCTGGGTAAAGTTTGTTAACAATCTCTTGTTTAAAAACTCTAGTGAAGAGCAAGTTGATGTTGAACTGGTTCAGCGAGGTGACATTGTCAAAGTGGTGCCAGGAGGCAAATTCCCAGTGGATGGTCGTGTTATTGAAGGACACTCAATGGTAGATGAATCTCTTATCACAGGTAAGCTTGCATTTTTTTTTGCAAGTATAAACATGTTCTTCTTTTCTTTTAAATAAATCTGAAGAGAAGTTGAAACTGATGTTCTTTTATTTTTTTTACCTGTATGTTAGGAGTTGGTAGTTGTTATAATAAAAAACATCAGCAAAAAAGCTCCTTCAGCATCTGTTGTTGACTTTTCCTTAGGTGAAGCGATGCCTGTGACTAAAAAACCTGGCAATACAGTTATTGCAGGTTCTATTAATCAGAATGGATCACTGCTGATTTCAGCAACTCATGTTGGAGCTGATACAACTCTTTCACAGATTGTTAAACTCGTGGAGGAGGCCCAGACCTCAAAGGTAGAGTAGTATGAACTTAAGCATTTGAGTCTCGTCTTACTGGCATCAGTGTACCAAATAATTTGCAAAGTGGTTAAGATTGCAGTTGCAATTCAGATCTCAACATAATGAAGTTCTTTTGCTGAACAAGGACTTTGATATGGTCCACTGTTCCAAATCTCGTCATCTTACTGAGTAAAATGTAATTATAAAGTGTGGTATGCCAAATGTGCTGAAAACAGAAGGTGCGATTATATCTATGTCTGAAGGCATAGAAGAGAATAAGTGTGACGTTGCTGAAGTTGACACTCGTTTCTTCTTCATAGGCTCCTATTCAGCAATTTGCAGACAAACTTAGTGGCTACTTTGTGCCTTTTATTGTGGCTGTTTCTGTGGTTACCCTTTTTGCCTGGATTATAATTGGATTTGTGGATTTCGAAATAGTAGAAAAATACTTTATGGTAAGTAAATCTCGTTAAACACCTTCTGAAATATTTCAGAAATAATTAGTGTGCAAATGTATTAGGTTGCAACAGCTCCATTTTTGGATTATTCTTGCAGGCAGTTGCTTGGGGGGGGAGAATAACCCATATGAAATTATTATATTTTTCAGCTATATATTACACTACAGAACCATTCTGACATTTCTATTTAAAGAGAGTTTGCAGTAATTAATCAACTCCTGAAAGTTAGTTTTAAAAAAGAAAAACAGAAAAGAAAAAAAAAAAAAACTAACCCTTGAAATTTCCCAATTTCCATTCCTTCTCTGTTGGGAAAATAAATGCTTTCACTAATGCTGTCACAAATTCCAATTCTTATTCTATTTTTCTTAGTATAACTGTGTAAATTCATCTTTGAAATCAGTGAAATTCATATATTTTACAGATGCCAGAGGAGGATCAAAATCTTAATTTGTACTTTGTGGTTGCTTAGATCTCAGGTTTCTTGGTGGACTAGTATTTCTGGTTAGAATTTACTAGTTGCAGGAGAGCAATCTTCATATCTTTGCTTTTGCATATGACATAGAGTGTAGTACCCTATATAAGGAAAAGTCCTATAATAAAACAAACCATGGGTATATGCAGTATAGAGCACAATTTAGTCACTGGCTGTTAATTTTGTCATTAATCTTAGCTTTGGCATATTTTTCCTGTGCTTTACTTTTTAATTCTAATTCTTTAATTTGCATGTTTGCATTTCTTTTTTTTTTTTTTTTTTTTTTTTTTTTTACATCAAAGGCAACATGTAGTTGAATTCCTTGTTCTCCTTGTTTTATTTCATCACTAACATGAATTTCTGTCACTAGGGTTACAATAAGAGCATTTCTGCAGCAGAGGTGATAATCCGCTTTGCTTTCCAAGCCTCTATCACAGTCCTGTGTATTGCGTGTCCCTGTTCTCTGGGGTTAGCCACCCCAACAGCTGTGATGGTTGGTACTGGTGTAGGAGCCCAGAATGGCATACTGATCAAAGGAGGAGAACCGTTAGAGATGGCCCATAAGGTAAGAAATGTGGGTTAATTTTACAAGAACTCCAAGGGCGGGTAGCAGGAGCATTTTGCTAATTCCTGTCTGAGCAGATCATTGCATGTTTGTGAGTGGCATGTTCGTAAGCTGGGTTAAAAGTGGGGTGCTCTGAGGAAAATCTACATTAAAGCTTTGTTCGTTGAATGAAATCTTCCTGGTTTACTGCAGGTAAAGGTGGTTGTATTTGACAAAACCGGTACGATTACTCATGGGACTCCAGAAGTGATGCGTGTGAAATACCTAGTAGAGAGTAACCGGATGCCACATAACAAAATGCTGGCCATCGTGGGAACTGCAGAGAGTAACAGCGAACATCCTCTTGGAGTAGCAATAACAAAGTACTGCAAAAAGGTAAATTGTGTAGGAAAAGACATTTGTATTACAGAAGAACTAATGCATTACTTAATATGTCAGAATAGACTGGCATCGTTTAGAAAGTAATTGATGTATTCAAATGGAAAGCTGGAAAATTTTGGAGCCACTTCAGTCTTCTTTTTGCTATTGCTTTTTTTTAGGAACTGGACTCAGAAACCCTTGGGACATGTACAGATTTTCAGGTAGTTCCAGGCTGTGGCATTAGCTGTAAAGTCACCAATATTGAAGCACTGCTCTACAGGAAAAATAAAATGGTTGAAGAAAACAATGTTAAAAATGTGACACTTGTGAAACTTGAGGAAAACATGGAGGAATCAATGCAGCCTGCTTTGATTATCGATGCTGATTTACCAAGTAAGCTAACTCCACTTTATAGAATAAAATGGATAGCAAGATGGACTTAGGCTTTTGGTCTTAATCGGGATCCTTAAGAATGAGAGCATTTTTTTCAGCCCTGTAGAACTGGGCTTGCATCAAGGCACATATGAAATAGAGGCGGTCATTTATTTATTTCATGCTCACGCATCACTTGGAACATTTGGTTAAAAACGTTCTGTCGGTATAAATACAATTGGAAGTTGTTAAATGTGGAGCTGAAAAAACATATAGGAGCTTTCTCTAAGCTCTATTTTGCTTCATCCCAAGTCCCTATTTGCTAGCCAAAATTATGTGTGCTTACACATTTGACTGGTTTTCAATCAAGAGTAGTTCACTATTAGATCTTTCAACTATATTAGGATGCTAAATTAAAGGCAATGATAAAGGGACTTTGTCTTTTACTGTCCCTTGACCTGTGATTCTTGGTCTACTGAAGTGGTAACTACCTATTACTGAAGAAATGTCAGTACTATTCTGTTCATGAACACATGAGAAGATTGGCTTGGCAAAAAATAAAATCTCTCTCAATATTGATTAGACTCTTTAATGATATTTCAGAGCATACCGAGAGAGCAGGATAGGATTAGCTGGATAATTAACTTGCTAGTTATCTATATGATGACAAGACTTGTTCTTCCTTCAGCTACAGTGACTTCTCAAAAATACTCTGTTCTTATTGGGAACCGGGAATGGATGAACAGAAATGGACTTCTTGTTAAAAATGAAGTTGATAAAGCCATGATTGAGCATGAGAGGAAAGGTCGCACAGCAGTTCTTACGGCTGTCGATGGTAAGTTCGTTGCTGTCTATTCATTCAGAGGTGACTTGTCACCACTTAAATAGAAACTGGTAAATACTAATGCCTTAGCAGTTACACCTGAAGTAGACTAATGGGATGGAGAGAGATGAAGTGCTAAAGCTTTGTTACACTGTCTTACAGGAGAAAATGTCACCTTTTCCTTCCCCCAAAAGAAATGAACAGAGTATTTATTACTAACTCCTGCTTTGTGTTTTTAGGAGTGCTTTGTGGCTTGATAGCTATTGCTGATACTGTGAAACCAGAAGCTGAGCTGGCAGTCTACACTTTGAAAAGTATGGGATTAGAAGTTGTTCTAATGACTGGTGACAACAGCAAGACAGCACGATCAATTGCCTCTCAGGTAAGCTGTTCTGCGTGTGTTTGGGTTTGAAGCTTGCCACAACCCAATTACAGAAAGGATGTTGTCATGTTGATAATGCTTGTGGCTAGTCTAGAACTGGTCTATGATGAAAAATGCTGACATAAAACTCAGAATTAGAGGGTAACTAAAGCCTTTTTGAAGAGGAGCAGTGTCAACGTTGAAATCAGAGCTGTTTTCATATTAGGGTTTGGTCTTTTGACTCAAGAGCATAACATGGGTTTTGGCTTTCATAATTGCATTATTAGAAGCAGAAACTTTGATAGCTAGTAGGAAAGCTACTCCTGTGTTCTCTCTCTCTACCCTTCCCCATAGGTTGGCATCTCCAAAGTGTTTGCAGAGGTTCTTCCTTCCCACAAAGTAGCCAAAGTGAAACAGCTACAAGATGAAGGAAAACGGGTGGCCATGGTTGGAGATGGTATCAATGACTCTCCTGCACTTGCTATGGCTAATGTGGGAATTGCTATTGGCACGGGTACTGATGTAGCCATCGAGGCAGCTGATGTGGTTCTAATTAAGGTAAGAAAGAAGAATGTTTCATGAAAATGAGGTGATGTCTTGAGTGATTCAGACTACTGCTGAGGTGTAGTACTTTCATAAGCCAGTGCAACTGGAGATGGTCTTTGTCTTGCTTGTTTAGTAGTGGTACTTTCCCCATGTTCTTGCTCCTACAAATTCAGGGGTAATCCAAATTCAAGAGTTGGCAAAGGAAGAAAAAATGAGGTGACCTATGGCAAACATAAATCATATTTAAGGAACATATCAGAGTATCTGTAAGGTTACAGCCACTTCTTCCTGTGTATCAACAATACCTCGACAGAAGCTGTGTTGTCTAGACCTGTACCCTACAGATAGCGCTGCATACATTGTTCGGGTTGCGGTGGCATCTGAAACGAGGCTGGTGCTCATTGTATGGGCTCTACGCAGATGAAATAGAGCAACTTATTTATTGCATGTAGTCTGTTATGTCCAGTGTCTGGTAGTTAGCTTTAAAATGGGGGTATGGTGACATGATGTGTATGTTTTTTATCTCTGACTTCTCCTATAAACATTAACTTCCAGGATGACTTAATGGATGTGGTAGCGAGTATAGATTTATCAAGGAAGACTGTCAAAAGGATCCGGATCAACTTTGTCTTTGCTCTAATTTATAATCTCATTGGAGTTCCAATAGCTGCTGGTATGTGAACATTTTCCTGTGGTAATAAAACTGTGCTTAGCCAGTAGATTATGTGGATTTACTATCATATGGAAGAGCATCCATTTTCTTTATTTCTGATGGACGTTAAGAGCAGAGCTCTTATACCACTGTAACCTCTGCAGGCAATTTGTGCATTCTCATCTCCCGCATTACAGCTGCTGTGGATGTGCTCAGCACATCAAAATGACTGTAAAATAAACTGTTTATTAAATGAACTTGATCCCATAAACAAGCAGTTTACTGCAAGGCTGGCAAGACATGCCTGCCTCTGAATTTCAGATTGTATAAGTGACATGGTCAGATGCATTCACATGTGGGTTCTGTGTGAGATAGGACATAAATATTTGCATTGAATGTTTGTTATTTAATACTAGACTAGAATCATTTACTTAAATAATAGAAATGGAACTAAATTAGAAAGTCCTCATGAAGTTTTGTGTTTTTCCATAAGGCATTGGATTCATATGTGAAGAATGCTGTGTTCCTGCTCTAAACTCATTATTTTCTTTTTCTAGGTGTGTTCCTGCCCATTGGTCTGGTTTTGCAACCTTGGATGGGATCTGCAGCAATGGCTGCGTCCTCTGTCTCTGTTGTGCTTTCTTCTTTGCTGTTGAAGATGTGAGTATGAAAAACTTATTTGTTATTTATAACTTGGATTTGAAGCTCAGGTCTTTTCCTTTAAGTGGCAGAAATCGAGTGTGAGGCTGTGACAGATATTGAAACTTTTTGGAAAACAATTTGGGCAAGTCTGTGCTTGGCAGTGGTTGATTCTTGCTTGAGAAGAGTAGTCAGCCCATAATATTTCAGAAGGTAGTATTTAAAAATTAAGACAAACATAGAACTCAAAAGTGTGTTCAAAATTTCAAATTCCTTAGTGCCCTTTGTATATTTCTGAGAAATCTTGTCTGAACATGCTGAAAAGTGAGGCTTCTGAGACAACGCAGCTGTACACTCTGCACAAGCGCTGAGGACTGGTGATAAACCAAGCTGCATTTGTCAGTGAAGAATTTGTTTCCTTACTTCACAGTTAGGAGCAGTGTAGCACTGAGGTAGGAATGATAGCTTTTGCTGTCCACTTAACACACTTGGTTTCAGAGGAAGCGGAGCAGAATACCTGGTAAATGTTAGCAGATACACTTTGCTGTTAAATGTTTTGCAGATGCTCAGTGCCACTAAAGCAGTTAAATGCTGAGTGATACCTGTCTGCTTTACCTGTTCTTCTGCATCCTGGCTCAAAAGCACATAATCAGCTTCTGGTTATATGGGAGACTTACAAAGCCTGAGACTTCAATCACTGTATAGTGGCTCATATTATAAATGTCTCCAGCTTGTGCATGATTATAGCACTTAAAGGCTAGCCTCTTTCCATATTTTAGCGTACTTGACTTCATCCTGAGACACATTGTCAACTTTTCTTTTCCCCCCCCCCCCCCCTTCCTATAGGTACCAGAAACCAAGTTCTGAGAAACTCGAGTTCCGGGCCCGTGGCCAAATGAAGCACAAGAGCCCATCAGAAATCAGTGTCCATATCGGAATTGATGAGACCGGCACAAACTCTCGTAAACTGAGCTTAATGGATCGCATCATCAATTACAGCAGAGCCTCCATAAATTCTCTCTTTTCAGACAAGCGTTCAGTGAACAGCATAGTTCTTAATGAACCAGATAAGCATTCATTGTTGGTGGGAGATTTTGGAGAAGATGATGACACAACATTATGAAAGAATCGCGCACACGCCCTCAAAAAAAGGCAGAAGAAACAAAATGGAAAAATAACCAAAACAACCTTAGCAACTGTCTACAAGTCTGTGCAAGCAGTGATCACTTCTGGAGGTCGTTACTGATTATTTTCTAGGTTTATGGGGTTTGATCTATACAGGTATTTCTTCCTTAATGTAGAAAACGGGTTTGTTAGTGACCTTCCAGTATCCTTTTTATTTTTTTTAGTTAGACTTAACAAAAAAAAAAAAAGGAGTAGAAGCCGTTAATGCTTGTGAACAGAGCTGTGTTACCATTCCATGAAGTTTGCTTTTTTTGGCGGAATGTCAAGATACAATTAAGGAGACTAAGGAACCAGAAATGCATTTCCCAGCCTTGTAACAGGCTTCTTTATGCATAGCCAAGTTTAGTACTGTGTTAAAAAAATTATAAACTCCCACATCTGTGAAATACTGAAAGTTGTGTTTGCAGATAGATGTGCCTTAAAAACTTCAAGGATTGCTCTTGTATCTGTAGCCCGCCTTGTACCAGGAATGGTTCCTCTCAATGCCAGTCTTCTTGTAAACATCTGGTTCCAGCTTTTCACACTCCTAGCATCGTAACATCTCACTGTCTGTGATCTGGATTTCTGTTAGACAGATGACTGAGATTTGGGGTTTCAATCTTAACATTGTACCCATGTTTAACTCCTATACATCCCTGTTCCAGTACACTCCTCCTAAGACTGTGTGCTTGAAGGCTGAATGGGTTGATGCTTGCTCTTTCTCAACCTCTAAGCCAAAAACTCTATCATCATCAGAGTATATGAACGTGATGTGCTACTAGCTGAAATACTTAGCTTTTACAAAGGCAGCAATGTAGTTAGTGCTTGCTTCCAGTATCAACTAGCACTCCCCAAATGAGCCAGAATAGTTTGGTGTCACACAGACTACCCTTAAAATACTTCCAATTCAATCTCTGGATATCCACCATCATCAAAGAGTTTGTTATCTGTCACATACTGCACTGATACCAGTTGCCTGTAGAGATAGTGGGCCAGGAGTGCTCCCCAGCCCACTCACAGATCCAAACCTCCTTAGTTTGGGATATTCAGATTCAGGCTTTGTGAATTAAGACCAACTTCATTTGTTACAGAACTGAAATCTCAAAATGCAGGTTTTGATCATTAAATCTTGAATATTAAAAAATTCTCAATGAGAAATAGAGTTGGTGTTCGTCACCCAGTAGCTAGCTACCTGTTTGTTACTTAATAAATCTTGTTCTTTAAATCCTGTGCTGAGACAGCGATCTAAAACAATTACTAGGTTCCATAACGTTTAACAAAATAATAAAATGCAATTAATGGTGTAAACATGTAATTCCCAATAGTGCTTTTAGAGCAGAAATACCCAATGCAGAATGACAGATCTCTGTAATAGTCTCGTTTTTAACTTGAAGTCTGTTGTCAATGCATAGATCATGCATGTCGGAAGTCATAAGTAGGGTTTTTTTTGTTTGTTTGTTTGTTTTTTTTACTATTTTTTAACTACCAGGAAAAGTACCAGTGTATGAAAGCAGCAAAGTTGTACTGTGGATTATGTTGTTAGTGAATTGGTATGCTTCTTAAACTGCAGTGAGAACAACATAATTTGGAATTGTTGCTGCCACTGGTGTAAGAAACAAAGTATTTCTGTTGCAGAATAAGGTTCTTAGTATCTCTAAGTGAATATGTTTTAGTTTTAATTAGATTCGATGTGTATATTATGTTAAGAAGTGCTGAGATGCGTTACTGCAAAGCCATTCCATGAGATGTTTTTCTCAGTTTTCAGCAAGAAAGCAGTTTCTCACAAAGCTGTTTCTTACGAAGTGGATAATTACCTGAAAACCAGCAGAATGCTGTCAAACAGCTTTTAGTGCTTCAAGACCATGTAAACTGTTTCCAAAGATTTTGGTTTTCTTGTTAATCCATGCTCACTCTCAGTGTTGTTCTTGGCAAGATTCTGCAGATGAAACAAAAGAAGTGATTTGCATTTTTTTTTTTTTTGTCTTTGTTTTGCTGATAATTGGTCATCTTAACCATGCAGTGGAGACACAAGGCAGATCTTGACATGCTCTCAGATGGGAGTTTCACTACTGCAGGAGCTGGGCTAGCCCCTGGCTATGGTACATGTGGAATATAAGTGACAGACATCGTGTTCTTATTGCAGGAAACAGAGTAGTAATACAACGTTATATTCCTGCTTGATAGATAAAGCAGCATGAAGAGTTTACTAAATTCTTTCCAAATTAATTTTTAGAGATAGTATGAGTGGAAACCAAATTGCTCTGGAGTTTCTGAAAGGCTCATATGAAGTCATACCTGCAGCAGCACTGGTCAGGACTTACTGGCCCAGAAAGTCCCTTTCAGTCCAGTTTTTCTCTTTAGGAAAATCTGTCTGGAAATGTCTTCTGAACCTGAGTTTAGTACACAGTGCATTTGAGTGCTGTATAGCTGATTAAGGAATTCAGAGTCTAGGTTTTGAAAATAGGTTCTGTCCAGCCCTGCCCCTCCTCCCCCAAATGTGTAGTATTGACTTGCGGAATGTTTGTCAGGTGATTAAAATATTTTATAAGGTGCTTTACAGTGAAAAACCAAAGTATTTTTCAGTTTGTACAGTACAAGTGAAATCATGTGAAAGGTAAATGTTTTCCTAAATATAAATGTTTTAATATGTAAGTATCTTATTCCTGTTGGAGACTGTTTGGATTCGAGAATTGAAAATATCACTTGGAAGCATAGTTACAAATGAAATTATGTATTACTTGTCTATGTTATTGTTTTCTATAACTAGCTATTTATAAAACCTGTACTTTATTTAAAAAGGGAGAAACAGTACATATGCTCAAGGCTTTAAAAATTGCTCTTTGAATCTTGCCAATAAACTTTTAAAAGTGTAGACACTTGAAATTTTAAATGAAGAATGTGAAGCTGACAAAACACAATGAACCCAGTAAACAATTTTATTTATTACAAATATTGTTTAAAACAGAAGTTCCATCCGAATGCTTTAAACTTAAGATTTTTAATTCCTTTTTTTGGTATGAAAAATAGAGAAATGAACGTTGTTATAGAATGTTAATTTAGTGCTGTTACATTTCTTTGTATCTGGAAAAAATGTAGTCTTGCACTTTCTATTAACTGTGCCTCTATCATCATAATAACAATTATAAACTATGTAATAAAAATGTAGCATCCAAAGACTTTTTAAATCATGTTCTGTGATCTCTTCAAAATATTTTTTGTGCTGACTTTATAGATTCTACTGCTAGCTGTGCAGAATTTCTTCCCGTTCCTTATACCCTGTCCAATTTAAAAGGCAACACATAGCACCTCTAGGGCATGATGCTGCTGGATTGCCCTTCGGCAGGTTGAAATGGGCATGTACAGCATCAGGATTTCGAAAGCAGCCTTTGCATGTTGCGTGCATTTCATCTTCACCCAGTAAGAGCTCCCTCTGAAACTGGAAAGGTGAAACAATGTCTTTTTTTTGCTTATTTCGCAAAAAGGTAAGGATTGGTGTTTGCTATGTATATTTTACAGCTCTACTAAACTGCATGACCTTGAGCAACATGCCCAGCCTACATGAAAGAGTAGGGCTGTTGGCAAGTGGTATTAGTGAAAGTTGGGAAATTGTGGAATAATCCTCTCATAAAGAGTGTTGCCTTACTACAGAATCAGAGTGGGTGAGTTTGGAAGATTGCTGGAGGTCATGAAGTCCAAATCCATCCAAGCAGGCCAGCTACAGCAGGTTCCCCGTACTGTGTCCAGTCAGCTGTTAGTATCTCCACCATCTCTCTGGGTAAATTGGTCCTGTGGTCAGTCACCCTCAGTGTTTTATTGTTTGTTTGTTTGTTTTTAAATATATATTTTTTTCTTAGGTTTAGGTGAAATACCCATTGTTTCAGTTCGTACCTGTTACCTTTTGGCCTAAAGCACAGTCACTTATGCAGTCACTCCGTGTCCCAGAGCAAAGTGTCACGCAAGCAGTGATGAGAAAAGTGTGAGTACTCCCCTGTTCCTGTCATGGAGATGGCCAAGCTCCCATCCCAAAAAGGATCACTTGAATGGGCCTCATCTAGCACAAATCCCACACCTGTAGGTGCTATCCTGAGCAGTGAGGAGCAGCAAACAAAGGAGCAGACACCCTTCTCAGCTCCTCAGCCCAACTGCCCTTTTTATCCTGACTGGTCCTCAGGCTGGGGTTGCTGACTGACATTTTTCTGGAGAGCCTTCTACCTTCAGCTTATGTCAGGATAGAAAAAAAAGTGCAAAGCGTGAAGAAGGCTCGTACATGTATATTTATGAGCTTTCTCAAAGCATCTCTCCAGCATTGGAACTAAACAGGTTGAACAATAAAAAAACAGAAAACCTGCTCTGCCCAAAACACTTTGTGTTCCCTGTTTGCCAAGGCCTCTGCCTGCTTCCCCACCATGCCACCTTGAGCATCTTCCTTATTCCTGTCTGCAGGTAGATGGGCTGGAATGGTTTCTCCTGGAGTTTTGTGGTGCTGTTTTTATTGTATTGCTGGAAGGGGAGTTCTGTTTTGGTTTTCTGGATCACTCAGGCCAGAGTCTCTTCATGGGACCCCAGTTCATCTTTGCCTCGCATTGAGCTGGTCTCACATGGAGATAACAGGTTTGGTGGGCAGATCCTGCTGCACTGGGGAACAGCGTGGGAAGGGGCCATAAGCTGGTACTTCTAGCCTTGTTCTAAAGGAGCACGGTGTGACAGATCCCTTGTGCTGTACAGACACGTCCATTGACCACTAAATTTAGGCATAATCAGTCTTTGTCTCTGCTGGGTCTGCTGTTATGTAGAAAGCTGAGCTTGGATCCGAGTCTTTCCATGACTGAAAATTTTGCTTTCAATTAAGATCCAACACTGTAATTTAGTCATCTTGGACTGGCTCCTGTTGGCCTAATACGCTCCAGCAGGTGTGGAAGCCTCCAGGTTTTTCGCCCCTGTGGTTTTGAAAATACATGCTTGTTGCACAGAAATAGTAACCAAAACGTTTAGGTCTGTTTTATTTATATCTTCAGTTATTTTGGGTAAGAGAGCATGTGAACTTTCTCGCTTCAATTTGAACAACCTTTTTTTAAGCTATGGCTGAATTTATTTATGTATTTTAAGAAAAGATTAACCAGGCCACTTTCTTTGGCACTTATGTCCAGCTGCTGTTTGCTGTTTTGCAGCAAATTGTTTAGTGACGTGGATCAAAAGCACCTCAGTCCGCATCCTTAGGCTTCTGTCCCTGTGCCCAGGATGGATACAACACCACATCACTGGTGTGGGAGAGTTTGACTAAAGCCACAGCCAGTCTCCCAAGGTATAAAACATATCTCAACTGCATTTAGGGTAAGATCAAGCATTTTTCTACCACTTTTTGTCATTCAGGAGGTTTTACAGACAAAGCCAAAAGGGAATAACATAAGCTATATGGGTGAAATTGTGTCTTGAAGTCTGGAAAATCTTAATCTTTCCAATCCCACAGAAAAACTCTCATTCTCGTGAGCCAGTCCAGCTTCACGGTACAGACCACCCTAGCTACAGTATCACCGTAAGAGGATCACACATCAGTAAAACCAGCCTTTATACCTGCTGCAAAATTTGAACTCGCCTACAACCATATATCCACATTGCCCCATGTCTCTGTAAGCACTAAATATCTTGGACAATTAAGTTTTAAATTAGCTCCTACAGCTGTTTGCTACGGCAGCTTCTTACCTGCCTCACACCTGCAGGTGCTTGCTGCCACCATGGGGAGCGAGTGGTAAGGAAAATCCTGATATTCAGGATTACTGCTTTATTGAAAACAGGCAATTTATTTGGATCAAATGTTGTTTTGTTTTACCCTGTATGAAATCAGTGGAACAAACACCAGTTTGTAGAGCTCTGATGGGAAAAAATATATAGTAAATAACACTAGGAGTAATATTATTCTAAAGCTTTGTTGTTTGGCTTTACAGAGATGTGCAGAAATACTGTACTTCATCAGCCTGCCATAGTCGGGTAGTCCACTGGTAAATTCCGGATCCTATGCAGCTGCTGCCTGAAACATCGTATTTCCAGGTTTGATGGAGTCCATTTTACCAGCACACAGTTCCTGCATAGATTTTTTTTTATTGACCCCTGCTTAGGTACTTTCAATATGGATAAATATTCTTTTAAATATGTTCTTCCCACCACCCTTTTTTTTTTTTTTAAATTAATGTTTTTAGAAAGCGTTCCTCACTGAGTGGCAGAAAGAGCTCGTCATTGTCCCATGCAGGAAGGCGGAAAGCCTGGTGAGGTATTGGCAGATCATTTCCCAGTGAGTTCTCGCCCACCTTCCCCTAGAGGGCCCTGTTTCTTAAAAAGTCAGGAAACTGCATCTGCTTCGGAAAAAGCATGGGTGCTCGGATCACTTCCTGGGCTTGGGCAAGAGCCTGGGAGGCTCCTGCTGCTGCTGCTTTATTCTGTCTGCTCAACTGGTCACTGGGTTTGGTTATGTTCGTTCACTGTGCTCAGTGACAAGCCTATTGGGAAGGATGTAACTGGGGATTTGTCTTTTTATTTAGTGACTTTTAAGTTAAACTGATCTGTTACGCACACACACTTTTTGCTGTTGTTGTGTTTTGTTTTGTTTAGCTAGGCAGTAGTAATAGTCTAGAGCAAAAGATAGCAGCTGGTTGAATTAAAATAGATAAATGTGTAGTTAAGATTGATGAGGGCAGTATATCTGTTATTTAGGTTGTCCGTAAAAATACATGCCCAGACACCATCAGCATTGAGAATCCAAGAAATTCTGCTTCAAATCAATTAAAGAGGTTTCAAATCTTAAATAAATAAATAAATAATGTTATTAAACTGGTATTGAAGGTTAAAACCGCAAAGCAAGCTACACGTTACACGTGTAAAAGCCTTTCAGTGTAAGTGATCTTACTTCACATTTCTTCTGTGATGCTTCATGTCTAAAATCTAGGCTGAAACCAAGCTTAATGTTTGAAAGCCAGTATTATTTAGAAAGGAAGGCTTTTCTTTTTTTTCCTGTCTCCTTTCATTTTCCATTTCAAGGACAGAGAGATAAACAAAAATACCATCATCACATTCTTTAAAAATATATCTGCTTTTGAATATTGCACTACTGCAAGCGGGAGGGAACAAACAAACAAACAAAAAAAAAAACAACACTTTGTAGACTGTGCCGAAGCTTGTTTTTAAGTAGAAACTTAGAATGCAGACAGCAGTTATAAAATCAGGAAGTTTTTGAAGACTGGATCATGTGATCCAGATGAAGATGCAGATTATTGGTCTCCAAGCCACAACCCTTCAGTTTATTTAATATAAATGTGTAGGCCAGTGTACCAAAGCCCGTGATCTGTGATCTGTCTAAACTTGCCACAGTCTCATTCGTTTTTGCCAGGCAGAGCAGGCAGGATCATGCAGATGATGGCTGTGTCAGTCTAAAGTACAGCTTCTGTTTTGTATTTCTAGAAATCAGTTCCTAGGTGGTCACAGTCTAATACCAGGGTTTTTTTCTTCATTTATCAGTCCTTTGCCCTCCTGTCTTTGTTGTACTGGTTAATGTAAAAGTGCAGGTTTTGAACTGTTTGCATGGGCTTTTTTTTCTTTAAATATTTGCAGTATATTCGAGATATTTCACAACAGGCAGGAAGGACAGAAAGGTGACTCAAATGTGGAAATGAGCTTTGAGTCTCTGACACGTGTCTGCAGTACTTTTCCTTTCTTTATTTTTTAAATTATATTCTGTCACTCCCACATTCTTTTGTGACTTTCTCTCTCTTCTCCTACCTTCTTCTTAAAAACCGGAGAAAAAACAAGCAAACATAAAACCTGAGTACACCTTACAAACTAAGGCTGCTGTTATGCCCAAAATTATAGATCCTTAAAGCTGTACTAAGCTTCCAATTTTTGATTATTAAAGACATATCACAGTACTAGCCTGTTATATGTATATATTTTCTGTGGAGTTAGTCCTATTGAGTGGCATGTTGCTGGTTATTTTTAAATATAAACCCTTTGGGGGTTTGATTATGCCCGACGTCGTAGGACTGGAAGTGCATGGGCAGTACCCCGCAAGTTCCTGTATCTCAGGTATTTTTACAATTTGATTATTTTTGAATTCATTCAGAATGACTTGTGTAGTCCTGAGCACCCTCTACTGACTGCGGATTAGCGCGTGTCCCCCTGTCCCCTCTCCTCGAGCAGCCCTGGTGTGTGAGTGCCGGGCATCTTGTGTTACTCTGGGTGCTCGGGTTACCGGCTGCCTGCCGTGCTCCGTGACATTTCTCCTCCAGCCTTTTTTACCTCGAGGAGATGGCACGCAAGCTTTTTAAAAGAAACTCTTGTACTACTGAATGACTCCATTTACAGGGGAAGGCAACTCCAGGCTCTGAGAAGGCTGTGTTCGCCACCAGTTTAGGATTTGATGCTGATATTTTGTTATTTGGGCAGTGGAGGAAGGCCAGCGGCATCCTGGTTTGTGTCAGGAATAGTGATAGGATCAGCAGCTAGTGATAGGACTGGAGGGAATGGCCTCAAGTTGTGCCAGGGGAGGTTCAGGTTGGAAATGAGGAGAAATTTCTGTCAGAAAGTGTGGTTCGGTGTAGGGACGGGTTGCCCAGGGAGGTGGTGGCGTCACTGTCCCTGGGGGTGTTCAAGGAGAGGTTGGTGCTTGGGGACATGGCTTAGTGGGTGACATTGGTGGTAGGGGATGGTTGGACCAGGTGATCTTGGAGGGCTTTTCCAGCCCTAATGATTCCGTGATTCCAGCTTAACTTTCAGCAAATATCAAGACCAGCACCAGGCGTATTTAATTTAAACCCTGACCATAGGATTTGCAGCCACGTGCGGACAAACTGAGGCGATGTGCGTGCCTGCCCTTCTTCATCCTAAGGCGGGATTTCAGGACCGAGCTTTTTACAGCCTCACGGATGGCAGCGAGAGCTGTGAGGCTGAGGGGAGCGGGGGCAGAGCGGCCCCACACCCCAACGGCCCCATAGCGGCCCCATAGCGGCGGCCTGGGCTGCCCTCACGCGGCCCCGCCCCCGCCGGCTCCGTGCGGGACGTGACCAGGCCCTGCCGCAGCCAGGCCTGACGGCGGGGCTGGGCGGCTCGGCTGACGGGCGGGCGGCTCGTCCAATGGGAGCGCGCGGCGGGCGGCGCGGCCCAATGGGACGCGGGCAGGGGCGGGCCGAGCGTGAGGCCGGCGAGGCGGGCCGGGCAGTGCCTCAGAAGGCGGGTGGCAGGCGGAGGGTGCGGATCGCAGCGGCTGCAGCCATGTCTCTCTCCAACAAACTCACCCTGGATAAGGTGGACGTGAAGGGCAAGCGGGTTGTTATGAGGTGAGGAGCTGGGCGGGGGGGAGCGGCTCTCCCCAGGCCCTGCCCGCGGCTCTCAGCGCCGTCAGGGCCCCGTGAGGGGGTTGGGGGGGGGGGGGGGAGGTGCAGCCCGCTGCTGTGGGCTCCTTGTGGGAGAGGGCTCCAGAAAAGGCCCTTCCAGAAGAATCTCTCCCCCAGCTCCCCTTCCCTTAGCGCAGAGCTGAAATGAGTGAGGGTAAGGTGAGAGCACAGCCGGGAATGGCTCTGCTCGTCGGGCCGGGCGCCGGGCTGCAGGCATCGCCTGCTTCCTGAGGCAGGAATTGGCCGCAAAACTGCAGGGGCTGCGCAAAGCCTGGGCGGGAGCGGCGGCCAGGTGCTGGCAGGTAAGGTATGAAGTTCCTCTAACCCTGGGTTTCTTTCTCCAAGGTCACCTTACTGCCACCCGTTTGTATCAGCCGCCCTGTGTGGTGCGGAGGCTGCAGCTTGCCTCCCCCGTCTCACTATTTGGTCTCTCTTGTCTTATTTTGATGTAGGTCCCTCAAAGTTAGATGGCTAAAAATCAGCTCCCATAACGAGAAGCTAGCTTGGGATTTGCACGTGTTTCATAAATCTGGTACAAAAAAAAAAAAGACCTTTATCTCTATAACAACATACATTTTTTTTTTTTTTTTTAATCAGGGGATGGGTTAGCCAGCTTGTGGGCACAGATAATGGGCATAACCCGCCTGCAGGCCCGTGCTTGGCTGCAAAGGTGGAGTGAGGCAGCAGTTGGTGCTAATTCGTGAGTTTCCTGCCTGCACCTCATCTCCCCCAAAAGTTGCCACGTGCTCTTAGTGCTACTAAAATCGATACCTGTCTTCTTTCTCTTCATGTTCATTGTAATTCTGGTATGTTCATAACGTTACCTTCCAGGCCTAGTGCCTAAGGCAGAACAAGGTAGATGTTAGGACTGGGGAAGAGAAAAGGTTCAGGGAGAGCTCAGATTTCACTGGCCATAGCTGTGGTGGGGAGAAAGGGTGAACCTGGTCTTCTGTAGCTCCAATGGCTCTGTAAAGCAAACTGTTCTCTTATTCCCCCTGTTTCAGAAAAGCAGCATGATGATGATGTTTTCCTGTCCCCTTTATGGAATTAGTCCACTGTACCATGGGCTGCCAGTTCAATTTTTTCTGCTCAGTTACTCCTGCTTTGCTGGCAGCTTTTGTCAGCCTTCCCATGTGGTTCTAGTGCTGAGCAGGCTACAAGGAAACTCAAGCAACTTCCAGAATTTCAGTGTTGTGTGTATAGACGTGGAGTGATGAAGGATAAAGGTGAACAGAGCACTTCACATTCCTCATTCTGATGCGCTGTTACAGCCAGTTAGACGCTCCCTTCCTCCCCGGAAGAAAAAGATCTTGCTCATCTGTGGTCATGCCGTGGCCACGCTTTCTCTGAGCGAGACAGGGAGGAGGAAAGCGGCTGGGTGAGTAATCTCTGCTCGTGGCTGTTACGAAACAGCCTCCTGCTGCAGCTGGTCACCACGTGGGCACAAGGTGCGCTAGAGAAACTGATAAAATTCCTTCCTGCCATCCCTTCCTCTGGTGTGTGAGGGAAGCGACCCTTGGATCTAGTCAGGTCTTCCCACGGGCATGTGGTAGCTGCAGTACTCGGCTCTGGAGGGATCAGAGCTGCTGAGAGCAGAAACTCAGAGCTGTAAGCAGTAATTGGGCAGCTTCTGTGAGCTTGCTTGCCTGCCATAGTAGTCCAGCTGGGTATTTCAGAAGCCTCTTCGGAGAGCACAATGTCACCTTTCGTTATTTGCTTCCTTTCCCTTGGAACCTGCTAGGCAGTGATCTGGGAGCATGGCTTTAAAAATGGAAAAAGCAAGCAGGAGCTTGTTCAATCCCAGCTTTGTTTTCTGTTTCAGCATCATCACTCCTACGGCCATGAGAGTTGGGTTGGATTGACAGTGTAGCTTCATAAAGTCACACAGGGATGCTTTTTCTCCAGTTGTATTCATTACAAGCACAAATGGCTGAGAAGATACCGATTTGAAATGCACAAGGCAGCTAAAAATCTTAGCCTAACCTTAACCACAACATTGCTCTTCTAGGCAGCTCCCTTCCTGCAGGTTACCTTGCTCTTTGTAAAAACAAGTTTTAAATACTTAAACTTTTTCTGCTTTCTTTTTTTTTTAGGGTTGACTTCAATGTTCCAATGAAGGATCACAAAATAACCAACAACCAAAGGTGAGCCTTTGATTTCTGTTTTTTGATTTGAGGCCTGGTTCTGTTCGCAGTACCCGCAGTGCTGCTGTGGTTAAGCTGTCCCTGCCTAATCGCTGAGTATTAGGTGTCTCAGGGAAGGTCTGACAGCTGTTGGTTAAAACTCCTGCAGCTATTTGCAAATTGTAGTTACTATGAGAGTTACTACTAGCTTACTCTCACTGTAGCTGCTGTGGAAAGCACATAGAAAACATCACTGTACAGATCCTGAAACTTCATTCCTTACACATGGTTGCAGCATTATGGCTGTGTCACAACCACGCGTCTGTTCACCTGTGTTTGCTGGTTTTGATGATAGCACCAGAAGATGTCCTGGCTCCTTACCCTGGGGCTGTGTTCACTTGTTGTCTAACATTAGCACACTTGGGCAGCATGCAGAGACACAGGGTTTAGGAGCAGTGATACCAGATGTCTCATTTAGCTCCTCCAGTGTTTGTGGGCGGGTGCCAGTTTTGTTCACCACTGGGCAGCGTCCGCATCATTCCTTTTTTTGGCTCAGGATCACTAAATAAGGAAGCCTGGTTATGTTCAGATGTTTCCTGGCATTTCATAGCTACAAACAATCAGCAGAATTTGGATGACGAGATAAATTTTACTTCTCTCTCCTACACCTTGCAGAAGATAACAGTAGAACGTGTGAAAACATGCTGGGACAGAGAACTTGGCTGATGCATGATGTGTGGTGGCTGTGCTTCGGGCATTGTCACAGTCCTTGGGAAAGGAATAGGCTGCGCTAGCTCTGCAGGGAAAGATTCTCTCTGTGGGGTATGAGACTCTGAGATGTTTATCCTAGAGTAAGTTTTGAAGCCCAGCCTCCCTTTTAGGAGGTCCTGGTGGCAGAGCCCTGCTGTCTATGAAGGGGAGGCTGAGCTGTGTGGAACCATTAACAGCGGTTAAACAATCATTCTGCCCAGCTCTGTGCTTTCTCTTGCCCTTTTTGAGGGACAACTTCCAGGGCTCTCGTGTAAGTGCTCAATCAGCCTTCTTCCACAGCAAACACTCCTTGAATCCTTTTTCACTTGCTTTTCCCTGCCCCTACAGGATCAAGGCGGCCGTTCCTACCATCAAGCACTGCCTGGACCATGGAGCCAAGTCCGTGGTCTTGATGAGTCACCTGGGTCGCCCCGACGGTGTCCCCATGCCCGACAAGTTCTCCTTGGCCCCGGTCGCTGTGGAGCTTAAAGCGCTCATGGGCAGGTGAAGTAGAAGAGCAGCTCAGCGCGCGTCAGGCCCACCCTGTGCGTGGACCTGGGTGCTCTCCTTTCAGAAAGGAAGAATTGCTTGTAGGGTGACGGGGTGTGTGTCTTCTGTTTGCAGAGAGGTGACTTTCCTGAAGGACTGTGTTGGTCCTGATGTGGAGAAGGCCTGCGCTAATCCTGCAACTGGCTCCATCATCCTGCTGGAGAACCTCCGCTTCCACGTAGAAGAAGAAGGGAAGGGGAAGGATGCTTCAGGGAACAAGGTGAAGCATCAAGTCTAGTTTTGTGTGTGCCTAATGCTTTAAACTGATGTTTACGTGTTCTGCAGTGCTGAGATTGTCAAACCCGTTAGAAGCCTGCCTGCTCTCAGAGCAGCCGTGGAGAGCCAGGCTGCCTTGCACCTCTGACATTTTCTTGAAGGTCATGAAGAAGGCTTGCTCCAGACAGCTGCTTTTCTTAGCCATGGTGACCCGGTGACTTTCCGCAGGCCTTGGCTCCTCGCAGATTTGGTGCGTGGAGGGGAATGCTGGCATCGTGCGCTGCCCTTTAGGGGCTGACACAGGACTCCTGGCACTTAGGAAAATGGCCCAGAGAACCAGTGAGCCTTTGCAGCTCCAGGTGACAATGAGAAATTGAGCTGGTCTGGAATTACCACAGCCTCGTGCCACTGAAAGCCAATGTGGTGGCTGGGGGAAGAGTGGGATGAAAATTAAATTGGCTTTGGGAAACTGATTTTATGCACTTGTATGTGTACAGAAGCATGCAAAGCAGTTGGGCATGACAGGAGAGCTGCAGCTGGCAGACCAGCTTCTCATCTTACCAGGTGACAGTCAGTGCTGTGGGAATGGAGATGCAGTGCAAGACCATGGGTTGTTAGCTAGTACTTGAGAGGTGTCTTTCCGAGGCAGATCCGGTGGTAGGGGATTCCTTCATTAAAAGCCTCTGCGTTCAGCTTCCAGATGTTCCGGGATTTGATCGGAGCACTTCATCTCTTCCGTGTAAAGCCAAGACATTTAGCAAGTGAAGGAGGAGTTGACAGCATTATTTTAGAGTCTGTGTAGTCCCTTTGGCTAGGCTGTGTGAATAAAAGGGCCCCTAAAGCTGTGCTGAACCCGTCTGGCCTGTCTTAGAGTGCCTTGCTGCCATCATTCCTGAATTAGAATTAGAGCTGTGTGCTAGCAGAGGCAGCAGGAGAGCCCTTGCTCGGGGGTGAGCTGATAAAGCAGTAAGGCAGGCAGGCAGGGATCGCCCAACTGCCAGTCCAGGAGGTTCTTTAACAGCATGTGGCAGTGAACTTGCTCTGAGCAGTTGCTGTTAGAGAGCTCTGCTGTTTTTCTCAAGGTGGGAAGGAAAATGGAACAACTTGAGCCATCCCATGAGGACTTGGAGGGTGGAGAAGGTCTCAGCAGAAACGCCTCTGGTTTTGCCCACTCAACCTGTCCCCAGCTTTCCTTTGCTGGCTGTTACGGCTGTGGCCTGTCGTAGTGTGTGTGCTATTTATAAGTTAATCCTCAGAGCAGACACTAAATGAATCCCTCAGGAGCTTAGCTACCATGCTGTCGCTGGTCAGTAGGTGAGCATGAGCAAGTTTGCTTTCATCTCATTAGCACCTTGTCTCTGCACACCCTTCCTGTGTTACCTGGGATCGCCCCACAAACAGAGATCTGTGAGCAGACCAAGAGGTTGGTTGTAGTGCAGCTCGTTCCTACCTTGTTGGTGTACCAAGATCCTGCAATGGGAACAGTCCTCAGGGATGTAGGAGCAGGCTCGGAGGGATTAAAGTGGAGTTTAAACCATTTAAACGTTTTTGTGGCTTCTGCTGGACTGGAAAAGAGCATATGAAATGCAGTGAACCCCAGGATAAATAGATGAATTTCTCCAGCTGATTTTTTCTTTGCTTTGGGGTTACGAATCAATTGCTTGTTAATTGCTGAATTTGACTTCAGCAGCTTCAGTATGTACTGAACAGCTTCAGTATCTACTCCGTGACTTGAATAGCACAAGCTTGTAATTCTTTCCCTTTAGATCAAGGCTGATTCTGCAAAAGTGGATGCTTTCAGAGCCTCTCTTTCTAAACTGGGAGATGTTTATGTTAACGATGCTTTTGGAACTGCCCACCGCGCTCACAGGTATGTATCCCTTTTCTGTCCACAGGCAGAACTGCAGAATGATGCTAAGGTTTGCTCCCAGTTAAAACTACACACAGTTAAAAGCCCTTACTTAAAATTAACTTATTTTGGAGCTTATCCCATTATTCTGCTGTGTTTATTCCTGAGTGACATATTTAGAGAAGGCAGTTCTCTATAGCATATGCTATCTAAAGTTTACCTCTGAGAACAGGCAACAGTTGAAACTCTTAAGACTTGAATTAACATTTTAGGCTTTGAAGATACAAAATTACTTGCTTAGGACTCTTATTAATTGTCCTACAAATTCAGCAGACCTGTTTTCCTGAAGATGAATAGTTCCAGATGGGTTATTCTCATGGAGCATGGTTAGATGTGTGTGTTTGAGACTCTGCAGTGCTCATCTTGGAGCTCGATTTCCTAATCAGCGTTACTGGAGGAAGATGTCTGTTCCTCCTACGCTTTTGTCCCTCATCACTTTGGATTACTAATTGATGCTGTAAACATATCACATAGCAAAAAGGCTGTGCAAAAGCAATGCTGGAAAGTCAACTTTACAGCTGGCTTATCGAACTAGGAAAAGAAAATCCCCATGTTTGTTTCCATGCCGGTAGGAGCTGCGCTCCTTGCTGTAGCTGACTAAAGAATTTTAGTGCTGTGAGACACACGGATGTTTGGACCTTCACTGATAGAACATTTTTCCTTTCCTTACTCTTACCTTCATTCTGCAGTTCCATGGTAGGTGTCAATCTTCCTCAGAAGGCTGCAGGCTTCCTGATGAAGAAAGAACTGGATTATTTTGCGAAGGCCCTCGAGAGCCCAGAGAGACCCTTCTTAGCAATTCTGGGAGGGTAAGACTCAAGAGCATACCACCTTCTTATTTCTCTTCACCACCTCTGTCATAACTGAAGGGTTGTTTTGGCTTGCTGCAAACAAGTGCTTTCCTTTGAGCTGTACCTGCAGTTCAGATTTGCAGATAATTCTTGAGATCTCTGTAAAATGTGGGTTAGATGGGAGCTACCTTACCCCGTCCAGGCCTGTGGTGATACTGTCGGGGTCTGCTCACACCTCGTGGCCTCTCGCATCCCCCTGACACAGCCCAGGGCAGCTCGCTGGGCAGCTGACCCAGAACTGACACACATGCTGGCCCTGAAATGTTGTCAGTGACCTTTCCTCTGTGGTTCAGAGTACAAGCATCCTGCAAGCTCAGCGCTGTGTAAGTTGACACGGTCGGGCATTATGCAACCGTGGCCTACTGTAGTTGCCCAGGTCTCTGTTCTCTAGCAGCAACTAGCGTGCAAAGAGAATCGAAGGTGCAAAACCAAATGACTGCTTGTGTGTAGAAATAAATTCTCATTGCTGCCGGTTTTTGAAACATGCACACTTCTATGGAAGTGTTTCAGTTCATCAGGTGAATTAAAATACTTTGTAAAATACAGTGACACAGAGCTTGGACATGGTAACGTCCCCGTGATGATAAAATTATGTGGCTTATTCCTGTTCTTTGCACCCAAAAACACGCTCTGCAAGAAGTAGTACTCAGTTCTCATTTTATACTTTTTCTGTGATCTTGATTATAATGAGCAGTGCTTTCTTTTTATTAGCACCCTTCCAAGATTCAGAGCTGCAGGTGACCCACACTTGCAGGCTGGCTATTGCTTATCCATAACAAAACTGGACCAGGAATCTGTACTGAGAACTGTACTAAGGAGGTGGAAATAGAATGTGTTGGCAAAGAAAGACCATGTGCAGGAAAGTAACTTGAGTGCCAGGAGCAGGATGTGCACAGAAGAAAGAAACAAAAATTTCTTGCTGGTGGCTGGTTTGCACCAGAGCTCTCTGCAGTCACTGAGGCTGGAATTGTAGAGACACTGCCTATTTATTCGGATGAGGTCTGAAAGTATTTCATTAATGAAATCTGTATCATTATCACTGTTTTAGAGATAAGGTAACTGAAGGAAGAAAAGGAAAGGGTCTTGTCTAATGTCTTGAAGCAGGGCATAGCCATACAGATAGCAATGCAAGTCTCTGGAGTGTCAGCCTAGGTAATTTTCTAGGGTCTTCATGAAGCTTTCTTTAGGTAACAACGACACGGGGTGTAGAGGGGAGGGTGAAAGATTTGTCTATTTACTGTTGCTTCCTGCCATTCCCATATGAAGTAATTTTGGCATTGTTACCCCAGATGGTGGGATGTTGGGGCTATGAGCGTGATGGGGTGCTGGGCCTGGGCTGGTTACAGGAGCTGGGCGTACGGCAGCTGGTGCAGTGGATCTGGGGTCGGGCCATGGTTGTGAGTGGTGGAGGTCTGGGATCTGATCTCTGCTCTGCTTGGATGGACAGTCAGGGGAACCAGCCTTTAAAGTGCCAAATTAATTTTATATTTCAGTAGGTGAAAAACAGAGGGCTAAGAACGCTCTTGTAAGTTGCTGTTTAATACTGACCTGCTGATTTCCCAAATTCCCTTTCTGCCTGTTCCCCATAACTTTTCTGTTGGACCATTCTCTCAGAAAAACCTTGAGGTATCAGAATTGCCAGTACTGACTAGCAGTTGGATAGTTCTGCTTCAAATTCTTATCCAAGAAGTCGTTGGTGAGGCTTCCTGCTTAGTTCAAGATAGAATGAAGTCTGTCTGAGAATTCTGGGCAGTGACTGCACTGTTTGTTCTCTTTCCTTTTCTCGTTCACCAGAGCAAAAGTTCAGGATAAGATCCAGCTGATCAATAACATGTTGGATAAGGTCAATGAGATGATCATCGGTGGTGGAATGGCATTCACCTTCCTTAAAGTGCTCAACAACATGCAGGTAAGAAAAGAGCAAGTCTGCTCCTAGGAAAAAAATACGGTCAGTATATATGGTGGGATTGGAAACGAGGTGTGTCAGCTCCCCGCAAGAGCAGGGAGCACTCAGAAGTTGCTTGACAATCAGCTTGCAAAAATTGGATTGCAGAATGTGTCTTAGTGCTCCCAGAACTGCTGAATGGTGTGGCCTGACTGCTGCTGTGCTTTTCTGTCCCAACCAGCAGCTAAACAAATGCCTTTCATTTTTTCCAAATAACTTCTGCAGATTGGCAACTCTTTGTTTGATGAAGAGGGATCAAAAATTGTCAAGGACCTGATGGCCAAGGCAGAGAAGAACGGTGTGAAGATCACTCTGCCTGTTGACTTCATCACTGCGGACAAATTTGATGAGCATGCACAGACTGGCGAAGCCACGGTGGCTTCGGGCATTCCTGCTGGCTGGATGGTAGGTTTCGATGGACTAGGGAAAATAACAGGGAGCACTGGGGTGGGAAAGGCATGCCTTAAAGGAATAAAAAGAGTAATTGAGATCCATTGCTATTGTTTCTGAAGGCAGCCTAGCTGCGTGGAGTTCTTGGGCTTAATAAAAAGAAAGCCCTGTGGCTTGTCCTGATTTTTTAAGTGTAAAACAGCTTTTGTAGAGATTTGGATTAAAACAGCAAAAATCCTACTGCATTCAGATCTGAAGGTTTTAGAGGAGTCTCTTTTATTTGACTCGAATTTAATTAGTTGGCAAAAGCTTCTAACTAAGACTTTATGCTTCTGACATTGATTTTAAAAATGAGTTCTTCATACTAGGAATACAAATACCACTCCAGACTCCATGCTGCAGCAGCAGCTGCTGACAAGTCGCTTTGTTCCTTAGCATACAGAGAAACTCTTGCTTCATGTCTGGTCTGCTGTATCTAAGTCAGTGGCAAGTTTGATACCACGAAAACAGCACCACCAAGCCCTACAAGGCCTGCAAAGCTATAGGCTTTGGACTTGTCAGGTGTTTGACAATGTGGTGTGAATAGCAGGGTTGTTAGCTTGGACCTTTAAGGAAAGGGGGGGGAAGCTTTTGAGGATCCCACCAAAAAGGCATTGGTGATTTAAGCTGAGGCTTGGCAGGAGGTATATCTGAATTCTCTTGTTTGTCTTAGGGCTTGGACTGTGGCCCTGAAAGCGTGAAGAAGTTTGTTGAAGTTGTGGGAAGGGCCAAGCAAATAGTGTGGAACGGTCCCGTGGGTGTCTTCGAGTGGGACAAGTTTTCCAAAGGAACCAAAGCTCTGATGGACAAAGTGGTGGAAGTCACTGGCAAGGGCTGCATCACCATTATTGGTAAGGAGTTGCATGTGTTCTTGCTTTTCTAAATGCAACAAGGAGGTTTGTCTCCTAGCACCACATTAAAAATGTGGCCAAATTGTTTCTCTTCATAATGCTTTCAGTTTTCCTTCAGCGTGCAGATGTGACTTTAAAAATTGATGTATGTACTGAGGATCTGGGAACAGAACCAGCCTGCAGCAAGGCTTTGTGCCTTAAGCTGAACAAAATTCTAATTTCTTCTGTATCATTGCGTTTTCTTGTGCTACAGGTGGTGGGGATACAGCTACTTGCTGCGCCAAGTGGAATACTGAGGATAAAGTTAGCCACGTCAGCACTGGAGGTGGCGCCAGCCTGGAACTGCTGGAGGGTAACTGCTCTTTTCTCTTGTTTGAGCAAATCGGGCAGTTCTGGGTGCTCTGCCTTGCTTTGATAGTCAGAAAAGCACAACAACAGGGTGAATGTCTTCTCTGTTTCACCAAGTGGAGTTGCAGGTAGCTTTTGAACAATGAGAGCAATGAGATCCTCATAGCTCTTTTTGTCTTCCTCCTAGAGGAAGAGGAAAGAAAATGGAGTATTCCTGCAAATAGCATAGACTGCCACTCCCAGGCAGCAAAAATGCTGGAATAGAAAGTAAAACAGCCTCGAGAGCGGGCTCTTTATTTATAGATGATTCCCTGAGACGCGTTAACCAGGCTGTTCATAGTTTCCAGTTTCTGTTAGGGAAATCTCATCAGAATAGTCCGGAATTCTGGTTTACAAGCTTCCTTTTGGGAGCATTGTTTAAAATCCCCTGGTTTTGGGGAGCCCTCTAGTGATCACTTCCCAAATCTGCGCGAGAATACTCGGAATCCAAAATGGTGAGAATTTACAGGATTCTTCTAATGAGTCGCATTGTACTCTAAATGAGTTTTTATTTCCTCTGGTAATTAGCTGTTTCCCAATATGTGTAAATTATCTAATGCTGTCAACTTCTCTGTAGAAGAGAAACTGCAATAAACTGCATTACAGCTGTTGGTTTCCAGCAGTTACGTGTGAGACAGAGCTTTTGTTTCTGTTGCCTAGGGAGTGATGGGAAAGGGAAAGAATGCAGATGGCTAGAATGAAACTGTGCAACTGATTTATTCGCAAGGACAAAGTTGTCTAAGTTTTGGCCCAAAATGTGGGTTTGTGTGTGTGATCTTTTAAATGTAACGGAAGTCTAGCTAATTAGAAAAGCCTCTGAAGATTATTTAAAAAAGAGAAAATAGTTGGTTGGTTGTGAACAGTGTTAAAATTCAGTGCTGCCACACAGCTTGTGCATTCGAAGGTAGGTTGGGGGTGAGCAGAAAGCTCTCCCTTCACTATTAAAGTAGGACAATAAGCTAAGAAGATGCTTTCAAAAGCGTTGCACTTAAAAATAAAAGTAAAATAAAAAAATGCGGGGCCCCCGTACCCAAAGAGGAGCGTGTTCCTTACTCCCCTCCATTGGAATGAGGTGTGCAGATATCTGGACCTGGGTGTTTCAGTCCCAAGAAAAGACTCAAGTCTTATAGCAGGCTCCGTTCCTTTTTCTTAATTCATTCTTAAAATTTCCACCACACACTCCAAAATACTCTTTACATGTCATTAGGGATTGAAGAAAGTATGCAGCAACTCCCTAGGTCCGATCAAAAAATCTGTTTGCCATCAAGCTGCATGGAAAAATATCTTAGGTGTTTGGATCTGCCCCTAGCAGGAACTTGGATAGAAACTCAGCATTATTGTTAATTGAGCATTGACAACTGTGGGCCGTTAATCTGCTGCTGACACACGAGTGCAGCTGTGCTCTGGATACTCACCACAGCCCCAAAATGTATTTGCTGCATGGAGCAGTTTAAATGTAACCCATATGCCTTCATAGCCACAGATGTCAACGGGAATGCACGTAGAGCCATCTTTAACCTCTAGTTTGTTTTTTTTAATCTGTGTAAATGTTGCAGTTGTGAGCATAAAGCAAAGTACAGTTGGAGGGTCCTTAACTTTATTGGGATTTTTTTTCCCTAACAGGTAAAGTTCTTCCTGGCGTGGATGCCTTGAGCAACGTGTAGAGCACGGTGCATCACCCCAGCTCCTGGTCCCGTGCACAGCCCCTGAGATTCAACACTTCAGCGCTTCTGTATTTCATCTCTGCGATAGGCAGATCACAGAATGTAAACCGAAACTGGGCAGGGTTGGAGGAGAAGACAGGAGAGAGACGATGCGACTGCAGTTTACATGATGTGGATTTGTCCACTCTTATCCCACTTGAATTCATGTAGTGCGTTTAAACCGTTGTTGTGGATTTAGAGTGTATATATTTATATTTTGCCTTTTCAAAGAGATTAATCCCTAGTAGCCATGTCTGTTTCTCAGAAAGGAGTGCACTGTGTAGCTTCTTCAATGTTCCTAGCAGGCATTTTCATCACTTGCCACAGTTCAGAAACAAGAGGGGACTCCAGTTTTTTGGAGGCTGATTGTAATAGCTGCTGAATAAACATATTTAAAATGCCAACAACTTGTATGTGGTTCTTCTTTCACATTTTTTGGAACAGGTTATGTTACAATACCTTTGTCCTAAGCGTCAGGAGTCAGATCTTTTTTCTTTTTGTGCTAATTGCAGTATTTGTAAATATCCTTTTGTTTTTATCCATGGATTTGTAAGCATCCAGTCATCAAAGTGAACTTTGTTGGTAAGGAAGTTGTTGCAGATACACTGTTATGTCAAAACTTCCGTACCATCAAGTAAGGAAGATGAATTTTTGAATGTGCAATAATGGTTAAATTTGCACATTTTTAAAAGTGTGGTTCTCTCCAGAGAACTTGCTATGTAGTAGGCATCTAATGTATGTAATCTGAGAACTGGAACCTCTGAAGACACGGGTAAAAAAGAAGGTTCTTACCTCTCCTTTATATGCAAAGAGAACTGCAGCACTCCTTTGCTTGAGTATGTGACCCAAAAAAGCACTAGAACTAGCATAGCAAAGCACCTGCTTTGGACAAGCGGGCTTGTGTTTGGGGACTAAGCACACCACAGACCCACAAGGACTGTTAGTGGAGGAGCACCAGCATGGTGCAAATGGATGCAGGTGGAATTCCCATTTTGGCTGTCAGGGGTTGGCTCCTATCCTTGCTCCAGGACCCAAATGCAAGCACAGGGTGGCTCTAAACCAAACCCAGGGCTGTGCCGAACTTTAGATTGGTTTGAAGTCAGCCCAAAGTGTGGTTTGGATTGAGCCATAGCTCTGCTCACAGGAACTGCAAGAGAACTCAGTGGTCCAGCTGAACTGCCTGTGCATCTTCTAGCTGGATCACAACAGAAACTGCTGTAAAGCAGCACTGCCTGCTCTGTCAGGTGCCATCTGGGGTGTTCTGTGTGGTCTGAGTTGAACAAAGCAGCTGGGATGAACCACGGAGAGAGTCTTTGAGGTAAGCAGCAAGCCACAACAGAGCATGCTTTTCTCTTAATTGGTGTATACATGCACAGTATTGCCAAGACAAAATGGAGGTATGTGCTGGAAACAGACACGGCCGATCTGCCAAATTTTGCTAGGTCTCAGTGGGATGTGAATCAAAGCCCAATAAAGTTAAAGCATATATAAAGTTGCATATGAAACTTCATGCATTTTATACCTAAAAGTAACTCTTGCAAAGAAACTAGAAAGCATGCAAATGTCTGCAGCGCTGTGGTTTTCTCCTCCTCCCTTCCTTTGTAACTCTCCCAAGCATTGTCTGATTACGCATGAATGATGCAGATTTTTGCTAGGATTGCTTTCTAGCTGTTACTCATGTTTTCCAGGCAGGGGTGCAGACCTCCGACAGCTGCGGTAACGAGGCAAAGAAAAGAGTGAGCTTGTCAGCCACAAAAAGACTATGGATTTTGGAAATCCAATACTACAAAAACAAACATTCCACCATGTTTTATAACAGACCATTCTTGTCTGGCTCTGGCAAACAAGGCCTCATGACAGCACAGCCCATTTTAGTGTCACTCTTATACCCGTGTTGCTGGATTCCCATGGAGCAAAAACAAGACTTTCCCTCCATAGTTCCTTTCTTGGTGTTTACAGTGAAGGTCGGTGTGTGGCCACTACCTCACTTTTTTCCCCCTCCCCTCCTTCATCACAAGCAACAAAACAAAGCTGTCTGTAGTCGAATATAGCAAGGAGTCACAAGGCTCCACAAACACAGACATCTGCGCTTAAAAGCATCTTTTCACGTGACTTTGGATGCTTGCTTTTTCATGTTTAAAATGGTGGTGGTGGTGGTGTTTGTTTTCATGTGTTTATTTTAACTATTACAACTTTCAGGTCTGTGTGCTCACCCTGACAGACGCTTGGTTTTAAGGGTTTTAAAGTGAAGGGGATGAAGCCTAGACTGCGGGAGCTGTACACTTGATGACCAGCAGTTGATTAAAGACAACTTCATTATGTAAGCTTTACCTATTAAGTTTTTGTTTTAGTAACCACTACTGAAATTATAAAATATTTTGAGGCATCTAGAGGTGCTTCCATTGTTACATTTTACATCTGTTGGAGTCACACTGTTCTTTCTGGATTATTTTTGTGTATGTTTGGAGATAATTCTAGACACACATCCTTGACAGTTCTGCCTTTGGGTGCCTTTTGTTGTGAGTGGTTTGGGGGCAATGATGCTAGTTAGAAACGTGGAAGAGAGGTTAAAAGATGAAGCCGTTGCAAAAAGCTTGCCAGGTGCAGATTTAGCTTTTCAATGGGCTGATAACCAAGTGAGATAAAAAAATAAATAAATAAATTGTGAAGAACTTAGGTCCTCATAGCTGAGATCATAAAATATTGATGTGAAAGAGTAAGTTTGCAGTCAGGAAAGTAAAATAAGCTTCTCTTAGGCAGAAAATACATGGGCTTTCTTAGGGGTGTCTCCCTGTATAAATTACAGTCTACTGTAAACGGCAGGAGGTAGAGAAAGTGTTTCCGCATAGTAAAAAGCGTAATTGATGGCAGTTTTTCAAGTTACTCAGTACTGAAAATTGCAGTCACAGGTAGCACTGGTGACTCAGGGCCACAGGCAGAGCCATCAGCCCTGGTGTGCCAGAGGCAGGGCAAAATATCTTTAATAATTGCAGATTTGGCCAGCCAGGAGGCCAACTGCAGTGCAAATGTACCTTTGCACATCGGAAACAGCAGAACTGCGCGCTCCAGCGCTGCCTTTCCACAGAGGGGCCCCCGGGTGGGCAGCAGCCATTTTGTGAGGCAAGCCACCCCGTGGGGCGCATCCCGCTCCCCCGGCGGTAAAACCACCTCCGTCTTTTGATTTTATTTTTGGACACCGGGCTCTGCTGCGCACCTCACAGCCTGGAGGGTGTTTCTGAAAAGGACTTGAACGCTTTTAGCCCCTCAGTTGCCTGCTGCCGAGGAGCTGCGGGGGGACCCAGCAGAGCCTGACGGGGCAGCTCCGTCCCGCCCATGGCCGCCTCCCCTCAGCCGGGCGAGGCGGAGCCGGCCGTGAGGAGGAGGAGGAGGAGGAAGAGGAGGGCGGACTACGCCTCCCGGCAGTCTCCACAGCGCCCGGCCCAACGAGGGATGCCGGGTGCCGTAGTCGGGGCCGCCTGGTGAAAGTTAATAACCGAAGGCGCCTCCCCGAGCTCCGCGGCGCCTCTCGTTGCCATGCCGGCTTTGTCGCCTCGGCGGGGGCAGCGGCACGATGGATGAACGGGCGGCCGCCGGGGCAGGCGCCCGCCGGGTAAGAAGCGGGAGGGGAGGAGAAGGGGAGGCTCTGGCCGCCGCTCTGAGGCCGGCTCCGGGAGGGGAAGGCGGCTTCGTGGTGCCCCGGGTAGGGCCCTGCCCGCCGGGCTCGGAGGCAGGTGCGGCGGGGAGCGGGGGGACGCGGCCCCGGCCCTCCCCTCGGAGCCCCCCGGCCGCTCGCCCAGCCTGAGGGAAAAGCCGGCCTCGGACACAACCCCCGGCTCCCCGCTGCCCCCCCAGAGAGGGAAAAGTCCCTTCGTGGGAGGGGAGAGGGCTGCGAGGGTTTGCTGTGGGTATCCGCAAACCCTCAGAGGAGGGAGCGGAGCTGTCCCGACCCTCCCCGGCTCCGTTTCCCAGCCCGGGGGTGTTTGTGCTGCCCGCAGCCCTGCAGGACAGGTCCCTGCCCTGCCCGGTGCCTCCCGACCCTGCTGGCCCCCAGCACCCGCAGCAGCCCCGTCCCCAGATGGAGCGGAGGTGACTCCAAGTCCTCCAGCTCTGCGAGGGGAAAGCCTCAGCGTGTGGGTGATAAGCCCACAGTGCTGAACAGCTCTGCTTTTGGGGCCTTGCCCTGTAGGAATGGGGTCCCACCAGCCCCCTCAGGGCTGGGGTTAGCTGTCCCTGCTGCTGCTTGGCGGTCTGCCCTCAGGTGCAAAGACTGTGCCTTTTGTTGGCAGACCGATTCAGGTAGGCCTGTAAATAAATGTTCGCCATCGGACTTGCCATATGGTTGAGGCAGAACCACGGTTCCATCTGTCTCTCTCCCAGGATATCTTTTTGATAAAGGTAAGGGCCGGAAGGCTGAATCTTTAGTCAAACAAGAACTTGGTGTGTGACCTTAAACGTCTGCTGCTTTTGCTTGGTGCTGTAAATAGCCCGAAATAATTGAATCACCAGCATATGGTAGGACGCTCCAGTATTTCCATGGCACAGGCTCCTGGGGGGCTGCTCTCACTTTCCACAACGCTTGGGCACAGGTTCCTTGCCTGGGATCCTCCCCTGTGCAAAGCATACAGATCCCCATTCGATATTCAGGTTAAAAGTTTCTGCGTGTCACCTCTAATAAATGATCCTCAGTTCAGCCCTAATGCGATAGAAAATAACAAGTTCCATTTTAATTCTCTCCTCATCTTTATTCCACTTTTTAATAATAATTTTTCATTAAGCCGCTAATCCTGTCCTAGCACTTCTAATCAGGAAGGCTCAAGGTGCTTTACAAAAGAAGTAAGAATATAATTATTCCAATTATCCTCATTAAGGCCGATATTCTTAACTTTTCAGCAGCTTCCACAGATAATATAGGCCATAAATAATTAAGAGTACAATCTAATTAAAAGAAATCCCCAGTCGTAAACCAGAGGGCTGCACTGAAGTAGCCAGCCTTCAAAGGCATGGCCTTGTAACCTAATCTCCCTGATCAGAACAGCAGCTCATTAATCTGTGACTCCTCACTCTCCTGACCTCGCTGCCCCCGCAGCAGGTACATCCAGGTGCCTGTGCAGGACCCCACAGAGGGAGAGGGTTGTGACAGAAGGCATTCTTGAGAGCCTCCTCCTACAGGATCCCCTTATCTGGTCGTTTGAATAAAGGTCTGGTGTTCGGAGGGCTATCAAAACCTACAGTCGGAACTGAGCGAAGGTAGGCATGGAACTAGTTCATTTTTTTAGCGGAAGAGAACTAGTTACTGCAAACTAGAAATGTTGCTCAAACTGGATTCCAGAAGATACAAAGAAGGTTGTGTCCTGGGTCAAGCTCCTATGCGACCTAAATAGTGTTCTGACCCACAAAACTCCCCGCACGCCAACTTCCTCAAAGTCAGTGTGAACTGTCCTGGCTGGGAGCTTGGGCTCTAAACTGCTCCTACTGCAGTGGGTCTCTGTATTGTTACACCCGGGTGTCCCCGCTGGAAGCTGACTGTCTCAGGACTGCTGTTTATCTACAGAATTCGCCAGCAGGGCTGCATGGGTGAAATCCTTGCTCTCATTCCAAATACCTGCTGTCACACATTAGTTACTCTGTGGGAATGTTTGTGCTCTGATTTGCGGTTACGCAGCGTTCGGTGATGACCTAATTGCAACATTCTCGTTAGGCAGAGAAATTGGAGTTTGGCTTTATGGTTCGCCTCACTAAGGCAGCCAGTGCTCTAGAATACGTCTACATCAGTGCTGCCACTTCAGCCCCATGTTTTGTGGGGGATCACAAGGCTGAAATGTGTGCCTCTAACAGCATCTCACGCTGCCATTGTAACGTGTAACATGTAACAGCAAGTGTGGACCATCTTGTAGGTAGAAATGTCTGGATCTGATGAGCTTCAGCAGCTTTCTTACCACTGAGGAAACCACCTGTGTTAGTGTGGCCTTGGGAAATTTCCTTCAAAGTTGGCAATATGCGAAAAGAGCTGTGAACAAAGCTGGGAAAGGCCAGCCTGCCTTTCTGACCCTCTCGTGAAGAGGCTTAGTCTTGGCCATGGGGATGTCAGCGTAGTTTTCAGAGGTAACTTGAAGGGATGCTGACTGCATGTCGTGTTAAAATGAGTCCCTGAGACCCATGGAGTCTGGCAGAGGCCTGATTTTGATCCATCTGTGCTGTAATTTCTTCATTTGTGAAACTCAAATGTATTGTGTTAAACTGTAATTGGCTGGTGTGCTGGGGTATCTGAATAGCAAGGCATGACTTGGGTGCCAAGAAGTGCTGGTGGTACTGGAAATGTGCTGTGAGTGAGCGGGGAACCCGTGGAAGTGAGGTGGCAGGGAGTGCAGACACATTGAGCTGCAGAAAGAGGGTGAGAATGGGAGAAAGGGCCAAAGAACTTAAATAGAAAAGAAAAAATAGCGTGTGGGGCAGATGGCACACGGAGAAACATGGAAGAGCAGGCCTGGAAGGACATGGGGACAGAAGGAAACCACTGGTGTTCACTGGTGTGGTGTGGACGAGGCTTTTGCAGCTGCTTATTGTAATGGTCTCAGGGAAATGTGGTGCCGCTTCTGGGAGGGAGGAGGGAAGAGGATTCCTGGAAAAGTGCGCACACACACAAAGAAGCCTTTGGTTTCTTCCCTTGCACATTTGTAGAGAGCTCACGTCTTTCCCTTACCCCAGGAGACATTCCCATTTCCTTTCATTTACCGGTGTTTGGAAGGCGGAAGGAGATCAGGCACTGTTGGGCTCCCTTATTAACTTAATCTGTGGGAAGCCCTACATAAATCACTGAATTTCCTCGTCGTGATAGGACGAGATATTTGTACAGTGAAGTCAAACAGAAGATCGAGGTTCCTGCGCAGGGAGGCTTTGACGCTGTTCCAGTCCTGTGCCTGTGACTCTTACGCGTGCGTTTCTTTGAAGTCTGAAGCTTAGGAGTCTGCATTAATGATCAAGGGACCGAGCTGAATATGGAATTCGAATGGTACGAAGGTAAAGGTGTGGGCATGAATGTGGGAAGAGAATGTTTAAGAGTAGTCTGGCATGTATAGTTAATAATAATATTACAAAAAAAGAAGTCAGCGTGTTAATTTCCTACAGTTCCTCAAGTTCTCAGGGCTTCCAGCATCTTTGTGTTTCATGCAGATCAGTGATCTCCTGTCATGTCTGAAATTCTAACTTCCTTAACCAGTGGAAAACTCAAGGTTTGAAGCCTTTTGCCGTTTCTTACGATGGGAAACTCGCTCTGATCCCTTAGGCAGGAATCTCTGTTCCCCACACAGTGTTTTAGAGCCCTGTGCTTGGCACTTGGCTGTCGCTCTCCGTCCCGCTCTGCCAAGTGTCAGTGATCCCTGGATGCTTACCGAGTTCCTTAGGGCTCCCAGCAGATGCGAAGCGCTTCTGAAGTTGAGATTTGTCAGGAACAGAATGCATTAGAACATTTATTTCTGACTTTGACTTACGACTAGGGTAAAACTTACCTATTTTTACCACTGTGTTTTTTCTCTGTAGGGCTCTCAGCTGTTTCTCTAATTCAGGAGCTCTTCTTCCTGTTTTTTTTTTTTTTTTTTTACTGCCTAAAGTAAAATAGTTAAAGGAAAATGCGGCACGTCTGGCTAAACTTAATATACAACTGTCTCCCGACTGAAACAGTGAGATAGGCCCTTGGGTTCAATTTCTGACCCCCCAGTTTTAACCGATTTTTCCAGAGCTCCACCCTAACTGCTGCTTTTTCTTAATTGCAAATAATTCCTCTATAAGGATCGCTTGAATTCAGCTTTCTGGGAGAGCCTGAGCACAGATTTCCAGGCTCGATTTTCAATTCTCGTGTTATGTAGGGCTCTTATCAGGCAGACTGCAAGGTGAGGTGGTATTGATGTCCTTCGGGACATGGAGCAGCTCCCTGGGGGACCTGCAGAGCAGGGCAGCTCGGAGCTTGGCAGCCACTCTCCAAAACTGGCTTTACCCTGACAGGACTGCATTATAAATCCTCATGTATTTTTTTTTGTGCATGAGATTTCTTTATGTGGGTATTTAATACCATAAATGAATATTTATGGCGGTGCTTGAGGTCTTTGGATTAGGTATGTCACACAAAGCTCTGACCCAAAGCCCACTGTCGCCCAGCAGAAAACCTCATCTCTCACATTGCTCTCCCCTCGTGCCCCCAGGGATTTAAAAATACAAATTATTTTAAGCAGTTCAACATGTACGGAGCCTTAGTTTGTTAGCTAGAGCAGAATGTCTTTCCACAGCGATGTTCAAAATGAAAGAACAAAAAGCTACCTTGAAAAATAGCCATTGGGAAGCAGAGCAGCAAAAGCCAAGAAACTTGAGCCCTTTGCTAATGAATGCTCTGTCCTTAACTCACATTGTCTCTTTTGTTTCCCACACTTTCATGAGCTGCACATGGATTCAATTTGCCAGTCTTTAACCCTTCTTGCCAATGCCTGATCTGCGTGTAGTTTGGAAACTGGGACAGCTGTCACTTAGGTACTTGGCTTTGGGTTCATTTTATTTTATTTTGCTGCCGATCTGTTTGTCCCCGCTCCGTCTGCGGCATGGATGCAGTGAAATAACCCACAGGGGTGTGGACGAGGCTCGGGTACAGGCTGGACAGAAGGAGACGAGGCTTTGGCAGCCTCCTGGGAAAGGGTGTAACAGAGAGGGCTGGGGGCAGGTTGGCTTGGATGAAAGCATCGCAGCGTTTCCACCACGACTGCCGTCAGGGAAGATGTTGGTGCTGCACTAAGACTTTTTTAAGAAGAGCTGTTTTTCTTGGCGTAGCTCTAAAATTGATGGAAAGTCAGAGTGGAGCCAAGGGATTTGGCATCACGGGAACTTCTCACACCAGCTTGCCTTTGTGCTGCAGCACAGCAGAAGTGCTTTCTGCAGAGCGAAGCATTAAACATCAGATGTTTATTTGCACCAGTGAATGATGATTGCCTGTAGTAAATACACTTCTTAGTGATGACTGTATTGTTTCCAAAAACATAACTAGCTCTTAGTTGCTGTTTGCTAAATTGACAGGGTTCTAATTAATCATCCTTTTAAAACAAAAATGGCATTGCACGTTCAAAAACATAATGCATTTTCTTTTTTCCTCTAGATAACTCCTGAACAAAGATCACCAGCAGAGAGTGCTGGTGCTCTTCCAGAATCTGCTGCAGATTCTGAAGTAGATTGTAAAATCAAATCCGACTTTGTTCCGTAATTCTATTTTTAGTTTTTCTTTTTTTTTTTTAAATAAAATGTTAATCAGCTATCTGTTACTTGATTATCTTGCTGCCTCTAATTATCAATCTCTGCAGCTCGCTACAGGAGAAAGACAGCTTTTAGGAGAACAACTATGTACACAGAAAATCCCTAATTGCCACTTTTTCAAGCAATTACAACAGAATTTCATATATCTTGTTCTAATGCATTTGCTCTTTTTTATGCATAAAATCTCTCCTTTCATTCCTCCTCTTTAATTTCATGTTAATGAAATTAAGTAATCTGTTTACTATTCAGTACAGCTCCTCTCTAGTGGGAGAAGGTGGCCGTGCTCCTACAATCTGTAGAGCTCTAGCATCTGTGTGGTGCTCGCTCTATCACCAAGATCCTTTTTTGACCTGCTGAGGCAGTGGGAGATGGCTTTTGGTTGGGCCTCTCCCAGATCTCAGTCTGATTTTGACATTAGGATCAAAAAAGAGTTGCAGAAGCTTTACATCAAAAAGGAGCACTGGCCCTGTCCCCATGGTGTTTGTCAGTGTGTTGGCACCATTACTAGTCCTGGAGACATGACGGTGGTGAAGCTTTTTGGTGTTAAATCAGACATGTTTTTCCCCTCATAGTATTTGTGGTCAGATCAGGGTCATTAAATCTGTTTTTGCTGCAGAACCTGCTGTAATCTCACTCTCATGTGATTTCATACATTCTTTAGTCATCGAGAGCAAACAAAGGCTGTGTTGAAGTGTAGGGCCTCTGTGCCGTGCTTCACTCTGATCCAGACCTGTTGGGAGCTTAGGGAATCTCCTAGTTCATTTCAGCGAAATCTGAAGAGAGATCTTAGGAAAAAAAGAGGTGTGAGAAGCAACGAGTGCAGAGGGACGAGGGAAATGGTCAACTTTCACATGTTAAGGACCATACTGTACAGTAGGCATCATTTAAATGCTTACAGCCCTTCTGAGGGAGAACAAGCATCTTGTAAGGAAATCTCTGTGTCCAAACTGACCCCGCTGGCCTTATTTTGCCAAAACTGCATTTAAGTACAGGACTGGGCTGTGAATTCACATAGAGCTAAGCTGAAACGTTTCATTTGTTTTTTACAAAGTTGGCAGTTGTTTACCACTCTTCCAGCGACACCGCCTGCTTCCAAAATGCTCCATAAAAAGGGGGGCAAGGTTCACCGGTTAGAATAATTCTCTTTACAGGTGGTACCTGATCAATCAACTCATGGCTGACACGTCTCTGCTGACCTCTGCATTGCGTCTCTCTGCAGTGAGCCGTCCCTTTTCTCCCCCTTCCTGTGCAGGCCCTTTCTTCACCCGAGGAACCATGCCGAACTTGAGTTGCACTCCATGAGAGGTACCGGCAGGACTGACATAGTTTAAGAAATCTTCACACGCAGCAGCACGCACAGCCCTAGATGAGCAGGAGCTGTGGGATGGTGCAAAGCTCAGCAGAGACGTGAGGTTGTCCATGCAAAAGCCTCTGTATCAGCTGCTTCCCTCCCAGGAGTTATGTGGTCGTTACAGTTTCATTATATAGAATCAGTAGAATAATTAACTTATACAGAAGGACACAGTAAGTGCTTAGAGAAGGACGGAAGAATAGGTAGTGAGTCACTATTCCTGCTGCTCTTGTGTTTTGAAGAGAATTTTTCTAGCATTTTTTCTGTTTTTTTTTCCTAGCAATTCTACAAATGTTTTATGGTGGTAATTTCTAGTGGTGTTGGCATATGAATATTTGTCATTGCCATCTGTTGGTGAACGTTAACTGGTTTTACATATAATTCATGCCTCAGTCTCATCTCTGCCAGATTGATTTCTGTATTTCTTCCTCTTCAGAAGATGTAGCTGGTCTCCAGCTGCACCCAGTGGCAGGACCTGAGGGAATTTTTCAGGGTTAGTTACAGCTCAGGCCTGACAGCAGCAATGTCAGATCCTCTGAACATGACTTAAAGCTGGCTGTGCCTGCCCTGGTGCTGGCTAAACGGCAGCAAAAGCTGCGACACTGCAGCAGAGCCGTGTGTCCGAGGTCACTGCGTGTGCAGGTCCAGTGGCCTCCAAAAACCCCAGATCTAAACTGAACGCCCAGCCCAACCGCTTCACCCTCCTCTTCCTTGGTGCCTTCTCCACATGTTCCTTGTGATTATGTGGCTTTGGAGTCTTCTGATCTTACTTTAATCTGTATGCCCTGGCATATTTGTTCACTTTTTTTTTTTCATATTTGTTCATTTACCTGCTTTTCTTCTTCCTTATCTGCCAAACTATTTGACTTCCGTGGCAGGGGAGAGAAAGAAATCTCCCTTGTCACAGTTACCCGTTCATAGCTCCTGCTCACCTAATAAACTTAGCCTCATCTCCTCTTCTGAGTCTTTTTTACTGTGGCTTGCATTGCTGTTTGTTTACTGTGAGGCCATTATTTCACTTAGCAGTGTATTTACAGACTAGACAAAGAATTCCCAGCCTGGAGGGGTGTGGGGGGAGTCCTGTCTGGCCCCACGAGCTAAATGGCACTTCTGAGCCCTGTGAAGGGTTTATTTTTTTTACTTGCCAGAAGAAAAGCGCTGTTAAACTGGCGCGGGATCAGAGATGCACCGAAATTAATTTCCCCCCCTCTCAGCCACACTGAATGAACGCAGGAGTGAGCGGCGATTCCTCCCCGTACATGAGGGATAATATCAGCAGCTTCCTGAGCTCCAGCTGCTGAGGACAAAGGACGGCAGAGCTGCAGCGATTCCTGGAGGGAGGAACTTTAAGATGGAGGAATTTTAAAGAATGCCAAGGACAACCTCTTAAAAAAAAAAAAAAAAAATTGTAGGTGGAGCAATTCCAGGTCATTCGAATGCTTTGTAAGCTCAGGATTTATTTTCCTCCTTTGAAATAGTTGCCGTTGTGGCATTTATCTTTTGCACTTTTTAACACACCGCCTGTGACCTTTGTATGATTGCATAAATTGGCCCGAGGATGCTGGAACAGTTATTAGGAACCCCTTTCTTATGTTGTTTCCTGAATTCCCACATTGTGGCGTGATGTGTGTATGGAAACTGCTCGCTTCCTCCCCTGGCAGCCGTTCAGACAGCCCTTGTGTGCTGCAGCTCCTGAGCGCTGGGCTGGGCGCGAGCTGGGTGCAGGGGGGAGAGCATTTGAAGAGAGAGAATTTGGATTTCGTGCATCTTTGTTCTTTTCCAGTTCCGATAAAGCTGTTATCTCAATTGTGTGGGTTATACACGAGCAGCGCTAGCCTTCTGTAGAATAAACAGCGGCAGATGACTTGAGGTTAATGTGCCTCGGGCACGGCTAGCTGCTTTTCAGAGTCTGAATGAAGCAGTATTTTCACTTTCCGTATGACTCTACCTTCTTCTCTCTTTACTCCCCACTCTATTTTCTTACAGCATGTGGGAGGGAGACGAGATGTGTGATTGAAGCTTGCTTTCTAACTCTTTAATTCACTGTAGCTATATATTTCCCTTACAACTCCACCCCACAGCATCTAGGAAATATGTGCTTCATTAACTTCTTCTGTCGTCTTTTTTTTTTTTTTTTTTTTTTTTTTTTTTAACATTTGCAAACTGTAAGGTTATGGGATGTTAATGAATTGTTTACATGTGCTTCTACATTTGTTCCACTGAATAGTTCCAATGCATGAATATCAATTACAGGGGAAAAAATAGATGTTTATATACACTGCGTTTGGGATTTCTGAAGTTTGACTTCCTGAAATCTTTTCCAGATCCTTCTTTTAAATGGGAAGAGCTGCGAGTGTTGGAAAGGAGTCATTTCCTTAGAGCAGCTGAGGGGTAGATGGCTGAATCAAATTCTCTCATCTCGCACGAGGAGCCCAAAGGCACTCAAGTCAGTGGGCCAGGTCCCGCCGTGTGAGGATTTGAAGTGTGGCCAGTTGTGGCACTTTTCATTCTTTTGGAAATGGATGTTGAACCTTACCAAGCGTGTACCACTTAATGGGCTTAATATTTACATGGTTAGGCCATAGTACTGTACTCAGCCTGCTGGTGACTGCTTCTTGTTCACTCTTCTGTCTCGAAGCCGCCTGTCGGTGCTCGTCCTGCAGCACGGGCAGCAGTGGCCCCAGCAGGAGGGCTCAGGCACGTTGTGTGACAATGTGGCGGTGAGTTGTGAGCGAGGCAGGGGACCGAGGTTTGTACACACATTCTCCCCTGTTGAAGGACCAGCTTGTTACCTGGGGCCTTGTTTAGGCCAGGGACTTGCCCTGGTTGTGGCGTGGGTCTGGGGGAGGTGAGAGCTGCCTACCCCATCTCGCAAGCAGAGCGCTGCCCCTCGTAAGCAGAGGTTTGCAGCCTGCTGGTGCCCCGCTTGCTGCCATTACCCCGCTGCTTGCATGTTCTGAAGTAGGGAGACCGGACCGAGGCTCTTTTATGGACACCGCATTTTGGGATCCTTTGTGGGGAGATGGACGCAGAGGACGTGTGTGGTTTTTGTTGTTGTGTGGAGGTTGGTACGTGTTTAAAGTCAAACTGCTTTTCAAGTTGAAATTCAGTGGGGGCTGCGCGATCCCAGGCGCTGAATCCTTCATCAGAAACCCCTCTGAGTGCAGTTACTGCCTCTTAGCAAGTGACAAAGTGCCAAAAAACCAAAACACTGCCCACAGGGCGGCAGGCAGCGCCCGCTCCCCCTGACGGGGCGGCGGGACCCGCGCCTCAGGGGCGCGTCATGGCGGGGCCGGCGGCTGTGGGGCTGTGGGGCTGGGGCTGGGGCTGGGCTTGGGGTTGGGGTGGTTGGGGTTGGGGTTGGGTTTGGGGCTGGTGTTGGGGCTGGAGCCGGGGGCGGGGGCGCTTCCTGCCCGCCCTGGCGGAGCCCCGGCCCGCGGGGCGCCTCAGAGGGAGGCGGAAGGAGGCGGAGGAGCGGAGCAGCCCGGCCCCGGCTCTCTGTCTGTCTGTCTGTCCGTCCTCCTGGCCGTCTGTCCGGCCGGCCCCGCGGCTCCTCCGTGCTCAGGTACCGGCGGGGAAGGAGGCGAGGAGCGGCCGCAGCCCGGCTGCCAGCCCCGGCCGCGATGCTGAGGGCTGCTGCCCGCTGCTGACAGCGCCAGGCTCCGCTCCCTGCCGCCCCCCTTCCCCTTCCCCTTCCCTGCCCGCCTCGGGTTCCCACCCAGCACAAGGCGGATTTTTTTTTTTTTTTTAATAAAAGTCGAGCCGCTCATCCGGCCCTCGCAGAGCGCGGCTCGGTGCTGCGGTTGACAAAGTTTGCGCCCTCCCCTCCGCTGGCGTTGACACTGAGGATGAAGAAGGATTTGCAAGCGAAGGCGCCCTGAAACGCCACATCTTGTGCGGGGAGCCCTGCTGCTGGCTGCTCGGGTCGCCACCTCCACCCTTTGCCCCCGCGGCACCCACCGCTGCCCTTTGGTCCCGGGGGTAAAAACCCAACGGCAACAGCCAAAAACCCGAGGAGAAGAACCGCCTCTGGCAGCGGGGAAGCTTTGTGTGACCGACCCAAGGAGCTGCCGGTGTCCAGTTGCTGAAAGGCAGAAACCCCTTTTGTCTGCAGCGGATCTGGAGGTAAGAGCCCTGCTCGTGGCGCGAGGCGCTCGGCATGCCTTCCTGCAGCCCCGGGCGTTTGGCCATCCTTGCCGGCTCCGTCCTGCAAAGATTGCTCTCCACCTTGCAACACCGACACAGGGAAACTACGCTCACCTGCCCGTTCCACCACCGGCAGCGAATATTAGCTAAAATTATTACTTGTGTGTAATCAGAGTAAAATTGGGTGCGAGTCAGGGAGTGGGTTTGCGTCGGGCTGTGTTTGAAAGCAGAAGTGTTTCTCGCGATGCTCTTTTCAGAAAATAATCGCAGGCATTGTGCTTGTAATCCACGTGTCAAGGTTGTCTTCGCTCGTCATGCTTCACGAAGTATGCATGTGTGTTTACGTATGCGTGCATGCACATAGGGCTCCCACGAGCAGCTGAGACTCCTTGCTTCAGACTGGAGTTTGTTTTACATTAAGTGCTTTATTCCTGGTCTCACAAGGTGTAGAAGCGTTGAGGCCGTAATTAAGGTGTATGCACATCTTAGCAGATTATCAAAGGTGGCTGGTAACGTGCTTGGTGCTGTGCAGTGAACGTGAAGATATGTTTTCTTTGGGTTTTGTGTTTTTAAAGTAAGGCTGGGAACGTAGCAAGGACATGTGCACATAATTGGATGGAGGCCCAAGCTCTGTGCAGGGAAACACATTTTGCAGCATACTCCTTTCTCTAGGGGCCAAGTGCTGGATGTGTTCTGCTTTATAAATGATAATACCACTGTGAATTTCTGATTTTTTTTCCTTCTCCCCCAGCTCTGTGTCCATACCCACTTCCTCTAGGCCAACATTTCATCACCACCAGGCTTTTGTGCAAGCGAAGGACCTGTGGAATTTCGTGTGGCTCGTAGCCGGACTCCTCCTTTGCAGGGAGGATTACATTGTTCCCTGTGGAAACACACAGCATCCATCCCCCAGCAGGAGGATCTGGCTGTTTGTGTAGTGGAACCAGCCTTGACATCACGCTCTTCCCCACTGCGTGGGTTTTTCCTGTGGATGATACAGGAAATGCTAAATACTGCTCTGTTGCAGTCCCTGTGCCTCTTTCTTTTTTTTTTTTTTTTTTCTTTCCCTCCTCTTCCTCTCCCCTTGGAGGGATTTCTCTGGGGAAAAGAAAGTGGAAAAGGTGTTCTGTTCCCCCTGCGGAGGGAGGGCAGAAAGTCAGCAGGTGCTCAGCTGAGGGACCCTCGGAGAGCTGTAACAGCTGTGAGGGTCCGAGCAGGATCTGACAGAGGACGTGATACAGGTTTTGGCTGCTGTCTCACCACCTTTGGCTGCCTGTGACCAGGTCTCCCCACCAAATCAAGGGTGGGGATGCAAGAACCATCTTCTTGAGCTTGTGCTGCAGCTGTGGAGTGCTGGTAACACTGCACTGGTTGTTCAGGACTGATACAGAACTATGAACCCTATCGTCAAGACCATGACTCTGTTAAATCTTTGGGTCACATTTGCTCCAGGGCTGCCTTGCTGCCTTCTCCTCCTAGCAGTAGGGTCGTGAGCTGACCCTGGAGAAATCTGTCCCCTGGGAGAAGTCTCAGTTGCAGGTTCATCTGGGGCACTTGGTCTTCCCTCTATTTTTCTCCAGGATGCTTGTTTGCAGCATAACCTCAGCCCTTAAAACATTCTTGGGAGCCACAAGCACAAGGCAGAATGATTTGTTTCCTCTTCACTGAGGAAAGGGGAGGATTTTCAGGAGGGAAAGGGGTGCCTGCTCTCCCCACAAGCTCTCTGTTTCTGCGGGCAGCGCTGCCTGCCCTATTGAGCTGGGCAGTGCAGGTAGGCAGAACGAGCCGTACAGGGGGACACGGGGTTGTAGATCCCTCGGTGGTGCCGGCACCTCATCACTTTGGACGTGTCTGACCCGACACGTATTTGAGTTTTGCTGGCTGGGCCATACACTGATAGCAGGGCTGATTATTCTACCTGCTTACGGTGCCGCATGGCATCGGCTTGTGCTGTATATCTTGAGTCAGTGCTGCTCTTTCGCAAGGCAGGCTTGAGCGCCTCTGGACTAATGTATGGCCCGCTTTGTGCTGCAGAGCGCCGCAGCGGGGCCACAAGGTTTTCATATGCCTGCAATAAGAATGTATAAAAAATCCCTGCAGTCTGTAATACAGCTCAAAGGGCAGCTGATTTAGATGTGCTTGAGTGTTAAGGTCAGGAGATCACATTCCACAGGTTGCTAGATGAAAGTTCTTGAAGAGGGTATAGCATAAATATTTGATTCGTGGAGAAGGGATTGGTGCAAATCCTTTTGTCCCTGCTCCAAAGATATTTTATAGGCAAAGCACAGGGCAAAAAAAAAAAAAAGAGAACCAAGAAAAACTTACAGCTGCTTTGTGCTGGAGGAAGTGGAATGGTAACACAGAGGATTGTTGTTGAATTCCACTGAAATTCCTCTCGGATACCCCATCTTCAATAACAGCGAAGGGAACTGATGTTTTTAAACGTAAAATGACTCATAATGCATGGGCTCTCGAAGTTGGGTTTAACATTGTATGCAAACATTGCCAGCTGGTGGGGATCTTTCTGGATAAATAAGAACTATATTTGTACAAGAAGGCTCGAAGGATGTATTTCAGATGCATCCTGATTAGCATAAGCCATTCACTTTGTAGAAGAATAGCAAGAATCTCAGAAGTGGCGATAATTTAATAGTCCCCTTGTTCTCTTTCTTCTGTCCTTCATCGGCAAACTGACCGATCTTTTTATTTGGGAAGAAGGTTGTGTTGCCCAACTGCCACATTTTCCCAATTGTGACGGTGAAACTGAGCACTTGCAACCCCCAAGTTCTCAAAACACAAACCCTTCTCCCTCTTTTATCCCTTCCTTTCATCTCCAGCTGAGTATAATGTAGGGCTGGTTTTGTGTGTGCTTGGTTTTATTTTGGAAGGAACACCATGCACTATTTAACTGTACAGCATCCAGCACAATGCTGTCTTGGTCCGTGGCTTGGACTCACTGTCACTGTACTGAATGACAAGCCAAAGTGCAATTTCAGCTCATTAAAGGCTTTCTGTTATTAACGTAGAGCGAAATCTGGTGTAGCTGTAGGTTGTTGCCCTATTGGTGTATATCCAGCAATAAGTCTTTAATTCCAGAATTACCAGCAGTCCCAGTGTACGTTAATGTGAAATCCTTTTAGCTGTGAATGAATCTATCTGCTCGTACCTCTCCTGGGGCAGCACTCCAGTCTGCAGTTCCTGCTTCATTCATCCTGACAGCTCCTAAAGAGCTGCAGAGCCGTAACCCGCTGCAAAGACAAAGCCCATGACAAGAAAGTCCCTACGTGGTAAGATTCACATTAAATTCACTAAAGCCTGTTTCCAAACACCTGTACGTTATGAGACTCTGTGCAGGGCAAAATAGGGCGTACATGAGGCTCTGCGCTGAATTAGAAAACTGACCTTGTTCTTGGCAAATGCTTCTTGGCTTATTAGGTGTTCCCACGTTGGGGTGAAGTGCAAACGCTTTCTGAATTCAGGAAGATGCCTGTCTTTCCCCATCCAACTTTTGTTGCGCAGTCCCATATTTCAAGGTATTTCCAGACACTTGCTTTTGAAGAAGTCTCCTGAAAGGTTTCCGAACTGCGACAGCCTTGGGGATTTTTTTTTTTTTCCCCTGCTATTGTGGGCGATACAGTGGAGTGGAATGTCCTTGGTTGCCAATGTTTGCTGCTAGGTATCCCCCTTCCATGGAGACCAAATGTTTATAATAGGGTGAGAACAGCCATTTGTGGGGGTTGGCAGTACGGCTGAAGGCTCTCTTTCTCCTCTTCTCTCCACTGAAACACGAGGGAGGACTTGGATCTCTCGGGCCTTCAGAGCAGTGTTCCAAGTGCCCATTGCCGGGGCTGTAAAGGTTCAGGAAGCACCCGAGGATTTGTCAAAATGCTTTAGCCCCTTGTGTTGAATCTGGGCCACAACCGAGTTCTGTAAGCTCGTTTTCTTCTTGCAGGAACCCTTTGCTTGTCTTGCTCTTTGATGTGTATTTGTTTTCTAGATTGGACTTTTGTCTACCTGTTCTGCTCAATCTTCTCTTTGTACATGCCCCATTTATCACATCGTAGGCTTTAAATCATTGTATGAGCGAGCAGGCACACGGCTGCCCTCGGAGTCCAGCCTGGCTGCAGGAGCTTCTCAGCTGTTAAACCCCGTTGGACAGGAGAGCAGATTCCCAACACCCGCAAGGCGGTGCCAGCCGCAGGAAGTCGCCGTACCGCAGCCTCCGCGCCGTGCCTGCGTCTTCAGCTCCTGCAGAAGTTTTTGGCTCGTGCTTGGACCAGATCTGAAGTTGTGTCCCTGTGAAAGCATTGTACTGCGTGGCAGGAGAGCTCCAAGTCAGCAAATATCCAGCTCTTGCACGTTGCTTGGCTCTCCTGAGTAGTCTTGAAATGTAATCTTCAAGGCAAAAGGAAATAAATCACAACAGCTTTGGAGAATGCTGGTGTGAAGGAGGCCCTAGGAGCGATGCATTTCTAACTATGCAGCATAATGCTTGTCTGCCTTGCCTATTACGCCTTCAGGTGAAAGGAGTTTTTCAGGGTTGCTGTAATTTGTATTTACCTAGACACTCAGACGTAATTTTCTAGCTAATGATATATTTGAAACTTATCTGTGTATAAATGGGCATGCAGGGCAAACCAGCCACCTGATTTCAGTGGGAGATGGAGTGAGGAATGAATGGGCGAGTGAACAGGAATAGGAGGATGAAAAGAAAGTCCTGAACAAAACAGAAAACTGAGCCCAAATTAAAAAACCAACGTGGAAGTTCTCAGAGCTCTCCGACCCCGTCCTAGGAGAGCAGCGGTTCCGTGCGAGTGCTCAGCTTAAGCAAGGGAAGGACGAGTGTTGGAGCCTCCTGCGAGGCTCAGGGGTCCTGGGTTGTGCTCGTGGATTTTAATGGTGTCCGACGTGCTGTGCCTTGCTGGGAGCAGCTCCGCTACTGCTGGCCCAGTGCTGGGAAAGCAGGGGCTCTCCTTTAAGCCTTAGTTCAAATGAAGAAAAGCGCCCTGATCTGATGAAACTGGTCTGATACAAATAAAAGCAAGGCCTTCAGTACAGCCCTTATATATCCCGTTGTAGACCGAGATTTTGCTGAGCAATTCTATTCTACGAATGCCTATGAATTACACCAATTTAAGTTTTAGTTTAATTAATTAGCTTTCATAAGGCTCTCGTCTGCGTAGGAGCTGTGTCGCAGGAACTGTTGTTTGCTTTAAAAAGCTTTGTTTTTCTACACAACTTGGGTTTTTAACAGATTGCTTAACCTTTTAGGATTATTTACTGCAACCCCCAAGGAAAGTAATGCCACATTTCAGTGACTTTGTTCTCTTCAGGCTTTGGTGAACATTTCTTCCTCTTCTAATTTGGGCAGTTGTGTGTCCAGCTGAAGCAAATCGCACAGCTCCATGCTAGGACGAGCCCGTGCTGTCGTAGGGCTTGGGAAAAACAGGGTGGGAAAACAGCTCCCTGGTTTGGCATTTTTTTTTCTTAAAAAAGAAAAGAAACAAAACTAAAACCTCTTGCATATTTCTGGAGACACGGAACATGAAAGCAGTGTGAGACAGCTCGCGGCGCTGTACGAGGATTTGGTAATCTGAAGTTTACCGAAATCATCACAGCCAAATGCTCACGTGGGCTGCACCTAATCTCTGTTAGGTTAAAAAAAAAAACACAACACTCTTTTACTGCAGAATGACAAAAGTTTAAGAGACCAAGAGCGATCACATAGTCTATTCCACCCTTCCCTTGGGTAAGAGCAGGGGACTGTGGAGGGCAGGCGGAAAAACCCTCCCAAGGTGCCTGAAAATACCTGGCTTCTAGTGGTGGCTGCGGGCTGGGCATGGAGCACTCGGATCTTGTTTAAAGAGGAGCAAAATAATAAAAAAAACACTGGCATCCATGGGGAGGAGAATGGATTTACCACCTGGAGAACAACCAGTGCCTTTCTGATGTGGGAAGCAGGAGACAAGAGAACAAGTGGTGTGGGAAGCCCTGGGCCCCGTCCCAAGCCGCTCCCATGGCATTTTGGAGGGATGGTGCCGTGGAGCATCACAGAAGGCTGAAGGGGCGACCCAAGGCTCACGAGACATCGCTTGTGGAAGGCAGCCAGCCCCGAGGCAGCAGCCCAGCTTCCCCTTGTCTCCAGAGGTCGGGGTGCCAGCTTTTCCAGGCTCCGTGAGGCCCTGCATCACCTCCCCTGCCCGTGAAAACAGGAGAGCTCCGCGTGCGGCCTGCTGCTGCCATCGCCTGCAGCCCGGAGTGGTGCCAGGGACACCCCGAGTTGTTTTGGGGTGGCTTCTGCACCTTCAGCAAGGTTCATTGCGGCACATCTCTGCTTCTGTGGTGTAATATCATGGTGTGCTCTTCGTTCCTAGCCCTGCACCATCAACACCCAAACGTGCAGATGTTCTTCAGCAGGGGAATATGAGAGGGCTCCAGCTTCTTGTTACCCCAGCTGCTGGGGATACCCCGCAGGAGCATCTCCTCCAGCTGCACAAGATATTTAGAAAACTGCCCTGCCTCCTGCTTGCAGAGGCTCTGGGATGCCTGCATCCTCAGTCAAAGCCGTTTCGGCAGAATCTGTGCTTCAAATACTTGCTGCTTCAGTCATTATGGAAACTCCTCGTCGTGATGAAGTTTATATTAGCAAGGACATAGTTTTGCTGGTATGGTTTACACAAGGCTTCCTGAGTAATATACCTAAACCCAATTATTTCCTGGTGTAGCCGCTTTAGAGTGGTTGCTGGAATAGTTGCAGTGAAAAAAATCGATTCCCCAAGTGACATAGTTGTGGCAGCAGGAACATGGACGGAGCTGTGCTGAAACGAGCATCCTAATGCCTTCCTCCCAGTGTGGGGCTGAGGCTTAATTAATCATCTTACAAGTAATTAAAGGTTTTTTACAAGGTGCACGTGAAAAACCCAGGTGGTTATGATAAAGAGCGACACCAAAATCACTTGGAAAACATCCTTGCCTTCTAAAAATTTGGTGGTCTGGATCTCCTCTTGGGTTTTACTTTAAAAAAAATAAATAATGCAGATCCATCTTTTAAACCCGTGCTGCCCTGCTTGGATCACGAAATGGGCTCGGGTTGTCCGAGCCCTGCAGTGGGGTTTGTTCCCTTTCTTGGGCTGTGGCATCTCCGAAGGAGCACTGCCAGGTCTGCGGGGATGAGTTCACTGTGTTTTAGCTGGTTCCCTTTACAAAGAAAGGAAAAAAAAGCAGCCTTGTGGAAAAGGAGGGCCTGTGGCTGACTGCTTGCCTTGCCCTGTGACTGGTCCCATTGAATTCTGTGCGACTGCTCTGTGCAACGAGAAGAGCTCCTCCTTATGAAAAAGGGCTTAAAATAGTTTAGATTGTGGTAATGCTGGAAAAAGCCAGAAAATTCCCTGCTAGCGTTAGGCCGTAGCGATTGCTTCCCTACACCCATCTCTGCCTGCGAGTTTTATTTGTGTCAACTTCTTCTGCACATTTTCAGGACGCCGGGGCTGGCGGCGCGCTGCCTTAAGGTTTCAGCAGACCCCTCCAGCTGCCTGGGGAGTGGATCGCCCTTGTTTTCAGGACTTCAGCTTTTGGGCTCGGATTTTGACTTTATTTTTAATGCAGATGCCGATTGTAATCTTTTTTTTTTTTTTTTTTTTTTTTTTTATCTCCTCAGCAATTAAAAGAGCCCGATGCTATCAGTAGGGACAAATGATGCACTGTCAACGTTCTGCTCCCTTCTGATAATGCACATGAAACTGGTTTGCATGTTTGAAGATTACATTTTCCTCTCACATGGTTTTCATTATCTGAGAGCCCTGAGGAGAGGCCTGGATTAAATCAGTGGAGGAATGGCGAAACCACACAATGCAATGAAAATGGTGCTGAGGCATACTTGGGATACTTGCGGGACAGGGGCTGCTGACGACAGAAGCAGGGCGCTGCCTGAGTGCTAGCAGCAGCAAGGAGCCGAGCTCTCTGAAAAGACAAAACAAAGCCCAATGCCGAATTCACGTTGCGGCTTGGGCTTACAGCAATTCCTGAATTCTGCGAGGATAATTACTGGAAAGCTGTGAAGCTCGGAGCAGATGAATCTCGCTCGGTACGTGCTGAGAGGCAGCCCTCCGCAATGAGCCGTGGGGTGACTCGAACCGGATCGAGCTCATGCGGCTTTATCGAGGCAGCGTCTGCGAGGTGAGAGCTGGGCCTGCGGGAGTGCAGAGCGCTCCTCTGGCTCGTGCTGGAGCCGGGGCTCCGTGAAACGGGCAGAAATTGCAGCACAGACCCCCAGAGCTGTCTCCGCACAGAGCTGTGCGTGTGCCTGCTGGTGCTGCCTAAAGCAAGCAGTGCGGTGCGTTGGGAGCAGTGTCCCTCGGAGTAATGCTTTGGGGCTCGGTTCTGAGATGCTGTGGAGGAGCTTGGAATTCCAGAGCTTTCTCCCCAAAACGCCTGAAGTCCGGAAGCGTTCCTGTTTATACCAGCCTCTGCAGGGCTGCCTTCTTTTCCTTTTTTTTCTTTTTTTTTTAATGCACAATCTAAATTACGTTGGGTAAGCTTCTAGGTACCTCCCTGGGAAGAACTTGGTACGTAGCAGCGAGGGAGCAGGAATTCTGAGGTCTTCTGAGCTTTCCCTCGGAGCTGTTATTCAGAGGGCTGGGTCCTTCCCATGTTGCTGTCTTGACTTCTTGTTCGAAGCCGAGCAACTTGCTGCTTTTTCGTGCAGCCTGCCAGGCTTCCTCGGGCTTCTCTGTGCCCCATTCCTGGTACTGGGAGCACTGCAGGACGGTCGGTGGCTCGTGGCACAGCTTCGTGGCCAAGGTGGGCTCGCTCAGAGCCACGCTGGATCCGCGGGTGTTGCGCTGGCCTCCCGCTGTGATTGCCAGGTGATGTCATCTCAGGGCTATGCGTATTATTTGCACCCCTCCGGGTGACATTGTTCTTGTTTTTAGTGAAAAGGAGGAAGTTTTTCTTGTTTGCCCGGTGACTCTGTCCCTCTGGTATGAAGATGAGTAACGCTGGCGCCGCTCCATGCACCTGCTCGGTGCCACCCTCCACGATCACCTGAGCCAGTCAGCAGATCCAGGCGAGCGGGGCCGGGATGCTCGAGCCAGGGGAGTGCTTATGGCTGGAGTCTGAAACCCACTTTGGCTGGGAGCAGGTGCCGGGGCGCTGTTAGGATGCCGTATGCCTCTTGTACCGCCTTGTGGCTTTGGGAGCTGGCGCCAGAGCTTGGGAACCTTTATCCTCACGGGCTGTCGCAGCGCCTGCTTCTCCTTCCCTCCTCCTCGGGTAGGGCTGGAAGGAATGGAGAGCGCTCGGCGATAGCCTGCACGACGCATTAAAGAATTTTTGGACCCCACCCTCGTGAGCCCAGTGCTCGCAGCCACTTCAAAGCCAGCGTGTGTGCAGAGCAGCTGTTTCCAGCCCTCTCACCGGCACTCACGCAGAGCCAATGGTGCAGGATCAGGCAGAGCGCAGGCTGGGCTCTGCACAGGCCGTGCAGCAGCGGCGTGTTTCCATGAAGCTCCGGGTGACTCAGCGTGTGAGCTGGGCTCTGCGATAGCCCCGGGGGTTTCCCAGCCCGTCCTCGCTGTGCTGTCTCTGTTCTGTGCTCCCCTGCTCTACCCCAGCGCGCAGGTGTGTCTGAAGGTAACTCCGCACCTAAAAACCAACCTGAGACTTCAGCCAGCTGATAAGCATCCCGTCACCTGTTGCCAACCAGGCTAAGTAATAATAGATACGTGTGTTTAAAAACCAAAACAAAACAAAACACAGAACTACTTAGCACAACCTTCAGGCCACTGCCTGACGAAGCTGCGTTTACCGAGCTTTGGCAACCTGTTGCTGGACCTCTGTATGCAACCGACCCAAAACTTGGTAGCAAAACTGAAAGTGCTTAACTGTACTCCAGCCCTTCGGAGGCGGTGAACCTGTTCCCATCCCACCTGATGCGTAAGCTAATTAGCTTCTTGACTAAGCACTCATCCTGGGCAAGTATGCACAGGCTGCCCTCGCAGGGACTCTTGCATTCCTCCCGGTTTCACAAGCTGAAGAAAGATGCTTCTCTTCACTTGTGAAGTCGTTATTGCTCCACGCAGGTTAATTGAGCCCTAGCGTTATAGCCACTCATCAAGCAGTGGTGAGTAGCTCACTTGTCTAAGCTTGTTTATTTTTATAATGCTGCAGAATATTTGCATGCTGCACAGAAATGTGCTGCTTTGGTTCCTTGCAGCCTGGCGGTATTATCATTTTAAATTCTTCATGAATCTCTCTTCCTCATGAGGGGCTGGCGAGGCTCCAGCGCATAATTGCGCGGTGTTGGAGACAGGAGCCTTGCTTGCTGCAGCTTTACACAATGCCCTGCGAACACGGCCCTCGTCTTCCTTACGTAGCGCTGGAGCTCCCTCCCCTTTACGTCCACCTGATCTCAGCATGGCTGCGTGCAGCACCTCGCAGTTCCTGGGTTAGTTCTGCCAGCTCTGGACTCGGGAACGTACAGGTAGGATCTTACGAGAGACAATTTCAGGCTGGAGGTTAGGCTGAGGCGGTGAGATGATAGAGCTACGATGCTTGGGAACAATCTGCCGCATCTGTTCCGCCTGGGAAACGTACCTCACGGTGCTTCCTTGGGGCAGAATTGTTCTGAAGCTGAGTTTTCCACTCGGAAAGCAGGGTTTTTTGCTAGGCTTTGTGGTTACGAAGAATGCACTGTGCAGTGCAAAAGCCAGGGCAGTTTCACAGAGTTTTTGGTAGTCTGAAATGAAGCGAGTGCAGTTAACTATCCATCTTAATAGATTTAGGCTAAACCCCAAAAGATGTCTGTTTAAAATGTTTACAGAACCTGTTCCAATTTCCTTCCAGCTCTATCATAACAACTTTTCCAGTGCACCTCACTAATTTCAGGCTTTGGCACGCTGGAAACTGAAATTGCTGGAAGAGCCTAACACAAACAGAATTTGGTGTCCAAATAAATAACACATGGGCTACAGTACCGATTGTACTGTTCATTTTTTTGTCTTTCATTGCATAAAATAGTTTGACTAACTGGTTCTGCCATGAGTTCCCAGCTTGCCCAGAAAGCAGATTCCAGGAATGCTGCCACCCAAGTTAGTTGCACAAGATTTTCTTTGTTAATTAAAAAAAAAAAAAAAAAAAAAGGATAGAATAGGGGCAAAAAAAAAAAAAAAAAAAAAAAAGGCTTAATGGCTTAATGCTAACAGATTTCCAGTTGGGACAAAAGTCATCGTTGGGTGGAAAGGCAGCATCGTACTGAATATTTAAAGAAACTGGATTTGTTGCCCAGACTATCTCCATGTTGAACCTCCATCCACCTCTTGTTCTGGATTTCCAGGCTGATTCCTGGTTTGCCCCCCCACTCAGCTGAGTTTATTCAGCCCCAGCAGATCCTTTCAGCGTGCCCCCCCGGCTTTAGATGGCAATGTGAGCGTGTGGGGCTGTGGAGCTGGGTGTGTGAAATGGTTGCACGCAGCGTTGCCTCCTTGAACGTTTCAAGGAGTCAGGCGTGCACAGATTGAATTTGTCTGCGGAGAAAATCTTCGAGGCAGGATCTCAAGCTGGGCTGTATCTTTGTATTAAAAAAAAAATAAACACACACACACCCCTCGCATTTTTCCAGTTGAGACAAAAGAAATCTTTGGGTGGAAAGGCAGCACCATATTGCATAATAAAAGCCTTTTTATGCTCTAATAAAAAGGGTTGCTCAGGGCAACTTTGTTTAAAAAAGAAAAGAAAAAGCGGAGTGGATGATAGTGGTGTGAGGGGTACGAGGAGTCCTCTGCTGTTGTGCAACACTGGGAAAAGAAGCTAGAAACTGCTCTGGTTATCTGCTATCTTAATGCCTGCTTTAAAGGTTCTCTGCTGCATATTTGCTGGCAGCTGTTTTCAATATATCCCGCTCCAGCTAAGTCACCAGTTAAGAATTTGACATTAGATGTTTTTTTCAACCACCATCTTGAAGTACCACACCACACAACACAGCCTTGTTCCCTGCTCAGATATTGTTCATGTGCCTTGAAATTGCTGTTGACACCTCTGGTATTTAACGTGCAGATCGGAGATAACGTGTGCTGGGCGTGGGTATGTGCCCTAACGAGGCAGAGACCAGCATCCCCGGCTGCGTTCCTTCGCCACATCTGCTCATTTTGTTTTCTGCTACATTCCAGGAAAGTAACTTAAATGATCCATCCCAATCACCAGTTGTAATTTCACTGTTTTTGTGCTTTTTACCCTTAAAACACAAGCGCACCATGGGCACACACAAGCACGCTCCCCTTCTTTTGCGTCGTTTGCCTTTTTCTTTAGGACACCTCCAGCAGTAGATTTAAGCTCTCGAATAACACACCAAGCTGCACATTTCCCTGTGTTCTCCTCATTCTCCCCTCAATGGTTAAAGTTTCTTTAGTGCTTTCTATTCTGAAAGGGAAAAGTAGCGTAATTAAAGAATGTTTGGGGAATTGGAGCTGGGCTCTGCAGTATGTTTCTGGCATATACTTTGGCAGTGTCCTTTTCTTTCCCTCGCTTTCCCAGTCAGTAAAATAAAACTAATGCTCATATACTGATCATTCTCACAGTCATTTCAGAGGCATGATTCGTGGAAGTTAATAAAGTGCTTAACCATAGCACCTTTCGGCAAGGGCTTTCTGCTGATACAATTTGTGATATACATGTACAGTACCCCTGAAAAGGGAGCTGGAAGCACAGGGTATCATCATCTGTGCTGCTGCTTTCATTCTTAGCAAAAACAACCCCCAAAAAATCAACAACTACAAAAAAAAACCAACGACAATGGAGTTAAAGAATTAGAATTTGCGGGTTTTAATCACTGTTTCACTAGGAGGCACAGATGGGACAGAGCATTACTTGGCAACATTTAATCTTGGAGCAGAAATTGTCATGATTAAAGCAGCAGCTGGAGTAGATTGTTAGGGACAGGGGAGTTCATTCATCCTAAAGGGATCAGAATTGCTGGGCTCTGGGAGAAAACAAGAAGCTACAAAAGGAATATATGAAACACGGGCCAAGGTTTGTTATTTCTAGGGTCTCGTCAGCCAATTAAAACGATGTTTTCAATGCTTTCCTCAGAATTACTTTGGAAGCGAGGAGAGCATCAAGTGATCTGGCCTGCTGAAGAGGACACTGAAGCCATCTCTGAGCGGAGATCTTGGACTTGCAGGAGGAAGGCTGTGTCCCCCCATGAGCCAGAACTGCTCCTCCTTCCCAAGGAAGTCCAAGTGAAGGACATAGGTACGTGCCGCTTCGCCTGGGGGTTCAGAAGTATCACGTTGCAGGGCCTGAATTCCAGGCTTGGTGAGGCAGCCCGGGAAGAGGGGGATTTGAACTTTCTCTTCCTTAACGTTTGCAGAAGGTTTGTCTGCCTGACGCATCCAGGCCTTGTGGTACAGGGGTAGGCTCGTGGGGCAGGCTGTCCTGATGGAGGAAGCGGGGTGGCTGTGCAGACATGGACCAAAGCAGACCCTCCAGGTCTCCAGAGCCCAGCGGTCAGTCCCTGGTTCTGCCACAGCACAAGCTGCTGTGAGCAAGCTGCCTCTTCCTAGGGGACAGAGAAATGGTGTCAGAGTGAAGTGCTGGAATGCCAGCAGGAGCTTGTAAAGCATACTCTGTCCTGCGCTGTTCTAGCTCAAAAGTAGCTCTGCTTTTACTTAAGCGTCTCGGAGGTGTCATTCACTTTGAATATTTTGGCTCATGCAAGGCCAACGGGTATGAGTTTCCTCATCAAATTCCTGCCTCCACTGGGAGACGGAGTGAGGTGTAATTGCTGTTGGTCACTGGTTGTTGAGTCTTTTCATAAGATGTGCTTGGCACTGGCTCTCTGTATTTCTCTCCTTGGTACGCGGTGTTTTTCCCTGTCACTTCCAAGTCTGTGCCTTCGATCAGACAACTCTTTTTCCTCCTCTCCCATTTGCATGCATTCAGGTGATGACATATGTGTGAGGATTTGGTTGCCTTTGTGTAGTAGGAAGTCAGGCGTCCTCACTTGCACCAGTGCGTGGTATTTTCTGCAGCAGGGAGACGAGGAACTAATCTCTCCCTGGGTATTTATTAACTCTAAAAATCTGCTGGCTAACCAGGTATTCATACTTGCTTAAAATGTTCTAAACTAAGAGTTTGCTTTACTTCTGCAGACCGTATCTCAGCAGAACTCTTCCCCTGCTCTTCCTTAAAGCTGACAAATTGCTGATTTCACCCTTTTATCCTTGTCTGCCTTTAAATATGGGAAACGTATTTCACTGTTGGTAGCCCTAAGTGTAAAACAAACAGGGCTCAGGCATTTTTACCATCATCCTGTGAATTATAGGTCTCCTTTCAGCCTGAAAGCAGCCTTGCTGTCTGGGGTATTCAGCAGTATCTCTTGAGCTTGCAGTCGATTGATATTCCTATAAACTTGCGAGTCACCTTTCATCACCTTTTGAGGCTTTGCCCCCTAGCATGCAAGTCCTTCTTAGGTCGAAGGGCCTTGACGACCCCCATTGTTATGGGAACCTTTGGTAATCTAACCTGCCTTCTTTCTGTATTTCCAGCCATTGCTCTTAAACGTCTTCTGCTTGATCCACTCAGGCGCTAATAGCCGTGTCTCCTTTCCTTAGGTCAAGGGCAGCTTTTACATTCCACCCAAAAGGCACCACGGTTTGAGATGAGGAATTCAGAAGAGCAAGCAGCTACGACAGTTTTACAGCGCCTGCTGCAGGAGCAGCTCAGATACGGAAACCCAAATGACAACCGTAACCTCCTCGCCTTACACCAGCAAGCCACGGGAAATGCCCCCCCTTTCAACAGCAGCGGGAACCCAGCGCCGCAGAACGAGGGGCTGAGCTCCCAGGACCACCAGCTCGTGACTCATGCTGCCCGGCAGGAGCCCCAGGGCCAGGAGATCCAGGTGGACAACAGCATCATGGAGAAGCAGCTCTCCCCGCGGCTCCAGAACAGCGAAGACCTCCCCACCTACGAGGAAGCCAAAGTCCAGTCGCAGTACTTCAGGGGCCAGCCGCACGCCAGCGTCGGGGCAGCGTTTTACGTGACGGGGGTGACCAACCAAAAGATGAGGACTGAAGGGCGGCCCACGGTTCAGCGGGTGAGCCCGGGGAAGGTCCACCAGGACGAAGGACTGAAGGACCTCAAGCAAGGCCACGTCCGCTCCCTGAGCGAGAGGCTGATGCAGCTGTCCCTGGCCACCAGCGGCGTCAAGGCGCACGCGCCTGTCACGAGCGCGCCGCTCTCCCCCCTCTCCCCGCTCTCCCCTCAGCAGTCGAGCGACCCTTACAAAAATTCGGGCTCCAATGAGTTCTACAAGAACTCGGTGCAGCCCCCTGCCCAGCCCAGCATGAAGGGGATGGAGCAGCGGGGGCCTCCTCCGGAGTATCCCTACAAAAACGTGTCCACCCCATCCATGAACTGCAAACCCCAGGACTCGGGGCACTTCTATAGCGAGCACCGCGTCAGCCAGCAGGGGAGATCCGACGGGCCTATGATGAGGTATCAGCATCCCCCTGAGTATGGCTCAGTCAGGTAAGCACGGTCCTAAAATGACAGCCCGATAAGGAAAGAACCTATAAAACAGCCCCCTGGCGCTCCTGGTTATCTTTCAGCAAAAATCCCCTCTCTATTGTGTGAGACCGCATCTTGTGTTCAGCTGCAGACGGTGTCTGGAAGGCCCGTGAGCTGTTTCATTGGCTTACCTAGAGAGGCCTGACACATTTCAGAGAAGAAAAAAACACAAAACCAAAGCAGAAAAAAGGCCAGTTCGGGTTTTCTGGCACAAGGAAGTTCAGTGCAGCTCCAGAGCCTTGCAGAAGGTTTGTAAAGGAAAAGAAAAAAAAAATTAAGCCAAAGTTGCGGTGCAGTTTGTTTTAGGAACTTGCAGTTCCTTATTGCAATACTTGTGCTTTAATTACATCTGCCAAGAAAAAAGATATTTTGTTTTAGGTTTAAGCTGCACCCGAATGCCATGTGGGAAAGGAGAAAGTGAACGAAAGCAGTAGTGGTGAGGGGAATAAACGTCCCCTGAACTTTTTTTAGGGTTTTCCAGAGTTTTCAGTGGACCGAAGCGTGGGAGTGGAGAGCGGTGTGTGCTTTGTGCCTCATCCCAGGCTTGCTGGCTTAGCTTTTGTTAATTTTCCTTGCATCGTTTGAAATCCCAGCCTGTTCTGGTGTCCTCCAGATTAGAAGCTAGATTTGGCTAGAGCCGATGTCCACGTGGGTGAAGATGAAGCTTTGTCCAGGTGGGCTGAAAATCTTGGCTCTGCCTTCCTTGTTTCCTTATCTCAGCCCTGTCCTAGCCCCAGGGGGGGCTTTGGTGTGATGATTTTGGCCTGGCTTTGAAGCTGAAAGGGTAACACCAAGCAGCAGCAGGAGGGCATCGCTGCGTGAGTAAATGGTGAGCTCTGGGTGCCGTGCTGTGTGCGCTGCTCTGGCTTGAGGGGAGCAGGAGGAAGAAACCAGGCTGCAGTTGGGCACGAAGGCTGAGCTGGGGGGAATTTGAGTCTGCTCAGAGCCGTCTTAGGCCTATGGGGAGCTATTTTCAGAGTTTGTCCACCATTGTTTGTGATCTGAAATGACTTCAGCAGCATACAAGCCTGATGAAAAGGCCCTTTGATCTGGCTAAATAAATAATAAAGAGGCCAGGAAGAGGGGAAGGAAAGGGTTTGTGGGGGGGTGGCAATGATTGTCGAGGCTCGTTGCAAATCTTTTTGAGAATTCAAAGGCCTCAAATCTTCTGCATGCAGGAAAGGAAACAGATCCTTAATGGTGCTGCTGCATCAGAAATACTCGGGGCATTAAATATAGCGAGGCTGAGACACAGCCTGCTTGCTGTGTAAGGGAGAGGTATTTGAAAACATGCCAGCAGCCAGCTCCTCTAGACAGGGTGATTTTTGTCTGTATGGGATGGATCCTGGCTGCCTCGAAAGAAAAGCGGGGGGAGGAGGAGAAAGGTTCAGCTGGCAAGGTTTCCAGTAGGGGAAGCAACCGAAATTTGTCTTCAAAGCACTGGGAATCTAATGAGGTTACTTTTTAACCTAAATAGCTGCGCCGAGAAGAGGTTTCCTTTGCAAGCAAATGCTGAAGCAGGGGAACAATTGCAAGGCTAATCCATAAATTACAGAGCAGCGGAGCAAGGGAAAGCAGCGAGTCCTCTATTCCCCTCCCTCTCCCACGGGCTCGGAGAGGAGCTGTCATCTGGACAAGAAACCTTCTGTGCTACCAAAGGTGCAGCTGGGTGATGGGGCAGGACTTTGAAGCCATCCAGCTTGCAGGAGGGCATTTATCCTCTTTGCAGCCTCTCCGGGGCGATGAAGCATTTTCGGGCACTCCAAGCTGCCCTGCGCTGCGGCCCTGGCCCTGCGTTTATCGGGATTAATTTGGATTGGGAAACGTGCACGCATTTTTCCAAGCGTGTGTCAAGGAAACAAAGCCCCTTCTTTCTGCTGGGGAAGCCCCACCCTTCTCTGCGGGTTTTTCCCCTCATTGTTCGGGGGAATTTGAGGGTGACCTAACGATGCGGTTAAATAAAAACTCGTTGAGCAAGATAAACATTGGGGAATTCACAGCATTCTCATGCTTCACCCTCCCCGGGCTGGGAAAGGAATGGGCCGGGTGGTAAATCTAAACCAGTCGGCAAACATTTTGCCTCACCTGCTCCTGGGCGGTGTAAGTTTGGGAACACATCCATGTTCCTAACCAGGTTGGTTTAATGTAAATACCAGGCATGCCGGAGGCGTCTGCGCTCTTCTTTGGAAATTGTACAGTTCAGAAGAGGGCTGGCTGCGTGCGGAGCTCCAAAGCCCCTGCTCGCTGCCTAAAATCTGCCCCGCAGCACCGGCGATGGAGGCAAACCTTCGGGTGGCAGAGGAAGAGCTGGGGAGAAGGGGCTGCCACGGCGCAGAGGGAGCTGCCGGTGTCGGATCCCGGCACCACCCTGTGCTCAGAGCCCAAATCACCGAGTGTTGCTGCGGGGATAAATCCCATGTTCGACAGGGAGGCCTGCAGAATGCACCCCGTAATTAGTAAATCACCCACACGCCTCCGGGCTCCCGATGGCTGGCTTTGCTCATGGGGCTGCCCTTACTCCATATCCCTGTCCCAAAAGCTGATGTGACCCCGGGAGCTGCGGAGCCGTAAATCCCCGCTTGTGCTCGGCCCCGGCGCTGCGCTGCGTGCCAGGGGCTGTAAGGGAAGCGGAGATTCTTGTGTGATGCTCTTCAGAATGAAGTGGCCCTTAAAGCTGTGCTATCAAGCTTAAACATTTCTAGGAATTATTGCAGGGGTGTGTTTTTTTTTTCTTTTTCTGTTTTTGAGGTTTGTACGTCTTTACGACGCTGAGGCAAATTGAAAGATATTGAGTAATTTTATCTTCCACGTATTTTAAGAGTCTGTCTGCGTTCTTGCCTGAAGTGGTTAGTTGGAAATAATTGGAATTACTGCTGCAGGGTTACCTGAGGACTGAGCTCACAGGGAGGAAAGCTCCTATCACCATCCTATCAGTGGTTCTGGTAGGTGACCCCAACATACCTGAACATTTTGGAGCTTTAAAACCCTCCATGAGTGCAGTTGGGTTCCTCTAGCTTTCTAAAGCCTCTGGGTCCCAGATCGGGTTACCAGAGAAATAAACTCCACGATTCTCTTGTTAATCTGAGGGATCTCTGAGCCAGCTCAAGTGAGCCCACGAAATACATGTAGGTATTTTGGGAGACAAAACTGAAAGTCGTGGGGGTGCTGAAAAGCCCTTTGAACGTGCACGTGGAAGTTTGCTTACAGGATCTGAAAAGGTTTAGATGGCTTACTAGGAAATACCTATCTCGTGTTCTTATTATATTTTTATTATTTTTCTTTCTATTATATTGATTTTCCAGCAAAACACGATCCCCAGTTGGGTGACCTTGTGTCACAGGGAATGCAGCAGCATATGTGAGCCTTGGGAAGCTGCAGCGCAGCAGCACGAGAGGCTCCAGCCTCGTGCTGCAGCCTGAGCCCCCCCGCTGGTGGATTTTCAAGATGTGCGAGGCTTTGGGGGTGCGTGCCAAAATGCTGGGGCTCTTGGAAGTGGATCCGGGTCAGCAATACTCGGCCATGACTTCCTAGAGCGCTCCTTTACAATAAGTCTTAAAAAATGTAAATATCAGGCATCTGCTGCTTTTCTTTGCCCATTTTGGCATTCTCTTCACTGGGGCTCGAGTCCTGGGGAAACAGCAAGGTGCTGCCCGTGGGTCTCTGATGATAACGGGGTGCCTTGAGTCAGACAGCTCGAGCTGGTAGCGTCGGCACCCAAATAGGCCTTGTGAGGCTTCCAGTATTAGCACGCGGCCGTCAGTGGACTTGGTTCTCTCTGAGTCACCGCTTCAGGTTGTTTCCAGACTCAGAGGGGGTATTTTGCGCGTTCAGGATGGGGAAGGGTTGGGGTGATGTTTGTTTTGAGCTAGGAGGCAGACTGGCACCGTAACTATTTTGGTCTGACCTCTGCAGGTCATCGGAAATTAATTGTCACAGCAGAGTTGTTCCTTAATTGATTACAACAGCCAACACAGGAGCGTGACAGCCTGTAAAGAAAAAGCTTGAGGAGCTGGGGGGCTTCTGAAGATGCAGGGTTTCAACTTCGTGTGTACCCTGGGTGAGCTGAGGAAGTTTATCTCAGGTAGTTTCCAGCCCCTAGGTGATGCTGGGCAGGTCCTGTGGTGCCTTGCCTTCGCTGTGAGAACTGGCACAGAGAAGTAAGGAGCTCGGTGCAGTGATGAGTGAAGCCGACCTCCCGGGGAAGGAAGAACCAGGCTGCTAAGCTGAATGTGTCTGAGGAAATTAATTGCACGTCTCTCTTCTGCATGACCCTCAGGATCCCCACACTGCATACAGTCGTTCCTGGGGAAACAGCTCCTGAAATGCTGCTGCTGACAGGGACCCTAGCAAGTAGCTGTGTTTCCCCTAAGTGGAGGCTAGATTTGTTTCCCCGTTAAGGAACCCGAGCGTCAGCTGGGAGGTTTCCAAGCACCTTCTCTGCTGTACAGCAGGGAAGATGAGGCACGGGACGCACAGCACTGGAACAGTGAACCCCGCGCCGGCCTGGGAACCTCCAGCCTCCTGCGGGTGCTGGCAGCCAGATGTGAGTAGCGCAGGCGTTTCCTCTCTGGCCGGCTCCGAGGAGTTGGAGGAGTTGATGCGTTCGCTCTGCACAGCACAGGAAGGACGATGCCGAGTGCTTGCACATCGGCCCAGGAGCCCTTCGTGTAACCCTTCAGCTCCCAGTTCAGCTCCATGCTCGCTGTTGCTGCTCTGGCATGCTGCTAGCCCTCCTGGTGTGGTGGCAGAGCTGTGCCGGGGGCTCCTTTGTACATCCAGCACCCCCAGAGCGCAGCAGAGCGAGCCCCTAGGGTCCCTCCTGGGAACACAGACGACCGTGGGGCTGTTGGAGGTTGAATGTCTTTGGGGTGGAAGCAAAGCCTGCCTCCTCAGGTCATCCAAGCACGATAAAGCCACGCGATCTGCTAAGAAAAGTCTGCTCCTGGGCTAACACAGCGGAGTTTAAGCTGGGGATCTCCAGAGATTAAACTCTCTCGATTGACCAGGCTGCAGCCTGTTGGGTGATAGTTAGGAGAACTTGTACCAGGGGTGCTAGCATGGTAACAGAGCTTAGCCAGTTCCTATAACTTCGTATCCTAATTGCAGAGGATTCATTGTTTTCTCCACGAGAGATCGCACATTTCAGCGGGGAACAAAAGAACCATTCCCAGCAGTCCTCAGTCGAGCTGTTTTATCCACACAGCGTGGAAAAAAGTTACAAATAATTTTGGTCAGTGGTTGTTGCTGGAGTTTCTCTTGGTGTCTCTGTACAAAGTAGACTCATGAGGATGACCGTCATGTACTTAGTATTTATTTCCTGGTAACTATTTGATTTTAAAACAGTTTTTAAACAAATGTTAAAAAAATAAACACGAGTTTTTTGTGTAGGTATACCTGTGGCTAGGAGCTACACGCATCATCTCCTGCCGTCTCAGTTGGTTGACCCATCGCCTTCTGCATGACTTTGACAAAGCCTCTTCTCTCGGTTTTCCAGGCAGAACCCAGACGTGCAGCTGCAGCTACAACAGAGACCACCTCACCACCACAGTCCGACGTCGTCCTTGACCTCCTTGGGATCTTTGACCCTGCTCCAGTCTCCGCCGCCATCCAGGCTGTCCCCTTCCCAGCACCAGCAGCCCCTGACTCCGAGCCAGGGAGATCCTGGCCTCCTGCCACGGACCCAGCAGCCCTTCTTGTCAAACCAAGTGCATCAGGGAGATCTCTACCGACTATGCCAGCCTTTTCTGGGCCCGCAGCAGCAAGGCGATTCCTATTCCGTAATGTCCAGGGCTCAGCAGATACCTTCCCCGTACCAACAGATGCAAGTAGATCCCTTTTCCATAGTTTCCAGGGCCCAGCAAATGGTGGAAATCCTGTCAGAAGAGAACAGGTCGCTACGACAGGAGCTAGATGGGTGTTACGAGAAGGTGGCCCGGTTGCAGAAGGTGGGTGTTCTGTGTCTGGTGGCATCCATAATTGAGGGATCTCATCTGCAGTTGTTACACTGCTTGCTTAAGGCTTTGATTTATCGACTTTAGAGTCTTTTTTATGTAGATTGATTAGTTGTATCCTGTGCCTTTGGGGGCAGCAGCTTAACTTCATCAGAAGATAGAATCAAATCCTTCAGTTTAATTCTAACAGCTAATTGACCGTGCTTAAAAGAGCATCCTCATCAGCTGTCGCCAAGAGACTGGCTGTTTGGCTTGCTTGATTAAAGCCAATGTTCCTATTTCCAGGATAGCAGCAGGCTTCCTTTCCCCAGCAGTCTGAAAGAGTTTAGAGACCGTGGGCAGGGCTCGTCTGAATCAGCACGAGGAGGTGGTCGCTCAAGTAGGCAACAGGGGGCATGGCTGCCAAACTGGCTGGCAGGACAGTGCGAGGAGGTACTGCTGCTCTGGCTGCGTTAGAGGCATTTGGGCTGCAGGGCTGAAACCAACAGTTCTGTCACTGAAGTCACGTAAAAACACCTCCCTTGATAGCACACAACTTCCACGAAAACTGACTGTCCTCTTTTGGATCAAGCTGTTTGCCACCTTTGGCTTTACAAAAAGAGAGAAAAACGAACCGGTGATGATAAAGCCCTCCTCCCACACATTTAAAAAAAAAAAAAAAAATCCAGTGAGAGCCATCAGCAATAGGCATGTGTGCGGATATTTTCACCACAGCCTCATAGAAATAACTTCTTGATGAGCAGTGGCTTAAAGTCGTGCAGCAGGTCAGCCTTGCTGCGCCGTGCAGCTGTGAAGAGGCTGGCGCTGCTTGCACTTCAGGACTTCGGTGGCCTTGCAGTGCTCTTTGCACTGAGCAGTCTCCCGGGACAGAAAAATGTGTGGCTGATTAAAACGCTGGAGTTCAGATGACCAGTGTGGCTTCCCACGCTGATTTATTTCCTACGTTACCTCTTTCCAGGGACATATGTTCATTGTGTTGTATTTTTTTTGGAAGGTTCCCGGCCAGGAAATGCTTTAGAGAAATGTTTGACAGCTTCCTGATAATGAAAGAAGGATAAAAATGAGCTCCCCTCCGTCCCCCAGTTGATGGCTTACCGATGGGGTTTGCCATTACGTGCATCCACACTTCTGCAGCAGTGCAAAACTGTGCCTGGCAAGGAGAGTCAGCAGTGAATCTCCTCCTGCTCCAGGTGATCAGCTGCTTGCCTAAGCTCACACCAAGAAGCTTTATGCTGAAGGCTACCAGCAGGAAGGAGAGAAACTCCTTTCCTACAAATGTTGCCCCCACTGAAGGAAATTGAACATTTAAAAACACAACCAAATTGTGGGAGTGCAAGCAAAGAACATCAGGAGGTTTTGTTGTGAATTTTGGACCATAACAATTACACAGCTACCGGGTTCCGCAGCAGTGCAGGGGCTGACACTTGCATTTTTTCGCATAGTTTTGTTCACCTTTCTCATTTAGTTTTACTGACCCAACGCAGTATCACATTAGCTGCTTATCTCATTGTTTTTTGCCCAACTTGACCAAAGCAGCGCCCAGCTCAGTAAGGACCAGGAGGCATTTGCCTCCTTCGGTTCATTGTCTGTGCTCTGATCGTGTTGGAGAAATAGTGCTGGAGTCTGGAAGGAGAGCCCAGATCTTCGTTTCAGCCGTTGTTGTTCCTAATGTAAAAGGATCCCTCAGGAACTGAGATTCTGTCATTTTATTTGATATATAGGTGTAGGTGGCTTTTATCTCAACAAAGAAAACAAGAGAAAGCAATCTCCTTTCTGAGGCTAAGTGAAAAGAATTGTTAGTGATAAAATAGTAAGCGCTTGTTTTCACTTTCACCGCAGCTGGAAACAGAAATTCAACAAGTTTCAGAGGCATACAAAAACCTGGAGAAGTCATCCTCGAAGCGGGATGCCCTGGAAAAGGCCATGAGAAACAAGCTGGAAGGAGAAATTCGTAGGCTTCATGATTTCAACAGGGATCTGAGAGGTAAACGAACCAAAACTTCTTTTCTTCGCTGTGATCTTTTTACTGCTGTGCTTACTCACCAGTCCAGCGTGGTGCTGCGGGAGTGTTTGCTGAGACAGTTGGGATATATTCAGTGCGTTCAGGTATATTCAGTAGGCTGGGATTTTAAGTGCTTGCTGGGAGCGTGGAAAAGACATGTTTAGGAGCGTGCTGTTGTCTCTCATTCCCAGCCTGTTTCTCATTGAGGAGAAACATGTGATAAGCCAAATACCATAAACCAGATGCAAGCCTGGAATTTTCTCGTCTTATATCCTAGACGCAATTTGTACAATTTGTTCAGTTTATACAAAAGGAGAGACCTTTTGCTGACTGCCTAATCCCACACCAGGCATGTTCACTTTATTTCCTGTCCAGTGACCCCTCTGCACTGACATACAAACTGCAGGCTGTCTGTTCTTCCTGAAGGCCTTGTCATTCCTTATCAATGCAGGCATCTGGTTTTTTGGATCCCCCTTTCTCTTGCAGAGATGTTGTTAGTGTCTGCTTCTTGCTAAGAGGCTGAGGGAGTGCGATGGCTGGCGAGGGAGGGCGGTGTCAAATAGTGTTTGACCTGAACGTGGGTCAAAGTGTAAGCAGTAGTTTGAAAGGCAAAAACCATCTGCAAAGCTAGATATGTAAAAGTGTGTAATCAGTCTTTTAAAATGTAAGCTTAATTTTTTATGAAAGCTCTCTGATTGTCCTGCGAGTCATCTGCTTTCTGTGCCCTGAGTCTCGTACCGTGCTCCCAGAAGCTGCTTTGCATCCAAGCAGTAAGGCCGTGCAGTGCTCGGTGCTATGGAGAAGGACAGCACACAAAGGCCTGCATTAAGTAATCTTACTCATAGTAAAACACAGCATAAACATTTCATTTTTATTTTTATAGACTGATATAAATTTCTAGTAGCCTGCAGCAGCAGAACACTTAAGCTATCCCTGGAATTGTATGTTTTTCCCTGAAGTCAGGTCATTAGACAACAGCGATTTAATCTTCTAGCTATTAAGATTTAGTGGAGGATTATAAGGGAATCTTTTAATTGCATGGTGAGATTTATTTGGGTGGGAAAAATAAGTTTATGTGGAGAGGGTTCTGAAACCATTCTTAATAAAACTCGTTATACAAAGACTGAAATGTCTCCGCTTCTTATACTGAAGTCTGTGAGGAGTCTTAACATTTACAAAAATAGAAAAAAATAAACTTACAAATTATGTTATAATCGTTCAAAGTAATTTCTTTGGAACTCCAGTCTGTTCTGTCTCCTTGGGAATATTTTCTCAAGGACATAATTAGAAACATTTCAAAAATGAGTGACAGCTGCTTGGTAGGCTTTTGACTTTGGTCTATGTAGAATGAGGAGATCCGTTCCCCTAGCTTGCATGTCCTGTGCAGATGCGAGTTTAACGCTTAAAAGTTTTTGATTCTTCAGCGTTTCTTTTCTTGAACAATTCTGCAGAACGTATGGAGACAGCCAACAAGCAGCTTGCGGAGAAGGAATTTGAGGGTTCTGAAGACAATCGGAAAACCATCTCTCAACTCTTTGCACAAAGTGAGTTACGCACTCGTTATGGGTCAGGAGAAGCGCTCCGGTCATCCCGGATAGGGTAAAAATGAGCAGGGTGGCACGGTTCAGATCTGTCAGTTTTCTACTGGGACAGAAATCAGGGCAGTGGCAGTCCAACACTGGCAGCGGAGGAAGGAGGACACGTTCAGTAATTCTTTCTGTATGCATGTATGGTCCATCTGACAGCGTTTACTAGGGATTTTGGAGCAAACAGAGCGTGTAGTTGCATTATAAAATTAGTGTTTGCTTCATAATGTGTAGGATAATTTGAGCAACTGTTTTGCTCCCTGAGAGCTTTGGAATTAAACCTTTCCAGGCTGGCAGGAGTCCTGGCATGAGTTAGGGCCGGTGGGACTGGAACGCTGTAGGTCTCGTATCTCTTTCCTCTTTAATTTGCTGCTGCACCATCCAGTTCGGCACAAATAAGGGGGATTAATCCTGCCTGCAGTATGCTGTTCTGCGTAAGGTCATGAATTTTGTCTGCAGCCGTGGATTTATCACAGGGCAAACCGAAACGACAGATGTGAAATGCTGCTTTTCCTTTGTGCTAAAATGTCTTGAGGCTGACGGCAGCGAGCCAACTTTCCTCTCATCCCATAGCGTGCTCTGCCCTTCTGACAATGCTCGCTTTTCTCCAATTGTTATATAAAAAGGTAATGCAATAAAATTGCAAAAGAGAGATTTTTCTGTGATGTAACACGTACTGCTGCTGCTCTGACAAGTGCTGCTGTCCCTCTCTTGGGTTGCCTTCAGCTTATTCCTCGTGGCTTACGCTGCAAGCAGGTGGCTGCCAGGGGGTGAACCCAGCTCTCCTGGTGGCAGTGGGCAGTCTGTGAGCTCCGTCTGGCTTTTGAGATCCGTAGATCTGCCCAGGGAGGTGGGGAGGCCAAAGCTCAGAAGCTTCAGGTGCCATTCCTACTTCTGGATGCACGTGGAAACCTTCGAGCTGCGTTTTGGCAGTCCCAGCATTTCTAGGGGGTGCCGCAGGCGCTTGTCAACGGAGCGGTACTCGTTTGGGGAAAAGTCTGGAGCAGAACCTCCAAAAGCCTGGCTGCAAGCAGTGACAGCTTAACAAACAGCCTGCTGGCGCTGATTGATACCTTCTGGCGTAATGCCACCCTGCATCAGCCCTGCCCATCTTCTGCAATGCATTGTAACGTGCTGACGCTGGCAGCAGCTCATTTCCTGGGTGGAGGAGAAATGCTGGGACAGGAGAGATGGGGAAAAGAGCAGGCTGGGGGTGCCTCGAGCCTTTCTCCCCGTGCCTTCTGTCACAGGCTAGCTCGTGGCAGTGGGGGTTCGCCCCGCAGAGTTCAGAGGTGCTGTTGGTGGACGGGTTTCTTCTGCAACCTGCGTGTGGGCTGCGCTGATTCCCTAGCAGAAGGGAATCTTCAGCTGCTCCGCGGTGCTAAAGCTTTGCTCTCGGCTCTCTGCTGGCAGAAGAAAGGGAATAATTGTGGTCCTGTAAATATAGCTATGCACATGCTTGCACAAACGGGCCTGTGTACTCCATATGCAGTCTGTCCTAACACCCAGGATCTAGTTCCTGTTTTTCAAGCCTTCCACTCCTTGTCCTCATTCCTTTGTCGTGGGATATTAGTTTCTGGAATGCAGTTTCTCTGGTGTCATCAGTGCTGGGTGTAGATCACTTGAGGGAGTATTCTGTGGTTATGTATATCCAGCGAGTGTGTTAATGTTATCATTGTGGCTGGTTGGCTCGAGCTGGGAATGACAACATATGCAGAGGACATCAGCTCTGTGTTGTGGCTTTGCTTTACACCCTTCTGTGATAATTTCTGCAGTCCCCAGTTATTTTATCCTGTTTAGTTTTTTTTTTACGAAGGCAGTTAACCTGTTCCGTGAGCACAGAGCACAGCTGCTCCCACTTGGTCCGGCTCTCTCTGGAGAAGTTGTGCTTGGAGAGACTTTAAAGCACGGGACAAAAACCTTTCCTGAACTGCAGGTTTGCTTTGAGCAGCTGCAGAACAGATACAGGTGCCCGGGTCCCGGCCCAGAGGGTCGTTTTTAAGGGCAGCAGAGGAAGACCAAGGAATTTTACTGCTCTGTCCTTTGGTGAAACTGCCAGCCAGGTGGGACAAATGGGTGTTTGGGCAGGAGGGCAGCTGCCCCAGGCAGAACAACCTTCCTGTTCGGAGGGTCAGCGTGAAGAAAAGGAGCACAGGTCTTTCAGGCACAAAAGCTCGCTACCTCCCTTCCCCAACCTGGGACATTAAGATCACCCAGTTTGTTTTCCAGGGCTGAAAGCTCAGAGGTGAAGAGGTGCCAAGCTTTGCAAACCGTCTGTATAATCAGAGCAAATTACCTAACTGTACTGAGTGATGCACCTTCTCGCTTAGCACTGAGGCATATTGTTACTTGAAGGTGCCGTGCTTGTTTTTCAGGGCTATCAATCCCTCTCTTCCTTCAAAGCCACATGCTTTTTTTCCCCCATAGCTACAGATTTGCATTCTCTGTCTTGTGAGAAGTCCCAGCACGAGGTGCCCCATCTTCCCTCCACCTCTGGAGGGAAGGACTCCTAAAAGCTGGGTAGAGAGGAGTGCTGTCCGTTGCTAACTCTCACCTTGTTTTGGTAGACAAGGAAACGCAGCGGGAAAAGGAGAAACTGGAAATAGAACTGGCTGCTGCGCGCTCCACCAACGAGGACCAGCGGAGACACATCGAGATCCGAGACCAGGCCTTGAACAACGCTCAGGCCAAGGTGGTGAAACTGGAGGAGGAGGTAAGGCAGCCGGGGGGGAGAAGCTGGGGTAGCTTGCATTCCAGTGAAAGCGACTGTGGGAATAAGTTCGTCTTGTGCAAATTACAAGGAAATCTGCTTGCTTCAAAGCTGTTTATATCGGCTTAGCTTTGTGTTGGTTAGCTAAGCCACTGAACGGCGCGCAGATAAGCCACAAGTCTGTATTTCCTTGTGAGTGCTTTCGTCTAGGCAGCCATGTTTCATTTTGTTTTAACTGATAAAAGTGGGCTGGGGCTGAAATCCCAGCCCTGGCAATTTCCTGAACTTGGCAGAAATTCAGATCGGAATGGACTTTTTAACTCATGGCAAATGAATGCAGCTTGTCCCCTTGCCAGGTGTTCCACTCACACCAGGTTGTGGTACACAGTGCAGATCGCTGCGTGTGCCCGGCCTGCATAATAAGCTGGGCATGACAATGACCTTGCTTGTTTTCTGTCCCTTTCCTCCCAGGAGAGGATAATGGAATTTGAGCTGCTTAGCAGGGCAGCTTTCACAGCGGTTTCTTTTGTAGCCTTGTCCCTGCCATTCGCACGTGGCTCTCACCTTGCTGCCCTTCTGCGTCATAGCGGCCGTCCTCTTTCCTCCCGCCTACTCCTTTCCTCTCCAAGGCTCCATTTCCCCCTCCCAGACCCTGCTTCCTCTACTCCTACTCTTCCTCCATAGAGAGCCCCCGGAGGAAATCTCATGGCCAGGCAGACTTCCTCCAGGGCAGGTTTATTCTCTCCTTCAGTTCTGCCATCTTCCTGCCTCCTGGTGCTCATCATCCCCCTCAGCTGAGCACTGCCTGCACCCACCTGCATCTTGCATTTTGGAGACATTCTTTAAACCTTCCCTTTGTCATAAACCCTCCCTTTATCAGCTTCTCCTCCTCTTTCTGCTTAGGATCCCAGTGTGCCAGCAGAGGGGGGATGGTCAAATACAGAGCGAGCATCCTCCTGTCTCATCTTGCCTGCCTTCTTTCTCTCCCAGGTGCCTTCTTAATTTTAGTCTGCTCTTCTCTGAGCTTTTACTTGCTTCAGTAGCTCTTCTGTTCTTTCTCCTGGACTGCCCTCACGGTCACTGCAAGCACTGCTGAGGCCATTTGGAGCATCCGCTGGCCGTGGTTCCTCACCGGGGAGCCAGCTTCCCTGCAATACAAATTATAACAATGAAGAGAGGAGAGCAGATTCAAAGGGACATTCAAGTATCACTGTCCCCATTCAGCCCCGCACACATCCGACAAGCCCATTGATTTCACGAGGACTGCAGCATTTCCTGGCAGGGCTGACTTGCACCTTGGCTGCTTTGGAGGAGCATTAGGTCTAGGGGAACTTAAACAGAACCACGATCAGATCTCCCGTTTGGCTCTCTCTCAAACTGTTGTCATTTAATTCTGCAGTGTATGGCAGCTCCTTGCCTCTCATTCAGATTTTTCAGTGCCTTAATGATTCTAAAAGTCTCACGTGTGACCAGCTTTAAGTACACAGGACATCCTGGTGGCTTCCCTGGGGTCATTCACATGCTTGGAGCTGGCTTTAGAAAGATGCTGCGGTCAGCCGGGGCCAGCACGCACAGCACTTGGCTAGGTCAGGCTTCTGTGCAAAGTTGAAGCCTTCAGAGGCGATCATAATTGTATGTTTCCTTTTCAAAAGACCTCTCATTTTACTAGGAGAATTGTTTTCAGTGCTGTTGCAAAGTATTTCTGCTTAGGTAGAATAGGAAAATGGGTAAGTAAATGTGGCCAGATTTGCATGACCCAAACACGCCTGTGCCGATAGAGAGCGAAATGCCCCGCTCTAGATTGCACGAAGGTTTCTGGTCATTTGCATCCAACCTTTGCTCAAATCCCAGGGCGTGCAGGAAGTGCCACCCTTCCTGTTGTAGATAAATATGGAAGCGTCTCAGTGAGGGAGCAGGAATTAACTCTGCTTTTTCCTAGAGGTGAGGGGGAACAAGGAGAAAAAAAAAAAAAAGAAGGGGTGAAGAGTCACTTCTGCATGTTTCCCAAATCACTTTTTAATGAAATGCTTAGGATTATGAAGCATTTGTTGCCTCATTAGCATTAAGTTGTGGGAACTTCAGAAATCCCCGAGCTGTTTGGTAGCTTTCCGAATGACAGCCAGGCGAGCTGCTTGGTGCTCAGGGCGCCGTTCAGAAGCGAGTCTAAATGTCAGCCTGAGCTTCTGACATTCAGTGACCAAGATATAGGAACAATTTGTCAATTACTTCTTTTATTCCTGCCAGCCTCATCTGGGTTGCTAGTCCCTGTAATTGTCAGGAATTTCCAAACTAGTCCTGCAGAAGAGGGTGGAGTTTCTTACATTAAGGTTTGGCAGCCGCTCTGGCTCAAGGCCTGAGGGGGGTGTGCATATTTCAGTTGTTGCATCCTGTAATGTGAGTTTTCAGCTTTTTTTTTTTCCCTTTCCGCTTTGACTTCCTATTGAGCGGAGCTACCCTGCCTTGTATTCACCAGATCCTTTATAAAAAGAATATTTTATTTCTGTTATAATGAGACCTGTAAGCCATATGTCACCACCATGGCTGGATTTACATGTTGCATTGGAACTGGAACGTACACATTCTTTTTAAAATCCTTGGCCTGAATTGCCAGTTTGGGCAAAACCACCCATCTGTAAAATGCAGGTACTTGTCTCCTCCTCTGGAGCTTGGGGAGTTTTATACAGACTGGATTTTAGCATCCAAGTTGGAGGGAAGGAAGAGATAAAGGCATGCTGAATGTGATAGAGAAAGGAATGATCTTAGGTGCCTTTGCTTTTGGAAGCAAAAGCAGGTATTCAGAATACTTTCCCGTCTCTGTCAGAAGTGGTGAAATGACTCCTTGGGTTTCGAACGAGTTGCCATTAAAATTAGATAGTGTGGAGTTTATTTCTGCAAAGTGCTAAAAAGAGTGAGTGACGGTGGGTATTTAAAACACACTTAAATATGCTCGCAGACAGGCTTGCAGAGTATGTGTATGGTCTACGTGTAATATTTAAACTTTACTACTTCTCTACCGGCCATAAAGATACCCAGTAATTAACCCCTGTTTTCATGTCTCTATTTCCATCCTTCCCTTTCATAGATGTTGCACAGGAATGCTTAAGTCAGCAGCTTATTAAAATCATTCCTAGTGAAGTATATGATTTTTTTTTAAATCAAAACTTCAGATTATTTTCATTACATGCAATAATTGTGAGATAAATTGTGTACCTTTGAGGTGAAATGCACGTTGGCTTAAACCCACGTATCCCAGAAATGGGCAGTGCCAGTATTTGCAGCGGGAGCATCCGGGGTCCCTGACGCTGAAGCACGGAGTGCCACGGGGGTCCCAGCTGCAGGCAGCCACCTCATCTGTTAGCAAACACCTCGAGAGCAAGCAGGACAGGTGGTTAAACTTCACTTTGCTCACAGGCAGAACTGCAGGGGGACACAGCAAGGTCTGGCCAGGTAAGGGCTGCCCTCTGTGAGTCCTTACGAGGCTCGTGATACTGCACCAGGGGGCTCTGCGCCAAGCTGTTGGCCCAACCACAACTACGAGGTGGAAAGGCTACAAGTGCTGCTGCTTTTAAGCTCTTTGTAAACAGGATTTTTCAGAAGCTTTAATGAAGTTGGTCATTCCTGCTTGCTCTGGTTAATTTGTACCGTGTAAGACCACAGTTCAAAAAAAAAAAAATTAGTAATTTTTTTTGGTTGTGGTTTAACTTGTACTCCTTTGCTTCACTGCTTTACAAAGCCACCGTTTTAACAAGGGCCTGAAGGAGACAGCTTTGAAAAATAGTGACTACCATTAAGCAGATATAATTATCTACTGTGCCATCCTCGTGTGCACACCTTGCAATAGAAAGCAAAGCCTGACAGCCTGTGGTGGGTGTGAATTAGGGGCTGGGGGAAGGGAAGGAGCTTGAGTGAAATATCTCCTCTAGAAGCAGCTTGTATTTGGGGGCTATAAGATCTTCCAGCCATCAGAGTTCAACACAAACCAGATACCAGAGCTAGGATATTATATTCATTTCCCACTCAGCTATTGTGGGGAGAAATTGTGTGCTATTTCTGATAACACTGGGGGTTCTGTCTGGGGGGAAATGTAGAAACATGCGTTTCCAAATGACTTCTATTGTACTTCACATACTGTATCCGAGATGATTTCAGAACAGAGCTCTGGCTTGTAGGGAAGAGACCCAAAGGAGAGTTTGTGCGCTTGAAGGCTTGTCTGTTTTTTTCCAATCACTTCTGGGTCTATAAAAAGATATTCCTAGTCTCCAGCAGCTTTCCCTCTTGTGTGCTTAGGCTCTGAGCTACATAACTGCTCCTTTCAGGACAGAGCTGTTCATGGATGGGCAGGGTGGACAGGAGACAAAACTCCCCCCCTTGCCTCTGTTAATGACCTGTGTTCGTGTAATGGTGCAGAACTGGCTTTTTTATTGCTTTGTCTCTACCTCGTGCTCTGCCTGTTAGTGCTTTTCCAGGGCTGGCTTTGAGAGTTTTCACTTCTTGGAAGGCAAACGAACGGCGAGGCGACGTTATGGCATTCCCATGCAGCAAGCACTGCTCTGCAGGAGGATAGTGTTACCAAATTGCTTCAGCATGCATTCTTGCTGAAGCCAGTGGCGCCTTCTTGGGCCTGAATTCAAACAAACTGAGGGTTCAAAGGCATCCTAGAGCAATACATCCCCGCTGCAAGAGGCAGAGGTGGTTTAAACGTGCTTGCTGCCTTCTTTCTTTACTGCATTTCTGCCATAGCAGGCACATTCTTGTGGGGAAGCACATTTTCAGCTGCATATGAATGGCTTCAGCTTTAGGAGAAGCCCAGAATATAATGAAAACACCCTGAATATATTAAACAAAGGACTTTGAAGCCATCAGAAATAGTGGGTGGGAGACAGGCAGATGCTGACGAGTGTTACCAATTTGCTGAAATAGGAGCTGTCCAAGATGAAGAGGGTAATCGTGGGGTTTGTCAAAATGCCTGGGAGGGTTTCTGAATCATTGCTAGCGAGGCAGGAAGTCCTCTCTTCTTCCCCAGAAAAACTCTGTGCTGAGTAACCCATCTGGAAGCGATGAATCTCCACAAAAGAAGAGCCTTCCTTCCCCCTCACCTGCTATGCCAGGACCACGCTTCTCCTGCAGAGGTAGCTCTGGTCCTGAGGGTATTGCAGCCTCTTGTCTCCATGCATCTAGCAACTTCACATGGGAGGCTCCTCATCTCTGCCTGCCCCTGCTCCCTGCACCATGCGCATGAAACCTCCGTGCCTTCTGAGCCTTCAGCCTGCAGGGACTGAGATCCCTGGCAGAAGCTGCACGGTTTGTCAAAGATGTGGCTGAGAAACCTAAATCAAACGAAGCGACACCATTTGTTTGGTTTCTAGAATATGAATCCCTCTTCTGCTGGGCAGGTAGGGTAATAACGAAGTGTCCCTGTCCTGATAGGAACGCTTTGTCCTTGGCCATTGCTTTGAGACCATGCAAAGCTCTCTGGAGCAGAGGAACCTTCAGGTTAGCGGCTGCCAGGCATTACAGTGCCTCAGGGCATCTTACCAGAATCCTTTCACTGAAGAAAAGTTTCAGTTTTCTAGGTTTCATGCGTGCCTTTGTTTAATCATTTTGTTCTTGTCTGTTAAGGGCGGTTAGTCGTTCTGCATTGCTGGAAGCCCTGCAGTTGGGGGCTATGGGTGTGCAGGCATTATCAGAGCATAAATCCTTCTGGCTAACTTGGAAACAGCTTGCTCTCTGGGTCAGCTGCGCTCAGAGCAGGGAAGCCTCCGAATCCCAAGTGCATCTGCTTGGCTCAGCTGGCTCTCAACTGCAGAAAGCAATCCTGACATGGGAAAGAGGAAAGGAAGACTGAAATTCTTGCTCAGGAGGCCAGGGAATCTTTTTAGGGGTATTACCTGCAGCACTTCAGGCTTTTGTGTGCTAGATTTCTACAGAGCCTGTCCTCGCCTTGCCTGTTGTGCTCAGTTCTTTTGCAGAGATTTTGTAAACATCATGGGGAATGTGAACGGGAGAATGACTGCTCTCGTTTTAATTGCTTTAATTAGAAAATCCTGCTGATGAAGCCTGACCTCTGGTACCTGGCTAGGACATTTCCCGATGCAGTCAGGGATGACCTGGGGAAGTTGTGTGTGTTCACTGAAGCTGTGCCATGTGCAGGGAATGCCGAGGAGGAATGTAGCCATGCTGCAGTGCTCTGCTGGGCTTCCAGATGTGCACCACGGCTGGCTGAGATCATATGGGCTTCCAGAGGTGTTATAACACAGATTGGAATGTAAGTTGAAGGCTCTGCATTTTCAGAGCACCCTTCAAGGCCAAAACGTTGCATTACGTGAGCATGAGCCTAGTGCCATACAGCACCATCCGAAGGAAAATTCCCATCTTGTCACATTTCTGTAAGCCCACAGACGGAGGGCGTGACTGCATCCTCGTAAAGCTTCAGGAATGAGCCCTTATCTGGAGCACGTGTTCCCTGCGAGGCCTCTCGCAGAGGAAGGAGTTCCAGCATCCTCTGATGCCATCTCCCCCGTGGTACATGTTGCTGCGGCCCTTGGCACGGAGCAGCCAGGTTTGGTTCTTTGCTGGGCGAGAGAGGGTGGGGGATCCGTGGCAGCCAACCAAGAACGAGCCTCAGCGTGCTGCCTTTTTTCCTTCCTCCCATCTCACTGAGGGCTGCAGCACACTGGCAACACTCAGGAAACTGCTTCCAATTCCTGTCTTAGGAAAACTTCATCATACTCTCCGTTTATGGTAATGAAGTCCCTCTGTGCTTGGGAGAATTATTTCTGGGCCTCTTTACATCCAGAGGTCAGAACAAGTCAGAAATACTACCTATAAATGTAATAATAATAAAATCAGCCTTCGCTAGTACCTCTTCTGCCGAGAATCCTGGTTCACAGAAGGTGAATTGTTCCTCACAAGTCCTCACTGTGGCAGAGCTGGCGATGAATGGCACTGCCAGAAGAAGCAGTGCACTGAGTCAGTGCAGCAAGTGCATGAAATAAAACAATTTCCTATGTAAAGGATAATTATGGCACGGCACCTTAGGAAAGCTGAGTTGTCGGGAGCACATACATGCCTTTAAAGCTCGCTGAACATCTGGGTACTGCAAAATTAAAGATGATTTGAAGGATTTCTGAATTAATTCTGTTTAAACCCTAAGTTTTTAAACACAGTTATTTTTTTACTGATGCAGGAAAATGAAGTGTGCTTTGTGGAGAGGAAAAACAAAACTCCGTGTGGAAAGCCACTGAGCAAGCCGTGCCTGTGCTTTAGGTCTGGTGCATGCGTTAGGCATGTGCAGGCAGTGCTGTGACGTTGGGCAACAGCTCGTGTTGCAACGCTTCACCTGCAGGTTGGGCTGATGGGAGCGCTTTCAAAGTGAACATTTCAGCGGAATTTCTCTGTCCTAATTCTCTTTCGGCTGGGCACTTGGTATTCTTTGAGTGCAGGCCAGAAAGTTAATCCACACATACACGTTCTCAGATTTATTAATTATGAAACCAATAAAACCTTGTTGTCGGCTGCCTTTTGGAAGAAGAGCGTTACCTGCCTTAGAAAACTTTCCAGAGATTTCAGTGCTTTGCAGCAGGTAATGAGAAACCAAAGGTCTGGCCTTCCTCCCTCAATTCTGCACACAGAAGAGGGGGAGAGATCTGATTTTCAGGAGGATTTCTGTATTAAATGCATTTTTTTGGAGTCTGACAAAGCTTAAATCGGTGCTATTGAGCATGATGACCCGGAATAAAAAGATCTATTAATTACAACATTTTTTTTTCCCTGCAGAGTAGCAGCTGAATATTAAGTTGTTTTAAAATGTTCTTGTCCCTCCCATTCCAAACAAGTTGGAAATCTTGAGCAATCAAAGCATTAAAATACCTTTCTGCTGTACATGCACTGGTGGGAAGGCCTTTGGCTGGATTACTCACTCGTTACTGTAACTTTTATTATAAAATACTTGTTTGGGGAAAATCCTCTAGGGCAGCGACACTCACGCTGTGAGGTTAGGTGCCTGCTGACTTTATGAAGAGAAGAAAGGGATGCCACGTCTGGCATTAATAGCGTTTGGAGACTTCTCTCTGGTGCTCACTTTGCAGTCTCTGGGTTGCCTCAAGGAACAGGAATATGAAAAGGGAGACGTTTGAAGCATCACGTGGCGGGACCTTTTGGGAAGGACGGCGTGGTGTAGGGATGGCTCGATTCACTCAGATCCAAGTCCTGCAGGCCTGCTCTCCTGGCTGCCCCGTAACTACGAGCAGATTCCCGGGAGCACTGGTTGAACAGGGCCACCACACAGCGGTACTTTCCCAGACCCCTTTCCGCTTCCAAGAAGGACTTCCTGAGCCCAAACAGCATCTTTTGTCCTCGATACCCCTCAATGGACTTCTCTTCCATGAAGCTCCAGAGTAGCTCTTTGAACTCGCATAAGGGAGCCTGTGTTTTGCATTGTGGTGCTTCTCTAGGCTTTGGCTCTGACTTGGGAAAAGTTGCCTCCTTCCTACGATGTTGTATTTCAGAGTTTACAACAACCACAGCTAAAAATGCAGTGTCCTGGCGTTGCTGTGATTGTTACGGACAGTCACGTCTGTGAGTGCAGCACTCTGTGGGTTAGAATAGGCTTGTGCTTTATTTATTCTGACCTTTTTAATTTTGTGTTTCAGTTTGGTTTTATTCTGCCTGAAGTGTGCTAAGATGGTTACTGGGAGGAGAGCTCCAGGCTGTGTCTAGTGTACACCTTGAGCCTGTTTTTGCAGTGGGACTGGAATGGGATCCTGCCAGCAGCTTTCAATATTGCACTGAAAAAAAAAACACCTTGTTCTTAGCTGATGGGCTGGATCTAATCCTTGTCTTTGCTGCAGTTACCTCGGTAACAGGCACCAAGTCACATAAATGCCCTCTAGTACCAACCCAACTTGGTACATCTGCAACAAATACCTGCCTCGGTTTCCCTGTCACTACCACGGGGATGCTGAGGACGGCAAGAACAAACAAACCTAGCAGGACAGTGGAGATGGGGAAGAGCTGTAACCCGCAGAGTGTCTGGAGCCCAGGCTGGAGTCTGAAGCCCCCTGACAGCTCCAACTGGATGCTTTCCTCCTGGCTGCCGTTGCAGCGTTCTGCAATGCGTACGAGGCCAGAAGTTGACTCCCTTGTTCTCCTTACCTAACTTCAGTTACATTTTCCCTTTCGTTTCAGCTCAAGAAGAAGCAGGTCTACGTTGAGAAGGTGGAGAAGATGCAGCAGGCCCTGGTTCAGCTGCAGGCAGCGTGTGAGAAGCGGGAGCAGCTGGAGCACAGGCTGCGGACGCGGCTGGAGCGAGAGCTGGAATCTCTGCGGATGCAGCAGGTATCCTTCCCTGCCTTGCCCGGCTCCTGTTGGGATTGTACACTACACCACACACGAGAGAAGGGCAGTGGTTTTTCTCCATCATGCAAAATGAGCACATTTTTCTTTTGTTAGCTGCTTTCCTGCTGGCCACGTAAAATGAGCAAATTTTTCTTCTGGTAGTTATCATCACGCTGGCCTTTCTGTTGGTTTTTACTTGATTTAATTATTCCATTCTGACCAGAAAACGTAGATAAGGTAGCAATAAGGGATCCATCCCCTGACAATATTCAGACATAGACATCTAGCTGCATGGTGTTCTATCTTTGAGTAACCTGGTTATATTTACTTCTGTATTATTTTAAAAATATTGCTCACAGATTGAAATTTTTGTAAAATTCATTAACAGCTGGTCTGAAAAAGAGGCCCTTCAAAAAACTTCTGTATTGAAAAAAAAAAGCCTACCAAAATCACAAAACCAGTTCCGTAAAGGTAACTGATGGAAACAGGCAGAAGCTTCCCGTGGAGCATATTGGAATTGTAATTTGAGTCTTTTTCAGTGGAATGAATGAGTGAGAAGTAGATTGTGCAGGGTGTTACGATGTGAGGTTTTAGGTGGTGTTACAGTGTGATGCATTTCAACAAGCATCGAATGCAGGCCTGCATCCTCTTTCCAGAAAAATTTACAAACCTGACAGTTTATGCCTGGGTGCTAAATCACATTCAGTCACAGGCTATGTTTAGTCCTCGACTGCCATATCTGTGTAGGAACGGATATTTAAATATTAATTGTATTTTGTATTGGTTTGATTGGAGTTACAGTAATTTGATAAGCTTTCTTCCACGTTACCATGCAAGATTACTTGCCCTGAACCCCACAGCTTTTAACTGCGAACCTGCTACAAAGCAAAAAAATAATTTCTTGTCATGGTTTCAGAATTCTGAGCTGGACATGAAACAGTTTGCCTGCCCAATTTCTTTCTTTTCTTTTAAAGTAACTTTTTTATTTTTAAGTCAAATATCATGCCAATCGCAGATGAGACTTCCATATAAAACTGTGAAGTTTGCACTTCGAAGTTTTAGCACAGCAAATCTCTGCTCTTTCTTGATTAGAGAGAAGAGGAGCAGTCTGTCTTCAAGTCTTGCTTTAGAACTAAATTATTTTTAACTCCCGGCTACTTAATCCACAGGTGTACACTGATCGGAGTGATTTAGTAATCGAATCCCAATATATCCTAATATATACTATATATTCTAATACATTATATATCCTAATATTTTGGATTTCTTTTTAAAGCTGTTATAATTCTTGTGCTTTGTTGGAGCAGTTCTGGAAATAAGTTTGAGTTACTTCAGGCAGTATGGATGAGCTGTAGGCATCAGACCTGAGTAGCATGATCCAGCTCTCTGGCGCTCACTTGGGGCTTTGCACATGGAAAAAAGCTGTAAGGAGCGTTTTCCATCGCAGATATTTGCCTGTTAGTACCCACCAGCTGTGGAGTGGCACGAGGAAGCACTCTAGCATGAGTACAGCTGTCTTTCTGAGGAGTGCTTCTTGGCATGTTATGACTTCTGAGCCTCAGCGTTTGGAAAACAGAAGCCTGGCTTTGCCAGGTTTGGACAGAGCGAGGCTGAAAATGTGCCTGCAGGCTTTCAGGTTAAGCTCTAAAGGAGACCGTGACCATCACCCAGTGTGCCCAGCACAGCTCAGGCTGCTGCGTCTCCCTCTGGGGGGCTCTTGCATTGAGCCAGCGCTGCTCCTGCCCAGCCTCTGTCTTTCAGCCCAAAGCAAACAAACCGACCCTGAGCCTTACAGGTGCATCCTGCGACTTCTTTTTGTTTTGTTTTTGGGAACCAGCGTCAGGGTACATCTCAGGCTGCCAACGTGTCGGAGTACAACGCCACGGCGCTTATGGAGCTCCTGCGTGAGAAGGAAGAAAGGATTCTTGCTCTGGAAGCCGACATGACCAAGTGGGAGCAGAAATACCTGGAGGAGAGCGTGATGAGGCAGTTCGCTTTGGATGCAGCTGCAACCGTGGCTGCTCAGAGGTAAACGAGACTATTCATAGCGCAGGGATAATTTTCTTTTTCCAGTTGAATGTTGAATTTCCCACCGAGGAATGTTGTCATACCACCTTCCCATGATACCTTTCCTTGTGGTCTGAATGGCTTCACAAACTTCTGCGTGCAAGTGGAGCTTGGCAGCTTTTTCCTGGGAGCTGCACGATTGCCAACAAATAAAAACTTTCTGCCAGGGGAAGATTCCCCCACATGCAAGAACCATTTCCAGACTAGAATTGTTCTGAGCCGTTCCTCGAAGCTGTTGCTTCCAAAACAGATGTATGAGGAGGGTTGCTGTTGCTTTTTGTTGCTTGTTTTCTAAACAGGAGTCAGTCCTTGCTGAAGTCATGCGGGATGGGGTAAGCTTGGTGAATCACATCGCTCACCCTGAATGGCTTGCTTGTTCTCCAGAATGTTTTTGCAAATTACTTTGTGGTACTGTCCTCAACATGGTTACTAACCAGAAACGTCTACTAGGAAATTCTGCTCAAAACCTTCTGCTGTGTGTAGAGAGCAGTGCTTGTGGGGGTGGGAGGGAAAGGGTGTCTGAAATTTGGTAACAAGGTCACATTACAAGATGGCTCTCCAGAAGCACATAATAAATACGGTTGCAAACAGGCCCAAGTGCTTCGGCTAGTTGGCAAGCAAGAGCTGTTATTGGAGTGCAATTCTTTAATGTCAGGTAGTGCTTACATGTAATTTCATTGATCACTGGTTTCTGCTTCTTGACAGCAGATTTTATGTTAGATTGTTTCAGGAACCAGATTCAAATTGGGATGTTATCGCAGCTGGCTTCCTAGCACATCAGATCATACTCGAATTACAGGGGGAAGTCACAGATCTGCTGTGTTAGCATTTAAAGGCTTATCTTATCTTGCTCCAAAAGCTGGCTGTTATTTTGGGGTATTGATGTTTCTTGTGCACTGTTCTCTGCCTCCCCAGAGATTCTCTAAAGGCTCTCGCTACTGCTTGTCCCGAGAGGCTGTGTTATATTTTCAGCATGTGCTGATAAACAGGAGTCTGGTCTATTGTTTGTCATGGAGTGAGAGGGGCCGTGTTAGGCCTGGTCGGGTTTGGTAAATGAACAAGAACGCTTTCCAGGCAGGAAAGAGCCGACCCCTGGTTTTCCATTTCCTTCTAGCGCCCTCAGAAGAGGCTGTTCCATCAGCACCAGGGCTTCTGCAAGTTTCTGTGCAGTTGGTACCTGCAGTTGGTACCTACGTAGCCTTTTCAAAAACAGGCTGTGAGGGATTTCGTTCATTTCGGTGGTAACCTCACCTGTGCTGTGCACAACTTTGCTTTCCTTTTTCTTTGGTAGTGGAAAACAGCACCCCGTAGGAAGCTGAGGTAGCAGGAAGGCACAGCCCAGGCTGTACCTGGGTCAGGTTAGGTTTCTTTGATGATGAGTTTCTTGTGCCCATCACGTTGGTGCTTTGCCATTCCTGATCTGAACTTTTGTAGGGTTAAATGCACATTTCCAGACAGTTCTTAGGCCTTGTTCCTGTTTGAGGGAACAAATTTCTTATCACAATGAATTGGAGCTATTGGTAACGAACTTTTTTTAAAAAAAATCAATGCATAGCTATGGCAGTAACACGCTCTTATGCTGTGCATGTGACATAAAGCAGTGCACAGTGACTTCGTCCTGACTATACAGCAACAAGTAGGATAAAATACTCGTTAGGTTTTGGTTAATGGACTGAACACCCATCACAGCGTTAACATCAGGCACTGTGTGGAGTCCATCTAAAACTGTTCTCAGTTCATTCCAAGTATTTTGGACCAAGGTGCTTAGAACTGCTTAAAAATTTTCGTGACTATCTCCCTTCAGTGCATACTTAGATCCCCTATTTTGGAGGGAGAAGGGAAAAAACTGCATGTGAAGTGCAGGTAGCATTCTTTCAGTTGAAACAGTGGATTCACAGTGAATCCGCTAGATCACAGCCTGGCCTGGGATGGACAGTAGATTGACCATTGCTACAATTATTGCATGTGTTTGTAATCCTTCCTGCGTTAGGACTGGGAGATGGAATTCTGGAAGACACTGAGACAGCTTAAACTCAAAAAAAGAAGTGAATGCTCCTGTTTGTTACTTTTGAGCAATCATTTTGTGCTGCTAGGAGGAAAGGAGCATGTTCAGCTGGTCCTTCATCTGCTCTGCTGCTTCTTCCCAGGGACACGACGGTGATCAGCCACTCACCTAACCCGAGCTACGACACCTCGTTGGAAGCTCGCATTCAGAAGGAGGAGGAAGAGATCCTGCTTGCCAACAGGAGGTGTCTCGACATGGAGGGAAGGTAAAATGTAGTTTCGATCCCATCTGTCTTTAGGACGGGGATTTTAAATGAATTATCTGGGTAGATGCCTCAGAACCAGAAATCCTTAGGTTTTCACCAGTAGCAACAACGTAGGATGCCAGATGCTCGTTTGGCCAAGGAAGTAACTGCACAGCAATCCAAAAGCCATCTTAGATTTTTGTATCTAGCTTATTCCTCTTCTCTCGTCAGGGCATCTTCATCAGACCTCCAGCCACCTGTTAACACTTTCACAGACCTGCTTTCCCCAACATTTTTGCAGTGCAAACCTCCCCGGTCTATAAATACTTTTTTTTTTCTGTTGGTCTCATGCCCAGCCCATAACTCTCAGCCTTGCCTCAAAGCCTCTTCCATGCCTGATGGGAGCAGCTTCCAGCACCCAGAGGCGGGTGGGCATCTCAGGGAAGCTCTGTTCGTGTACGTACAGGAAGTCTGACGCATCATCTGCTGTGGTGGGGCCGTGAGCCGGCAGTGCTCAGGGTGATAAGCTCACCGGTGTCCTCTCTGTGCCTCTCTGAATGCCATGGGGAGTTCAGGTCATAGCCACGGGGAGTTGAGGTCTCAGTCTGAGGACACAGGAGTTCAAAAGTGTTGTTATTTGTTCTTCTTGACAAGGATCAAGACTCTGCACGCTCAGATCATTGAGAAGGATGCCATGATCAAGGTGCTGCAGCAGCGCTCCCGCAAGGAGCCCGGGAAGACCGACCAGCTCTCCTCGATGAGGCCCGCCAAGTCGCTCATGTCCATCTCCAACGCGGGCTCGGGCTTGCTGTCCCATTCGTCCACGCTGAGCAGCACTCCCATCCTGGAGGAGAAGAGGGAGGACAAGAGCTGGAAAGGCAGTCTAGGTAATTTTTAAATAACTGTGGCCCTTCGGATAGGCGAGTCACTGCTTAGAGGGGAGGCAGGAGCAGCAGCAGGACAAAGGTGTCTGACAGCCGGATTGACTGGCCTAGCACGCAGCAAAACTGACTGCAAGCAAGGTGGGACAGACTTGGCACAACTCTTGTTTGAATCACGTGGGGAAACGGTGACTTCTGATCTCAGGCTCTGTCATTCAAATATTTCAGCCTTAATTCTCACTCGGTTTGGTGCCTGACCTTAGGGATAGTTGGGATCTCGTTTTCAGAGTTTCCCAAGCAGGTGCTTTCAGGTGGGTTGTTACGGCTGTCTGAAGCTGTAAAGCCTCCTTCAGCAAGCAGCCAGCACAGATAGAAATCGGGATTGCTGTCCTCTGGTGTTGTGCCTGTGCCAACATGACTTCTGTCTGGAATGTCTCAGCATCATCGTTTAGAGAACAGGAGTCACATCAAAGCAAATCTTAGATTATGTCTTTCTTCCTGGAAAGAAATTAGGCCCACAGGTCTTCCCTACGAGACCAAATGGCCCTGAGAGGTGAGTGAGGTCTCTTTCAGCTGATCTCAGGGTGTGCAGATTTACCCAGCCGTAGCTGGGCAAGTGCTTAGAGTCAGGGAAGCCTGGTGTTAGTGCTGACTTAGGTATCTTTGCATGCAACAACACAATGCTGCTTTTCTTCAGGTACTTCAGCACCCAGTGGTGAAAGGCGCTCAAGAAAGGTGAATTAGAGCTGGTTGCTGAAGCACAGGGTGCCTTCCAGACCCTAGGGGAACTGCTACAGAGAGGGGCAGAACAGATTCCAGTTGGTTTTCTGGGACTGTGGAATTTCCTTCCTTTTTTCCACACAGGTGTTCTGCTGGGAACAGAATATCGCTCGGAATCCATCCCCTCCACGCCCTCTCCTGTCCTTCCTTCCACCCCGTTGCTGTCAGCCCACTCGAAAACGGGCAGCAGAGACTGCAGCACCCAGACTGACCGGGGGAGCGATCAAAGCAAAGCTGCTCCTCCTGCTGCAGCTCCCACACCAGGACGGCTCCCCAGTACCAGCCTGGGCTACAGCACGGACAAAACAGGTGAGGAACCTCAGCTGCCCACACGGAGGGGCCCCTGCCACTCACTCAGCGTTAGCTCTGCTCCACAGGGCAGGCTCCTGAGCTTTATCTGTTCAGGAAACCTGGGTTTACTTTTGGGGAGGGCAGATGGTTCTCAGAGACAGGTTTCTGGGCTGAGGAGTCTCAAAATTGAACAAGAAAAAAGCTTTAAGAGTGGCAGGATAAGCATGGGCACACCGGGCAGGGAGGTATAGCAGGGTTGCAGAACTGGAGCAGGTATGTGCAAATCCTGGGACAGTCTCTGAGTCAATCTGCTCTGAAATAAGTTGTGTGCAGCACGTGGGGCTGAAGCAGGTTATGAAAATGGGCCGTAGAAACTGGCTGTCGTGTTTCAGTGGGTATTCAAAGCAAAGGGGACTTAGGTAAGGAGGACAGAGAAGAAGGGAAGGTAGCTACCATGATAACACTGTCTCATTCATGCCCTGTCCCAGCCGTGGGACCGACTTCAGCCTTGCCGTAAGCAGATCCACCTGACAGTGGCTATCCCAGGGGCTGGATTTGCTTCCCACAGAGCTCCGAGCTGGCAGGAGCTGCTCATTTTCCAGCCCGCTCAGCCAAATCGATGCAGATTACACAACCTTGCCTCTTCGACTTACAGACACATTACAGTTGTGTTGTTCTTTATGGAAGAGTGAATTTGGCTGGTCTGCTGTGCATCTTGCCCATGCTATACTATTTAATAGGTATTGAGGGAGACAGGAACAGGTTTTGTGGTGAAAGCCTACACTGACTGCATTGGTTTAAATGTAGTTGTGCCAGTTTTATAGGCTGTTGTGGATCAACAGGAGATACCCGGGGGGAATTTGAGAAAATATCTTCATTTGTCTGGCTACATACATGCAGAATTGCTTTTTTTTTTTTTTTTTTTTTTTTTAATACTATTAAATAATAAGTTGTTAACTGTTTTTTGGCCAATGACAGAAGGTGACTTTTAAAATGTTAACCTCATTTTTCTAATCCTGTGCTCACGGTTGTTGCCTGTGATTGACATTACAGCTGTGATTGTCTGTCTCTTGTTTTTCCTCGTTGCATAGATGGGCCACTCTTCCACTCCAGCACCCTTGAAAGAAAAGCCCCTGTTCAGACCATGGGTCAGGACCTCCCAGATGGAGAGATGGTAGAATACCTCATCTGAAAGGCTGTGCCAGGATCTGAGCTGGGATACAATAGCAAGAATTTTTTTAAAAGACATTTTTATTGGGAAAAAAATTGTAGTACCTGAGTAATAAAAGAAAACTCAGCTGTTTGCTCTTGTATATTATGTCTCAAAAGTATGAACAGGTTAATTTATAATTTGTTCTAAATTATAAAAAAAAAAAGTCCATAACGCTTGTTCTTTGAAAGTTTCCCCCTTTATTTTTTAATTACTGGATCTGGTAACGTCTGGATAAAAAAACAAGAACTTAGGCGCACTGCATCTTGTATTTCATTTCAGTATTTTGAAAGTCTTAAACAGAAGTACCTGCTCTCACAGCTGGTGGCTAATTGTCTACTTTTAACACAGTACGATGGGCATGAAGGCCTCGTAATGATCAGAGCCAGGGACTTAGTTGTCAGCACCACGTAGTGGCTTCAGATCACAGGTGTTCAGAAGAAGCTGAGATGAGGTATGATCAAGGGCGATTTCTCTTTGCAGTCAGAGTGAGAACTCAGAACAGGTATTTCATAGTCATAGGCTGGAAAGATTTGCATTTTCAGTAGGGTATTTTTTTTCCCCAATTCGTGTTATTTCTATTAAAAAAAGGAACAGACAAGACTCCGGTGATCAATGTCACATTTCATGTTTTCAGTTGCATCGAAAGATTTGCCATGCTTTTATACTTTTTCAGTAATTTATACAGTGGATAGTAATTAATATATTGCATTCATGTTTTACGTAAATTAAAAAGGACGTTCTGCAGGCTAGGTCCTGCTTTGTTAGGTCAGATTTCTGCCATCGCAATTTGGGCTTTAGTGGAACTGCTCCCACTTGACAGCAGTGCAAGCGGCGAGCGCTGTTGCTTTTCAGTGTTAGCAACTTCATCTCTGGAGAACTTCCTCTGTACAGGTTTCTCTGTATTTCACATGCCTGCCTTTGTATGTCCTGCCTTCTGGGAGATCGTAGATGCTTTTTCACATAGCGAAGCCTCGGAGGTAGAGGTTTAAACAGGAGCTCTGTGTAAAGTTTCAGATGGTGAATTCTGTCCTTTCAAATTATTTTTTTCTTTATCTAACTGGAGAGAGCAGCTTAAATAACCCCCCCGAGGCATTATGGAAGGAAGTTACGCGTTCTACTTGTCAGGTTCTCTTTCAGATCTGTGGAAACTGCCACAAATGCAGCAATGCTTCAGTCACAGGTGCTGTAAGGAGATACTAAGACCAGTAGAAGTAAATGTTCGAGTATTTTTTGTTACTGTCTTCGCATTTTATTAAAACAGTTCAATGTTAATTTCTGTTAAAAACCTTTTTTTACTTGAATGCTTAAATGTTTAATTAGCTCGTAGTCATGTGTCAGGAGCCTGGCTAGCCTCAGCTTTCCATGCAACGTTAGAGTAGCCAGACTTTAATTTCGGATCACTCCAGAAATTAGAAAAAATAGCCGTTAATCATCCAACAGCTAGTGAATGTCCTCAATTCTTACTTGGTTGACACTGGTGATAAGGTGTCCCCTTGAAATGGCCTTACCAGATCAACAAATATAATGTGAAGTTTGCAGTGGAGGGCTGGGAGATGGAGGGAGGTGCCTTCTCTCACCCTAGCAGTGCCTAAAGATCAGCTCCAAGTTGGATCCTGCTCGTCTTCTGGTGGTCATCGCTTAGAAAAGCAAGGCAAGCAGTTCCCGGCATCCCTGGCAAATTTACTGCTTGCTAGTACTCTCCAGCCAATATTCCTGGACCCACAGAAGTTCGAGATGGTAGAATGTGTATGTTGTGAGCTGGGGACTGAGCCTAAATAGCCTGACCTTACTGCAAGATGCGACTAAGGCTAAATAGCCGGACTTTGCCTAGTGACCTCTCCAACAGGCTGCACAGCCTTCAGCACGCTGCGTCAGCCACTCCAGAGCTGCACTTTAAGGCTTGGACAGTCTCTGCCATATGGGACAATGTTCTGGAGTACAGCAGACCTTTTCTAAGGGTATTCTAAGAATTTGATTTAGTTCTCCACCCTCTTCTAGACAAACTGTTCCCAGCCTCTTTGTTCTCACCCCTTGCATTTATTTCTGTTGACTTAATTCCATCCTGTTACATGAAGTTATGCCCACTCGGGGTGATTTTAAGTGGTTTCCCTTCCTCTTCCCCAGTTGCTGGAAATGCAGAAGAAGCTTTTCCCATTAGGTCACTACGTCCATCCTTCTGCCCTTTCAGCTTCATGTTCTGTATTAGATTTTGTGGTTTGGGCTTAGAACGAACCATAAGGGAGATCAAATGCCACTGGGGTGTGTGAGAGAGAGGAGAGAGATCTGAGTACTTTTCTGCTCTTCTAAAGTCAGAAAAAAAAATAAAATTCCATCTTTACAAGTGCTTCTCAGCAGTAGGAAAGAAGTTTTGCAGCTGTAGGGCTCTGGACAAACCATTCCAACTCACTTGATTCACTTTAATTCTGAAGTGCCTCAGACATTTTTGATCTTTTACAGATAAAATCTGTTTCAGAAAACTGATTTTCCCCAGTCGGTATTGGCTGTTAGCTGGACTAGGTAAAAACGATTTGTTTATCCTCCTTGCAGCTCATTGTTTTCAAACTGGGCTCCGCTGCAATCTATTTTTGTATTCTTTGTAGAGAAAAGGACACAATAGTCTTATGTGAATGTAATGCAGACGATGCACAGCAGCTGCCTCCTCAGAAAGTGGCAGCCAGGTGGTCTCTGACGGAGCAAGCCGTCAGGATCGCGGTAGCCTTACTGTTTCTGTGCCAGGAGAGGTGAATTTGGGAGCCAGTGATGCATTTTCACAGTCCTTAGGTCAAGTTCTTTGCCCTGTTGTACAGTTTTGATTTCTCCCAAAAGCAAAGCCCCTGAAATTTTTGACAGGGAAGTCTGAGGTGATCTTCCTGTGCTGATAAACTAGGAACTGTCAGGAATGCAGTCTTCCCCTCGAGCTTCCTCAGAGCCATCCTGATGTGAATGTAAACGAGCTGCTTGCTTTGAGGAAGGTGCGTACTATAGTCTTCAGCCTCCCTGTACAGATTTTTATTTTGTTTTTAAACAAACTGCTTTAAGGAGACAAACTGCACACCTAGTTCCTTCTGTAGAGCTTATTCCTAGTAGAAGGTGATTTTTAACAGGTTGATTGCAATGACCTTCTTTGCAAACCAAAATTTTAGACTAAGAGTTTTTCTTAAACTCGGGTATTAGAAGCAGAATTGTAGCTTTTATTAAAAATAATTAAAAAAAGGCCACATATTCTTCTTTGTAGAGCAAAACAAGAAAATCAAGTGTAGTTACTTCTCCTCTTTCCTTTCACTGCGTACAGATTGGCCAAACTCCCAAGCCCTTTCCGTGGGCAGTTCCTGTGGGATTTGAAGGCTCAGGGCACTGCCTGAGATCTGGAGGTTTTTGTTCCCATCCGACCCGGTGTTGTCATTAACTGAACAGCTCCTGCCTGGCAGCTCCTCTGGGGTCCAGAGCTGTAATTCTCTGGTCTCAGCACCCCTGGGGATCTGAGTTGCTCCTCAGGAGTCTGCCAAGGGTGGCTAAGGTAAGCAAGTGCAGTCAGGGAGCTTAAATTCTTTCCCTTTTGTAGCAACCACAAAATGTGAGGCACAAAGCTGGCGTTAGCTTTGCTTCGTTTCTTTGGCTGCCTGAGTGAGGGGACTTGCAGGGCTTTCGGCCAGGACCATTTCCAAGGATGCCTCCTGCTCCACGAGCCCGCGACGGCGTCTTAAGGTGTGTGACGGCCACATCCCGTGAGCCAGCCGTGATCCCGCTGCAGGAGCTGCGCTTTTCCACCTCTAAAGTGACCACGTAAACGCGGGGCAGCGAGGACAGCGACACCCCGGGGGTGTTTGGGCTCCTCTGCCTTCCCCGGAGCCTGGCGGCTCTGCTCCGTGCCAGGGCTGGGGGCTGTGGGCAGGGGGTTCTCTTTCCATGTATTTGTATAGGAACTTTTTTTTTTTTTTTAAAAAAAGCTAGCGTTTTCATGTCTAGAAAGTTAAAAGACGTTGTAAAATGTAATTGTACTGTATTTATGAAGAAAATACATTTCTTTTCAAAAAGATCTTATTCTAAGTTTGTTTTAGAGTCTGACTTCCAACAGCATCGTCTCTAAGGCTTTCAGGAGCATTCAGACCCATCTGTTTCACACCACTGTGTCCGACACTGTTAGGGCCACGCTAAACTATTGAGAGCCGAGAGAAAGAAGCCCACCTGCCCTGCAAACTCAAGCAGAATCCGTGTTACCCCAAATTCAGAGGTATTTGAACACTCGCTTTCATTCAGCGTGGTCTCTGCTCAGGCTCAGCAGTGGGGATGCTGAAATACCTGGAGCCCAGCACGGAGCGGGGCAGCTTCCACACCCTGCCCCTGCAGGGAGCCAGCAAGCGGCTGCCTCTCGGCTCCCTGAGCCAGCCCCACAGCTCCTGCTGCCTGCAGAGCAGGATCTGTCCCCGAGAGAGGCGAGCTCAGCACTCCTGCCTCCTTGTTCAGGTCTCTGCCAGCTGCAGTCACAGCTTTGCGGGGCACGAGGCTTGAACCCAGTTTCCCTTTCAGCACGCTCGTGGTCCAAAGTGCCAGAGACGAGTGAGCTGCTTCACGCTGCGGTCCAAACCATCCAAGCACAGGCTGAAATATTAAAAGTTTGCCATCTCACCACCTTAGAAAATGTATCAAGAGAAAGACCTTTTCTATATAAATCTATATTAAAGTGAACCTTGTGGATTATTTTCTCCTCCTTATTTAAACTAAGTTTATTTTGTAATTTGTGAATTAGCTCTTTTGTAATTCAGCTGTTGAAACAGCCCTAAAGTCTTTGAAGATTATGGCAGCTTTAATTCTAGGAAAGAAAACAAAAAGTAAGTGTAAATATGCACTAAGATACCTTGTAAATGTCTATCGTTATGTTTGTAGCTAGCTATAAAAGTATTTTGTGTGTTTTTAAAGAACGAATCCTGTGTTTCGGGTTGTTTTTTTCCACCGATCTGCTGGTCTTGTGATAATTTTTCCGAGTATGAAAACCTTACTGACCATAACACAAAAATAATCTTGATCTCATCTAACCCTTGCTGCCGTTTGGCCTCCGTCTTTAAGCTTCCAACCCCCTGATCGGAGGTTCTGCAGGACAGAGGAGTTGTTACCCCACTTTCTCCCCTCACCCATCGCTGTTGGATCGTTCTCTGACCCTCCTGCAGCTGCAGGCGAGGCTGCTGCTTTCCTTTTGTCATGAGGAGACCAACAGCACCCACTCGCTGCTGCTTCCAGCTGCGGGGTCCCTGCTGGTCATCTCTTATGGCTGGACTCCTTGGGGCTGCCTCATTGTCCCGGTGCACATCAGCAGCCTGAAGTCAGGTGAGGATTTCTACAGCACAGCCTTCAGCAGCCCAACGCGCCGTCTGTTCATGTCATCTTGCTGTGTTTCCTTGCCTCCAGTTTATTTTTCTTCTCTCTTTGTGCTGTCAGAGGGAAGGAGCAGGGACCATGCTCACTGGAACTGGTTGGCCTTGATGCAATTTTCACTGCTGGCTTTTGGAATTGATCTTAACGTAGTTGTAACCTCCCCTGGTAGCCAGTGCTTTAATAAATACCAGCATGACAAATCTGGAGGCTGCCGGTCAGCTTAGCACAGGCATCCCCTACACTTTCAGGGCTTTTGATGTTGATTCTATAAATCTCTCTGGCATGCCAGAGCAGAAACAACAAGACGGGGGGGAAAAAAAAAAAAAAAGAAGAATAAAAACAGCTACAGAAGCTTGCTAGTAGCTGCCTTAGTTAACAAACCGATCTGCAGACGGCTGTGAGCAGAGCTGGGACACCGAGCAGCGCCCCGGGAGCACGCCGGGCCCTTGGCACAGCTTGGACCCAGGAGGCAGCAGCGAAAAAAGATTAAAAGGTTGGTTGGTTGGCAGAACCTTTAAAAGGAAAAAAAAGCCATTGCTCCAACCCCTCACTCCTTACCACCCTCACCTCTTTGCCTCCCATTGCTTTAAAATGCCTGTGAAGGAAAGCAGAACTCAGGAATAACACAAGACCTCTGCTGGTGCATGTGAGAGCCCTCCTGTACTACCTGAACTTTTTTCTCCCCGCTCATTTTTTAAAGCATACAAGCGGGCAGTTCTGCAACTTCGGTGTTTTTCCTACTCTCCTATTTTCTGTGGCTGCATTTTAGAACCAGAAAATAACGGGAAGCCCTCTGGTCTGCAGCATTTCAGCTCTTCATTTTGTATTTTGGGGCTGTGCTTTGCTTGCTCTTCGTGCTGATGCCCAAGAGGCCGGGGCAGGGATTTGGGCAGTGCTGGAGGGCTGAGGGCAGAGCGAGCCGCGGCCACCTGTGTGCTGAGCGGGGTCTGGGGCTCATCCGCAGCACCCAGAGCAAAGGGGCTTGGTGCTGTCCGCTTCTGTCCTCCTTGGGGTTCAGTGCTAGCAGGGCGCCCCCAGGCTGCTCTTTTGCTCTGCCCTAGCCCTCACATGGCATCGCTGCGAGCACCCAGCACGGGCTGTCGGGGTGAAACGCTTCCATTTCACTCGTGTTGAAAGGCATCGCGTTCAGACAGTGCGAGCTAGCAGTGAATTTTGTTAAATTCCCATTTTTGGAGGTTGGCAGGAAGGTGCTGCACGTCGGGGTGCCCGGGGCTGTGACACGGCCCCGCCAGCCGCTGCTCCACGGGGCAGGGAGGGCAGCAACCCCCAAGGGACCTGACCCAGCCACTGTGAGCTTTTTTGTTTCCTTTGTTGGAAAGTTTGGGGTCTGTGTGAGCACCGCGCACCGAGAGCTGTGCCCAGCTTGGGGAGAGGAGCTGCCCAGCTCCCAGCTTTGCCAAAGCTCTGCACGTGGCCCTGGGCAGCTCCCCAGCCGCGGGTTTCATCACCGCTCCCTTTCCTTGCCCTCCCTGCCCTGAGCCCGGCTCCAGGAGCAAGCAGCAGCCGCTGCTCCCCTCCTGCACCAAACACCCACGGCCGGGCGGCCTCCAGCCTCCTGCGGGACTGCAAACCTCCCCGGAGCTTTCCCCGCGGGATGCCTTCCTCCCTTCAGCTCAGCAGGATGCCGGAGCCTGTCAGGAGCATGGTTCTGGCTCACACAAGCTTCTAAAAAATGAAAAACACAACAAAAAACACACTGAATGGCTCCAGGAATGTCACTTCTTGGGGGAAAAAAGCCGTTCCCCGGGCCTGCCCTGCCCCGCTGCCAGCCCCGGCCCCAAGGCAGCGACAGCTGAGGGGGCACCGGGGGCTTTGAGAGAACCGGAGAAAACAGAAGGATTGGGAATTGCTTAATTAGAAACAGTTTTCTCCTTTAATGTTCTGCAATTACTTTGAGGTCAGCAGAATTATTAGTATTATTAATCACCGAATTTCCCGAGAACTGAAGTTAATAGCAGCATAATTGGGCCGTGCCGTGCAGCAGTAATTGCTGAGTGCCAGCAGCCAGCTAATTAAGTCTTCCAGCCCTTCTCTCGAGGCAGATCTCTTATTTCTTCCAATTCTGCACTGTGGATAACCCAGCCGTGGAGGGTTAACATCTGGGGAGGGATCGGGGTGACCACGACCTGAGGTCCACTTGTCCCCGTGCCCAGGGTCCGTGGGGCACGAGGGGGGCCGGGGACCGAGATGCGGCCGCGCTCTGAGGACGGTGGAAGTGACGGGGAGGGAAGTGGCAGGTGCAGAAATGGGGAATTGCAGCCCTGCGGGGGGCTCCTGCTGCACGTGGTGATCCTTGGCAGGGCGGACGAGCCGCGGCTTCAGCCCCTTGCTGACGGCTGCAGCCGATTTGCCTTTTTCTGCCTTTTTTTTGGTGTGTGTTTGTGTGAAGGAAGGGAGAAACAAAGCCATATGCCCGGGGAGGCCGGGGACAGACTCCAGGAAGGCTTTGTTCTTGGGTAACGTTAAAGATTTCACTGGCACTTTTTTCCCCGTACGTGTGCGCGGTGCTGGCCTTTGTTTCGAGCAGGCCATCGTAGCCGTCCCCCGGCGCCCAGAGCAAATAAGCCCCAAACAAAGCATTTCAGCAGCTCTCGGAGCTCCTCTCAGCCTCCTGCCTCTTTTTTTCTTTGCACAGGGGCCACTGGGGAAAGAAAGCAATGTTTATCTGTGAGGCACAGAGCAGGGCTGGAATCATCTGTATTTTTTTAATTATGGGGGTTTCAAGCCTGATCCCAAACGTCGCCGGAGAGCTGGAGCTCCTCTGGCCACCTTTCCTGCAGCCACTGGCACAGAGCTCGGGGGCCCCGGAGCTGCGGCGTCCCCAGGAGCACACCGGGGCAGGGGGCCCGTCCCCGGCACTCTGCACAAAACGCCACCTGGTTCCCCTCCTGGTCATCACAGAAGAGCCTCGTTCAGAAGGCAAAAGCTCCAGCCTGGCACGAGGTGATGTAAAAAGTGGCCACCCTGCCCAAACGGGGGGCTGGCTGATTCAGAGCATCGCTACCAGAGCCTGTCCCCAGGTGACAATGCCTCTGTGACACCATGGGGCACTCACGGGGTGGCACAGCCGAGGGCCAGCTCCGTGGGGACACTCCTTGAGGTGCAGCTGCTGTTTTTCTGCTCTGGTTATTTGTCCTGCAGTCGGGTGAGCCTCTGGCTTCACCTCAAAGCCAGCCCCGTCCTGTCCTCTGCGCCTGCCTGTCACCTCCGGGTCCCCAGCACTGCAGCCACCACGGGGCACTGAGCTTCGTCCACACACACCTGGGGCACGGGTGCAGAGGAACCTCGGTGGTTTGAAAAGCAGCCTCTGCTTCCCCACAGGTTTTTGGAAAGCGAGGTCTGTCCCAGAGAGGTTCTCCCAAAGCTCCAGGTTAACCCTGCGGCACTGCTTGGTTTCACACGGGCATCTCCACCTGGAGCTCAGCAGAGCTGCTCCCACCCCCAGCTGGGAGCAGGCAGGGCCCGGCTGCTGCCTTTCCTGTCGGTGCTTTACAGGGTGAGTATTTCACGCTTCATAAAGATGCCAAATGAGGGGCATGTGTCCCATCTGTCACCCTAGGGCACTCCGGGTGCCCGCTGGGTGCTGCAGGCTGGCTGTGGCGCGGTGATGGACGGTGCTCTCAGCACAGCGATAAACAGATCGATAGCAAAGCATGCCCGGGGGCTGGAGGTGCAGCAAGGCAGCTGTGGCCTCAAAGTCTTGCTGGGACCCTTCTTAAATTCATTTGTACTTCTGCAAACAATCAGAGCCTTGCTGGTAGCTGAGAAACACTGGGCTGAGCAAGGTGCAGGAGGTGCCCAGGGGAGCGCGCTGCTTGGGAGTGGCCGGTGCTCCTTGGGAAGAGCAGGAAGCAGGGAAGCCTCGAACACAATTAACTTCCAGCCCTAATGAAGCACGCTGTCCCAGCAAGCACACCAAGCCCGGAGAACAGGAGGCAGGACCGATGGAGGAGGATGGACACAGGCTTGCCCTGGTGTTGCCCAAGCACCCCTGTAGGGTGGGTGCCACAGAGGGTCACTGAGGACGAGCCCCCAGTCGCCCCCTCCAGCAGCCAGGTGACAACTTTTCTGTGAGCCCAGGGCCAGGTTTCTTAAGCAGGGGCCGGGGCTTGTTCTGCACCGCAGCTGCATCCACTCATCACCCCCCAGAAACCACCTGCAGGTGCGGGTTTGGGTTTCCCTGCTGTGCAAGGGCTGATGCCCCCGGGGCTGGAAGGCTCTTCCTCCCCGAGGACAAGGCACGATAAACAAGGCAGGCAGCAGTAATTAATTACCTGTATTTACACTGAGCAGCCTGCTCATTGAGTTGCCCTCAGCCTAAGCAGCCCTGGCTCCCCGGGACCTGCCTGGTTTCCCACCTTCCCCAACCCACACGGGGACCTGTCCCACCCGGCTCCATGCAGCTCGGGCTGTGGGATGGACAAACCCCCCCGGTGAGCCCTGGCAGCCAGGCACCCACACGGTTGTGTCCCTCGCTGGTGCCGTGATGTCAGAGACACCAGATGTCCCGGTTACCGCCCAATTTAACAGCGCCTAAATGAGGTCACTGCCATCAGCGAGGCAATTATGTCCTGGGAGCCATTTGCTAACGTGATTAAGCCAGGTTTCCTGCCTGGTTTTAGCGACAGGCTGAGAGCAGCGCTCTTGGAAAAAGCAAAGCAAGGAGGGAGTGGTGCAGGGCCCACCACCAAACTGTGCCAATCCACCCCACTCAGCAGCTTTTTGGGTTGGCTGTGCCAGGAACGGCTCGGTTTGTCTCCGGGAGTGCCGGCACGAGGAACTGGGAGCAGAGACGTGGAGCATCGCCGTGTGCGGTACCTGCGAGCTCAGCTTGGCCAGCTCACGTTTGTCCATGGCTGCAGCTGCTGCTGCTCGCTGATTTTTATTTCCCACCCTGTTTCACTCCAGAAGCGACAGAAAGGCCGTTCCGGAGCCACACCACGTGCCCTGTCATTTGTAAGCAGAAAAGATGGGGCTTAATGACTTGTCAGATCTGCTGTGTTGGAGGCAGTGGAGCCTGGGGGAATTTCTTTGCTGCTTTTTTTTTTTTTTTTTTAAGAAAATCGTCTTATTACAGATGTCACTCTGAGTGTTCTCATTGCAGTAAATAAGAAAACGCCACCACAACGGGCTGTGCCCCAGGGGCCACCCCCACCCCACTCCCCTTTCCCAGCCTGGGGGTGATATGACCACGACCAGGAGCATCTGCTGGGGAAGCCACAGCCCTTCCCCTTCCAGCTCCAGCACAGCCTTAATTAAAAAATAAACTGCGAGACACCATAAAAAATTAACACTTAAATATGCTCCTGGGGAAGCCTTTGTGCAGGGCATCAGGCAAAACCCCACCGGCTGCGGCCAGGGGCAGGGCATGGGACACCATCTGCCAAAATGTGGTGCTGCTTCCCTGCCAGGCTGCTGCTACATTATTTAACCTCTTCTGAAAAGTCAGCACGCTGTGTGTCGTGCAGGGAGCCCCCCCGAGCCCTGCCTGCAGCCTCAGGCTCGCCTTTTACAGCACTTTTTTTGCATTCAGCTGCATTTTGCTACTGCTGCTCCTGGGCAAAGGCAGCCGTCCCCTCGCCCAGCACGCTGGGGCTGATCAAACTCGCCCAGCTCCAGGCGTGCCGCCGCTCACGTGCGATGATTGCTGTTAATTACAGCTCTCACTGCAGCCAGATGCCAAGCCACGGGCTCCGGGCACCACTCGGTGCTTGCCCTGCCACCCGCAGGGATGCTCCCCGTGGCAAAGCCCAGCCCTGCTAGGGGCCTCACCGCCGGCCCAGGCCCCTGAGCAGAGCTGGCTGCAACCCCCCGATATTTCTGGAGAAGAAATCTCTCTCCCTGATGCCTCCAGGCTCTTTGGAAAGCATCATCTCAGAGCTATCGCAGAAGCAGGGGACGGCATCCCCAAATATTCCACTTCTGATGGGTGTTCTGGGTGTTTGGGTGTCAGAGAGCAGGGATGTGTCGGCTGGGGGATGGAGGAGCAGAGGTGATGGCTGGTACCAAACCCATCACACCAACCCCACAATGTTTTGTTGCTGTTGTTGTTTTCTGGAGAAAAGGCAGGCTTTTGTGCAAGAGCACTGCAGTCCGACACGACCGGGGCAGAGGTGTGGTGTCCACAGCTTCTCCTGGCACCTGCTGAGATTTCGGGTTGAGATTTGGGCTCAGCCTCCCCGTCCCCCTGCCCGCTGGGTGCAGAGGGCTCAGACGCGGCTCCTGCTCCCGGGTCTGCCCCGTGGCGCCGCTCCCCCCGCCCTGCACAGCCTGGTACCGCGTTAATTACTGCGCGTGGAAGGCTAAGATGTAAATTACAGCCCGATGAGTTCTAATTGCACGTTCTGAACACACGGGCCTCGTTGCTAATTATCCCCGTTCTCCCAAGCAGCTTAAAAAAAATAATAAATCAGAAGCCTTGAACTGTGGCTTCCGAGGAGCACGGCTGCCGAGGCAGGAGCATGAATGAGAATTAGGGAATGAAATCATTGACCCATGGAGCCACAGAGTCATTGGGGCTGGAAAAGGCCTTCAAGACCATCAGTGCAACCATCAGCCTGACCTTCTGAGTCCCACCACTAACCACGCATGTCCCTTAGTGCCCCGTCCACACGCCTCCTGAATACCTCCGGGGACGGGGACTCCATCACCACCTCCCTGGCACCCTGGCCCGATGCCCGGCCACCCTTTTTTTTTTTTCCCTCATGACACGGACAACAGCTTCATCAAACTGAGCCTCGCACCTGTCTGTAAAAACACCTGCAGGTGTTAATTGCACATGGCCACAGCTCCGCATGGTCCTGCCGAAACCTCAGGTGAACCTGGCACCGAGCAGGTAACACACGACCATCGCATGGCTTGCTGGAGACCGAGGATTTGATGCTCTTGGCAGTATTTTTAGGACAGAGTCCACAATTTGCCCAAAGTGTCACTGAGCCACTTGGATTTTCTGCATGTGTGGTGCAAGAACTTGCTGTAAAAACGATTTCTTTTCTTACCAGTTGACTGGAGGAAACATTTCTGATGACGCAGCTTTTGCAGAGCCCTGTCAGGGCATTTTTTTCCCCCTTTTACCTGAATTTCTGCAGGGGAGTCGCCGTCCCCGAGGTCTGAGCACCAAGTACTGTCCTTTGGACGCCAGGGGCCGGTGGTGAGCTTGCACCAGGCTCGCTCCTGCTGCCAGAGCGCTGCGGGCAGCCCGGACAGCAGTGATGGATGGCCCCGAGTCCGCCGCTTAACTGCTGGAACTGCCCCAGAAGAGAGGTTAACTAATCCGCCTGTGATTTATACCCGCTGGAGGTACCTCGGCAAAACGGACTCAGATTTTATGTGGCTTTTTTTTTCCTCTCGAAAGGAACGTGACATCCATTTCTCACAGGCTGGTAATTTAATCAAGCGACTTTGCCTTTTGGAAGGTGCCGAGGAGGGCAGTGCTGCTGGCAGGGCTGTTGCCACCGCCTGCTTTGAGCCGTGGCTGCTCCGCGGTGCCTGCCAGGCCTTGCCTTTGCCCTGGGCTCGCAGCGTGGCTCAGAGGTGGTTTCATCCAGCTCGACACCTTCACAGCAGCTGGCAGGATGGTTGGAAGGACGTCTGCATCCCCGCAACTTGTCCAGGCCTTGCAATGGTTGGGCATGGGGCTGGGCTGCCCAGGGAGGTGGTGGAGCCCCCATCCCTGGAGGTATTCAGAGGTGTGGGGATGTGGCACCAAGGGACACAGCTGGTGGTGGGGCTCAGAAGGTCGGGCTGAGGGCTGGGCTTGATGGTCTTGAAGGTCTTTTCCAGCCCAGGTGGTGCCTTGGTTCTATGCCGTGGGTTCTGCTCCATGGGCATCACCCAATGTGCCTAGGAAAGGAGACACAAAGCGCTGCATCTGAGCGGGGGGGGCAGAGCTCAGAATCAAAACTACTGGGAAATGAGAGCAGCATGAGTACAGAATGAGAACAGCACCCCCGCCCCGCCTGCGCCAGCAGCCCCAAGCAGCTCCAGCCCTGCCCTGTCTCATCCAGGTGAAACCCAGGCTACAAAATGCCTCTTTGAAAGAAATTTTGAGAGAGTGAACCTGGAGTGAAAAGAGTGCAGCGGGGCTCAGTTTTGTCCACACACGAACTAAAACAGTTTTTTTTTAGTGGGATTTCTGAATTCCAAACACCGATTTGTTCAGGAGAAGCCCAAACCGTGGTGCAGAGACTGCGGCGCCTCACCTGCGGTGCGGGCAGGGCTCCTCAGGAGCAAGCCTCGTTAAGCTGCCTAATTAATTTTTCATGTTAACAACCTTTTCTCCGTGGTGCACGGCGGCTCGTCCAGGAAGTGAAGGCACCTCACCTGCCCTGGTGCTGCAGCTCACACATGGGGGTGATTTTCCCCGCGTTATTGCCCTGCCCCACAGTCTCAGGAGGCGACATTTTCCACCAAAAATGGGGTTCAGCTTTCGCTCCAACACCGTTTCCTTTGCCAGTAGGTTTTTTCCCAGTGGCATATGGCAGGCAATGTTACATCTGCTTCGATTTCCAAGAGATCCGCTACCCTTTGTTGAATTTTCACAAACGCTATCAGTCTAAATAATCCAGGAGGCTGCTATGGCAACAACACGAGAACTCGCTTTCTCTCTCTCCCTTTTTGTGTGTGTGTGTGTGTTTAACCCTGGAGCACAAGGGAGAGGGATGCTGGCTTCCCTCTTCATGCCTCGCTGGGGCTTGGGCACGGGGCAGACCACAGGAGCAGCTTCGGCTAATCTGGGAAGGGCTGAGCTTGTCTAGAAGAGTTCACCAAGCGCGTCCAAAGCCTGGAAAGCCCCTTGGCCAGCTTTTCCTTTCCTGCTTCCCCGATGCTCTGACAAATTCACTTAATTTCTGCTAGGAAAAGCAGCCAGAGCTCCAATTCCCAGCTAGGGCCCATTTTGAGGCAGTCCCAACCTGTTCATGGCACTGCCTTGAATCTCCCAATGCCACGTCCCAAAAACTCCTGAGAGTTTGCCCTTGCCTGTGGGCTCTGCAGCTTTTGAAGTCCCCGCTGCGAGGGACAATCGAGGCACGTGGAACCGGCCAAGAGTCGGCTCCGGCACTGAGGCAGGTTTCTGTGTTAAATATTTACCACCAATGCTGTTAACTGCTATTTATTTATTTATTTATTTTTTTTTTTTTTCTTGTGAATGCAGGCAAATGAGCCTGGGACAAGTGAGGGATAAAGCTTGTCTTTGCTGGGAGCTCCTGCTGGGCTCGATGCTGCTCTCTTTCATCCCTTACCCGGTTCGTGTTAGTGAAGCTCCAGCAGATGCTACAGCCAGGAGCGTGGAGGACCCATCTCACCACCCAGCCACTAAAGCAGGCTGTCCTGAAACAGCCCCACAGAGGTTAATTTGGGTGATTGTACAGATGTCTCTGCACAAGGCGTGGGTTTCATTTAAAAGACTGAAAATACACCAAATAGCCTCGATTTCCTTGCAGCAGTTTGGGCAACCGTCTCCCTTGCACTGTCCCTGCTGACCTTCTCTGAAATGTCCCCACACAAGTGCATTTTGGGCAGCAGCAGATGCCCAAGCAAGCCCAGGGTGCCTCTATACATACGTGTGTGCATGCACACACACACACACAAGGCACAATCCCTCCCTCAGAGGCCTGCCAGGCTCCCCTGCACTCACTCAGCCCCGTCAGCCCCAGGACACCGACTGGCTGCTGCAGTCTGGTCTGCTCGGAAGGGGTGGTGATTAACCACTTGTTGCAATCAAGAAGCAGTTGTTCTGGAAGGGCACGGTGCAGTCTCATCGCAGGCCTTCTCCCATTCAAAAAGGGGCATTGGATAGGAGGCGGCGGCACTGGGTTTGCAGTGACCTCCCTGTAGCTGTGTGCAGTGTGCGAAGGAAAAAGAGCAAAGCCTGGTTCCTGGCCCAGCGAGCTCAGACCCAAACCCCCCCAGGAATCCAAGAGACGTGGGGCAGAGCCTCGCTGATGTCCTGCATCCAAATCCTGCTGCCCTCCTCCAAATTTTCACCTGTTGCGAGATCCAAAAATATTACTATCCTACTATGAATTTTTGCATCCAGTGTTTGAAAACCTGCTAATCATAGGCAAAAGCTGAGCTGATCACGCACCTTTAACTACAAGGACACCCGCACCATTGGGGCTGTTCTGCTAAAAGCAGTGGTGGCTGCGAACTCAAACCAGAGATAATTAAAAACTAGCGGGCAAGCTGGCTTAGCTGGTGATGCTGAAGGACCGTCACGGCGGCCAGTGGGTGGGCAGGCACAGGGAAAATGCCATTCTGTGCTAAAAATGTTATCCCAGTGGCCGCTATCACTTTATGGTCGATTTTTACTCAAACTTATGGGCAGGGCCTGGCTGAGTCTGTTCCTAGACAGAAGGCGGCTTGACCTCTGTGAGCACTGGTGTGGTACAAGTGACAGCCCCGCGACTGCTGTGCCTGCATGCGTTGGCTTCTCTGCAGAGTAAAAATCTGCTTGTAGATACAACAGAGAAGTTTGTAAAGCAGAATAATTGATAACCCGCTACATTACCACCTCACCATCCCTCCTGCCAGCCTGGAATGGGCCCAAATAAATGGCAATCGCTCAAGAAAATAACATGGAAAGATGGCTCCAGCATTGCTCCAGCAAGTGCTAATGCCTTTTAAAAAGTTCAGGGTTATTTGGCAATTCCAAGTGGCTTGGTGGTGCGAGTTACTTGCGTTCCTGCAAATAACGATGCGTGGTCGTCTGCTTGAGCAGGTTTTGCTGGTGACTTCTGCAGTTTGTGTGCAGGGCAGCAACAACCCAGATGGAATACCCTTAGTTTTGTGTCCAGTTTAGCAGTTTATTTCAGTCAATTCCCCTTCTGTTTCTAGCAGGCAACCAACATTTGTTTTGGTCTTGGGTTCTCCTAAAGCAATGCCTTGATTTGGGGCAAAGCAGTCCCAAAGGTGCTGTAGTGATCCCCCAGCAAAGTGAGCATCCCACAGCTCTTAAAAGAGAAGAAATGGATCTGTAAGATAAATTCCAGAGCAGTGGTACTTTCCGGGTAAGATGAGGGAGCGATCGCCAGCGTCAGCTCTCAGCACGGAGAACAAAGCGGCGTTTTATTTTCGCTGTAGCTATGAGTAAGAACATTGATGCAATTACCTGCAACGCAGGACGGAAAACAAGGAGGAGGCAGCAAGTGTAATGAGACCTCGGGCAGGGAAGAAAATCTGATTTTGAAGAATGAGGCTCCAGGGGATGCTGCGTTTTCTGGTAAAACGCTCGTCCAGAGCTGGGAGCGCAGCCTGAAGCTATTCAGCCCCGCCTGCTGGGGAGCTGCCGAGGGAACGAAGGCAAAGTCAAAGTCTGGAGTTCACCGGGGAGGAAAAAGACATGAGGGACAGAAGGCAGGGTCACGGGGTAGGGTGCTGGGGTTTCATCCAGGGTTCCCCATCCCCGTGTTGGTGCCCGTGGGCTCCAGCCGGCACCCACGGGTGGCAGGAGGGGACAGCACAGAGAAGGCAGCATCCAGGGGGGGATGGCCCAGACACCCTTGTCACTCAGCAGTTATTGACAAGACTAATTCCTTCCCAAGTGCTGCAATAAAGCGACTCCCAGAATAGTGCAGCTGTATGATTAGGGAGAAAGTAATAATTAGAGCGTATTTGTTGGTGCTCGTACACACGCATGCGGCTGTGCGTGCCGTGCTGAGCGCGGCTGCCAGGAAGGTGAAGCACCTGGAGGGGAAGCACACCAAGAGCTTTACCAACGTCCCCGCATCTGTCCTCAGAAATGTCTCACCGTCAGGTGGGTGCTTTGGGTGACCACAGCATGGGCCCATCAGGGCTTGCCTGTTCCAAGCCCCCGGTCTCATTTTCTGTGCTCTGTCAAGTACCCACAGGGTTCAGGCCTCCGTAATCCCTTGCTCCATCCCACATCCCTCCGTCCCTGGAAAAACGTGAAACAAAAGCCTTGGGTGTTGTTGTTTTCTGACCTGGAATAAATGATAGCTCAGAATAAACACTGTAATGCTTCATGACTTATTATTCTTTAAAAAATCATTAAGTCAACCACTGTTAGTGCTGCCTCCTGGGAGCACACTCAGGAATGCCATTAATATTAAAGTCCAGGACATCTGTCAGTGCAGGCTGTGTCTTTCCAGCTCCTTATATGCAGGTCGAAAATAATTTCTGCCATCAATACGTATTTGAGTCACACTCATAGAAGGGTGGAAAATTCTCCTGGTCTGTCGGTGTCAGATTCTCTGCTGGAGACCTGTGCCGATGTAAGGAATATTTAACTTTGAGGGAAAATTAAATTCCATTCGCTGTGCCCTATAGGCAGCTATTTTTAAAGAAATTAGGGTGCCAATGGGTGTAATTTAGTGTCTCTCACGTGCCTAATAAAGCACGGTGAAAAATAAGAGGTGCTCCAGCCTGCTCAATGCCTGCAGAAAACGCAGTGTGAATTATTCAGGGGTGGTTGTCTCATCGCCGCTGTGCGCCGAGCGCCTCCATCAATCCTCAGTCCTTGGTGTGGGCTCTGAGCACCCCCAGCACTGCCCCCTGTGTGCCTAATTGGGATTTTGGGAATCACACTACCCGGTGGCCACTCTACTTCTCTCCCTGTGCCACCCAGCAAAGAAATTCCTGCTTGGATTTAGCCTTGGGAGCATGTTATATGGAGCCCCAGGCTGTGCTCCAGCCCCACCGGCCTCCAGGAAGGAGGAAAGAAGTCCGAAAATCCTTGCATTAATGTCAGGCTTCATATTTTTGGATGCAGAGGGAAAAAGTGTGGTGCTGCTGCTGTGGCAGGGAGGGAACATCCGAGCTGGGCACTGCCTGCAAGGATGTGTCCTCCAGCATCCCCCAATCCTGTCCCTGCACCGACCCCAACAGTGCTGGTTGTTCAGAGACTGAGAAGAAGTCCATAAATATTCTCCTCCTGATGAAATTCACTTGATTGGCTTGACGAGGGGATGTGGTGGTGTGCTCTGTCTCCTCTCTGGGCATTTTTCAGGCTATGTATAGTTGTTGTAAAGCCAGGTTTTATGATCCTCCCTTGGTGAAATAATGAAATAATATCCCTGACATCCTACGTACCAGGCACTGTAATTCATAGGTGAAACAAGAGCTTGTGCTTGGGGGACAGAACAGGATAGAAGGCAGATTTTATTTAGGATTTAGAGTTTGTTTTTTTTTTTTTCTTCTTTTTTTTTCTTCTTTTTTTTTTTTTTTTTTTTTTTTTCTGCTGTACTTTATCATGTAGCCTCTCACACTACATTCAATTCTAATTCGTGGGGCATTATTTGAAATTTATAATATAAAGCCAGTGAACTGTGTAGGGGATGAATGTTTTATGTGTGTGCACAATTACTCTTCTGAAACTGTTTTATCTGCTTTCAACTGCCTCTTTTTCTTATATCCCAATGTTTTAAATCACATTTTTATTTGACTGTTTAGAGTTTAAGTAGATCAAACTATTGTGAGTGATGCTTTGTGGGGATCTCTGGCATTTAAGAAGCTAAAGCAGTGTGTCTGAGCTGGCTTAGCTCTTTCTGCTCTACACCCAGCAGCACAATGCCTGGCTGGGCTGCTGCAGGTTTGCCCCATCCTCAGCAATTAATTCCCAAACGAGTGTGCATGAGATGCGTTCAGCACTTCTCTTGTGCTCCCTGCACCATCAGACGCCTCTGCCCCTTGTATTTCACATCAGTGGCTTGCAAATAAACTTCCTGGAATAGGGTTTGCTCTTGCTTTACATGTTATTAGCTTTTCTTCTGCTGTTTTATGGTGTCTGCCACAATATGCGTCAGCCCCTAATGCTCTGTGAATTGCCATATATTAATATCACATTCCGGATTTCCTGCATCTTCATCTGTACAGATTAGAGAGGCTGCAGCTCAGCAGTGACAGAGTAATTTTAAAGATGAAAAAAGAAAATATATGGGAAATATTACGCACGCAGGAACTTCAAACAGAAATTATTCTTATGGTGTGTATTATTTTACCTCCATGAAATAGATCAGTGCAGAAAACTGTAGCTTTCTAGTTGGTGGTGTACACACAAATCTTGTTCCCAGACAGAGACACGAATGAGGCTGAGGAAGGACAATTGTGTTTCGGCAATCGTGCTAAGGAGGCATTGGCCAGCTGGGGACAAACGTGACACTTGGTGACAGATGATGGTCGTTGTGTGTGTTTTCAGACCCCCCAAACCTTGCCAGGCTTCTTCTGTTCTGGGGGAACACAAACACAAGCATCTCGTGAGCCAGAAAATCTTCTTAAAGACATGGTTTGGCAAAGGCTGTAGGCTTGCGAGACACTTCAGCCCTGCTCACTGCAGCACTTAAGCCACTTTGGAGATGTATTTAACTGTAAGCTTGGCCATAAATCCCGGAGATGAGGAGATGGGATCCACGTTCATACAGCTAAGCAGGTGCTTATGAGCTTTGCTGAACAAGACACTCAGGAGCTGGAACAGATGTGCACCTTTGACGCTAAGAGCAGGATCAGGCCTTCCACCTGGATCAACTAATCTGCCTTTAAAACATGGCAAGCCCACTCCTCCTGTTACACCTGGGAGGCCTCCTGCTGCCATCAGATTTTTCAGCTGTGGCAACAAACCCAAAAGGGCACCTGGGGCTTGTAGGCTGAATGTCTGCCTATAAAGGCATGCCTGCAAGAAGAGCATGGTGGTGGGCTGTGCTGCTCAGGACAGCACGTGGCCATGGGGTTTTGTGTTTTGGAGCAAGTCGTCTTTGGGGGTGCGGCTGGGAGCCCCAGCCTTGGGGACGTGCTGTGGCACTGTCCCCACCTGCAGGGACATGGACATGGACATGGGCTTGGAGCCCACCAGAGATGTACCCCAACCAGAGCTGCATCGCCTGCACCACAATTCAAGGTAGAGTAAGGTCTGCTGTGTGAACAGGGGGTGGGGGTCTTTCTCTCCAAACAAATCATTTGAACTTCCATGCTTGTGCCCATTGCATACAATGCTTTGCAGACAGGAGAAGAAAAAAATGATAGATGCATGTGGTCGCAGAGGACAAATGTCAGACTGTGAAGTTTTGATAGGTACTGAAAGCCCATTTTGGTTTTCAGCCAACTGTAACTTCATTTTGTGGCAGACAGACTGTTAGGAGATGAGAAAGGAAAAAATAATCCAACCCCCCTTTCTGGAGCAGCTGGGGCAATTTCTCACATCACCTGGAAACTCCCAGGAATGGTTTGGGTTGTTTCACGTGGTCACTTAGGCTTCCAATGCGTGAGATGTAGAGATGTGCTTCCTTTAGCAAACATGTGCAGCACAGCGGCCAAGTCCCATTAATCCTTATTTAATCTGCTAACTGTATTGTCAAATCATATTATGCCACTGATAACTGTTAATGTTGTACTTCACATCGGGCCCTTCCTCCACCTTGGTGTTGCTGGAGCCACATTTATCACCGTGCCAGCTGAGCTAAAGGAAAAGCTGGTGCTAAGGAACCGCTGAAGGATGCTCCTCATTGAGGGACCCTGGTGCTAAGGAGCAGAAGGAGGCAGCTAATGAACGAGGCTCAGTAATTGAACTCCCAAATAGTCCTGAGGAGAAGGAGAGTCACAGATCCCATGGCCCTCATCCCCTGTGGTTGAAAAGCTCACCACGTTCTTCCAGCAGCGTGGGTTGGGCTCCCTGCATCTGGAGGTGCTGTCAGGTCATTAACAAGTGGATCACCTCCAAGACAGACATACCGTCAGGTCTGCTACTCTGAATCCATAGTGCTTCAATCAAAATGCAATGATACAGCATTTATCCTCCCCTTGTTTATTATTTCTGAGTTGTCTTTAAGCATATATCTCATTTAGGGCAAACCAAGTCACAGCTAGATTAGATTACAGCAAGGAAATTGGATTATTTTAAGTAGATAATATAAAACATGTCTATGGAAACTCCATGATAATTGCATTATCTTTGGTACATTGTGAGAGAATTATCTGTATTGTATTAGGTGGGGGAAGCATGCCAAAATGCTATTTAAAATGTGAGTGGGTTATGACAACGAGCCAGCCATTGGTCACAAGTAAATTAAAAGGCAGGAGATGTTTATGTCCATCATTTCTGGCTTTCAGTTTGCCCCTCCCAACCCCGTGGCCATAGCAAGCACCAGGTACTGACAGCCAAAACGCAGGGTGAAGCTCCTGAAGCTGTGTCTGCTGTCAGACAACCCTTGGACTCAGAGGGGAGGGGAAGGATTACCTCCCTCGGCCTGCTGGTGATACGTTGCCTAATGCAGCCAAAAATACTGTTAGCCTCCTTGGTCAAAAATACTGTTAGCCTCCTTGGTGTTGAGGGGACGTTGCTGATTTATGTTCAGCTTGGTGTCCACCAGGACTCCTCGGTCCTTTTCTGCAACTTTTCTCCTCTCCACGCTGTTTGGAAAACCTCTGGTATGGCTACAATGAGCACAGAAAGCAAGCGCCAGCAAAAGCCACTTGTAGCCAACACTTCTGTTTTCACAAAACATTAAAGTTTCCATCCTAATTTGCCCAATCTGGACTGAATGACAGTGACAAAATCTGTAATGATTTTTTTTTCCTCCTGCTGACAACTGGCTGGGAATAACACAGGCAGCAGTCCGCAGCACCGTGGTGTGTTGGGAGCTGGAGCACAACCAAGCATCATCAGCGGGATGGGAGACAATTTATGTGACAGGCTACTAATGGACCTAAATATGACAACAGAAATTACTTTCTAACCTGCCTGAGAGTTTAGAAACTGAAGAATCTGCTTGGCCTCTCAGTCTGGGGGAGTCATGCTACCCTTGCCCCCCCCCCAGTCATCGTCAGTGAAGATTCAGAAGAAAATGTTAAAAATTACTGAATCACCAGCAATTTGGCTGAGGCAGCTGGGAGTCAGGCTGTGGCACTGGCAGCCCAGCTCCCTCATCTGTTGCCATCTCTGCCAAGTCTCACCATGCAGTGCTGGACAATTGACCTCCATTTTCTCCTGAAGGTGGATAAAAGCAATTTCTTCCTAAATAAAGCCTCATTTGAACAAAAAGTCATATTATCATTACAGCAGGAGACTTCACGTTGCAGTAGTGGTGGGGAGCGAAGGTCGTACCTGGGTCCTGCAGGTAATGACATCTTGCTCAAAAGGCACATTGTTCTTCCTCACTCTTTCTTTCCACCATTTGAAACAGTACATGCAGAGTGGTTAGGGGATGTTATGAACGGCTGGTGTCAGTCATTTCTTGAATTCAGGCAGTGAAGAAGCCCCTGACTCACTTGGGACATTGCCTGCAGGCTGGTCACGTCACTGCTGAATTTTGTATCCTCTCTGGATGCGTCTGCCTTCAGGTTGCCATCACACCAGGTGTCCCCGTGCCCAGTTGTCACTGTGGTATCCCAAACTGGAGCACTGGGTTGGTATTTGTGGACTGCAGCTGAGCTGGAGGGAGCTTTCCACTGATGCTACGGCATCACACCAGCCAGGAAAACCACAGGAGCAGAGGAAACTGCTGCCTGCAGTGCCTCCCGCCAGCAGCTCACATGTGCCAGAGCCACTGCCAAATTTACAGCACTGCTCATGTCTCGCCACTGCTTCAGCCCCAAATGACAGCTAAAACCCAGCACTAGTAACTTAAAAGCTCTTCTGCTGTTGGTAAACCTGGCAACCTGCTGGGAATGTACTTGGGACTATTTACTCTTAAAATGTTTTTTGGGTGTTGATTTCTGTCCCAGTGTGGCTCTGGAGAGTTTATGAAACACAGGGACTGAAGCCTGTGCAAAGAGCCTTCTCCTGCACCTGACGAGATGAAAAGAAATGCAGTTTTCTCTGTTGTACTGGGTCTGGCTGGGATGTTAACTTTCCCTGCAGCAGCCCATCCAGCGCTGTGCTCTGCACTTATAGCTAGAACAGCAGTGGGATCACACCAGGATTGTGTCTGCTGCTGAGCAGTGCTGGCACAGCATCAGGACCCTCTCTAACCCTCCTAGGGGGTGGGCAAAAAAGTGACAAAAGAAACATCACCAGGGCAGCTGACCTAAACCAGCCAAAGGGATATTCCATACCATGTGGTGTCACACTCAGCAATGAAAGATGGAAAAAGGAAGAAGAGGGGAGGGGTGGGCTCTCATTGTGAAAACATCTGTCCTCCCGAACACCAGCTACATGCGTTGAGGCCCTGCTTCAAGGACGTAGTCAAGCATCGCTCATTTGTGGGAAGTAGAGAGTAATTTCTTTCCTCTGCACTTCCACATAGCCTTTACTTGTTTATTTTTTTTGTGTGCGTGTTTTTGTTGTTGTTTTGTTTTGTTTTCTTTCCCCCTCCCTTTTCCTCTTACCTTTTTTTTTTTTTCTTCAGTTAAATTGTTTAATTAATAATAATCTTTCCTTAATAATTATTTTTTAAATTATCCTTATCTCAGCCCATGAGTTGTTCTTTCCTTTTCCTTTTCCCCTCCTCTTCTAAGGAGGGGGAGTGAGAGAGCAGTTGTGGTGTTCAGCTGCCTAGTGTGGTAAAACCACCACACCTAACACAATGCTCGCACCCTCCTTCTGTGACTCAAAAGCTCCAGAGACCCCCAGCATTGGCAGGGCAAGGGGACACCTCAGTAGCCCAAAAAGCATGGTACTGGCAGGGCAGCACTGCTGAGTAAAGGGCAAACTTCAAGTCTTCAGTGTTCTTAATAAGGATGGGGATAGTGTTCACGAGCAGTTATTTTAATGCACTGTGGTGTAAATCATGGTATAACTACCAGAAGCTATTGGTTTCTGCTTGTCTGATTCCTTGCTTTGGTCTCACCTAGAGCTAGGAGAAATTCAGTGGTAAATTTGTTCGTCATAAAGAATAGCTCAGAGGACTAACGTTGGTGGATCTCATTCAGTGCATATAATAACTCTGGCTTGGAGGAAGGGATATGGGGAATTTTGATTTTTTTTTTTGAAGGAGGTCAAAACCTTCAAGATTTTCATTATCAAAATCACATTGTTTTGCAGTCTCGAGTTGTGTCAGGGGAAGTTTAGATTGGACATGAGGAAGAAATTTATTACGGAGAGGTGGTCAAGCATCGGACTGGCCTGCCCAGGGAAGTGGGGGAGTCCCCAACCCTCAAAGTATTTCAGAGACGTGTACATGGCACTAAGGGATGAAGTTTAATGATGGGGCTCAGAAAGTCAGGTTGATGGTTGGACTTGGTGGTCTTGAAGGTCTGTTCCAACCCAGATAATTCTTTGATTCTACAGAAAACTGTCCCTCTTACTTTTCAGAAAGACCAAAGAAAGCAATATCAACTTATCTCTTTAACCCTGTGGAAATAGAATCACAGAATTGTCTAGGTTGGAAGAGACCTCAAGATCATCGAGTCCAACCTCTGACCTAAATCACAGAATCACAGAATTTCTAGGTGATTCTGTGAAATACCTCAGGTCATTCTGTTCTTCATCCTCCAAAGCCCTCTGCAGGTCTGAGCTCCACAGCGATGTTTCCCTGCCTCACCCCCATTTTCACCCTGGGGGCCCCCCTCAGGGCCGGGACAACCTCAAAACATCAAAGCAGCTCCGCAAGCTGGCTCCTTGTCCCCGCAAGGCGTCCGTGCTGCCATGCTCTGCTGGGAGATGGCTGGCAGGCACAATTAAACCAGGCTTCCCAGGAAATCTTTGCCAGTGCTGCCCAGGCTGCTCCCAGGCCTCATGCATTAATTATTCCTCTTTCCATGCTCTTCAGCGGGCCTGTTACAAAAAGATGCAAAATTAAAAGCACATTTCCCTGATGAAATCCCTGGTTTAGTCTGATTTGTGGCAGTTGTTCTGTGGAGTTTTCCACTGAGGCCCAGGCTGGGTGGGGAAGGGCAGGCTGTGCCGCAGCGGGGCCTGCACGTGTGGGTCCCTGCAGGGATATATGGGATGTTCCAGCACCTTCCAGAGAAATACTTGGGCACATGGGGTGTTTGCTGGCTGCACAGGGGAAATCTGCTGTGAGGAAACAGTTTTGGAAATGTTTGTGCAAAGTTACACGCTTTTTATTGGGCAAGCTTTTACGCGTTGCCACCTACAAGTCTCAGGGAGCAGCGAATTCCTGGTTATGAGCCCATGAAAATTTCATCTGGTTTTGGTTGATGATGAAATATGAGATTTGATAATGATGACATTGCATGACAGCTGTTTGTGGAACTTCTCTGGTCTTTAATATTAATCTGCATCTTTTGTCTGTGCCTTAATCAGCAGAGTTTGTTGCAATGCCCTCGCCTTCTAGGAGAAATGATGAGAGAAATAGCCCTAAACTCCTAAACTCAGCAAAACATTTCTAAGAGATTTAGGATAGCTGGCTGCAAATTATCATTTTTTTTTATTTTTTATTTTTTGAAAAGCTTGGTTTTTTTTTGAAGATAAACTTCCAAAGATTTCAAATTTTCCATTTGAAAACCTGCACAGAAGAATGTCTCCATTTTCTAGTTTGTTATAACTAACACAGTGCTATGGAGCTGAGATATTCATCCAATGCCTTAATATCTGCGTATCAAATATCTAGTTTCAAATGTAGAAAATACTCTTTTAAAACTTTGGTTTTCAATAGGAACATGTCATTCCTGGTAAATGAGAATAAAGTCCATTATTTTCCTTTAGCTGTACATGTGGTGTAAAACATTAAAAACATTTTTAAAATGTTATCGATTTCTCCATAAATGTGACAATTCCAATAAATGGCACTTTCCGAATATACGATGTATCATTACAGCCTTTTCCGGGTAGTGACCCTATTAAAGATATCTGCTGCCAGAATGCACATAAAGCACCATCAAGCCAATATTCCCCCCTACAAATACTCTACAGGCCAGGGATACACATTTGCTGAGCCAGAAAGTCCCTGGCCTCATTAACAAAGTGACAGGAACACCACAGCATTATCTGCTGCTGCAAGTGCTGGTCTGCAGCACCCAGGAGCTCTCACACCTTCTAGTAACCATGCCCCAGGGCTGCCCCTGTTCCCTTAAACAGGCCTGTCCATCTGAAGCCACCAGCTTGTTAAAAATTGCCACATGGCTGCATGAAGCTGTGTGGCAGATGTCTTCTAGTTGTCCGCCCCAGCTCTTCTGTTATCCTCAGGATGTTCTGGTGAGGATTAATGCACAGCAGGAGCAGCTGGAAAGCCTCGGATGAAGCAGATTGTAGTAACTGGATTGCTTTTGCAAGTGATAGCAAAAATGCTATTTTGTCCCTCACTTTGCCCACACTGGCCAAGTGCGAGGGTCGCTTTTGTTCCAGATTTTTTGGGGCTTTCTGAGGACACCCCTGCAGACGTGTCCTGTCCTCTAGCCTTCTGCCTGGAGATCCTTGGACACAAAACAGTGGAGCCATCTATTTTCTCCACCTTCTTCCCCCTGCACTGTTTTCCTGCAATTCCTTGGGCTGCAGCTGGGCACATAGAGCAGGTGGTCTGGGAGAGTACAGATAAAGGATGTGTTTTATATTCAGGTTTTGGGCAAGGGTGATAGCTCTGTGCACTTCAAAGGTTGTCTACCAAGACATTGGCCTGTTATACGAGTTTAATTAATTTGAAAAATGGGCTTTTGCTTTTCTGTGTTATTATTCTCTTAAAACCATTCTGCTTTTTCCCAGTGAAATATATTTCAAGAGCTGCAGCTATTTGCTTGGAGCAAAAAACCTGTTTCCTTCCCTGTTTCTGTTCTTGTTCTCTGTACAACATTAAGACTGTAAGAACACAAAGATACAGCTCTGTGACAGTGTTTTCTCTCTACATGCTAATAGACCTAAGCATATGTACATATGTATATACACACACACATATGTATATATACACATGCATGCAGTGCTCTGACATTGGAGAAGGGTGGTTTTTTACCACAGACACTCCAGAGACCTTCTGCAGCTCTCAGAGGGATGCTTCCCAATTCCTGTACAAGGAAGCCAGCAGTCTCCAAGCAGAGGGAAGAAAGAAGCCAGAAACAGCTGGTGACATAATTTTTCTCCACCAGAGCCTCCTTTTTTTTTTTGATACTGCAAACTGTGCACAAGAGGTTGGATTCCCACCAGAGAAGCTTGCCACTGCCACATCCTGAGCCAGGTCTCAGAACACCGTAAGCCTCATCCCTCTTCTTCCAACAGCCTCGTGAGTGTGCGTCCTCTCTTGAGTGCTCAAAATAATGCACACATCTGGTCTTCCTGGTATCATTTACATTTTACCTTCATCAATGTCATCCAGAATTTAAAATGAATAAAATCGTAAATCAATCCTTTCTTTTCATCAGTAAACCAACATTTTCCTTTACTTTACACCTCCACAGTCCACTGCCTTGATACTTGGTACTTATCCCACAGAGTACTCTCAGTTGCAGCCTGATGCAGCCTATTTGTATTACCTGCACCATACAAATGAGAGCTAAGGTGCAGCAGAAGATTCCTAACGGCACAAACACTGTTTCTGTGGGTACACCAGGGATGGCAAAGACTGCCAGGATGCAAAACCGTGTGTTTTGTTCTAAATATGGGCTAGAGACACATTGTTCTCTAGTCTCATAATAGGGAAGAGCAACAATTACAGGATGAATGTGTGTATATATATATGTGTGTGTGTATATATATAGATATATAAATATGCACACAGAGCAACGAAGAATGTTTTTATCAAGCAGTACGTTTGACATGAAATTGCAGATGAGGGATCCTCCACTCAGGAGATGTGTGTAATAGCAGCACCCTCTGCGCTGCCCTGCCCAGTGCCTTGGGAATGTGCCAGGCCTGGAGAAATCCAGAGAGTACTGCTCAGAGATAGGATGTCAGTTTGCAATTTTTCCTGTTTCTTTCTGCTACGAGTTTACTACATAGGAAATCGTCCTCCAAATCGTAGCAAAAATCACTGATCTGACTGTCAAAATGTCTTCATTGCCATCGTAACACGGGAAACCAGGAAAGGCACTAATATGATAATGACTCATTTATATCCCCACTGACGAGGTGAGGGACTGATGACTTTATCACTGGGAATTTCCTTCTCCTCTCCTCCTCTCCCCACTCCTGCCCCATGCCCAGCTCTGGGACGTTGCTCGCCCACCTCCCCAGGGGCTAAGGCAACATATTTCCTGTTCTTCTATAGCACCTGCTGGTAAATGCAACGTGGCAGCAATATATTGTAAAGCTTATAATAAATCATTGAGAGTTTTTGGATCATGAGGCAGTTCTAAAGCTCACTGTTGGTTTACACAGGCATAGGAGAAAGAAATTAAGATTTTTTTAACTGATTGTTGCTATTAAGACACACTGAAAAAAAAGAGAAACAGAGGGTGTACAGAATTCCAGCAGCTAATGCGGAGTCAAACACGTGATGAACCATCGTACTGTTATATGTCAAAGTGAACTTACTTTCAAAAAGAGGTGAAACTTCTCTTAAAAGCTAAAAAATATATGGATGGCATTCATCCTCAGTGCGCTCCTATGAAAAGATTGGGCTCTGTGTGTCTGCTTGTCTTTTGACTTCACATCCACTGAAACATTTCCTCAAACTGATCTCTGAGAATTGTTAGCAATGCGTACTCATTATGGATTATTTTCCAACGTGTTTTAAAGTCAATGGGCAGAATATTTTCCTTGAGGGTTGAAAGCCTTCAACGTGCCACTGAAAGAAGAGCTGCACCTTGGAAAAAGAGAACTTGACCTGTGGGCATGAGACAGCACTTCTTTGCCAGCAGCATCCGAACTTCAGGCTTGTTTTCTCCTTCTCCACCCCCTGAGCTGCAGAGAAACCTTCTGCCTGGTCTGAGGCTAGGAAAATTCCAGGCTGAGGAATTATTCACCGGTGTGTTCCTGGCTCAGTTTAAGTGGCTCTGCAGCAGGGCCGACACAGGGAGGGTAAATGCTCTTGGCAGGGGTCGGCAGGACCCTGCAGCTTGCCCAGGCTTATCCCAGGACAGGGAGCACTTGGTTTCAGCAGACGTTTGCTGAGGCACCGAGGACTGCAAGAAGCACTGTGAGCAGACACCGAGCTCCTCCCTGGCTGAAGCAGCCTCAGCAGGGCAGAGCTGCAGCTGCTTCCCCACTGCTGCCCTGGACCCTGTAACAGGAGCACTGCAATTAGCAAACGGAATGAATTCATTCTTGATTCAGCCTTTAATTTCAGTGTCCTCCAAGGGGAAACTTTCTGAGATTTAAGACTTGAAAGCAGAGCACAATGCAAGAAAACGAAAACATGTTCAGGATAACTAACGACACAGACGACTTCCTCCCGCAGAAATTATATTATATACAGGAGCTCATTTCATCTTTTGCTCTGAGGGATCGTATTATAAATTCTGTTTACTAGAGCAGCCTGACACAAAGTGCTCGCCTCTCTTGACGTGGAGGAGCCCGACGGGTTCCCGTGTGCTGCTCGCAGCCCTCGCTGCGCCCGCTCACCCCCTGCTTCACCGCTGGAAGCGCCATGAGAGCGAGACATGCCGAAGGAAAAGCAAAGCTGGAAGCTCAAATGGATTGGTTAATTATCATTAATAACTAATTTATTGGCACAAGAAAAACATGCCTTTCAAGGGCTCCCTGGATAGTATCATCTAAGAGGTGGAAAACACACCGGAGAATTGCGTGTAGTGGTTGAGTGAGAAAAATTGTCTCTAAATGTTAACCTTGATTTGGGCCAGGAGAGGTCTTTGCAGCTACTTTCAGGCTTTGAGAAACAGAGCAGGGTTTTGCGTTTGCTAACTGTTCAGGCATGGTGGATTGACAGCACTGGAGCAATTTCTGTATCACAACAAGTTCAGTGCTCGAGGATTAGGGTGAATCACCTCCCATGGACCTCTGCACTGTGACTCTCAACGGTACTGAAAACGCTCCTTGAGCAGCAGCTGTGTCCTGGACCACTGCAGAGATCTGGAGGCCATCAAGTGCTTTTGGTGCTCTGGGAGAGGAGCTTGGGTCTGCACAAGATGGTTAAAGCTGTCTTCTGCTTCTTCCCCAGAACTAGCTCCAGAAAAAAACAAAAACCCAGTCTAATTACTTTGTCTGCCGTGGGCAAATTGGCTGAAACTGCGGTTGTCTGGGACATGGTGAAAGCCCTGCACATGTTCCCCATGTTGGGCAGGAAAACAACCCAAAATTTCCCAAAGAGTCCTGGAGGGCCTATTCCCACCCAGCCTTCAGGGAGCACCACCACGCTGTCCTCTGCTTGGGCACAACGCTGAGCCTCTCCCCTGGCACGGAGGAGTCTGGGAAGTGTTTAAAGCCCTGGCTGCCTCTAATTGTATTTTCAGCTTAAATTGGTTTTGTACCACATGAGGTATGAGAGTCTGTGCTGGTAGGGAAGGCTGGTGCTACTCCGCAGGAAGAGTCTCATCGCCGTACATCCCTCATGCTCATCTTTCAGTCTGGTGACTGTAGAGTCAGACCCCACAGAGAATACATCTTCAGAGAAAACGGCTGCAGCAGCAGCTTTATGAAGGCTTTCTGCACGGATTGAGGCAAACAGAGGGAAATAAGTCACGGGGAGAAGGGAGATGGGGAGGTGGGCTCTCCCTGAGGCTCACCAGCAGCAGGATTTCAACTGCTCCCTGCACAGCTGTGTTTTGTTTTCTTTTTTTTTTTTTTTTTTGATATAACATTATTTTCACTTGGGTTGGTGGAACTGGTTGTGCTGTACACACGAGATGTGTTTGCTGGGGCTGTGTGTCCAGCTGGCGTGCGTCGCTGCGGGTCCTATGGCAGAACCACGTGCTCACTGGTGCAGAGACACTTCTCCATCACACCTGGGACTGCAGAAAAGAGAGCCCAGCTACTGTGTGCACACAGGCATAGTGTGTTCTAAATACATGCTATAAGCAACACACATCTGATCTGTAAAACACGCCAGGGCAGGCACAACGTGGTGCCTCGCAAAGGTCCAGCTTGCTAAGGGCTCATCCCGCCTCTGCCATCCCAAAGCTCTTCAGCTGCAGGCAGGCACTGTGAAACAGGAATAATGACTTCTAGCCCCAATATATGAGGCCGTAAGAGTTTGGTTTTCATGGCACAGATGCCTGAGGTGTCTGAAGGTGCTGTGCTGTTTGTTTTCTCCAAGCTTGGTGCCCCAGGGTGTGCTCAGCTGGGTTTGCTCCTCGGGGAGCTCTCCGGCAGACACACAGGGTTGCGCCATCTCCCGGGTTATCGGAGCGGCTGTGTCAATACTGGTCAAACTATACTAAACTGTCTCCTTGTTTCCATAGTGACATTTCTGCCTATATGAGTAATTTTGGGCTCTTCCTTGTCACACTTGAAAACACGGAGCAAAAAGGAGAAAAAAACAGGCAACGTTGCTAGTGTGCATCATGCGGATGGCCCAGCTGGGACCGACAGCTCCATCCGTAGGGGACCACACCGTGCAGACCCCTTCCCGGGGCAGTGCAACCACACAGATTTCTGCTCCCTGCTTCCTGGTGTATAAATACCCCAAGGAAACAACGCTCTTCTGCTTTTCATGCCAGCAGATAATGGGATCCGCCCAAAGGACTGGCAGTGTCCTATGTTGAGAGCACCGATACTGAAAATGTGACTCCCAGGTCCCACATTGATAGAAGACCTTCTAGTACCACACAGCTTTTTGGAGAAAACCAAGCCTCTCACCAACTACAGCTCTTCCGAGCTCTGATTTCTCTGCTTTTGGGGTTAAGTCCTTACTACTACGCTTATCCACGAGCTTACTGCTACTGGTGGTTCAGCCCCAGCTCTGCTCCATGCAGTGCCTTGTATCTATAGTGTGGTCAACGCTTCGCTCCTCTCCTCTTCCCAGCTCAGTGAGATCTGTAGCTATACCCTGCAGCCTTGCTTTATCCTTGAGTAAGTGAAAAACCAGCACCTTGTGGTTAGCTGTGTGCTGCCAAATCCACGTCCTCTAATTGCAAAAGAGACCGCAGCGTACAGAGCGAAAGATCAGGGGCTGGTGAGCAACATGATAAATTTGGCCATGTGTGCTCTGTTTGCTCAGTAGAGTACAGTTGTCAAATAATATGCTTCTAGCCTGTGTGAAGCAAATTAATTTTGTATCCTTTAATAAAAAAAAACTTATATTTTTCAAAACAATACCCTCTTTTCCTTCCCTGAGGGCCCTGCAGAGCATAAAGCAATGCACAGAAAGGAAAGAAATAGATGGAGAAAATAAACATAGTGACAACATGACAAATCTTTATAATCTGGTAGGATTTTTATTTTATTTTTTTATTTTTTTATTGCTGCATGAATCTGAGCCTGGAGTTCTGTTATCTGCTGTGGTAAATAAGGATGAATTAATGTGGAAAAAAAAAAAGTGTATTTATAGCATAAATATACTGCTGAGTAATATACTGGGTTTTGCTGCTTGGGAACACAGAGACCAAGTCTTATGCCACTGAAACACTTCTGTAACCCTGCCAGCTGCATCCTGCTGGCACGTCCTAAGTCCACGAACAACCAGAGCCATAGGATTTCCTATGGGGGAGTCAAGCAATGAACTAGGAAGGGATAGCAGGTAGATCTCTCTCATCTCTCTCATCTGGAGACCTTGGAGAAAGCCTGGACCCAGCACTTCAGTGTTTAACACAGGATGAACCCAGCTTTTACCAAGCCCATCTTTCCCCAGAGTTTTTCATGCGAGCTGTACTGTAGGTGGTTTTTTTTTTTTTATTTATTCTCTGTGATGAAGCTTTCCTAAGGCTCAGCCAGGTACAATTTTATTGTTAATAGTCTTGCTGCCTCAGCAGTCTCATCTGGATGAAAAAGAAGACGGAACACATCTCTCCTTTTCTCTTATCTCATCCTGGAGTGTCAGGAGGGAATGGAAATGAGCTGAATTGCCTTTCTACCTATTCCAAACAAATTGCTGTTTTCTCAGGTAAGCGTGGTTGAAAGGAGCTCTTGTTCAGGCTCCCAAGGAACTGCTTAACAGGTAGAGCAAGGGGAAGTGAGCAAAAACGATTACAAACTGTCATTTTCACATTGCTGGCTTTGTATGTTGCCAGTGCATAAAAGGGGCTGGCAAATCTCCCTCTAACCCCAAGGGGAGCAGAATCATCGCTGGGTTACACTGCTGCCTGTGTCATTACTCATCCCAACCACTCATCTCATGGCTAAGTAAAGAGAGGGCACGTCTGCACAGGGGAATCACAGCAACGTTTTGGCTTCACTGTTTCCACAGACCTTAAATCTGATCCAGGTTAGGGGATGCACTTCGGTAAATACCCAGTTGTCTGCAACTGAGGTGGCTCCAGTGGGACCTTCTGTGTGCTGAGGATCAGGCACGCACCTCAAGGTCTGCACTTTTTTCTTTCTGAAGCAAACACATGCACAGCGATGAAACGCATGCTGCTGACAAAGCTTTGAATTAGTGATCAGCATCTTCAGCTATCTCTGCACACGACCTGAAAGGAATATATTTGGCAGCAGAATTTGTAAACCTAGATCTCAAGTGCTGCACAAACATGCGAGGTACTCCAAGGCTTTTTAACACCTCATCTGTTGCCACCAAGGAGCATTTAATAAAAAGCAGCGCGAACGATTCTTGCAGAAGCATGGGCATGGATGAGAAATGCTTGGAGGTGCCTCCCTGGGCCCTTGCCAAAGGTTGGACGGGTGCTGGCTGAGACACCTCGGGTCTGCCACCCCCCAGCATCACGGGGGGAAGGAGCAGGTATTACTCGCTGCAAACACATTCATGCTCAAAATTACAGATTAAAACCTATCCACGAAGTCCACAAAGAATAACGGATAAATTCTGTCTATGCACCGCTTTATTTTTTTTTCAGATGGTTGTTTCTTTTTATACTAAGCATATGGCGCACTAGATTTCAAGTCCCATTGATAAAGACTCTAATCTCTGTAGTCTCTTTATTATATTTTTCCCATTTCTGCTGAGTTGGAAAAAGGCATTGCATGCCATCTGTCAGCCTGATCACAGTGCAATTTGCAGAAGTTTCAGCCCAGCACAGCGTCGGCAGCAGCTCGCAGTTCTCCTCCAGACTTGGGTTCTCGTGAAGCAACATAGCCCCATTAAACACTTACTTCACAAACAAAAACTCATTTGTGCAGCATGCTAATGACAATAATGCAAATGAATCTGTCATGTTCGTAGCTACTATCCCTAACCGCCGTATTCATGAATATATGGTAATTAAGCTATTACTGCTAATATAACTGTGTCAGCACTACTAAATTAAGGGCTGTACTGTAAATAAAAATGGGGTCATAAAAAGAAAAGAAGGCAGTAAAAGATAATGGGTAGAAATGCTAAGGGGAGGTAGGACAGGCTTTGCACAAGCAAAGGAATTTATTTTAAAGGCTCCTGCTAAAGGATCTATTTTGATGTCATGGCTTGAAATTGCAACTACAAGCTGATACATGAAACAAGCGGTTCCTTTTGTCCTCAATGCCATACTAAATCCTATGACACTGGCAGGTTTGTGATAAAACTGTCATAAGAGATCATCAATTTATTACCCCTCCATCGTGGCTCCATCTCTGAGCTCATTAATAAGTGTGCAAGGTATGGAAAGATGGCATAACAGATCCCTTCCATAAAAGCTCACAAAAGAAGTATGAGAGGTTCCTGTTCCCAAGGAGTAATTTGTAGTCTTAAGTATGCAAAATTGGGATTTTTTTCTTATTTGGCAAATTCCCTCTCACTGTATACTTTCTGCTCTCTTGTGCTGTCCCCAGTGCAGCTAGTTTTAGCAGCAGAACAAAATTACTCCCATTTGAAGAGCCCTATTTCCATTAAACAAGAGATGAAAGATTGGATATTTGTAGCACAAGCAATTTTGTTACACAAATGAAAATCTCGAGAAACACCAATGAAATCAATATTTTGCTTAGGCTCAGCCTGCATGTAAATGAAATTAGAGTCTGGCTGCAGGTGAGCAAGCCCTGGCATACTGGTGGGCCCTGGGCCACCACTGTCCTGCTTCAGCTCAAAAGGCTGAAGGTTTGAAGATTTGGAAAGAAAACGTCCTGAATTAAAACACATGTCCTTGCTGGGACAGGGAGAGGGGAAGGGTAGGGAGGGTTCAGTTTGGGTGGGAAACACGCAGACCAAGAGATGGGAAGAGGGATTCACGAGCCGTGTACTTCATGTTCTGTATTTGCAGCTTTTCCTGATTTTGTGATTTAGCAGAACACAAAGCACAATGATCAAAACTGCAAGACACTGCCCTTAAGACAGACAAAGGCAGGCAAAGAAAGCCACTGTCCGTAACTGGTCTGAGATCGCAGCAGATAGGTGGCCCAGAAGATGGCACGCAGTGAGATTTATCTGTTAAGTGAGAGTTTCCTCCTCTGTATCAGGTAGACGCAGTCTGTATTTTTCTGGGGGGTATAATCCCTTGTGCTTCAGCGCAGAAGCCGATTGCAAGCAGGGACTGGAAGATGCCTCCTCTCCAGGCTGTTTATTCCATTTGCATCCACAATGTGGCTTCCTGCCTTTTTCTCTAACTCAGCTCGAGCAGAGCGCTGACAAGGAGAGGGCACTGGATTCGGTGTCCCCAGTATGCAGTTCCTAATTAAACACGGACAGGGATATGCTGCGTCAGTTTGCTGGTAGGCTCCCCGGAGATTGATTTATATAGGGCCAGGCACAGTACACAGCTATGCGGTTCAGCAGCATTTTGAGGTATTGTCTGGGAAGATGCGAGCTGGCTGAACCCTTAAATCCACATCAGCTGGCAGCCACCCCCCGTAGCTGATCCCCTTCACAAACTCTCTGCTGTGACATGCCGAGTGTCTGAACCGGAGCCAAGCGTGGATTTTGCAAATGGGCCCTCTATTTCTAAAGCGATGCACATAAAGTGTCCTGTGCCGAACAGGTCACCTTCCAGCTTCATAGCTCACCCCAAATCCTGGCTCCTTTCTCACCTCTGGGGTCCCCCCGGGGCTCTCCCTGAGGCTGTGGACGGGGAGCTGCAGGTCGAGCTGCCGGCAAACCTTCCTGCTGCCCTCTCAATCAGGCATTTGACAGTGCTCTCTTTTGCCCAGCTGGCATGGGATGAAAAAAATGACTTTGCCAATTAGTTTCCAATTCTATCTAGAGATTCAGTGTCTTTCTTGAAATGCAGGGTCGCTCAGGGCAGCTGGAGAAAGGAAGCTTGTGAGCCAAGGACAAAACGTAATGATAATAATGTGAGGCAGTGTGGGAATGTAAAATAGTTCCAGCCACTTAATCCAAAGTAAACTGTGACTGGATCAGGAGTAATCGTTTATTTTTAAAACTTTCTAAAAAATTAAGAATGACATACTAAGGAAAGGAGCAGGTTCAAAGGCAGATATCTAGACCAGAGCAAGACCAGGCAGATTTTCATTCTAAAGGCTAATATCAGTGGGGTGCAAAACCTGCCAGGGGGTGCAGGGAAGCTGTGCCAGAGCTGACATGCCCCGCAGAGCTGTGTGTGCATGGCGAGGGGCAGGAGAGCTCAGCAAACACCTTGCACCCTGTGCCTGTGTCAAGAACACACACATAAGCAAGGAGCAAATTAAGCTAATGAGCAGCGATCTGTGAAACGGCGGTGTGTCTGCAGCTCATGGTCATCTGGCTCCTGTTGGCTCCTGCAGCAAGCAGCACTTGTGCAGTGATGCAAGGGGATGGGTGTAAAGGAATTAAAGATGGCATGGCTTTTGCTGAAGGGTTGGAGAAAAAGTTAAAGCGGCAATGACTTCTTTTAAAAGCTGGCTTTCTAAGGGGTAATTTTGGTCATTTCACCCTCTGTACAGCTCAGTGTCAGCACTGCCAGCAAATAACTGCTCTGATGGGAGCAGCCAAACAGTGTGGTGTGTCTGTGTGCAAGCAGCAACCCAAAATGCATATTCTTATGTTTAAAAAACGTGAAGTATAGAAAAATGTATTAGAAAAAGGGAACAAAGGGCCATGCGTTTTACAAGTGCTCTCAGATGAAGTGCCCTTGGGCAAACACATCCACTGCAGGATGGAAACAATATTACAACAACAAGATGTAAACTTGTGTTTCTGTGCAGATTGGTGGGGGCAGCAGGTGTACGTCCTGGGGTGTGATCTTCCCCTCTGCTCTGCTGATAAAATGAACCAAGCTGTCCCAGCCACGCACCAGCCTGGAGTTCTTGCTCTGCGTGCATTCCCTGGAGTGAAAAAGGTGGGCTCCAAAATAATAAAAATAATAAAGGTAATCCAGAGAAAAACTAAAAGTGCTGGAGAGGTGGCAAAGAAATCTCCTGCTCACATCTGTATCACCAGCTGTAGCCCTCAGCATCATGCCAATCTGTATTTCATCACTTCTTGTGAACACAAGTAAAAATGGCAGCCCCGCAGGGATTACCCAGAACCCAGTTAACAGCAAAAAGATTTTGAAGTGCAGAAAGTTAAAAAGGTTTCCAGTTTCCTAGTTTAATTTCCATGTTCTGATGACCTGAAGTCATATAAGGCAGTGATATTAAAAAAAAAATCTATGGCATTTTCTTAAGGGACAAATTATTTTTAGCTGTGGAGATTTAAAGCTCTCTCCAGGTTCCTGAACTTTGAGAACTTGTCTTCACTAAGAAGCTTGACAGCTAAGCAGGTTCTCTTTTCTCCCAACTTTTCAACTGATCTAATTAAAATATGTAAAATCTCTCTTTCTGCACCATGAAGGAATATGCATTTTTTTTTTCCCAGAGAGATAAAAGGCAATTTCGAGAGACTCTATTTCTAAGAATAACTGCTTCCCTCTTTGTTTTGAGTGCTCAGCCACTTGTCCCATTTCAATTAATGGGAGAAAAATGGGAAATAAACAAGCTCACCCACTTTCCTTGTTTTTGGCCTTGAGATTACTGGCACCATACAGCTTTTGTAAGCTAGAAAATTGGTTGTAAATGAGTGACCAGGCCTGACTGACCACTGCACACTGCCAGAGGAGAATGCTGGAGTCGGGCATACGTTGACACCTGGCTCTGTGTGTTTTAACTTGGTTCAGGTGCCTCCAGAGGAATGACTTCCCAAGCAGAATATAGTTACAGTTTTTTAATTAATTTTGTGTTAGCATCACTTTTCAAAAATTACACTGCTTTTTAGTCACCCACATTTATTTATGATACACAGTCCAAATGTTGCTGGAGAAGGCTTGATGAACAGACTACCCAAAAGGCATGAAAAAGCCAACAAACCTCCCCAACATCTGGGACACCGGGATTTTGGGGGCTGTATTGCACTACTATTTCAAGTGAAGCTGCCCTCCGCCCAGCAGGGCACCAGCTGCAGCCTTGTCCTGCTTGCCAGTGACCTCAGTTGCCAGTGTCTGGAGCATGCAGAGCTCCATCAGCTTCTATCGTCCCCCAGGCAGCATTGCACCCTTTCTGCCATGCACAGACCAACCCTTCCTCCCTCCAGGCGCTGCTTGCCTTGTAGTGGGCCCTGACTGCGCGGGACCCAGGGGCTGCTGTGAGATGCAGGCCAAAAAAATCCTAAGGATCATATACAAAGGGGAATTAGTTAAACAAATCAGAAGGTATGGCTAGAAGAACCCTTACTGCCACTCTACAGCGGCCTGAGGCTTTTGCTTCATAATTACAACTATATTTTTTCCTTTCACACCAAGCTATCCTCTGTCCATAATCTTGGAACCTAATCTTGGCGGCTAGAGGGCCTCTCTCCTTGGGCTCAGGGCCATTCCCTGGCAGTGAATTCAGTTCATCCTGCTAGAAGAGACACTCCAATGTTATTTACAAAGCCCGTGCACCCACTCAATTAGCACATACACACATATACGGTACAGCGAAACCTGCTCAGCAACGCATTGCACGTCCGAGGCCTGGGATTTAAAACCAAACTCTTAAGCACGGGTTGACTGAATCCGAGCAGGAAGAAAATCGTTTTGTGTTCTTGGACTGACAGAAGATGTAGGCTGAAGTTTTGAATAAATGATTTGCTCTGAATCATTTACTCAGCACTACTCGGTACCTCAGAGGACAAGAATGGTTCCTAAACATTTTCTGTGATAAAATATTGAATTGACGCTAATACTGCTTTGTGGGGGAAGCAGTGTGAGGCCGATGCCCACGGTAACATAGCCTGCATGCCCTTGGCATGGCTGCTGGCAGGCTCAGGAGCCCAGTGCTGCCTGGTGGCGTGGCTGCGTCCTCAGCACCGGTGCTGCACCTCAACTCACGGGTGGGTGCCTCTGACAGCCAAAGTGGTCCCTCTGCACAGGCTGCTGCTGGCAGAGTGCTTTCCTGTGAAAAAGCATTGAGTCGGAGTGTTAGTGTGCATTATTTATCTTTTAATAATGCCGTGGCAAAGTTTAGAGGAGTATGGCAATAACTGTAATCACTGAAAGGCACAGGATGTGGGCTTGACAGGCCTACAAGGCCAGTTAAAAACTCTTCTTGAGCATCAAGCCCTGGTTTCAAGCATGAGGTAAAAAAGACTCCTCGTAACTGTGACTAAGCACAAAAGCCAGGAACTTGTGCCTGTGACAGACCTGTGGTGGATTCATGTCAGAGATCAGTGGAATGACATCAACATGCTCCCGTAAGCATGCCACCAGGACGACGTGAGGAAAGCATTTCTGGACATGGAAATGGTGAAAACTGGATTTCACTGGACTCAGTCTGTCAGTCAGTGAGCAGTGAGATTTTCCCCATTGTCTGGTAGAATTAGACACTTGTATGTCACAATATCTGGGAAACAAGGAGGAGGTATGTGCCCCCAGCCCTGGGTGGCTGGGAAGGTCAAGTTGACAGCTGGTGATACCTGGGTGTCATGCTGGTGAGGGGCTGGGAACACAAGTCCTGTGAGGAGGGGGTGAGGGAACTGGGGCTGGAGAAGAGGAGGCTCAGTGCAGACCTTACTGCTCTTTACAACTACCTGAAAGGAAGCTGTTGGGAAGCTAGGGGTTGGCCTCTTTTCACAGTGATAGGACTAGAGGGAATGGCCTCAAGTTGCACCAGGGGATGTTTGGTTTGGAAATGAGGAGACATTTCTCCTCAGAAAGGGCAGTCAAGTATTGGAATGGGTTGCCCAGGGAAGTGGTGGCATCACTGTCCCTGGGGGTGTTCAAGGAAAGGTTGGATGTGGTGTGTAGGGACATGGTTTAGTGGGTGACATTGGTGGTAGAGGCATGGTCGGACCAGATGATCTGGGAGATGATCTTTTCCAGCCTTAACGATTCTATAACATGATGGTGCACTGCAATGTGACAGCACATTTGGCAACCCCTCTCCCCTCATGGCAGGGGCGTGGAACCGGTGATCCTTGAGGTCCCATCCCACCCAAGCTGCTCTGTACATTTTGGCTGGATGAGGCCGGGCCGGACGACCACCTTCATCTGTGCCAGCGGCGATCGGGCCTGATTCTGGAGGGACAAGGCGGGTTGCGGCGCCGGTTCGAGGCCCCAGCCTCCGCCATCTCCCTGCGAGGGGCGCCTGAGGAGCCGGCCGCGAGGGGATGGCGGCGGGCGGGTGTGCCCGCGTGTGCGTGTGTGAGGGGCGGGTGTCTCGGCGTGCGAGGGGCGGCGTGTGCCCGCCGGCGAGTTCGAGGGGCGCTGCGTGTGCCCGGGCTCGCTCCTGCTGCCGGCTCCGGCCCGCCGAGAGGGAGCACCGCGGGCAGCCGGGGCTCTCATCCCGGGGAGGAGGGTCGCAGCCCTGCCCGGCGCCTCCCTCCTCCCCGCCGCCGGGGCGATGCCGCGCCCTCCGTGCCCTGCCTGCCGGCGGCCCCGCGGCTCCGCGCCGCGCCCGGCGGCGTAGCGAGCCCGGCTGGGCAGGGGGGCGGCCATGGGGGCTGCCGCCCCCGCGGCTCTCGGCGCCGAGCGGATTACGAAGGAGCGGCTCGGGGCGGCCCAAGGGCGGCCCGGCATGTAGAGCCTGGCGGAGCGGCGCGGAGGTGAGCGGCACCCCGGGGTGCGGGCGGAGGAGGAGGTGAGGGTGGGGGGGGGGGGGTGGCTGGGTGCTCCCCTGCGGGGGCTGCTCCGCCCGGACTTGCGGAGCCACCTGCCCGGGTCCCCCCCCTTGGGGTTTTGGCCGCCCTGCAGCAGCCGGCACGGCGGGGACCCTGCGAGTTGGTTGATTAATTAAATTAATTCTGTCGTTGGGGCGTGCTCCGTCTTCATGGCGAGACAGCGGGCTGACCTGCCGGCCTGAAACCCCGGGGGTCGTGAGGCGGCTGTGCCCTGCTGCCATGAAATATTTACCTCGTTTGCTGCCCTCAGTCCGCAGCCCGTCGGGTGTCTGGTATAGTTGATGTTAAATTCCCTATCCTTAAAGAAAAAAAAACAAAACACACAGATTTTCAGACTCCTCCTAAGTTCATTTGTTTACTATGGAGCTGTGACTTCAGCGGTCGCTTTGGTATCAAAACATTCTGCTGGTGTGATATTTTTGGTGGCTCTGACACCGGGTTGGTTAGTCATGGTTATGAATATGGTAATACGCCGCGCTGCCATCAAACTCCGCGTCCTTTCGGTAACATGGTTGAACGGGCACGTAGGAAGCCTCGCGGTTCCTCGCCGCCAACTTCCAGCACATCTCCTCCTCGCAACTTTCCTGTGCTACGGTAAAAATGCTGCTCCCGACGGCTGGCCGGGCGGAGGCGAGCCCTAAGTTTGGCGTGAGGTGCGCCTCCTCGCACGCAGGCTTATGCAACGCGGTGCCCGGTGCGGGGAGAAGGAGGGAGATGGCAGGGAAGGTTTGGGGAAAGAGGGTGGCCAGGCAGTGACGGTGCCTGCCTGTGCCTGAAAACCCGAGGAGCGTTGTTCTCTGGTTCTGTGGGCATCCTGGCTGGTCCCGGGCAAGTCTCCGGAGCCTCTTGGTGTTGCTTGCTTTCTCTGTAAAATAATGGCTTGTCCGGTGTTGCTGCTTCTCAGGGCTGTGAAGCTGCTCAGAAGCCCTTGGAAACACTTTTCAGCCAGGAGGTACTGTGTAAATGCAAATTACTACAGCAATACTATTTCAAAAACGCTTTTCAGAAGTTAGATCAGGATCCTTAGGCAGTTTATTGAACCTATGTGGCCAAATACATTTTTGGACAGCTCCAAAGCAGACTAAAGTATTAATCCCCTGTAAAGAGATCTAGGATCCTTTCTCAAGAAAAAAAAAATAAATATCACCCTTAGGTGTCACCAGAGGTGTCACTCCGTGAATATTTGCCCCCCGTTTTCTCTGCATGTAACTTGGTCATTATCAGCTGAAGCAACGCTTTGGTTTTAGGCTGCTGTAGCTGCAGGTGGTGGCTGAAGACATGAAAGAGCTCACCCTGACCACGACATCAGCTGGCCCAGCGTGAGCCTCTGGTCCCCGTGGTTGGGCTTTGCTCATTCACGGGGCTGTGCTTTTATCCTGAGAGATAGCAATGATCTCTACGCTGTCAGCTAAGAGCAAGTCTTCCTAGGCAAGAACTGTGTCTCAGGTTCTACAGCGGGGCACATTTCTAGCATTTAAACAAAACAAAACAAAAAAAGGTCAGGTACTGGCTTTTTTTTTTTTTTTAACTGCGAAAAGAAACTAGATGGAGAAGGACTGGAGTCTAAAACTGACCTCTGATCAGTTTTAATTTGTCTTGCAAGCATATAGAGCATTAACAGAATTTCTTGTTACTGGGATTTTGAGAGAATTCCTTATCATTTGAGGTGCATTGTTTTCACTTCAGCATACTGAAATCTCATTGTTTTTGTAGCATGTTTTTTAAAAGGCATTCTTATTTTTCTTAACCACCTTCTGCTTCTGTAGGATCCCTGAGTAGCTTCTAATCGGAATTGCGTTCGAGGTAATGCAGAATTCTTTGACTAGTTTGCTTTTTGCAAAGATTTATTTTCAGGCAACCTTAAAAAATTCTTAGAATGTCGATTCTGAGGTCTTTTCATGTTGTGGTTTTAATAGACAAGGCACTGTCGGCTGAGTTATGAGTCTTCCTAATAATACGATTAGTCTGTTTTTTTGAGGGATGTCGTTCTTGAAAACATATCTCAGAGGAAAAAAAATTGCAAAAGCTATGCGCAAATAATTTTTTCCTGCAACAGATGGAAGAGCTTGATAATCACCGCTTAAGGGTGACTAAAATTAGTTTGAAACAGAAAAGATTATTCCTACAAGTACAGTAGTATAATTTGTATGAAATGAGCCAAATTCTACTAATTGTTCCACTGGTGTAAATATAGAGTAATATCTTCGCCTGGAGTTTCTCCTTTTTTATAAAGTAACGTAGAACACAGGGGACTGTAATCTGTTGACTTTTTACGTGTTTGTCACAAAGGTGAGTTCTTCCTGAAGCCTGGTGGCAGAACACGACCCAGGATTTTAGCCCCCTGTTCTCATATTTGGAGCAGCGTAATGTTCTCTGACAGAGCCTCCAATTCAAAATTTGCTGTAATACGATTGTGGGGAGAGGGTTGCTGAATGACTCAGATGAATGTAGCTCGGAGTAAACAAACATGTAAATCATTTCTGGCTACAGAGAGAGAAAAGGAAACATGGAAGAGCAGGGAAAAGCCAGCCTCAAGGATGAGGCATTTATCGAGACGTGCTCAGCAAGGACCACCAAGTTCAGCAGGATTCAGCTGTCAAAAATTCAGGACTGGATGTGCAGCAGTCTTATTTATTTCATTTATTTTTGACCTTCAGTAATGAGAGGAACTTGTAGGAAGTGAGCGCAACTGTTAGAGGCACGCAGAGGTTTCCAGCTGTTTGGTTGGGCTGGTAAGTCTGGCACAAAGCTGAGCAGTGGGCATGCTTACGTGGCCCTCACGAGAGCAGGGAACCGTGAACACTGCCTCTCGGAGGGGGAGGATGCCACCACTCACAGACCGGCAGGCTCCACAGCATCCAGTTTGGGAAAAACACAAGCTAGCGAGTGGTTCCTGGAAGTTTCTGAACCCCAACCTAATAACCTTGTTGTGGGTAACCACAGAAGGATGCGGACGCAGCTTGTGGTTCAGATTAAGAAGTACCAGCTTTAAATCAACTTTAGGTTTCTTTGTAACTAGGTGAGTCCCCAGAACAAAATCAGAGCGTGGCAAGGACTATTCTCATTTGTCTTCCCTGCCGAGGGAGATGACCCGCAGGCACAAATCAATTTGACAGAGCATCTGGCCAGCCAGGTCCTCCTCTGAATGCCCAGGGGAGAGCGGTACCACAGGTAGGAGTTGCGGGCAGAGGGAGCTGTCGCTGGGGGAGAAAACTGTAGGCACTGGAAAGCTGGGGTGGGATTTTTATCCCTCTCAGCTGCCTGAGCTGTTACGCTTCAGTGTGTTTTCAGGGTAAGTCAGGTTAATGCTCGTGGGGAAGCGAGAAATGTGCTGGCATCCGGGGGTGAAATGAGGAGAGCCGGGGCTGGTCCCCTTCTGAGCGAGGATCAGTGCCCCAGAGCTCTGCCTCCTGCTTTGGGCACTTCTGGCATCGTCTCACGGGGAGGATGCTGCGTTGCTGTGTTGCTCCAGGTGAAACCTGTGCTCTTCCTGAGGTACAGGCCTGCCTCCGAGAGCAGTGAGGAGTCCTCGGGGTGAAGCGTGGCTGGAGGAACGGCATCTCCTGCAGTGTTTGCTGAAAGATGATGGCTGTGAAGGGGAGGAGCTGGAAGCACAAGGTGTATTTCTGTGTCTGCATAGCAGACCTCCGTCCTCCTTTCTCCATCCTCTCGTTTTCTTTAGAGTCCATCTGGCTGTACACGGCGCTGGTCACAGTGGCCACACTGGGAAACTTGACTTTAGGCAGCAGGACCGAGTGACAAGGCTCCCAGATCAAATGGTTGCTGGTAGGAATGATGGGTGTTCCTGTTGGATCGCTGGACGTGTATTATTATTTATTCTCGGCGCAGTCTCTGGATTCAAGCCAAGAAGCTATTTTGTCCTGATTCCCTGCTCCCTCCACTCAGTCTCTCCCTCTCTTTGTGCGCAGTGAACATGTTCCAGTCAGAACCGAAGCCATTTCCTGGCCCCTTTTGTGTGTCCTGCAGCCCGTTTGCATCCGTAAGCGATGAAATCCGACCCAGTGTTTGGGAAGCGCTGACTTCAGCACCCGGACAGGGTGGGTGATGTTTCCCGTCATGCCCGCTAATTAAATTGTAGCGCGCATTAGTGCAGGGTGCTGCGGGGAGAGAAAGCGTCAGCAGGTTGGAAAAGATGAGACGAGTTCACAAGGAGCAGGGGGTGGACGGGGGAGGCACGGCGGGCTGGGGGCAACCTCTGGCTGCCGGCACTGCCACTCGTCGGAGGCACGGAGGGAAGAGCTACGGGGGACACAGCGGGCACAGGCTGCTTCCCACCACCAGAGAGAGCATCCAGGGATGAAAGGCCCACGGGGCCGACGCGTGCCCCTGCTCTCCTGGTGCTGACAGGCGTAGCTCACTAAAACACAGCAATGCACTTCCTTCCTTCTCAGTAAAACAGGGAGGAAACGGAGCAGATGACATAGCGTTTATTGGGCATTTTGGTAGCAGAAGGATGGCCGGAGTGGAGATTTCAGCTTGCTCTCACAGGTATTAATGGATTAACGTAGGAAGCTGCTAGAATTTCATTGCGAAGCCTTCCTGGCAGAGTACAAAGACACTTGGGGCTCAGGGCTCTGTTTGGGACGAGAGGATGAAATAATTCTATTTTCTCATTCATTCTCTGTGTCCTGCTCAGTCTGGCTTGTTGTGTGCTGTGAAATGGAGGTGCTGATCTCTTCCTTAGCCCGGAGCTGCAGCTAATGGCAGTAGCTGTAATGTGTGCTGGAGTACTTGAAAGTTTCCAGATGGGGAGACCTCCAGGTTTGTAAAATTTCCCTAATGCCCTAAAATCATTATTCGTAGTGGGAATGAGGGGAATAAAGGTTGCCAAGACATCAACTCCTCCTCGCGGACCCTTCATGCCGTTCCCCTAGGAGATCAGGTCAGCTGCAGGGATGTGGGCACTGCACGAACGGGGCTGTGAGGCAGGTCCCCATGGCACAGGCTGCTTCAACGAGAAGCCTCTGCTGCAGCAGAGGGGTTTTTTAACAGGAGAGGAACAATGACATCGGTGAGGGAAGTAGGGCCTGATCTGGGGAGGAGGAAGAGGGCAGGAGAGCCCAGGGAATCTGTGAACACAAGGTGCGAAGTCCCTGCAGTGTATTTAAAGCTACGGTGAAAATCCTTTACCCAGGTCTTTCTTTCCTGTGTGAGACCATCAGGGAATCCTCGTTTGGGAAGAGTAGATGGAGACTCTGAAGAATCCTAAAAATCTTCCCAAGTCTGCTTCTCCTGCAAGACCTTTTCTCTTCATCAAGAAGGCAAAGACTCACCTCCCTCTTGAGAATGTCCCGAGGGCCAAACTGGGAGCTCGCCGTGCCCAGCTGCCCTGCAAGAGAGAACAGGGCTGCCCCATTCCCCAGCGGGTTCCTCGGCGGGGAGAGCAGCTCCCGTGAGGCCCCAGCCCACTGCCAGCTCCTGCTCCCAGCAGGATGCACAGCGGGAGATGGACACAACGGGGCCATGTCGCTGTCCTGAGGGGCACCGAGTCCCTGCTCTGTGCTGGAGATAGCGGGGCACAGCACGGGCCCGGAGCAGAGGATGGCTGCATGGCTGGGAAAAGGGCTTCAGGCTGCTCCGCCTCGAGGTCTGAAACAAGTGTTTGCCTTCAAGTGCACATCGTTGTTGAAAGGCAGAGTGGCATTCCAGCCTGGAGCTGTGTGTTTATAGTGTTAGGGCAAATGTTCTGACACGTCTGTGGGTTTCTGTCGATCCTGAAGGCAAGTTTGAGCTGATGGCTCTGCAGCTCTCCTTGTTCCTCCACCGTGGGCAGGGACCGATGCCGGTGCGCGTGCTGCTAAGGTCACCCGAAGGCTCGATGGCAGGAGCGAGGTGTTGTGGTTTTGCATGCCCAAAATGGCTTCGTTTCCACAGCATCTCCTGCAGCTTTCCCTGCACCCTGTCGGTAACCTAATCAACCAGGCTGAGCAGCTGGTGAGTGGGCGCCTTGCCTGTCAGAGACATGGGTATGAATATCAGCAGTCAACAAGCCATCACGGCAGCTATTGGCACAAAATGGAAGGAGGGAGGGTGGGCACCCCTCCTAAAAATAAACCCATTGCTGTCCACAGAAGCCGCATCAACCCCTGGGCATCTGAAATAGTTTTGGAAGAGAGAGAGAAGTCAGAGAGTGGCTTGGCTGAAGGTCACGCAGGTAGGGTGCTCCAAGGGAGGAGAGGAAGCCGTGTTTTGGAAAGTCTTCCAGCTCCCCTTGCAAGGCTTTGTGCCCGGTCTCCAGGCAAAAATAGCTCACCTGCACTGACCAGAGCTGCGTGGAGTGGGTCAGGTAGTAGGTGTACTGGCAGATCTTTCTGGGTTGTCTTCTGATGCTGCCAGGGGTTTGCACGTGCTCGCGAATGGAACAAATTGGGGGGTTGCTTCCTTCAAAAACAGAGTCCAAAAATCTCACTCCTGTTCAGCCTGCAAACGTAACAGACATCAAGCCCGGAAAGTATGTAATTATCTGTATAGAACTGAACGTGTAGAGAAGCCAAGACCCTGGTATTTAAATCCCTCATCAGAGAGCTGGGGAAAGAAAAGGAGAGGCTGGGATTCAGGCCACCGAGACAAGAGTGGGCCTGGCCTGAAGTCTGCTAGGTCGTATATGAAAGAAAGATCGGATTTGTCAGAGCTATTAACTCGGTTTGGTCCCTGCTCAGACAATGTTTTATTTCAGATGTCCTCTGGACGGCTTGTTTTCGTTCTTTTTTAAGATAGCTGATGGCACCACAGTTCAGCATGAAGTATTTGGGATGTAAAGCAGCAGTAGGGCCGCTGTGACCTTCCCATCCGCGCTCGGATTCATCTTTTTCTCTTACAAAAATCACCTGGAAACAACGCTCCCTCCCCTGTGACACTGACCTGCTCAGAGCGGGCCAGTTTGGGGCTGTTCTGTTTGCTTTTTCGGGATCAGAGCCTTTCTTCTTGTCCTTGCTTTTGCATTCAGAGCTTCCCCTCCGTGACCAGAGGCGCGTATGCGGAGCAGGGACATCTGCCTTCAGCAGCGTGGCAGGCAGCCGGGGAAGGTGACCTCTTCAGAGCATCTTCTGTCCCTCCCAGACGGGGGGTGACACAGCACAAGGGTCCAGCCTGGTCCCTGGCTCTGCCCTCAGGGGCTGTGGAGTTGCAGGTGGCTGGGTAAAAGCTTGGCTTTGCCCTGAGACAGGCTGGCGTGGAGGGATCCGAGCTGTTCCTCCAGACATTGTCACAGCCGTGCGGTTCCTGCAGTCCTGCGACATTGCCCCTTTCGTGGCAGTGCTCCCGTGGAGCCCTTCCTCTGGTTATTCTGCTTGGCTGCAGTCCTTTAGCCCTCAGAGCCGCAGGGCTGTGGTGCTGTCAGAGGATCCTGAGCCTGATGGTTCCTACATCTGAACCAGGGTATGGCCACAGACACCTCCCAGATCTCCGCTGCCATCAGGCGGTTCACGGCAAGTAGGTTATTAGCTGGGTTTGGTGGTTGTCTTTTATGGATAGTTCAGGATCTGATCCCGTCTCCACAAAAGGGTCCTGTGCTGCTGGGCTGTAGCATGCTCCTGTGCTTAAACGTCGATGAGTTACGAAGGGAATGCAGAATTCAGTGGAAACGAAATTAGGCTTTTAGTTTTTGTTTGTTCCTTTAAAACCTCAAGCGTGTTAAATTACCTTAACGCTGTGCCCGCATCGCAGTTGCTGTTTAAATCTAAATCTGCTTTCTGGGTTGAGCCTCTTGGCACGGGGTTGGGGGCGATCAGCAGCAGTGTCAGCACAGCCATGGAAACTGAAGCTCAGCAGCACCCATGGTCATGCAAGATCCAGAAGCAGAAGCTGCATCTTGTTGGTTTCTTGATGCCACGCTGCACAAAGCTGTCACTGAGCTTGGTTTAGTAATTCAGAAGCAAAAGCACAGTTTGCTACCACTGGTGTGGTTACACGAGGGAAAAACCAACACGCTGCTTAGATTTTGTAATGGGTAGATTCCCATTTTAATCATCTTTTATAGCCCCAACATATCCAGCACGCCTTTGAGTGCTGAGCGGGGACTCAAGCCGTATAGAAGCACAAAGCTCAGCCCGCTTCCCTCAGCAGCCGTGCAGTTGTATGTGCCCGCATCGTGGTGACACCAACAGCTTAAACTCAATATTCAACGTGTGTCCGGAGCTAAAACGGGACTGGCAGCTGGGAAGGTAGGAACACGCAGTAGGATGTTAATGAGATGGTTACAGAGCCCTCTGAGATGGAGAATTCGAGCAAGAGACTTTGGAGAAGAAGCTCTCCACCTCTGTCTTGCTGGCTGGTGTGGAACGGATGGAGCTGGGGGCCAGGCTTTTTTCCCCATTACGTAGATCTTGGTCTTATCGCTGCTAAGGTCAGCCCAAAGCAGGGGTAAATGGCTCTGAATTCTAATCTGTAAGTATGAAAAGCGAAAATAATACCAGCAGGGCTTCTCTTCAGTGGAAGTAAAGCCTTTTATAGGAAAGATCATTTATAAATATCATGGGAAACTGCTGATATTCAAAAGTACTGGTTTGTTTCCAAATTAACCAACACATAAGTAGAGCTACTCTTTTCTCATTTAAATTCATTCATTTTTTATCTTGGTTTGGATCCAGAGGCCTCATCTACTGTTCCTCATCCAACACTCCTGCTGAATCCATATGGATCAATTATCATTAGCAAGACATCAGGTGGGTCCTAAGCAGAACCTCTTGTGCCTGAAAAATGAACCTGGAAGCAGCCTCCGCGGGCTGCAAAGTGCTTCCCGCCTGCACGGGCTGCCTCTGGGCACCGGGGATGCTGGAGGCACCGGGAGGGGTTTGAAACCCAAAGGATTTTTAATTTGACCATCTCCGTTCTCACAAAGGTCTGGAGAAGGACTGCACTTCGCATGAGTCCGTGGGAAGTGGTGAGCTCCACAAAGACAGGGACTGTTCTGGTGGGAACCCCGTCCCCTATTCGTGTTATCCCAGCCCAGTGGGTATCTGTAGCACTGCTCGCAGGGCCTTTCATGCCTGGGCAGCTGCTCAAACCTTATGAGACAGAGCAGCGTCGACGTAGCCCACAGGAGATGCTAGAACGCGATGCCAGCAGGTTGCTTACAGAACCCTGCTTGTATTTATTACAGCCAGCGATATGCAGCATGGCCTGAACAGCCTTCTTCACCCTCCTGGGCAGGGTCAGTGTTGGCAGAGCCCCCTCCAGTGCTGCCTGGCACCAGCTCACCCTATTTCTGCATACAGGTATGTGACGTGCCAGGAGACTGCTGCAGCCTTGTGCCTTTTGTGGTCCTAAAGCTGCACGCATCCAAGCCCAGTGACACATGCGTAGGGATGTACTCCTCAGCTGGCGCTTGTTCTCCTCTCTTGCTTTTTTTTTGGGGGGTTGCTGAGCCCAGAAGTGAGAGTGACAATAGGCTGACTCAAAGCGTAGCAGGTTTGGGGCTGGGAGCTGCAGAAGTTATATAACAGCATGTGACAGACGACACCGGTGGTACATGAAACAAGAAGCAAAGTGTGGAGATCCTTTGATGTGCTACCAAAGCTTTGCAGCACCTTCCCTGCTGAGTTAGAGGAGAGCTTTAATTTGGTGAGTCTAGTCAGTGGCATCGGCCCAGTGTTACGGAGCAGGAAGGAGGCCAGAACAGTGGCTTTTCTTCTCGGTTTGACTTGTGCGATTAGGAATTATGGCACCGAAATCAGCAAGGCAAGTGAATCTGCATAAGCAGAATGAGATCCTGAGTGCGTAAGAGGCATTTGAAACAATTTAGCCCTGCGTTGGCTGAAGTAATGTGAAGAAAGAGCATAGTAAATGAATAACTAACACCAGAAAGGGGAAAAGAAAAGGAAGTTAAAAGATGGGAGAGCTCTAAGTGTGTCGCTGCTCTAGGATGATATATATATGTGTACGCAGACTGTTAGTTAGGAGATGGTTACTTGAAATCTCAAAGTCAGCTTCTCACTTTCTGGCCGTTCTTTGTTAGAGCCCAATATCAAGAAGGCACTCTTAAAACACATTTATTCAGCCAGTCACGCAGGAGCTACACCGCAACGCTGTTTCCAGAACCTGGGTCTTTTTGTTCAACTTAATGAAAAGTAATAACGTAGGAGATGCCATTTCTGTGGTATTAACGATCTATATTCATCTCCTGTACCTTAATGCTGGTTTGTTGTCTTTGCAGTGCTCCCAGCAGGCTGCCAGCAGGCCGTGAGGTTTTGTCCCGCATTTTATGTGTGATTTTTCCCAAGGGCAGTATTTTCGCCGGGACGTTTTCGGTTGCAGTGCTGCAGTTGCTTACATTGCTTGCTTAGACTTCCCCGTGCACCCTAAGGATTTGCAGTCCTGTGCTAATGTAATACATAAAGCAGGAGTCACCTTGACTTCACATTTGTCAGCTTATGCAAGTGCTAACCTTTTACTGCACTGCAACAGAAATGTCATTGCCGTTCAGCCTCGAGATGACAAACAAACAGCTTCCTTGGCAGTAATGGATTTAGGAGGCTGCCTGGCTCGCTGCTGGTGCGGTGGGTTTGGGAGCATAGCTCGTGTGAAATACTACACAAACCAGAGTGTGTGATCTTGGCGTTTCCCTAGGGGGAGATGGTGTTTGTTTGTTTGAGTGCTTTCACCTTTTCCAGGCTTTAAGGAGGGCGTATTTGAAGTATGCTGAACGTTTCGTGCCAGCTTTCAACTCACTGCCTGCGCGTGGCGTTGTCTGGTGCAGCGCTGGAGCTTGGTTTGGGGCAGCTTGAACTGTAGCATCCCCGGCAGGGAGGCAGCATCCCGAGGGCTGTCGTCGCCCTGCCTTTGCTCTTAGAGAAAGTTGAAGTCCGGAGCCCGAGTGGAGAAACACATGGATAGCGATTGACTTTTTCAACCTGAAATGTCAGCCAAGCAGCATTTTTGGAAGCAGTACAGCCAGCGATAGGCACTGGGTAGCCTGGGCCATCCTGCACAGGATCTGTGAGGAGACTCAGCAGCTTAGCCTGCCTGAGATGCAGGGGAATTACCGGAGGAATCCAGCTTCTTCCACCCAGACCACTCGCTGCTGTACCTCCTCCTGATGGCAGTGCAAGGTATCTGGGTAAAATCAGCAGGGATTGGAGCTGGGGTGAGTGTTAGCATGACACTTGGGGCAGGTTTGGGGGCTTCAGAGGGTGTTGCACTAGCTGATTGGGACACTGGGGGTGTTATCTGAGCGCAGTCAGAGCGAGCTGGGTGCTGCTGCCACTGAAAGCACCATGGCAAACTCAAAGCACAGGTAAAAGGGAAACTGGGCAATAATCCTCACAGAAAACAACAACAACAAAAAAAACAACACACAACCTCAAGACCCAGATATGCCCTTAGTAAAACATTTGATTTTGCCCTGGGAAATAAGTCATCCGTGACTGAGTGAGGGTGGACTGTTCTGTGACACGTCGGGGATGAAAGAAAATCCAGCAGGCTAGAAGGAAGAAGAAGGGGTAGAAAATCATCTGCAACTTGGAATCCCTCCAAATTACAGGCTCCATTAAAAAAACAAACAAGCAAACAAACAAAAAATAAACGGAGTCTCAAGGCCTGGCCGTACGCAGGAGCGTACGGGCAGGAGGCAAGTAGGGATCGTGGGGGCAAAGGGAGCGATGTGTGACTTTGTGCAAGGGACAGCAACGAGCAGTGCGTTGAATTATTTTACTTTTGGAGCACAAGCAGGGCAGAGGGAGGAGCTGCAGTCACCGTGATGGTTGAGTAGAGCCCAGGGCTCACAACCCCTTCGTCCTTTGTCCTTTCTGTGGAAATGTGAGGGCAACCAGAAGGGAAGAAACAGTCGGTGTATGCGGGTAGCTCATTTCTGAGAAGCCCAGGAGGGCTTGTTTTCATAGGAGGGGACGCTTACTGAGCCGACGTGGGGTGTGTTAACCCCAGAAGAATCCGAGCATGTCTTTCAAAGGACAGGAGAATCCTGAGTGGACGGGATCAAGCTGACGTTTAAGAGATGCACCAGTTCTCCCTCCAGCTGAAACATCCCCCTCGCAAGGAGAAAAGCTCACCAAGAAGCGTTCTTGCCCTCGGAGCTGTACGAGGACCATTTTCTGTGCTTGGAAGGCCGTTTGGCTCGGTTTCTGCAGGCATCTGTTCTGTCTGGAGACACTGGCTGCGGTTCTCAGAGGTGTTTGCTTGCTGGTGGTAAGGTCTGCGCTATGGTGTTCTCAGCAGAATTCTTCTGAGCTCGGAAAATAAGCCTGGAAAGAAGGAACCAGACCTGCTGGGCCAAAGGTACACAAACAAGAAAGCAAATAGCAAGTAACTGGCCTCGAGCACTTCAGACAAAATTGGAAAGAACTCCTCACTGACAGCCAAATCCAGCTAAAAAAAGAGAATGCGAGGGCTCCTCGGAGTGCTGGAGGGCACAGGAAAATCAGCGCCGAGTCTGGCTTCCCACCTGAGAGCTGCGCTTTGCAAACGGATTCAGTGGGCAGGGGATGAAAATCTCAGGAACAGGGACTGAAGAAGCTGAGGAAGGATGCCCAGGCTAGACGTACCGTAATGTTAAACAAAATGATTCTGGTCTGGCGTGGCATCTCAGGACACAGGGCTTAGGAAACGTGTCGCCTTGGTGTGCTGCAAAGAATTTGGCATTGGTTTATCGGCGTAAAAATTGCATGCTTTTATTTATTTTTGTGTGCCTGCGCTGGCTGAAACTAGCTCCTAAACACAAAATCGTCCCTCTATGGTAGTTATAAAAGTGGACCTGAATAATGAAGAAGTTACTGAGAATATTGTGGACCTGAATACGTTTGGTGAAGCGGTGTTAAGTTATGTGTGTAACGAAGCCAAGAGGGATGCACAGTCGTTCTGAAGAGTAGATTAAGATTGAGATTCTTGTCATTGTCATCAAGCAAATACCAATCAGGCAGTCCATCCAGGAACAATTCAGAATTTGAGGAAGGTCTGAACTTTCCCAGAATGATTCATGTAACATATCATGTCTTGCATAGATACTCCTTTTTTCGGTCATTTTTGCTCTACTGTTACAAGAATTTGGTTGTGGGTGATAAAATTTAATGGATGGTGTTCAAGAATGCTAACAGCCAGTAGATGAACAAAAAAAAAAGTGCAAAATAGGATTGTTACTAACCATAAAGCTTGAAATTAGAGGACTGTATGTGGTCATTAGGCCCATGCCCTTTGAAAATGTAAGTGAAAAATTCCCCAGGTCTTCATTTAATATCTTTGCCGGGTGTTTGTTAGACAAGCTGGGTTTAGCCTTTTGGATCTGTTTTTTAATCAGACGCTTTATCTGCTTTATGTGTCTGGGAAGAACAGTGCTGACGGTATCTCGAAAATGAGAGCAGTGCAGTGAGAAAGTTACTGAAGGTGGGAGGAAGGGGAAAAAAGATGAATTTTAGAAACCAAATGCATTCCTGTTACAGCAAATGAGACCAGGGCCTCGTAGTGTCCTTGTTTGTAGCCCCCAGTGACGCCGTTTGCTCTAAAACCAAATGAGAGAAGCAGACAGAAGCGCAGATCTGAAAAATTATTTGCCCAAAGGTGCCAGCAAGGCAGTGGAAAAATCCCCAGCTTCTCATGTCACCGGGATGTGGCTGTCTGACAGATCAAATTCTGCAGCTAAAACTCCCTGCTAGAATCCTGATTGTGTTTCAGCCCTGAGAAACTGTCACCTCAAGGATTTTCCCCTTGCCTTTTGTTGCCACACTCGATGGAGTAGGCTTTGTGACAGCCAGACCTGATTGTGGTGGAAACTGCCAGACCTGCCGCACAACTGACAGGAGAAGTAAAAGTCGGAGCAGGGCCGGGGACTGATCTCATTGCCCACGCTGTAATTCTGCTTGTTTTGCCTTAGACCTGGCGAGGAGCTCGGCTGGCGCAGTCGTGCTGATGCTGCAGATCCCAGAGGTCGTCCCCAGCCCTCCTGACAGCTTTGAAGGTTTGCAGAAAGCCACGGCGCAGGTAGCGAGGCGGTGGGGATCTCGGCCTGATGCTCGCTCTCCAGTCAGTGTCAGAAGAGCAGCTCCTCTGGAAATAGCTCTCCGAGGTGAGGACTGCGTTTTGAGTGCTGGGTTCCCAGCAGGAGGTAGTTCGGCGTCCTGGGCTGGGGTCAGGCTGAGCAAGCAGGAGGTGGAAGTGCCTCACAGGTCTCTGTTCGTAAAGCTAACACGTTACACGAAATGGCATCTGAGTGACACCCGACAGCTGCAGCGTGTGCATCTCCAGCAGTTTTAAGTGTTTCCTAAATTCCCTGGCTGTGGGTTTTCTCTGTTTCAGGGAGCACCCTGGGCCTGGTGCCCTTTCTGTATGCTTTGTGTACGCCTGAGGCTCGGTGATGCAGCCTCATCTCGGTGGGGCAAAATACGTGAGGGTGTCTTCAAACACCACCCTGGCACAGAAATGGAAAGGGCAAAGAATGAAAAGCTGGGGCTTTCCATCCTGTCTCTTGTATCAGGAGAGAAACTGCACCTTTCTGCAAAGTTTTCTCTTCTTCCCTTTCCAAAGAAGGGAAGAAAGCAAGAGGAAGCCAAAAGAAAGCGAGGACTCGAGAGAACAGTGCCTGAGCATGGGGGTGATGTGATGATCATTTCTGTTCTGCAGGGAGCCCCAGCCAGAACCGCGGGTCAGCGAGGATTTGCAGGGTGAGGGCCCTTATGCTGAGGGCTGTAAAGGAAAGGGGAAAAATTTTGAAAACAGTGCAGGCTGCTAATATGGGTACTGTTTGCATTTCTGTCTGTAGCTGAAGTTATGGCTGTGCAGAAATGAAGTTGTGTAGGGTGTAACACACTTGTCCAGCTGATTTGAGGCTCTGAGTGGCAGTAAGAGAGGTGTCTGGAGGTAGAGAAGCTTCAGCAGGCTTTGGCTTAAAGTGGACATGTATGGAAATATGTCCTCTGCCAGAAGTGGTGTTAAACTGGGAGTTTTATTTGCTCCAGTCAAAGGGATCCTCTCAGGCTACGTGTGAACAAGGGTGTATGGGATCTAGCCGGCATGATTTGATGGACTTACAGAGCCGTTTTCATGGAGAGCACCCAGTAATTGCTTCTGCGCTCTGTTGACTGAGTGATAACACCCCGGTAGGTTTATAAATAGCAGAGCAGGCGATCCCTGAAGCGTGGGGGTGTGAGGGGGGTGTGAGCCAGTGTGCAGAGCACCACCGCTGCCCTGCCCTGCCCGGTGCCACAGCACAGCACAGCGACGTCCCGTGCTGCACAGGCTGTGCTGGTTGCTTCCAGCTAGGAAAGGGCTCGCAGGAAAGGTGGTGCCGTGGCCTGCAGAGGAGGCCTGCCCTGCCCAAATCAAGCAGCCCATGAGCTCCAAAGCCCCAGGTCTCCCCTCTCTGCCCCACACCTCAGATCTAATGGTAATGAGATTTTTAAACCTGGAATTTGGGACAATTTCTGTCTGGTTTCTGCATCAATGAAGTTCACTCTGTGACTCACACTCTTTATTTCACACCCTAGAGGCTAGAAACTTTTTTTCTTCTTTTTTATTTTTTTTAAAGACGACATTCTCTTGTAATTATTGAACTCCCAAAGCTCAGGGCTGAAAATAAACCCCAGAAAATGTGGCTAGACTCCCAAGGAAGTGCCAAACACGGCATGACTGTGATCTAGCGTAGTCTACTCGTGTAGACTGTGAACAGTTCGGAAGATCCCGCAACCCTGGGGAAACCTGCTCTCTTGGGGTGGAATAACTCCTTGATATGCTGGTAGGAGTGATGCTGTTTACATGGCCTTCTCGAGGCCTGCTTGGCCCTGACTGCATGCTCTGGTTTATCCTCAATCTGAGTCTTAATGCCAAAACACTTCCTTTCAGAGTCAGTTTACAGAAAGTGCGTTGCTGCTCCATTGGCAGAGATCAGTATCTTGAAAGCCATCTGTACTGCAAGAAACAATACTATCTTGTCAGGGAGATGGTGAGAACGATAGCCTACGTGTTGCATGTCTGTGATTTAGCAGCTCTGTGTAGACATCCAGGAAAGGCAGGCACATGAAAAGCACAGTAAAAGGTGCATCGGGAACGCACATACAGGAAGATAAACCAGGAAGCCACAAACAAAGGTATTCTGCAACCAGATGTCGCTTGGGTAAATTAAGCAATTAGTCACCTTTCTTCTTTGCAGGTTCAGTGCTCGCTGTTCCTTTCATGTACAATAAATCACAATTTTGATGTATGTCTACCATGACTCTGACCTACATTTTATGTGGAAGCCAGGAAAACAGAAACCAGTTCTGCAAAGCAGTGTTCAGAGAAAGTAGAGGAGCAGTGCATCGAAATCGTAGGTGCATGGGGAGGAGAGACCACAGCTAGTGGTTCGTAGGGCCCATGCAGTGTTTATCCTCCAGAAGCAGACCTCTCTTTGCCAGTATGACCTGGCAGAGTGACCTGAGAGGTAGGTGCCCAAAGGACGGGAAGGGGACAGAGAACTGCGGTACCCCGGTAACTCGCCGGTTACAAGCAGTAGCTGCAAGAGAGTGGGAGCAAGGAGCCTTTACAGAGCCTTGGAGGGGAGAGGAGATCAATATCGAGAGAGGAAAAGAAAACTGGTAGAGGCAGTTGTGGTAATTACCACTACAGGGATGATTTTCATTAACCTCCAAGATCTTCCTCTCCGTGGAGATCAGACAGAAAAGGGGGAAGTGCAGCCGTGTCAGATGGGATGCAGGAGGGAGGGGGAAGAAGAGAGAGGACAGGACATCCTCTCAAGAGCCTGGGAGAAAAAAAGTAACACCCTGGACCAGTCTGTAAATCCAACAGTGAAGACAGACCCAGGAGCAAGGTATTTGTTCACTGTTTTCTTTTTTAAGTTTGCAAAACATTAATATTTTAAATACTTTATTCTTCATTAGCATAATTAAGAATACACAAGCCTAAACTCACTGAAAACAGAATTAACAAATTAGCAGGTGCAGGGATTTGGAAGCAAGAGGTTTGGGAAAACAGAGCTTGCAAATGTCGGCATTAAGTAGAGCAGTGAAATCGTGCCAAGCCTTATTTATGGATTTGTGCATTTCCTTTGCATAGCCCCACTCCTGCAGCCAGAGGAATACAGCTCAATTTAAACATGAACCCCCTGCAGTTATACTGTAGCTGAGCCTAAAACTGAGAGCATACAAAATAAATCTCTTCTGAAGAAAAACTGACGAGCCTCACCTCAGATGTCTTTTGAAAGCCGAGATATCTTGGATGAACACTTAGCTGAAAAGGGAAGCAAACTGCAAAATGAAATCCAAAAGAAAATGGGAGAAAATTTCAGAAGAGTATCTCGAAGAAAGAAAATACAAAAGGAGCAGCAACAGCCTTAAGTTACACTGCAGACGAGAACCTGGGGAGGAAGCAAAAGACATCCTGTGCCCGTATGAGAAGTTCCCCTTAGGAAGACCAGGGGCTGATTTCCAAGCTAATGCCTGACAGATTTTGCAGCATGTGACACAGCCACCCTGTGGAATATTTAAAATCCGGTATTTCTCCAGCAAGGTGAGACGTTCCCAGTTTTTATCATTGCCTCCTGTGCAGCCTTTCAGGGGGACAGAACTGTCCCCAGGAGGGCATGAGCCATGGGAGTGAGAAGTCCCTGCCGTTGGGCTTCTGAGTGACTGGGCAGAGACTGGAAAAGGCTGCGAGAAGCCTTCCAACTGCGAGATCATGGGTCAGGAGTCATCTGCACCTCAGGCTTGTGCCCAAGGAAGGGAGACTGCAGTATTCCTGTTAAGCAGAGCCTCTGCCTGTCAGGTGAGGAGCAGGTGTGGGCAGAGGGCAACAACAGGGCACGGGGAGAGCATTTCACATCGCCCTAAAGGGGCTCGGTGACTCAGCTCTCCTGGAGGCAGTCAGACTCCAGGTTGCTCTGACATTGTGCTGTGTCTCGGTAGATGCTGAAGGATCTGTTGCACATCTAAAGCTACACCTGTGCGTGTGTGTCCGTGTATTTCTGGGCAGTTCTGGCCAATTGTATCTTGTTTTTGTGGATGGTGCAAGTCCCTTGATTTCATTTTTCTGCAGATTTCTCATCCGTACAATGAGAGGATGAGGTCTTTCTGTCCTTCAGAAAGTACTTCCAGATCTGTGCCTGAAAAGCCCTGTAAGAACTGGGTGTTGTTATTGTTGGTAGCCAAAGGGCACAGTGTCAGTAGGCAAAGATTAAGAAATAACGTGGTTACTGCTGCAAATCCCTGACCCAAATCTCTGACTTTACAAGAATGGTCTGGCGGTTGAATAGGCAAGTTTTATGCTGGCGATGTTATTCAGGAACTTTATTAGGGCATTAATAGAAGCAAATCTGTGTCCTATGCATTTCTTTACTTAGAAGCAGTGTAGCAGTGTTACTCCTCTTCCGTGCTGGTTTACATCTGTGCAGCATTTATTTGTGTCTTTTAAATTCTCCTGCTTGATTCTCTTGAGAACAACATTTCTCCATTTCCCTTTCCTTGGAACTGGGCAACACTGATGTGAGAAAGGAGCGTGTGATGCTTCTGTGGAAGCCTCTTCCTTCCGAGAAGCTCCGGTCTGCTTTGAACAGCAAAATTAGGAACAAAAGTGAGCCAGAAGCAGAGCCAGTTACCACTGCCCCGTGAGGCAGGAGACTGTCAGCAGAGGGGGCTGCAGGGGGCGGCTGAATTTATACACGGGTGCCAATGCAAACGCTTCCAGCAGGGCTTCTTGAGAAATGGTAGCTGATAACTGCTAATAAATCCACCCATTACTGAGACGAGAAACAGAGCCTACCCAGCTGTCACTGTTAGTTGTTTATAGCTCGCTGCAACTGCCCTTTCCTCGTCCCGACAACTGTGCCGTAATCTTGTATTTCCCTTCAGCGGGTGGGCGGTTTACTTGCACTTTCAGCTAGGCTGAGGCAGGTCTAACAGTCCCTGCTGCCACCAGCTCTCCTAGAGACGATGCTCAGAGATTATCGTGTTGATTGAAGAAATGATTACAATGCTCATTGAGCACGAGTGTGAACGGGGTGGGGGGAATCTCTTCCCCAATAGCTGCAGCAGCTAGAGATTACAAGCAGCAGGCGCAGAAACGGTGGACACAGAGCACGGAGCTGATAATGATGCCACGCCACATTAGTGCTGCATTAGCAGATAAGACAAGGGGGCGGCTTGCTTGACAGTATTTCTCAGTTCACTTGACATCTCTTTTCTGTTTTTAGATGGTGGAAAATGGCCGATCTCAAAAGAGTAGGGGAGAGAGCAGTGACGTCAGGCAAAATAAGCTTTGCATTTTGTCTGCCTTTGCAAAGATACACACTGAATATATTCCAGGGCATTTGTTTTGTAGTGCCTCACAGTACACGTGTATGTATTCGCACCCGTGTCGTGGCTGTGTGGAAAGAAGTGGGAGAACTACAGATTGTAAGTACTTCATTGCTGTAGTAGCTGAAAGCACATACAGGAGCCATCCCATCCCCAGGGTGTCGTTTTAGTAGCCCAGACTGATTTTTGTTTAGGAAACACTGAAATACTGCAGGGATGGGTCAGCACTCTCCCACTTCCCCTGCCTCACAGATAGGAGCTTTGCAGCTGGGCTTCACACAAGGTTTTTTTCTGACATCCTTTCCATTACACTGTGCTGGAAGCTGTGTCTTGCTTTCAGGACGGATGTAACCAAGTCTGGGCTACCGAGACCCTGCAAAGATCTTGCTGGCGGAGCAGGAGGTGGGTGGGATTGTGGCATCCCCTGAGCCTGGGGATGACTGCTGCTCCTTGTTCTACATAGCTACTTAGGCTATGTGCTGACCAGCCAGGCAAGGAGGAGATGTCCTGTTTATTATTGTCCTGAGACCACTGGAAGTGGCTTGCTCCCATGCTGTGATGGATCCTGGTCAAGTGAACATACCTAGGGCTTGTCCAGGTTGATGTGAAATGCTGCAACAATTGGGTGCAACTAGACTGAGACAGGCATGAATGTGGGCACTAATATAGCTACTGGAAGCTGTAATGCCAACTGGGGGCTTCCCAATAGCATTTTTCTGGTGACTTTCACCCTTGAATGACACCAGTATCTCCTGCTCGTGTGAGAGGCCTTGAGAGTCATGTGCAAACAGAGGAGTAGGAACAGAAATACGCCGAGCTGAGCCAGGCAAGTGCAAAGCATTTTCCTCCATGGCAAAGCAGAGAGAAGTGTTTTTCTCAGGCACTGTTAAAACTCAGAGCGTTACTCATTTGGATGAATTAAGCAGCCTGCCCACAAAATGTAGGGAGTGTGTATGTTCTGAATCGTTGTTACTCCGTGTAGTTTAAAATGCAGTTAAAGTACACGGAAATACACATTTAAGAAGCTTCCCGTTGAGGAAATACAAGCTTTTTTTAAGTCACCGAGGTACAAAACTTAAGTCTCTGAGCGGTGCTGCTTTGAAATAGGGATCTGCTGAAGAGAACATCCAGCTCAGCGGGCAGCGTAGAGAACAGGGAACCTTTGGGGCCAGGGGGAGAAGAGTTTCTGGGTTGCTGCAGGTGATCATCGCTAGCGGTGAATCAGTGGTGGCCTGCTGCAGCACCCCAGAAAAAAGCTTTATGTTCTTGTCCCCAGCATTATGAAGTGCGGAAGCAGTAGGTTCAGTAGAGGAGCCCAGCAAGAACAGCAAAACGTGTAATGGTCTTGAAAAGAAAGGCAAGGAGAATCAGAACCTTTGGCTTTCCAAATGTGCGGGTTTATCATGAACTTCTCTGCGGTCAGGTGAATTCGGATGTGAAAAAGGGCTATCACGCTGGCAAACCTGTCAGTTTTGTTTCCAGCCACAGCAGTTAGACAGAACAAATGCAAGAGTCTTTTCCTACACATTTTCCATATGTACTTCTGCAGACATGTATAGCAATGGCACTCTTCCTTCTCTCAAAAATTAAATCTTCCTTCTCTGCCCTGTTACATGCTGGGATTAGGATTTAGGGCTTAAGCACGTGTGGTAGGGTGTCTTGGGTTGTTGTTTTCCTTTGAAATACGTAGAGCTGTGCTCCTCTGCTTGAGAAGGCAAAGTCAAACCAAGTGCTTTGCACATGGAAGAGTTAGCAATGCTCCTTACTTTCTGGGCTAGTTTGCCTTGAAGGGTTGTGCTGGCTCTCAGAAAGGCTGCGTACGGCAGGGAGAGCTTTTCATCCAGGAGAGATTTCAGCCATGCCAAGATTCCCATCCTCCAGCAGGAGGTAGCTGTGTAGATGTCATGGACTGACCGGATTTAGCACCCTATTGCCAGAAGATTGAGAATTGAGTTTGATTTCTAAGTTTTAGTTTAGACCACTGACTGCTTAAAGAAGAGCAGGTGCTTTCATGAGCCCAGCGGTATCTCCAGGCGTACTACATGCACGGTATCTTTTGTGCTGGTATTTTTATGCATACACATATATATATACACGTATCTACACATACCCATATGCGGTTGGTTGTGACTCATTGATTGATTATGCAGCGGAAGAGAATTATACCAAGGAGTTGGCCTTTCCAAATCAAACATATATATCTGATAATTGTCACCCTCCCCAGGAAGATCAGAATCGCAGCTGGGACTTGAGTCAAATTACGACATTTTGAGTTACTGGCAAAGAATTTTCTTTTGGCTTCTGTAAATCTATAATCTGAAGTTTGAGGTTCTCTTCTACAAACGCTTCTCAGATTAGAAGGTTACATGCAGTACCCCAGTGACTGAATTTATTCTTAACTACGCCTTAAGTGATGATGAGCGAAAGATGTTCTACGAAGGATTTTTCTACTCATCTTCTAAGGACACAGCCACCTATGTGAATCATGAACAACTGCAGCCTTGCATTTTTATCACTCACTCTATTAGTGCTCTCCCTTTCACTCAGCTTGGGCAGTGAAACTAGATTACTCATCTTGAATTTTATTAGCTGTCAGTTTCTCATTTTCATGTTGTACTGCAATGCTGCAAGATTTGGAAAGCACTTATTCCAGGAGAATGATATATCTTATGTAACTTACGAGCTGAATATAAACTTTCTGAGCTCATAGAGCTTTTGCTGAAGGAAACTTACGCCACTGTATTCACCAGAAGGTCATTGCATTTTTATAATTTTCAAAATTTTCTGAGGTTGTACATTGATGTGTTCGGCAGTGGCTCTTTTTGCATTTAGCAGCATCAGGAAAAATTCCTTGCTTCTGACCGGAGAGGTGGTGGTGTGATACAGAGATGTCATGAGAGGCAGCGAGATTTAGACCTGCAATCTGGTCCCCACTGAGCTCCATGGAAAAAGCTATTTTCTGGGAGAAGAGGGTATCTTTTGCAGGAGAAAAGGAATTGCAGAATGTTACAAAGTAAGTTTTATTTCCTCAGACTGTAGGAGGTATAAGCTCAGTCAGGCATTGTTAGTAAATAAGATCTAGAGCACTTAAAAGAAGGATTCAATCACAAATTCAATTGGTCCATTAACTAAATGTAATATTATTTACCTAAGTGGCCCTTCTGGACTATTTCATAACTCAGGTTTATAACCTTTTTTAAAAAAGATCAATATTACTGAGTGCATAGTCCCCTGAGCATGATGGAAGAGTCAGGCCATTTTAGCAGCTATGGTCTGTGATCTCCTGAGCTGAAGGTCCAGATGAGAAATGCAAAATGAGAAAAACACTCTCCTGGAAATAGTAAAAAGAAGAAATAGCCTCGGAGAGAAGGATGGAGAGGAGCAGCGAGGTGAGATGTGTTGCAAGAGATCAGCCCTTTTATTGGGCTCATGCAGCTAGAGCATAGAGGCAGGCTCTCCAGCGCACAGAAACCCTCCTGCAAATCTGAGAGAGAAGCTGTAGTGACATTTAAAGCCACACACACGGGTTTGCCAACATGTGTCAGAGCGAATCTCCAGTGGGAGGGAGCAACCGACCGCTCTATTTGCGACTTGGCAGATGGGCTGTTTTGTTGTCTGCTCTAATGTGTGATGTGAGCTGGCTGCTCACGCTGAGCCCCGTCAAGTGGGAAAGGTGGCTCTCGTCTATCGACCCCGCGCCCATGATCCAGTGGTTGATTTGCTCCTGTCAGCTGGGAGCAACGAGCTCCTGCACCTCAATTCAGCGCCCCGACAAATCGCTGCTGGGAGGCTCGGCAATCGGGAGCAGTGGCACTTTTCCACATCTTTGACCAGCGTCGTGAAAAGTCAAATGATCAAAGCAAATAAAAGCCAGGAAGGAGCTGTTTCATGGCTGCGCTGCTGTTAACTGGTGGGGCGCTGGCTCCCACCATTTCAGCTCTTCTCCTCCCCTTCCATACAGGTCATCCCCATCGCTGCGAGACCAGGAGGCACGTGGCTGTGCTTTGTGTCAAGTGGGGAAGAAAGGAGGGCTCCTGACAGGTCCTAAAAAAAGAAATAAATCGTACTGAAACCTCATGAAATTTTCAGTGGCAAAAGGCAATGCTGCTGAGAGACCTTTGCCTGTCTGTCCTCATTAAGCATGTCTCTAACTAATGGCTACTGTTGGGTGCTGCTCCCTGGCTTTCCTTTCCCCCTGCCTCTCACACAGGGCTCAGGCTGCTCTTCCCTGTGCTGCCACACATCACTCTGAACCGCGTGCAGTTTTCATGATGTGCTCTCTTACAAGACATATCAGAGAGGAAAAGCAATTTTTGTTCTTTCCCCTGCCTTCCGTGGTGCCGATGCGATCTCTGGTTCACCTGGGCACGGCACATCCATTTGATGAATTAAATTGATCGGTCAGTGTCAAGTTGTGATCTGGGGCAGGAGGCCCGTGGGGACGTGGAGGACAGCGCAGGGTTGACCGAAGGTTTTGTATAGATGGTGACATGCGAAGCTGCTTTTAGTTTTCAGTGAAAGCCACTGTTTTCAGCCCTTGACTGCAGTAAAACCGTTCCCTTGTGCTCATAACGTGACCACTCTGAGGGTGCAGTCCAAAAGCAGGTGGCAGGCGATCCCTCAAGCCCCGGTGCCGTTTCTCTGGTGCCATTTCTCTCTTCCAAGACAGAAACGTGTCCCCGCTGACACAGGGTATAGCTGCGTCTGACCCGAGTCTTTGACAATGCAGAGCAATTTTTGCAGGGACAGGAAACCCATTTTGTGTTATTAGACAAATACGGCTGGAAACCTTCCTTCTCCAAAGCAGACGAGGTGTTTTGCCAGGTGTGGCAGCTTTTCAAGTGGCTGCAACTCTCAGTTCTCTGCCAGGCAACATACAAGCGGTGTCAGACTGAAACGGCTTCAAGGTTTGGGCTAATAGTTCAGGGGGAAGAGAGACCCAACTGCAGAGAGGTGATAGTCTAAACTGAGTGATAAGACATCTGCTTATCTTGTGTAGCTTGCTTTGTGGTGTTCTTGGTTTCTGCACCTGTTCATGCTGCAGATAGCACCATCGCAATAGCCAGGCTTTGGATATTCTCTGCTGCATCTGTAGTCAGGTGTAAACTAGAAAAAAAAAACTTTCCTTGCCCCAGATATTAACTCAGGTAGCAGAAAATGCCTCTCTGTAAAGAGAAGTCATGGAAAATGTGTGCTTTCAGGCTTTCTTGCATGGATTCCAAAATTTTAATGTGACTATGTTTCTATTTTTGCTACCTTACCAGCATGCCCTCGTTTCTTTTCTCTAGGCACCTCAGAATTGCAACCCCCTTTTCTTATCTGGACTTCATCAATATTTCTGTCATTTCTCAACCAGTAAGCAGGTGACAGTACCACTCTGGAACAAACAAGCAGTGCAGGATGTACTGGTGCTGGCTGTTTCTTTCCCCAAGTGATGCTGCTTCCAGGAGACCCAGGGCATGGGGAAGTGGCTGCTAGAGAGCAGCAATCCTTGGAGTCGTTTGTTCCATGTCAGAGCACATGCACGTGTTTGGCTGATGCTCTTTTCTCTGGTTTTGGAAGAGAAAGCCATCAAGCTTGGAAGGTGAGCCTGTAATTTTGCTGGATCTCACCCGGGTGGCTGCTCAGCAGCTAAACATTTTGCTGAAGTTGTCCATAGAATCCAGGCAGAAATATGAGTTTTGACACTCGTGTGATATCATTTCCAAACGTGGTCGACAGCCTGTGTTAGTTGGGCTATACAGATGATTGCATGAGAAGAATTCAGGACAAATCATTCATCAGAGCCTTTCCTGTTTGGCTTTATTGCCGCTTCTTGTGTGCCTGAAGTATTAAAGAAATGCTCTGTTGGACTGAGGTTGTACTGGGAGATGGGATCTCACTGAGGAGTTAAGATATCTGAAGGGTTTTTTCTTCCTCTTTCTACAAAGCGGTGGGAAAGGAAAGGGATCCAGTTCTGGCACGATGTCTCAGAAGGTGACATTTGTTATAACTCACTGCAAATGTTACTCACCATCTACAAAACATTCAATTAAACTCGAGCAGTGCAAAATACCCAGCTCCACTTCAGCAGCTGCACTTGGCATCAGAACCCCTCGGGTTCCTTGGGAACCAACAGCTGGAGACCTCCACGCCGTGGCTGCTGTCCCACTTGTCCCTGTTCCCTGGAAGCCAGGTTGTCAAAGATTGCTGTGACCAAGCAGGGAAGTGGCTTTCTGTGCTGGCAGTCCTCCTAGAACACTGATTTCCCTGATGAAATCACATTCTCGCAGAGCACAACCCCCCAGTCAATGCATTAAACAAAGACCCCCATAAGCTGCTGGTTTGGAAGTCAAAAAATAGGAAAAATTGTCCAATACACGTACGATTGTTTGTATGCAGATCGTGGGTCCTTTTGCCTCCGATGCCTTTGTGTGTGCCTTCAGGTTACAGCACGGAGCTGTAATTCGTGAACCGCAACCAACACAAACTTTGCTCCTGCTTGCAGGAAACCAGGACACCGAGCGCGCACATTTTTGGTATGCCAAAGCCGTTGTTACAGATCTCTGGCTCCCCAGGAACTTCGCAGATGTAACTTTGCTGTGTGCTCCAGCCACCCACTGTTTTGCAGTGTCAGCTGGGCTGGAGCTCAGATCCTCCCACTCTCCGCACCGGGCCCGCTACGCTGGAGCTGAAGGCAAAATGCAAATGGGCCGCGCTGAGCACGGCTGCCTTATGGCACGGTGCAGGGGGTGCTGGAAGCAGAACCCAGAGCATCTCGTTCCTGGTTCAGCACCTGAACCACGAGATCCTGCCTCTCCATGCCTCTTTATCAAAGCTCCTCGTTCCCCTGGATAGGGGACTGAAATGGAACAAAGCTCCGGCTAATTTTCTGCATAAGCCATTGAGTTTTGGGCAAGGAGATGGAAAAAGCCATCCAATTAGCTATTGTTGCTGGCATCCCCTGGGCCTGATTTGGTGTGGTTTGTTGATGCCAAGCAGAGGTAGATAACCATGGCTCCCTTTTTGCTCTGGCATGAAAACCTTTCCAGCCCGTATTTCCTATGAGTTCAGTCACCTGCTAGGCTCTTTGAGCCGTGTGAACGAGCTGTAATTCCTCCAGTTTGCTACACTTGTTCCAGGGCAGGCTTTACTTCTCATTTTCCTAGGTTCTAAACAACATCACTGCCTCTGGAGAGCAAGGGTGGTGGCTCTCTTCATCAGCCTGTCTGGGTCCTATTTATAAACGAGGAGAGTGAGAAATTATGTTAAAAACTTGGAAGCTTTAAAAATAAAACTGTGACCTAGTCAAAGAGTAAACATTAGAGAAAAATAAAAACCTATTTTAAGAGATGGAAATGGAGAGGAAGCAGCAAAAGTAATTCAAAGAGATTTTTAACTGTAAATAGGAAGGTGTAAAACCTCTGATCACTGGAAGTTCAGATGCTGAGGACCTGGCTCAATGGTGAAAAAGGAGGGAAGAAAAAAGACATTGAGCAGGGGAAAAAAAAGCAAGGTGAGAAATCCACCTCACTGTACGTGACAGATTATCCAGAAACAACAGGATCATGCTTCTTTCCAGACAAAGGAAAGCAGTGTTTAAATTGGATTTAGAAGTGTGTTCTGAGTGCCTGTCATGTATACATCTTCTGAGCAGTGGTGTATCCTTAATTGTATCCTTAATTTTTTCATTTAATGTGGGGTTGGTCAAGGAGTGTTGAGGTTGTACTGAGAAGGAAAGATTTAAAAAAGGAATCAGAAGCTTTTACTGCAAGGGATATTTGGAAATCTGTCCCCAGGAGGAACAGATAGGGCTTGCTTGTCCATTTTTTTCACATCTGCTTATTTTTCCCCGACAGGTTGCCTGGTCACTATGAACAATGGCCCAGCTATACTACAAAAAGGTAAACTATTCACCGTACAGAGATCGGATCCCGCTGCAGATTGTGCGAGCAGAGGCAGAGCTCTCGGTGGAGGAGAAGGCCTACCTCAGCGCCGTGGAGAAGGGGGACTATGCCAGCGTGAAACATGCCTTACAAGAGGCGGAGATCTACTACAACATCAACATTAACTGTATGGATCCTCTCGGTCGCAGTGCCCTTTTAATAGCCATAGAGAACGAAAATCTGGAGATCATGGAGTTACTCCTGAGCCACAGCGTGTACGTGGGAGATGCTCTGCTCTACGCGATACGGAAAGAGGTGGTGGGAGCTGTGGAGCTGCTGCTGAACTACAGGAAGCCAAGTGGTGAGAAGCAGGTTAGTCAAGTGTTCCCGTTCAGCTGTTACCTTAATAAAATCCTGGGTGAGGAAAGTGGTGCTCCACAGAGAAGGGGCTGTTCGAGAGTCAGAAGCCGGAGTCCTTAATGCAGAGCCCTTGCTGTAAATGCCCAGAGTGGACGTGGGCAGCTCGGCTTGGATGATAACTTCCCAGGCTGAGCAGACACGCTCAGCCTGACTTAACTCAGCGTTCTCAGTTTCACTCGGTGTTCTTTTCAGTCATACAGGGTTTGTGGACGTACTGATTTATAGGTTGATTTATAGACACGCACTTTGTAAAGGAATTTGGGGCAGTCTGAAGTTATATTCCAATATATAATATGAGCTATTGCCATGCTGTTGTGCTGATATTAATAAGCGGAATTGCTTTTCGTAAGTAAATCCTGAAAACACCCGAGCTTATAAATTACCGTAAGCAAGGAAGCAGTCTGCTAGCTTTCAGTACTTAGCCATAGTAGAGACGTCTTGGTCTCCATCTCTGGAGAGCCCTAGTTCAGAACCGCTGAGGCAGTACACAACATTGCAGCATGAACTGAGGTGCTATATATCTGAGCGATGAACAGCCATGACCTGTGGGAAGGATCCTTAGCTGCAAAGCCATCACTTACATAAGGCTCTTCGTGAAAAAGCACCAAATCTGGATCCTGTCATTTCAAGTGTCACATATCACACTGTCCCTGGCTTTTTTTTTCATCTGCAAGTGATAGTGCTGGTAACTGGGACAGTTGGTATGCATTACTGACCACTGCCAATTTTCACAAGATCTGTGCTTAGAAAGGAACTTGCAAACCTGATGATCCTTATTTCTCAGGTTTTCTTTTGAAATCTGCTTGTACAGCCCTTTGTGTGTGAAAGAAGAAAAAGTTTAATATCAGTCAACCAGAAAAGAAAACTTTTCCAATAGGTAGGGCCTTAGGACATAGTTTTTAAATAGTAATTATACGTAGTCAAAGCAAACAATAAGGAAACACTCCAGGTCAACAATCAAGAATGCTCAGCTTTCTGCTCAGAAACAGCAATACCGCATACCACAGCAATGCTGTTCTAATGTGCGGTTTAAGTGCTAGGGAGATGGAAAATCTCTGCTATCAGACCTGAAAGTTGGGATGTTATTCATAGTTTTAATGTGTCAAAACATAAGTAGCAAAACAAGAGCCATAAATGGAGAATGAGCCATTTTTTTCCAAGCAAGTTGGACCATCCTATGCCCAACATAACAGAAAATAGAATAGAAGAAAGGGATAGATCACATTACTGAAAGTTTTAAGTAGCATGAGGAACTGCTAATAATTATTGCAGATTAATGATGTATTTCTTCGAAAATATCTTGAAAAGCAAGTGATGGGGTTCATGTGTATTTCTGTAAGATCTCTTGATTACCGAAGCTTGGCCACTCAAATTCAAAGGCCCGATGGCTTAACTGGACAGAGGTCCATGAAATAAGGATTTATTACAGCTGAAACTCAGCTCCAACATCTCTAGGCAGTGATACATTTCATGCTAGGCCTGTTTCATTTTTCTTTGCTGGTGTGCAGCCATCATTCTGTAGCTAGGCTTATATCTGCTGCAAAGTTTACAACTTGCAGGGGAATGTGTGTGGGAGAAAAGATGCGGTGCCAGTTTCAGCTTTATTTACAAGGTTGTTACAAGACCAGATTTCATCAGTATGTTTTAATCTAGTGCTGGCTTGATGCAAGATCCTCTGCAGAAATTGGGGATAACTTCCCTGATAACTTCCCTGGTTTGTGGTTCAGGCTCTTCTGTGAACTGCAGGAGGTGTTTGCCAGCAGAGGGCTGCAGGACTGGCCTTCCCCTTCTGTGGTTTCACTGATTGCTCTTGCGGCGACGGTAATTAACATTTGTTTCATGTGCAGTGGTATCACGGTAAATGGGAAGACCTGCTTAGCTATGCAAAGTCGGGACACACAGGTCAGCTTGTCAAAGCACAAAGCTAACATAGGAGGGCTTCTTGAACACGACTTCCTGAGTCTGATTCAAGAGCGGTATCGGTGCAAGTTCAGTAATTATCTTTGCTGGACCCTTTCTCAGAAAGTCCTTTGGGAATCCAACACTTAATTAATTCACAAAAAGCCCTTGCTTTGTCCTAATTAATTACTTATATGTTCAAGAAACCTACCGAAAATCTGCTGTTTTGGTTGTGTAGTTACCCAAGTTCACACCTCACAGAATGGTTTCTGTCTCGATGAGAAATCTGTAAGCTTACATCGCTTTGGTGTGTCAGGTTTAGCTTTATCTGTTCCCGAATTGTACACAAGGTCCAGTTTCCCTGAACAAACGTGTGGGAAGGCAGCTCCTTGACTCAGGCATAGCAGCCTGTTTCCACTTTGGGGCTGTCTATTCATCTTCACTGCACTCGAGGCAGAAGTGGAGGCAAAGCATCTTGTGATTGCTCTCTTAAATGCTTCGCGCACCACCTTCACCCAACGGAGTCTGGGGTCTGTGAAAGCCCTTTAGTTCCCATCTCCTGCCCTCTGCCTCTGAGAGGAGGTTGCTTGATGCTGTACCCAAGCCTTGCCGAGCATGAGGAGCTGTTCCTGTTTGTGTCAGTTCAGGTAATTGTTCTCTGCATCTCAAAAGCATCGCTCAGCAGCATTGCACTCAGCACAAGCCATTTTACAGGCATGGAGTCTGCTCATTTGTATCCCCTTATCCCCGTACTGCTGCCCCAACCAAAACCATCACAGGTTGCACGATGCCAGCCTTTTGTGGGGTTGCAGCGACTGTATCTAGACAGCAAAAGAGGCACCCAAATGAGGAAGGGCACGGGGTGGAAGGCACCACCTTCCCGTTCAGACGTGCCCTGCAGAGCGGTTTTGCTCCCAAGCCACAGAGCCTGTGAAGGGTGCTGTGTGCTGCCTACCCGTTCCTTGAGAGCAGAGCTCTTCCCCGTGTGCTGACCTTTCCAGGGAGCAGAAAACAAACAAACAAAAAAATCAAATATAAGAAGTGACGTGTGTTGTGTGCCTCATGTAAGAGATCCAGGGTCTCACCCAGGATGGAAGGGCCAGGTGGAAATGGCTGAAAAGAGCAGGCGGCAGAGCTGCTTGTGGCCTGTTATTAAGTGACTGTGGGCAGTCATTGTTCGGCAAACCTTTGCTAGGCTCCTGTTTAAGTGCCATTTACCGAGAACACAGTGCCAGTGGCAGGGGTAAGTCATAGCCAGTAACTATAACAACACAAAGCTCCCGCACTGCGGCCGTGCGGATGGGGTGTCTCGGGGGGGAGAGATGACTCCGTGTGCATGCGGAGCCTACGGGAGCCAGGAGCACAAACCAGCCCTCTCTAAAGGCCACTGCAGAGCGCACGATAAATGAGTGTGCTGAAGGGTGATGCGTTCAAAGAGATCTATTTCCTTTTAGGTTTCCCTCCAAGCAAGGTTCGTGGGCTATTTTAAGAAGTTAGCATTTCTCCTGGAACCTGTTCTGCCTGGTCCTGACAACTTAGGACTGTGCTGAGAGTCTCTCGATGAAACTGGGGAGACTTCATCAGCTACAGCCAGAACTATTGCTGCTACGGTAGCTCTGCAGCTAACGTAAGGAAGTTACTGCTGTTGTGGAAGATGCTGACACCTCTGGAGATTTGGGCTCCAGTGAGAGAGCTGTCAGAGTGCAAGCATCTTTCTTCTGCTACCTCGGGAAGACCACGCAGACATGCTGACGTGCGTCATTGGGGTTAACAGGAACTCAAAGTGACTTTCGAGTTTGAGTTCAGCACTACCACAGGAGCAAGAGAATCACAGAATCACAGAATCACAGAATTTTCTAGGTTGGAAGAGACCTCAAGGTCATCGAGTCCAACCTCCAACCTAACGCTAACAGCCCTCCACTAAACCATATCCCTAAGCTCTACATCTAAACGTCTTTTGAAGACTTCCAAGGATGGTGACTCCACCACTTCCCTGGGCAGCCTGTTCCAATGCCTCACAACCCTTTCAGTGAAGAAGTTCTTCCTAACATCTAACCTAAAACTCCCCTGGCTCAACTTAAACCCATTCCCCCTCGTCCTGTCACCAGACACGTGGGAGAACAGGCCAACCCCCACCTCGCTACAGCCTCCCTTGAGGTACCTAAAAAGAGCGATAAGGTCGCCCCTGAGCCTCCTCTTCTCCAGGCTGAACAAGCCCAGCTCCCTCAGCCGCTCCTCGTAGGACTTGTTCTCCAGGCCCCTCACCAGCTTCGTCGCCCTTCTCTGCACCCGCTCAAGCACCTCGATGTCCTTCTTGTAGCGAGGGGCCCAAAACTGAACACAGTACTCGAGGTGCGGCCTCACCAGAGCCGAGTACAGGGGGACGATCACCTCCCTAGCCCTGCTGGCCACGCTGTTCCTAATACAAGCCAGGATGCCGTTGGCCTTCTTGGCCACCTGAGCACACTGCTGGCTCATATTCAGCCGACTGTCCACCATCACTCCCAGGTCCTTCTCTGCCTGGCAGCTTTCCAACCATTCCTCTCCCAGCCTGTAGCTCTGCTTGGGGTTATTGCGCCCCAGGTGCAGGACCCGGCACTTGGCCTTGTTGAACTTCACGCAGTTGACCTCAGCCCATCGGTCCAGCCTATCCAGATCCTCCTGCAGAGCTTTCCTACCCTCAGGCAGATCGACACACGCACCTAACTTGGTGTCATCTGCGAACTTACTGAGGGTGCACTCGATGCCCTCGTCCAGATCATCGATGAAGATATTAAAGAGGACCGGCCCCAGCACCGAGCCCTGGGGGACGCCACTAGTGACTGGCCTCCAACTGGACTTGACTCCATTCACCACGACTCTTTGGGCCCGGCTATCCAGCCAGTTTCTAACCCAACGAAGCGTGCGCCAGTCCAAGCCAAGAGCAGCCAGTTTCTTGAGGAGAATGCTGTGGGAGACGGTGTCAAAAGCCTTGCTGAAGTCAAGGTGGACCACATCCACAGCCTAGAATGCTTTTGAATCCTATTGAACAATTTCTCCTGCCCAGTAAAGTCTTCTGCCTCCACACCTGTTTGATCTGGAGATTTAGGTGGTTTCTGGTGTGTGTTTTCTTTGGTGTTTTTTTTGTTGTTGTTGCTGTTTTTGCTTTCCCCCAGAAGTCATTTTAGCAATGTGTTTTTGCCATCCAGACATCAATACAGTGCATTATGTTTTCAGCCAGGCTGGAGTCTGCCGCTAACGTGCACTGACAAACAAGAGGAAGTATAAATCAGAAAATCCACATTTTCCCACTTATCCGAAGCATTTTCACTTTATCTTTAGTAATGGTTGTACTTCCATCAATTTTGAATCCTGCCGAAATCAGTACAAATCTTCCCTGTGACTTCAGACGAGGTCTGAGGAACATGGAGGCATTTTTTAATAGCCTCTCGTGTGGATTCTGCCAGGCGGCTGCAGCTCTCTGTTAAGCGTGCATCACAGCTCGCGGCTTGCACACATCTCGCATTGTTTTTTGCCTTGTTACGGTGGATGTTTGCAGTGCAACAGGCACAGGCTGTGCTGGCTGCCGAGCCACTTGCATTCTTGAAGAAGCTGCAGGCAGCCAGCTGAATTACTACACGTTGATGGTATAACCGTGAGCACCTTTACGGGTAGCTGTTTTCTTCACAACAATCAGAGCTGACATCAAATGTTTACATAAGGATGATACTAGCATCTCTCTGGTATCTGCCAAAATTAGCAATTTGTTCATGGCAGATGGCTCCGAATTAATCTGGTTCACAGATGGGACTACAAATGCAATTCCTCAATAATGAGAATAAAAAGAAAAGGGATCTCAGTATTTATGACCGTGATTCAATTTGTTTCGACGGTCTAAAGGCCTTATGAGTCAATGAGATCTCAACAGATACCTACCCATATGTCTTCCAAAAGAAGAATCTGAACAAGAAATAAAGCCCTGGAAGAATATGGTTGCAGAGAGGAAGCGATGGAGAATAAAAGGCAAGCTTTTAAGTCTTAGCTCCTAATCCTCAGATACCTGCTGGCAGAAGGTTGCTACACTTGATAGTATTTGCAAACTTAACATTTGACCTCAAAAATCCTCTTTTAAATGAACTGATGAGTGAAAAATCCGTTGTCATCGGTGTAAATATTATAGATCAGCAGCCAAGAAACAATCTTTTGTGAACCAGAAATTATGTGGTGCATTAAACCATGTTATTCTTGCCCAAATCCAGTAACTTCCTTGATACAGCGTGATTTAACTGATTTTTCTTACTCACTTAGGGTTCTTCTTCCTCTATGCACAGTCCAGTTTTGTAGCTGGGAGAAATGTTACCCCATCTCCTTCAGTAAAAGGTTTGTTTCCTTGATATTTAGTAAGGTTAAAGGCAAAGGAGAGACCTGTGGACTTCCCAGCTGAAATTGCTGAGCCCTGTAGCACCAACTCCAAACCCATGAGCTGAGGATGGATGCAGGGAGAGCCTTCAGATACAGGCTGGACAAAGATGCTTCCTTCTGCAGTGGTAACATATTTTGGGTGCTCACACTGCTTCTGGGACATCATGGACGAGGTGGATGCCAACGGCTATGAGGTATTACACAGGCATGAAGGATCAAAGGGATCAAAGCCCAGAGTGCCCTTCTGCAGTGCTAGCCATAGTTTGCAAGCAGTGTTTGTGTTCTTACAGCAGTTTAAAAAGCAGTTCAGCTAATTACGGAGGGCTGAGACGTTGGGTTACTGAAACCTGGGCACCCGTGTAATGGAAGTCTGTCGGTCTGACCCGGTCGTACAGTGCTGCACAGCAAGAACTCGGGAGCAGAGAGGCTAGCAGGCTGCTTGGTGTGACTCAGTACGGATACCGTGCCCTTCGGTGTGACTCAGACCAGCTGTTCCCATGTTGATACAAGAGGTCTGAAGTGAAAAGGGGAGGCTGGACCTGGTTGGGTGCACTCGGAGCCAGAGCTGAAGCAGTAGAGAAAAACCAGCCACGGGTTCTCAGTATGAAAATATTTGAAAGGCACAATAAGGAAGAAAGATTGTGTCTGAAAACAGCAAACTAGCTGTTACCGCTCCAAAGTCTAATGGCTCTGCCAGCACCCAGGCTTTTCATTATTTTTATTGATGCAGTAATAATTCACAGCTATAGTTAACGTGCCTTTGACATTGGCGGCTGCCTTCAGAATGAATTCCATCTAATTAAACAGCGAAATCAAAGATCACTTCAGTTAATGATTACATCTAACTGGGAGACTTCCCTCCCGCCCCACCGCCTTCCTCCCCAGATGATCTTAAATCCACGAGAAGGTGCGAGGCAAAACCAGGAGCTCGGCAACTTATCACGGAGCTAATGAGCAGCGGCGGGGCTGAGGCTCGCAGGCTGCAGCGCCGGCTTCCAGCCCCTGGTGGTGGCAAATGAGTCCCTGGCTCCTTCTCCAGGGCCAGCAGCAAGGCTGTTACTTCCTAGGAGGGCTGGTGCATCAAGGTGAGAACCACACCACAGCTCAGGAAAGCTGCAGTGCAGCGTGATGGAGTGGCTGCTGGCGGTCTGAGCAGCTGGGAGCATCCTGCACACCCAGCAGGGCGCGTTTGGGGCCAGCAGTGGTACGGGTCTCAGCTGTGTGGACTGCCTGTAGCAAACCAGTTGTAGGAAAAAAGTTCCCTTCATGTTCCTACACAAGTAAGCTTCTGGTCTCTCTATAGATCTGCCCATTAAAGTGTTAAATTCGATAAAACGTATTTGCTCACCTACCCAGCATCCACGAATGGGCCTCGTTCACTCATGAGCCCCGATTACAGCATTAGCTGCTCCCTTAGATCAGCCCCACAACATCAGATAACAAGATTTTTGCCTCTGGTTTGTGATTTCTGACACCCAGAAAGGGCACTTGGCATGACTGTCCAAATGGGAAGATGCTGGCAAGTCTGCCTGCTGAAATAGCTGCGACACATGGTCAAAGGGAAGCTTGTTTATAGGGGGAAATTGAACTTACATTACAGGCTGCCCTGAAACGAGGCTCTGGGATTTCGGAGGAGCCCCGTAGCTCTGATCAGGCTGTTGAATTTAGCTGTGTGCACTTGCAAATTAGAATAGCACCTTCATGGCTCATTCATCCCCGTGATGGGGCAGCAATCAGAGTGCGATGGGCAGAGCCTTCTGGTGGCTCCAGGAGTGGGGAAAACCAAAGAGGCATCAGCTGAGCACACGAGCCTGCTCCCTGATCAGCCCTGCTTTGCTGGTGCTTAGTTTGGGGGAGAGGGAGGACTCACGTGCTCCTCTTAAATACTCTTCAAGCAGACCGAGCATGAGCTAGAGCCAGTCTTGGCAGCGTGAGGGGCATATTCGCTGCGTGTTTTCAACTGCTTAGGGTTAGAAATAAAGGAACTCAGTGCCCCAGTGGTAATAGAGAAAGATACAAGCACAGAGGTTATTCTTGTGCGACACCGTGCCACCTCTCTGGGTTGCCATTTCTTCAGTAGCACAAACTCTGGGTCTTTTCAGAATCCATACAGTCTTAGCAGAAAAACAACGCCAAAAAGCAGAACCTGATAGGCAGAATGGGAGGAAACACAGCCACCGGCCCTGGGAGCATGGAGATGTGTTTTGTGCAACGTCAGGCAGCACTGGGCTGGCACCAGGTGCACTCGCTCCCTGCGCTTTGTGATGTTGTCTTGTGATGAAAGCTGATTTTTTTATTATTTTTTAAGGTATACGATCAAAAAGGAACGTAGCCCCTTGCCCCAAGCAAAAAGCTGTCCCTTTCCCCAAGCCGTGTTAGCAATGTATTACCTCGCCTAAACCCAATGAAACATCTCTCTCTGCACACAGTAATAAATTATGGGAAATAGGGACATTTGTGTACAAAGATGATGACATGGAAGGTTATAGACAATGTGATTATTGGACTGTTTTAGTACATCTTGTCCTTGTTACCACTAAGTCAGAATAGAAAACACAGAGATCAGATAAAATTTAAAAGCTGGACAACTCTTCCCTCCCAGAGTAAACCCTGGAAAATATTTGAAAAATAGCCATAATAAAGCAAAGATGACTTTGAAGGCACAGGCTGCAAATTTCCAGCTTGCCGTGGACCGTCTTTATTTCAGCATGTTTGAAGTCAGGCAAGAACTTACCCATAAAATAAAATAAAATAATGGAAGGGGCAGGGACATTCCAAGGGCTTTAATGTAGTCAAGAAATTAGCAGGACTGGATTAAGTAACTCTTTATCAAAACAAACTTCCAAATGTAAAATCAAAATTAAAAATCATCAGGTTCTTTTTTTTTTCTTTTTTTAACCCCAAACAGCAGCTCTTGTCACAGAGTAACCCTTTCAATGGTGATGAAGAAAAGTGAAAAATGAATAAACAGTTTTATGTTTTCAAATGGGGAAAAACCAGCTTTGGGCATACCGTCTAGTCTGCCTGTCTGAACTTCGGGCGAGAACTCAATTTACCCACGTCAGCCATATTAGGCTTCTGTCTGAGTTTGTATCAGAGGATCTCAGGAAACAGATCTGGCAAGGAACTGGGAACTTCTGCATTTTGAGAAGGTTTTAATAGAGCCATAGCAGTCCGTGAGCCAGGTTCTGATTTCTGCTATGCTATATTTTCTCCAGCAGCTTCATTAAGGTCTGGATTTGTGATACTCCAGAACTTCTGTCCCTCTTGGTTGTAATTGGACAGGTGTCTCCGTTCAGCTAGCCCCAGGCTACCTGAGCATCATAGTAGAAAGCCAAGATTCGTTTGATAGTTGGTCGTCTCAGAGATAATGTGACATAATATGTAAATTGGGATTACAATTAACTTCTCAGCCATTCCTACACTGATGAGGAGGTGACAGCCAGAAGAGGGTGCAATTGCCCGTGGCACAACACTGGTCGGCCTCCTCTAAGCAAGATCAAGTCCTTCAGACACGAGCCAAGACTGAATTTGGTTCTTAGCTGGAGCAAGCCAAAGGAATTCGGGGCCAAGCAGACCTCAAGACTGCACTTAAATACAAGAGGTTCAAGCACAAACTGTCCAGCTCTTCAGCAGCATCCCTGTGGTCTGGAGAATCAAGCCCACACCGTGCGCTCTTCATTTAGTCATCAGCCGCCTTATCTCATTTCCTCCACCCCATCAGGAGGGGAGAGCGGCTCAGAGGAGAGAGTGCTCTGCCTGGGATGAGTTGCCATAGGCCATTTAAATGCATATTTGCAAAATCCTTTCCTTCTGAAGGCTTCTCTCTGCCTTCCTCTTTTTTTAATCTGCAAATGAAAGGAGAAATTACGCAGCATCAGCCCCAGGCGGGGCCATCTTTTGACAATCTCTGTGATGCATCTCCCGAACACATGGCTGAACACAGCGAGCTCGGGTGCAGCTCTGCCACAGCCAAACACGGGGGTTTAGCTCTGATAGCCAACCCCTTGCTTCTACCTCCATTTTGTAGCACGTGGATGAGAAGCCAAATTAAAACTTGAAGTATCTAGAGCAAGTATGTCTGGATTAATGTACTTTGTTTACTGGTTGCAGAAAGTTCAGTTACATAAGAATCAAATTAATTTATTTTTTGCATTATTTCAATAATAATGCATTATATCTAGTGATTTTTTATACAATGATACATATTTCAATGTTAATATGCATCATCGAGTAACCTTGGATCAGTGTGTGGCTTGCTACAAGGTGCCCAAAAGGCACCTAGGTAAATTCTCGATTTTGCTCTGTCACTCTGAGGGGCAGAGCCTTGACTTGGCTTCCCAGACATGCCAGTCACTGAGCAGGCTTTGTAACCTGCTCCAGGAGGAGCCTTTTCTTCACTTGGATGTACTTTTTTGGGAATTACCAGAAGACTCCAGTAACAACAGAGCTTGTCCAAAATTGTGTCTACAACCCAGCACGCTTTGTGCCAGCGTTAAGAACTTGTTCACAACCAATACAAAAGCCCTTAAAGCACATTACTTTGTTATCAGATGGTGACGTTTGTTATTTTTCACTAACTAAATGACATTTCATTCAATGAATTGCTCTTTAGTTAAAAAATAACCTCCTTTTTAATATAGACGCTGCCATCACTCTCCGAAATATGAGATGTCTCCCAAGGCATGCCCGATTAAGACATTCAGTTATTGAAATCAGCACCGCTGCATCACCTAAAATGAAAGCTTACATCTGTAGGAGCATGTAAGATTTTCCCTGGAGTCCCATACAATGAAAGAAGTGCCCGTGGGGTCCTACCAGTGAAATCAGTTGTTGATGGGTTTAGGCGAGGAGCAGGATTCAGATGGGCACGCCAGCCACACCATGCATTTTTTTCAAGATCCTTTTGCTGGTAACACGGCTGACCCACAGTCTGGCTACCCTGCCTCTGTCTCTCCTCCTCTCTTTGTGGAGCTGCATCTCCAAGCACCACGCGACTGTGATCCTGAACAAAATCAGTCCCTGCTAAAGACCACAGCGCCTGACACAGAATTGACAGGGTGCAAGATCTTTTTTGTATGACAAAAATTGGCCGTGCCTGTTACAACGCTTTTGGATGGCACACGCACTTCCCCCATAGAGCTGAACATAGAAAAACAACCTAGAAATAGGAAATCCTTGCTCAGTAAATTAACCAAGCTTCCATTTCTGCTAGCATTGCATTTAAAGTCTTCCATGAAATTGCCTGAGTCGGTTTTTAATAGAACATTGCTTTGGCAATTAGAAAATCTTCAATATATAGCTCAATCAAGAGGTTATACTAGCTGAAAATAATGGCAGTATATTTACAGTTTGTCATGGTTATACGTGCAGTTTATTATGCTGGTCCAGGTGAAGTGCTAGTTTAGGGAATGGAGATGGCCTGAAAATGTGGCAATTCCATCTGGAACAAGTGAAAGTGTTATTAGCTATTTTCAAGCAAAGCTGGGGGTGTTCCTAATGAACATTTCCAGTGCATCTCAGAACAAGATGTGTATTTAAACAGCCTCTGGCCTGAGCAGCTTACTGCTAGAGGAACAAAACAAGCTGGGAGGAAGGGGTTTCATGCTTGGGCTTTGCTTTCTGAATACACTCTGTTCTCTTCAGGCCTGGAGCACCAAGGTTTTCTCTGGGGAGGTGGCAGCTGTGAGCACGAGGAACACCGAGGAGCCCTGACCGTGACGGGTGACTGTCTGGTAGCGTTACCAGACCATTATCAGGAGGACTGTCAATACAGAGGGGCACAAAGTATTAAGCCGAACAGAAAACCATCCCCAAATAGCAGACAGAGCCGGGCTCCTTCAAAGATAAGATTTTGAACATGACCAGCAATTTCTCTCCTGCAGAAGAGCCTTTTCACCTAGTTGTCTTTATTTGCAGAGATGGATGGCAGATGTCGTATAAACGTTGTAGCTTGCTTGGAAGCCTTTCAGTGTTTAAACCTGGGTATTTACTTCTCTTCTCCTCCTCATTCTCCCCATTTACCATGCTTTGGTTCACATCACCCAGCAGTCTTGGAGACTTGAGCTGAATTGCTGTCCACCACCAACCCAGACTGCATGCTCAGGGGACGCTCAGACTGGGTCACCTCCAAACCCAAACCCCCAGAAGACCCATAACTCAGCCATCAGGTCTTCAGTGCTATTTTTTTTCCCTTCACTTTATACTTCTGCTCCTTTTACACCACACTAGTTACTAACATGAGCAGAGATTCCTGTTCTTCCTGTCCACAGGCTGTTTCCAGCAGCATGCTGTTTACTAGAAAACTTCTGTTTTCCTGCTCAGAGGAGAGCTCAGCTATACCAAAGGATGCTTTTATGCCAGCTAATCCTCTACTTTCTTCTCCAAGGAGCTAAGCTGCTTTCACACACCCCTCCACCTTAAATAAAGGTGATTTTTTCACTCACTGCAGCGTCATTCAGAGAAGCGGTGCTACAGCAGTGAACGGCCTCCATGTACGAGGCTTAATTCAAGAAAGATGGTACCAAGCATTCGATCACTGGCTGTGAGTGGTGGCATCAATATCTTAAGCGACCATTACCAAGATAAAATGCAGACAAGGCACACGCTCCTGTGCAAGTGCTGGCAACAAGGTTATGAAGGACTCAGCTTAACAGCTTGTGTCAGGTGATGAGGTTAATGGAAAAGAATTTGTTATTCAGGTCACTTAATGAGAATAACCTTGGGAGAGCTTAGCAGGGACCTTGGAGTAAAATAATTTATTCCTCTTCTGCTTCCATCACTGCAAGTTAACCCAAGACAGAGAAAAAGCTGATCTAAACATGAACTCAACCTGTCAGAGCTGTGTGGTAGGAACAGCAGCGGCACAAGGCACGGTTGTAGTATCTGCTGCTCCTCCGCTGCTAACAGGCAGCACGCAGCCTTAAGAGCAAAGGCTTTGCACAGCCCCATCTTTAAGAGAAGACAGCTGGATCGGTAAGATGCAACTTGTCAAAGCACCGTGCAAGACAGGAACAAAACAATAACCACCGCAAGCCGTGTCATTTTGAGCCCATGCCTACTCTCTGGATCTGCTGGGCACAGGGAAGAGGCACAGCAGCCATCCCCTGCGCTGCTCCTATTTGTGCTCCGCTGATTTGTTTTGCTGCTCAGCTCGAATCAGCAATAAGCTCCAGTTCCTGTGACTCCAGGCATTAGAGCGATCTGCTTCCAGACCCGAGAGAGCCCCTGCTTCTCTGCACTGCCATTGCCCTGCGTGTCCTTTTAATTAAAGTGCTGCAAGCTGCCCAGGAAAACACATCTTCCGCAGAGCGGCTGCCTCATCTCCGAACAAAGCAGAGCTCCTGGGGGGAGGGCCTGGGATAGGAACCAGAATAAGGGGTGAGAAATCACTTGACATACCCCCTGTCTAATCCCAGGCCTTGAGGCAATTATTTTGTGAGCCCGAGGTCCAGAGGTAGAAAGTGTCAGGAGCAGGCCAGCAGCAGGCAATACCAGCTCCAGTCCCAGCTGTAACATAACCTTGTCTGCACAGGCCTCTTCCCTGTTGTGAGCAGCAAGGAAACCTCTGGGCAAAGCTGAAAATCCTTTCTACAGCTCTGGGCACAGCGACTTCCATGTAGGAAAATGATGTTAAACTTGACAGTGAGGGATGGGGGGAATCATTCATCCTTGGAGGCAGGGGCTCTGAATCCAGCAGCCAGCAACTGCCTAAAAAAGGTGGGGAGGAAAGATAAATAGAGTTTTACAAGCACCAGGGCTTAAAAAAATGCTTCAAAGGGAGAAAGAAGAGAGGAACCTGCACCTTTCTCTTGACATTTAACGAAACTACCTAACTCAGCTAAGCAAAGGAAAAGAAAGAAAGTCAAAGACCTTACAAAGGGAGCTGCTCTCAGCTGTTTGTTACCACGGATCTTAAAATACCTTCATCCAGCCTTGCACAGAGACACCAAGCCCTGCGTGACCCTCAGCAAATCCTCTCTGGCAGCCTCTGCTTTCCCCCAGCAGGTGTATTTATGGGCTCCCTCCTGGCCCTGCAGGGACCAGCCCTGCACAGAGGCTCTGTGCACCTGTGTGGCAGCGGGCTGCTGGTGATTTCACTCCTCATTTCCCAGATTTCACAGCCGGGTTGCAGAGGGGTTTATCAGCCCAGGAGTCTTCATCCCCTTGGTGCTATGGGGGCACGTGGCTCCTAGGGAAATGGGCTCGGTGCTTCGAGCTTCGCCGTCTCACCGCCAGTCCTGCACCCAGCTGCTTGCCTCGTACTCATTCATCGTCGCGTTACTTTTGCTTCTTTGCAGCCTGAGTAATGTTTCCTGCCAGCAGAACTCTTTGACAGGCGTTGCTCTGAAACGCCTTTGACATTTGCGAGGGGAAGCAGGCCTACTGTTCACCAAAAGCAGCAGTCGCCCCCCGAGCAGCAGGACGCCAGCTGCCGGGGCAGGAGCGGTGGGCACACGCCGTACAGCGTGCCTGAGTAATGATTAACGCACAACAAAGGGAGCTGCCTGCGCCGCGAATGGCAGCACACTGCGTGCTTGGGATGTAAGAGCATTCCGGGCTAATTTTGCACTCTGCATATAGTAATAAGACACAACAGGGTGTGCATTAAGCTCATCTTTTGAGAAGTGCAACAGTAGCTGAATAATGCACACCCTGGAGTGTCTTATTTGTAGTGGACTATGGCTCATTAATTTTACATTTAAATTTTTTCAAATCCATTAAAATAAAAACAAATCTATTCCGAGGGCAGTTATGTAATGTATCCTTCCACTGAAAAGTAATTTCAAATGAAAACAGTAGGGAAAAGGTGAGGAAGAGTTTAGCTCAACCGTGTTGGGTTCGGTTTCTACAGGGCCTTCTACGAGTAGGTCCGTGCTAACGCACATATGTAATGGAAATAACGAGAATTATGGAAATCTATTCAGTGTACACTTTTTTGCTTTCTTTCTGTGTAATTGCCAATGCCTTTTGTCTTCCTTTTTCTTACAAAAGTCCACTTTTCGGTATGTGACCCAGTAGCCATTTCAGAACAAGTTCATGTGTAGAGCGTTCAAATGGGATCGTAACTGATTTTCCACCAAACCGATCCTGCTCTGGAGGCAGGGGCATGAAAATGGTTTTGCCAGAACAGAAGCATGTCCATAGACATGGACACAACAGGATTGAAGGGACACAGGGTGTTATTACTTTGTTTTGTTATGAGGTCACTTTGAAAGCCTGAAGGAGAAACCTCTGCTTTCTGCTGTCCCCCATGAAATATGACTGTGCTTTATCCCTTCCTACAGGTTCCAACCTTGATGATGGACACCCAGTTTTCAGAATTCACTCCAGATATCACCCCAATAATGCTGGCGGCTCACACCAACAACTACGAAATCATCAAACTGCTTGTCCAAAGACGGGTAACGATTCCACGCCCACACCAGATCAGATGCAACTGCGTGGAGTGTGTCTCCAGTTCGGAGGTGGACAGCCTGAGGCACTCCAGGTCAAGGCTGAACATCTACAAAGCCTTAGCCAGCCCTTCGCTGATTGCCTTATCGAGCGAGGACCCGATCCTGACGGCTTTCCGACTGGGCTGGGAGCTGAAGGAGCTCAGCAAAGTGGAAAATGAGTTCAAGGCTGAATATGAAGAGCTTTCCCAGCAGTGCAAGCGTTTTGCTAAGGACCTTTTGGACCAAGCGCGGAGTTCCCGAGAACTGGAGATCATTCTCAATCACAGAGATGATCAGAGCGAAGAGCTGGACCCCCAAAAATGTCATGATTTGGCAAAGCTAAAGGTAGCAATAAAGTATCACCAGAAAGAGGTAAGAGTCATCCGAATGGAAAAGTGTGAGAAGGGTGTGGGTGGTGGATAAAATGACACCTTTCTCTGGTTTCCATGGGTTTGTTCAGGAGAGCTGAGTTGGATTGAGTGGAGAACCACATGCACATGGGTTCGTGACAGCCCAGGAGGTTCAGCATGCCGCAGGGACGGCGTGAGGCTGCTGACAATCGAGGGCTACAGAGCCAGGACTGCTGTGGCGGGTTGTGGGTTCTGTGGCACCAACATTTTCTGTTTCAAAGATATTTGAATCCCATTTCATTGTAACCCAGCCCCTTACAAAGAACAGCCTTCGGAGATTTCCAGGTTTGTTAGCTCTGAAAGCTTTTCCCGCTAACTGCCTTTCTACGTGAAACAAAGGCTAGAGGGTATTACCTGGCTCATGGAGTTCTTGACTGCAGGAAATATAAAATCCTCCTAGTTCCCTCCAGCCGCAAGACCCTCCCTGGCACCCATTCGGCACTAACTCATAAAAGCCACAGAAACTACAGCAGCACAAGAGAGCAGAAGAGAACAAGGGCATGCTCAGCATCCTGGGTTTTCACATTACCAGCAATTTTCTTAAGCAAAAATGCTTGTGTGATGCTGGGAGGTGGATCCTGGTCGTTCAGGTACTTCACACCTCAGGCACCTCAGCTTGGTTCTTCCTTCTTCATTCATCCATGTTGTAGGGACTCAGAAGCAGTTCCCAGAACTTCAGACTTCTGCCCACATTACCAGAAAGGAAAGACATAATTCAGGTGAAGGGCACAGAGCCTTTCAAAAGCCCTGCAGATCCAGAGATTTATAAGTTGATTCAATAAAGGCCACGAACCCAAGGAGAATGCCGACAACAATTTCATTAGTTGGCTCTGGATTTGCTTTCTCTTTCCAAACCTGGACAGAGTTTCATAGATGATGTATTGCTGTTGGCCAGTGATGTTCTCAGGTTATCTGAAAGAGGAATTTACTTTGCTTGGTTGAGGGACTTAATTTCAACGTATATTACATTTTTCTATATCCAGAGGGTGACAGGCATGGTGGAAAAGCTCACCACATTATTCTTTTCACTGTCTTCCTTACTTTGTTTTATGCACTGACCCAGATGAGGACAGCCTGATAAGATACCATTCCACCTCCCATAAAGGCTGCTCTTGTCACCTGAGCTAAAAGAGTCAAGAAGGGAAAGATGCAGATTCGCCTTTCTTCCCTTTGCCTCCTGAGCACCAGCCTCTTGCTGCATCAAGCTGGAGCTGAAGCCTCAAGCTTTCTGGGATTTAGCACGTGGTCAACGTAGTGTTCTTGCTGTGCTGCTCCAGTGAAGAATCAGCAAGGCTCACTGGCCTCCGTGTCAATTTTGTTTCTTAACTCTAGCTGACAGTGCTGTGTGACACCATAGATTCATTAGGGGCACGAACAAGTAGTGAAGAATTAATCTAGAGAAGCCTAATACAGTTTATCAGTTCAGATGTTCCTTGAATCTGAAAAGGTCCAGAAACTCTGCTTCCTCTTTCTGCAGTCCTGAGAGCTGCAGACACTGCCCCTGCACGCACCCTTCTGCAGCCAGGGTGTCTTGTCGCTGCTCAGGCTCACTCATGACACCCGAGCACCAAGCTGTGACGTCCCCTTGTCTTGTGTTTGTATTAGGAGACCGTAAGTCTGAAGAGGGCTCCTACATTTGAAATGCAGTGCTGAACAGTCCCGAAGCTCTTTTATTTTCAAATAACAAACTTTTAATCTTTGCTTGCTTGACAGCTTTCATATCTTTTTGGGGGGGGAGGGAGGACATATTTTCCTGAAGTCCAAACATATGGGCAAGTTCCATGTTTTGTGGCATATTAATGACAGTTCCAGCACAGAAATGATGGTGAATTAGCACAAGCTCTGTGTTGCCAGCTAATGTCAGCGCTGTTTCGAGGTGGAATACTGGTGGGCAGGGACAGAACAAATGGGCTGGGGAAGCCAGCACTACTGAAGCACTTCGCCCTACCTGCTTATTCACAAACACGCAATGCAGCTGGTGGCATGGTGTTTGCATGTAGCAGCAGTTCTTTAATCATGTTAATGAGTCCAATACAAAACACCAGGCAAGATACAAATGTCATTGCCAGCTTCTGAAAAAAATGAGTAGGAGCATTTGGTGGGAGACACTGAAAAATGTCTTTTAATCATGATTGAAAAGTATCAGACTGAAAAAAAAAAATATCGTGGGGGACAAGAAGGAAAACAGAACCAAGTTCAGTTTCATGAAAGACAGTTCTGCAGAGAGGAGCAGCAAACTTTTTGAAGTGCATCATCTTGTTCCACTGAAGCATTTTGTCGTAGCATTGACAAACTCACAAGTCAGATCTCCAATAGCATAAGAGGAAAATACAGAGTGGATGTTAGCTTTTTTCTGGGGCTGTAAATTATTACTGCAGTTGGTAGTTCTTTATATTCAGAGTAAAGAATGTGTGATCTCACATTGATTTTAGACTAATTGCTAGAGAAAATTTCCTTCAGCTTCTTTTTTGAGTGAAGAAGACCTCAAAAATCCCCCCCAAATATGAATTGTTTAGGTTTCAGCTTAATCAGTGTTCCACTTCCAGATTCTTTCTAGAGAAGTTGTTTAGAGGAAGTTGGTAAAAAGGTCATTGCTTTTGGACGGAGGTTCTTTGCTGTCTGTTTTTGGTAGGGAACGGATCTGAGAGTTGCTCTTGCTTTGCACCAACTCAAGGAGGCTGAAAATTCAGAATACTCTTTTGCCAGACATGTTTTTCAGTGTTTTTTCACCAAGGCATTTCATATGAACCCACTGTGCCTTTTTTTTTAATTTCCATTGCACTCTGCTACTGAAGAGTAGGTGCTGGTTTTGCTCTACATGCAGAAAAATAACAGCATTCAAGTTCCTAGTGCAGGTTGATGATCTCTGGCAGTGAACATACAGGACTGGAAAAAATCCTGATGGGAAAACCTGGACAGCAATGGACAGTTTGTGCTCCAAAGAGCCTTGGAGGAAAGGGCTCTGAACCCATGGAGGAAAGGTTTTCAAAGCTAGTTAGGCTGATAAATATGCAGGTAAGCAGACAATAAGATTTTAAACAGAGTGTAAATTGGTTAAGTGCCTAAATCCTGTTGGAGATCAGACACTTAACTTGCTGACGCATTTTGAAACTCCACTGCTAAATTATCGGCATGTTTTGGCAGTTTCTCCTAACTACTGGAGAAAAATCTGGTCTTGTGTGCTAATTTTAGCAAGCAATTAGCAATCTGCCCCACCATGAACACAACTCCCTGTTCCCTGGACTGAATTCAGTAAACATGGTCGGGGTACATGCAACTTCATCTCTAGGTCTGGCCTGAGCCCCTCGGTCTTCGCGGTGAGCAGCCTGAAGAAGGGTTGATGAGTGAGTGCAACCACAGCAGCTCCTTCGGCCCTCCCTTCTGAGAGATCCTGGCCTCATCACAACGGGTCCATCTCAGCCTGTATCCCCAGGCAAATCCCTCTGCCCTGTCAGCATGGCCCAGGGCAGGCTGTGAAGACCTGAATCACTCCTCATCCGGGCTGCAGGTGCATGTGTGCCTCGTGGCGCAGGTACGGGCTTCATCTTCACAAGGGTAGACAATTCTCCCAGATTTTTTCCACAAAAAAAGGTACAAACTTGGGTTCCCCCAAATGTTACATGTGCTAAGTGTTTTATAAACTGGCAAAGATGTTGCTTACGAGGAAGGAAACCCTTTTCCTTTGGGAGAGGACCAAAAATAGGGGGGAAAAAAATCTTGTTTTTTATGTTTGTTTTCAATAAGCCCCTAGATTCTAGAAGGTAAATTACTGTTTATACAGAAGGAAAAAAAAATCAGTTATACAGGAAAGATTGAAGTGTGCCTTAGCTTTGTATACGTTGCATATACACAATATATATTAACGTACAACACTGCATATATCTGACGTCAGCACATTGCACATGCTGTGCAATGTTCCCAGGCTCCCTCTCCATCTCATCTCAAGTGTGGAATGGTTGTGTTGTCAGGGTCAGACTACAGAGGAGGCCTGATAGTTTCTTTGGAAGATAGGAAAGATGTAATATTTGTGATTGCTGTGTGCATGGCAGTCACAAAATAGTAGGAAAAAAAAAAAAAAAGGAGGGCATCTGTAGTACTCCGTGAAACATGATGAGCTAGATCCAGCACTGACACATCAGTTTTCTCTGCGTCCACTTTCAGAAGTAGTCTTCGTAGGATCGTGGGAGTTCACGTGCTTAGAGACAAGAAGGCTTTCCCGTAAATGCTCTGTAGTATATAGCATTTATCTTCATATTACTGCTTTCCATATTCTTTTATTCATGATTAATTTGGGAAGAAGAAAGGTGCTGAAGACTTAACACAAAAAGGCACAGCTCAGCTGTTGGGGATCAATCTTCACTATGCTGTTTCTGGCACCAAGTTAGCTCTGCATTTGTTAATTTGTTTGTATTTCTAAGAAAAGATGGGGAAAAGTCATCTCTTAGCATCTCGACAGGCACTTAAGCATGGTGTATGTACAGTGTACCATCACTGTGTTGAAGCATAAGAAAGTAGGCTGACTTCAGATATAATTTCTGGGTCCTTTAATGTTTTTACATTGCCAGAATAACGTAAAGCAACCCTACTGTAGCAGCTCATGGGGTCTGAAAGAGCAGGTGACTCCTTGCAGAGTAATCTGAAGTCCAGCAAAGCGGATACAACATTCTGCTGAGCTGCAGCACCCGTAGTCCCAGTACACACTCAGCCCGTTGCAGCTGTCCTGCTCTCCATCGCAGGTCATTCACGTCTTCAACATGAAGTAGAAGGTAACAGCAGTGGGTTTTTAATGCTTTGTATTTTTCCTGTGCTGGTAGTGGCAGATGGCTGTGCAGGTTCAACTGAGATGTCTGGAAGAAACACACACAATGCAAAGCACTCAGAAAAGATTTATTTTATCTGAGACTCTTTTGCTTAGCGCTTTCACTGAGTTAGATCAAAGGGCTGCATGAAATTCCCTTTCAGAACCTGTAACCTTAGACTCTCTTACTCACGGCACTCTAAATCAATGACAGGGAAGGAGAGAAATGGAATTGTTTGCTTTTCTAATTCAGAAATGGTGCTCTTTGCTGTTTGCTGTTCAGGATGCAGCTTCAAGTTCCAGTTCATTTTTCCAAGTCATTTACATAGACAAGTACCTCCTGAGATACAGTACCGGCGTGAATGAATAATCATTCCTGCCACGCCACGTATTTTTCAGCTGTGTCTTGACTCCGTCAACCACATGGCTACGGTTAGAAGCACAGCATCCTTCCCCGGGGAGCATGCATAAACTTGGTGAATTTCTAAGGGCCCTTCAGTTAGTGTATAACAAGAGCTTTTAAAAATATCAGAAGTGCATGAAAAATGAAGTGCGAGGTCCGTGACAATCAGAGCTCATCTACTGCACCTTGTTTACCTGTTTTGAAAGCCACTCAGGTATTTTGATGGATAGTCGCAGATCCTTCTTCACTTGCAGCCGGGGCTAGGTTGTTCTCCCCTGGTTGTGTCTGTTTGCTTGCCATGCTGCCTGGAGGTATAATGATACAAGGCTGAGTATTTGTATTGTGCTCCTTAAAAGCACAATAAAAAGCTAGCTCTGCAGTGCGCTTGCACAGCTCAGATTAATAAACAGGGTTGTGCTTTCAGGTTTCCAGAAGGAAATCATGCCATGTCATGAAAAGATCTTTATTAGGACTAGGTGGGGGGAGGCAGAGCTGCTGCTTGTGGGAGCTTTGCCCTTTTCTCGTGACCTGGCGCATCCTTATCCCTCAGGGTGTTGGGCAGTGGAGACGGGGTGGTTACACCACTGCCCGGTCCATCCTGCACCGCCAACCTGGAGGTGAGGTGAGGGATTTGTAGCGCAGTGCCCGGCTGTCACCTTTCGTTTCCCATCAGCATTTGTTTGGTATCATACGCAGCAAAGTTTCCATCTGATGTGTGAACAGTGGCCGGTGCTAAAGGAAGCTGTTCTGTCTCAGACGCTGTCCCAGCAGGCAGATGACTGCATTGCAAAATCTTCCGTGCACGTGGCACCAACGGAGCTGTTACCAGCACTGTCAGGACTTTGGGGTGACAGGTGGGGACACTTACCTGCATTTGCACTCCTAACACAGGGTTTTTTTTTCCTGCTGATTGCTGCCGGGGCAGTGGGGTGAGTGGTGCGTGTCCCTCCTGTAAGGGTTGTGCCACTGCCAGATTTATTCATTCAGTTCTGGAAATGAGCGTGGAAATCTAACCCCTACAGCTGCGTTGTGTTACGGAAATTAAGAGTAGTGGCATCTTAGTGTAACCTCTCCCCAGACGGGAAAGAAGAAGAAGAAGAAATATTCAGAGGAGTGATGGTTCGTCAATTTGACAAAGTGGACTTGAATGTTTATTTGAGGAACCGGTATTATTTGGTATATTATTCACGTAACACCAAAATGTTCTAACTTGATGAAGGTTAGGCACATATTGCAGCTGTCGCAGAACAGAACTGCAGAAGACTCTCTTTTGACAGCAAAATCATCTCTGACTAATCTTGCCATGCACAGATTTGAAAAAACAACATCAGACTTCTGTCAGTCAAGGACAGGGGCTCTGCTTGAATTAGGGTAACGTGTATCAGGCAGCAAATGCCTGGATCATTCTTTAAGTCATTTTTGGTGCTGGTGCCTCTGACTTAAATGGTCTCTTGGACAAAGACGGGAAATATGTTGAAAGCTAAAGGGATTGTAACGGTTTTAAGAGTGATTTAGTGAGTTTGTCAGTTCCCTTAACTTCATCTATCCCATCAGTCTTGTTGCTAGCAGGAGAGGAGGGAAGCCAAAAGTGGGACATGATTGATTGGCTTTCCACAGACAACAGAAACTGGAAAGGAGAAGTGACACCTTGGATATTGTGTGAGCAGTGTTCAGTCTTATCTTGTCTGAAGGTCCAGAGTGCCTTGCAGAATCAACTTTACATCAGTCTAGAAGAGGATAGCTTACATGTATTATTGCATACTTCCCATTGAATGATACCCCGAAATAATGAACTCTGTGAAGAATATTGGTGTGTAGTCTCCCTTTTGGATATAGAAATTATCGTTATTAATGATCTGATTTCTGTGAATTTCAGCTTCATTGTTGTCTCTTAGTGAAGTGTTACAAAGCTCCATAGACAAAGGAACTGAGATTCCACTCCCCTTCCGCCTCTCGTGCATACTTCAGATCCATCATCATCCAGACGAGCCCTGTAGATGCCTCATGATTGAAAACATGGTTCCCTCACACTTCTGCACTCCGAGACAAGTGAGATGGGTAGATGGGTTATTCATCATCCCCCCCTAGCTGAGAGCTTGTGCAGAATGACATTTAAAAGCTGGGACTACTGTTTTTGTGTCCCTATTCTTTCTTTCCAACCCCTGGCCGGTTGAGCAAACATCCTGCAGCAAGGAATATGTCCTCCTCACCCTACAACAGGGATATTACTCAGAGGTAGCCGTCAGAGGTTCCCAGGGATGTGAGAAGTGTTTGCAGCATGCTGGTCTGTTCTTTTCTGGATATTGGAGAAAATTTACTCAAGAGAAGGTAAGGTAGAAGGAAAAAGGGAGCCAAAATTAAATAGTTTCAAAATAGACATTTCTCAGGCTTGGAAAAGCAACAAATGAGAAATGTTTTAGAAGTTTTTATTAACGCTAATAGGGTAAAGTAGGTATGTATTTAAAGATAGTTGTGAATGACTTTTAAAATTCTCATGTTTACTTTACTTATCACTTATTTAATGTAAATGTTAAAAATTCACTTGGGAGAATATACCCAGCCTTTTAAAAGTCAATATCTTCTCCACTTCCTCTGAAGCCTGAGAGATCTCCCGGTACTCATTTGCAAGACCTGTAACTCTTGAAGTGCTGTCTGCAAGAGGACTTAGGAAAGTTTGCAAGGTTTGTCTCTAAGTGGTTTTTACCCTGAGTGGTTTTTCGGTGCTTCCGTGCGATGTGTCTGATAGCCCCTGCTCAGCTATTGGAAATCGTTTCGTGCGCTGTGGATTAACTGACCCTCATCCTTTGGGCTCAGCACCTCCCTGTGCTGCACCTTTGGGAACTGAATCTGTGCCTAGGTAGTCTTTGTAACAGAACTGGAATATTTGCTGGAATCGGTTCTGCAGGAATTTATTTATCAACTCTATTCTGCTCTGCTAGAATGCACGCTCTAAATTTTTGCTTTTCCTGCTGCAAGGCTCCTTTCTTTTACTTGGCCTCTTGCTCAGGCGCTGACCCCGCAGCAGGGCTGTTGGCTAGCAGGGTGGCCTCCACGAGCACCATTCAGCAGCCTGCCTTTATTCAGGGCAGGATTTACGCTCGTGCTTACATCCCGCTGACAAGGGCCATAAATACAAATCTATAGCTAAACACACATTTAAACACTCTGAGTAGAGGTGGAGGTAATTTCAAGCTTAAATACTTTGTTAATTGCTTCTTCCATGAGCAGGCACACAGGATTTACAAGCTTCTGCCTTTGTCCTAGAACATGCGGGACCTCTTTTATTTAAATATTTAAACCAATCCAGCATAAATTCATGAAAACTGTGAGTGTTGATGGAACGGTAGCAGGATTTTAGCAGTTATTCGATCTTGCTTTTTGCCAGCATTCACATCGCTAGTGACTTCCAGTTGCTACAGCTTAAACTGAGTTCATGTCTGCTACCGTCAAGAAATGTGTTAGGGATAGGAGACCTTTAGTTGAGATTAATGTGTCATCACCACTTAAAATATTTTAAGAACAGATTAGACAAAATTCTGTGTAATTTAAGGCCATATGTTCATCTGTGGAGGATCTGGAGTTTGTTTTATCCACCAGCAGAGGATCTGAGCAATTTGGGTAGCACCAGGTTTTCCTGAAGGACTCTTCCAGCTGAGCTAGTGATCTTAATGGCAGGAACGACTGCCACTTGGATGTGCATCAGTGCTTCGCTGTGAGGAGTAACATACATGTGAGTAGCAGCTGTGTTTTTGGTAGGATATTCATCCTGTACTTTCCTGAAGGGAAAAAAATAATAAAAAAAAGAAAATAGATTATCTCTTGGAAATGCCTGATGAAGAATGTTGAGCTGTAGTCTCTTTACTCAGAGTTACCCAGCCTCTCCTCCAACTTGTTTCATTTCTCCCCTTTTCTCCCTGTTGCAGAAAGTACTTAATTAACAGGATGAACAGCCATTAGGTGTTTACCCTCTGCAGTTCATGCTTCAGCAGCAGAATGTAAATAACTTTGCAGTCATTAACAAGGTTGAACTTAAAAAAGAAATGTGCTACAAAAGAGGATTTTCTTATTCATCTCACTGTTTGCAACACTGCAAACTTGAGGAGGCTGCTATTTCTTATGTAGAATATCTGATCTCACAGGGCTTACTGGCTCTCTGCAGCAGACATCAAATTAGGCCACAGATAGTTACTTTCTTCTGTTTCTGGGCTAATTTAGAAATGTAGCTCTTTGAGTATTGCCCACTGGAATTTCCTTTAAGAGCATTCAAACTGATAAAACAATCACATTTCCTTTCTTGTCCTTGGTTACAAAACGGAGGCAGAATGGTTTTTCCATCACGCTGGAAGTGCCTCGTGCTCCTTGGTTCTGAGCAGGCACATCTGGAGGATTTGGGAGCGCAGGAAAAAGGCTGTTTTAAAAGTGTGTGGGTTTTCTACACCAGTTCATGTTTCTGAAGTCCAAGTTAGAGTAAGGAGCTTCTGAATCTTCACGGGAGGAAAGAAATTCTAATCAAGTGCTGCTGGAAGCTGGAGTTTGGAAGGCTGAGCTCCCACAGCCCACCTGCGGAGCTGTACCAGTGTGCGTGGGGTAAGAGGGGCACAGAGCTGCTTCTCCCAGCCCTGCCTGGCCACACCACACGCACCTGCACTGGGGGACTTGGGTGTCCTCAGAGACATCTCCCTTCAACCCGGGGGCTGCCAGGGAGCGCGTGCAGGGAGTAACCTGGCAGGATGCACAGTGAGTGGAGAATGGCAATGGCATCTGTCCTCATGGCAGGATTGGGTTCACGGGAAACCTTTGTTCCTTGCAGCAGTAGCTGAAATACGTACTTAGACTGGTGCATCAGACACTGCAGCTACCTGACTGTCACACAGACTGACAAACGGAGCTCAGTTTGCCTGGAAATCTGAAATAAAGCCAGAATAGCTTTAATTGTAAAGGGCAGCAACAAATAATCACACCCCCAAACGCAGTAACCTTGCAGCTATTCAACTGCTATGTTTTAGATAATTGCTATGGAATACAGTCGTCATATAATATTATAATATAGTGTAATTTAGTGTAATATAATGCATATAATAAGTAATATATAGCATATAAAATAACAATAACCCCAAATGGAGTAACGCTGCAGAAAGCGCTGTATTCAGCTACCAGGTTTCGGATAGTTGCTGTGGGAGATGGAGCTGTTGGTGAGGTCTAACCTGTCAAAATGAGTGCCAGACACGGAAACCAAACTTAATTTCATGGCTCCCATGCCACATTTGGCTCTCAGTGGTAACCTCCCTGGGAGCTGCTGTAGCTGCCTAACAGAAGAAGGCAGTCCTGCTTATTAACACGGGGCTCTGTAGTTATAAATTAGTGCTTATTCATCTATGAAGAGCATTCACTATCACTGTCTGCAGCAAGGGTACAGAAAAGAACTCCAACAAACTCCAAACAGAAGAGCCTGTTGGCAGCCGTCACGATAATCAGAATAAACGCGGAGAGATACTGTGCTCAGCCCCTGTGATGTCTATCAGGGAGCTATTTCAGTTGCTCCCTGAGGCATTCACATCTCAGCCCATCTGTGTCTGATCCTAAATTACTTATGACTGTGAGAGATAAGGGATTTCCCCATAGATAAGGGGAGGGGGGGTGGAATATAATTTTTGTGTTTGATATTTATATTAATGGCACAGCATGCAGAAAGCATTTAATTCCCAAGAAATAGAATCTAGGTGGCATAAAAACATCAGTAAAGATTAGATATTAAGAAAAAGACACTCCATCCAGCAGCTGCTGTCTTCCCTTAAAAACATTCCCCTTGGTAGGGGATCAGGTGACAACGAGTATGATGAGCATCGAGAATGAAATTCTCTAATAGCACAAACCAGCTGCAAGCCAAATGTTACACAAACACCCTGGCAAGACTGGAAGAAGAAAGAGAGAACATAAAAGATTGGTGTAGCAGCAGTTTCTGCCCTCAAAGTGTTTCCCAGCCGTGTCTGAAGTTGCTGATCTCACTTCTTGGAAGGGTGAAGACACTGAGCCCCGTTCTCAGAGGCCAAACGAAGCGCCTTGCCTGCTGCTGGCACAGTGGTGCTGACCTCAGAAGAAAGTACCCTGAGTTGCATCTTCCTAGTCATGAAGTGAATCTCATCTTCAGCTAGGGACAGGTTCTGCTCACAGGAAATGCAGAAGGAGCTTGCTCTTCAGCTTTCCTCCCAGAGAAATGCAGCAGTGGCTTCGTCTACAGGAAGGCACAAGCCCAGGCAACGTTATGCCACAGGCATTGTAGCACAGAATGTTTATTTCATGCATTAGCTGAATTGCATATAAATGCCACCTTTTAGAAGCCTTTCTTCTCGTTAACACAGCTGTCAGAACGTTGTCCATCACATCTCTGGGATGGTGACAGCTGTAACAGAGATGGGAGGCTCCTACAATGCAGCAGGATCGCTACGGTGCCCGTTGCGGACTGGAGAAGCTGCGAGTCCTGTGCTCGTCTTCCCAAACATAGCACCCGCTGCACTACATCTGCCACTGATTCTGGGCCACCTACAGAACTGGGACAAGCTGCAGTTTTGGAAATGATCGAGCTCTCGGCTTCTCACGGTGCAGAAACTTTAGCTGGTACCAACTCCTGTCGCATACAGTATGTTCATGGGAAATGATAAAAGGCTGTGATATACACACACGCTGTTTCTAACTGCAGCAAATGGGAAGGCTTTGAAAAAAAGATGAAAAAACGTCTTTGGGACCCGACCTACATGGAAATGGAACTTGTACTCAGGAAAGGCCTTTGCATAACTGATGTTGGAAAAGTCAGTTTGCTTTTCCAGCTCTCAGTTTTGCCTGTTCACAAAGTAGAAATAAGATTGTTTCCTTAACTTTGTAAAGAAATTGCAAATTATGGATGAAAAGTTCCACAACACTATTGCAGTTTTGGGTTACTTTACACCTCAAAAGGGCTAAAGCTGAGCTTTGTCCTGGCTTGGTATTTCGTGGGTATTGATTTAGCCCTAGATGATCTTTAATGAGTTGAGCATCCGATGGTTTAGTCAGCGAGTTCTGGTGACAACGCCCAGAAACAAAGATGAGACTGCTGTTCCCAGCACTACCTAGGGATGTAGCTGTTAGCCATATCCGCCAAATAAACGTGAAATTACTGACACTGGGTTCTGTAGGCAGCACACCAAAAGCTTCTTCAACTTTCCCATTATAATTCAGATTATAATTCAGATTTCCAGTGTTTATGCACACCAGAAAAACTGCATTTCAGCCAGCTGTAGTCTTTGCACCACATAAGATCTAAGCTGTAGTAGCTACTAATTTTACATCTGTGATTAATGAGTTGGGCTAAGATGAGTTAGCAGAAACCTGCATTGGTTATGTGCATTGGTATTTTTTGTTTAAGAAAAGCAGCATTTGAGACATTAGGGAGGTTTTCCTGTGTGTGTGGTGTGCTTAAAATTTCCCTCAGGCCATTTTTACTGCGGTTGGGATGGACTTGATTGGAAAATTTAATGGCTTTTTCCGTTTCTGTTCCCTTTTGCTAAGCTGATCTTTAAAGCTGCCCTTTCATGATGTGTGAATTTCTCTCCATTTGAAGAACGAGCATCAGATACAACATGGAAAGCAGATTTTATAAATGAGCTATTAGGCAGAGAGGAGGCACTTCTGAGATGCTCGCAAGTTGCACAGCAACCAGAGGAACATATAGTCATTTGATTTCTCAAATGACTCTGACTTTGACTCAAGGGAAAAACAGATTTGTTCTCCCCTTAAAGCTTTCTATCGTATGTGATAAAAAGAAAATGTGTTTATACATTTTCCCCCTCAAAAAAAAAGTTGTACCTCATCTCTGAGAAATAGCAGTGTCTATTACCATGTAAATTACTGCAGAACAGGTCCGGTCACAGCTCCCCTTTGTGATCTTAAATGAAAAAAACCAGCAGCGTAACCCTCCCTGTCTTCTAGCTTTTAAACATAACACGCTGACCCTTCTGAAACAACAGATTAAAAACCAACGAACCAAGCAAGAATCAATGCTTGGTGTTTTTTTCACTTTCTGGAGAATCTTTTCTTTCATCTCTGCCCCCAGATTTGGCATTTTACAACACCATTTTCTGGTAGTTATGGGCAACAGGTCCTTGCTTTTTCTGGAGATCATTGCCGTATCAACTGTTGTCCAGTCCCTGCTGTGTGCTTGTGAAGTTAGTTCCAAATCAAAGGTGCTTCTGAGTTTCTTTTCTGATACCCTCTGGACTGCCGTGTCACTCGGATGTCAGATGCAGCAGTGGTGTTTATTGCAGTACTAACCCGTACACATCCAGCTTCGTAACTGCCTGCTGCGCCTCTTGGAGACTTGAGTTTCGGTACTAATTGTGGTCAGTCCGTGTCCTTGAACTGGCCTGTCCAAAACCGGTCTGATTCTGAGATAACCAACCAGTTACAAAGTAGAAAATATATTCACAAAATTCAAAAATAACTGCAGAAAGGTCCTTGTTTAATTGCTGTGACGGGTTACCTTGCTTTCTACAACACCGTTCACACCAAAAATCCAGATTCAGAAGAAACTGGGTAGGATGTAAGAACTGGAGAGAAAGAAGAGGAGATTGTTACTTGATTTTTTTCCCTCTTGCTTTGTGTTGTTCCTGGTCTTCTGGCACTGGGGGAGCTCTGCAGGGTGTTGCCAAATACCACTTGCCATCAGAGTGGGGGCTTGGGATGCCACAGCTGCCTCGTGCTGTGGGGTCAGGGACTGAGGAGACCCCAGCATCACCTCCTCCCGCTGTCTTTGCTCATCTGCTCCTGCTGGCTCATTGCTCCCTTTTATTTCCTGTTGGTTTGGCTGTTTTTTTAACATGGCAGGATCGTGCTCTGCTTGTGTAGAGCACTCTGAGAATTGCACGTGAAAAGTCCTTGTGTGAACTAAACAACTTCGGGCAGTTCTGGCAGGGCTTGGGTGTTCAACAGACACGGGCATGTGCTGAAGCTTGCATTAAGAAATCGTCTCTTTCACACCAAATGTGATCCCCTGGTGGCAAATTCTAGGTACAAACATTTTAGATGGGTTGAGGAGAGCCTTGTAAGTGTCTCATAAATGCACACAAAGTGACTGATTTGTTCTTAGCCCTGGCTGCATCTGCACTGTGTGGACTAGTATCTGCCACGGCGTTTCTGCTGAGGCTGAACATGCAGAAGGCAACCCTTGTGTTCAGAAGCCAGTCCCTTTGCCACCACGGCATCTTTCTTCCAAGAGCTGTTTTAAGTTATAGTGAGAAAAGAGTGTTTTGCCTGATAAAATCGAGCTTCCCTGACGGGGCAAGAAGACAGCACTACACGAAGATAGGATGTTAGCACGCCATCCCTGCCAGAGCTCCCCGTCACACAGAGACGAGCCAAGTGCAATGAACAGCAGCAGCATCTTAGTTGAGGTTCACTTTGGAGCTCACAGAGCCCAGTGACAAACCTGAGTTCAGCAGCTCAGGAGGGGTAACTTCACGGGCTGCCGGAGGCTGGCAGGGCCCTCTGGGCCCATCTGGTCCAGCCCCTGCTCCAGCAGGGCCACCTCGAGCAGGGTGCCCAGGACCACGGCCAGACCCTTCTGAAGATCTCCCAGGAGGAGACTCCACAGCCTCTCTGGGCAGGCTCTGCCAGCGCTCAGCTTCCTCACGGTGGGTTAGAAATCAAGTACACAAACACAGTTGTCTTGATCTTGCAGACATCTCTAATTAGCTCTGGGTCTGAAAAGTTCTGAAAATCATGGGGCTGCCCAGGTATAATCAAGGACATGAAGTCTTCTGGCACAGGCCAGAAATATCTTGGCTCGAGTTTCCGATTCCAAGGGCTGTTAGGTATTAAAATTGTCAGAAGTAGTTGCAACCTGAGCATTTGTGGTATGGAGTCCCTGAGATGCAGTAAATCACCACCACAAAGCTGGTTGTCACAGACTGAAAGCCAACTTGCAAGCATCTTTTTTTTTTTTTTTTTTTTTCCAATGTGATCAAAGGTTTCTTTTTGCCTCTGCTTAATCTCTTACCTTCTACAACCGCTCTCTTAATAACGAGGCACATTTACAAACGTGCTGTCCAGCTCCCCAGCAGATGTCACCTGGCTGAACTTCACATTACTGCATGCTGTCTCATGCCCAGCCCGGCCCACACGCACATATGCTGGCGTCCTCACACAAATCATGTGCAGCACCCCACACGCTTCTGGAGACGTCCTCTCTCTGACACACTCACACTCACACACACAGAGCTTTACATCTTCTCCCTCCTGCCTTGTCGTATAGTCACTTCTTAAGATGCTGACAGTGATTTGTTTGACACAGTTGCAACCTGAAATGTGTTGAAAAAGCAGGGGAAGAGAAAAAGCTAATAGGAATTTTAGTTGTAGCACCTTTGCACAAGGCTTTACGTGTGGTGGGTGACTGAGGATGTTTCAAATGGAAAAGACCTCATAGAAGAAATCTTAAATCCCGTGAAGAAAAACAGAGGGGAGTCTCCCTCCTTTCTTTTTTCTGTCCCTAAAATACATTCTTCTGCCCCATACAAGCCCCAGGTTGTATCTGAGGGTCTGTGTGGGCCCTGACACGTAACACAAGGGGCAGCACGCATGAAGTACCAGCCTGCAATAATCTTTCTCTTTTCTTCCTCAGTTTGTTGCTCAGCCAAACTGCCAGCAGCTACTAGCAACGCTTTGGTACGACGGTTTTCCAGGATGGAGGCGGAAACACTGGGCAGTAAAACTCTTGACCTGTGTCACCATCGGACTGCTGTTCCCTGTGCTATCCGTGGCGTACCTGATCGCACCGAAGAGCAGGCTGGGACTGTTCATTAAAAAGCCATTTATCAAGTTTATCTGCCACACCGGCTCGTACCTAACCTTCCTCTTCATGCTCCTGCTGGCATCGCAGCACATCGTCAGGACCGACCTCCACATGCAGGGCCCGCCTCCCACCATTGTGGAGTGGCTGATCCTGCCCTGGGTTCTAGGTAAATGAGAAACCCCCCACAAAATCCTCAGCCACAGTCGCCTGACTCGCGCCCATGGCAACTGTGTGGAGACTCATTTCTGAGCTCAGCATCAGCAGCGTGTAAAGAGATCTGGCAGCCGACTTCAGGCACTGCAGGAAACAGCTGGGCTCCTTCTGGAACAACAGATCCTGTTGGCCTAGGGCTCTTCTGCTGTTCGTGGTGCCATCTGACGTGCCTTTAGAGATGACCCTGAGTAAACCTCAGCAGGCAGAGCTCCCTCCCTGCTTCCCACACGCACTGTGCAAGGAGCGGGTGTAGGAATTAGCTTCTGGGTCATGGTAGTGACAAATAGTGTCACTTGAATGCCAGCTTCCTTCTGCTGGTAGGTGGCAGGAGGCAGAGCTGAGGACCTGCCTCTGCTTTTGCCCTCTCGCTGATCTGTAGTGGGACTCAGCACGCAGGTACCTGGGCTCCCAAATAGCCTGCAGGAAAGCAGAAAAGGGAAGATGAATCTCATGCTGCCTTATGCCCATGTGCTGATAAACACTGACCAAATCAATATTGATTTGCCCTAATGTAAGCAGAAGAAGGAGGGGCTGACTATTATGAGCAGGTTAAAGCTGAGGCTGTTATTCTGGTCTGGCTTGGGCAAGCATAACTGAAGAACAGGGGTGTCCGGGTCCCCCAAGGGCAGGAGGTACAGGTGAGGTGGTGAGGTGGGATGGGAGGAAGTGGGCAGAGCCACTGCAGAAAAAAGGAGACCTCTCTCAGCAAACCTCCATCTCCAGAGCTCTCCCTGGGGCTCCTCACTGCTCCTCATGGGTCCATCTCTGCGTCCCCATGCCTGCTGGCTCCTCTCCTGGGGTAACACCAGGACCCGGCTCCTCCTTTCTGTGGTGGCTCAGGATCAGGCTGGTTCTGTGCTGAGCACACCTGGCTGCTCTCTGTGCCAAAACTGAACTTGCTGATGGCAAATGCAGAAAGAAAATTAGAGTTGCAAACATGCTCACAAATCACTTTCCATCCCAACCCAGGGCATTTTGCTTTTTGTGTGGCTCCATCACAACCTCCAGATGGTAACTCAAGCCTCATTATCTTCCTAGCCTGGATTATGGCACTGAGGTGTACGTGATGGTAGAAACTTAAGCTGAGAAGGTTAAATGTCTTTTCTGAGCTTAGGTGATCTCTGCACTTTATCCTTCACTTCACAGTTTAAATTGAAGGAAATGGTGGGCACTTCAGCAAAATTGATGTGCAGATGAAAGAATAATCCATAAACAAAAAGAACTTTCAAAATAGCCTGTCACCGTTCTCTCTTCTTATTTTTTAGTTCCTTTGTTTCAGATACATAGGGATGTTTGGGGATTGTTTATTAAATGGGAGAAATTAGAGCAGTTTCACAAGATTAAAGGTTATTATTTATGAAATATCTTCCACTATAAAAGGAGAGAGAACAGGCACACACAGCATTGCTGTAACTATAGTAACCAGCAATGATAACTCACTATAAATACAGCGTATGAGTTCTTCAACAGGCTCCACTCCATTGATTTATTTTGTGTTTTTGTGTGCATGCAAAGATCTGGCAGCTGTTAGAAAACTACCTTATTGGCCTTGACATTATGCTTGCCTGACCACTGACCTGCTGGCTGGCAGCTGAAGAGCTAAGATTGATATCTGGATGTTTGCAGCAGTTCATTTCAACATTATCTGCTCTTCAGGTTGAACTTTCAGGTCCTAAAATTGAGCTGCAGGTGGCATTTCAGTGACCACTGTGGTATCCTGTGGTTGGGTATGGGCAGCAATTTGGGTAACTGTAGCAGTAATATACCTTGAGATTTATATTTTTTTTTCTTTTCACACACATTTCAGGTCTTCGGTGCAAGGATATTGTAAACTGGCTTGTTCAAAGTACCAGGGGACTCTGAGGACATGCTCAGAAGCATGGTGATGTAGGAGCCTAGCTGCCATTTGCTTTTTAATTGGGCTTAGGCTCTCAAAAGTACTTAAACAGGTCTTAAATAAAGGACACACGAGTTGCTTAAAATGAAAATTTTATGCCAGATAATGAACTACTGAAGCTCACCCTTACCCCTCTAGCAGCAGGGAGGCATGGTGAAGGTTAGCAAGTGCCACAAATTATTACCAGAAGGCATTTCAGAGTTGAGATGATGGGCTCTGGCCATATCCTTGGGAACAAATTTTCACCTCGCAAAACCCACAGCCGTATTTGACGTTAGGTGAGTCACTGCTGAGAGATGTGGTGCCAGGCTGCAGTGCCCTTTTCCATGCTGAGTCGTACCTTTTTTTTTTTTTTTTTCACAAATACTCCCGATGGGCTTTCAGTGCAGCAAGATGCATAAATGCAGTAACTGAGCATAGAGAATGAATTCAATTCTTCCTTCTCTGGTGTGATATTTCCAGGTCAGGGAGGAAATATACTGGTATGCAGAAGCTGGTGCCAGTGTCGCGTGTTCTGCAGAGAAAGTTAGAAAAAAAATCAGTACTGTCCAACTGAGCAATGAATTACCATGGGAGCAGACAACCTACGGGAAAACATAACAAATACAGTTACTTAAATAGTTTATTCATATAAAACAAATTTCGTCTGAGCCAATCCACTCATACTGGTTGCGATTAACATATGTTTCAGGCAGCCTCCTTGTCTTTGTATCTGAAGCCCTGCATGGGAAGCCTAGCTCTTTCTCAGATCTCTCTAGACTGCATTCCTAATGGAGTTGTAAAATGCCTTGTAATCAGAATGATTTTACTTGTACAAGACAGGAGGGATGAGGCATTTTTTCCAAGGTGTTAATTTATAATTGTCTTTTCACATCACATACACACAGTAGTTTAACGGCGAGTAATACCTTCTCATGACAGTGAACTCTCTTTCTTTCTGCAGGTTTTATCTGGGGAGAAATCAAGGAAATGTGGGATGGTGGATTCAATGAGTACGTACATGACTGGTGGAATCTGATGGACTTTGCAATGAACTCCCTCTACCTTGCAACTATCTCCCTTAAAATTGTTGCCTATGTCAAGGTACAGTAACCTGGGCAAGAGCATTTGTAACTCGTTTCTGAGAACTGCAGTGTATGGGATAGAAGCTATCAGACACAAAATTACAGATCAAAGAGAATAGCTGCTTTTCAAGCAATCCAGTTTTGAAAATTCACCTGGAAAGCTTATTAACTTGTGTGGAGAATGATCTTCCTTCCCATCTCTACTCTTTGGTTAATACTGAAGTAGATTTTGTGGGCACTGGGTAGAAGTTTCCCAACTTCTGCGCATTTTGTAGCTACTCAGTTGCCAAAGATATGTTTTGTTTTCCGTGTTGACATCTTTCAACAATGCTAAACTTCATGAAAGCATGATTTTTAAATAAAAGAGTAAGGAACAACAAGAATTGGGTTATCTGAAAACATCTCCTGCCAAGATCTATAATCTGTAGTCTGTGAGCCCCAACAGATCTGTAGATTACTTACCAGGAGTCTGTGAAAAGCCTACCACGAAAAGCACACCTGCTGGTAGGGGGCTTCCATCTGCTGTAAAGGAGTCAGCTTCTCTTCTTGAATATATAGGTTTAAACTGTAGGCAAGGAGATGACAAAGGAGCACACTGGAGCTTTAGAACTACAGATTCCTCACTGTCATGTTACATTTGTGGTGAGAGTGCACATCAGAGCTCATCCTCAAAAGCACCTTCCACATTTATAAATTTCTGATGCACCAAGTTAGCATATGCACACGTTTTGAAGCCAGAGGATGGCCTCAAGCGCTTTCTCTCTGTCTCTGTTTTTCAAAGACACAGACAACACACAAAGGGCCTCCTGCAAAGCTCCTTATGCAGTGGCTGTCTTTGACTTCAGTTGGAGCTGCGTGCTTGGCTGGCATCCATCTCCTGAGCCTGATTCTTTTCTTGATGTGAATCAGCTATAAATTCACTGCAGTTAGTGGAATTACACAGGTGTAAATCAAGGAACTGTAGCCTGCTCCTTAACCTTATGCACTTCATAGTTCTGCTGTGCTACTGTGTAGGTTTTGCCCAGGCAGAAGGGAACTACTTCTTGTAGCCCACTCCTAGAAACCAGGATAAGCACATCCCCAAAAGCAACCCTGTGTAGTGTGTCCTCTCCCCCCCCCCCCCCAAGTTTGTATGCAGGCAGAGGGGAAAAGAGTGGAAAATTTCACAGAGCTCATTGACTCCAAAATGGGAATGCTTTTACATAAACCCTTCTGCAAGCAGTCCTGCTACGGAGCCTTTTTAAAATCCAGAAGGCTGCATAGTGGTGAGTTGGTTTTTCAAAGGAAAAAGCTTCAAGACAGTTGCTATTCCCTGAACAGGCAGCTCTGTGACAGCATCAAAGCAGAAACAGATTATGTCTTTTTTCTCCTAACATTCAGAACCAGTGAGGAAATTAGAGACTTGAAAGGTTGGTCTTTAAACTGTGAGCAATACAGAAAATACTGGAAATTGTAACATTCGTGAACAAATCCTAAAATGTTAACAATCTCTTTCTTTTTCTCTCTCACACACAAATTACTAAAAGAGCCATGCATCCACAGATTTATATGGTCACACACTGAGATTTAAGCTCACAGCCAAACTACACATACAAAGGAAGTACAGCTTTGTTTATATACTTTGCAAGAACTACAGAAACACACGGGCTAACTACAGAGACCTATACGCCAGCACAAAAAAGAATGCTTACAGGAATATATCCATTTGAGTACAGATCAAACCCATTTGGATTAAACCTGGCTAATCTAAGGTCTGGTCCTGCTAAGGACCAATGTCAGACCATTCCAAGAAGTGCAGAAAATCTTACATAGCAGTAGCTCTGAAACAGCATGCCCCCTCAAGTTCCCTTCTGACCTATGTTGCTTAAAGGTTGCAGTACACTCTGAAACATGAGGATTTAAAACATAATGGTTTCAATTTTTTTTTGCAACGTGACTTAGAAAGGTTTTTGTTATTTATAGAACAGCCCAGAGCTGGAAAAGGCTGGTATATATGCCAGTATACCATAGTCTAATGTTTCTTGGAACTTCAAAAGGTTACATGGACATTTAGCTTTCTGCCAAATATCAGAAAAATAAATTGCATACTGACACTAATATTTTCAATCCTTGTTTTTACCTGGAGACCTTTTTTCCCCCTGATTTGACTGGTTCCAAGACCTGGCCTCAATATTATCTAGTAACAATGAAATCTTCAGCTTAATTATAGGGCAAAAATACTTTCTTAATCAGTTTTCATGTGCTGCATTGAATTACGTAATGAGGAAGGGTGAACGTGACTGTCTGTTGTAACTTATTTGTACTACTCTGTATACATTTCTGCTCTTTTTCATCTTCTGATGCCTAACCTGAATAACTCCAGCCTTCTCAGCTTCATTAGATACCGCTGAAATCGCCGATTTCTCTGTTACCTGTGGTGCTGAGCTGTTCAAAAGTGACTATGGTTTTCCAAGCAAGGATATACCATCACTTTATAAAGGGCCAAAATATGACCCTAACGAGTTGCTTTAAAAATAGATGTGAGATGAAGAAGAGCTTTTTACATTCTCATGTGCTCTCTACCCTGGCAGAGAGCCCCAGGGCTGCTGTGTCCGGCCAGCACGCAAAAGAGAATCGTGAACAAATGTGCAAATCTGCTCCCTAGGCAGGGGAGGCTGGCTGTTCACAACCACCCACCCCGCTGTTGGTTATTGGCAAAAGGTTTTAAACGTCTGCTTGTTGGTAAACATTTTAAGACCCGTCTTCAAATCAAGTTAAGAAAGTCAGGCCTGATGTTCACGGAATAGGCAACGGTTCGGAAATGTCAGAAGCAAGCAGAGGTCGCACTGAAATGCCTTTGTGTCGTGTCTCAGCTCCTTCATACGGAGGAATAGTTGGAAACATCTACTTGCTTCGTCTGTGTCCTTGAAAAAAAATGTGAATTAATTTATTGGACAGTCAGATTTATATGTAAAGTCCCTACAAACTCATCTGCCAATGTGATATTGATACCATTTCCTTTTGAAACATACAAAAAATATGAAGACACCTAAACACTCTGGCTACACTATCAGCGATATAATTCTAAGTGCACTTTTTGCCTTTTTATACACGTTAAATGAGCAGAAACAAATGCTGAAAGGATAAATTATTCTTGATGCTAAAATGTCTTTGACTCCTGTCTGCTGTGGCAGTGTAGCTAAGCCTGAGAAGTTACATTTATATAACCAGCTCTTTCATGTTACCTGCTTGCATCTGGCTCAGATAATGCTTCTGCTTTTACAGTTACATTACAAACCATGTTAATTTTATAATTGAGGCGCTCAAATGTATCCATTATTTTGGCTGTAATTAGGACTTCTGCTTTAGGTACTTTCCGAAAATTGCCATGACAAATTAACTAATAAGGAAATTAATACCAAGACAGCATTTTGGTTCTGGGCTGTTGGCACCTTTTTGAGATTACATGGGAGGGAAAGCATCCACTTGTGGTGTTCCATCCTTCATTGCTTTCCTTATTCCCTTCCCTCATTCTCATGGAGCTACACTGAACAGATGTATTCTCAGTCTTCATGGAATTAGCAGTGTTTTGAAGGTGCAGTAATATTTAGGGGGGGAAAAAGAAAAAAAGATAATTGGAAATGACCTGAACCTGCTATGGGGCAGTCCGCACCGTTTTAAATGTTTAAAGAGAAGGAGATCACATGTGAACCCAAGGACCTGAATTACCCACAGTGAATTCGAAATTCAGAAGGCCTGTTATCTAAATTCAAGCTAAGTACAACTCACATACCAGAAACTCAGTCCCACTAAGCTATTTGTACTGGAGGGTCTAAATCTGTCGGAAGTTCATAAGAAGGCTTCATTAAACCTAAGTCTCTGCCCTGATCAACTCAGCTTCGGTCCTGGTTCCTGAATTCAGTGACTCCTGAACTGACACTTGGCAGTTGAAAAGCACTTCTTGTGTCACCAGTACCTGGTTAGCATTTATTTACATATCAAGCATTAGTATTAGCAGGTGTGAGTGTTCAAGGTATCTCAAAATCATGACAAGATAATTCACTTTTACACCCTTGTTTTTTCTTTCAGTATAATGGCTCTCGTCCAAGGGAGGAATGGGAAATGTGGCACCCCACTCTCATTGCAGAAGCCCTCTTTGCAATATCCAACATTTTAAGTTCCTTGCGTCTCATATCCCTGTTTACAGCAAATTCACACCTGGGACCCTTGCAGATTTCTCTGGGACGCATGCTGCTAGACATCCTTAAATTCCTTTTTATCTACTGTCTGGTGCTTCTGGCTTTCGCCAATGGACTGAACCAGCTTTATTTTTATTATGAGACCAGTGCCTCGGAGGAACCCAACAACTGCAAGGGGATCCGATGTGAGAAACAGAACAATGCCTTCTCCACGTAAGATGTTCTTTCCTTTATGATTTTCAGGGTGACTTGTGCTGTCTCCTCTCTTACCTGCCTTTGCGTGTTGTCTATCATTGTGCCGAAAGTGTCTTTATTTATTCATTTGCAAATATCAGGTGAGCTGCTCAACTGTGCAGGAAAAGTGTGAGTTAACTGGGGCAGAGAATTCTGCTGAGCTTTGCTGTCACAGAAGGGCTTTTAGGGCTGGAAGTGAGAGACGATCATTTTCGTTCTGGACCAAAAAGTCTTTCTACGTGATCCTGCAACTGAAATTTTATGATGGCTACGTACAATTTCAGGATATTTGAGAACGCAGGTATCCTGTTGTAGTATTTGTTTTGTCTTATTCTGAAGGAAAGGGGGGGAAAGCTAAACAAAATGTAGAAAACAAGGGATAAACATGAAAAAACTGTATTAATAAATAACATGACAGAGCAACAACAGTCTCACGTAGGCCATTTTTACACACACGAGGTTACAGGCTTCTCTGATTCTCTCGCAGTGGGGTGAGACTAAAATCACATCAAAATCCATTTTGCTGGAAATGCTGGTACTTTACTGAGAGGTTGGCATGGAAATCGCTGTGCTGACAGCTGGCAGGGCTGAAAGACAAAGCACATGCTGAAAAATAACATGAATTGTCTTTCTGATCTATTTGTTTTAATTACTAATAGTGGAAATAATTATAATAATCAGCCCCCATCTGATTGTTCTTGCTGGTTGCACAGTACTTAAAACACAAAGGGAAGAGAAATAAATAAAGCACCGTCTAGAAAAGGGCCTACGCCCTGCAAGCAAGCAAAACAAAACTGTTGTCCACCACGTCAGGCAAAATTAAATACAACTTAGCATAATGCCCAGTAATTCTCCACCCTTCGTCAGCTGAAGGCTGGAGGTTAAAAAGGGATTCGTGTCAGTTTTGCACTGTTATCAAAAGCAAATGATGGCTGACGCCACGTTGGAAGAGGGAAGGCTCCAACATTGTCTCTGTCATTGACCCTCCTTACAAGAAGGGGGAGATTTTCCTGGGATAAAGTCCAGCCTTAGAAGAGCCTCATAACCAGAGTCCTGGTAGACCGTACGTGCTGCCATTTTCACTGCAGAGCAGGAACACCATCGGCTTGATTAATTTTCTCATTAAACTCATCTATATCTGGAGGAAGTGAATGGAACTGCACTGTGCTAATGAAAAACAGAATTAAAGACTCCAGTCTTTTTTCTGTTTTAATTGTTTGCAATGCCCCAGAAATGTGTTGTGCTGCCCTTGTGAAGGAATTAAATAGCAAATGCTATTCCTTGATCTACGTCCATATTGATGGAGCAGCCAGAGGGAGAAATGTTTGGCAAGCACAATGTTTGTTAAGTGGCAACTTCTAGCTCGGGAAGGGTCAAAACCACAAAGTTCAGGACTGGAGTGTGCCTTTCCCTGGAGCTGTACTGAACAGATGTATTCCAGTTCTGCGTTCTGGTTCGGACCTGTCTCCACTGCAAACCAGTTGTTTTACAGATTTCACTGTTGGCAGATTAGTGGAGCAAGTAAAAACAAGATTTGACTAAAGAAAAAGATCAGCAGGAGGAAAAAAAGAAGAAAAAAAAAAAACAACAAAACAAAACAGAACAACAACGAGTAAGATTCTCAAGTAAGTAAGAAGGTACAACATCTTGAGAACTAGAAATGATACAGAACCACTTAACAGAAAGTGTGTGGATCAGTTTAAATACAAACCACAATTTCTCCCACCCTAACATGCAGTTTGAGCCCCCCTGCCAAGGAGAATGTGGCACAGGAAGGAAATTGAGGGGGCTCAGCCTTTATGACAGAGGTTTGTTTAAAACAAAATCGCAGTGGGAGGGGATCCATTAGGACTGAGGTCTCCTGGCAGGGGACAGAATGCTCTGCAGTTACTTTTTTGTTTGAGCCTTGCTTAAGAAATTTATTTAACATGTTCTTAAAAGTTTAAATAGTCGTTATTAACACCCCCAGTACAAGCTGACATTTGGCCCTCGAGCAGACGCACAGCATGGGTGAATGGCTAAGAACGAGCAACCTGCAAAACAGAAAATTACATCGTTGGGCTGGGGAGAGCAAGCATGACTGGAGTGAATTCAAATCAGAGCTGGTGTTAGCTCAACTTTGCTCGTAGTTCATCCCTAATGGAAGAATAAATGTGAAAAGCTTTCAATCAGTCCCCTTTGATTCCTACCAGCATTTCTAGGCAGACACACAATAAGATCTAATTTTGTAAGGGAAGGGAAAGCAGGACGCTGTTCGTGTTTGTGCAGCTTGTTTAAAATGTGACGTCTATTTACTGGGGCATTATTTCCTATTACTCCCAAAGGAAAGGTTTCATATTTTTTTGGTGAGGAAATTTTCTGCGTCGCAAACACAGATCACGGAAAAGTAATATTCCTTTGTGACAGCAATGAGGTGAAAACATGAATAATTTAAGTTTTTATGGTGTGGCTTAAGCATATCTGAGAAAGCAGCTTGTCTCCTGCTTAGGCAGGCAGTTTGAAAGTACGTTTAGCACTGTGGTTCTGGCAACTGCAGAAGGGAGAAGAGAGAGAGGAAGAGGAGGAAAGGGAGAAAGAAACCACTTGCACCTTGCTGTCCGCAGAGAGCTCATGGGAGAGTTGGGCTGGCAGCTGGGCTGAGCCCCACCTGAACACTGAAAAAAGATCGTAGCTCTTGCCTGTCATTAAACAAGGAGGAAAGACTTAAGTCTTTCTGCAAAGCTGCAGAAACCGTTTGCTGTCTTTCTCAGCTGTGACTACATGCCCAGATGTTAATATATGGCCTTAATCTGGGCAGAGTTACACTCCTGGTTGTAAAATTGGGAGTTCAAGGCAATGCACTGAGCACTTCTGAGACTGATTTCAGTTTCATGTAAGCATGACACGGACATCCATTTCTCCTGAGCCTACACCCTAATCAGTACTTCCACCATTAATAGTTAAAATAAGTTAAAAGATAGCAAGCACTCCGCTATTTTTAATAGCAAAATGCTTAGCATTCTTTGCTTAATCCTTATTTTACCATTACCTCACTTATTTAATAACCCTAACAACCTGACTTCTGGGAGAAAGGATTTTTGCTTTAGAGCCTTCATAATTTTGGCCAGTGAAAAAAGATGTCCAGAAAACACAAAGAAACTAAATCCCCATATAAAGCATGGGGCTATGTGTGGAACAGATGCCTGGAGAAGCCAGGAGAACAGATTCCTGGTATGTTAAGTAAAGTATCCGAATTTATTTTTATTGATTTTTCTAGTAAGAGCATTTGAAAATATCTACTGACCCCAGGCCAAAATGGAAACTCTTAAACAGGCATATAAATGTCATTTTTTGATGATATAAATGCCATATTTTGGAAAGCCAAAACAAAGATGCCCAAATAGAGCAATTATTTAGATTGCTGATTATGTATTTGACGTGATTGCAAAAGGTCACTTGTCTCTGGCTGAAGCAAACAGAGACCTGGGATGATCTCATCAGCTGTAAAGCACAGGGGGGTCAGGTCTAGTTCATCTCTGGATGGAAGACTTCAAAAGAAGAAAACCTCTCAAGCTGAATTAATGCGATGACTCCCTTTCATCTGAGTCATTACTGATCAATTGTTGCAGCATGATACTGAGGGCACTGCTCTGCGGTGGGTGGGAGCTGGGCACAAACCAGAGCAGCATTTTCAGCCACGTGCAGTGCTACCAGGCAGGGTGTTAGCAAGCTGGCCTGGCTCACTTGCAGTCCGAGTAATCGCAAGCTGTGAGCCTACATCAGTGCAGAAGGTTCAAGAGGCTGTGATTCCTCGCATCTCCTCCCTCCTGGTGCCTTCTCGTGGCACGCAATTTGGTCGTGCTGTACTCGAGCATGGGCTCTGTGAGCATTTAGCATGCAGACATGTTAATGATGCAGGCACTGGCTAAACAGGAGAGGTCGTATCTCTACGTAACAGCAGTGTCACTCCGTGCCTGTTTTAGTTAGAGGGAATATACCGGGGTTCTTTGCATGGGTGAACATTGGGAAAGGGAATGTCTTTTTTTTTTTTCGCATCACTTAGGCTCGGTGCATCTCACAAGCATGTGATTCTCAGCCAGGTGGTGGATGTTGGTGATGTGATGCAACTCTTCCAACGGGTCACTGTAGCTGGAGTGCAAACTGCCTCCTGGGGAGAGTAAATGGCTGTGCTGAGCAGCTGCTCCGTGGCATCCCAGGCTCCCAATGTTGATCCATTCCCACCTGATTGCTCCCAGTGCTTCCAGTGCCACCAACAGAGCTCTCACGTGGGGTGACACCCAACCTCAGCGCATCCAGAGCTCGTAAAGGCATTGATTTCCATCTCCCAGAGCCAAGTAAAAATCTGTGTTTATTTTTCCTTCAGACTTTTCGAGACCCTCCAGTCACTCTTCTGGTCTGTGTTCGGTCTGCTGAATCTCTACGTCACCAACGTGAAAGCCAGACATGAGTTCACAGAATTCGTTGGAGCCACTATGTTTGGAACCTACAATGTCATCTCTCTCGTCGTGCTCCTGAACATGCTCATAGCCATGATGAACAACTCCTACCAGCTCATTGCTGTAAGTTATCTTATTCTCTATCTTTTCACGTTCGTTTTTCCCCGCCATGCCTCATCTGTTTGCCTTGTAGCAAGTGCGTGTCTTCTGGGACGCTGGAGACTGCTGCCCCCACTTTTTGACAGCAGATAGTTGGGATTTCTACTCACTAGCTTGAATCATGCTTGTGGAGGAGGTTTTGCTCTGTTGTAATGTTTCATGTCTGGAAAAAGCTTATTACCTCTGAATTGCTCTTGTCTTCTCCTGTAGACTACCTTTACTGATCACTTTGTCATTAGCAGCTGATTTGCTATGTAGCAGAGAGGGCATATAAAGGGAAGCCTTTCCGCTGCATTTTAGCCCGTTTGTTTTTAACTTCCATATTTTTTTGTATATTTTTCCCTCTCTCCTATTACTGCTTTCTCATTTGAAACTGTGTGTATCGGGCACCCAATCTGCGATTTCTTATTCCATACTCTTCCCACTGAAATTAGATCATTTCCATCTGGAACTGCAACCAGTCTCCTGGCAGCTGACTCCCTAAACCTGTAATCTGAGATTCCTGGGTAGCCTCAGCGCAGGATGAATCTGAGCTGAGGCAGCTCCAGGCTGCCAGTTGGCTGTAGAGCCAGTTTCAAACTTAACTTTATCTTCATACAAATGTTCAAAACTGGTCTCTCTACTGTAATCTCATTCCATGTGCCTAAAAGCCAATCTGTACATTTATAATTACATTTGTCAACAGATTGAAAACTAAAGCAGCATGGCTCTGCATTTTAAGGGTCTTTAGGTAAACTACTCAGAAACAGTACGGAACAAAGCTCAATTCTGTGTGCAGAGCACTTAAGGTGAACCACTGGGCACTTTCTAGAGAAGAGCTGATAAAAAGTGACATCAACTATGAACAGAAACAGGAGTTATGAAGTCATTCGTGTCCTCAGCTGGTCACTCAGAAGTACAGGCAGAGCAGAGACTTCCTACTCTGCATTGTATGACTGCTGGATTTACTCTAGAGGAGTAAAGAGGTAGAGGAGACATCCATTTTTTTCTCAAAACAGAGAAAAAGAACCTGCACCAGCTCTGCTACTGCTTCTATTCCCAACTTCCCAGGGAAATGTATGGGTGAACTCTTTCGCTGGCTGAAGCACACAGAGAAGACTATTGAGTTGTCTGCTTGAATGGCTTCCACAACTGCTGTTGATTACCTGCTGATTCACGCGGCTCCTAAATTCAGTTACCTAGTCAAACTGAGCAGAAACCCAGCCAAATCGGTGATACTTTAGAACATCTGATCTTTATCATGTTAAAACGTATGAGAAAAAGTGGACCGCTGACCTTCCAAAGGAGCAGGAAAGCAGCTTATCGCAAAGGCATCGCTCCTTTATCAGTTTGTTTCAATGCTTTAAGTGCTTTCTCTTTGTTCACTGCTACTCCTCACATTCCAGGGAGACTGGGATGAGGGGCAGAAAACAAAGCTGTTCTCTTTAGACATTTTCTCCCATTCCCCTTGCTTTATTGTCATCAAACAGGCTTGTCACTGACACAAAGCCCAAACTTAAGACTAGCTGAAGAATGGAAGTATTTGTTATTCACTGGGATATAAACCACTCATCCTTCTTTTCTCAGAATAATTTGAGTGCTGCAATGACACATCAGAAACAATCCCACGTCTTAGAGAGACCCATCATAACAATTAACTGAAGTGAATGGTCCAGAGCATGGAAGTCTGTTTTTTTGGAAGTTTTTGTATATCCAGCATTTGGGAGTAGTGAATTCCTTCATTGGAAAGTACTGCTTAGGAGAGACCTGGAGGTAGAGGGCTGGAATCACCAGGCATAGCCTAGGCATAACAAGCAAGTCAGTGTGCAGCATGAGGTGAGGCCCCTGCTCAGAGTAACAACAATGAAAATGCTCTGGGATACTTCTTTGTCACTTAAGCTGTCATATGGCAATTACTACTGAGAGCAGTGACATTTCTTAGGAGGACAAGACACAGTCACTTCCAGCCTCGGCTGGGGCACTGCGTGCTGCTTTGTGTTTTGAAGCCAATATTTCTGCATGCTCATAACATTCTCCCAGGGACAGGTTTTCTTCATGTGTCTTCTAAGGGCAAACATCAATTAATTTCTTCCCTGAAGAAAATAACTCTTTAATAAATGTTGAGGTTTACAACTGTGGGTCATTTTTTTAACCTCCTGTAATCAGCTCTCCCCCTTCTGAATCACAGTAGACAGGTTGCTAAACAGGGCATTTCCTCCTCCTGATGTTTATATTACATCGAATACACAATGAATGACAGCATCCCACCAGGAAGGGAGGAGGAGAAAGGGCAAGACACCCTTGGAGTGGGGTCGTCTTCTCAAATACAGCAGTAGAAAATCTTTTGCCTTGTGCAGGACTACAGAGAAATAAAATGAGCTAAACGTCAGGAATGACAGCACACCATTGCTTGTTGATTTCCCAGCAGCTGAGTGGTAAGAACATCTTCATTAATTCAACTTGCTAATGAGCCATTGGCACTGCTGCAATGCAAGCATTCTTTCTCCCCTCTTTTCTTCCATCTCTCACTTTATAGCCGTTTTGTCACCGACACAAAGCCTTCAGGCTTGCTGTTCTCTATTGTCTCATATGCACACGAATTTTCTGCTGTGAAGTCAGAGGACGGAGAAGGCAAGCTGTTCCTGCCCTTGGTCATGTTTCCCCTGTATGGGATTTGGGCTCGGTAGTTCGTTAAGTACCACAGGCACACGGTATGAAACCACTGCGTATCTGTGGAAGGCAGAGCAAGGCAAGCAAAGAGTAAAACATGCACAGAGCTTTGAGGGATTCTTGACTCACAGAAGAATTTTTCTGAAATAATTTTGTTGTGTGTTTTTTGTTTAGTTGGTATTTTTTGTCACTATGCTATTTCAGACTTCAATACACATATTTTATACGGGTACCCTGAAGCCATTTTGATACTGATTTTTTTCATGCTAGACCATTGTCAGTAGCGGATTATGGGAGACACTATGTTTTACTGAAAATGCAAACAAAATCCAAAGACACAATGAAATGTCCACGCATTGTGGGCTGTTTCAATTTGGGAAGATCAGAATGTTCTATACAAGCAGCACAGAATGCAATTGGATGTTATGCACTGCTGGGTCTCTCATCTAAATACCTTCCCAGACGTGACAGAAATACCATCCCCTGATGAATGCAAGAGGAATGTGTCACGATGACAAGAGGAAGGACAATGGGACTTATCTGAGAGTGGCCAGGTGGCTCCATCACTCACAAGTAGGATAAAGTAACAGAGTGGGTAATGAGCACATTTTATGTGATAGGCTGTTTCTTATAGGACTGCCACTTGGCTGTGTCTGAAGTTGTACAATCCTCCTGCCAGTCTTTTTTTTTTTTTTTTTTTTAAAAAATATGCTGTTTTGTCAAATCACTGTGACAGTGGGTATTGTGACACCCAAGCACGCATGTCTTCTAGGTCCCAAAGGTGCAGGTGCAATTTGGTGTTCTGTGGTGCAAGTGCATTTTGCAGGAAACTAGCACTCGATCTGTATTTTCTGAAAGCATGTTCCTCATGGACACATCCACCAGAGTCTGGAAAGCCACACGGGAATTACTCACTGGGACTGTACAAACAGTTCTGACGTGCAGCTGCAGGAGCAAGGGAAACAAGATCAATAGAAGAGGAGCTAAGGCTCCTTCAGGAGGGAAACCGTAGGGCTGTGATTTGGATTCCAGGTGGGTTAGAGCAACAAGTGGCACACAACAGCACTGCAGCACCAGGCATCCCACCGACATTAGGGAGAGCTGTAAGCCCTTGCAGCTTCCAGAAGTTTTAGGGAAGAACAAAGATGCTTAATGCCTCGGGAATAGCACCACATCAAAGCAGGTCTGGGAAAAATTACCCTTAACTACTGCTACCGTGCAAGAAAGTGAAGGTGTTACTTCTGCATGCTTAATTTTTTCCAGTGCATCTCTGAAGGCTGTGTGTGACCAACCTGAGAGCTACAAATGCTGATATTGGAGAAATGAGGACTTTGGACACCAAGCAAGGAGTGCAGGTTTAAATGATAGAATGAAACAGAGTTCATTTTAGCACATGTTGTGGAGAAGAAGAATGAAAAAAAAAATAAATATGGTGTATAGCAAAACAAAAGCTGTATAGTAAACAGAAACAGTTGGTATGTACAGCTAAAAATAAGCGATCACTTTCAGGAAATTGACTTTCAGTGTAGGGGTGCTGTACATGGAATTTTCTTCATTTTTTTTCAGAGTAGAGAGCTTAAAAATGAAAACACAGAAGAGTCTAAAAAACCATCCAATTCCCTGTTCCATTGTTTCCAGCATGACTTTGGATTTCCCCCAGGAGGGAATATCGAACTTTTCTTGATCTACAATGAAAAATAAATTCCTCTGGTTCTCTACACCAGCTGAAGGCCTTCACCACCATGGCAGTAACTGGTAGCCAGTTTACTTCATGACAGCTGCAGAAATTCCCTTCCTCACTGTGATCTGTGATCCTTAGGGCTGTCCAAAACTATTGCACCTCCTCTGCTGACGTGAACTGCACAATGACTACTTGGTGTTTTTGCTAAGGAAGAATTTGACAAATCACAAAATGGTAATTCAAGATGCAGAGCTGGACAGTCCCTGCACATGGCAAGGTTTGGGACAGTGGATTGTCCCCCTGTAAAGGTGAGGCCAGCTCCAAAGCCCAGACTAATATCCAAGCTCTGCTAAAGCATCAGGAAGTGTTTGTCTCACAAGAGCCATTCAAGAACCATTAATTCGAATTTCTTAGGAGAAATTGAGATGTGCTTGGTTTTGAACTCTGTCATAGAGCAGGAAATGAAATTATGTGCTTGTTGTCAATATGAGCTGGGATTAATAATTCATCTTGAAGCTTTTTACAGAGTAACAAAGCAACTAGGCTCTAGAAAGGGAGTTAAATGACTCTCCTTTGGTTTGCCAGCTGAATGAAGTATCAGCATTTGTTCCCCAGTTTTATGGTCATCAGGTGCTCCAGCTGGCTGCTGCACACATGCTGCTGTCACTGCTCACGTACAGACCCCATGTCCTGGGTGCAGGTAGTATGCTCAAGCCCTTCCTTCAATCTGGTGTAACCACAGCCATCCAAATCTCAGTTACCACGCTCTCAAAATTCACCCATCTCATCAGAAACAATTAATTAAATCACAAATCCTCTTGAACTGCCGCAGTGCCTTCTGTGACCTCTGGACAGGCAGATTTCTATCACTCTCCAGTTCCCTTCTTGGGAGCTCAACGTGGTTTTTGAGGAGTGGGGTTGATGCCCAAGGCAGGATGCTGTCTCTGGAATTGATGACGGGGTGCAGAGGACTCCCGGCAGATTTCTGTTTGAAAAGCAGGGAAATAGATCTCGGCGATGATGTGCTGCGATACCGCCATACGGCGAGAGGCCAGTGTGTGGAATTAGCCCCGGAGCCTCGCTGTAGACTGGCAGGCAGCTTAATTGCTTTTTGTTAGCAAGCTGAAGTATTCATTTGAAGGTGTAGAACTGTTTGTCTTTTTGCTGGCTTTGGCCTAATTACATATAACCCATGGACTTGAATCAAGTTGTTAATATTCATCTGGTGTTTGCAGAGCCTCTAAATGGGAGCACTCTCTATGCTCTGACTTCATCTTCTGCATCTTTCTTCTGTTGTTAGAGCAGACAAAGCTAATTTGCCATCCTAGGGCCCAATCCTTGCAAGCCCTTGCTCATGTAAGTGTTGTCAGCAGGATCAGAAAGATAAAGCTTTCTGGTGTTTTTAATCTTTTTTTTTTATTATTATTATTGTTTTAATGTATTTATCTGACCCCGTGTGCCGCCAGGGCCAAACCACCTGGGCGTTATTCAGAGGAGTGGAAACATGACATTTAAGTAAAGACCAAGATCTTCAGATTTTGGGGTGACCCCAGGCTGATTTACGATATTATAGGGAATTTGCTGGCCCTGGCGTGGCTGGGTTTTGTTTCCCTGATGTACCACGCTGGTGCCCCACATGACAGGTCAATAACTCTCTGCCCATTACGTCGAAGCAGCGCAGCAAGGTTCGCTCCTGCTACATGATAGAAGCTGAAGTATCCAGATGGACCCACACAGGTTGCAGCCCCCTGCACTAGCCCATCTTTTATTTAGACCTGACAAGCTCAATTAGCATTATCTCGTGCTTCTGCATCAAGGGGACTTCTGTTAAGACGGCAGAGGAAAAGGGAAGAAGCAGAAGATAAAGGAAAAATGTTTTTGAGGAAAAAGCAGTAAGAGAAAAGGGATTTGTCTGTGAACTGTCACCTGATGGTAAGCAATGGGAACAGCTATATTAAGACTCCCCTGAAATATGACTTCTTAGATTGTAGTCACAGAAATCACAGACTCATCTAGGTTGGAAGAGACCTCAAAATCACTGAGTCCAACCTCTGACCTAACACTAACCAGTCCTCCACTAAACCATATCACTGAGCTCTACACTTAAACATCTTTTAAAGAGCTCCAGGGATGGTGACTCCACCAATTCCATGGGCAGCCCATTCCAATGCCTCACAACCCTCTCAGTAAAGAAGTTCTTCCTAACAGCCAGCCTAAACCTCCCCTGGTGCAACTTTAGCCCATTCCCCCTCGTCCTGTCACCAGGCACGTGGGAGAACAGACCAACCCCCACCTCGCTACAGCCTCCCTTGAGGTACCTATAGAGAGCAATAAGGTCGCCCCGAGCCTCCTCTTCTCCAGGCTGAACAAGCCCAGCTCCCTCAGCCGCTCCTCGTAAGCTCCTGTAGCGCTGCTTGGGGTTGTTGTGCCCCAGGTGCAGGACCCGGCACTTGGCCTTGTTGAACTTCATGCAGTTGACCTCAGCCCATCGGTGCAGCCTATCCAGATCCTCCTGCAGAGCTTTCCTACCCTCAAGCAGATCGACACACGCACCTAACTTGGTGTCATCTGCAAACTTACTGAGGGTGCACTCGATGCCCTCGTCCAGATCATCGATGAAGATATTAAAGAGGACCGGCCCCAGCACCAAGCCCTGGGGGATGCCACTAGTGACCGGCCTCCAGCTGGATTTAACTCCTTTCACCACAACTCTTTGGGCCCGGCTACCCAGCTAGTTTCTAACTCATTGAAGTGTGATGTTAGCGCTGCATGGATTTCATCTTCAGCATGCTGCAATATAGCAAGTAAGTTCACGCTAATCATATAGGTGAAACAGGATACATACAACTCCATCCAATTAAACAGAAAGATTTTGAAGAACCTGGGTGCTGTGCTGCAGTCACAGTGTTGTCTGGTGCAGCTCCCCACAGCTCCTCAGCTGCACACCCAGCGCCAGAATCGGGGGGAGAAATAAGGACTTCATCTCTTAAATCAGTGCTCTGTGCACGGCTCGAGATTCAGTTACGGGACTTGAGCAATCTCATACCTTCATAATGGTTTCCTTTCTTTTGCCTCAAGGATATGTTTAAACAACCAGAATATTTAGCTACAATTTTTCATTTTTGAGCAATTTTTCAAGTTTTGGCAGCTCAGCGCGTGCGCTGCATTTAAGTGACTGTGCAAGCAGGCTGCTGTCTGGAGGCGTCAGACACCGGCTTCTCCCACTGGCGCTGCGACCTTTCCAGCCTCAAGAACAGACACAGTCCATCTCCACTCCTCTGCTGAGGGTGGGCAGTTCACAACCAATGATAAAAGCAAAAAATACCTGAACAGCTGTGTGTGGTTTCACTGATTAACTATAAAAGTTTGGGAATTATTATTTTATTCTTCATGTTACTTAAGGAAGGATTATAAAGGCTACACATATATTTATATAAAGAGGTTGTAAAGTCTAACAAGATACCAAGCCTTGATCCCGGGCAACTCCTGCAGCACATGAAAACAGCTCCCAAGGTCAGACCAGTGATGAATTTACTGTTGTTGCTGCCTTTCTGGCCAGCTGGTTGTGGCCAGATATCCTGGGACACATTTGTATAGCAGAGGAGCCAGTAGCAAAGAACATAAAACGTACTTTGTGAATATTCATAATCAGAGCTCGGATCTGAAAGTTAGACACAAGTGCCCTTATCTAAATAACACGTTAAATAAACTGCTAGAGCTGTAAATACCTTTGGGAATGACTGACATCGCATTTCCTGGTTGAAATCACACCCTCTTAATGGCACAGGCTGGATCCTGAGATCTGAAACTCACAGGTAGACCCTAACTGGGCTTTTGCTTCTTGGGACTACTTTCTCTTAAAAAGAAAAAAAAAAAAAAAAGGAAAAAAAAAATAATGAAGACAGCTACAGAGAAGTATGCGATTCTCCTTGATATCTGGCTCTCACCAGTCTAGCAATAAAATTTAAGACATTTCTTCATCCTTGGAAGACTCTAATTCCAGGTTGCTCTGCTATGCAGAAAAAAATAAGCTGTGATATTGTGGAAATAGCACGAGTAGAAATCAGGCTTTCTAATTTGCCACAGTACTAAGAGTCACCAGTGCTCAAACACTTGGGGTTAGACATCCTTTTTTAGCCCCCGATTTCTCCATGGGCATGTGTGAATTACTTGATTGTGACCTGGCTGGAGGTCGTTAACATTATCAGCACAGATATCCGCCTTATCTCTCTGACTGCCAGCTTGAAAAGAAGCTCTTATCAGCTGGAGATAAGGGAGAGAGGATGGATGGCAGGAAGAACAAAGCCTTGGTGATATCTCTCTCATTGTTTCTTCTTGCTGAGTTTTTTTCTTAGAGCACTATTTGTCTACACGACCTTCATACAGCTCTGATTTATTTGACTGTTAAAATAAAACCTGAACTTTGCTGGAATATGACTGAAGAACAAAAAGGCGTCAATTCAAATCATTTACCTACGCTAAAAGCAGCACAAGGCACAGTTTCCTCAGATCCGATATTCCCTGGCCTTCTCATTAGCCATCGCTGTTCCCATCCAATGCGCTGGTGGGAGATGAAAGGTAATTGATATCTATAACCTGCATACGAGGTGGAATGGCGTGCACTGCCAGCTGCAATAACAATGGTAATTACGAGATCTTCTGCACCCAGCCGGTATGAATGGCAGAGCTGCCAAGGCAGGCCTTTTCCAGGTAGAAGCAAAGCGATTCCCTGGAGCTGGGCGAACCAGGCACGCTGCAGCATGGAGGGACGGCGGAGGAAGTCGTGGTCAGCGCATCAGCAACAACGCTGGGCCTTGTCCAACAGCTCCAGAGTGTTCCTGGGGCAATTCCCAAGCACAAAGGGGAAGCTCCCAAGAGGACTTCCCATAAACATCTGTAACTGGGACCCATGAAACTTTGCAGCGTGACAGTTACCTCGCTGGGAAGTAACACGTGCCTGCCAAAAACAAGTGGCCAATAGTATGAGGCAGTAAGATTTACATGCTAAATCCTTGGCAGGAGATTTAATAGCCCCTAAAGCAGGAGATGTGAGGATAGCTTACATTTGATGTTCCTTGACAGCAATTTAAAGCACTAGGACTGCCATTTCTGTGAACCCAGGGCTTCCAGGTTTCCTCCTGAGCTGGGGCTGCCACGATGCGCTGCAGCCACGGCACGCGCTGTCCTGCTTCTGCCTGACCTTGACAGCAGGACCCAGGAGGCTGGGGGATGTTATTTTGGGTTTGATGCCACTTTTTTGTAAGATCTGGCCAGAGCAACTGGTGTGGTTGGACACAGATGGCATTTTGCTGCCCTTCAGTGCACGGCCGCCCTACCTGCTTCTGGCGAGTGCTGCCCGTTGGCTTTGTGCTGTGCTCAGTAAGGTGTCTTGAGCTTGGGCACTGCAGAACTAAATCCTTCACCAGTTTCTCATTAGCATCTTGTTCTACGGACTGTACCATGACTGGGCTCCTCATCTGGCATGCAAGTTCTAAAGGCTCGCAGTCCCATTGATGGCTTGTCTGCTATGGAAAAGTTTATTTATTTTTTCCTCCCGTGTGCTGTGTTTGATTTCTCCACCCAAGGGCCTCGCTGCCTCCTGCATTTTACCAGATAAGGCTTGCTCTTGTCTGAAACCAAGCCTTTACCTGTATCCTGGCCCAAGACTTCATTTTTCTCGTACCCCAGAGTCAGCATTTATGTGCAGTTCTTTGAGACCTGCACGTTTCATGAACGCGCTTTTCCTTTCCTTTCCTCTGTTGGCGCCAGGACATGCGCAGCAGCCCCAGCTCCCTCCTGCACCGAGCACCCTGTCCTTTCCTGCTTGCTGTGGTTTGCTCAACAGCTCCCTGGCCACGCAGCTGCCCACCCCAGGGGTCTTTCACACCTTAGGTGCTGGGCTGTGTCAGCCACAGACCCGTTCCCCAGTGCAAATATCCTGTGGCTGCTCGGGACCTGGCTGTTCTGCCTGGTGCACTGTGATTTCGCACTAGAGAGTAGTTTCATCTCTTCTTTGGCTGTCTCATTCCCTGTTCTAATTGCTTTTTCTAATGCTAGATAGTCCTCCTTTAGCAATTTTTCTTGTATTATTTTTGAGATTGATCCCATTAAGTTCTTATCCTTCAGTATGTCATCCCCAGCTTTGAAAGCAAAGTCATTTGTTGTCAGCTGCAGCTGAATTACCTGTGCATTAATTGCCTTTGTAGGTCCCAGATTTTGCTCGCAGATGATTTTTTTCTTTGTATGAAATATCTTTATTTGAAAAATATTCAGCGCCATTTACCTCAAATAGCCTGCTTGGGTTTTTGCTGCTTGCTTCTCTGAGCTTGTCATTAAGCCCCCAAGCTCCGTCGATGTTATTACCAGCTTGCACAACACGTATTACAAAATTAACAGTCTTGAAACTGCAGAAAAGTTGTCTGTGTTGGGTTCTGCAAAGATTAACGTTCTCCTGGCTCTCTTTCTGCACTTCTTTCTGTTCAAGACACACAAAGGCATATTTTTTTGTGCTAGCCTGCTTGAAAGCCATTACTGATATATTTCCTGTGCTGTTACCTGCTCTGGGTTTAGCCTGCAAAGAGCAGTAACGAGGCACACGAGATAGAAATATACTAAACATAGTTTAATGACTTTCTCCTGCACTTAGCAGCTCAGCTAATTATACAGCAAAAAAGCACCTCTGACGTTTGTTCTGTGCCTCTCAGGGAATGGGCCCCTCCCTTACCCGGTGTGCTGCAAACCCGGCATGTCCACGAGCACCTCTTAAAGGTGGATGATGTGCCCCCTCCTTCCTCCCTGGAGGACAGTCCTACAGCTTGGGCACTTCTTAACCTGTGGGGCTGCTGCTGGCACCTCCCGGGACAGCAGCAAAGAGCAGTCCTTGCAGAAATCACACCAGCTTCTCCCTGCACACCAGGAGCTGCCTGCGCCTCCTTCCGAGGCACTCAGCCACGGCCAGACAGCCTGCTCCCCAGGGCATTGTCACAGCCCTCTATATCTGCATCTGACAGGCAGCAGCCTGATTTCCAGCTTAGCCCACTGACTGTTGTATAATAAAATACAAGAAAGGCACACGCAGCCCTTTTTGTGCCAGCTCGAAAGATGCTAGACATCTTTATACATTATTCTGCACAAAGGGGTGCGGGGAGGGTTTGTGTCACAGGGACACACTTCTTTCCTCTCGTTCAGGGAAGGGGAGAAGCCCTCGTGTACCTCCTTGTAGCATAAAGGAGCTGAAGTAGCTGATTATCCTGTGCTTGTCTTATCATGGGTAAGTTTGGAGGTATCAGCGTGCCTGGCTGCTGAGCTTCATCATCAGCTCTGTGCTGTTTTCACGGAGTGTTCCCAACATGGCTCTGCAGCAGCAAGGAGCTGCCGTAACCCCTCAGAGCCAATGTAGGCTCAGGACCCTCAGCCTCATCCCTGCACTTTCAGGGATGCCAATTCAAGAGGCACAAGATCGGTCTCCTGTGCCCTGATGTGCCCCAGGCTTGTGCTCCAGCTCCTGGGGGCTAAGGTAACAGTAACAGCTTTTTCCTCTGCCAGCTTTTCAGCCGCCAGGGAGCTGAGATCCTAAATCCACGAACAAACAGGTTGAGAGGAACCTAGATGCAGAGGTAGTCACCTAATACAGAGAGCTGAAAGTCTTCCAGTGATGGGGCTGTGCTGGCTGGGCCAGGACCCACTGAGAAGCTGGATGTTTTTTGGCAAAGTGTGATCTAAACCATATGGCCCAGCAAGGAGATGGTGACGGAAGTCTTTATAAAAAGCATTTTACAAAATGTAAACAACAGATTTTTCTGCACAGAGATAAAGATGGAGATCAATGCTTGAATTATCCTGGATAATTAGTGTAGCAGGTAATTATTTAAAATCGGGCACATCTGTGAATACATCACTTTGACTGAATTAGAAAATCCTCACAACTGCTACAGTAAGATGGCTCCAGCAGTCCCACAGGGAAATCTTTATGGGAGATTAATTCTCGCTTCAAATGGCAGAGATTTGCAAGAGGATTAGGTGGCCAGTATGACACATCCGCATTGTGACAGAAAGTGATCCAGGCTTTTTGTTCTCACAGAAGAGCCGCGTGGTGCTTTCTTTGAATTCACGTGTTCTTTGAGCTTGAGGGCTCGGCCCTCAGAAGTAGTGTTTTATAGCCGAAAAGATGAGCAGTGAAGGAAAGTGGTGACAAGAGCAAGGGCAGGAGAACAGCAGCTTGAAAAGAGGACAGCGAAATCCAAACTTGGATTTAAAGTCCTAAAAAGCAGCAAGGTCACGCTTGCAGAGCTGGTGGGTATGGTTTTCAGAGTACTATAAAGTGTACAAAAAAGTTGTCACCTAACATTATATGAGACAGCGCAGGTCTGGGAGGACTGGGTGAGGAGCTGTGAGGACAGCATCTCCCGTCACCCATCTCAGCAGCTGCTGCAGGAGCTCCAGGTTTGACCATCACTGCGTGGCTTCGCTCGTGGTGGCCAGGCCCAGGCTGAGCAAGGGAACAAGCCGCTTGGTTTGGGTTTTTGCTGTGTTCAGGAGCTCACGGTGAGTGTTCACTCATGTGCAGTCTTCAACAGCTTAGACACAAAGCAGGCTGAGGCTCGGGCAGCTCTCAGAAATGTGAGTCCTGCTCTGTGGCCTGCTGGGGAGATGCACCAAAAAGCTGGAGCACGTCTGGTAGGCTACCAGGCCACACTCGCAGCCAGCGCAGCATCTGGCTGTACCAGCAGACGCTTCAGGTTTGAATGATTGGGTACCAAATGATGGCTGAAGCATGGTACTCCCTGTTCTCAGCCCAAGTGAGTTCAGAAAGCTGTTTTGTGTGCAGATCTCACTGCTTACAGCACTAAAGAGAGCTCTAACCAAGAAAATGGTGGTTTCCTGGCACACAAAAACACCCTCAGTAAAATTGAAATCGCTCCTTGCTGCATGATTCCAACACAGAACTGGTGCCAGGAGTTCTCATCTGATTTGCTCAGGTTCTCAAAACATCAAGGTGAATAATTGAGACAGGCTGAGTTTGTAAACCCCAGGGAATTCACAGCAGCAGAAGAGAGGAAAATAAAAAAGAGATACTTTAGGCAGTGTCCAGGGGGTCTGTCTTTTAAAAAAGGTTATATGGCACTCCTGGGCTAAGGCTGCACAAGAAGAAGTACCAGTGCAGCTGAAGCTGGCCTCCACCAGCCTCACCTGCAGGTGTATTTACATCAATAGGGATTTGTTCAGACCAACCACAAAACTTCCCCAGTGAGAAACTACCACCAGGTTTCATGGCGCTGCCCTCCATCTGCAATCAGCCCCTATTCAAGCCCATACAGTACCATTAAATATCTTACTTTAAAGTAAAATAGCAAAAAGTACTCTCTACAGGAAGTTTATTATCCTTTTTCTTTCATTTCCCCCAAGCTAATTTGCAATCCCTGAGCTAGAGATTTGCCTTATCCTTCCCTACAAACAGCATCCAACATCTACTGCTAAATCACCTCCTCCCCCAAGACAAAGAACGCCAGAAATACACGTTTCTATCCAAAATATCAGTCTTGCACTCTCCCTCAGCTACTGTTTTACACTAAACTCGGTGTTTCCAGGTGTCTGCAGCTCCTGCATGCCCTAAGAAAGCCTTGCAGCAGGGCTGAGTAACTCAGCACCACCCTCACGCTGCCGCATTTAACGTGGATATTCCCCTGCAGCTGCTTGATCCAGCCTTCAGAGATGCAGCCACTGCTGGATTTTCCCCTTGGGCTAGTAGTGAGCCTGTCTGTGGGGAGCTGCAGCTCAGGCCCTGGTATTTTGGGGCGATTCAGCCCACCAAGATGTGCACCTGGGCCACCGAGGCAGTTGTGTTAAATTGAGAGCTGCACGTCATTTCAATATGCCATTAAAATGGAGCTGAGCTGCACCTCTCTGTCAAAATGTGAGCATATTTTAACCATGTCAGAGCACTGGAGCGTAGCCAGAATGCCAGTGTAATAATTTTTTGGGCATGATGTTCAGCCATATTTTATTAAACTCCCTGTCCTACACTTCACTGCGTGGGTCTGAGGGCTGCTGCCTGCAGCCCAGCATCCAGGAGGGCTGCTCCTTCCAGCTTCACTTAAATCTACTCAGAAACTTAAAATCATCATTGTGTTCTTGGTTAAATCTCACGTCAGATACCGCAAACATAAACACTAAACAGCTAAACCACCGTAACTATCAGCACTACATTCCATGGAGGTAAGAGCACACATCCTTACCGCTTAGATGCGGGGTGCTACTGCAGACTGTGCTCAGCACTGCTTGAAGGATTTGGTTTTCTTCCTTTTCTGCCCGGTGTCAGAATTCCTGCAAAACATGAAATAGGGGCATTTTTTAAACTTCAAAACCAGCACGAAGCAGCATGACATCCATTCTGAATGTGGATTTTGTATTCATATGGACTTCATCTGCAGAGAGAGCTGCATCACCTCTCTGAATCCAGGCTGTAGGTTGTTCTCTTTGTCCTGATGCTGAAGGGAGCACGCAGTTTGTTACCAGACAGCATGGCACCTCGGCTCCACAGACCAGACTGCAAATACCTCGATTTGGGGAGCTCCATTTTGCAGCCTGTAAGATCAGCATCTTGCACAAGCTCAATATTTCTTGGTGATGCTATGGACATGCTGCGCATCTGTGTAGCTGTGAAGTGATGCTAATAACTTTCCACCTTTGCTTTGTTAGGATGAAGAACACTAGAGCTAGCATGGTGTTGCAGTGATAATATAAATAAATAAATAAATAAAAACCAGTAAAATGTTTCCTGTTTGTGTAATGATAATGCAGAGGCAAGATTTAAAATATAGCCCCCAGTAAAATTTATCACTTCTTTATAAACAAGAGCTGAATGAATAGATGCTATAAAACAAATCAACAAAGACCACGACAGATTTTTTTTCCAGGGAAGAGTGTGAGAATTCATTGGATTTTGACATGAAAAACAAGGGTCTGTGATAATATAAAAGCAGTAGCAAAAAGAAAAAAAAAAAGTTTTCCTGCTTCTTTTACGGGTGAACTAATGTGCACAACCTCTAAATGATAAAGCATGTGAAATTTCTTTTTGCTATCATTACATTTCTCAGAGGTTGGTATTTTTATACTCAGCTACATTTCACACTGATTTTTTAAGTACACCCCCAGCGAGGGAGATGGAAGAAGTGACACTGCTTTGCCTGCAGCCAGAGAAATGCTTTCTTGCTCGCATCACCACCTTAGTCGCTGACATTTGCTTCAGTAAAGCCTGCCTAAAGCTGTTGATATTCTCTTTCCTCCTCTCACAGGACCATGCAGACATAGAGTGGAAGTTTGCACGGACAAAGCTCTGGATGAGTTACTTTGATGAAGGTGCCACTCTGCCCCCTCCTTTTAACATCATCCCAAGTCCCAAGTCTTTCTGGTACCTTTGCAAGTGGATTCACAAGCAGCTGTGCCCAGGCAGTGACTCTGACAATGAACAGAAGAGGCATGAAAACCTCAAAACATTCACAGTAAGGAGCTGCATAGTTTGAAACTTATTTTTTGGGGGTGCTTGTGCATGTTCAAGGTCACAAGGGGTGCTACTGTGCTGGTGCAGCAGAAGGTTGCTGCTGGACTGGGACTCGCCAAGAGCCATCAGGACTCTACAGACAGGATTACATGTTGGGTAACATGCCTCTGCCTTTCTCGTTGCAGGAAAGGCATGCTGACAACCTCATTCAGAATCAACATTACCAGGTAAACTCTCCTGCAGATCAAGTTTTTACTTACAGTTTCTTCTTCCTGCTTATTTTCTATGATCTCACTTCTTGCTTTCTTATAGAATACATACACAAGTGTAGGAGCTCCAAGAGGATCTTGCTTGTCATGGATTAAACATTTCCTCAATAGAGGTGGGGTGGTTTAGTAAATCACTCCTAGCCTTTCACCTGCTCTGAAAACAGCAAACTTGCCAGGTGGCTCCCTGGTTGCTGAAGTCAAGGCAACATCACCATTGACTTCAGAGGGATCAGACTGTCGTGTCGTCCTGATTAAAACTGTTTTTGCAGCATTTTTACATACTCTCAAATTGTTCCTCTACTACTTTTTTTTTTCTGCAAGCCATCCCTAATCCTAACTCAAACAGCAGTTGAGATTTCCTTCAGTTTTGGACAGCTCAGGAAGGAGGAATTGTTCCTTTGTTGAATTTTGCTGTTTCTGTTCATTCTCGGCTTGCTTGTCATCAAGTGTTCATTAAATTCAACCTACGAAAGGATGAAGCGGTATTAAAAACACCAGCTTCAGTGCTTGAATTCAATGTGATCATGCCAGCATGCTGGAAGGACAAAAAAAAATCTCCTCAACGTTAGGTGGTACGTCAGACAATACTGTCAAAAGCCATAAATAATTTGTCTTACGTAGGACATCTCCTGTTTTCTGAAGAGTCTTTGTACGTGGAGTTGACACTTAATGTACTTAGTCACTACTGATAAGAGACATTGGGTACCTTCTGACTTCACAGCACAGCTCACAGGTACCGAGAGTGGGATCTCTTAAAGCACCTCCCAGTAAACCCTTGGTGTGGAGCACAGCTTAAAGCTTGGGGTTACTCAGACTTCTCGTCTCCATTTATGGGGGAAAATGCAGGGAAGGTTTGGGGTAGTCTTTTCTGTATCCAGACATCAACCTGTGTGTGTCAGGTAACAGACAGCAGTCCAAGCCTGCTTATACAAAGCCAGCAAGGAGGTACACAAATGCAGAGCAAAATGGATCTCATCTAAGTTGTACCAAACAGCCCAGGTAATGCTGGAGAACAGTCACCAAAGGTGTGACTCTACTTCCAGTGCTGTCCACAGATGCTGCAGCAGCTCTGCAAGGAATTTTTAACCTCCCATTAGAGGGCACCCAGGCAGCTGGCAGATGTGGGCTAACATCAACGTGCATCGCTCTGTAGAGTCCTGGCTGTTTGTTCTTCAGGTTATTTGTTGATAACACACCATCATTTAAAGAAAAAAATCTTAAAGTGGCAAGCTTAGCCCATCAAGATAGATACACAGCATATACACGAGACTGGTAATCTCGAAGGACTTCCAGCATCTGAGATTAAATAATGCATGAAGAGGTTTAAATGGCTTGAAGACATTTAAGATAATCTAGATTATTTTTTTCTGAACAAGTTTTATGTATGCAAAGCAAGTACAACAAATCAGCTCACTACACTTAATAGCTGAGCTTTCAAGATGAAATGTAAACAAGCCTCTGCAAAGGTTTGTTCTATTTGAAAGTGCTGTTTCTAATAGTGAATTTTTTTTTAAGAGAGCAGAGTCAGGAGAGCTATCAGTAAGAATTCGGTGAAGTACAGCAAGAACAGAATTTGGTCTGAGCCAGCAGCTGAATCACTTCTGTTGTTTCATATTTCAGGAAGTGATCAGAAACCTTGTGAAAAGATACGTTGCAGCAATGATCAGAACTTCCAAAACCAATGAAGGTTTAACTGAAGAAAATTTCAAGGTAACTTCCTAGTCTTTAATAATCGTGTTACACTAATGCCAGTAGCCACTTGCAGAGTTCCCGCTAACTTGGGAATATATTTTGCGACCAGCAGTGGAAATATGACTGTTACTGGAGCTGGGAAGGTATGCGATGTACATGCAGTCTTCTTTTGAGCAGAGAATATTCCTTATAAGGTTGTCTTTTCACAATGTCTCAGTATGTCTTAATGCACAAGATTTTACATAGACAGTGGCTTTGAAAACCGGTAAGAATGAAGTATCTGCTTTGAGTCAGCATTACACTCCTAATCCTAAACTGAGTCTGGGTTAATGGATACAGAGAATATTAAATTTGGGCCTATCAACTAAAAGATTCCTGCAACAATTCTAAATTCCAACAGTTTCACTTCTATAAATGTCTTATTTAGGCTTTCCCCAGCCCCAAGCAGGAAGAGGGGATAAGGGGGTGGTCACAACGGCTGGTCCCACAGCCCTTGAAGACAAAGATCTTGTAAGCTCTCCAACTCTCAGGCTTACCAATAAATTTTTTCATGTCACCAAATCATAAAGATGTACGTAGCGTTCTTGTAAGTCTGATTTGGTGTCAGCCATTTGCATAACTCTTAACAATTCTCCCAAGAGAAACTGATCTTTCTTTCACGTCACAGATGATGCTGTTGAGTGGCACTCATTTTCCCTCTTGCCCTAGGAATTAAAACAGGACATCTCAAGTTTTCGCTACGAAGTCCTTGATCTCCTGGGAAACAGGAAGCCCCAGAGGAGAAGTTACTCTACCAGCAGCACAGAGGTGTCCCAAAAGGATGAAACAAACGAGGATAGTGCTGGGGAAAAATCCAAAGCCAAGAGCGTGTCTTTCAATGTAGCCAACAAAAAGAAGGACTTCAATGTATCTGCTCTAATTAAAACCATGTCTGGGATTGATATGGTGGAAGAGAAGCCAAAAAGCAATGGGATCAGTAAGCGCTCCTTCATCCGAAATGGAAATAGAGTTCAGAGGCTTTCCAGCTCCAAGAAGGAGTCCTTTAAGAGACTGGGCCTGCTGTTCTCCAAAATGAACGGGCACGTCCCTGAAGCAAATTCAGAGCCCATGTACACTATTTCAGATGGAATTATTCAGCCACACTACATGTGGAAAGACATTAAATATTCTCAGATTGATAAAGAGAGAGAAGAGAATTGTTCCAAAAGTGAAATTAACCTCAATGAGGTGGACTACAGTGGGAACACGAGACTTACAGGACAGAGCAAGGAGTGCCCTGTGGTTTGTACCAGCTCCCTTCACTGTGCTTCCAGTATTTGTTCCTCTAACTCCAAACTTTTAGACTCATCAGAGGATGTGTTTGATTCATGGGGAGAGGCTTGTGACTTGTTTATAAACCAGTGGAAAGACGGGCAGGAGGATCATGTAACAACTCGGCTATAAGTAAGGCTACCTTAACACCTGCTAGAAAACTTAGCTAATTATTTGTAATTGTTTGCTCTCACTTGATTCAGCATTATGAATTCCTTTCTGTCCACAGGAGAAAAAAATGTAAAATTACTTATGTTAACCTATTTTATAGCCATCTGCACCTTTTTTAGTTTACTTTTTTACACTCACAAATACTGAACTGAAGGTTTCACTATTTATAAGGTCACTGTAAACTACGGGACTCCTTCGGATGCAGTCTTTGAATCCCACATAATTCAGACACGCTGGTGGCGGAGTAGAGGATTCCTCCAGTGCACTCATCATCTTCCCAGCACCGCTGGGTTATCATCGCTGCTATCCAACACCATCAGTTCCGCATCCTGCTCAAACTCCTCGGCATCACAACCAGCTGGTGAGCAGTGGCTTAGCAGGAGGCTGAGAATCATATTTGCAATCTTCTTAGAAAGTGTTTCAGGTTACAACTGGCTTTTTGTTTTCTTTAAGCAATACAACCTCTGATTCTTTCAGCTGCGTGTTTTTTTTTTTTTTCAGGTCATTATATCCATATTGTAAAGTGTTACTGAATAAGAGACACCTTTGATCATGTGGCTCTAGAACATGTGATGATTTGCTTATTTATCTAATTGCTATTAAGAAATTCCCCTCATAGGGAGCAGAATGACCTCCCAGTTCAGCTGGCAGTGGAAGCCAGCACCTGGCCTTGCCACCAACTTCTACATAGATGAATGGACACAAAGCCAGCTGTGGCTGCTTGAAAGAGAAACCTCAGAGTGGTTCTTCTGTCACTGACAGGGTGCACCAAAACCCAGCCCTAAGCCTCCCCCTTACACCCACCCCCCTGAGCTGCATTTGGGTTTTGAAATCCCTGGCTTTATTTCCACTGCTGCATTCCTTTTTTTTGCTGCCTCCCTGGTCAATGTCACGCTGTTAGGTAGAAAACCGTCCTCCTGGTGTACAGCAGTCACTGCCCTGGGTCTGTGAGCTGCATTTCTGAAAAGCAAGCTCAGCAGTAGCAGCTCAGACCGCAGCTGGCACCCTGGGAAGTTGCTGCAATTCCTTTTCTAAGGTGCACCAAAAAGCAGTGCAGCAGTAGATGTTACCCTGCTGTATCTTTATGTTTTCTTCACCCCTACAGTTGTGCTAGGCCCTGTCCAGATATTACCAAGTCCCTGCGTTTTTGTCCTACGGAGCATGAGACAGGGGAGAAGACAATAAGGGCAAAATGGTTGACACTGCTTTTTAACAACTTGATACCTGAATTTTCTTCCATGTTGTTGCTAAGAAATGCAGATGACTGGCACCTGCTGCTGCTTCAGAGCTGTCAGCAGTCAGCTTTCTTGGAAGAAGCAAGTCCTGAGCTCAGAGATGGCCCTGCCTTACCCCAAAGCTTCCTTACGAGTCCGTGCAGCCAGGCTAAAGGCTCTGTTCCCAAGACAGGTCACAGGAGCTGGAGCATAACCCAGGGGCAGATGCCAAAAAATCACCTCTTGTGTGCACTACATTGGGAACTGCATTTGAAAAAAGCATTTATGAAGGCTGGAAAATCTACACCAACACCCCTGGCTCATGAGAAGCTCTGAATGCAGAGCTCGAGGTGGAGGATACAGCCAGCCACAGTGTCAAGAAAAAAGAGCAGCTAGGAGCAGAGACTCAAACGTGTTCCTGTTCTCCTTGCTCATGAACGACACCAGCCTTGTTACCAGTATGCAGTACAAAGCCTAAAATATTTAAGCCCCTAGACAGGCTAGTTAAGACAGAGTGAAAAGCATTCTCGTATCAACAGATTTCAGGCTTTGATACTAACTGCAGGGTTAGAGCAGCCTTTGAAAATTGCATCTCCTCTTCCTGTAAGCAAGGCTGAGCAAACTGACTTTGGCACTACACAGGGAGACTTGCAGAATCGTAGGGTCAGAAGCAATTTGCTGATCTTCCAAGAAATCCAGCAGCCCTCTCTTTTACGATGCAAATCCATCCGTATGCGAGAGCTGCAGTGAGAACCAACTGAAGGCGAGTCTCAGAGCAGCCCACAATAAAAGCCTGCAGTTTAATAAACCAGCCTCAGCACATTTCTGGGAACACAAACGTTAGCAAGAGCTGCTACAGGGGGATGAAGGGAAGGGTTTGAATCATTTTATGCCTCACCTAAGCACACTGCAGTTTAGGAATTCTGCTTGACACGGGGCAGCACATCTTTGTTACCTTCTAGCATGTAGGAATGAAAACAACTCCAGCATGGTTATGCAGATTACATCAGCTGGGTTTAAAGCAGGTGTGGAAACAGGGTTTCATATCCTTGGATGGTGGAAGGGCTTTTCATTTATCCATGAGAGCAAGCACGCTGCTACTGGCTATGACTAAATTGTGCCATTCAACTACAGCCCTATGGTAAAGGGTACAAATTTCAAAATGAAATGCAATTAACTCTGCAGCAGTGCCCCCCAAAAATGGAAAAATTACACTGGGCAATGCAAATCCCTTCTGTATGAACTGCATGAGTCACGTTCCCCTGCCGTGCCCAGAAAGGGCAGGGGTAGGAACTGCCACGTTGTAATGGCACAGTGAATCAGGCAGTCTGCAATAATTCCTTGGTAATGGTATGTTGAACGCCAGAGGTACATCATGGGGCTGCTTGGCTGGGGCTCCTGCGGGATTTGTTTCATGATTCAGATGCTTCCTAGCTCCCAGCTATGAGCCAGCCTCAGCTGACTTTTGGATTTCACAAAAAATATTTGATTTGTGTTAGTGATTTATGCATGTGTGCAGGAGGAGTTTCCAAAACTGTCAGACTGATCCCCAAAAAGCCAAGTCTGTGTGACTGCACCTATGCACCCCCTTTGGTAGCAATAGACTTTACAGCAACTAGTCAATTATTATTGCTGTTATTACTACTCTTAAGCAAGAGATTCAGGTGAAGGAAGTTTAAATATTTTGTGAAAATACATTTGATAAGCTTCACGGATAGTCGTTATACACATGCTAGGAATTTGGGATCATACCAGGCTTGGTCATTTGTCCTGTCTTTCGGTTTCCTGCTCTTGAAGTAGCTTTATTTCTCACCTCCCATCCCTGGTGTCTTTTTCACCTGTTGTTTTAAAGCATCACACCTAAAAACCATCACCAGGAGAAAGGTAACACCAACATCCAGGTACAGAGCACCACACAGAGCTAGGAGGTGTTTGTACTCAGGTCAGAGATCGAAGAAGTTCTCTCAGAAGTAAGAAATCAAGCGGCATCTCTCCGCAGATTATTTGGGTAATTGTATATTAGTCACGTACTAGTGCGTGTGTAAATACTCAGCTGTTTGCATAGTGGTCCCTGCAGAAGCAGCACGCGCAGTGGTTCGGGCACAGGATCAGAAACGAGGACTTCTGAGGCCTGTTCCCAGCTCTGCCACTGCCTCACCTGTGACCTTGGGCAAGTCACTTAGCCTCTAACGCCTCAGTTTCCCCATCTGTAAAATAGGGACAATAATTACTTACCTACCTCGCGGGGGGGTTAGTTCATTATTTATAAGCACTTTCAGATCTTCAATTTAAAGGCGCTATATACAGTCAGTAGTTGATACTCGTAGCAGTGGTACGTACTTTTGTTTTCTTATGACTAATTCAGGTTAGGATTTAGCTATGTACGTTACGATAGTTTTCCATGTAGAAAACTAGCATGATTTCCCACGAGGGGAATTTTGGGGACTTCTGCAGTAGACAGAGAGCAGGAGCAGCATACTTCGTAAGCCTAAACTCTGACATCCTCGCTTGCGTGCTTTGTGTCTCATCTCACCTTACTGCATTTGTGTTTCACCCTTTTTCTAACGGCACGTGTAAATTTTTAACAGAAACAGTCACTGTAAGTATTATTTAAATAAATACGTTCATATATAAACGTAAAACCTTACCTTTTGAGTAGGTTAAGAGCCTCCTAGGTTGGCTCTTGTGCCTCTGTGAGGGCTTCACCCTCATTTCTCCTTGGGTATGGTTGCTTTTTCTGTAGTGCTTGCTTAGATAAGAGCCTTTCCTTTGAGTTAGAGGAGCTCTGAGACTCGCATGGTGAGGGCATTTTGAGCTCTCTTCCAGGAGCAGGAGCAGTTGCAGGGTATCTCCAGCAGACATTTGGAGAAGTCCAAGTACTGTTAGCAGGGACCTGACTTACTCCTGGGCTATCTCACAGAGTCAGAAAGCTACAGGAGCACCAGCTGCTCTGTGCCAGTAACCGCAGGTCCCGCTTCCATTGGGACTTCTCGGCCTTGCTTTGAAGTTTCCATTTTCCTTTCCCAAAGGCCGAAATCTGACACACTTAAGTTTACCAGGAACACGTTCAATTTTGGTTTAGTTTTTGGCTGAATTCTCCCTCAACCAGTCTGCTGCGTGCCAACACAGAGATGTCCACGAGAAAGCCGCGTGCAGCCTCAGAGGCCCCTTCCAAAGGAACAGCATCGCCCCCCCACCTGTTACAATTCCACAAAAAGCAGAATGGAGAAGAAAAAAAAGCAAAGCCACACAAATCACTAAGGCTGCCTAGAATTAAGGAAAGCTGTCACCTTACTAAAAGCTCTCTGGGGCTGTCTTTGGGGTGGGTGCACCCCAAGGGCCCCTTCCTCTCCCAGCAGCACAGCTGGCTGCAGCCAGCAGCAGCTTCCATTCACGCAGAGACAAAATTAATTGGAATCAGTGAGACTGCCGTGAATAACAAATCCACTTGCTGGAGTAGCATCTGAAATAAACTTACCAAAATAACCTGCAGTTTTCAGCGAATGCGTAATTTGAAGCCCAACAAGTATAAAACCAATCCCTCACTGGATTTTTTGGGGGTGCGGAGGGGCAGTCTGGGCTGGCCACCTAAGTGTATTTTCAAACCCTTTGTAATTCAACTCAATTGAGTTTTCACACTCCACTTTCCCTGTTTCAGACCATTACACTTGTACAAACAAGTCATTTATGCGATTTTCACATAATTCCCTCCACCCAAACTAACTACTGCTCTCGAGTAAGTTGATGATCAAGAATGATGCTTAAAAAGAAATCTAAATCTGAAAAAAAAAAGTACATGTAAAAGGCAAAAGAAGCATTTGATCCTTAACTTCCAAATGTTGGATAGTGTGTTATGTTTCAGGGAAACGCTTTTACTTGCTCTGCTTTTTTAAGGTGTGCAAAAATAAATAAAAAAATAAAGCCAACACTAACTCCCAGCCTAGCTCACATCACCCACAATGTTGAAAGCCAAGTCGATCGTGCAATTCTGTCTTCATACACGGACCCTACTCAGTCGATGGCTCACCAAACTATGGAAAACAGTACTGCCCATTCCTGCTGGCCAGCATGTCCTCCTTCAGCATGGCTTCTTTTGTTTCTTTCGGGGATTTTCTTCCGTTTCCCCTCCCATTTACAGCATTTCCATCAGCAGTAACTCCTAAGCCAGGAGAAACAACGTGCTTAGACCGAGAGGTGATCAATCCAGGAGCTGTCCTTTCGGCACACGAGCTTAACAGAACACTGTGATAACTTTAGCCAACAGAATGAAATGCCTTTTGACTATAAATAGTTGTTTTTGAGCAAGGGGGGCACTTTTTGGTGTAGCTATTTTTTGGGGTATTGTACAGTTTTATTTAAAAACTACTGAATGTGTTTATAAGGTGGGTGTGGGAACTAGAGGGCTAGGGATCTTTGAGAAGCAAAAGGATGGTAGCAGATGCTTAAGTACTCTATTTTCTATATGGCAAGCCCTAGAAAATTGGGCTCACACTGCAAACAGGCTTTTTTTAGCAATCCAGTTTTAATATCAAAGTAAATCTTCATAAAAAAGCTATCACAGAAACAGCTTCACACCTGATCATATTCTAAAACGCCATTTCATGGGATAAAAAAAAAAAAAAAAGTGAGGCTTTTTTCCTCTTTCTTTTATTTTTCGTCAAAACCTTAATGGCCTTTTCCAGGCAACAGAGCTTTCAGATGTTTGGAGAATTTTGCTTATGTAAAGCCCATTGAGCAGTAGTAGCCACCCCTAGAGGAAGGGGAGGATGAAAAGGGGGAAGAGCAAAAAGCAAAAACAAACGCTTAGTTTTATGTACTTTTCTACTTGCATCTTTTCTGTCTGTAGTGCAGATTCCACGTCATTCCCTTGCATAACATGTAAAAATGAAATGTATATAAATAAATAAAAATATTTATTTTATGTGTATTTTTAGCTTAACTGTAAACTGAAAAAAAAATAAAGCATTTAATTTTTTTTTCCCAAAAATGTAAGCCTATTGAAATTCAAGGTGTTTCTACCTTTTCAGATGTAACATTTCCAGCTGCCTATTGATAATAAACATTTATGAACAGTAAAGCACGTGACATCTTATATTTTTTACCACATTCCGCACAGCATCCTCAAGGGCTTTCAGTGGTCACAGGAGCACTTCAGGGCTCCAGTTCTATACAAATTTATATCAGTGTTTATGTGAAAAAGATGTGGTGTAGTCCTACCTATCTGCAATGAAGTCAGCCAGACAGATGCAAGCAAGTGTTCGTGGGCACGAGTTGAGCAGCACTGGCCTGTGCAAAAAAAAAATATATTAAAAGAACAGTAATTTGAAAATCCCTTTCATTATATCCTCTCTGTAACAGGGAATAGCAAACCCACTTTAAGTGCTGGTAAATAAAATGCACCACATGAACGCAATTACTCCTGTGCAAAGGAGTCCAAGTATGCATAATTCCATTTTAATTCGCTCCCCAAAGATATCCTTCCACCAGCATAACTACATCATCCACATTGGACTATACAGCAACATAGCTAATAGCGTGAGATAGTCATTAAGCAACAACACATAACTATATTAACATAATTTGCTCGTGTTAAACTGTCCTCCAAGCAAATCTCATTAAAGTACTGGAGGCGTACAGTTAAATTTCAGGTTTCCAGCAGCTACCAGAAGCTCTCGGTCAAGTCCCCAGGAAAGCAAGAGCTTTCCCAAGTTATACAACACTCAAAGGATGTCCGAAGGCTTTTTTTAGAAAATAAAAAAATGGAAAAAGGATATTTCAAAATTAGATTCACATTCCCCTCTCTTATCGGAAAGCCTGGTAGTTCAAAGTTAAGGCACCCTGAATCCCCGGTTGTGTTTTCTACTCCAGAAATTGGGACCAAACTGCATCTGAAAATGACCTCCATGTGTACAGCCGTGAGTGCAGAGGCAAAAATCCTGCAGTTGCTCAGGGAGATAGGGAGGCAGAGGCAGGAGTTTTGCAGAATATCCTCTCCCTCCTTACTTGCACTTCCTGAGAAAGTAATACAAACCACACACTCACATAATCACTGCAAATATTAAACATTTTTGCTTTCAACTCTGGCCAATATAAAAAAATGATGTAAAGAGGCAGAAACCAGTCTGAGATTTAGATGAAAAATTGAAATTGGCAGGGTAGGGAACAGGAAAGGTACATGAAGGAGAAGGTAGAAGGATTTGGAGTATCCACTTTCATTGTTACAGGATGTGTCACTTATCGAAGGACTGTTTTCTGTAACACAGTGCTGTCAGGCAGCTGTCAGAGAGCCATGAGGGAAGGCAATTATCGTGGGGTAAACCTCGCACCCCAAAGCTGGTGGCAAAACTTGTACCTCCTCCAGTGAGGGCAAGGTTTAGCAACAGAAATAAGCATATTGCCATAAATGATCCCAACATGTGAAAACACCCCGCCAGGACCCAGACGTGTGCTGCTGTTACTGCAGATCACCACACTTGCAGCAACAACTGAACTGCAAAAAGCGCATGCCCGTAGCCTGTAGCTAACGCTGGAGTATTTCATACTTGCCTCGGCGCAGCTGACTGCGAAGCGGTAAGCAGCAGTGACTTGAAGATCTGTAGGGGCTTCTAGATACTGGCCTGCCCTGCAAAATTTAAACTCCAATCTTATTTCAAAGCCATAAGGTTCTAATTCAGGAGTTTTACCTTCCTCCCCTGTGATAAAAGAGGTTACTTAGAAGTGCTTCACGTTTGAATATTTCCCATCCATAATGCTGTGTGATTTTATAAATGAGGAGGATATCCAGCACCACTCCAGAGAGAATGGGAGGCTAAAGCCAAAACAACTGAGCTAGAAAAGCACCACGCCGTGGGTCTTTGCTCGATCCTACCAACCACAGAGCAGTAGCCAACAACATCCCTGCAGGCTAGTGCTGCTGGCAGGCAGAATCAGCGTGATTTGCCTCTACAGCACTTATAATAATTACCTTCGGTAACAGATGGATTTCACAATTCAAAAGACTTCAGAAAGACTCACGCCTCTAGCGCGCAGCAGGGACGTGAGGAATGTCAATGTGCACGGGCTGAGCCAGGACCAGCGCTGCCCCTCCGAAGTGCAGGAGGGTGTGCAGCAGCTCAGAAGGGGGTGAAATACTTATAGACAAAAGCCCACACCCCAAAACACAGAACTGTGGCTGATCACAGCTGGTTTTATCCTGTACTCTCAGAAGATGCTTGGCTCGGAGGCTGCCTCGGCAGTCAGAAGTGCCAACATCTGACAGGAGCACTGCTCGGCGGTGCTATCTGCTCACAGACCTCTTCTGCACAGCCTTCAGGTGATGATGTACTTGGAGCCTCTGCCTTTTACATAGGAAAATGTCGCATGGAAAAGGAGGTGGCAAGCATGACTAGCACCGACTGAGCAGCGTGAGTCTTCTGTTCTCTTGTTTGAAGGCTGAAGAACTATTCACAGAAAAAAACTAAAAAGCAACACATTTCAGGATCAAGTCTGTTTGCTTTAAAAAATATTATGCAACATACTTCAAGAAGCTGAACAAAGAGGACAAAAAAAAAATCAATCTGAAGGAAAATTGTTGTTCCCTGCAGTAATCAATGCTCACATTTTTCTGTGCTTCTACTCAAAGGTAAAATACGCTTGTGGCTGGGAGCAATACCCTGCTCTCCCTGTTCAGGGCAATTCTGCCAAGTGTGAAACAGAGCACTGGTCTGGTACCAAGTTGTAACTGAGCCAAAAGACGACAAGTTTTGATAACCACCAGGCTGATATTGGGCTCCCTACAAAAAAAAATAAAAAAAATAAAAAATCTAGAGCCCACATCTTGGTGTTCATGGCAGACATCCCTCCCTTCCCCCAAAACCATCACCCCCAACAAAAGAAACCTTCAACCCCTCCTGAAGTTCTGTTTTTAACGTGAGTTACCTTACAGCCTCTGAAAAAGGAACTGGTTTGTAGCAGTTAGCCACTGGAACACTAAACCCCAAGACCAGCAATATTCCTAGTGCAAGGAGGAGGTAGCCAGGCCCAGTTATCTCTGGATCACAAAATGGTTGAAGCATGAAGGTGGCTAGCTGTGTTTGAGGTAGAGCAGTGGCTTTTTTTTTTTTTTTTTTTGACTGTGAACAGCCCTGACAAAAATGCGTGCATCAAGTCACAACTGAGGTGCATGTGTGTATATATCATCCATAAGCAAGTTAGCTGTACATACATTACAGATATGAAAATTGTGCTTAACTGATATAAACACATCTGTCAGTGGTTAACATGGCCACAAGAGCCAGGGCTAACACTGAAAAATCCACCCACTAGAAGGATAAGCAAAAAGATAAAAATCTTGACTCCCTACCACAATTACTGATCTGTGTTTCTAACAGCAGAAAAAAAGTTGACTCTCATAGACAAAAAATTACCAGGAGACAAATATCAATTCTTAGTTATGATAACCATTTACATAAAAAAAAGCAAGGCTGTCTCCCTGGCAGTGTAAGAAAGGAGGCATCATTATTCACAGCCGAAGCCTGAAACTGGGGAGATTCACTTCAGTGAGTAATAGCAACTGCTTGGGATATGACAGATGGCACTCGTGACTGAGGTGGAAAGGCACTCGATGACTCCATGATGGAGATTGTACTTCTCAAATCTGTTCCATTTCTGAGTGCCTAAGTCAGTCACATGGTTCACAGATTCCCTTCCCAGGTTAGCCTAGTGGATGCTTTTTCATAGAGAGGAAAAACCCTGTGTTATCTTCTCCCCAGTCTGAGAGGGGCCTGTGCAAGTCCCCACACTCTTTCAAAGAGACAAATACTAAGGCAGAAATCCTAGTGGTCTCCCATTACTTCGTACAATCATATTTTGTATGTGTTTTTTAAAACCTGTACAGCAGCTCATAATCAAGTTAGCTTATTAGGGATCATTTTTATCATGCTTTTACTTTTCATCTGTCTCCTCCATCTTGAAAAGCCGTATTAAGGTACCAAGTTAAACACAGAGCAATTAGATTTAAAGAGACAAACCAGAAGCCAAGCCTACAACCCTCAGACAAGAGGATTAAATCACCACCTTTATTAAAGGAGAGGGAGAAAAAGCCTTAAGAGTTTTAAGGAAATAAGATCAAGACCAGAGGTGCCAGATGAATTTTAAAATAAAGTTGTAAGGAGTAACTTTTTCCTGCTGTTTTTGGTCCTGTGTTTACTTAAAAGGTATCCTGATGTAAAGGCATGCCTCCCACCCCATTCTGCAGTTGGTTCTCCTTATCCCTACTCAGCTATATAAAAAAAAGTCACTACAAAATACAGAACACAGTTTATTTCAGCTTTATCAAATAGCAATTGTGCCACTTTTGCAAAATTACAACTTGATTTCCTTACCTAGCCTGCATGGAGGATGTCAGGCTTGTTTGAACTGATTGCCCAAATTCCTTACAAGACCTGGCAGACATTTCAGAAGCATGGTATTTGAGCTTGAATTCAGCATTTCAGTCAAGTTAATATTTGGTAAATACAGGTCTTTACTGTTTTTTAGGGCCCTCAGCACCAAGGTGCTGTAATCCTGCAGCTGAGCCCTTGTTTGTTACCCCAGGACAGGGCTATGCCACCATGGTGCCCAGGCTAAAGGCAGGGCCACAACTTGACAATTTTGCACATCCAGTGCAAGTTTCCATCAGGGACAGAGCAGGTGCAGTCATTGGAATGAATTAAGTTTGCAGGCACAGAATATTCAACGTTTTAATCCTAAACTCAACAAAAACACAGCTAGAGCTGCACTCTCATGTGCAAAGCTACTGTTTTCTAATAGGAGGTTGAAGCAACCCTACCCCACACAATTACATTTCTTCAGTCCTGCCTGTTGGATCAGTAATTGTTAGGAACATAACCTGCCAGTGATAAATGACCACTCATGTCCTTGTGTTAGATGCTTTTATTTTGTGCTGTCAGTGCGAATTGAACACCAAGACTACCACCATTTGTGCAACAGCTTCCACAGAACAAAGCTCACAAATACATACCAACATACAGCAGAACAGATCACAACAGTACTCTTACACTTTCAAGAGACAGTAAGCCTACATGGAGTGAAATACAACTATTACAGATACATGATCACTGATTGCAAAGGTGAAATCTGAGAACACCAACTTGTTTCAAACAATTCTGTCCTGACAACTCTGCACCCAGTTTTTAGCTGTGGTTGTAATGGCAGTCATGCTTGAACAAGAACTGTGTGTTTAAGTGTTCCAGTGTAACCCCTCAGAGGTACACGGTGCCGTTTTCCTTTAGTGACAGCTTGTTTTTATACATATTTTGTGTAGACAAATATATGCTTTGTGTTCCCCTACACTATAGTGTATGTATGCTCTTTTCCTATGCTTTCTTTTGTGAACTACCAAAACAGCATCCTGTCAAGCTTATCATTAGCATAAGCCTGGAAAGAAACATGAAACCTGAATGCAGTTTAAATCAATCAACCCAGCCCACTGAGACAGGATAACACTTACGAAACATGTTAATATATAATTGACCAAAAAGAAACGAGAAACCAAGTGCAAGAAGTGAGCTTACACCTCGCAGATTTACATTCATTGAGGCACGTAGTGTGGTGCAGGGTTAGGTGAGGCAATATAGTTGACTTGGTGCAGTGGTCCAGAACTTACAGCATTGGGAATTCGTGGGGAATTTCCATACGGTGGATTTACTGGATGCCAGGAACTAAGGTAGTGATAGGCAGGTACTATAGAGATGCAAGAGTCATACCCTGGGATAGATGGCTGGCCATAGGGATCTGACACCACTGGGTAGTATACCGTGCTGTGGGATGGGGGTGGAGGCTCTGTGTTTTGAAAGTTACCTAAAAAAAGAACAAAACACATTTGTCATATACTCTTAGCATATTTGTGACTTTATATATAGACTTTCATCACCACAAACATAGATTTTCCCTTCTGGCTGCCAAAATAATGCTATTTAGTTGACAACAACTTTATACCCCTATATTTTATTCCCAATGGCAGGGTCAAAGTCACCTTAGTACCTAAGTTGGTGAGTTATCCTCAAATTAGACTCATCACTAAAACCCATTAGAGAATTACTTAGCAGCATTCTGCAGAAGTAGCACCTTTAAGAGAAACTTAGGTAAATGGCTAATATGTTATTTGGCTATTTAATCCTTGCGATGATGCTGTTCTATGCAGGAGAACTACCCCAGCTGAACAGGCTGAAGCATTATCAGCACATTAAGCTTGTCTGCATCCAAGCAACAGACTTGTCACGATGCACTCTTTACAACATTGACCATTTGCCACGTTCCACAGACTTTCACGAGCCAGGCATCTGACCTTCTTGACATCTTTTTCCTTATTTAATACAAACCTTTTATTTACTGCCAAGTCTATCTACCAGCTTCTCACAAAGCTGCTACAGGAAGCTAAGTTCTGCTGTAATTTTTCCACGCAGCAGTTGACACAGCTAGCAATGAGGCCTATTCAGAAGATAACAGCTCAGCTTGCAGAGCCTAAAACTAAGGGCTGCAGTATCTTTTTTAAAAATACTTGTGAAAGTAGCAATGCTCGATGCTTGCCAAAACTTAATTGTCTCCTTTATTTTAAGAACAGGCATTGTTTTGATACCATGACTATTTGCTTATCAATGAGCAAAAGAAATGCCTTCAACGCAATTTCAGAGTAACTTCTTCCAAGTTAAAATTAGCATGCTGAATGCAAACCTAAAAAGGATTACTTTTTTTTTTTTTTACAGCTTTAAAATGCCTTTGGCACTGATGGCTACACCAGTAAGTCTAACATAACTTTAAGCAGTAACAAAGATGCAGAGGAACTTGTGGTAGCTCAATACAATGCTTACTTTACATCTTCTCAACCTCACCCTTCCTATAATGGTGCAAGCAAGCAGCTGTACTCTGAAAATCATTCCCTTACTTTTCACAGTCTCTGGACGTGGTCTTATCCAGAAATACTAACCATTTGCAGGTGCTTCCAAGGGAACCTGATGGACTTCAGCTCGCCCAGCATCAGCATAGAGCTGAGGTACTGACTGATCTAGGACGTGAGCAGGCTCAGCATATGCTGGATAAGCTTCCACTGGTGACGCTGGTGGTACTGGCTGTACGTACACCATGGAATGCCAATAGCTCTGGTGGTAATACTTTTTGGGGAAAAAAAAAAGACAAAACAGAGTCATGCATATAACCACACTCCCCATCCTTCTTCCCAATCACTGCTAGTTTCAGATCTAAAAGGTAGGAAGAAGTGCATTTTTCTCTGCTGTCTCTATGATAGTTACACACAAAGGAGGGAAAAAAAAGACAGGCTGCCAGGAGAGTTGCTGGAATAGCTGCAACTACCTCAGTTCTACACTGGGGTTCTAATTCTTAAGGATTTTTGAGTCTTTGCAATCAACTTTGTTATATTCAAGATATTTTACCCCTTACTTCTTTAGTTGGAAAAGCTGGTGTACTACTATTACTTCCCAGAGTTCCAGCACTGACACAGCCCATGGCTGATGGTGCTGAGGCAATGGTTGTGGGCAGCTGCAGAGCAATGGTTCCCAAAACACAAAAAGCATTCTGAACACAGCTGTGCATGTCCTAGAGGATTCAAAGCACACATCTCTAAATAGTCTTTGATCTCATCTAACCATTCTTTTTTTTTAAAAAAAAGAATAGCTCAGGTTCCTTTCCTTTATCTTAAAAGAGAGAATATGTATCTACCATCCTCCACAAAAATCCAAGTAAACAACTGGATGTACTAATGTGCTTTACAATTTGAGTTAGAGCTTTACTTCCTGAGCTACACTTTAATCTCCTCCAAGCAAGCCCATATGTATTAATAGCCAACTACACATTTAGCACACTTGGAAGTCTTAAATACATCAGTACATCTGTCAAGAAAAGCAGCAGTTTTTACAGGCAATTTACTGTACTCATTTTAAAAGCACTTACTTGCAGTCCCAGATTAAAATAATACTGCAAGACCTTTGTATCTGAAATTAAAGGACATGACATTAAAGAGCAAGTTAGTATAAACTGATGAGGAAAATAAGTTTACATATATTAGAACATTTAGAATCACTTAATAATTAACTAACTACTTCAGCATTTTTTTCTTTAATGTTTTGAGGGTGATGAGTATGTCTTCAATATGAAGAGATGCAATAGTTATAATGACCTGTTAAGTTAACGTAGTGAGATATTTGTACAATAGTTGTGCTTGACTGATGTCAAATCAAACTTCAACACGACAGAATCATTTAGGTTGGAAGAGACCTCCAGGACTACCTAGTCCAACCCATGACCTAACACTAACAAGTCATTACATTGCTTTAAGTCTGGTCTTGATTACTCAAGTGATATTTGTCGGATCTGTTATAAGTCTCCATTGTCTAAGCACCCAACTAGGAACTTTAGCAATTATGGCTTATTAAGGCCTGGTTTTCAGAGAAAAGTACACTTCATCATCATCAAATAAGAATTTGATTACGAGGTCCTGAACTAAGGTATCTGCTAAGAGAACTGCCTCTTTTCCTCACTGTAGAAATAGGGAAGTGTCTGGAAGCAGAGACAAGGCAGGAGCCACCTCCTCATATGCCAGTGGTCACTCACCCCTGATGTACACATACCGTACATACAGTCTGTACACACATAGTGAACACCCACATACTAGGCTGGCACATGAGACAAGGGCCCAACTCCATAGAGACCCCAGCTTCACACTGCTTCTGCCCAGAGATATGTCAATAGAGACAACATATACAGCAACTCTAAAACCTTCAGACCTAGGTTTTGAGGTCCCCCAAATGGTTATAATCATGTCAGAATACGGGGGGGGGATAAGGACTGTTCCTTCCTTCTCCTTCCTCACTAGGGTTAAAGGGAATCCAGTTCCTGCCTTCTTGCAGCTAGTCTTTTACTTCTGTCTTCCATGTACTGGATTATTTGACTCTGAGCAAACACATGATACACTGAGGAGCAATCCCAGAAGCACAGAGGAAGTTTAAAACCACTTGCCAATCATAACAAGGTTCATGAAATACAACTGCCCAAAACAGTGGAACTGTTTAAAGCCTTTTTAAGTTCAAGCATGTTTTAATGCTATGACAGTTCCAGAGAAGTGCATAAACTGATTTCTCAGACATACAACTGAGATTTGTTTTAAAAGGCTCAAAAAGGTAAGTCACCTATTCCACAGCAACAGGTTTACATGGAAGTAAGAACAGACACGTAATTTAGTACTCCTAGGACCTCAAAAAAAAGTCAAAGCAGTAAAGGAGAGAAAACAACTGAACACGAGCAAATCACTACGGACTTCAACTTGGGGAAGTATGGCAGCTCTGTAGGTGTTGCTGTCTCCTTACCACCTAACCACTCCTTCCTAGACCACGACCTTGGCTCCACAAAGCTTTCCTGTCCATCCAGCTACTACACGTGCATCCTTTCACAGCCCTGCTGTTCTGTAGTACTGTCAGTTTGCTGTAGACAGGAATAGCATCAAATGCAAACCCCAATCCTGAAACGAACAAAAATTTATTCCTCTGTTGCCAATTCTTAACTCTTTTACTGTTCAGCAGATTTGATCAGGGCAACAATCCACTTCAACATAGAAAAGGAACTGTACGCACTTCCTAAGTTAGTTAAGAGCTCTGAGCTTACTCCTGAAAACGCTGGTGCTTTGGTTGCGACATTGACCAGTTAAATACAGAAAATAACCCGAAGACTTACCTAAATGCCAACTTTTTAGTATCTAGCTGAAACTGCACCTATATTGGAAAGCTTTTTAAACCTAATTTTGTTCTTCAGTTGTTTATGCAAATCAAGTGTAAGAACTGAGTGAAACATCTGCTTCATAGCAGCGATAACAGTACAAAGGAGGAGCCAGGAGACTGAAGTGAAACTGATAAAGGAAATACTGATGTCTGTGGTATACTAGAACAGAAGCTGGTACAGTAGGAGATCAGTCTGTTTATGTCTAGATGTCTATGTCTTTTAGATGTCTAGAAATCCAGTCACTCTTTAGTAAAAGAAAAATGCCTTACTAAGCAACAGCTAAGCTAGAAGAAATTAACCACCCTGACATGAAAATATAAAAACCACATTTACTACTGATAGAAGTCTCCTAAGGCACCAAGACAAAGGTCACTGCAATGATGAGCGACTCTCAGATCAGATCAATCCTGAATGCCACTGCAGGAAAGGAATGGCCTCTGGAACACAGCAACAGCAAGCAGTCTACCAGCAGCTGCTCCAAATGGAAGGGAGGGGATGAGGCTAAGACACCTAAGGTCACTGTACTAATAAATGTTTCACAAGCCCTAAACTCTATAAAAAAAATTCAAGAGTCTCTAAGAATTGGAACAAATCATAAGTATCAATTAATACTATAGCACATGGTGTATCTTACTCTCCAGTCCAGGACTTCAGTCAGTTAACAAGTGAGGCTCCCAAACTATGCCAGGCCAAATACCAGTCATTCAGGTAGTGGTTTTTTTTTTTTTTTTTTAAAAAGGAAACTGCACAGAACTCTATGTCAAGTATATCCAAATACCTTACCACGCACTACTCCAAAGCTTCTGTGTAGTGACACTGATGATAGTCTCAATGTAGACAGCAATAATACAAGGAATTACACATACCATGTGTCATTAACTACCAAATGTAAACTTCTAAAAAAAAATTTGGAGTTTTATCTCCAAAAGGACATGGCCAGTACTACAAGGAGTGACTCATTTGAAGAGCTGAGGGCAGGTCCTGAAGAGCTTATTAATCCACATCCACTCCAGATTTTTTCAGTACACTTAACACCCAATTCTCCTGAGTGCTGAAAGCCTCTGTTAAGGGCATTTCATGAAAGCTGAAGATGATTAACTCTGACAGGTACTTAGAATCATCTGCAGTGATACTACTGCAGTAGGTAAGTAGGAAGTAGAATATTCAAGATCAAAACCAGGAATCAAGAGCACCTACAAAAGAATAAAGATATTGCTAATGTGTTTGGCACTACCTATTAGAGCAGCAGACCTTTGAGGAGCCATGCCATGATGTTTTTGCATCCTGCTTTTTTTCCTCCAGATCAACTTCTGGCAAAAAAAAAATAAATATAAAACTCAAAATTCAAAGCAACTTTGGGCCAGAATGCTGTGAAATCTACCAGATGCAGCTACCTGAACTGTAGATATCAATAGTAGCTCTTATTATCTGAAATAGGCCCTCTAGGATTAGTACTTTGATGCAAGCTTCACTCAGGGACAATGAAGCTACTTTAGATGGAAGTATGCTGAATCAAGCATGAAAACAATCTGCATTACTGAAGTACTTTATGCTACATCTTTAAATAAGATAAGAGATTTTGGAATAAAAGTCACAAGCTTTACATTCTAATGCACTAGAACTCAGTGCTACCATACATCTGAAATATGGTCACAGTTACAAGGTTGTGGCATGTTTTTTCCCACCCTCCTCCCCTCCCCCCGAGTGGCTGTCAGAAGAAATTGAAGTTATATACTTAGAGTAAAAGCATACCAATCCAAACAATGCAAAAAAAAAAAAAAAGGCTGGATTTTACACACCCTACATTTATGCAGCCAGTTTTTATTCACTCAACCCTGAATGAAAGGCTACTCTCCACACCAGCAGAGAAAATTCTTGAGTCAGGAGCTTCAGCAAAAGGTAAGGCTTTGATAAAAGTCATATTTGTTCCATCTGTAGGTGGCTATCAAACAAGCCAACCACCACGCACTGACTTTCAACATATTCACTCCATGAAGTGGGGAGAACACCTGAAGAGCAGGTGTACTTCAGCCAGCAGGCAGAGATGAACCCACTGCAAGAACAAATGTACATGTATAAGCAGACATCCAGTTCTGCCTACTGCCTTCCAGATCAAGCTACAGCTTACCTCTAGCTTGGCCTCACTACTCCCAAAACCATCCTCCCCCAAGCTGTCTGCCAGAGAAGGCAGCAACACCTTAAGCTGTGTACTTGATGCAGTGTCCATAAAGGTAGCCAGAAGTAAACACCAACACCTACCCAGAGCATTTGCGCTACACATTAGGACAAGACAAATGCTGCTACTGGGACAAGCAGGCTGAGTAACTGCTTTTACAACCTTTTTAAGTCTCTAATCCTCAGAGTAAGCTGAGCCATTGGCAATGCACAGAGAAGAGAGGATTTTCTACAGCTGCACAAGTTACACATAGACGAGCTATCCTTCAGTGAAGACAGACACTGTATCACAACAGTTTTATCTTCCTTTTGAGATGTGTGCCTCTACCACATCACTGCACACTAGGCGGGAACGCTTTGAGGCCCAAGAGGAAAGCAAGATACACAGCACAGTAATAAGCAGGACTGTTAATCCTGTAGCTGAGGTACTTAGCTCATGGTAAGGACAGCAAACAGCTTGATCTTTGGCTTACTTAATGAAACAAATCTCTGCAAGTTACAGACCCTATTTGTGTCTCAAGAGGCAAAAACATTATAGAACAAGGGGATATATTAATGACCCCAAAATCAAGTATGTATATGCCTGTTGCACTGTTAGCCAAGCCTTGCAGCTTTGCACTGCTTACAGGTATTCTTAAATTAGAGCAAGTTGATTAAAGTCTACCACTTCAGAAGTGAAGCCCAAGCTCAGCTGACAAGGCTGAAAGCCAATTTCAAGCTGCTATGCTAGTAGTTACTGTACTGGTCTTCCCATGCTTGGTGCTTGTCAGACAAGTCTACCTTAAAAGATGCTGTTGTAACTGATGACAGTACACAGGAAGTCTGTGCACTCAATGAACAGAAACCTGCACACTCATCTCTTTCTGATACTACAGAATGGCATCTCAAAGCCATACAGGACAACAGCCCAATATCCACTGAACTGTGTAACACCAGAACTTTATAAGCATATAACTGGTTTTAAAAAAAAATACCAGAAAAATGATTATTCAACCCAGAGGTGGTAGGATACAGATACAAGCACGCTCTCCACTGACACTTGTTTCTTTAGGATGCTGTCTAAAGCTGCAGTAAATCATGTTTGAGTCTGATATGAACTTGTTATTCAGAACTATGAATTTTTACTGTAAGCATCCAAGCCATTGCAGCTCAAATGGAGTAAGTAGTAAAGAGCCACTTCTTCCCACTACAGGTATTCTGTTAAGTTTCCAAGGAGAAGACAAGTCAGAACTGCATAAGTAGTAAAATCACAAAATACCTTCATTACCTCGAGGCAGATCATTGCCACTGGGATCACAAGAGTAAGGTGGAGGAACGGCACCAGCTTCTCCCACCTCACTGACTGGAGGAAGAGGAGCTGAGTAAATTGGGAATGGCACTGATGAAACAGCTACTATTAGAAGAAAACAAAATTCAAGTCAAAAACAAAAAGTCAAGTCAAATTTACAATACCATCTTCCTCAACGGAGAAAGATGTGAAGTTACACAATTAGGAGTACACTTCCTATCACCTCAGTACCCATAAATAAGCTTTAATGTCAAGTTCTCTTTAGTAATCACTTCTCCCCCCACTTCAGAATCAGAAGTCCAGAATTTTTAAAACCAGACGGGAAGGTTCCAATTCCACCTCTTGTGTATCTATTTATGCACTTCATATTCCAGTTAAGAACAAATGCCTCTTTCAATCAGTTGTTCATACTAGAGGGTAGGTCAGGCTTTCCTTATATAATTGTCTGTCCTAGAACAACAGAGAAAAGACTACTCACTTAAGTCAAAGAACTGTGATAAACCCACACAAAAATGCGGGAAAGCTCAAAGCACACCAGGCAAAAGTTTTTGGACAAATTTATCTTGAACACATATTAGGGGGGCCCACATTTGTGGAACAGCAGCTTCTTTTTAATTGCATCACCAATTAACTTACAGAGAACAGTGCTGACTGATCTCTCAAGTAGAGTACAAAATAACACAAACAAGTAAAAAGAAACAGATAAAGAGGACAGAATTCAGAATTAAAGAGAACTGAATGACAATGGGGTTTTACAGGGATTTATGTTTGTTTTTTTTTTTGATGCTAAATGAAGAGATGAGTTACAGAAAACACGAGAAACACTCTTTGTAAGGAGAGAAAGTCATTTGCTTAAGGCAGACATTTCACAAGAACAAAGGAAAGACAATTCCAGGTGGTTAGTGTGTGGCAAGGCACAAATTTGATCTTGCCATAGAAGTAGCAAGTAGCGATGGATAGGAGCTAATTACGACCACAAAAATGAATTTGATTCACTTTTGCAGCCCTTAAGCTGTCACAGCCAGCAACTCTTCTGGAAGAGTTAGTAAAACCTGGGACTTAGACCACTCTCAAGACAAAGAAAACTAACTGTAAAAACACAGGAAGGAAGCAGCCATGAACTCCTGTCTTTTAGAAAAGAACCCGCTAGTAAAACACTTTGCATTGATGGCTAAAGGCAGGCAGGGTGGGGGGAACAACTCCAAAGCAGAGACTTCCAATTCCCATGCAAATTCAGCAGCAACTATTCCCTTCAAAGCATGGGAATGTGAAAGTCAGCAGTGGAGTTACAACTACTGATAAGTCATTTAAGTCAAAGCAAGTGGTAGTTTAAAAGCCCTTCAACATCTGTTTTGGATATGTAGAACAAGGAAAAAATGGGAAGTAGGAATGCAACTGAAAGGTTAGACATCCAAGTTCACAGCCTTAGCATGCACACTACCTGGTGTCCCTACTGAAGGGGGAGACACTAGGACTGGCTGAACACCTGTTTGTGGGGGAACAGTTGTTGTGATGCTGGCTTGAGTGGAAGCAGCAGAATTTGAGGAGAATACTGTAGCTGGAGCAACATTAACACCCGTGGAGTTTGAGATTACTGCAGAGTTCACCATCACCTGCAAAAGAATCAGCATTCATTACACTGCCTCTATAGCTGGCTTGGACAAGAGCTACAGAAATATCACAGGTTAAGAAGTCACACTTTACAACTAGAACTTCCAAAGTGCACTTCTGTGAAGGCAAATAGTTATCCAAGTCCTCTAGAACTTGGCTTGAAAAACAATGACCTAAAAATATTCATTTAGATTGCAGACACCTGCAAATGCATCTTTCCACCCTTCCATTATGTGCTATAGGGGATTATATTCTTTGCAACAAGACTAGGAGGGGAAGAACAACCCCCCTCCCCCCACAGTGGCTATGCACAGTGTGCATCTCTCCACAGGGCTGCCACAACAGAGCACTAGATACTACCTTCTGGGGATAGCTGTAGGAAGCCACTCCATCTTGAGATGACACAGAGACTGTCCCTTCTTCCTGAATGGGTTCCAAAGCAGAGCATGGTCCATTTAAAAGGCATAGAAGTAAAGCTACACACACCAGAACCCTAAAAATTTTCTAATCATGAACTACGCACAAACACTGAAGTTCTTTCATAACCTGTGTAAAACAAATTTTATTCTGATGTGCACAGGTCTTTCACACCACTGCAGGCCAACAGGTAACTTGAGAAAGGAAGAGAGCTAGCTCCTGACTAATTTCAGATTAAAAAAAAATTAAAAGTCAATTCTATCAAAGGTGAGATCTCTCCATTTACACATCAGAGGGATAAAGCTAACTGGTATAGGATTAGAAGGGTAGCATGATAAAAGTAAATGTTACCTGGAGCAGAAAGGGGAAGAAAGTAAAAAGCCCTCAGATTTTGCTTTGCAGAAGGAGAAGGTGGAAAGCCTTGATGTATCTAGCACAATTCAGATGTGCTGGCAGACTCTGAAAAAATACTCACCAGTGTGGGGGGAAATAAGTGATCTACCTTTTCTTCCAAACAACAAAAAACAAAACTTCTGACCTCCTATGTTAAGTTTTCTTCCAAAGACAGTTTCCATGAAGAACACTACACGCTTCAAGGATTCCCAATCTGGGCAGGCAGTGACTAAACCTTACCAAGTTTGCTGTAGGCTCTGCTGAACTAAATACTGCTGCAGTTCCACAGTCTGGATCTGGAATGCACAGGCATGATTAACTGAAGCTGTAACATTAGATCTCATTGTTCAGGAATTTCTAAAGAGGTTGTAATGTGTGCGTTACAGTCACCAAATATCATATCAGTTAGAGACTGAAGTTTTACTTACCTGTAGGTGCATAGAGAAAATCTTCATGAAATTTCCCTAGAAGGAAGAGAAGCGAAAGCTTTGATTTAGGAAAAAAAAAATGCTCAAAGATTTACCAACATTTTACTGCAGTGCATTTGTCAGCTGAACTGCTTTCATTATCACCTTGTTTTCTGCAGACACCAGTCCCTCCCTCATTTTGTTATCCATCAAGTTTTGCTATTTCCAAACACTATGCAGCAGCTTGGCTTGCTACAGACCTAACCCATCAAAAGATGGATGTATCAGAAGGTTGATGTCCTAGCAAGCTTGAATGAAACAGCAACACATTTTTATCAGACAATGAATAAAGAATCAGGCGCGCATGTTCAAAGCTCATAATTAACAGATCTTTAGGAGACCTAAGGAACCCTGTCTAATCAAAAGCACACCACAGATCATCCGAACCAGTCTTTTTCCTCTTCCCAACAATTCTTTAAGAACTCACCATTTTCACATGTTTCTTCTACATCTTCCTCTGATGAATTCAGGGTTTGCTTGCTGACTGGAACAGAGTTTGGGCCTCTCCTTGCTACCCAAAACCCTGCAGGACTGTGGACAATGGGTGTAGGGCTACCCTGGCTCTAAAAAGAGAAGTCAGAGGTGTGCATTTACAAATAGTTTAAGCCTTTCCATGTTCCATACACACCCACAAAAAAACTGCAGAAACAGGCTGGCAGACCAAATCTTACTACAATCACAGCTTACTAGAATTACAGTCCCTGTATACCCTGCATGTAGCAAAACAGTTGTGTGACATTTCTTTCCTTCACTTTTTGTTCTGCCAGCATACTTTGGGTAATTTATCTTTGAAGACCTACAGCTGTCCTATACAACATATTCAAGTTGCTCTCATCTAGAGTTTAGCCAGCTTTGCATCAGGTTCAAACAACACTGAGAAGAAGGGAGCAGACACCAGCCAGCAACCAGGACTCCAACCTCCAGCACATACTTCTGCATTCCTCACCCTAGGCATTCCTACCAACTAATCAGCTCAGATACCACACAGCTGGAAGTTGCCCCATGGTCTCTACACTAGAGAGACCGATGCACACATGCCTGACTTCCAGGCAGCAGTGCCTATCAGGTTTCCCACGAGACTCTTGTAAAGCTTTACATGCCACTTGTTTTTGCACGGAAGTCAGTCCTTAGCTGGACATGTTAAAAATCTAGAATTCTCTGAAGCAGGAACACAGAATTATGAGAAGCATGAGTAAAAGGAGGAGATTCACTCTTTTGTGATGGCTAAGGTGACACTCAAAACTCTCCTCAGAAGACATGACAACTCTAAGATCAGAGTGCTCAGAGAGCCTTGCAAGATCTCCAAAGGTGAAGTACAGGTGGTAAGTCAGAAGGTTTTCCCACTAGGCCTCTAGCACGATGGCCAAGTCCAAGTTTTCTGCAAGATGCATTTTTCCCCAGGACATATTAAATTCTTTTGGTAAAGGAGACAAGGAAAAGACAGAGAAAAGACTTTGCCATTGACAGTAACAGAGTGGCTGAACAAACATGAAAACTATTCACTTGCTGCTGCAAGTATATAGTTTAGCAATAGGGAGGAAAAGCAAGCTTGTAAACTATATTGATTTCAGGGGCTGGGGGCAGGAGAAGAATTATTGCAAGATAATCTGCCCTAACTCTTTGACAGACTTGGAGGAAAATAAATCAGAGTAAAGATCACAGATCTTGTAAAGGCAGGTGAATAAAAAAAGGCTGCTGAAACAATTGTGAGTTCTCCTTCATTTCATTAAAATGAAAAAAAAAAAGACTTCACATTTGTGAGGGTCACTGCTTCAACATAGAATTTCAAGCTTGTTTTTAGAAGAATTGTCTTCCTGTTCAGATAGCTAAAATAAACTCATTTTTGTAGTGCACCCATTTTTGTACTAAGCTTAGATTGCATAGCTGAAAATCAGAATAAAAATTGTTAGAAGTTCAAGACTGTATTGTGCTACTTTTATCTACAGCCTAATAACATAATAACAAGTATTGTTTTAAAGAAAGCTAAATTTATGGAAATAGAGAAATCCAAAAAAGTTTCACTAACAACATGTTAGTCCAAAACATCACAACTATAAATTCATAGGACCAATCCAGGCCATCACTACAGTTTTTGAATCTAGTTACACAAATCTTAAATTATGGTGTGGCAAACTGAAGCACTTACTCTCCCACAGTGTTTACAACTAGACAGACATCCAGAGTAGGAAGGCATTTTTTCCCTAAACCTTGTTTTCAAACTGCAGTAGAAGGAAGAAATATGACCCTACCTTTATCAAAGCGTGCTAGAAGAGAAAACACTGCTGGGGGAAGAAGGGGTATAAGTGAAAAAGAAAGGGAAAGGCCAGAAAAATTAATGTTTTAAGCAGGTTTTTACAGGATCTAGATCCATGTCAGCCTTCCCTACCCCAAATGTGTTTACTGCTAATTATTTCTCCTGGAATAAGCTTTAAGTAAATAAATGCTGTGAAATTAGGTGAAGAAATGCTGTGCATTTATTTCGCCTTTTTTTTTTTTTTTTTTGCTTTGAGCTTTAACATATACATTGTTCATAACTTACTGGTAAGGCAGGAAAAGCACTTTCATCCCCTTCTTCAATTTCATAGAAAGTTATTGTTTCTTCTGATCCTTGAGGCTCCTCTCCATTCTCCGGTACAAATCCGTACTGACATTCTTTATTCACACACTGCATCTGACGGCGGCTACGGCTGTATGAACTTTAAAAGTGAGAAAGGTGGTTAAGAATCACCACTACTGGAGCTTCGCCTTGGTTTCACTGCTCAATTTTAACTCTTTTTGGAAAGGCACAGTAATCCCAGTGTTCACCACTGTGCCATTAACAACCAACTCAGCCCTCCACAGCCCCACAGCCCTCTCCCAGCAACCTCCCCAACTCTTGTAGAGCAATTTTTTGTAAAGAGGTTGATATTCACTTACCGCGACCTGCAGGAGAAATTGTCATAGCTCTGATAGCATCTCTTTCCTGGACTGGGGTAGAATGCTATTTGAGGGCCAACCATGTTGTGCCTGTTTATAAATCGGGCAGATCCCCTAAGTTTAAAGGGTAAAAGGTGCAATTACCAGGAAGTGCCTCTCAGATGGAACTCATTTGTAGTTTTATCTATGAAATAGCACAAGCTCTCTCCTAACTAATCCACAGCAAGAACAAACAGAACAAGTCGTGACCTCAGACAGGTTTCCAGTGCCTCATACCTTGGCATCCCAAATCCACGGTTATGTCTCTGAGGAGAATTCTGAGGATGACAGAGGTCATATGGTGCCAAGTTCCCACCACCCTGCGAGCAGTGAACTGGAGAAGAGCGCCCTGAAGGAACACCATGCTGTAGCCGGGGTGGAAGAATGGGCTGACCCCTGCTATAAGCCACAGTCATAAAGACTTCCTTTCCACGAACTTTCTTAAGCAATCTCTTCCGTGTTTTCATATCCATTTCTGCAGTTTCAGTTGAGGACAGAAGAGACAGGTTGACATCTTAAACAAGGCATGCTTCCTGGTTCATAGACCTCTACATGTGGTTCTCAAATGCCAGATTTTTTTTTTCTTGGCAATTTTGAGCAATATTAATCCCATTGTGTATTTTCAATGGACTTGCTATTTTACAAAGTAAAAATTTATCCTTCTGTATGACGGATCACTTCACACAAAACCCCTATTACAACTAGATCTTATACCACAGGCTCAGTTAAGTCACTTTCTCAATATTCAGAAACTGCTACTACTAAAATTGTTCAATCCCCACCCCACCTCTTTCCAAAGAGGAAGAATGCCCATGGAGAACTTATACAAACCTATTCCTGAGAAGTATCCACCTATTTTCTGGTAGCTTCCTCCCTTTCGGCCGGGAACCACATTCCAAGCAAGGACAGGTGCCACTTGTGTCACTGGCTTTAAGTTTGCCAAGGGAACAGTATGCCTGCATGAGAAGCATTCACATTAGCAGTACTGCAAGGATAAAAAAAAGTTCAGGGAGCTTGCCAGAATAATAAAAGTTTTGTTCTCCAGAACAAAGCATGAATTACTGCTACTTGTGTATTTTGCATATCAAAAACTGTAAACTAAGATTAAATCTCAACGCTTAATTCGCAGGTCAACTCTTTCCTCCCTACATTTGTATACCTTCAGAGGTACACCTGAAAGCATCTGACAAGACAGAATTTCTGCAATATGTAGATAAGCAAAATCGTAGATCTGGAGGAGGGTGAATGCTTTGAATAACAAGGTGGAGAAACTGATGGGACTCATTAGAAGTGCCAATTGCTTTTACAGGTACAACATAAAGTTCTAGAAAAACTGGAAACAGAAGGTAATTTGCTACCCGTGAGTTACACCAGACCTGTAAAGATCACTTTCACATTCTAGGGAAGAGCAAGACTTCACAAAAAGCATCACAGAAACAATTTTGGCCATTAAAAACACAAAAAAGGTTCCCTACAACATTCCAGTTGAAAAGTCATTCACCAACAAGGGAGTAAATCTCCCTGTTAGCCACACTTGGTATTTAAAAGCCTCATTTCTCCTTTCTTCTTGAAGTATCTTAACAACCCTATTTTAAGCATCTGTGAACCCACATTCAACCAAAAAGAGTTCAAAGGAAGTTGTCACCATATTGCTTACTTTTCTGCCAGCTCCTCAATGAACACAGTCACCGTGTTGCCATCCTGCCCAACTTCCTGGATATGAGCATTGTAATACTTACCTGCAGGCTCCAGACGCACCTGGAGAGAGAACAAGGGAAGCTTGAAAAAAGGCTAGAGAACATCAAGGTGCTAAATACTGTCTACAAACCACTAACAGCAAAGGCTGCTCCTAGCTGATAGTACATGGAGAGCAATGTACTAACTGAAGGGATGAAGGAAGGAGAAGAAACAGTCCTGCAAGTAACTTTTAAACTCTCATGATTCTTGTAAATCAGATTTTGCGTTAAGATTTCTGCCTTCTAACTTATTGTAACACACTGTGCCAAGCAGGTAAGCAACACAGAAGACGTGTATAAAAACTTGGGTAGACCAAAAAAATAAAAAGCTCTAGTCAGCTAGAAGCAAGTCACTGAATGAGTCATCAGCATATTTTTCTTTAAATAATGCTTTGAGGTAAGCCTTCACTACATACAACATGGAAACAAAGAAAGTTAGCCTTGCTTTCAGCATCTCCTGGCTGCTCTTTGCTTTCTCTCCCCTCTCACGTACAGAAAAAGTAACTTAAAATCTGTTATGTTACTCTTGAGAGATGGAAGACCAGCCAGACTTGCTGGTGACCCCCAGTGAAAAATCCTAGACAACTACCTCAGATGTACCCCCTCTACATTTTGAGCTCTCAGTCTGGAACACCTAGACTCACAGAAAATTATATCACTGTTTCACAGCATGTTTCCAAGTAGCTTTTCTTTCATAGCCTATGTCTAAGTGAAGATTTTAGGCAGAAATGTAATGTAAATGTAAAAAGGAAGTCAGATTAATAGCTACAAGGAAGAGAATGAGAAAAGCCTTGGAAAATTCTATGAAGCAATTTCATAGCTTAACATACTCCACTTGAAGCAGTTTTAATGATTTATCATAACTGAATCTCCTTTGAGTACTAACCTGACACTTGTCTCCTAAATAGTACTGTCTCCCAGCAAACACCATGTAGTCAGTTTTTTGAAGCTCTAAAAATAAATGAATAAATAAATAAAAAGGAAAAAGCCTATAAAATACTGTTCTTTCTTCATGTATCCTATAAGTACTTCACAAAGGCACCCAACTACTAGATATAGGCCAATTGAGTTAATACTTCCTATGAATATCTAAGCATTCCCCTTAGTAACACTAAAGTAACCGTAGATATTCTGAGACCACAACCAGGATAAGTCCCAGGAAATTAATAATATCCAGCTGATGCACAACTGGCACTACTTCAATATTACAACATCCTTTGTGATGGTACCGAGTTAATCCTGCATTTAATACCAATCCTAGTATCAAGAATACTGGACTTATCTTGCTGGAGTACTGGTGACACTTGTCATAAATGAGGTATTATTAACACTCCTGAAGTCTCCCTTGCTACTAGATTTCAATAGGTTTTTCTACATTCCTTGCTCAGATTCTCCGCACCTCAGTATTCACCATACATAGTTACTATACTATGTTCCAATAATTTTAATGGCCCTCATTATTGCTCATGCAATTGTAAGATGCTGGAGGTCTTCCACGTGCAAAGCACTTCAGGTCAGACATCCATCAAACATGACTTCAAAACTTATCTTTCTTGATAACTTCTTTATGTATCAGCCGCAGTAGATTGCCAAAAAGCAGCAACCTACATGTATCCCAAAGCCACAAAGACCACGAAGTCTCTCCTGGATGCTCAAGCCCAGGAAAACTGGGAAGCAAAAAAAAAAAAAACAAAAAACCACAAACAAAAAGCCACTAATCTCATTTAACATATCTCACTACTAAATTTGAGACTTTTGTGACTACAGAACTCTGAAACCAGAATAGAGCTTAAAAAAACATAAGTCCTCACATACACACTGTTTAAAAACAACGACCATCCAAACTGAAATTTGGATGACTCCCAAGATAACAGTGATAATACAGAGTTGTTCCATATTCTGCTCAGTCCCTTTATTTCCTATTTTATAGCTAGTAAGTATCACGTGTCATATTTTTAGCAACTTTACACAGTGTCAGAAGCAGTGTATTCAATGGTTCAAAGTGAAGCCTGGTGAGAAGATGCACTACCTAGATGTATCTAGTGGCTTAACCAGTACCCTGCATATTTCATCTATGCTGAAACAGGTGCATACATCTCAGATCCATCAATTTAAACACTGAGTCTATTACAGAAAGCTTTTTTTGTTTGTTTTAAAAAGGTACCTTTTCTGCTATCCAGCCAAACATCAAACTCCACATTTCGATAGATCTCAGGGTCCAGTGCCTTTAGCACTTTATAGGGGAAAGGCATCTTTGAGGAATTTTCAGGAGGCTAGAAAGAGTCAAAATGGACAAGCATTAACAAACACATTTAAAGCACTCAGCATAGTCTCTATCCTACAAGCATCAGTGGACCATTTTAAGAGGTATATATATATGATTTCCCCACATTTTTCACATCTACTGTATTTGCCTTGAGCATAACACCCAAGAATATCAACAAACATTTAAGCATTAGAGATTGTTACTCTTGAGCCTAGTTTTGATCTCTTTGTAGTTTGTCTGCTCAGTGTTTGAATTAAACATTCAGCATGCTCTTCACTCAAAAAGAAGAGAAGGAAATTAGGTAGACATCATGGCTAGAAATCACAGCTTCCAAGCTGGTGGGAATTTCACTTGTTATATCTGAAACCAGGTCTCTGGAGAGCTTTTAAAGCCTGTTCCAGAAAAACTATTTATACTGTATTCACAATGAAAGTGAAATGATTTAAACCACTTCTGGGACAAGCAAACAGCAGACCATGAAATGCCTGCTGAGCTCCATCTTGAGGGGGGGGAAGAAGATCAGCTGAAATAGTACAAGAGAATCTCAGGAAGGTGTAAAGCTTATCCAGTTTAAGGAAAAAAAATAAATAAATCAATGGCAAAAGCAAAAGATGAATGGAAGGAAGAAAAAACATTTTCCAAAGTCACCTTTTAAAAGTAGAACTTAGGGTTTACCCCAACAAAGGGGTAACATCCTACAACAAAAGGAGGAAAAAAACATCTCCCCTTTCCCCTCCCCCCAGAGAATTCTTCCCTAATTGCCGAACCTTTGATTCTTCAGTTCCTTGTCTGAACTTATCTTCCACTGGATTGTCAGCATCGTTGCCTTCCCAGTTGTCACCTCTAAGCAATTTAAAATAAAATTACAAAAGATGAAATGCATAATTTCTAACAAGGATTAACTAACTAACTGTTCACACAACCCGAAAAAAGCACCATGGTGCCATCAAGTGGTAGATTTTGCCCAAAACAAAGGCTTCAGTGGAGTACAGGAACAAGACTTTTCCTAGTTTCAAGAACATGACCTTCACCTGTTCAACACCTACCCGCTAACAGTGGCTACTGCTTGAATTTTCAAAGGGTTGAAGATGATCCCACTGAATGCAATTGAATTCTTGCTCTGTTGAGCAAGATGCATATGCTATAAAACCAATGCCATCAGCAAGCATTCACTAATGGTTACAACCACCCTTCAGGACCTTCTGGTGACTTGATCAACAAAGGATGCCAGGGTTTCAGTAGGTATACTATTTCCCTCAACCCAGTCATCCAATAGACCTGAATAATGTCACCATTTGATTGTTTACACAGGGATATAATTCCATCTAAAAAAGGGAAAAAAACAGTTTGCTGCTCTCTCAGTACTATTTTTTAAGCCCTTATAGTTCTGTAGAGGCAATAGTATAAGTTTCTCACCGAGAGTACTCTGATGATATACAGAACTACTTTATTTACAAATAAGCTTTCATTTTAGAGTCACATGCAACTGTAACATTGCTAGCAGCAAGTGATATTCAATTTCAGGACACTTTCAAGCCCTAAGGAAAGCATACTGTTTTTTCTTCCACAATACACCTCAGCTTTGTGTTGGCATGAGATAGGAAAAGAACTTGAGTACCCCCGCACATTCAAAGAAACTTGGGGAAGTCAGACTTAACCCACTACTATTTGCAGTTTTTGCACATTTCCCTTTGACCATATTCCCTCCCCAAATACTACCTCTTTTCTGATGGATTTCTGGGTACTTTTTCATGAAGACAATCAAAGTTTACATCCTCGCTTCCTACAGAGCCACTGTTTCTGTTCTTCTTGGATCCACTCCGAAACATCTCAATTGCAGACCTTAATTCTTCCTCATCCATGGCAAACACATCTTTGTACAGAATCTCATATAATACAGCTGGACAAATCAACACAAAGCTCAAAAATAAAGATAACACCAAAAGCACAACAGCTGCAGCGTTCAATGTAAGCATATCCTCAGATATCATCTATTGTTAACAAGGCACTACTTAAATTAGACTCAATTAAGGAGATCATAAAATAATTCAAGTGGGAAGAGACCTCTGGAGATCATTTGGTCCCATATTCCACTTAACAGATAGTATACATTAAAGGAGCTTCCCCATCTCTCTCCTCCCCACCCCTGGAAACCAGAATAAACACTGCCTATAAACATATGAAAATAATTCTTTCATAAGGAGAAAAAAAAATAAAAATCAAGTTTACCCTGGCAAATAGCAGCATTTGCCTGGAATTGTTTTGTATACACAGAATCATAATGGCCATTGCCGGAACAGCACAGTAGTATCTGGGAAAATAATTTTAAAAATTCTTTAAGAACAGAGTGACATAAAGCCTAACTATCTATTTGATATTCTAGCTCGAGAGCATTATTCTTTTATTCTAAAGGCAACACAAACCCACCAAGAAAACTATAAGTATTCTAAACATAAAAATGGAAGAACTGCAGGTTTGCTTAAAACTGAAGCCTACACAAAGTCAGTATATAAATTCATCTGTTATACAAACAAAATCCATTGCTTTGTTTATCATGTTGAATTAAACATGAAACAGAGTTGGTTTCAGAGTTAAGCTCAAAACAGTCAATTGCTCAAGAGGTAGTATTACCATTTAAACTTCCCATAAATTAAATAACCATGTAGAACTACCATTAAATTTGTATTAAAATACAAGCCATTAAATGCAGAATCCCTGAAGTACAGTGACCAAGGATCAAAGGCACACTTCCATACCTGAGGGACTAGAAGAACATCTACTACTCTAGCCCCCAGTAAAGCTTTGATCCTGTTAAGCACTATTATGCTGCCTTTTCAAATAGGCGCATGCTTTCCACAACAGATGTGTTGATGCACACAGTAGATGTACACCACCAAACCTTATCTTAAGGTGTGACTATAGCCACCTGTAACAGGCAGAAGCCCTCAGGCAGCTATCAGCACAGAGCCAGCAAGGGTGCCTCCCAGTGACCCATTAAAAATCAAGCAGTATTTTCTAAAAGTTAATGAATTTTGAATTTAGATTAAGCTATGTTGGAAACTACAAGGAAAAAAAATCTCCCTCCCTGGAATAATTGAGTAGGTAAGCTGTTCCATTAGCTCCCATTCACAATGGGCTCCATTTGAGCATCAGAAAAACTGAACAATTTGTCAGATAAATCCATTTCTGTTAACATTCCCTGTTGACAAAGAAAAACTGTACACTTTAACTTCCAGAAAAAAGGCAGTGTGGATAGGGGAGAACACTGTCTCCTCAGCAGTACGCTAAATCTTGTTCTGCTCTTCAGCAACTCAATCCAGGTATCTCATTCTACCAAGTCACATCAGTCTGATTTCCACTGGGAAGTGTTCTTACTCCGCAAAATTTGAGAAACACGAAAGAATATTCTGGAAGTCAGCTCTTCCATTCCAAATTAAATTCATTTCCAACAATAAGCTGGAATAATAAAAGGATTGGCAAGGGAACAGCACACAACCCATCCCCGGCAACAAACCTACATGTTATTTGATTAAGTCATGTAAATACTGTGCTGTCTCCAGGAGCTGAAGTCAGCTCTGGGGGGTTGTTCTGGTATGCCAGAACTCTTGGCTGGAGTTAGAGCACAATTCCAGCGACAAACTTTCACAACTACATGGGTCTGGAGGTATCTGGGAGTCAGGGGTAGGAGTAGGAAATTGCCTCACTTCTCCTCACCTTGTCTTCAAAGCCATTGTCTGTAGCATAAGTGGGTGGCTTTCCAGGGTACCGGTACAGAATAAAGTCTCGACTGGGTAAGCAGAGGAAAAAGAAGACTTGAAAGAGCACACTTTTAGAACCTTGTTATGAAAAAGGCTGAAGGGAGCTGTCTGGAGAATCCACTGTAGGTTTACAGAGGAAAAACTCAAGCAGAAAACTTTCCCTGATAAATTAATGCCATCATAAAGCAATAGCTTGGGGGGGTGGAGTAAGACTCATCTTGAGGAAAAGCATCTGGGAAAGGCAGTTACATCTGATCACTGATTAAGACATGTGTCATATTAGGTCAAGTACTTATGCCAGTGGCAGGGTGCTTGGCCATCAAGACAATTCAGTCCAGGTGATTCAGTCACACTTCAGCATTACAGGCTCAGTATAGGAAACTTAATGCTTGCAAAAGTTCTGTTTGCTCTTTAGTACTGGAACAGAACCAGTTTGTAAAGACGTTCTTTTTAATCAGCAGATACTTGTTCAGTACTTGCTCCTCACTACCAGAGCCTTCAAGAACACCTACTTGAGTTTTAAGAAGCTACCACAGTGTTTCCACCACACACAGCTCCTACTTCTTTCATATGCTCTCCATTCTTCAGCCACTAGAAGGAAACACTTGACTAAGTTTAATATTAGTGAAAAGAAATCAAATAAACATCCCTGGAAACTGACCTACCTCTTAATCCATACTATTAAAACAGTAATTGTGATGGCACCCATTTACACATTAGTTTAAGTAACTTCAGTAGGATGGCATTCTTACCACGTTTCACAAAATGGGTTTCAGCAACAAATATATAAAAGGTTCTGGAGAAGTACGCCAGAACCCAAATACTTTTAAGACTGAAACAAAATGAAACCTGAGAAAAAGACACTTACTTGTAGATCACTGATAAAGCACTTATTTCCAGCTGGCCAGCACTTTCCTATGCAAAATTAGGAAGTTACATGAGGGGTAGCAGGGACATTTTCAACACTAGGAACTCTATACTAGCCCTCCATAGTATTATAACAAACTGACAACTAACAATGACATTATTGAGAGTAGAGACAATGATCTGGAGGAAAAAAAAATAAAAAGGTATCTGCAATAGAATATGGCCACGATAACCAAGCTGACAGTTAAAGATGGAACTAGCTCTGCCATATGCTCAAGGACATCACTCGATTGTTTTTATTTATTTTTCAAGAACCACTGTTTCAGAGCCTGCTGCAATTCACCACATTTACTAGTTAAAAAGTCTAGAAAAAAAAGACTTAACCTCAGGCTTGAAAATTAGCATTCAAAGAAAAAAAAGGAGCTGAAAAGCTCAATAAATATTTGAGGTACAGTCCACATTTTCCATTTTTTTTTCCTTTCTAAAAAAAAAAAAAAAAAAAAAAAAGGAATTACAACTACAAATAACACCTGCAAAAAAGGTCTCATCTTTACTGCACAACCTGCATAGATGGCTCCTTCAAAAAGTTGAAGCCATCACCCCATTACTTCCCTGTTCTAGCTACCTCAAATTTTAATACCTCCACAAGTAGTAACAGATGACTCTTACCTTTGGATCTCCCAGACGCTCAAGGTATTTCTCAAATGACCCCTCCACATACTTTCAAAAAAACAGAACAGATATAAAAAACTTAGCTAGATGAAAATAATCATATTTAAACCTAAACTGGCCTGCCAACTCCAATCACTTTGGGGTTCTAAAGGGCTGTGGTCTGACCAAGGGCACACCTCAGCTACTGCCACAGGGCATGGGGGCTGATTTTGGGTACCAGTGTACAAATACCAAGTGCTTTGGTATCTCAGGAATATGAGTCTGAATATTACTCAGCAACTTATTTCCCTCATAGCTTAAGTACTTAACTGATTACAGGGAAGGAGAAACAAAACAAGCACACAACCCATGAAAATGTATCTCAGCTGTTGTACTTCAAAAGTCCAAACAGCCTTTCAACATCTGAAACATGGGATCCCAAGCCAAAAAGAAAAAGATCTTTTACTCTAAGCAACTGCCTCAGATGCAAGCATGTGCTACCTGTTAGCCTAAGGGTAGCTGCAAGTAAGCCAGGTGCAAGACATACAGAGTGTCGTAAAACTCAGTCAATATAGAAGCATTAAGATTCATAAAGTCTCATAAAATCCAAAGCTACTCTATTGGGCCATTTACAAGTTGTGTTTCAAAGGGTCATTGGAACACTTGACTCCTCTTCCAGCACAGAGTTGTTTCAAAGCACTAATGGGGTTTTGAGCAACAAGTTTCTCTGCTGCTGACACCCTGGGATCTGCTTAGAGAGTTCCTATCCGTGACTACAAATAGCAAAAGCACCTCAGCACTGATAGAAAAATTGAGAGAGAACGTGACTATACTTTAAAAAAAATCCCACTGTTGCAAGCAGGAACCAAACCCTGACTAACACCAGAAAAATCCCAGCTTTAATCAGCTAAACTGGAGCCCTCACATAGCACCTCTGGTACTCCCTGGGTCACCTGCAGGGAACCAAAGCAATACAACCAGGATTTTGTGCTATGACTAAACACACTCAGGAGCACTCTACCTTGTTTTAGTGTTCCTTTCTTACTCCAAAGTCCTAAAGGTTTCTCACATAACTCTAAACTGGCTGTGCCACAGAATACGCTGCACAGCTGACTAGTATCCTACTGCCTGCTTAATGAGAAGCCTGGGATTTAGCAAGTGGACTGATTTCAGGGCTTTCTGAGGTATCAGGTCAAATAAAACTTGTCAGGGCTGCGGCTCAGGGAGGGCAGGCAGCCACCGCCATTTCACACATCCAGGGGGCTGATATGAAGAACCCCCTGCCCCGTTATTTCCTAAATGCCCATCTGAAAACCACCCAGCAAACCCACCACTTACTTACAGATTCAAAGTTACGCTGGTTTTGCCTCATAAACGAGACACAAGCTTTCCTAACTTCCATGTGATGGATTTGACATGAAAAAAGCTGAAAAAAAAATAATAACAACATTACAGGTAAGAATGAAGGAGAAAGTTGGCGGGGGTGAATTCCCGTTGGGCTTTATTACTCAGAGCCTCGACGGCTGCCTTTGGGAGAAGGCTGGGAGCTATTTGGGGATGGAAGGGGCAACCTCATGGGGTGGAGGCCGAGCCCCAGGGGGTTCCTGCCGGCCCTACCTGCTCCGAGATGGCCCTGAAGAGGCAGGAGGCGTCCTTGGCCGTCAGCTTGCGGTACAGCCCCAGGCTGCCCAGGTACTCGTCCATGGTCACCTCGCTGAGGGACTTCTGCCCGAAGTACTTCTTCCAGCCCTTCTGCATCGTCCCTGGGAGGCGGCGGAGGCAGCGGGGGGGAGGCCGGGGCTCGTACCGGGGGGCACGGGTGGAGGCGCTAATGAGGAGGGGGGGGGGGTGGCGGAGCTAATGAGGAGGGGGGGTGAGCTAATTACGGGCCGCCCAGGTGTTCTCGCGCCTGGTAAGGGCCGCCTCGCTCCCCCCAAGCGAAATGTCCCTGAAATGCCCCAAATATTCGGCCTGGTTAATGAGGGGCTTCTTGGTCTGCCTGGGGGAGAGGGGGGCGCGCTAAGCTGCTGCCTGCGCCATGTGCCCGTCCGGGACAGTGCGTGCAGCGGGGGCTCGTCCCCAGCCTCCTGCCTGGGCTGCAAATGAGGTGCTGGGGGTGAAGGCGAAATAACTGCACTAAAACCGGTGTGAAGGGAGCGAAAATCTCAACTGCTAATGAGATAGGTGGGGAGAATTTCGGGGATCGGTAAAAAAAAAAAAAAAAAAAAAAAAAAAAGCACTCACGTACGCCACATTGCAATTATTTTATATATATATATATTCAAATTATATATTCCAATTGTTTTATATATTTACTTATTCCAATTACATATTTATTTTATTTATTCCAATTATTTCATAATTATTTATTTATAGCCCTTGTGCCTGATCTGATTAGGAGAATTGTGCATCGGGCTCCAGAAGCACCCATGAGTTTATTTTGCTTGTTTTCAGCAACAGCAACAAAAAATACCAGATAATGTACATACAGAACGGGCAATTGGCATCGACCACACCTGCATAAACAGTGTAAATCCTCTGTTTTTAAAAATATTTACCTAACTACATTGATAGTACATTTCTGTACCTGAAATGCAGAGCTCCGGTCAGCGTAGGTCAGGAAAGGTGTTTCACATTACAGGAGTCCAGTGGAAGTAATAATGGGATAAAATAGTGTAAATGGATTGTGTTTTCATCCCCACTCCTCTCCTATAGGCCAGGTTTTACTTTAAGAGTGGGTTAATTGCCCCAAACCAGGCAAGTCACTTAGCAGCTTGGCAGCAGGTTTTCAGCTCAGTTTCTCCCACTCAGCCTCACCATCTTCCCCTTTCCTTTAAGAGGGGCTGAAATCTCTCACTTCTTAAATTCTCTTTTTGGTGCTTGTGTAACTATGTGAGGCGAGAGCTGAAGACATCTGCTTATTTGCAGAACGCAGCAGGGACATTAACAAGGACAACTTATTTCCACTAGTGCTAGGCAAATATAGTCAAGAAACCATTACATGTGTGCCGTCTGTTAAGAAGTAATTTAGCTTGTCCTCCTCACTGGAATTGCCAACCCAGGGAGGATTTTGTGAGGTAAATTTCTGCCTGCCACAGAAATTAGATGGTTCCTTGAGTTAGAACAGAGCAAACCTCTGTACTAGCATGAAAGACTGACCTAGACATTTTACCTAATCCATTTGCCTCCCTGAGTAGTCAGATTTTTGTTTAGGAAGTGTTTAAAAGGAAGTTAAAAAAAAAAAAAGTTTTCATATTTTTTCATATTTTCTCCAATACAAGGAAATGCAAAATGGTTTGCAAGATGCAAACCTGTATTCTTTTAGTCTCAGTACATGCTTTTTATGAGTCATGCTATTGATTCTATTCAACTATTGATTCTAATGCTAGAAACTATTGAGAAGTCTCATTTTAGTAAACTCAGCTCACGTGGGTGCAATGTGAGCACGTCTGTTTGTCTACACTTCACTTGCTAACTTCTGCACTCTGGTAAAGCTGGGTGAGATGCCCAGTGTTCGATTCTGACTGAGCGGTCAACTGGACAGTTGCTTACCTAAATGAAAAAGAAACACAGCCCTGGTTTTCTTTCCACAGATATAAACCAGCTAATTCCTGACCAGCAGAGATCCCGTTTCTCCTCCCCTCCTTCAACTGTTCTGTAAGCTGTGTCCATACTCACAGTACACAGGCTGCTGAAGTTCTATTTCACTGTTGGGAGTGCATCTGTGCCTGTTCTTTTTGACTTCTCAGAAGACAATTTTCTTAATTTTATAGGAATATCCTTTCTCTTCTCAATCTAGTACAATTACCTCTAGTTTCTCACTTCAGTCTGTATCAGTCCAAAAGTCAAATGTTACTTAATCAATAATTGCAATCTGTATTCTCAGAAACATGTAGGTCAGTACTGCAGTAGCAAAACTGGTCAGAGCTACTAACTGCAGTCAGTCCATGGGAGCAGACTTGGGTCTGAGGCTATCCAACGTTATGAGGGAGAGGTCTTGCTTTAACACTGTGCGCTCAAGTTAAAAATAGCCAACAATAGTGTAAGGGTTTCTGGTATTTACATGTTCCAAAATATCTTTAAAGCATATGTATATATATATATAAAATATTAAATGAAGAATAAATTGCATTTATGAATCAGTATTGTATGCTTTTAGTGAGTTTATTCACAGAAATTCATTTGCATTTGGGTAAAAGAAAATAGTTTCTGAACCAGTCACAGAACACATACAAAATCAGTTACAAATATCATTTATTTAATAAAAACATCATGATTTTGATAAAAATACCCTTCAATCCTTCAAAATAAACATTTGCATTGGTTGCTTTCACATATTTGTTGCACATTCAAAATAACCCAAGGAAACTGGAAAAAGATCAAGCCTAACCAGTCATAAATGGATAGCACTGTCTTTTTTTATATTTATGCATTAACTTTTGTCCACAGTTATAGCCATTACTGAATTAAACTGGAAGCACTGGTAGAACTACAGCTGTGTAAAGAATCACTCAAAGGAAAAATTTACAAACGCTTCTTCTGCAGCAAAATTTTGAAATAGTGAATTACCCTTTCAATGTGAACAATGAAAACAATGGTTCTTCCTTTTGCAAGTTTGTTGCAAAGAATGATTCCTTTCTTACACCAGGGTTTGATCTAGCTTTAGCCTTAACTGTAGTAAAAACCAGTGGGACTGGATGCTAGGTGTGCTGTCCAGTGTTCAGCACTTCAATCGTCAGCATTTGCCTTCACAGTGTTCCAGCTGAACTAACCATTACTTCACATCCTTCATTTATGGTATCTCCTTAGGTCAGGTATTTCCTTGTTTCTTCTGCAGCATCTCTTTCTTGCCTTATCAGCAACTCTTCTAGCATGGATGCGTTTATATTAGCAAATGAAGGAAGTAATCCAGAAGTCCACATTTGCTGCTTCTTCTAACACGTTTTCAGTTATTTCAAGCAAACAGTTTAACGACACCTCCTCCTTCCATCATGCTAGCTGCTTTCTCTGTATGACTTTGTTTGTCACAGGTCATGCCATTCATGACTCATTTCAATAAAGCTGAAACTAAAGTCAATTCGGAGTTCATACTTACCCCACTTGTTTGCATTGTGCTCTTTGATGCGTTAAGCTAGATTACTTTGTACTGGAACTAAACAGGAAACCATCTTGATATTAACAGGCATTTTCTTTGAGTAAATATAAAGAATTTGTCCCAGTTGGTGGAATCTTTAAGCACGGAAGATCTCACTAGGAGAGCAGAAAGGTTTTATTCTGGTATTTTTATTCCTCAGAGCTGTTTATTCAAACCCAACAACTTTATCCAAAAACAAAGCAAACTTTTCTGGTTGTCCAGGAGGAAAAGGTTTCAAAGTTGACAAGTCCATTGACTGCAATGTTTCCACAAGAGTGCTGTAAAAACAGACCAAAACAAAATACAAAAAATATTAATCCCAAAGGAGATATTTTCTTCACACAGTTTTCTTTCTATTCATGCATACTTTAAGACTGACACAAAAATAAGGACATATTCTGAAATGAGAACAAGGCCCCACAATCCAATGGGCTCCAACTTTTACCATCTTCTAGGCAGCACTGCTGAGAAAATAATTTCAACTTACATCACAGCTTTTACGGGCCAGCTCAAGCTCTAACATTTTAGTCTTTTGTAGCTGCAGTGCTGGGAGGCTGAACAAGGCCTCAGAATCTTCACCATAAACCATGTCAGAAAAATTCATCCTACCTGAACACATGGCATAGTTCTCTGCTCAGCACATAGCCAGAAATAACAGTTAGATCCATCTATTAGCTTTCTATTATCACACTGCAAGTAAAGCTCAAATGTCAGGTACTGTTCAACAAAAAATAAAATTCCTTACTGTTGCCGAACTTGTCAAAAGCACTAAGATAATAAGTTTAAGAAACTTGCCCAATATAAATGTATGTCAGGCCTATTCTTTTCAGAAGGCTCTCATGAAACATGCAAAAATCCTATTTGCAGGGCAAAGGAACAAGATACAGGCTAAATAATGTGAGTTGCATTTCCTCTGCCTTCAGTTAATCTTCAGGTCATCTGTTATTTACAGAACACAATGAATCATAAGTAAGCATTAATAAAAAAGAGAAAACAGCAAGATATAGTCAAAACTGGGATAGAAAATGAAACTAACACGAGCCAGCATAAATAAAAACAAAAGGATCTGTATTTTTTTTTTCCTGAAATGACAGACAGTCTGTGAAACTCCATGTCAAAGGATGTAATGGATTCAGAAAGTTGGGTTAAAAGGATAACCCAAGTAAGTCCTTGGAATACAGACACATTTAGAGTTACTAACCATACAGCATCTTAGCATAGTTTATAGTTTAGTGGTAGGCTTTATAGTTCTATGTTAATGTTGGACTTGATGAGCTTAGAGGTCTTGTCCAACCTTAGCAACTTTATGATTCAGATCCTCCCCAATTCAAAGTAATTAACAGTGTTAGAGGGAATGTAATATAAGCAAGAGCCGTAAGTTCTCGACCTGCATGTGATTACTGCAGACAGGATATTAAAACTACATGGTCTCCTGATCCTTATCAGCAAGGACACTTATGGTTTTGTTCCCCCCCCAAATACCCCAGATAGTTACATTTTCCTTATGTCAGTGCATCTGTGCAGTCAACTTTCAGACAAGGGAAGTCTACACGGTGAACAATGAAATGGAGAACTAAGTCTGCAGGGAGCAAGTTACTTCTTATGGCTTATGGTTTTGAACTGATGGTCTAGTTTGTAGTTATTTCTAAACTTTTATAAATAATTAAACAAAAAGTAAGAAAAGGCAGAGAAGAGAAGTTATTAAGTTCTTCTAGGGTGGACCTGACACTTCCAAATTCAACTACTTCTACTTGGTTTAAACTGCTGTTTGTCCAATCTGAAAACATGTGCTCTCAAAGCAATAAATTAAAAGGACTCTTGGTCAAAAAAATTGAGAAGTTTGGAAGATAAACCAACAAACATTAACCTATCCACTATGGAAAATGTACCCTGAAGATAAATAGATGAGCAGCTCTCTGAGATCCCTGCCCAGTTAAGAAACTTATTGTGGTACTTAGTGAATGTGATTTTGTTACAGAAAAGGATGCAAGTTTTCATGTTACAGTCTCAATACTGTAATAACAGTGTTATGGTGTTGAGCACTGCTTGTTCAATCTGGACAGCTGCAATGTCTCCGTACCTGCAGTTACAATAGAGGACGTGTCCATCTCTGTGAAGCTGCTTCGCCAGCTCGAGCTGATGGTTGTCCATCAGCTTTTCATTTATTACCACCAGGAGCGGTTTTCCTTCCTCTAGAGTCTCCAAACAGCTACCTGCACCTACAGGAGAAGCAGAAAACACTACGAGCATTCTCACCGACTGATGAAGCATCACTGAAGCACGAGACACTCCTGAAGGTGACCATTTCACCTGCACAGCTCTAGCCGGGGACCTTAACATCCCACACCAGAGACGGGCACACATCACTCGCCCACGGTTTACCTCCCCCGAGAGCACAAGGCAGGCAGCCCGCGGGCCTGCAGGTCTACCTGCGTGGCTGATCACCAGGTCGGCCCTCCGCAGCTCCTCGGCCAGCGACTCCTTGAAGCGGAACACGTCCAGCGCCGGGGCCGGGTCGCGCCGCGGGGCCGGCTCCAGCGCCCCCCGCCCGATCTGCAGCACCAGCCGCTCGCAGCCGCGGCTCCGCAGCACCTGCAGGGGGACGGCCGGGAGGGCTCAGGTCGCACACCGGGGCTCCCAGCGGCTCCCAGTCGGGCACAGGGCTGCCGCCCCCTCCCCTCCCAGTCAGTGTCAGCGGGCGGGCCGCGCTGAGGCGCCGCAAGGCCGGCCGTGAGGGGACAGCCCCCAGCCCCCACCCGCCCGCCCGGGCTTTCCCCCGCCTCACCCGCATGGCCGGCGGGGAGGAGACGGCCGCGATCAGCTCGTCGAAGCTGGTGGTGCCCACGGTGACGAACACGGACTTCATGGCCGCCCGCGGGGCGCCTCAGCGGCGGGCAGGAGGCCGCCAGAGAGCGCTGCGGAGCCCGCCGCGGCGCTCCTAAAATGGCCGCCGCCATGAGGGGTGGCCCCGCGCCGCCCGCGCCCCTTGCGCTTCCAGAGGAGTGAAGGGCACGGGTAGGTGCGACTTACAAAGGGGAAAAAAATCTAAAATGTTTAAAAAGGATTCAGTTCTGTAAGTTTTTTTTTTGTTTGTTTGTTTGTGTTTTTTTTTTTTCTTCCCCTCCACGTGTTGTTTTAGCAATAGCGGGGCCGAGTCACTGTAACAGACATCCTGACTGGTGCTGGGTGTGCTTACAAGCTGCCACTCCCGTACCACAGCCACAGCCACATTTTCTTTAAAGGCTGTTATAAATGGCTCAGTCTTCAAAATAGGACTATAATCAAAGTTTATAATTTATTAAAGGAATAGAGGTAAGCAAACAGCGCTGGGTGCGCTGGGAGTCTCTGCTCCACCAAGACAAACACCAGTTACATCAAGCAGCTGATTTTTATGCTCCTAGGCTAATACATATTAATTACTACTTCTAAAAAAAAAAACAGCGTTGTTATAATTAGTTTCCTGAATCCAAACTCTCCTACTGGAGCATGTGTATCAATCAGTCTCCGGTGGTCCCTCTGGGGGTCTCTCGTGCTGAAGGCTCATAGTCTTCCTCCCTCTTGTCCTTCTCCTTTGTCCAACTTGGCTGAATGTCAGAGACTTGTGCAGTGTCCCCTGCAAGCTTTGTCTTTTAGTCGTTCTTCAGCTTTCCCCGTCTCCTTAATCTTCTGGCCAGATATCAGAGACTTGCATAGTGTCCCATGCAATAGTCATAATAGTTAGCAGTTATTCTGAAACTCCCCAGATATCAGAGACTTCAAGGAAAAGCCTACAAATGCATTTCCCTTCAAGCTCTCTATTGACACGAATTGCTAAAACATTCCTTTGCAAGATACGAGAACTATATACATTAACCACTCCGGTTCTCTTAGACTTGTGGTTATACAAGGGTATGTATGACAGAAGGTCACATTCATCATACCATGCGGCCCTAGCATTGTTCCATATTGACACAAATCAGATGAACATATTTCACAAGGCTGTCACTGACATGAACTAGGATTACAGAGGTTTATCCACCTTTCCCATAACGCTGCCTTGTTTCAAGGACAGCTGCCTTTGTACTTTGCTACTGTCCCTTTTCTCTTGCTACTGTTTCATTCAGTTTCCTTCCCAGATTTCCCTGTGTGGTAAGAAGGAAAGTGTCTTCCAATGGAAAACAAATCACCAGAAGGAGCTAGATTTAAAGAGCCATTTAGTTCGTAAAAAGGTGTGATTATACGCACACACACACCCCTATATATTTGAGAAAATACCAAAATGGCCTTTTCTTAAATGGCTTTTCTTCACAAAAACTGATTAATCCAGGAAGCTTGGTTAATGCAGCTGTAAAGCTTCTGGAAGTTGAACTGTACTTGCTATTGACAGTTTGTCCTTTCTTAGCTCCCTCAGTAAGTTTACCACTGCTTTGGAAGAAGTGAAGTCTGATAGTTTGATTCTCAAAATTGAAGTTGCCTGCTAAGAAAGCATTTCTAGAATGACCACACTAAAACAAATATTGCTGCAAATATTGGTGTAAGTGAGGGCTGGAACCTGACAGCACACACTGCAGTGACAGGCTGCCTTCCCAGCTGGAGAGCTCAGGCACCATGGGGAGTCCTGGGTGTCAGACACTGGTGAAAGAAACAGCGTGAAGTCCCAGGAAAGAAAACACAACAAAATGCTCTCAGGGGAACCATTTCTGAGCTTGCTATTAATGAAGAAAACATGAGGTATCTAGGGCAGACAGACTAGAACAGACACAAGGAAAACAGGAAACTACAGACTCAGAAGCAAACAAACAAAAAACAAAGATTCTATCACTGGCTTCCACTGACATTTTACCTGTCTGAGGTGAGCAGTTCAGTAGGTTTTTGCTGAACTGGTCACCTCAGCCTATTAAGCAGGGGAGAAGTCATATCATTACAGAGCAAACGCATGGCATGCAAGCCTACCTTCAAATGACTGAAGGCAGGAGCAAATTGCACACATCTCAATGAGTGCGCTTGGGTAATTTTTGCCATGTGGAGACCCTTCCACTGATACCACAGCGACTGGGCAAGATGGGAAACAAGGAAAAAGAGGCAAATGTGGTTTGAATGCTGCAATTTATGTTCTGCTTTTATAGAGCAGACCCTTAATAATTTTGGCTATGTACACTGTCCCCCCAAAATCACAGACACTGGCAGAGACAAATCTGTCAGAGGAGCTGAAAATGTATATTATGTCCTGATTGCAACTCAGGGAAAAAAATAGAAGCAAAATTGAAATCAGGGCTAGGAGCTGTATCCTCCTGGTTTCTTTTCTCACTCTGCCACTTACCAATGGTAACACCTCTGGGAGGTGATCTTTTCTGTTTATCCGCCTGCAAGGCAGTGTTTAGCAATTTATCGCCTCTAAAGAATCCTGTGGAGGTGATTATATTAATGTGTAGAGAATTAAGACATTTAAAAGTCCTCACTTTCATTTGAAGCCATTGATTATTTTTTTTTCCTCCTACCCGCCTTTACTTGATCCTTTGAAAGGTCATCATTGAATACAGGTAGGTTTTCCCTACTCCATATTGCCTTTTTTTCTAAGCACACGTCTTTCTATTTCAGGCTGTTCTTACTACCATCTTAAGAAGACTGATGAAAAACACCTTGAACAAACGCATGTCAGCTCCCTATGGGATATGATCCCAAGAGCCAGGGAATCAGGCAGGAACTGAGATGAAAGATGAAAGCTTCTTCTGAAAACAATGCTGTTCATTGCTAAACTGCATTATATCAGTTGTGAAGATGAAGTCACTGGTAGATTTATTACGTCAGGTACATTTTCCCTTTGTGATGAACATCCTGTTGGGGAGGGAGAAGGGGAGAAAGAGTGTTTTAGACTCACTAACACCACCATTAAATCTGTTAAAATAGTCTTGTCCACTGAAGGCTGGGATAATCCGTTAGCAGTTGCACAAAACTGAACTGACAGTTTTCTCAAGTGTAACACATTGTGTAATTCTACAGAAAGAAGCTACTCAAGTTAAACACCTAAATCTATTTATTCCCTGAATTAAGTTTAATAGATGAGGTCACAGTTGTATACACTGCTGAGCGTTCTAAGAAAGATGCAGAAAGATCTAGCTATCCTGAGGATACCTCTGATTGCCATGTTAATGGATCATTCACAATGCTCATTAGCCCCCTGTTGCTTTCATTTAGCATAATGAGCCACACTAAAATTTATTTATTTTTTGATTAAAGCAAATGGTGCTGACAGCAGACACGGGGGAAGGGAAGGGTATTTTATCTTGAGAAACACATTGTTAAGCAAAACAATAATCAGCCCAGAGTGCACAGGGCCTTGGTGGCACCAATCGGCCTCACCCTGCTCTTACTGCTCTCCCCCAGGCAAAGCAAGTCCAGCACCAGGTGTGGTCTGTGTGATTCAAGCCAGGCAACGACCTCACCAGGAAGACACAGACCAACAGCTCCAGAAAAAGGCAGGTAGAGCAGCAATGGGACAGGTCCTATCAGCAGTCTAGAGACCATCAGGCAAGATAACAAGACACTTACAAGTTCAATCCAGGAAACCCAAACTGTAATTCAGGAGTAAAACTATCTGCACCTCCCTGTCTTCACTTAAAGCCTCAGCTTAAAGGAAGCCCCTTGCACATGCACATACACACACTGCCCCCCAGCAAAGGGCAGGTGATAGAAGCCCCAGGTGATGCAGGTCAGGGCAAGTAAGACCTAATTAGTGCAGCTGGGGTCCTGGCAACTGCTGAATAAGTCAGGCTTTGGAGTGAAAGTAAGAATGGTAAAGTAGCAGGTGGTTCAGAGATGAGTGTCAACACATCTGTAAACCTTTCTGAGAAAAGGTAGGGATAGGATATTTGAGTTATTTTTAAATAAGGATAGAATTTAAATATATTGGATATATTGGAGTGTTTTCCTGTCTATATCTTTTTTTTTTTTTTTTTTTCTTCTATATATATATATTAGGGTAGGTTACTGTAGTTCAGCAATTGCTTGTTTGTAATTAAGGCTATGTAGCTCACCAGGTGCATGCTCTTGCCCTGCCCAAATGAAAAATAAGCCTCACCATGGTGAGGTAAGTCAACATATTCATTCTGCAGTTATAACAAGTTTAGAGTTATTGTCACCGTTCCTTGCCTGTGATTTCACTTTCAGCCATCCACTAGTAACTTAAAGTTCCTTTAAAGCAAGGGCCTCTCAAGAAAACATTGTATGCTATGAGCAGCATGTTGTTCATGCTTTTACTATTTGCCCTGTCAAACTCCAATAGTAGAAAATGTGTATTTAGTGAATTGAAAACATTTTGAGTAGTCTTTCTAATCCTCAAGTGAGAGAGAAACTGCAATGCAGACTGCAGAGTACTGTGAGTTACATTCCTATATCTAGGTTTGCTCTACTTATTAATGTTTAGATACGGAAAACTTTTTTTTTTTTTTTTTTTTTAGCTAATGGTGGTACATTCTAAAATCTGCTCAATTATTCTTGACAATGCTTTAGGGTATATTCACAAATTAAATGAAACTATGGACGTTTTAGGAGAATAACCTGTTAGGTAAGAATAAACCCGTGCATCTCAAGAAACTGAAAAAAACAAACCAAAACAAATCACTCATCCTCTCTTAATCTTAAGAAATTCAGAATAATTTCTGTCCTCAAAGCACTGCTCTTCACCTTCCAAATGTAGAAGACCTGATTGCGTAAGAGCACAGTGCTTCAAGGACAGCTGACCATATTCAGCGGTTTGCAGAAACAGACCTTATGTCACCAGCCTGTCAAATAGCATCTGTCTCCAGTTTTCTCAGTCAAAAATGTCCAGGAGTGAGTGCCTGTAAGGACAGGGAGTCCTTATGCTGAATCACTTTTGAATTACCTTGTAGAAGATGTTATATGCAGTTTTGTTCAAGATAAGGGTTAAAACCGCTACTTTTAAAATGCAGCATGTTTAGGATAATGGTGCATTGGGTTTTGCATTTGCTTCCATTGCTTTTTGTTGCACAAGTGCTACAAGTGCTGAATTTCACTTTTATGGGACTCTGTTTTGCTCATTTGCTTTCTAGAATGAAGATAATTCTGAAATTGCTGAAAGAATTTCTGAGGTATAGAGAAGCTCTGTGTGATTCCAGCCTGGTATTTTCAATGTGTCCCTGAAAAGTTAGTGTCTTCTGCAGTTTGTTCTCCCAGCATCATGCTGTCTAGGGACTAGAGGGAAAAATACTATTCACAGATAACATTGCAGTGACTTCACTTTGGAGTTTTCAATTGAGCGATGGAGGATACGCTCCTCTTGCACATTGAATTAGGCTTGTTAGGGTAGTCTTAAACTAAAAAGGAAAAGGAAAGATATCCATTATGGGATTAACCCCATCCTCATTTGTACCTGCTGAACATGCGTAGCATGTATGTAGAAGTGCTTATTTTCTGGTCCATGAGAACTACAGATCGTTCACACAATGAGATATTTGGAGATGATCCCTGCAGTTCTAAGGCAGTTAAAGATCCTGTAACCCAGAGTGGGTGTTGTGCTTTGTTCCTGGGTATTCACTCCCACCCTGCCCTTGTGCTTTTACAGGTACTCATACAACCACACAGTCATCCAGCTCAGAGAGTTGGTCTGACAGAAATGTCATTTGTTTGCGGTTACATCAGTTGTCTGAGTTGCACAAACATAAGAAAAAAGGCACAATTGTGTCACCTTGGACTTAGATAGGTACAATTCCCCAGTATTTAAGCTGTTGTTCACCTCTTCCTTGCCATTAGTAGCTGGGATTGTATTCTGCAAGCCACGTGGTTCAGGCAGTGAGTGACCATTGCCTTTGGGACAGAGCTTGTGTGAACCAGTCCCCAGCTTGGGCTGAAGAGTCTCTGTGGAGCTAGTTGTTTCTCTCCAGGATGCGTGTACTGAGGGGATGGAGGGTCTTTATTCAAGAAATATGGGCTCAAACTGACATAATGTAGTCAAAGACCCAAGAGAGAAGTTTTGAGAAGACTAAAATGGAAAATAAGTTCCTCTGAGAGCTTTCATCCATCTGTGCTTTATATGGTATAATTTATGTTCTGGTATTGTCTTCCCATGGCAACATCTGGGCAAAAAAATGAAGATGACCTGAGTGCAAGCTGGTTTTTGTTAAGTGAGAAATGATGTATGCTTTCTTTGAAATGTTTCTTGGTTTCTTTTGATGGCCCAGTTTTGAGCACTGTCTCTTTGTGTTCAACTCAACTTGCCACAGTTTGCCCTGAAAGCTCCATAATTATATTACTCAGGAGTAAGAAAATGCATGAAAATAAAGTAGTCAGTTCAATTCTTGGTTTTTGGAAAATGATACTGCCCTCAGGTTGCTCTTGAGGGCTAAAGACTAGTCACAACTGCCACAATTAAATTTTGCCAACTCCCAAAATGCATGAGCTGAAGACACTGTAATAAATAATGAAGAAATCATTTGAAAAAAAAAATACACCAACAGAAAAGTAAATAAACCTCTAAGCCTGAAAAGTCTGATTTTCTTTGAGGGGAAAAAATACGAGTGATTGGTTAATTAAAACCACAAACGTGCCTTTCCTTTGCTTTGTATTTTGTGCACATGTTGGTTCTCCTTTTGGCAGCACTGCAGTGGATCACATGAGGCACAAGAGAGCAATTGGATTTCTCCCCACTAAATTTACATGTTCAGTTGGTAGTACATTATGTTTCATTCCTTTTTACATATTTATGAATTGGCAAAATGAGTAAAGATGGCTTTACTCCTGTTTCTAGTTGGCTTTATATGCATTTGAACTGAAAAAATGTCCACTTCCTTTTCCTCTCTCATTTAGATATAGTGCTGTCCCTGTGAGGAATGGTATTTCTGTTACTGAGGGAACCGTCAAAATTAGATGGAGAATATTTTGGGGAATAATTCCTTCATATTAATGTGATTCAGAGATGCTTGGTCTGGGAAAATGACAGAGGAGCATTTGTCAAGCAAATTTAAATGGTATACTTTGAAATATTTCATCACAACATTTCAAATTTCATTTGAATTGTCTCTTTGTGGATTTCTTATTTCACAGTGGGGTTTGTCAGCCTATGTATACACAAGGGCGTAGACTGGCAACAGTAAAGGGGATGTTAGATCACCTCTTCCTCAGGGCTGACTAGCAGAAGGCAGGCACTGGAGCGGCATAGAAGAGCTGTGTCCACTTACCAAATATCTCACATTTGAGGTGGGATGCTATGGCTTAGCTAGAATGAGTGTTATATCAGTCCATGATCTGACTACTCTCGCAGATTTTTTCTGAATTGTGTGCTATTTGATAGCATACTTTAAAAGCCCAGGTTCTGGATTTTTAAATGATTTTTAAGGCCTTATGCTTCTGGAGAGGAGACTGAAAAAATAACTCAACTGAATCTTAAGGTCCTGAAGACTAGCACGTACATAATATTTATTACATATCGATAACTATGTATCCTCTTATTACTACCATTCTACTTTGTTTTTACAAATGTCATGATTCTTTGAGACCTGATGTTTGGAAGTTCAGGGCTTACTAATTCATGAAAGTAAAGTGCTGCTGGCCTCTGCCCTGCACATGAAGCAGGAGGTTACCTTTATACTTGGATATAGCACAGACTCTGTTTCAATCCTTGTTATATGAAGTGTGGCTCAACTGATTTGTACCAGCTGTGGAGCTGGATCTTTACTGACACTTGATGCCTTTGCTAGGTTTCTGTCAAGGATAAAATACTTGCATTCTAGAAACAGAAAGTGGACTTCATATCAAATAAATTTTCTCAAAGCTGGTAATTTCCAATGAGCACTGAGGACGTTTGGGAAATTGTAAAGGAAATAATTTGAAGAATGGTTCCAACACAGGCTGGTGTGCAGACATAGGAGGGAGCCTGAGGTCTGTTGCAAGGAGCATTATCCTGGCTGTGAAGGCTCGATGTGGTGATGTCTCTTGGCAACTGGTCTCTTCAGCTTCCCAGGGAACCTCCACTAGTGACAGCCTGGCACTACTCCTTGCTGTCTGTGGAAAACACACCCTGCTATTTCTGCCCCCTAGCTACCAGCAAACACCTTCACAGCAATCCACTGTGTGAATGCTTTGCTCTTTCATATTCCTGCATAATCCCTCTGACAACCAAATCTATTAAAATTCATTTTCATCCAGGCAAATCAGACTCAAATCAATTGAGCTTTGTTCTCTGAAGGCAGATTGCTCTGGTGCACATGCAATCAAATCCTGAGGTGGCCTTGCATGTATTTTTACAAGCACTGAGATACGCTTTGTGTTTCAATTATTCTTTTTGATGCACAGTTTTGAAGGGAATTTAAATATTATGCTCAAGTAAACAGTTTCAGATCTTTGGGAAGGATCTCCAAGTGAATGGTGTTCTGCCCTTTTCCCAGCCAGCACCAACAGTATAGGTACATAAAAATGTCTGTCCTCACCACGCAGCATAGAAATAGGAAAGGAGGTGGCCTGTGAACCCAGTTTAAATTTCACCTCCCTTGTGCTTATTGTTTTCAAATACCTGGCTCTCAGCAGCAGTACTTTCTGTAGGCATTTTGAATTGTGTTTCAGAATTCTTCAGGGATGCCTGAGTCACTCTACTGAATAAGTAAAAGGATTTTGGAAGGATCTAGACTAGCTGAATATACCGTACAGTGACTGAAAAGCTATTTTAATTCTGCCTAAAAAGAAAATAGAATATAGAAAAGCACGGGTATTGGGCAAACATGACCAGCAGCGTTCATGCCACTAGAGGGCTGCCTGCATACGCTGCATCAAAGAAATAAAAAGGCACCAAGCACGCAGGCTCATTTTCGCTTAGTCTTCCCAGCACATTGTATAAGCACCTTTGCATTTGCAATGCCTGTTTTTATCTCCTCAAGCTGGCTACCAAAACCAAAGTGAAATACTGAGAGCATACGACATGCACTGCCCGGCCCAACAACGGAGGTAGCCAACACAGCTCAGCATAAGGCCTCAAAGATCAGATTATGCCTCGTGCATCGAGTCTGCCTATTTTCAGCAAATTCCTTTTTCAAAGGAACTGTACCCTCTGCATCGTTCCCAAGCCTTTGCAACAAAGGCAGGGGTGCTAGCAGCAGCAACAGAGCCATGATTCATTAGCCTGTCATTTTTGCACTAATAAGATAATAGTTTATTATTTACAGGCTGTCTAGTTGCCTTGAGACATTTGGGATCAAAGTGGCCACTAGATATTTGCCAAAACCATTGAGTTCAACTTGGAGATTCTTAAAAAGCTCAGTCTGGGCCACCATTTTTTTGTTTGCATGTTGATATAGCAGTGAATTATACTGAGAAGAATCAATACCAGAAAAGTCTTTCTTTGCACGCATTTCCTGTTTATGGCCTTCTTTTTACCACCAGAAATGCTACAAATATTTTAGGCAGAGGCAAACCAGAAGGTTAATATTTTACAGTAAATTTCACAAAGATGTGAAGATAAAAAGTTTTGGCTTTTATTTTTTAATGTCCTAAGGACATCCTGTATGCAGAGAGAAGCATAACAGAGACATCTATTAATGTTTACAACTGGCAAACTGCTTTGAGTTTGTGTGCCTGTGTGATTTACAAATATATCCTCTTCCTTAGATACCAACATATGGTGAAAGCTTCCTTCAGGATTTCTTGCATCATAATTCCAGGATAACATTCATCTGTTAAGGATAAATAATCTTGCTAGAAGTCACTCAGAAATACTGGACCAGATTCATTCCAGGTGTAATATAACGGGCTTAGATCTAAAACAGAGCTCAGTGTTACATTTGGGAGAGTCATTATTGCTGCATGCACTAATGTCAAAACAAGGCTGTTTTGCATTATCTTGTCCCTGGAGAAAACATTACCGAACTCAGGATAGTCCTGTTTGCTTCACCTTTCAGCATAGTTACGCATGGCCACCTGTACTTCCATGTAAAATTGCCTTTTCCCTTTCCTTGATAAAACTAAGAGATGTTCAAATACAAAATGTGACTGTTCATTTACATAAGGCTTTGTGTACCAATGTTTCCTGTTAGTGGCACACTACAAAGTGCTGTTCTTGTCACTGAGCCATATTAAAACAGTGATTCATCGTTAAAGAAATCGGTCCAAATGAAAGGCCTTGGTTTTGGTTTGTCTGATATTTAAGTATATCACAGATTGGGTTGACAGCTGAGAGTAGGCTCAGGTCTTAAATCAATCCAAAAGTGAGGTACAACACGCTTGGCAGAAGTACGTATCGGTCAACTTTTCTCTGCCTTGTTTGGAAGATATAACTATGAGGTTGAGAAAATTCTTCATACTTCACATCATGGCCCATTTCTAATCCTTTTGGTAATGGCTCTGAGCTTTGAGTGGAGGTGTAAGCAATTGGCCATCAGAAATTGGACTTGAGGGTACTTGCAGGCAGCTGGGCAACCATTATATAGAACTGCCTCAGGTTGCTATGTGACTGTGTTGAACTTGAGCCAATGCCTTTGCCACGAAGCAAATAAAGTTCCTTTTCTGTCCCTTATCAAGTTGATATAATTGCCTGACAGCACCCACAGTTGATGTAATTAGACTTCTGGTATAACTAGTAAAATAAGTTATTTTTTCTGAATGTAAGGAGCTTTGATGTTGAAGAAATGAATCGTATCTATGATCAAAAGGAAACATTTTCTGAAGCGGTGTCCCATTTGCCTCCACGGCCTTAGATTTCTGTCACGATGGGCAAAGTTACTCTGTTCGGGTTCTTGGAACTTGGAATTTTATTTTTTACTTTGTGAGGCAGTGACTTGGTGAGGATTCAAGTGAAATCTTCGTTGAGTCTGAGACTAGTATTACACAAGGTACTTCTGGGATATATTGTGAGTCCCTTAATGTTTTCTGTTTATGAACAGCCTACCCCAAGGTACTAATTAGCTCGCGGAATTGCATATACACAGAATACTATTTTGTTCTTCCATAAAAATAAATTCACGATTGAAGTGAATTTAACTGCTTGGCTAACTTGTGAGCATCCTGAATTTCTGAAAACAGCAAAGTAATGACAAACGTTTCTGAGATTAGTATTTTTCATCTGAAAATCTAGTTACACGTATTTGGTTATTTTTTAGTAACACTACTCCCCATTAATGGTTTGTTAGATGGAATAAAACAATCCAACTATTGTTTTTCTGCAAAGCCTGGCCTCAGCGACATCTGACTTTGGTGGTTAGTACCTTTGTTCTATAGTTGTAATCAACTATTTTCTTTGCCTGTGTACTATGTAGGCTGGAACACCTTATTTTGACATACAGATATGATTTGTGCCAGGTGAAGCATTTCTTTTCTTACTTGAGCTCAAAGATGACTGAACAAGGAACAGGGGGGCAAAGCATGTCTGGCTGAAATCTGTTGCTTCTGAATTTAAGCAATACAAATGCAACTTGTTCTAAATTTTCTTTGGGGCATTCTGTTTTTTCTTCAGACTTCTCAGACAGATGAAGTCTTGAGGATACTTGTGGGTACTAAGTATAATGACATATCAGTTTTAAACTGAACACTGTGCTTCAGAAGTGGCTGCAATAGGAGGAACCAGCATGATCTCCCTGGGTTTATATAACAAAAATGAACACCAATTACAGTGTAGTTTTTCCACTGGGACTTAGCCCATCATTTTGTCTAATTATAGCATGAATCCCACAATGGAGAAAGCCCTTCTTCTGTAAAGAACTAATTCCCTTTAGATATGCTAAAAATCTTAAGGAACTCTAATTATAATACATTTCTCAATAGATAGAGAGAGCCAGAGAGAGTCTGTGCCAGCCACTTACCACAGGGAAAAAAGAAAAAACAAAACAGAAAAGAGATAAAGGACTACCCTGGGAAACAAGGAGGGAATACGAAGTAGTTTGTATAAACTCCTTTCCTCCTTTATCTACGCTCTTAAGAAATACAATGACTTCTCTATGCCTAAAGGCATTAGTGTCAATTGAAAGCTGATAGATTTATTGACATATACTCAAGCAATAATGTTGAACTAGAGACTTGGGAAACAAATGGCCAAAACCAATTTTTACTATAATCCTAAGAAATATTGGGACACTCCAAACTAGCTTGGGTACCCAGACTGCCCAGTCAGCTTTGTGTTGTAACTTCTGTCACCAGACATGTTATATCACACAGTGGGTTTCCTGAGATAGAAAAGGGAAAAACTTCTGATTTCCTCACTCCCACTCCTATTTTTCAGACCAAGTTTCAGTACAGATTTGGTTGGGTTTCTCTAAACCTGAGATAGTTCATTAAACTGCATTAAACTCAGCTGAAGGTTATTCTAAAGACTGCTGAATGGCAAAAAGTCATCATAGAGAAGAGCTGCAAAGCTTCTTCAGCACAACAGAGGATGGTTATAGATGAGAATGGCAAAGAATAGGCTATAGTCACTCAGGGATGAGATAACCACATGTATGCATGTCACAAGACATCAGCTTATTTTTCTGATGTTCTGTTCAGAGTTTTTAAATCTGCAATATTTAATAAAGACAGTGTTTAACATTGAAAATGCCTAAAATATGCCTTCCCCAGCTGTCCAGTGTAATTGAGTCCAAACTCTTATTTTCATTCAACAGAAGGGTCTCATGTCCTTACTAACACTGAATGAAAGATCTTCCAGACTCACTTATGAGAAAGAACAAACAGCCTTCCCAGGAGGAGGAGGACTTCATGTTGTGTTTATTTACAGGTTGGTCTACTTAAAAAAAAAAAAAAGGGAAAAAAAAAAAAAAAAGATGATTACTGTTGAAAGATGATACCTGGGGAAGTGAAAACCCTGTATAGCTGGAACTAATCACCTGAGAGACAGACAATAGCTCTCACTGTTTCCTGTCCTTGGAGACATTTGTTTGCCATGTTTGTCTTTCCTTGAGGGGAACAACTGAGGTGATTTACACATGCACAAAGGCAAAATCTCCAGAAAGCAAAGTTTAGCAACTCAGAGGTCTTCCCATCTCAATAACCCCAAAATCAGAGCATGAAATAACAGTCCAGGAAAGCTGGTTGGCTTCTCATTTTACCTTTAAATTGCATTCAAAGAGCACAAAACTTTATTTAGATAATTTTTCGCTGACAATTTCCTGTGTTCTTTCTTAAGTGGTTGACACAGTGATATCCAAAGATAAATGGAAGGAAAAGCACATGGAGCAATCACAGACAAACCATGGACAGCTGAGTCGCATTTGCTGTACCTGGCCAAAATGCAAGGAACTGCTTGTTGAAAGAGAATTTCTCAAAGCAGGTTGTACTTATAAAAATAATCTCATAGTCAGTCTGCATTCCAAAGTCTTTGTCTGGCAGTGTAACATTGACTCTTTCGTTTGGTTTGGCTACTGCTGGTGTCTCAGAGTCTATTGCCTGCTGCGAGAGAGGTCACATTGCTCTAACAAATAAGAAATTACTACCCTCTGCAACCACACCATCCATTCTCAGCTGGTATGACTCTGCTTTATCCCCATAGAGGAGATGTATGAAGGTTTGTGCAGTTACTTGTGGTGGCTGATATGTCAAGATTAGCTAAAATCTAAGCAACCACAGGCAATGTACCAAAAAGATCATCTCTGCCAGTAAGAGAGTAATTGATTCCACAGTTGTTTTTGTTTCTGAGAGTGCCACTGTGTGGCTCTTCTGCCTGTTCTTGAATTCAGAACTGAATCATGAGTAAAACATACAGTGAGAGAAAGCTAAAGCCACACATCTGTGTTCACATCTACCCATAACAGACCTTCCTTTGCTTTGCATGTCTATTTCAAGGATTTCTGTTTGTGTTATGGATACTTGTGTGTCTGCATAAAATGGACGCTCTGAGCTAAACTTTTAATTGTAAGTATTTAGTGTGTATCTTACTCTGTTGGCTGCTCGTGAGGTGTGAGCCGTTTCCGCGATCTCGAGTTTCCTCAGCAGGAGAAAAAAAAGAGGCAATGATGCTGAACTAATCAGTATTCATAAAATGCAGAGGCTTATTCAAGCCTTTAATTGACAGGAGTGACACCAACTTTAAAGGTGTTGTCTACAAGCATTATGCCTGAACTGTGACTTGCTCATGGACAAGGAAGGCAGCTTTATAGAGAAGGGCCTTCAAGAAGACATCTGGTCCAACCCACTACCTCAAAGCCAAATCAGCTCTTCCTAATCTCTTTGTTATTTCTGTTGTCCAGCATGGGCACTGAAAACACTGAACTTCCACTAAAGCGATATTCATTTGGAGGTATTTTAACAATTCTAAACCAGGCAAAGTATATACTCTGTCAGGATATCTTTCCCAAATTGCTTTGCTGTGAGTTATTATTCAGCCTGATGCCAGCTGAGCTTGTCATGAGTGCTGTGCGGTGCCTCCTGCTAATGGAGATGCAAATCCTTACTGAGCAGTTTGAGGGTGGAGGTTAGTAGAGCAGCGGGGCAATGGTGTATCTGGTAGGGAATTGATGCATAGTTGTAAGTCAAACAAAGGAAAAGCAGCCTCAGTATTCTGATCACAGTGGCTCCTTCCAGAGCAGCTTGCAGTTGTGCATATGGCAAATATTGCTGTGCTGTATTTATTTGTCAGCTGTCCCTTCAGTGTTGGTTATGTTGTACAATAAACAGCTTTGAAATTCAGGATGTAACATGGCACAACCTTAGGCAAAATGAAAGGCATTCGGAATGCTTCTCTTTCCTTTCTCTGTTTTGCTGGATGCTTTCAACAACAGCAAGTCACATTTCTTTCCCACTAGGTGCCAACGTGAAGTAAGTGCGAACTGGTACACTGTTATCACCTGGACTCCATATGCTGACAAAGTCAGCACCAAAAGGGCTGTTCTGAGATTTTCCAAGCTGTGGAAGCATGAAAAAAATTTGTGAACAACAGCAAACCCACATCAGTTTGATTCTGTTGTGACAAGCTGTAAGATTTGCCAGTGAGCAGCCTCCTCCTGACTCAGATGCGAGCTTCCTGGGCCATTACCTCCTAGTCATGCCACAGCTATTTGGACAGGTTCCTGGTAAATTAAAGATTATGGAGTAACATTATAAAAAGTGCTGCACATTAACTGCAATGAGCATGAATTAGGTTGAATTAGGGTTGAATTAGTTTGAATTAAGGCAAAAGGAATAAAGTGGAGATCTTGTAAATTTTGCTTCAGCATTTGGCACCAAGGTCTGTGTTTTTCAAACTAGTATTACAGGTTCACATAGAAAAGTCATTTCATTGCTACCATAGTACTGGAAACACCTACCCATGAGTTCTGAGACAAAGACAGGGTTCTGATATGTGCATGATGTGTAAGGGACATGGGACGAATAGTGGGAAGGTGGTGCAAAATGTCAAAAAGCCTGTGATACATTCAAATCCAGCTCTTGGCTTTATGTTTTCCTGTAAGTGGAGTCCTACCTCCACACTCACTTGTCTACATAGTTCAAAGTCCCATTTGCTTCTGAATGTTGCCTGCCTTTTAAAGAAGAACTTGTCCATCTAAAGTCAGCTCACAAGGGTGCCTAGGGTACATAGGAACATCCCAGATAGGTGCTAGCTACGTGATCCTTCTGTAATGCTGGTAGGTATGTGTGTTCTTCATAAAACCACGAGTAAACATCAGCCAGTAGCTATTGAGGTGCAAGTGTTTCACGACTAGAAGAGGAAAGAACTTCAGGACAACAGCCAAGATTAAATAAGAGAAATTTCTTGCTAGCGGAGAGCAGATTTTAAGTAACAAAGAATGTTGCTGAGGTCTCATTTGACTTGCAGGTGCCTCTATGTTGTATCTTAATCGATTGCTGTTAAATGGGACTCTGTGAGTAGGACTTTGATCTTGAAGACAGGATTAATGTAGAGAGAGTCAGTTTCGGAAGTCTGTGGCTATTAGCTTGATCAAATTATACTTTGAAAATGGGTTAATAAATCTAGAGGAGAAGGAAGGGAGGGAAAGGTCTTCTGAATTATTCATAATTTGTTTCTCTGTTGACAAGTTTACATACAAATGAAATTCAGGTGGGAGAACAGAGAGTGTAATTTATTAATTACATATGAATTGGACAGACCTCTCCCTGTTACATCAAGATCTGCTTTCACAACTCAGCATTGCCTATGTCTGGACAACTTATTTATGCTATCTGATAAATCCAAGTTGTCAAAATTCAAAATCAGTATAGGATTGTTTTTCACACGTAGCATCGACTGTCCCCCATCCTCCGTTATCAAGGGACTGAGGGGAAATTTGCATATAGAGAATTTTAGAGATCAAGTGTGCAAGGAACCGATTTATCAGTAGGTTTTTTTTCTTTCTTTTTTTTTTTTATTTTTATTTTTTTTTCCCCTCCAGGGTTTATTCTTATATCTATGCTTACAGAATGAACTTCAGCAATTTTTCTGGTGTAGACAAGACATACAAGTAAGTTTTCATCATTGCTGACAGTTAAATGGATGTGTAACTTCACATCAATTTTGGGTTTCTATACTTTTTTTTATCTTATTTCAAGTAAAAGCAAAAAAATATCCTTTGGGGGGCCCAAAGGTCATAACTCAGCTGAATTATGCTGTTAGTAAAATTACATTCTTCTTTGCAGCCCTGTGAGGATATGATAATATAAGTTTATGTTTATATATTCTGACAGAAAATGAATATATTCTAAATACCATCCCTGTCTGCTCGGTATTCAAGGGTTTGTTAACGCAGGATAGTCATGAACATGGATAGAAGTCATGTGGATGGGATTACCCGAGCATAAATCCTGTGGCATATATGTGGTCTGCGGAGTTACACTGTAGTCAGAAAGTGTGGGAGGAGTCCTGATTCCTCCTGGACGAAATGCCCTGGGAGATTTGGGAGCGGAGGTGGTTTTCTGGTGCTTGTAGGTTTACCCTGACCTCACAGTCCCACCCCCAAGGAACAGGAATGCATATTTGCTGCTCCTTCAGAACAACAGGTGGCTGTCTTCCCCCACAGGTGCAGGATGGAGGAGGTGATGAATTTGCTAAATAGTCATATTTGTTTCCTGTCTAAATGGTAGCAAAGATGGGAGCAAACTGTCTTTGTTCAAGTAATAAGTACAAACACTGATAGGGGGTCTTCTTACAGAGATGCCCCCTGAGGCCAACAATTAATTTGAAATCTATGGCACCACCTGAGCCAATACCTGCACATAAGCTTTTCTCTCAGATCCACACATTGAGTGCATTCTGGAAATAGTACAGAGCAGTCAGTGACTCACCACTGATTGTAGTACAACTCCTTATTTTTGTAAAAATAAAAACCCAATTGACTGTTTCTAGCAGATGGGTAAGTGGGAAGGAAACAAACCGGTGGAGGGAAATGGTATAGATGTCACATCTACAGACCCAGAAAAATCCATGCAGAAGTTACAGTTACCATTCTTGTAGCCAAAGAAAGCCAAAGCCCGCTAAAGCCCACTCAGGAAACACAGAGCAAAACGCCCCAAGTCTTGTCTCAGAGGCACCATATCTTCAACTTTACGAATGAGAATGAAAAGGGCGGAAAGGCACACTTCTGTTTTTAAATGGGAAATGTAGGCTTTAAAATTTGCTAACATTGTGCAGACAAATGATGCACTCTGGGACTGTAGACATATCAAGTTGGAGTGTTTGAAATGGAGCTTTACCAAGGAAAATTTGCCATTTTTGTCTTAGAAGATAGGACTGCCTTCTTTAGTAGTGTTGTATAGAAATACGGTTTGCCTAATATATGATGTGATACAGTGTAATGATAGATCAAAATGATTGCTATTTTATTTACAATACATTTATTGAATGAGTTTTAAACAGTTACAGGTGTCTTCTGAATTAACAGAAGGCAAAAACCCAGTCCTGACACCTACTTTTAGGGGCTTTTCAGCTGACACCAGAGCAATCAGAATGCGGATCCCAGCTCCAATTCTGATACTATCATTTTCCACTAGTGGGCCTGATATTTTTTGTTAATATTTGAATCTGTCCTGCAGCTTCTTGGAAATAAAGCTTTTCTACAGATAGTTGTGCTGAAAGGTTAATGTGTTTTAGATGCTGATTTGATATGATAGTTCATTAATGATTCAAGTAAGCTATAGCTTTCAAATTGTGCATCAAGAAAATTGAGAGGCAAGCCAGATGTTGAGCCTGAGCTAGTCTGCACCCTGATGGCTGAATGCAGGATACATACCAGGCCATATGATCTGCATATGTTTCTGTTACACTTAAATGTCATTGACTAACTTAGTAGCCATCTGGCTTAGGTGGATTAATATTCAAATCGTCATCACACAGAATTTGGGCTCTTGTACAGTGCTGAGAGTAGCGTGAAGCCACCAGTATGGTTGTGAAGCCACAAGTGTGCTATATTTTCCTTGCACAGTCAATGTACTATTTCACAGATTAAACCTTATGTGGGGATTAATGGTGCTATTCAATATGAGGAAGCAGTTTTAAAATATCTTCATACTAAATACATCATTGAGAAAAAAAACTAGTCCTCCTCCCCATGGACCAACAGTATGTGGTATGGACGTTCCTTGCTGTTCTGTTCTCCCCACAGAACCAGCTAAAGAAGCCATGTTTCTAGTCCAAACAGCTCACAGACTTGTAAAGGTAAGCAAAGAACCAGATGTACACAAAGCATCTGAAAAACAAGTTTTTGTTACTATCACAAGTCCATGGAGTCAGTGTCATCTCTAATTTTAGCACTTTTTTTTTTTTTTTTTTTTTGTGGGGAGTGTACATTTCCCAGGCCTTTGGAGAGGAGGGAATTGGCAAAAAAAGTGCATAGAAATGTGGAAAGTACCAGAGGTATAGCAGAAACAATCTAATTTGAAGTTTTTCTGTAAGAGGTAGCAGCTCTTCCAGAAGTGACATGCCACATTTGATTCCATCTTTCCTATCCACAGAAATGAAGTCTACCTCTGTACATCTTTCATGGGTGAGAGCATTGGGTCAGGCTGTTGTTCCATAAATTTAAGTAATCATTTTTTTCCTCACTGTTCCAAACGAGCCACCAGGATATCTGAATCCAGCCCTGTCTTTCAGTGCTCAGTTTGCTTTCCATCTGCACGTTCCCTACTAGACTATGTCCAAAGCTGTTCACACTGTTCATTATTGTAGTGCCAGGTCCTGGCATTTCTTCAGCTTTCTTTGGAGGAAAACAACTAAAAAAAGCTTTGGAAGAACTGATATGTGTTTTGAGACAGAAAACCCAACATGAATATGAGAGGAAATTTTATTCTGAATTTGTGTCTGTTAAGAGAACAATGCCCGTTTGATTCACAAACTTTACACTGCATTTTAATTACTGAGTGATACTGGGAAGGCTGAAAGATACAAATGTGTCTGTAGTCAGCTCAGTGAATATAAAGGAGAGCAAGAAAAGAGAGGTAGGGTGTCTTTTAATATTTTTTCTCTCTTGCTGCTCATTTTCTGTGATGCTTTCTTTTTATTTTATACCTTTGGTAAAGTTTACTTTTATTTTCTTCTTTCAAAAGCGACATCTCTTTCTGATATCTGGGATGCAACTGCTCAATGTATGGTGTTTAATGTCAGAAACCAATAGATCCAGCAGGTGATGAACCATTTGTATACTTCTGAAACTCTGTTGTGCAAATCTGCCATTCAAGTGGAAAAAAAAAAAAAGGCAAAAAAAAAAAAAAAAAAGAAGCAGTTAAGCAGTTTAAGGTTTTCCTTCCTGAATGGGAGAAATGTCTGAGAATTTCTGAACCACTGACCATTTCTTTATGTGCTCTTCATTTGAATAGGCTTTTTGCAGTTACATCACTTAACTTTGTTGAGTCATCTCTTTTCACAGCCAAGGAATTTAAGGACAGAAAGATAGGTCACCAAATACAGGGTCCAGCACACGTTATGGTATGAATCTCTCTGTTTTCTATTTGTATATATATATATTTGCTGTCATTCTTGTGACTTTTACCATTTTCTGCAAGGACTTTTGGAGAGATATGAGTCTGTTGACAGCAGTAGGTTTCCATAATGTAAATTTTATTGAGGGTGTTGCACACATGTCGCCTGTAGTGTCAACAGCCAGCGTGTCCCAGCCAGTCAGTGTCTGAGTTGCATGACACTCACCAGCTGCTCTGTGCTGCTGTTGATGGTTGTGCAATAAGTTGTAGGGCTCAACAGGCACACAGAGATTCTTTCCACCCCAATTGTGCTGAACAAAATATGTTTTACAAACATAGAGCTTTCTTTGCATTGGGGTCTCTAAGTTGTAGGAATCCTGCTGCGCATTTCCACATCTGTGAACTGCTGAGCATTCTCAGTGCTCTCTGGAGATGTGGTGATGGGAGAAACAACGTGCTTTAGGCGCAAAAGCATGGTGAAAAGCAAAATGAGAAGGATAGCCAGAAGTGTTAAGAACAACCCCACGTAAATGTACAGGCTGGAGTATTTATCTGCTGTTGTGTCTACTTCTGTAGCCAGAGTTGGAAAGTGGACACGGCCAGTCAGGTTTCCACGGAATTTGAAATAAATCTCAGTCATCGCTCTCTGTCAGCTTTGGTCCATTTTCCCTATTTATTGTCAAATTTCGTGTCTTACCTCACCAGACTAAAAGCAGGTCAAGAGAGGAGACTTAGAACAGATGGCAGGACGTCTTCTCAGTAGAATTCAGCAAGGAATGCTCCATCTTCTTTGTCTCACAACTGTTTCACAGAGTTAAGCAGACTGCATGAGACGGGGCTCTGTAAATCATTTTTCAAGATGCTCTTACAATGATAACAGGCACAAAAGTTGTGTATTGCACTGCCACCAAGCTTCTCTTTTGTCCTGAAAATGCTCGGGTCCTTCTTTCAGTAGGTCATCTCCAGAGTGAGCTTTCTGCAGCTTCTCCCACAGCAGGTGGTTTACCCCTGTATGAGCCGAGGAAGGTTGCAATCTTTTCTCTCCTAATCCACTTTAGGTTACTGACACTTGCTTAAAATACATAGTTTTGAGCTTCTCCTTAGGAATAGTCAACAAGTTGTCTTTCTAGAAGGAAGAAGCAGAGAGAGAGAAATGAAACTATGTACCAAAATAGCCTAGCCTATATGTGCTGTCTTTGGGTAAGAAAGGAGTTAAATCCCATGTTACGCTCCTGTGAGCCACCCAGAAGCACTCAGCCTTTAATTCTAGAGAAAGACCATGCAAATTTAAATGTTAAAATATCCTCTGGTAATACTTACTTCTTACTCATGGGCAAAAAGAGGCCCTACAGTCTATGGAATTAAATGTCAGAGAAGAAGGAAAGACATGAATCTATCCAGAGTCCTCCACCGTGTGTTTCTTACTACTTAACAGGACCCCTGTTTCTGTTCCAGGGTGCACTCAGCAGGCAGCCAGAGCCCTCCATGGCTCACTGAGGCATCCCTGCCCCAGGACACAACACTTCAGTCACCCCTGGCAGCAGAACGTAACAGAAATCTTATTTTGTCAGTACTGTGTTTTCTTCCAGCTGGGAAGAGAAAACCTAAATGCTGAAATTTCACTGTAAACAAAAAGCATCGTGTTCTGCTTTGATAAGACCAGAACTTTATTCTTAGCTGAAGCAAAAATGATAGCACTGAAACAACGTGATGCAGTCATTTGTAATGCTCACTGTGTACACACCTACGTGAGATATAAATAGATTAATATTAATGTGGTAACATATTGTGGCAGTCAGATTAAAATGAGACTTTAGGTCAAAATGACAAAAGCTCAGATGCTTTTATTTCACCCAAAAGACATATTGCTGCAAACCATTTTTTACTTTGATGGGCCCTCAGTTTCTAAAATATAGATGTTTTATTGACAAAGCTTGGTTCAGTTCTCCCCATGCACCAATGCCTTGCTGTTCTTCAGAGGGAGGTGGTTGAAATCTGGAGGCCTGAGTCATCAGGGAGCTGATTTTCAGGCTTTCATTACAAGCAAGACAGACCAACTTTGGTTCATGTGATGGGGAAACATCTGTTGTGTTGAGCTTTTGGAGGAGGGATGCTGGGAGCTGTCTACTCTGTTTTTACCTCCCAACTTACCTTCTTGAGTATCAAAACATTTGAGAGGACAACAATCCTATTTAGGGAATATCGGGCCAATTTAGGGAATAGTGCTTGGTAATAGGCTTGCTAGGCTGGGCCAAATTGCTGATGGAAAACATTGCCTGGGGATTTGACTTCTGCATGGGCATTGGATTTTGTGCTGTACTTTCTGTAGGAGGGTGTAAGCAAGCACAGCAGAAAAGGGGTGCTTAGTATTTTTCCGGGGCCTGACCCAACACTTTTGGAACCTTAAAAAGTAGGGAATGGAAAAGAAGAATCTGTGGCTTAGGCATGGCTCTTTAGCACATCTTCTACCAAAGTCAATGCTTGTATACTTCCAGTCTATCAACCTGGGCCATGATGTCTAAACTATCTGACCAGGATCGATCAGGTGCAGTCCCCAGCAGACATGAATCATGCAGGACTGGAATGAGAAAGGGGAGCAATGGAAATGAGAGGCTGATTTTCAAGAAGCATTCAGGCATCATCAATGTGATTTGCACTTCAAGAATCCCCTAGCTATGTTTGAAAAATCTCCCCTTAAACTCTCTTGGGCAAATAACAGTCAGGTTGTCAGGGTGCCTATATTCAGCAACACCTGTTTTTGTTAGAAAAACTGAAGTAACTCATGTGTATTGCATGTTTGCAGCAAGTGCTGCAATCCAAGCCAAAGCATGTTTTTTATGTGCAGACCACAGACTTCTCCAGAAAATAAGGTTTACAGAATACACAGAGAAAACAAGTACAGTACTGTTTAAAAAAAAAAAAAAAAGATTTTTTTTTTTTTGTGGAGGGGAGGTTACTGGCAAGAAATTGCCAGCCCATCCAAATCTAGAATATTCACAGAAAGGTTTGTTTCAAAAGGCTCAGCTTGCTGCTGAACAGCGTGGAAGGATTTTAGGTTTGAAAGCTTCAGTCAGGATGTACTGGGGTTTAGTTTGGGGTTTCCCTCCTGTACACACTTCAAACGTCTTCTGGTGATTTCTCCAAACAACTGTTATCAGGATAAAGGGCAAACAAATTAATAACCCAGCCACAGCTCTATCAGACTGAGCCAAATAAGAACATCCTCAGATTTCAGTGATTCCTTTCTGCAGGTGACTTTGGGTGCTTTAAAATAAAATACTTTAGGTATATTAGATGTATTCGGTTTACACTGGAATATTCCTAGTCTTTCAAGATGTTTGTTTTCCTAGATGTGCAACCCCAAACATGAAGTAACCAGTCACCTGTGACTCTGAAACATTATCATGTAAGCCTTTCTGTGATAATGCTAGGTTATAAGCAAGAAAGGTGTCCACAAAAATGTTGTAATTAGTTAGTAATACAGCTATTAAGAACTTGGTGGCCATTTTAATCTCTTTAGCTGATCAGAGGAGACGTGCAACACGTTCCTAAAGTAAGAAATGGAAGGTGGAGGCAGTTGGTCATGCAAGTGAATTCACAGCTAGGGTGGAGAGAGGTAGCATGAAGTGTACTTTGGGGGTGAATGGAAGCGTGAGGGCTCTGCCCTATGTGCCTGTGTGGATGCCTCGCCTTCCATGTGTCTACAGGTCCCAGAGGTACGTCTGTGCTGAACCCAGAGACCGGGCTTGTGAGCTGAAGGTGCAGCGTGGGCCCCCACAGCCCTCTGCCTCTTGGTGACACAGGCACCCATGTGGGTGCTGTATGACACTGCCCTGCAGTGTGCAAGTGGTAAGTGTGCTTGAGCCTTCAGAGATACGGGTTGTGGAGGTTTTGTAGCCTCTTTGTCTGGTCTCAAGATCTCTGGCAGTGAGCAAAATTAAAAGTAAGGGATCCGTGTCTGCAAAACTCTTGCAACCTTGTTATATTGTCTGCGGCATTGACTCCAGCAGCAGGTTTAGTGCTGAGGCAGAAGTGGGGGGACATGAAGGTGAGGGTCAAGCACTTTGGCTCTCAGTTATAGAGCAATACATCTTAACTCTGTGATTTTCCCCCTTTGCATATCTAAATGAAGATTGTTCCCTTGTGAGGACTATTCTTGTGTTATACAGAAAGTGGAAATTAGAGGGTATGAAGGTTACTGGCCGTATTAAAGCTGTGTTCTTACAGTATGATTTCTCTATTGATAATGAAATGCAGCCAGTCTGGAATCTGACATATGCATGAGTTAAAGTGCAGAGCAATGCCCTTGCCCATCTCATCTGCCGTCTTACTGAGAGCAAAAGCCAGAGCTGGTTTCACTCCTTAAGGAGCAGAGAGCCTAATGGCTTTACTTCATAACATTAGACTGCAGAATGCTAAGGACATTAATCTTAAGTTCAATAATTAACTACAAACCAAGACCTTGAATTAACAAAGCTCTACTGGGCTCTTATTAATAAAGGGCGCAGATTAATAGTAGAAAGTATTAGCAATGGGGAGTTGGCACAGCTTTCATTTTTTGTAGTCTCAACTGTAGAATTATCAGGAGCAATTAACTATTCAGGCTATTGAAAGCTGTGAAATTAACTACATCATTTCCAGAAATAGTTCAGTAGCTCCAGGCAACCCCAAAGATTTTTGCTTTTTCAGTCTACCAATTATCTCAGTGAGTGTATCTTTTTGGATATTAGTAGATTCATATTTGCACACTCCCCAGTAAGGAATGTAAGCTTGAAGACTATAGAGACTAATGGCATGTGAACGTAAGTGGGTACACAAAGACCTTGAAAAACCTGTGTATAAAGCAGGTTGGCATTAGAACCTTGTATGACTCAGAATACTGGAGGCAAAACCCCCCTGGGTACCCTGAGAAGCCCCCTAGTCCATGGCCAGAGGTAATAAGTAGAGGTTTATCATAGAGCAGAGCAGCATAACTAGAGCCCAAATTCCCCGTGATCCAAGCTGTTGATGAAGGCTTAGTCATTCTTCTCTGGCTGGACAACACATCCATTTCTAACAAGTGCCAAGCACCGCTAGTGCTCAGTAATGCTCAGCAGATACAGACCGATTCCAAGCAGGCACTTATTTAGCAGTTTGTTCTCATTTTTAAGCAGGGATTAAACAACAACACCACCACCACTACAAGAACACACAACGTATTTCATTTAATAAAAAGACAGTAATGAAAATAGAAGCCCCAAACAAAACAACAGTAAGTTTTCTCTAGTGTGTGTCTCACTGAGACAGCAAATTTGTGAGCCAAAACTTCAGGGCATTGAAATTACCATCCTCCTTCTGCAGCTACCAGGGTTTGGGGAACATCAGGAGCTCTCAAGATCTGGCCTGTTCTTAGGAAGCCTGCATGGCCCCTCTGCACCTTGTAGGTCACAGAGGAGCAGAGAGAAAGGAAGATTTTCCCCAGAACAGTGCAGACAACACAAATCGATTTTGCAACTACAATAAATGTCTCGTCTCGCCTACTCCCTTCCTTTTACTCCTGTGTTCATTTTAAGTGTCACTTGCTAGCAAGGCATCTTTGAAAGTACAAGCAACTTTTCCGAGTTCCCTTTTGCATTTTCACACAACACTAAAACTACTACAGAGAATAAAGTGGGACAGAAAAGAACGATTACTCCAAGGCTGTTCGTTTAAACTGCTCTGTGCTGACAAGTGCAGAAAGGTTTCTCTCTGAACACAGGCACTGCTGGGTGTGTTATGTCTAGGTGACCTTTAAATTAAAAATAGCATTGAAGAAATGCAAACAAAGCATTAAAGTATCAATTCTGTTCCTGGCTTGCATTTTCTCCAGGGAGGATCTGAGGGAGAGGAAAGAGAGGGGTGTCTCTTCTTCCAGTGGCGGGCGGTGTTTTTTGTTCTCATGCTGAAGTGCAAGGTAGGATGTCAGGGTCTCAGCTGTGAGAGTGCATAGGAAGAGAACAGAATAAAGCATAGTTACCTTTCAGAGCAGGCAGGGGTGTTGGGACTAGGCACTAGAGCAGCTGTTTCAGACCATGAGCTTGCTGGTGATTTATCTAGGAACATCTCCGCCCAGGTAGTGGGATTTATGCAGGAAAGGTTTGTTGTCTTACGGCTGGAGTCAGGATATTGCCTTTTTAGCAACAGGCGTGCCAAACGCACTTTCTTCTCTGCTCTTGAATTCACATGGTTTGCTGGCAGGGGTAGCTCTTACTCCAGGTCTTGAGATGGCAACTGACTGACCCAACAGCCCCAGTGCTGATGCCCTTCCTTCGCAGGCAGCAGGAGAAGGGGCAAGGAGACTTCTCTGCGTGTGCTTCACCGCCTGGATGGAGGCAGCGTGCGGCAGGCAGTCCCCTCCCTCAGCAGCGGCAGGCAGAGCAGAGAGGATCGGGAGAGCTCCGGCGCTGCTGCATCTCGGCAGCGAGGAGGGAAGGGAGGGAGGCTGCGAGCTGAAAGTTTGTGCAAGGTTCTCCTTAACCCTTTCGTGCTTGCAAGTGGTAACCAAGGCTGAGCTGCCTGCTGATTGCGGAGTAAGACCTGAGCCAGGAGGAAAGGGTATCGGTTTCTCTCTCTCTGATTTTCTGGAAGTCGCAGAGGTTTTTGTTTTGTGCCTCTCGGAAAGGGTTAGCTGGGGAGGGTTCCCAGCTGGACTCCTGTCTGGTACCATGGACAGGTTGCTTCTTACCTGAACCCTCAGGATAGTCCCCAAGCATGGCTCTTTGGCATTGGTGCCTTTGGTGTATTTGTGCCCTTGTGTTTAGTGTCTGGGGAGGGCTCTGCAGCTGGTTTAGCTGCAGAGTTGCAGTTGCAGTTTCAAACTCCCCTGAGGACTCTATGAGTAAACATAACCCCCGCTTTGCTGTGTTGTGGATAAAAATGGTTTTCTGCAACTTATGAATGCATGAAGCACAATCTACCTTCAAGTTAGGTAGTGTGGCCAGCAGGGCTAGGGAAGTGATCGTCCCCCTGTACTCGGCTCTGGTGAGGCTGCACCTCGAGTACTGTGTTCAGTTTTGGGCCCCTCGCTACAAGAAGGACATGGAGGTGCTTGAGCGAGTCCAGAGAAGGGCAATGAAGCTGGTGAGGGGCCTGGAGAACAAGTCCTACGAGGAGCGGCTGAGGGAGCTGGGCTTGTTCAGCCTGGAGAAGAGGAGGCTCAGGGGCGACCTTATCGCTCTTTATAGGTACCTCAAGGGAGGCTGTAGCGAGGTGGGGGTTGGCCTGTTCTCCCACGTGCCTGGTGACAGGACGAGGGGGAATGGGCTTAAGTTGAGCCAGGGGAGTTTTAGGTTAGATGTTAGGAAGAACTTCTTCACTGAAAGGGTTGTGAGGCATTGGAACAGGCTGCCCAGGGAAGTGGTGGAGTCACCATCCCTGGAAGTCTTCAAAAGACGTTTAGATGTAGAGCTTAGGGAAATGGTTTAGTGGGGACTGTTAGTGTTAGGTCAGAGGTTGGACTCGATGATCTTGAGGTCTCTTCCAACCTAGAAGTTCTGTGATTCTGTGAAGGCCCCATAGAAATGAGGCAGGAGCAGCCGCGGTTGGTGTGAGAACCCAAACTGTCCCGATCCTTCGCATTACCAAACCCTTTGGCCTGCATTTCTTAGCCCCCTGCACAAGGAAGGATGTTTTCTGTTTCTGTCCCAGTTCCCACACAAATTAATCTCTATCAATGAAAATTATAATTTGTTGTGTGTACATTCCAGGAGGGTGCCAAGGGAACAAGGTTTCCTTTGCTTTGTATGCTTTTTGCGTGGTGGCTCAGTGCGCGGGGCACAGATGTCCCTTTGGGTTGCGTTGCAGCAGGCTGCTGGGTTTTGCCAGCTGGAGGTGAGCAGCAGGCAGGCAGGGTGGCCACGGTTTGCAGCTGCAAAGCACCGAGCTGCCTGCAGCTGCAGCCAGCCGGGTTTCACGCAGCCTGAGCAGCCACGCTCCGTGTCCCTTGTGCCCCAGCAGCTGGGGTGGCTGGAGGCACTCACAGGGTGAACCTGACCCACGGGCCCGTGCTGGTTTGTGGCCAGTGCCTGGAGGTTGTTTTTCCCAGCGTGTGCTTGGGGCACTGGCAGCAAGGTTCCCTTCTGGTAAACGGGTCCCACATGGCTTTGGGAAAGGGAATTTCATTCTCTCAGAATAGCTCTCCTGCTCTGCTTCCCCATGACCACACTGAGGAAGGGGGTCAAAGGGTAATGAAACACAGAGCTGCTCAACTCTTTCATCCTCCTGGGATGGAGGGGTGTCTTATAAACCCATCTTTCCATGGCCTTCAGTCTCTGGAGCTCACAAGCACAGTATATTATTGCAGCGTTGCACTATTTAGCTAAATAACAGATAGTCTCTATACAAACCCTGATTCCTCCACACTTTGGCACCGGGTGGAACCTTCTGAAAACCAGGACTTTATACAGCAGCTTTGCTGATTTATTTCACAATTCCTTTGTTGTAATATCACGTGCATTGCCCTATATTGCAGCCTGTGTCACGAATCCCTGATAGGTACGTAGGAATGAAAATACAGTGATAAATCAGAAGGAATACTGGGTGCATTTTTCCCTGGAATCTGTGCAATTACTCCTTTACAAACAAACTACCTGACAGCACCTCCAAACCCTGGGCACGTGTCCTTTTATTTCAGAAGAAATAAGTGAGGGCTCTATTTAACCAGGAATTATGTTGCTGGATGATTTATGAGACCCAGAAGAGGCAGGCATGTGTTGAAATCCTGCAACCCAGCTTTCTATACAATGCTAATGAGCAGTCCTGAAATGAAAGCCTCTCTCTCCCTGTCCATGCAACACAGCTTCTCCGCTCAGCTCTTTTTCCCTTTGTTGATTTTGCAGTAAATTATCTCTCTCTTTTGTGGGACCAAGCTGCTGTTTGCTGGATGGGCACTCTTAGATTTCTTGTTTCCTTTGTAGCAGGGTATAATAAAGACAGATGAATTTTAGATAATGCCACAATTTATACCAGCTGAAGCTGATGAATGCTTGAGTGACTGATTGCTGAATTCCTGAATTGTTGAGAAGCGTGTAAGGCTTTCTCCCTATGTAAATTTTGGGCCAGTCAATGACAAATTTGTGTGACATAAATGAAGGTGTACAAATTGCCTTGGAAATACCCAGAGATATGAACCCAGTGAACATAATTTTTCAAGCAGTCGTTAAGAATTGGGGGCTGAAGAGTAGAGAGCTCATTAGGCTCCTTCCTTTGAATTATTTGACCTGTGCACCAAGCTTTGCATCTGCTCATTTTACACATCTTTCTCATAATAGTCCCACAGCAATCCTCGAGTGAAATTTGGTTTTAACAAGGAGCAAGTAAGATATCGGAATGATTGTTAGTGGCTATAATCTGTATGTTTCTTTAGGGATTCTTCTGTTATCCAAATTCATGAATCCTGTGAACAAACTAAAGTATACTTTGGGTCTTTAAACATTTATTTCAGTGCAGCTGCAGTGAATGGAGAGAGCTGGGCTTTCCTCTCCCCCACGTTGCTTTTGCAGCAGACACATCCCAGAGTGGTTTATTCAAGTCCTCAGCTGCAAAGATCTTCCATCATTTGTGTCTGTTTGTGTGGGGGAGGGCCAGGGCCAAGCACAGGGCTCTTTTGCTGATGAAAATCATGTTTATTGAACCCTAGAAAGAGCCATGATTTGGTAGGTGCCCGTGCACACGTCAAAGATGACAGAGAAAACAGAAACTGTGTCTGAGTTTGTAGTATTAGGGGCAGAAAGTGTGTTAAATTAGAGCAGACTGAGCTCAGAGCTGAGTCCGAAATACATTGTGTGATTGGACACGCTTTCCACCTCTTGTATAGAGGTCACAGTTAATACCAGCTCACCGGTTACCTATTTATTAGCATCCTTGCCTTTTCTCCTGTTAAAACAACTTCTCTCCTCTGCCCACATGATTAATCCCTGCCTGGAGGCGAGTTTGGCTGACAGAGCTGTTGTGCTGGCCCGAGGCAGCTTGGCTTGCCAGGACTTTCATTAGCTTCAAGGGGAAGTTTGGGGAAGTTCACCCATTTCACCCTGTGGAGGACTGCTAGAAACCTGTACCAGGTGGCTTAGCAATCAACTCAGCACCGTGAGCTTCTAGCAGCATTCAGTACATTTGGCAGTAATACTCGTACTTAGCACTTCTGTATTTTCAAGACACTTCCCAGTTAGTCAGTCTCTTGGTGAGGTGCAGTCAGACGGCACTGAAGAGGACTGCCAAGCATCCCATTTTCCAGCAGCTTTTTCTGCAGTGCAGCTACTCACAGGATAGATACCTCCTAGAACAGGTGCCCAGGCCCTCTCCAACCTCAGAAGCCACAAAGTCCAATTCCCCAGGTGCCCAGCTGCTATTAGACCTTCCACGTGGAAAAAGACCTGTTCTTTACCCTTCCTGCCTTCCTCATCCCCTGCCCCAGCCATCCAGAGGTGCTAGGAGGAGGCCCCTTGCTGCCATGAGGAGAGCGAGGTAACTGGAACTGCCTGTGGTGGTTGCTTAGGGAGTTGTTCCTCCAAAGACTGGGACGGTTCCTGGTTTGCAGCTAGACCCGTACAAATGCTAGAAACAAGAGGGTAGAAAATACTTACCCTCTTGGAGGAGATACTGAAACAAGCGACTGCACTTGGTGCTGTTTGTCTTGGCGGAGTGGAATCTGCTGTTTTTGTTTGAATGTGTTTTGTTTTTAGAGCCACAGCAGACAATCTATACCACAAACAGGCATGTGGAAAACATTAAAAAAAAATAATAATGTCATGTTTCAGTAGCTTTTAGAACTGCAGTCTAGTGCATGTTTGGACTTATAGATATTTATTGCTCATTCAGATTTGCATGAAATAGGTCTAGCTGCCATTGGCTTTACAGGAGAATATCTATAGTCCATTGGATGGAAACCAGCAAAGGAAGTTTTCTGGACCTTGTTTCTTGCTTAGGCCGCTAAGGGTCCCAAGCAAATACACTGACTTGTCTCTGCATCATTTCTATTTCAGCAGAAGGGAGAATTGTTACTACCACTCCCCCACAACCAATCTGTCAATACAAAGTGCTACGCAAATGCACACGGTCACGAGCCCACTGCTTGAGCAGGGCTGGCTGCCTTTCCCCCTCTGCATTCCCACGCAATCTTGTTTTGTCCAGTGCAGTGTGCCTCAAAATGCTTCTGTGTTTGGACTGAAAGAGTTGTGTTGTTTTGAAAGGCTTTGGGCTATTTTTGACAATTTGGCTTTGTTTTGAACTTCAAAATTTCTGCAATGCTTTCATTTATTTATAAAAACTCATTCTCCCACAGATAACTGAAGAAATTCAGCCTGGTCTGAAGTTCCTGCTAATTTTTAGGAACACTTCTGATTTGCCTTACTGTTGTCAGTGAACAGCTACATTGGCCTGCAGAGAATTCTGTCTGAAGCAGTCCTAAGCTTTATTTTCATGAGTGAGCTCGTGAAGAAGGTCGTTGCAGATCCCCCAAATGGTTAAACACCACTCACAGAAGAGACTTGCAGTGCTCTAGTTAAGTTGCTGAGATCTAGCTCAGGTAGGGCCAGATGGCAGAGCGGGGGCTCACGTAGAGACCCCTGGCAGGGAGGTTTATCTAAAAAGCAGCTTCCACCTGGATCCAGGCTTAAAGTACAATGCAGCGACCCTCCACCAAGGTCCCCCACACATCCTTGTGGACCCTGACAAAAATCAGTTGAGCACTGAGTTAGGGCTAGAACTTAAAACAGAGCCTGCTCTCCAGCCCATGGTCTAGAATATTATGATTATTTTCTTGTAAGTAGGACAGCTCTTGCAGCAATGCCTATTTTTAGGGAGTTCAGCACAATTCCAAGACCCAGGAGCTTCAGGTAAGTCTGGAGAAGCTTTCAGATGTGCTGATCATCAGTTTTTGGCTGGCCAGTTGCTAAGAGACAACCTGAGAGGTGCTCACATGGCTGTGAGCCACTCCGTTTTAGTCGCTTAAAGCAGACACTTGTTTTAGCACTAAGAATCAAACTTGTCTTACAGCCCATCTGCACTGCTTACCGGATGATTTTAGCACGATTGATGACAATGCATAGTAATTGCTAATAACTGGGCCTTATTTTATTGACAAGATAACAAGGAGACTAAGTTGTTTCTCTGCGTGATGGACAAATAACGCATGTGGACAGTTCAGCTTTTGCTGAGAACAGAATTTTGGTCTTTCCTGCATAGCACGGCTGTTTCCTCAGGGGAGATTCAGCATGGACCTCAGCATCAAAACCAACAGCTGAACTGTGTGCATGCATGAAATGTGCACATTTTGTGCTTTGGTGCTCTGCCTGGTTCTCCTGAAACTCGGGATATTCTTGATGGAGCCTGAAAATCTACTTGTTCATTTTTTATTCCCACATTTCTTCACAGTCTGGCTCCATGCTCTGGCTGTGGACAACTTAGCACTGCCTTCAGTGCCACTTAACAAGGGTCTACAGGCAAGTGGGTGAGTCACTTACAAGGTACTGGACGTGCTGTCGCCACAAAGCCCATCTGAGCCCACCCAGAGCTGGGCCTCTCTGTGCAGAGAACCCTTTGACTCCTGTGGGCCTCACAAAGATTTCTGCCTGCAGGAATAGCTTGCAGCATTGAGGCTTAGATGTGATTCCATGAAAGGTGCTTCACAGCACAGATGATACTGAGGAGAGTCTTAGACACAGTCACACATGTTAAAGCATGTGCCTTTCCTCCTGTTACGGCTCAAGATACCCCCTGAACTTGCCAGGCAGCACCGTGATTACGAAGCTGATCAGTAAGAAGCTTTTTCTTCAGGGCTCATCCTGAGCAGAACTTTCCTAAAGCTGGAGGTCGTTGTTATGCAGGGTGGTATTTTGGTCTGGGCCCAGAGCTAGCACTCAGGTATTCACTAACTCACTCTTGGCAGGGGCCCATGAGGCATTACTTTCATAATCTTTAAAGCATGAACAGATACTACCTGAATTCCAACCAAGTCCTCCCAGGCAGACCGTAAAGCTGAATGTACAGGGGTAGAGTATTGGGAATGCTAGCTGCAAAACAGTTAAACCCTTCCCTGAAGTCTCGGATGTCACATTATTTGCATGATTCACAGTTAACAGATGGGCTTATGCCTATATTCAGGGGGACCATTCTTCAATTGCAATCATTAAATAATAATTATGACAGTTTATACTGAAAGGAAAACAATTTTGTGATGACCCCATTACATCATTTTTTATTTCTTTGGTTTGTTTGTTTTAGTTCCAGTCTTAAAGAAGAAAATCCCTTTTCTCAGTTCTCATTTGCAAAATATGCAGCTAAGAGGACTTTGCCCACCCACACACTTCAGCATTTCAGATATCAGTATTTCCATCCAGGGCTGGATGAACTCTTTCTAAACCTGTCTGGAGGAAACATGGTTGAAATCTTTGCAGCAAGAGAGTGAAAAACAGTAGTAGATGCAAACACTGCCATCTCTGCTCTGCCACCATTTTTCACTGCAGTTTTGAATAAACTGTTCAAATAATCTGTTCTATGCAGGAAAGCACAGCAAAGAAATCCTCACCCACTGCCAAGAGTTAGCAGAGTTACCAAGCTAAAAAATTCTTCAAATGATAAAAAAAAGTCCTTGCTGCATAGCATTGGATTAAAGGGCATTGGAGTAAATCTTCCAGGAGTTCAGATTATCTCACATACATCTGCTTCAGAGCTTCTGACACCTTCATCTGGAGACACGCAATCTGGCCTTGCTCAAGCACGGGACTTGATGAACTGGACCATGGGTCTGAAAAAGTGTGTGGTATCTGTGCTGCTCCTCCCCGTTGTCTCTGCCTGTGGCTACCCCTACAACACAGGAAAATTCAGCTTACAATAAGATGTTCCTGACAGCCTCTGTGTGCTGAGGATTCTGCTGCAGAGGGATATGATGTGTATCCTGGGGCAAATTTCAACATCGCAAATCAGTCTGGGAATAAGGCCTCAATTACATGCAGATTTAGCTGCAGGTGGGCATGGGAGCCCCTTGGTGCTTATCGTGGAAAACAGTCAAGGTCATCAGAGTGGGAGCTTTACTCCTTTACTGTATTGTACTCCTTTGCTTCATAAAACAGCCATTCAGGTATTTATTTTTAATCCACTTCCCAGGAGTGACCCATCCCAATAGCAGCATCCCTTCTCTGGCCTCAAGTCCCTAAGTCGTGCTCCTGCCTCTGCCTCAAAGCACCTGTACCCTAACATCTGCTGCTTATGGCCAAAGAGCCTCAGAGCTCTGTGCTGGGGCATAGGCCCCATGCATTGCTCTGCCCCTGTGCAACCATATCCCAATTTATGCTACGACACTGACGGAGCAGGGAAAGAGTTATGGCACAAACAATTTTGAAATCTGTGATTCGTTGGATGAAAAGACAATACACTATTGTTTGCCAGCTTAGGTACAACAGTAAGAACCTAACATCACCAGTGATTTCTGCTTAGAGGTGGATCTCGAGCCCTAGTTCCAAAGTTAAATCTCTCAGAGTACCGAAGAGGAGCAGAGAAGGCAGCATGAAGCCAAACGAAGAACAACCGCAGAGTGTGACTGTGTTTGTTCTCACTGTTTCACTGGAGGCCTCTTCATACGACAGCTTTTAGCATGTACTCCTTTCCAACAACACTGGAGACAGGATGTCAGCTGAGACAGACTCAGTCTGAGCTGTGACGGCTGTTGCTGTGTATTAATGGTACAGCCAGGGGTGTTTCCATTTAATGCCTGTCTGATAGCAGTCACAAGTTCCCTCTTCCCCAGCCTCTGGGTCAGTAACAGAACAAGCTCACCGGCCAGTTCCACTTAATTACTGTTCGTTTTTGGTGAAACAAAGAATAAATGTTGCTGTGTGACCGTGTGCTTAACTAATCTGCCTGATTATTAATAGCCAGCTTTGGTTCCCCTCCCAGCCTGGGTGCCACAAAATACATTTCCCTACTGTCTCCAGGATCAAGCTGTCTGGGAAGCCACTGTTCTGTGAGGAGACTGGACAAAGACCTTTTTGAACTTCCTTCCATTTTAACAGAAGACTGATCTCCCTCTTTATTTTTAGCATGTTATCAACAAAAGTTGCTTTATTGCTTCGCTGTTCATAGATGAGGACATAGTTCTGATACAGACAAACAGCTCTACCCAGAAAAATTCCCCACATTGTTCTCCCACATGGCACACATGAAGTGCACTGCTTGGTTGTCTGGTTCTTCTCATCGCAAGCCTCTCATGCCCACCACTCCACACAACCTCTCAGTTCCTGCTGAAAGCAGGAGGTGTTATCCATGCCCCAAATCCACATTCCCAGCCTCTCCCAGCCTCTTAAAACCCAGGCTTCTGTAGTGCCCAGGCATCAGCTCCAAACGCTGGCCATTTGCAGATCTTGTACTGCACTCAGGTGATGCTCTTGAAGAGGCTTCTTGTCCTGGGCAGCTGTAGGAAACCTCCTTGCTGGGCATCAGTGGCCAAAGAAGATGTGCATTGCACAGGGGAGAAGACTGAAAAGAGAGACCTTCTGGATGCCATGCTACTGCTGAAAATGAGCCTTTTCTCTGGCAGGTCCCTCTTATTATTTCAATAGCTATTCCATGTATTTACTTTAAAGGACTTGAAAATTCATACATCCATTCTCCATACATCTGCATGACTCCCACTGGAGACACAAAAGCATTAAACCCTTCCCCTGACAACAGCTGTAGGAAATATTGTGTCAATGCTTCATTTCTACTTCTTGAAGAGAGAGCCTTTTGCTGCTTTACCTGCTAATGCCAACAGAATCCCTGTATCCACTTCCTAGGATTTGAGGCTTGTGCAATAGAAGGCACACTATCTGCTTCTCCATACAATTTATCATTAATATTTCTTCCTGCTTCAACTCTTCTAATGACAAGTTCAAAACAATTAAGGAAAAGAGTAAATGTAGGAATAATTCAACAAGCTGCTGGTCCCAGGCTGTAACAGGAGCATGTACAGTGGGTGTGATGTGCTGGGACTCTAGCAGGGGTCACTCCTGCTAAGATTGTCCTGGGAATAAATGTGTGCACTTAAATGAAATTACAGTGTAAGAGATTAGACCTCTGAGGTCCACTGCTTTAAAATGAGGAAATCTCAACTTCCATGATCTTGGAGCAGCCCCAAAATCAACAGCTATAAGATTTTTTTACGCCACTCTGTAGACATCTCTTTATGTGGACCCCACCAGACTGCAGTGAGTGCTCTGCCTCGCCTAGGGCAAATGACTGAGTTAATCAGCTGGATAACTGAAGAGGTCATTCAAGTATCAGTCAGATTCAAAGCCTCTGTATTGATGACCAAAGCTTGTGATAGCAATGCTTTGCTGGGCTGCACCGTGGTCACTCCTTGGCAGAGCCTCGGTTTCCTCAGCTGGGCACTTTTCCACCATCTCTGTGCTCGGTTCCCAGAACTGGACTTCTTGAAGGAGCTGTTTGTGAATGTGATGCTGCTGACTTCATCCCTCGCACTGCAGCTAGCTCCCGGCCTGCACACTGAGAGTGCAGTCCTGAGCACCAAAGGGAACTTTGCTGCACTTTAACATCACCACCAGGGGCTGGAGCTAAGCTTTGTGCATCCCCTGCACAGCTAGGCTGACGTTAGCACAGGGACTGGTTCTTTGACCATTAGCCCAGCCACCAATGCTTGATGCACTCCCGGTTCCATGACTGCCAAAGCTGAGTTGCAGAGTTCTGGACGCTAGCAGACAGCTTGCAGCACCCAAAGGCGCTGTGTCCTGGGGGTTGCGTTACCCTGCCAAACATCATCAGGTGGCAGACCTGCAGGAATTCACCGTATCAGTGTTGGATGTTAGCACTGCCAAAGCACTGAGCCTGCAGCCAGGTGTGGGCTGGTGTAGCCCACTGACAAGTTCTGGTCGCTCCGCACGGAGCAGAGTTTGGCCTGTTAGCCATGGCTTACAGGCTTTGTAGCTTACAATATAGCAGCTCGTGCTTGTGACGCTGGAGAAGCCTCGTTCAAAACCTGCTGGCAGTCAAGATAAATGCTTTTACAAGGACGGAAGGGAGCTGGTCTACAATTTGGTCAGTTCCTCAAGTCTGAACTACCCCTTCTTACTTTAGCACCATTTGTGTCTGCAGTCCGCAGCCCCCACTCCTGCCCCGCTTAGATTTCTTTCTTTTTCCTTATATCACCGTACAGAAAGCTGTGCATTGTCCATCCTTCTTCTTTCCAAGCCATCATTCCCCACCCCCAGCCCACCTCAGGCTCACACAAAGTTCACGGGAGCAGAGCCAATTCACCGCAATGTTCATATTTCAGCGAGTGGGTCATATTGGACAGCACTGCAGTGGAAATGCAGCAGTGGGCAGCTGTTTCCCATTTATTCACATGTAACCTTCACAGCACTGTCAGCAGAATATTAAACAAGGTTTTAGCATCTGCTTTTTTGGTTGGTTGGGTATCAGCCAACTGCTCCTGAATTCCAAGATTGACTAAGTGTCTGCATATCTCATTAGCAGGGTTAGCAAATGTTTATCACTCAGTGCCACAGCAAAACCTCAGCCACCCTTAGCTCCTCTGCAGAACATTATTGTTGGTCGCAAGTATCTGATTCTTGTGGCTTCTCTTACCAAGGCCCAGCATGAGCTCTCCTCTGTTTCCTAGGGACTGTAGGAAAGCTCCAGGCCATACCAGACTGAAAAGAAATGGCCACTCTTACCAAAATGAATGTACCTTTTCTTGGTCAAAAAAAACAACCAACCAACCAAACAAGAAGCTTTAGCCTGCCCCTCAGCTGTTTTAAACCACAGTACAGAATTAACTGGGGACAGTGCAGAAAATTACTGTCTGATTCACTCTTGCTGGCCCCAAATGACATCCAGGAATTCACATCTCTGTTCCAGGTATAACCCCAAGGACATTCTGGAAAGTCACCATCTGTGGTGGTGGGCTGCAGCTCCTTCAAGCTTCCTTGCACCGGTCAATTCACACCCAGCTTTCTCGCCCACTGTATGTTCAGGTAAGCAGTGGATATTCCAAGCATTCAACTGTCAGTAAGGAAAAGCAGGTGGAAAAAAACATGCCAGAAGGGACAGATGCAATCCTACAAGTCCCCTAATTAGATTTACACCTTTTCTCTGCATCTGGTTGTGTGTCTGCCCAGCAGTGAGTTGGGTGAACATATTCCCATCTTTCGTTACTGCTCTTTGTCACAGAAAAGCAGAGTCTCAGACCTAATTGTAAGGTCTGCAAGTGAATTACTCCTTTCAAAGGAAACCTGTGTTAATAAAACTTGGCACATCTGGCTCTACATTCACACATTCCAGTATGCAGCAGTCAGGACTGCCACTTTTGGAGACGCATCCTATTTTTTCTGGTAGTGGGACACTGAGGTCTTTCTCAACTCTACTGACATCTAATGATTCTCTTTGTTGCCCTGCTTGTTACCGTCAGGGCACATCGGATTCACTGCCATCTGAGGTAAGACTTGTTTTGTGCGTCTGACAAGAAATGTTGAAGTGTCTGAGGCACTTCGGATAATTCATCTGAGAAAGAGGGTGAGCTCCTTGCACAGGGAACATGCTAACCTGTCTGAAAGAACTACAAAGAAGCAACTGAAGAGAGAGTGTACAATGAACAGAAAAATTCCAGTGCCATTCATTCAAGCAGCAACAGCAGCATTTCACTTACCCCAGCCTGATCTTTCTCAGGTTTCCATGCACTGAAATACCTCCCAACATTCCTAATGACTTGAGCACCATATTTAGTTTCTCATGTTGAAGCTTCTTTGCCCCCTGCTGCAATCTTCAACTCACTGGGGTAAAATGGGGATAAACTGGGGTTATATTTAAGTGGTACATCAATTATTGCTAACTTAAAGCTAATGATGGGCGAGGTGGTTTGCCTTGTTTGAAAGGTACGTGAATCTGAACTGAGCTGGGTTCCTGATTAGGATTTGGATACCAGGCCTGGAGCTGGTGCCATGAGCAAGTAAGAGCAATGGTAACAAGCTCAGACAGTAAGCACTGAAGGTGCCTGGGAACTGTAACCATGTATTACTAGGTTTCTATGCAGCATATCAAATGCAACACTGAAAAGCTCTGGTTATGGGTGAGATAATGTGACTGTCCCAAAAAACACTGTAGATGTGGTCAGTGCATACCAAAGGGCTGACTGATAATTCATGATCCATTTCCCTTCAATGTCAGGAAGGAGGCTGGGATGTGGATGTAATATCCTAAGAGAATAGATAATGTTGGGTTGCCCGTTATTTCCATCTCTTTTCTACTAAGCATTGCTTTTTTTCTCTTTTTCTATTTTTTTTTTCTTCTTTTTCCAGAAATCCATGCCATACTGCCAATTTTCATGCAGCTATGCTTAAAAGTCTTGAATGTATTTTTTTGATCCCAGTGTTTTTGGATTCTGTATTGCTAATAGGCTGGTGCAGACCAGCTTGTCTACAGTAGTCTTCTGTGCTCTCCATCTTCCCGTGATGCTTTAAACTGGAAGTTTGGACACCTTCTAGGTAATCCTACAAATGTCCACTAATAACATAACACTTCTTCCTAGAAATGATTCCTACTGGATGGTATGTTGAAGATCAGGCCTGGTTTCGGTTACAGCTCTGAGCTTTGTCCTAGATTTCTCTCGGTGCCTCAGTTCACCACTTAAACTGGCTTAATTCTGTGCTCTCCCATCTTTCTATCTGATGTGCTTTTAAAACACATGATGGTGGCTGACTGTCTTTCTTCCGGTGACAAAAATGGCCTTCCGTGCTCTGTTGTCTCTTGAATACTTTGATTTACACATTGATTTCTACGTGGCTATAGATATGTCACATTAAGCAGAAGCTGGCGCTTGGCAACACAAATGATCGCAACACATCACCTCCCCTTAATGACCTTGGCCAGACATCCACAGGTAAGGGGTGTAACTGCCAAACTGACATTTCCCTCAGGAAATGCTCTGTCCCTCCTCTGGTTCCCCCCTCCCCTTCATTTGGAAAATCTTTGATAATTAAATCACTGCAAAGGCAAGTGATCTGTTGTTATAATTCATTCGATAATTCCGCCTAAGCCCCAGGTTTCTCTTTGCACAAATGAAATTTGCTCTGTTCACAAAAGATTGACTCCCAAGCTACCTGCTTACTCACACAACCCCTTTCTTAATTAGATGGCTGAAACTAGCAAAGCATGGCCTTCTTCCCAGCATAGATGACCTTAGGGAAACAAAAAGGCTTTTCATTAAAGAGGTCCTGGAGACTCTGCCATAAAGAAGAGAGATATATTCATTTCTGGAAGAATATACAAAGATACAATTGCTGTTTGGTCACTTACTGTAGGCAGCATCTCCTGTTCTCAGGCAGCAGAGAGAGATGACGGGTTCAGCTGTTACACTGGGGACCCCTTATTCTGGCTTCTTACATTTTATTTTATTTTTTTCCCATTACTCAGCTATGTTTCTCTTTACTTTAGTAGGTTTTGCTTGAAAGAACTGGATAAAGTTTTAATAAGTTTTGTCTTGGACATGAAGAACAGCAAGACTTGGTCTGGAAAGCACAACCTTTTTCCCCTGTAGCTGAAAGAGTTGCTCTGTAAGTGCCAGCAGACACTTTTTGCACTGCACAGTCCAACTACTCCAATGTGATGCAGCACCTGCAGGCAAGTTGCCACTTGAAAAAAGAACCATGGCCATGATGATTTCTGTTGTTGATGTCTTCAGATTAAGCTTGGATATTTTTCCATTAGAAATCATAGTGGTGCACTGGCTGTTAGCTCCACACCCGTACTGAAATGTTACACTAAGGATCCAGCTAAGGACTTGAGGATCTAACCATTCTTTTTGGCTTTCATAAACTACCAGTCTATTTGAAGATAAATTCCACATAACCAGGGTATCAGGTCTGTGATACCAAAGGACCGTACCTGGACTGAAGCAGGCTTTGAATTGCCTGGTGGGGAAGCAGTGTAGCTCCAAACCACCCTCAAGCACTGCAGCAGCGCCTGGTGCTCAGCCATGCCATGGAAGTTGTGCCAGCTGGAGAACTGAAAGCAGGAGCAGAAGAAGAAAAGAAAGAAGAAGAGAAAAGCTGCCATACCCTTTGTTTACTGCAACAGACGTTTCTTTACCAGCCCTCATGCCATGGGGACAACTAGAAAAATTTCTGCTGAATTGCCCCTGTGGCCTGTAAAATGGACTATAGCAACTTTCTGAAGATTTCACTTCTGCATCTGTAAGGGCTAGAGATCAAACTTCTGCATTTAGTTAACACTCCCTGCAAACCAGCTTGTTCTGAGTCACCCATTGCCTCTGAACTCAAAGCACATTTGGATTCCTAATAGAAACAGCTGTGAGTTTTCACTGGAAATTTCCCTTTGCTGTATCCAGAAGGTTTCCCATTTCTTAGACGACATGATGGGGATTCCTTAGCAAGCTGTTTGAATGCCAGGGCTCTTTTTTCCTTGCTACCCATCTCTTGCTCAGGACAGTTGTTGAGGTACAGAGGGTAGAACCACATTCCATTTCCATTTATGTGTGAAATCCCTGCAGCGATAAAAGGTTGGTTCAGCTCTCACCAAGTACAGTATCTGGCTGATGTTTAAACTCACAGCAATAACAATTTCATTACCTTTGAGATTTCTGTCACTGAAAAAGAATGGATTGATATGCTAGAAGCCAAAAATATCACCCACATCTTCACTGCATATCCCATCACATTCTTTTATTTGGTGTCAATACTCATTTGCAAACAGCAGTAAGCATCAATAGGCAGTAATAAACTGGAATATCCAGTGACAACCACTTTGTATAGTAGATGCTAGCTGGAAGTTTTGAAATAACATCTCGGATTCATTGTTTCTGGATCCTGTCAAGTATTCCAGGGCTCCGAAACATTTCAGAGGTTGTTTAGACAATAAATACTACAAAAGAAGTATTTATAGATTTATAATTGAGTAGAAGGACCCCCAAACCTTTACAGCATGGAGCAACCACTAACCATCTGGAGCTGGCAAACATCCCAGGGGTAGGTTAGTGCCCAAGTGTTACTGCTGAGGTTTTACAGCAGCTTCAGAAAGCATCTGTCTTGCAGTGTCTGAGGGACACAGAACTGGATGAACCCTGACCTGACCTAGCTTTCTAGTTTGTGGCCAACCAAATCAGTTTTATCTGCTGGCCTCCTGATTGTCTGGTGATACAACTTTTCCTCCCTAGAATCAGCCCAAGCTAGCACATTTTCATTTTGGGGAAAAGGGCAAAAGTTTTTGTCATGTTTCATCTAAAAGACAGCTTGCCTCTTCCTTACAGAGAAAGCTTTGTTCTCATCTGCTTCCAGAGAAAGCATCCCAGCCCTGCAGCACAGCAATATTGCATTAGCGTTCTGCAGGCATGACTCTCACATGCAGTTTCATAAACAGTAATTTTCTTTAGGGAGCCTGAGGGAAAGAGGAGGGAAAAATAGGGGAGAATAGTGGAAAGACACTCACTAGACAACTTGACTTTTCAGGAAGATAGAGCCATAGGCTGATTTATATCCTTTTGCCAAGGGAACACAAACGTGGTTGTCTTGACTTCTATATTTATTAGACTTGAACTGCCATTCCTTGCAGCACAAAGAACTCAGATTTTAAGAGCCCATAATAGCAGGAAAGTAAACCAGCATTCTTGTGTAGCAAGCTGTTGTAAAATTTAAACAATATTCAAGTATTGCAATTTATCCACTATAGCCTGATACCAGTAAACAGCAGGGAAATCAGCCCGCCCAATTTCCTTTCAGTACTCTGAGCAGCTCCACCTGGCCTCTGCTCTGAACCAATCCTTGCCAGCAAGCCTCTGTTTAGAAGGTATGTAAACTTTTACCAGGGGCTGTTATTTGGTGTGTTCTGTAGGTGACTTTTTCCTCTGTTAGAGCCACCAAAAATTGGGAGTCACTAAAAATTAGGACTTTAGAGCATGTTTCTGTATAAGATAAATAGCATTGTTTTAGCTTATGTTGCTGGAAAAAGCTTGCGTGTTGTCAGATTGTCAGACAGTGGCTGTTCTTGTGCTGGTGAGCTAGTTAGTCACAATACGGAGTTTTAATCTGAAAACAAATTTTGGGCTGTGAAAAAGACGTAGCTTCACCTGTGTGCTTTTCATACTGCAGCATCAGAATATCAAGTAAGGAAAATTTCTGTGATGATGTGAGCCACTTGGGCTAAAGGCAACACGCAGAGCGTTCAGGAGGGCTGTACACCAAATATTAGACTCTGGGCTCTATCAGTGGGAGAAACCAAGTCTGCATGCGAATATGGCAGAAAATCATGCTGTGATAGCCCTGCTGTGCTTCTGGTGCTTGGGTCAGGGCATTTACAGTGTTCTGGAGTTTCCCAACTCAGTATGGGGGGGTGTGAATATTTTCCTGAATGGTTCTTTAGCTTCTATACTTTTTTTTTTTTTTTTTAATTTTTTCCCAATCCTCCTCTCTGGTAAGGTCACCTCTTTATTTATCTTATGCTAGCAACCAGACTGGTAATCAGCTTGTTTCCAACATCTGCTCCTCTTAGGCATCGCTTACAGCTTCTTTAAGAGTACTTCTCTCTTCCTTATTTTTTCTTATATGTCCTTTCCCTTGCTCTCCCTTCAGTCTCTCCTGTGCTTGTGCTCATTGCTCTAACTCACCCCTGCTCTCCACCTCTTCCAAAGCATCACAGCTCTGCTGGCAGTGGGCCAGCTAGCACTCCAGATGGCTGGCACTTGCTGCTTCTGCCACAGGCTGGGGTAACGAGCTAGCTATTTCAGTAACAAATCCAATGCGATTTGCTTCAGGGAATAGCTATACCAGAATGAGTTATTGCCTGCTTCATTTCTGAAGGATGTGTTTTCTGCTAGCAAAGACCTCTTTCATTAAGGTTCCTCTGAATCTACTCCAGAACTCCCTGGCTGAGGTGTGGAGCAGCTCAGTTTCTCATGAAGGTATAGTAGCACCTCTCCTCCACTCTGGGACTGCTCACCCTTAGCGTCATACCACCCCATGGCTTTTTTTTTTTTTCCAGCTGGCATGTAGAACAGAAAGGAATCAAAAGCTCTTTTGCCAGCCTGTGCCGTGATGCAGCCTATTCCGACTTGTGAATTCGTGCAGTATGCTAGGTTTCAGTGCTCTAGAGATCTTTTATGTTCTTAGAACCCGGGCATTAGGTCTCGTATATGACTGACTCTCCTCGCGGATCCCATTCTGTAGCTTCTGAACATTTTGCAAACAGCAGAGACTTTGCAGTAGTTGAGCCAAAATTTTACCTTGAAACCAGTTCTGATCCCTGGGAAAGTGAGTGGCAGCGTGTGGAATGGGCAGTGCATAGTGATGGGGCTGTGTATGGTGGGGAAAAGGCGTGTCTATAACATCGTGCCTCTTCTTGGGTGTCTGTACTCTGATGGGCTCTAGATGAACTGGAGAGGAGAGTTTTGGTGGGGAGCAGCAAAGCTTAAACTGATGGTCAATTGCTTTCTAACAAATGCAGTCTGGTTTAGAGCTATCTACCTCCTTTTGGGGCAAAGGTGTACAAATGTAGTTACTAAACATGAGTGTGAGAAGCAAAGGAGAGGCTCTGAAACAGTTTCTCTGTGAGGGATGAGAGAGGCCATGAAGAAACATAAGGAAAAAGCTGGGAGCTGCCTGCTCTGCTGGGAACAGTAACTTGAAGTTGGTATGGAAAGCCCAGGAGATGAAGACTGTACTTGCAGCAGCTGCTTGAGACATCATGTGTGCTTGTCCTGGGGCCTGCCAAGTAACTTATCACTCTAGCACAAACACAAATATACCGCCTTCCACAGCACAGCTAGTGAGTTATCATCCATCCCTGTCACAGCGTGGGCTCGCTCCTCTCTTAGAGACCCACATGACCCAACACAACCCCCTGCTCTGTAACAAATCGAATGTGCACAATGACACATCCACAGCCCACTAAATCCTGCGGTGGATTAGGAATGTATTTATAGAAGCCAAAATGAATATTAACAAGCTGTCCTCTGAAATCTAATTGTGTCTCCTAAAATTGCTAGGTTTTTGGCCAACATAAATTAACATAAAACCACTGCTAACATCTCCCCTGGATGAGGGGGTGGAAAGCAGCCCTCCAACACAGTGACTCCAGATCCTAATTAAAAGCAGTAGTTCAATGAATGGGACCTCCTGTCTCCTCCCCTACTAATTAGCAGGATGTTGCTGTAATCTCCTCCCTTGCTAGACAGCTTACTCATCTCCCCCTTAATGACTCCAAAATGGTTGCTTTTTCAGTAGTACTTCCCTGCTGAGTTCTGCTTGGGAGTTACCATTCTATATGGGAAAAAATCATGTTTTTCAGTACTTCAAACCTTCTCCAAACCAAAATAAAAACCTCAAGTTCCTGAAGCACTGTCAGGGTTTAATTGCTGGGAAGACTGATCAGTTTTTGCAGTTGCAGATCTAAACTCTCCCTTTGTCAATGCAAAAGCACAGGCTCTACAAAAAGCTGGGCTCCCGTATGAGGGGAGAAACATTCTGCATGTGCTCTGTTTGTGGGGGCCAGGCTGGCAAGGCGTAGCCGGCAGGCAGCATCTTTCTCCTGGCTCTCAGCATACAGCTCAGCTGCAGCCAGCTACATGGATGCAGAGCGGGTTGTGGCTTGTCTGAATTCGTGTGCTGGCTCTGGTCCTGGAGGTTCTGATGTACACCTGGACACCCTGGTCCTGTGTCTATGGGCTGGAATAAAGCATTGCTCCTACTAAAGAAGCTTTCATTTTAGCTTTGCAAGGACCATCAGACCCATTGACCCCTAGCCTTTAAATGTCTAGGAAGAATGCGAACACTTAAAGCGCTTTTCAAAATGTTTTCTGCACATAAACCCTAAAACACCTCATGTCATGAATTGCTGGAGGTAAGGAAATGTCTGAACAGTAATTTACAGCGTAAAGTAGAGGTTCTCCTAGAGCTGGATAAAAGGAAACCTCGGGCATGGGGATATGTAGAAAATGGTCTGTATGTGGCTGTATAATCTGCCTGAAATGCCAGTGGGTGTCAATTTGAACGTGCACTTCAGAAGGTGCTGCTCAAAGGAAACTGCTCTTCTGCAAGGGTTTGGGGAGTAAAAAGGGAGACTGACACTGAGCCACGCCAAGCAGCAGCCACCTCAGGGTGAGGGAAGGAATTAGACTATCAGAGTGGGTTGTTAGTAATACTGAAGAGTGGCTGAAGTAGAGTCCAAACCAGCTGGATATCCTCCAGAGCCTCTGATCTCCTCCCAGGATTCAATTGCAGTGACAAAACTGCTCAGGTCCTCTCTCTGCCTTGCCAAGGCAGGAAGGCAGCTGCCCTGGGCTGCCCTCGCTGCTGGCCTGCAGGGCTCCAGCAGGCACGGCAAAGCTCTGAGTGGGTTGCCATCTGCTGGCTCTGCCTCTCACTGCTCCCTACCAGGGGGAGCAAAGAGAAGGGCATCTGCAAAGGGGGTGTGGGGCAAGCAAGCCTGAACTGGAACTGCCTGAGAACTTATTTTCTCCAAGTGTGAGCCCCTCAACCAATTGCCTGCTGGTTTAGCAGGCCTTACACTAAGGAGAAGAAAGCCTTGCTGGCCTGTTGGGAGCCTGTTCCTAGGATCTGTTCTGATTTGAAATGATTTCTTACCATCACCACCCAACAGGCCACGTGAAACAGAACAATAATTTAGCTTCTGCAAAGCCTTCATTTTGTCTGACACGAATCAAATAAGTCCCATCACAATTAATGTTTTAATGTAATACTAAGCTAGAACCCTGCCTCTGGAGCTTGTTTCCTCATAGAATAGCTCAAAGCATAAACTGGTACAGTTTGAGCAAGGGGCATTCTGATTTTGAAGATCCTATAACGGGGGAAAAATAGTTCCTTTTCCAGTTTAGGCATAAATCACTTAATCCTGCTGTGCAAACTGGAAAAGGTGTGTGTAAATCTGGCTGTATCACTGCCAAGAAGCAGCGGCCTGGGCCTGACTAAGCACTGAGGATGATTTGAGAACTCAAACTCCCAGGCCCAGGTGGGCTTCCTGAGGCTGAGTTTGCTGTTGATGTTGTCAGGTTATTGCAAATGTATAGTCTGTGCTGAAACTTGGACGAAGAATAGCCAGCCTATAGGAATTGGATTGCTGGGAGGAAGTCAAAACAAGTCTATCAGATTAGTTCCCTGAATTAAATCATTGTAGTTAAGTACTAAGAGTGTTGTTCAGGTTTTCCTGAATTTCTGGTCACAGGTGATCACTTCTAGCAGGAAGTAACGTGGTGCTGTACAGACACTGCATGTTATGATGATGAATGCTCATCATATGGCCATCAGTTCTGTATCTGGGTAAGGAACAGCCCTCTGTGGGTGCTACCGCTCACTGAGCTGAGGGGAAGTGACCGTATTGTAGAGCTTGCAGTGTCCTTGCATAATTCCAAGGCAGAGAGCCAAGATCTTTCCTGTTCTAGCATCTTGCTTCTCTGCAAAGCAGGTAGGAGGGTGTGAAATGCAAAGTGTGTAAGGAGAGGTCATTCATTTCTTTTTGGCCACAGCAATTCATCTAAACAGGCATGCCTGCAAGTCCCTCCCGGCATTTCATGGCCCACAGCTACTGCACTGCTGCTGGAGCATGGTGCCTGCTTATCAGCACCCATGTCCTTCCCTTCCCTTCCCTTCTAGGGACCAAACAGCACGTTTGGGAGCAGCAGTCACTCCTAACCGATTAAGGCTTGAGCAGGGATCACTTTTTTTCACTCCTGATGCTCAGTATTGCCACAGGGTGGCATCATTGTTGTCTTACAGACACCTATGGCCTAAAGAAGTGGCCCAAAGCAAGAACGGTTTGCAGTGAGGTCCTGATGATGACTGCTGCCAGCAGATGAGCTCTCATGGGTCTCCGCAGGTCTCTGCTGCTTTGCAGGGCACAGTGGAGGCACCTTTTGTGCACTGAACTTCTGCAGTCACTCTCATCTGTGGCGCACAAATATTTCCTGCCACATCTGCCAACCTCCCGGGGAGCCAAAGTGCACTGGTGCTACTGGCACTGTGAGAGTGATGTGTGTGTGATGTGGGTAATCTCTGTTGTGATTAGCACTGCCCATGGTAAAAGCAGACCTCTCGCAAGGTTCCTCTTTCACACCTGTATGGAAGAAGCAAGGAAGGAGGCCTAAAATGGCTATCTCAAAGTGGAGTGTGGGAAGTACGTAAAGTAGAGAATAAGAAATTTTCTCTAGCGTGACCAGCCCAGAGGTGAGTGGGTTTGTATAGGCTTAAAAGTAAGGCAAGCCCTACTTTAATGACTGGCTGTCAGGGTTATGTCTGCAAGAAGTCGCCCACAACCTAGAGATTTGGGCCAGTGGCATGTAATAACTTTATCTTAAATTGGAGGGGGAGTTCATAATGAACAGAACATGTGTAATCTGAAGATGAAATGCCAGCAGAATCAACAGTGGAGTTTCTGGTGTCAGCTTCAGGAGAACTTCTGCCTGATGCCATCTCTCACTTGTCAGCACAACTCAGGCATGCATGCAGGGAGCAGATGAGCTGCTGAAGTTCAGATCAGAGTTTCAATGCTTTTAAGTGCAGCTATTTGGAAGGTGGTGTCTTAAAGTGTTTCCGTACCTTAACCTTTGTTTCAGAGATAAAACCTACGTGTAGCTCTTAGTCGGTTCTCAGGAGGTATCTAAAATCACTGGATAGCTGCTAGAGGCAGGACTTTGCCTATCACATTTTTCTGAAACCTGCTTCCTTCATGTGCTTAGAGTACTCAAGGATGCCTTGTACCACAAACAGACAGGGAGCTGCTGGCTCCTGCATGCAATGCCCAGCTTTCCAAAGCCTTGTAGTAATTTAGGAGATCTGGTTCAGTTTAGCATGGTGTCTGCAGAGTTGGATCTGGTTGTTGGAGAAAGGTGACTGAAGATGTCAGCTACAGTGTATTTTTTCAACTATAGTGTATTTTTTTCGTTCTGGCTGACTGTAATGAGTCTGTGTCCTCCTAGAGTGAGGGACTACATCTATGCAAACAAGAATGTGCTCATTGGTATTTTAACAACAATCTTTTTGTGCTTGTGTATTCTAATTTGTATGGGGTTTTGAGCAGATAACATCTCAGATTAAAATAAATTTGTTCATTTCTGTATCTATCTTTAAATTTCAGTGTAGAATCAAAGTAATGATTATCAGTTTCTTAGATAAATGCGTGCCTGAAGAACAATAGCAAAATAGCTAAGCTGTATATGCAGCCATAAAAAAATCATTTGCTACTGTTCTCTGTGATTTTTTTTTTAGGATAAAACAGGTTGGAACCATCCCCTGGAAGCAATAAGACACCAGCACAAAAGCACTTTCCCACTCTGCTCTCTTCATTCTTGGAGAGTGTAAAAACCTTTGAGCTGCCTCTATCTCAGCTGTTACACTGGTAGAGGTGAGCAAGCTGAATGACAATTATTTCTACTATGTAGCTGACAGCTCAGCACCTCTGCACAGCAGCTGAGTTCAGCCAGAATCTGCACTCTAAATACTGATTGCTCATCTGCCAGCAGACAGGTTTCCTCAGAGCCTTTTACCTTCCCTGGGAGTTTGTCTCCCATGTGCTGCTGCTGGAGGTCAGGTGTATTGGCACAAACATGGGCTGAAGGTGAGCCCTCTGCTAGGAAGGGCTGTGTGCTCCAAAGACAGTGTGGGCATCAACTGAGAGTACTTACGGGCGATGTGTTGGGGTACACAGACGTGAGAAATGCTTAGGACTATGGAAAAGGAGGATCTGTACAGGATGGGGACTTCTTCACACACTGGGATGAGTTGTGATTCAAAACCAAGAGCATTGAGCTTGCCTTCCTACTCCTCTTGTAAACTTTGTAAAGTCTGCCAATCATACAGGATGATCACGATTTTCTTGCAACTCCAAAGTTCAAAATGAGCCTCAGAGGCTGAGAACTCCAGGTTGGTGTAATTTGCCCTCTTATTACTTATAGTCTCTGTCCTGTGCTGTGCTGAATATCCTCTCATATCATCCAGGAGTCCAAAAGTTCCTAATGTCTATTGAGGCCACAGAAGGCATTTTTCATCTGTTTAAAATTTTAGTCTTGTAGGTCAATTATCAAGAAACTTCTAGTCTTGGTCATGAGTCTCCTGTTATGATGCAGCCCGTGGACAACCTCTGTGAAAGGAGACATCTGGATTTCTTGTGGTTCCATTTGTCTTGACCTTAGCTAGAACTTGCAAGCCATATATCATACTTAGTTTGGTCAGCAAAAACGTACTGTCAACCTCTGGGAGGCTCTGCATGTCCCCCAGGGTAGAGGCCATGCACGTGGCAGATGTTTCCATGGCTTTCTGCAAGCTTTGCAAATTGCTGTTAAGGAAAACCAGTGCCACTGCATTGCCACCAACACTCGGCTTGTGGAACCCCCTGGATGTGGCAAGATTTGTGTGGGATAACACGGGGTGTTGTGTGTAATGTGTTGCATTTTCTGCTATCAGGAAATTTGTTTTCTGCTGCAGAAAAAAACATTGATTTAGGTGGTTTGCTTGTAATAGGGAGGGGATGAGCCAGATGAAACCCAGTGCAAAAGGTTTTCTTTGGATGACGGTCATGTGTTTTAGTGCTTTTTTCATATCTGGATGTGTAGGGAATGTCTTCAGTGAGTCATTGAATTACTCATTATGAGCTGCATTGTTTCCAGATCCTTACGAAGGGTTTATTAGCCCAGGGAATGGCCTTTGCACTTGCAGCATGCTTCCTGTTGATCCCACAGCGTATGCATGGCCCGTTTCTCCCAAATTTCAGCAGAAGTTTATCTGAAGCCAAAGTAATCTGCTGAAGTTGAGGGGGGTTTGCCAAGGGTACAGGGCTGCAGCATGGAAACTCAGCGCAGCTGGTGGGATCTGGAGGCTGGCTCCGGAGCAGTGACAAGTCCCATCCGAGGGGCGCTGGTGCTGGGAGGTGCAGGTGAGGAGCCCCACACGGTCAGGCTGCTGGAGGTGGCCGGAGAGCTCAGCCAAACAGTTGGAAGCTTCAGCTCGCACCCTCGCCTCCTTCCCCAGGCAGAAAGCTTTGTCCCTGCTGCTCCCTGGGATTTTTAAAGGTTCAGGCCATCTGTGACTTGAGTCTGAACCGTCTCTGCAGAGGTTACAAGGCTCGGAGTGGTGAAGCCATGCTGCGGAAGTATTCCTCCACCCTTCTCTCCCCAGCAGCAAGCTGACTTTGGCTCACTAGCATTGGTATTTAAAAGACTTTCAGATGTGTGTGGTCCCTGTAAAAATAAATCTCCAAAGGAAACAAATGTTATGTGGTGAAAGTCTGCCAAGTCCCCCTTGCTTATTAGCTCACAGTATCATGTAGGAGGGACTTAACTCTATAGGTTAGTACAGGATAGCTCCTCAACGAACTGTCAGCTCCTCTGAAAATTCAGGCTTAAAGCCTGTTGCTCTATAGGGTCGAGAGTGAGCCACTGACCTTACAGGCCTTAGTCTTTGACTGCTCTGAGACATTTAGCAGAGCCCTGAAATGGTCACGTGTGATTTCAGGGGGCTCTGGCATATAAGATCTCATCAAACAAGGCTTTGAAAGGAGTGATCAAGGATGACATTTTGAAAGCAGTCCAAAGGCACAGAGGTTAAAATAAGAAAAGTAATTAAACATGTGCATCTAAATAGACTGACTGGAGTACGATGATCCAAGACTTCCTTCAAAAGCAATGATTGTTTGATTTAATTTTTTCCAGAATTCTCATCTGTGGTGCAGCCAGACTTCAGCTGCTTATCACCCAAACTTACGTCCTGATGGGTGAAACGTGCTGTGCAACAGGGGGGTGGTGTTGACATAGAAAGCACTTAAGACTGACTTGTGATGATAGAAACTGGATTTTCTGCTTATATGTAGAGAAGTTAGCAGAGAAATAGTCACAAAATCCCTTTTACCTGCAGTCTGCTCCTCTCCAAAGTACCGCAGTTGCCCGGCAATGTCAACAAACATGTCTTCTTCCAGATTTAGTTACACAGGCAGAAGTTTAAATGTTAGCTTCCTGGAGGAAAGATGATTCACCTGATTTAAAGCAGATATTTTAATCTGAAAAGCTAAATTTATCTTTTCCTTTTATCTAGATGAAGTTATTGATGGGAAGATACTTTCCAATTCTCAGTATCTCATGCTGCCTAATATGGTTCAGATTAGTGTCTCAGAGGATACTCTTTTCTGAAGTAAGTTTTGACCAGCATTAACTCCTTGGGGGTCTCTGAAGAATCTCATCTGCCTGACCAATAAAACCAGTCAGAGTAGGCCCTTATACTCACCAAGAAAGGGTTATTTCTACACCATGTTGTGTAGCCCAGGAGCAAATGCCAGGTTTCTTGCCAGAGTAGTTCTGCTTAAATCTGAATGCTTTTAAACACAAGTGCCCACGCTCCACGAAGCTTCTGGCAGTGTCCTAAGCAAGCATGTCCATATACACACACTTCATCTTCTTACCAGTGGGCATGGGCTCAGATGTGGAAAGAAGTCAAAAGCCACCTGTTAGTGCTGTTTGAGACCACGTGCTGTCCTCGGCATGCCCCAAACAAGTCAAACTTGGGAGAAAAGTTGTACAATTCCACTGACTTCATGAATTTTTGTCATCCTGCCATGTTGCCTCTGACTAGTATCCAGATGCCTCATCCTGATCCCAAAGTTTGCCTCTTCTGTGTCAAAGTTATGTGCACCACTGAAGACTAAGTTTGTTTTTCTCCGTTCTTGCTCTTACTGCACTCAGCACATGCATAATAATTTGTACCTTTGCATTTAAAAAATATGAATACATGTATGGTTACAACAGTACTATAGGGAAGAATTGATAATCCTGGACAGATTAAGCACATGGTGATGCATGTCCAGATATTTTCTAATTTGGGAATGGGAAGGAGAATCCTTGAACTCTTGCATCTGCATGTAGAGACCTACTGACGTGCCCTGGGAAGCACAGGTCCTGCTCTCTCCTGTGGTCCCCTCAAGTGCGAATTGCTGAGGAAGGAGAACAGATCTGTGGCTTCCTCGTTAGTGATCCCACCAAGCACAAAGGGCAGCAGCTGACAGCTTTTGCAGAGGGTGCAGGGAACCTTATATGAATAAAAGGATGGTTTCAGGGAGTAAGGAAACTTTACAAATGTCATGTGTGAAAGTTGCTGGGGAAACAAAGAGGAGTTTTTAGTGGATTTGTCAGCATTCCTGGACTGTCATATACAGGGCAGACAAAGCTGGAATAAATACTAAATTTTTCTGTATAAATGAGTAATGCGCCAGAATGACAAAATCTGATGTTTTCACTCAAAACAGACACAGCATTGTTAGGAAAGATTTCCTTCTACAGATGGGTAGACCCTCCCATTTCCAAGGCTTATTCTTTTCTAACATAAAGAGGGGACCGGCACTAACAGGGTCAGGAGTGGGGCTCGCAGTGTTGCTCTTCCCCTGGCAGAATGGAAATCTTTGTCCAGAAAGCAGGTGAAAGATTTTGCTGTCTCAGGGAAGGAGCCTCTTGCGATTTTGCGACAGCTGAATCCTTCTGCAGTGGAATCCAAACTTCTCTTCGTTTGGGATTTGAGCCAGGTTGAATCCGTTGGGTTAAGCTTGTGGTTATTGACTCCATCCCCAACCCCTTGGGTACTTGAATGAATTCAGAGCTCTGGCTTTGGCTTATGTCCAAAGTTAACGGAGAAAAACTATTCAGGGCCACTGCATGCAGAACCACCAAGTGAATTGTCCCTTCCTCCTTGCCAGTGTAAACCATGAAAGCTGTGTAAAACCCATACAGCAGCAAGACTGGGCCCAGTGCCACTGGTCAACTGTTTTCTTAGTTGCTTTCCTAACACACTGGAGTCCTGTGCCAGCATCGTAACGCATCGTAGGCTTGTAGCCATGACCTCCCTGTACTGGTAATCCTATAAAATTGGTGCATCAGTCTAATTAAGCTCTTTTTTCAGTGGGGCCAGATGCTTTCTTGGTGAAGCTGGAGCTAATAATTTATTTCCCTTCAGAACACAAGCTCCAAATTTGCCCCCTTAAACTCTTTGTTTACCTGGCTATTAACATATCCAGAGCTGGAAAGAACACACCCGTTTTTGTTTTTCCCCCTCAGATACAGAGAAGACCACAAGCAGCTGAATGATGAGAGAGTAAAACCCACCGAGGCAAAGTTAGCATGAAGGGATCGAACAAGGCACTAGGACCTAGGAGGCGTCTCATCCACCCTGGCAGGAATTTCTTGCTTGGAGCTCAGACAACAAAGGCAGAGTGAGCCTGGTTTTCTTTCTCTCAGCATCTCCACCCTGTGCGCTGAAAACCGGTGAGTAGAGCTCTTTCGAGTGACTTGCATGCCGAAAAGTAACAGATGTCAGATGGAAGGAGGAATCTTTCTCTTAGTATCTTGCAGCATCTGCAGAGCATTTTTAAAACAAAACCCCTGCATCCTCTGATTCATTCCCAAAGTTGCTTGGATGTTTCATTGTTCAGCACATGACACAAGCCTGAATCTCCCCCAGCTAGCATCGTGGGGAAAACGTTCCGAATTTGGGGTTTCTGTATGGATTGCTTGCATTGTCATCTGCTTTACCGCGGGCTGGGGACAATGATTTTTTACATACAGGTCACGGTGACATTGTAAAATGCAGGCAAGCAGCTCAGTTCTGGCAAATGTGAGGGGCGGGGAAGAGATAGCAACAGCTTTTCCTACATTTATACCTGGCTGCCGAGTGCGGGCTGTGAATGCAATTTCTGCCCCGTGTTAACATGCAAGCGACATACATGAGTTGCATGTTCCTGGCTGTGCCGAGGGAGTGGAAATCTTTCTGTTGCAGGGCTGGGGGATTCCTCCTCCTTTTGTGCTGGGGTTTGGTGCGGGAGGAAGGTTGTTCTTGGGCATAAACTAAGGGCTATGCGGAAATTCCTGATTAGTGGCTGTCAGCTCAAGTCCCCGCTTTTCTCTGCTCTTCCCCTGCGCTAGGAGCCCCCTGCGCTCAGAACAATGAAAGGTGAGCTGGCAGGGGCGGCGTGTCCCTTGGGCAGGGGCACTTCCAGCAATTAAATCACTTACGGCTGGAAGGGGGTTGGAAATAGCCCCTTTATTTTCTCCTCCTCATTAAACGGGAGCAGAAATGCAATTCAGAAGCGGCTCAGGCTGCTGAAAAGGGCTCATAGAAGCCTCGTTTCAATGACAGATTTTTTTCTTTCCAGTCATTTCTTCTTAGAGATGTAGGCTGGTCCTGGGAATTGATTGATGGGCTAGGAGGGGGCTGCGGATAGGGGGAAGGGTGGGCTGGATCTCATTGCTAACCCTTATTGAACAGGCTGTCACAAAGAAACTGCTTATTCCCCTGTGACCATTCTTTCATAAATGCCAGTTTATTCTAATGTTAAATATTCAGATGCTCTGGTTCCTTCCGTGATTCGACAGATTGAAGGGCTGACTCACTGGGATCTCCTTGTTTTCTGTTGCCAAAGGAAACCTCACAGGGCTCAGAGGTTTAATTCATTGCCAACTGGTGTTTGGATGAGTTTTTTGGGGCCAAGCTGCAACTGTCATGTGTCCCTTTTGGCCCTGAGTCCCCTTTTACTGCACTTTGAAAACTCCCAGGTGCAGGAGCAGACTGCTCTCTAGAAATGTGTTCCCTGCCCCCAGTAGTTGGATCCCTTTCAAAAGGCGAGGACCACTCCTACCCTCAGCCCCCAGAATCGATACAAATCTGGGTCAGGGGAGGGGACGCTTCCCAAATACATCTGTCCTGCTCCAGGCACAGCGCTTGCATTAGTGTCATTTTTCTCTGGCTCGTGGCTCTGCTTGGCTCTAACCTGTCCCCTTCACACTCCTTCTCTCCCCATCTTCCCGCTCAGCCTCAGATCTTTAGGGTTCACCAAACTATGGAACTTGATTTTGGACACTTTGACGAAAGAGACAAGGCGTCCAGAAACATGCGAGGCTCACGGATGAATGGGTTGCCCAGCCCCACTCACAGCGCTCACTGTAGCTTCTACAGAACCAGGACCTTACAGGCGCTGAGCAACGAGAAGAAAGCCAAGAAGGTGCGTTTCTATCGCAACGGGGACCGCTACTTCAAGGGGATTGTATACGCCGTGTCCTCCGACCGCTTCCGAAGTTTTGATGCTCTCCTGGCTGACCTGACCCGCTCCCTGTCCGACAACATCAACCTGCCCCAGGGAGTCCGCTACATTTACACCATCGATGGGGCGCGGAAGATCGGGAGCATGGATGAGCTGGAGGAAGGTAATTAGCATCGCCGCCTGGTGCAGTGAGGAGGCGGGGTGAGGAGGGGGCTGCACCACTCGGTCTGCTGCGAAGGTCACGTTTCCCAGGGGCTCGGGGATGCTTCTGCCCCTCTGGGCTGAACCTGCCCAAGCTCCTTTTACCCCTGGAGAGGTGGCAGCCCCCGGGGAGCACCCGGCACGCTGGCTCTGGTGCAGATGTGGAGCTGGAGGGGTGTGTCTGCCTCTTGGCGAGACGTGGCGGTATCCAGTGCTCAGGGGGCTGTCTGAGGGTGTCCCTGTGTCTGTCCAGGCTGCTGGGGGGGGGTCCCACTGGGGTGGGTAGGTGTGAATGGAGAAAGGGGAGGTCCTGGGGGTGTCACGCAGCGTGTGTGTAACGCTGGGTGGGCTCGTGCAGTGTGTGTGATGGGGGTGGCAGGGATTTATGCAGTCAAGGGGTGCAGCGGGTGGTTTGCGCACAAGGTGGGGGGGGGACGGACGTGGGCTGGGCTGTGCAGGGGTGTTGGGAGTGGAGTCGGGTGGTGGGGTTCCTGCAGGGTGCCCGTGGTGGGGGCGTGGAAGGGGTGTGCGAGCGGTTCACGCCGCATTTGGGAGCGTGGAGGGGTGTGTCGGGCGCTCGCGCAGTGCGTTGGGGTTAATGAACAAAGCGCGCGCACGGGGAGGGATTTTAGGGGGTGGCACTCGGCAAAATTTGGGGATTTATAGATTTGTGTGGAAGAATGTGCAAGGATGGTTAACTGCAGAGGAGGCGCAGGGATTCCTTGGGGGGGGTCATGCTCGGGGTGCGCCGCAGTGGCCGTGTGTGAAGGGGAGAGAGCCGGGGGCTCCCGCGTGGGGCTGTGCACGGGGGGAGGTCGGGTGGGGGGGTGTAGGCGGGGGGATCTGGGGAGTGCTCCTGCAGGGGCTGCTGTGGGGTGGGCTGCTGTGGTAGGTTTGTGGGGAAGTGTGGAAAGGCATCTAATGGTGGAAGGTGTGAGCGTGCGGGGGATGCTCGGGGCAGGTTTGAGTGTTCCCTGCTTCTAGAGGGGCTGGCAGTGTTGCCTGTTCCTCTGGGCATCGCTTAGGCTGTGGGATGAAGGATGAGCCAAAAATCCGTCCTGTCTGGGATGGGTTTGCTCCCACGGAGCTCAGTGCCAGCTGTGCCCGTGTGTGGGGAGCTCCCTCTGCAGCGGGTGGGTGCTGCCAGGAGGATGCCCAGGATGAAATTGCTGCGTGGCCGTGCCCTGCCGGCGGCACAGCCTGAGCGGGGTGCATGGAGGACACCCACAGCGACTGCTTTTCTCTGCCTGGAACGGTTCAAATACTCCATCCTTTGTCTGGATGTACCCTGTTGCAAGACAAGAGGTGCCTTTCCCTGTTCTGTTTCCTCCCAAGCAGATCACCGGCTGATTCGGCTATCTCAGAAAAAGCACAGGGCTTTTGCTGTCAGTAAGACAATGGCTGTGAGCCTGTGTGAGCCACCGAGCTGCAGGGGCAGCCTCACAGCGAGTCATTGTGCGACCTTGAGTTGAGCCTCTTTCCCTAGCAGTCTCTATCTGCAAGTGGGATACTCGTTTCCCTAAGATACTTGGTGGGGAAAAGCACACCATGGAGTGATACCGGTCTGCATAGAAGATTTTTACTGGGAACAAGTTGGTGCCTTTCAGAGAGATGACGCAGTCCTAGTGGAGTTATTCTCAGCTGAGTTACCATACAGCTGTCAAACGGAGGAGTGGCCTCCCTTAATTCTAGAGATTCTGCTCTTTGTTTCTGTGCTCTCTGTAATATGGCTACAGCCTTTCTCTAACGACAGCTCTCAGTCCTGCTTGTCCTAGCTTTTGTGTATGTCTTCAGGAGTAACTCTATAGGGGAAAATGCAGTTCTCTTACACTCTTCCTGCTTTTTGTCAGAAGTTAACAGGCCTTTCATTATTATGCCTGGTTTTCACTTTTTTTCTTTCTGCAGATAAGTACTTAATTCCTGAAATAAATAAATAAATACATAAATAAATAAATTTCCTGGTTGGGGTACAGGCAGGATGTGCTGACATCTGGGTTCTGGCTTTGTTCTGCCAAAACAGTAGCTGGAAGCAGCACTGAAGACGTGTCACTGCAACCAGGATGGGATTGTGTTGCGGTATCCCCAGCAGAGCGTCAGCAAGGAACATACAATGAGCAGCATGAAAACAAAAGGATCCAGTGTCTCAAAATGCAACGGCAGACCTGTATGCTGTTACTGACTGTTTAATGATAACATTTCCGTCCTGCTGGAATGCCCCATGTGTCTATTGTAGAAAAGCAATCTTGAAGAGACGTTGCTTTTGATTATTAATACTGTGGTTGCAGCCAGCCTTGTGGTGAGCTATGCTGTTAGCTTGGGTGTTCACATAGCTGCGTGCTAGGTGCACATGGGAACAGAACTTCAGAGCATTTACACTGCAAGCACAGGGTGGGTACTAACAGTACGTTTCCCATATAAATTAGCTTTCTGGTTGGGGACTGAGAGCGTCTAAAGCAGTTTAAGTTGTTGTAATGTGACTACTCTTGTAATTTCCTATGAACAAGTAGAACCTAGGAAAAAAGTCATGAAAGAGGGGTTAATCTCCGTTTGATCTGCACTCGCTGGTAAATGACTGATATTCTTTCACATCACACTTCGTACTTGATTACTTCAGCATGATTAAAAATGTTTGTTTGGTGTAGCCTGAGTGCACTTCTTTCTGTAGGGCAGAGGGGTGATGTTGCATAGTGTCAGTAACCTTGAGGCAGCATCTATTTCAGGTGAGTGAAAACACTCGGTGTGCTGCTAATTAAATGGTCCTTGGAAGTAACCCTTCTGGTCTCCAGAGCCAGGCTTTGTAGGCTTTCCTCACCTGGCCTTAGGGGCCTTTCTCCTGAAGTTCTGGATAAATGTTTTGCTTCCTAATCCGTCCGAAATGGAACGAGTGAAGTCTCTTCTGTTCTTCTGATCACATCTCTCCTGCCCATCAGTTGGGATGTGCCTCCTGCTCCTTTCCAGTACTGACCCCTAAAGCCTTTCACATTTTGGAGGCCCACCAGGACTCTGCCAACTACGGAGTGCTTTCTGCTGCCTGCTGAGCTCTCACCTGTCACTGCTGCTTGTTCCATGCTGCCTCCTGTGCCAGAGTTGTCTATGTCCATGTCTCGCAGTGACCTTCTCTCAAAATCCACCATTGTTTTTTCTCTCCCTTTCACTTATAATGGCAGCCCCCCATCACTGCAGTCATTACCTTAATCTTGACCCCCCAGTTTTCGTCATCAGTTTTAACGTATCTGTAAGTAGTGCCCAAGTACGTGCTGCCAGTTTCCAGGACTGCATTCCTCCTTAATCTACATGTTGCTTTAATGCAATACAGCATCCTCTTACTTCCCTCTTACAGCTGATCCTGACTTGTCGGTCAGTTGCTGACAGCACCCTCTCCTTGCATGCTCTCTTTGCTAAGTCAGGAGTGAGTGCTGGGCCCAAGTGCTGCTGTCTAGCATGGTCGTTCTGGTCAATGAGTGAATCTTGGAAAAGAGCACCAGGTGAACTTCATATTATAAGGGGTTCTAGTGACTGAGGCTTTAGGAAAAACATGAAGTTGCCTTTATAGATTACTGCTGAGCCACCATTGTAACAGTTAATTCTGCACCTGGCGCTGTGAGAACTTGAATAGAAAAGATGCTAAAAAGGAAAGCAGCCACCTTTTCCAGCCTTGTTCACATTGATATTAGGGCAGCTTACATTGTCACTCAAGTTTCTACGAAAATCCTCGTGCCTTCGACAGGGTGACTTGTTCCTTGGTTCATTTTGAGCACCCACGTGCTTATAGACCCATTGCAATGAGATGGCAAATCCTCCCTGCCTCAGCTCCAGCTGCTCTTTTTCTTTGAAAGGAGGGCTGGGTAAAGGAGGACACAGATGCTACACAGTGACTTCAGCAGCAAGATGTCTTCAGAAACTCCATGCTTGGCCATGTGTTCCGAACTCGGGTTACAACTTCTTGTCTCTGTTGTCCCACAGATGGTCTCTCTATGGGATGAAAGATTATTTTTAGCCCACTCCATAATTCTGCTGCTTTCTCATGTGGCCCCACTAGCTTTTCCTTGACATAACGCAAAGGACAGTGAGCTGTGACTCGAGACAAAGCCCAAGCCCAGGGCAGACACTTTGCTGTTGAAGGCAGCACAGCCCTGAGTTAACTTCACCCCTGGTGGAGGCCGTGATACGTCAGTGAAGCGGGGAACTGATGCTTCCCCCAGAAGCTGGATTCCCCACCTTGCCCAGGTTAGATCTTTATCATTGCTTAGAGGCACTGACCAAACCGGGCAGCCTACTGTGCAAGGCACCATACAAATGTGTATGAAGAGAGCTTCCAGCCCAGGGAAGTTACAGTCTGAACATGTCAAGGTGGAAGAAGTTGTTATCACTGCTGAGGAACTGAGATGCAGAAGGGCAGCCTGACTTGTTTGTCCCAGTTCTGTAAGATGGAAGTCAGAGCTCTGAGCTTTCTTGTTCAAGTGCTTTCATTTGTTTCCTGAGTCTTTCAGGGTCTGGTGAGAGGTCTGGAGGTACTTGCATAGTTCAGATATTCTATTAAAAGTGGACTTTGGACCTATTTCCAGAGGGTGATTTCATGTGAAGAAAAGGTCCTTTGCTGCATGTGAGCAGGGTCAGAAATAAGTGTGAAGTACGCATTTACTGAATCCAAATATCATGTAGGCATGGTGAGTAAAGGCAAAAATGCAGACTGTAGATGAAAATTAATACTTGAGAGACAGCAAGCAGTTGAAGCTGTAGAGATTTTCCCATCTGAGCTCCTGGTGTGCCCAGGCCATTAGGCAGGGCAGAGCCCCCCTTGCGTTGTGGTTGGAGTGCCCATAGAGTGGATTCATGCCCTTGTCCTGTGCTGGGCTGCTCTAGTCTGAAATGAGTTTTTGCCTCAGTTTAAACGTTACAAAAAGCTGAATGGATTTTTTGTTTTGCTCAGTAGGGTTTAATTGCAAACGTTCTTGGGTTGTGTGAGATATTCCAGGAAGTGTTTCCAAGCTTTTGTATCCTGTCGTGCCCTGGGGAGTCTTTTCCAAAATCTTCTCCAGGAGCGTTTAAAGTAATCACAGGAGAGGCTCCACCCTGGAGCTGTACAGAGCCTGGTGTGCGCTGGGAGTGCGGGGTTTGTAGGAAGCATGATGAAGTCCCCACCCAATGTATGTGTGCTGCAGTTTGCGTGGAAAGCTGAAGCTCGTGTAATCCAATATTGAAGCCTTGGTAACTTGTGGGATTGTTTTCTATGGCTGTTTTCCTAAGAGCTTGGCTAATTACATCCCATATAACAAAACACCTTCTTGTGGTTCTATTTCCTTGCTCATCCTGGCCACCACGCCAGAACTGGTATGGTCCCTGCAGGTATTCTGGCACGACAAATTCTTTATGGGCATCACATGGCTGTGACGGCAATTTGGTAATCACACATTTCTTTATTTCTATTTTTTTCAAGAGAACAAGAGGAGCTTCTCTCATGGGAAAGCTCCCCATGGAACAGCCAGGGGGGAAGGAAGCTCTTCCACGGTTCATTTTGCTATGGTGGAGAAGGTCTTGAAGCAGAGGAAGATCATTTGTAATGCATAAAGTAGCAAGAAGTTCATGCATTTGATTTTAAAGGCCTGCTTTAACACAATATATAGTGAACTCTGCAAGGCATGCAGTCCATTAAATTCCTACTGGAGTAATGGTAAATCCCACAAAACACGAAAGCTGGGCACAGTAGCAAAGCCTCAACTTTGAGACAGTCGAGCTAACGACCAGAATAATTGACTGCAGCCCACAGAGACAATTTTTGGAATACCTGTTAGCAGTAACACTTTCAAAATGGCCTCAGTCCAGCTTTTCCATTTTTTCTCCAGTACTGCACGTAGTTCACTACACTTGAAAACTTGCTGGTGCATGCAAAACTTGCTGGTGCATGCTGAGAGAGGATAACTTTTTTGAAAGCGCAGCCTGTCGTATTTAGTATTGTCAAAAAGAGCTGCTGTAAGAGGGTTGAAGGCTTAGCACTCATCTTGAGCTTAGAGTCTCGCTAAGAAACCTTCTCTAAGGCAAACCTTATCTTTGCTGAGATCATCCCTTCTGTAGGAGCTGAATAATCGCCTTGTGCTTCTATCAAATTGGCAGCACAGTACCGGGTAACGCACTTGGAGCCAGAACAGTTGTGTGATACGAGCCATGGCTTCACATGGCAAATGTGCTGCTGATGACCTAAGGGCAAAGCTCCGCTTGCAGTCCCTCTATTGCTTAGGGCAGGACAGAAGGCACAAATAAATGCCTTGGCTGCTTTGGTGGCACAACACAGAGACACCTCCGGAGCACGCTGCCGGGATGCCAAGTGCACGTCGTCCTGCAGGGCTTTGGCTTCGCGATGCAGAAAGGGCATCTTGCACTGACCCAGCACTGCATGAGAAAGCTGCTGTCCTTCTCACCACTGGTGTCACGCCTGCAGTGCAGTATTCAGCAGCAGTTTGGGTGTTGTCAGGGATGCTCCTAGCTTTTACTGAAGCCTCCTAACTCTCATGCAAGGATCTCTTTGGGGCTGCTGCTCAGGGCTCTGTTGGAAGCAGTGACATGGCCGTTCATCATACCTCCTCAGGGCTTCTGGCTGTGCTTCTGCACGTGCACACAGCTGCTTGCTGTCTAACGACGTGCTCCTGAAAATATTTGTGCACAGATTTTTATATTCAGGGCTGGCAAGCAATGTACTTCTTGGAGCCGTTTCTTTTGCTCTTGTGTGGATCTCATATCTGCTTCTTCCCCTTCCTTTGTTACGCTGTGCACTTCTACAGCCATGCTGTGCTGATCAGGTACATTTCTGATGGAGCTGTACACCTTCAGTTCTCACCATAGGCTTAGTACAGATGGATGTAGCAAAGAAAATGCTCCTCTCTGATCGAAATATCCTCCATGAGATGTCTCTCCTTAGAGATCCTCTGGGCACAACACGTGTTCAAAGCTGGAAAGTTCTTGTGACTTCAGACCATTTTTCTTGGTCCTGCTACTACCTTCTGGTAAAATTTGTGTGAAGCTCAGCTGTAGGAAGTAAAATAGCAAATGTTCCAGGCTGGCAATTGGTAAAAGAGATACGTCTTACTGAGGAACTTCAGTTATGTGGTTATTATTTGAGAGCCATAAACTGGATTTGGAAAGACATAAATTGTTATCTTTAAATGAAATTAACACTTCAGGTTACATCTGTAGGTCAGGGGAAGAAGGAAATGCCTCTTCCCTGGAGCTATCCTGCTCTAACTGGAAATGATGCTGAGAAGAGCTGCTATGCTGAAGGGCAGAGCCATGTCACTCCAAGCAAATTTTGGGCCAGTTTTAGAATTCAGTAAAATATCCACTAGGGGTTGGTTACATGAAACAAAGTGAAAAAGCTGATTAGATTTTCCACTTGTGACTGTGATGTAATCTCGAAGTGTGTATACAGTGACCTAATACTGCATTTGTGGAAACAAAGCCTAGCAGAGGAGTATTGCCTTATGCCATTACTGCCTTCAGCGTATGCTGTTCTAAATACACTGGACAGCTAGCTCTACTAAACAGACCAATAATCTCTTTTGCTTAATATAAAATATGGAACTTTATTAATAGAAAATATACTGTAAGACCTCATGGTTTGATAGGACACAGCACAAATACATACATTTTTCATTGTTGCATCCCAAAGTATTATGTAAACAGCTTGTAGTCAAGCCTGGCAGCCCTTCAGCAGCAGGTATTGCTACTTCTACTTTTCAGGTAGGGAAGCAGAGGCACAGGTCAGGAGCTTCCACAGGGACGCCTAGGGCAGAGGTAAGAGTAGTACTCAAGTCACTTATTCCTAGTATTGCATTTAAACACAGGAATCCCTTTTCTCAGAGCATCATGTTACTGTTCCATGGAGCGTGCTTCCAAAAGTGCCTCTGCCTGGGAGTTATTGGCTCAGGGAGGCTCAGGTTCTTGGAGTTAATTCCCCAATTTGACCATCCCAAACTCTGCTGTGCTTCATGCTTGGTTATGAAACTTGAGAGAAGCACAGGCACCCTCCACACCAGATGTCGCTTGGCTGAAGCAGGTAGATAAACCACAGCTTATCACTTATTAATGAGAAAGATTCATCGAATTGAATGCTTTTGAAAAACAATCTATTTCCAGTGGGAATTCCTTACAGTGTATGGAACACTTTGGGGTATCTGTGCTTCTATTGCATCCAATTTGAGCAATGTGAGACACTAAGGAGCTTCAGCTATGGGAACTTCATAGTCTGAGTTTTTTTTTTTTTTTCTGACAGCATGCATGCCCCAAATATAGATTGGTATTCTTTGGTCAGGCCACCAGAGCCTCCTGATGGGGTTACGTTAGTGTGGGGTACATGAGCTGAAAAAATGCCCAACTAGTAGCGTTCATCATGAAGCCTGGCAGCTTCCTGCATTCTGTATTTCTGTTCTTCCTTCAAAAGGGAAAACAATACCTCCTTCTTGGTGATAGATGATCTCGGTCACTACACGGCTGCTGGTGGTGTAATCACTCACCACTCACCACTTTCTGGCAAACAGGATACGAAATCAGGGAAAAACAAACAAACAAACAAACAAACAAACAAAGAAGAACTAACAACCATTCTGCATTGTTTCCATGGCTGCTAGTGACATCAAACAGCGCAGTAGGAAGGACATAAGTACTATGTATCCCTTTGTTTTAAGCCTATTAAAAGGCTTCTATGGCATTATATCTGTTAGTTGTCTTCCCATGTAGTCTTTGAACGGATCGTAGGAGTATGTCCATCAAAAATGCGATTTAGTCAGCTGGAGAATAACTACATGAACACTGTGTACCAGGTATGCGTTACATGCCTGGACCATAACTTCTTCATGGAAATTGGTGGGCTCTTTGGAAATCCATATTTATACCCCAGCTGATTAGACATCAGATCCTGTCCTATAAGATCCCCTGGTAGAAGGCAAGGTTCAGGTGCTGGGCAGACTTTTCAAAGTTATTCAGGCCACAGAGTTTGCAGTAGGTAACCGATAAGGAAATGCAGCTAGTCTGCATTTGAAGAAGGATTTTTTTCTTATTCAAAATAGTTAAATCTATATTTTGATTTAAAAGCTATCACATTGTTTAAAGAACTTCATTCTGTAAGATCAATCCAATAAAGCACCAAAAGAAACTCCCTAAGACCCTACAGGTACCCATGTTATGCCTTCAGTTCCTATTAAAATTTTATCTAATGGTGACACAAAGGACAAAAGCTTCTTCCTCTAGCAATGACTGCTGTTTTTATTTTTTTATTTTTTTTTAGTGCATTCTCAAATGCTCAGCAGCCTGAGTCATTTCAGACTAGACAGCTACATTCCCTTAGGGAGACTGTTTTTACAGTCTCATTCTAGTAATAAGTCCTCTAGGATCCATCAGATTTGCAGGCCCCAAAGAAGATCCTACAAATCCTTCTTTAAGGTGATCATAAAACCTTAGGTAGATAGGATCCTATAAATTACAGACAAAGCTTGAAACTAATTTTGGATGGGAGATATCTATATATATGTATATATATATATAGTGAATTACTAATAAGACTGTGCAACATTTAACCCTTCTCTACTATGTCTAATTTTGGATTGAGTGTATTTTTGGTTGGTACCAGCCATTTTAAAGCAAGCAGTGGTATTTGGTGTAGTATTCTATCTCAGCTGCCAGTAGGTCTGACTTCTAATAGACCACTGACATTACAGCGAAGCATATTTGCTCTGCCTGCTAGCTTTATCAAAGCTGCTTTTGGTAGAGATTACTCAGTACTGGATTTTCATCATTCTTCAGCCTTGACAAAAGAGGTACCTTGTGGACGGATGTTGATACCCTCTTAGTAAGGGGTGACAGACTGTAGTCGTAGCTAGGTCTGTAAAGATGGAGAGGGAGCTGGCAGATTTACAAAATAATTTAGGTGATTAAATGAATTAGGTGGTTAGGAGCTTTTAGACAGCTTAGTTGCATCTTCAGGTACCTAATATCTTTACGATTCTCAATCTTGTTTAACCCCTGGTTCATGTGACTGAGTGATGGTGTGTATTTGCTGATGCAAGTTGTGTGACTTGCTTACTTTCAGGAAATGCTAGATTATATTTCAAATAAGCATATACATTATAAAATTGACTTTTAATAACAAGCTGACATGGAAGTTCTAATGAAAACAATGAGTAATGTTTTGCATAGTTAATGGGAGAAAGATGTGTAGTTTCTGTTTCTCGGGAGTCTAATGGAAAGAACTGTGTGTTTATTTCTTTCAAAAGGTGAAAGTTATGTCTGCTCATCTGACAACTTCTTCAAGAAGGTGGAATACACCAAGAATGTCAATCCGAACTGGTCTGTCAACGTGAAGACGTCTGCCAACCAGAAAGCACCTCAGTCTCTGGCCAGCAGCAACAGCGCCCAGGCGAAGGAGAACAAAGATTTTGTGCGGCCCAAGCTGGTAACCATCATCCGTAGCGGGGTGAAGCCCCGGAAAGCAGTCCGTGTGCTCTTGAACAAGAAGACTGCCCATTCGTTTGAGCAAGTTCTCACTGATATCACTGAAGCTATCAAGCTGGAGACAGGAGTGGTCAAAAAGCTGTATACTCTGGACGGGAAACAGGTAGGAGATTTTACAGATGTTGCCTTTTATTTTCCTCTTATCTTGACACTTTGCTGACTAAGAGCAATTTTTGAAGCCTAAAATTAACCTGAGATGATCACTGCCATCTGTTCTCTTAAAATTCAGACTTCCCATGCCAGTGGTTAAGTTGCTAAATTTTCACTGATATTAATATCAAGTAAAGAATGCAGCCAACCGTCTGAGTGAAACAGATGCTTCGTCCTGCACGCCAGTGTGCAGTGCGTGTCTTCCGGACTAGCTAAATAAATAACATGGGGAGTTCGGCTCGCAGCCACCAGTTGATTTAGCTCTGAAGTAATTGCAGGAGCTCTCAAGCTCTGGATTCACTAAGTGAATGTGTTGTTTGACTTGCTTTGGCCTTGCTAAGATAAAGCAGTTGATACACACATTCTCTTTTGGCTAGCTCAGTAATTAGCAGGAAAAATATGGAACTATGTTGCATTTTCTTGACTAAATGCATAAAGAGATAACATGCAGAAAGGGATTTGGGTCAAAAGTATTTAGTGGGTTGTCATAATGTGCTTCATGTCTACATTTTCCTGGAACTGAATGACACATCTGTCTCCTATTAGCAGCTATACAGCAATAAGACATTTCATATTACTGCATCTATGAAAACACTTAAAGGAATGTGGAGGATAACTCAGAGGACTGGGAAGAGCTAGGTTCTTCTTCAAGGAAAATTCTGAGCTTAATTTAATAGTTCTGTGTCTTCTGGAACTGAGGGATAATCTTATTTTTGCATCTGTTTTTCCTGCTCCACCTCTTGTGCTGGGGTAGGACACTGGCCATTCTAAGGTTTACTACTATTGCTTTAAATTAACTCTCGCTCCTATCTTTGGAGAAAATTATTCAAATACCTTGCCAACACTAGGCAGTGTGTGCAAACAACATGTAGCATTTACAAATGAAAATGTTCGTCCTTCCAGCACCAAACGTTTGTTCATGAGGTGTTCCAGTCCAGGTGCAGTATTTGGGAGCTTGAATGGAGCATGTCACTCTAGCCTGTTGGATATTCAGCACTTTTTCTTCATAAGTTGCATAGCTTATACAGGGGTGGGTGACTTCCCAGCTAAGCTGACTAGAAGTATGGCAGTGTGTTGTAAGTAAGCAGGGACACAGGGAGCGATGTACTGGGAACCCTGAAAGTGGCTGGGGGAAGAGGGAGGGGCGGGACAAGTGATCCTTCCTCTTTGAGGAAAATGGTATGTGGGCACAAGACCATGCATCTTGAATCACGGCAGCTTTAAAAAGTGCTTGATGGATGGATCTGACCTGAAAGCAGTTGCCTCCTCCTGCTGACAGAGTGCTGTTGCACTGACAGTTGTGGATCAAGATCTTAATCTGAAGCACTAAATGGTTTCAGTTGTTTGAAATAGCCAACATGTTGGAGGTGAGGTGCTGCTTTGGACAGAGCATGGAAATAAGAATGCTTCGTGAATTTGTCAGACCATTCTGTTCTCCTTCTCTAAGCTATTTGCAGGAGTAAGAATAGTTTTCCTCTCCAGCTCCGTGAGCAAGACTGAATCAGATGATAAGTTGGACTGTACTTATGGCCTGTTGGCTGGACCAGCCTGTGACATTGTGCTAATTCCTAAACAGAAATTTGGGAAATGCTGCTTGCTCTTCAGTTACAGATTGCCTAGAGAAATGCTGCTGCAGGGCAGAAAGTGATCCAGTGCTCGAGTCGCTGCCTTGCATGGGGACATGGCTGAGCATGGGGCTCAAAGATCTAGGGAATTTAGCAATTCCTACTGCAGACTGTTGTCCATAGCAGCCACAGACATATGATTCTCCTTGAATCCCAAAATAGAAGGCAACCTTGCTTTCCTCATAGCGAGCTCTGATACCCATATGGGGACTCGTGCCTTGGTACTTTGTTCACTGGGGTGGTGTGAGAACTTCACAATTGCTTCTTGTTGCAGGAATCTGATTTCAGTGAGTGAAGACACCCCATTCAGCTTGTTTTACTGGCTTTAAAATTCACCATTTTATGACGTGATATTTCATTGTGTTAGAGAGCTACCACCAGCAGTTTCACTGCATGCAAATGTGCGTTTAGTATTGTGGTTAATGAGAGGAATGAGATTTTGTGATTTGACAGCAATGGAATGTTTGATATTTGTGGCATCAATTATTGTTGCAGATCCCTGAGGATCAAATCTATTTACCAGTGCTTTGTTCTTATTGGAAGGTTTCCTTCAATGTTTGTATTTTAATCTAAGTTCATTTGAAATCTCCCCCCCATGTGTATTCTCAGGGTTGCAAGCTAAAGCCAGAAGCTTCTGCTGTGAGCGCAGTGTTTGCTGTTAAGGTTTCCATGACATACTGCTCCATAAAGTCTGACCTTCTGATGTGATACTAAAGGTTTTTGCATGTCTGAATCTGACATTAGAAAAACAGTCTTGAATGCCTAATTCTGACAAACGGTACTTTATTTTCAGGAGAAAATATTCATACAGAAGTGCAAGCCGCTCGCAGCTGAAATGCTGACAAGAATCCTGACAGTCTGTCTCTTTGAGTGTCATCAGAGGCATGTTACTCCCTCTGTTGTGAAACGATAAAATTTACGAAAGGAACATACAAAGGAAAATCATCCTTCCCCACTCCATGAACTGTAACTTAATGAGGGGAGATGATTATTTATAGGCATTTCCATGGTGCTCATCAGTAGAGTAATCAAGATGCTTTAGAAGTACAGACAGTAGTGGCAATGATGGAGTGGTGTGTAAATAATTACACTTCTCTGCACTGCAGACCTGCATTTGGAAATGAGAAAGCAGTTAATTGAGAGCCGGATGGGGTACATTTGAATAAATATAGCACTCAAAACAGCAGTGGGATGAGGTCATTTTAGGAAGTTGTGCTTCTTGTATCTTGGATTGTTGCCTTTTTGAGTACTGTTGTCCTTTTGAAATTGCTAAATTCGCATCTTGTGTTTAAGTAGCTTATTTCACTTGGTCTCGTGTGTATCTCTAATGCCTTGTGCCCAGTCTTGTCTGTACTCAAGCTCCTTCTCTTCTCGGAATATATTACCAGCTCTTGACAAAAGCCCCAGAACTCAAAAGGGGCTTCAAACTGTTGGCCAAAGAAGAGTCATGACAGAATCACAATAGACACTCAGCTTTTGAACTATTTTTATATGGCTGTATAGGATATGGTGTATGGCAAAGAATTTGATGCTTTAAACAAAAACTTATACAGGGGATCACATTCAGTGTTTCATTTTATGTCTACAGGTTCTGTTGTGCTGAGATATGTATAATATAATTTCTGTGTGTATTCAGGATTGAATTTGGTCTGATCTGTGGGCCATGTTGGAAAACAGTTGTATTGGCAGATTCCCTTTTTTAAACTGTTAGTTATATCAGTGTCCCAAATAAGTCTGGATTCTTGGGAGCACCGGCTATTTTGTAAACACATGATGGCAGTTTCTTCCTCTTGTAGCTGAACTGAATTAGAAAACAGAATTTGAGTTTGTGGATGAAGTTGTATTCAAATATTTTGAATACAGTAGTCTCAACTAGAACTTGCAAATGCTGTATAGATTTACTGTCCCGTTTGTGCTTGAGCTTCTCACTGTGGTGTACAATAAATAGGTGTTTGTAAGGAAGAGAGGAGGCTATTTCATGACTGACAGCCCATCTTCTTTCTGCGTCTTGCTTTGCAGGTGGTGTTTGTCAGCACTCATTCCTGCTTTAAGAAATGAACTGTGAAAGTTAATGTCTTCTGTACATACTGAACTTCTCTTCTCCTGCCCAGTCTTGCATTCCAAAGTCTGAGACATTCAGCAAGTATACAAAGAGATGTAGCAACAAAAATTAATGTCCTACCTTACATTAAGATACTTTCAGTGGTATGGAAGTCCTTCTAGTTTTAACTCTAGCTGATATATTGCCATGTCTTAATTAACTAAATACTCCTTTCCATCAATTACCATCACCAAATAAGCAGAATAAGGTGCTGCTCAGGTGGTTTGAGCTTGCAGGCTCTAGTTCCCTATAGTTACAGAGATTCTGGTTAACAAGCAGGGCAACTGAATGTCTTCTTAGTCATAACAACATATGATGACCTCTTCTGGACTTCAAAATCTTCATGCACAGGGAGGAGTTAGACATGTGCTATTTATTGGTTTTTATCTAACCCAGACAAAGTGCTTCTGTTCCATCCGAGTGTTAGCTGTCTCGCTAGATGAAGTTATATACATTTTTATATGTCAGGGCACTTGTGACTGTGCTCCCGAAAGAATTTCTAGTCTTAATGAAATGCTCCCCTCTAGCAATCTTTGCTTTGATAAGGATTCCATGTGGCAGGTGATGAGTGGAGTTCATCTTTCTGTTTGCAAAGCAGATGCAAATGCATAGGAGGCCAGCCCACCTCTCCTGTCCAGAGGAGAAGTTGCCATTTCAGTTTAGATGACTTGCATTGCAGGAAGGACAGCAGCAGCAAAGAGGGAGAAGCAGGATTACCAAGCTCACAGTAAGTTAAAGGTTGATACTTCCAGGTAACAGCTAACGAAGTAGTTGGTAAAGCAGCTTCTGGTGCTGCACTACTTGTAAAAAGCTACTCTGGATGTATCTATGCAAGTTGCACTTGAGAAACTAGATAAACTTTGGAGTTGCTGCATTGATTTTAAGCTGGTATTTGGAAAAAAATCAGTAAAATTTTCCCTGCTCAAGTGTCAGTGCTGGCAATGGACTCTGTTGCCAGGTTAGTGTAGCTCTATTGATTATATTAACTTTTGTTAATGTGACGCAGGATGAGATTTGTACCAAAAATACAAATGTTTCCAACTGCTGTGACTTGTAGTTGATGCTCAGGAAGGTGAATAACTCCTAGTAACATCTGCATTGCTGAAGGATCAGGTTAAAAAAAAAAACACACAACAACCAACCTTCCCTCTAGAGAGAGCCCTGCAGATAGTTAACTTACGCCCTGAGGCATGAGGTTCAGGGCTTTAAAGCAAACAAATGGGTTTGCTTTGTTTGACACATCCTGCGGTAGGATGGGGAACTCCTCATCCATCTGAGACTTCACAACTGCCCATGTGGATACTGAAAAACTGCATTGAAGCAACCCCAGAACAGTTTCATGCACTGCTGCAAAGCTGGGGAAGATTTAGCCCCAAAACAAATGGGAGGGAAGAATAGGAGATGGGAGCGCATGTATTTTGTATTCTGCCTCCTGCAAAAGGCTCTACAACAGCTGGTGCTAATGGGGAGAGGTGAGTCCTGTCTTCCTTCCCTGCTGCATAAAGCCGTAACAATGAAACTGTATCTGCTTTGCATTGTTCTCTTAGTCCTTTGTAAGTGCTTCTTGTTAACTGCTGAGATTTGGCAGGCCTTTCATAGGCCTCCCATCCTGATATCAGGACAGGTCTGGCTCAGCACTAGCAGAGGAATAGCCCAGGCGGATTTGCCCATAGCCACCTCCCCCGCCAGAGCATTTCAAATGAAGATTAAGTCCCTGCTTCATTCCTCCTCGTTGCATTTGCAGACTGCCCTGACTCAGGCTGTTTGTGTGAGATGATTCCTCACTAGCAACTGTCATGGCAAGAAGGGTAAGTAATAATGCATGGGCTGAAGAACTTCTGAACCCAAACCACTTACACGGCCAGACAAGGCAGCCTGGTTCTCTATCTTTAGGGAGCTCTTAGTCTAAGCTCGAAATTCAGCATTGCCTGATACATGCAATGACTAGACACTAACACAGACAAAACCAATTAGTCCTCAGGTATCCCTCCAGGATTTGATTATACACTACAGTGAATAAGCCAGGCTTCCATGAACGTGTATCTAAGTACTTAAGATAAAATATTCAGAAGATTTTCTGAGATATTATTCAGAAACCTTATGCTTCTTAATTTTTGTTTATATAGGTCTGTAGGCCACAGAATCTGGGCTAAAAGGGCCTGGCTGGGACGCTGATGTCTGTCCCAGAGTGGCCCCATCAGGCACTATTGCTGAAACCTTGCTAGCCAAACTACCTAGCTGGTGCCTTCAGTACGGTGCCAACTACAGACAGGTGGCAAATGCCCTAACCCTGTCACACTGATGCCGTGGTAACTGCTGCCAACGAGAGAACAGTGCCCTCCACCTCTAGTCAATCTGAAGAGTTACTGCTTTAAACAGGTTTATTAAATAGCTACAACTAAATAGCTGGTCAATTGGTTTGCATTGTAGTCTGTTTAAAAACAAGTCAACAAAGAGTGTCCTGCTTCAGGGATTTAGCAGATCACAATGTTATAAGCATTTTGTCCAATTCCTGCTCGTGTATATGGCTTTGGATCAATCCTTGCCAGAGGTGGCTCTGGGAGTAAATAATGCTTTGCCTCAGACCTGCTGCCCATGGCTGGAGCTGTTCCTGGAGCAGACAGATAAATTAGTAAATCAAGTCTTTCATTCTTATTCCCCACTGAGGACGGGCTGTTTGAAGTGTTGGGGTCTATGGACAGACTTCAGTCAGTTTTCCTGCCCTACTTTTTTTTTTTTTTTTTTTTTTTTTTTACCTGGCTCTGTTGTGTGCAGTTTGAAGGTGACACTCTCAGAAAAGGTGACACTTATTTTTTTGAGAGGCTGCCTTGTGTGCAGCCTCTGTGTGCTAATTCCCATATTTATTAAAGCAGAAGCAGTCTGATCTCAGCAGCTCAAGTCTTGATCATGTCTCCTCTCATGTGGGCATTGGGGCTGATGTGATTGCCGTTGGTGTCGTCTCCAAAAAAAATCTCCCCAAGCCATGTGCAGAAAACAGGGAGACAGCGAAGGAGCTCATCATCTTTAAACCTTTGGCAGATATTTTTCCATTGCTTTCCCTCAGCCTCCTGTTTTGGAAGAAGGTGTCGTGCTCCTGCTTGCCATCCAGCAGGCCTCTGGCACTATTTGTTGGTGTTTTTTTGTTCTGTAAACACTGGCAAAAGCTGTGATGACTCTATCGTCCACTTAAGGCAGTGAGAATCCAAGTCCAGAAGCAGGCTTCAGTGCTGCTTGCTAAAAATTGTGGGTTTTCTAAAAATGCAAGCCTTGCTAGTAGACATGTATTGACCGAGATACACATGAACACCTGCTACTTACATCACAGATGGCAGGCTGTCAAAATTATTGGAGGATGCAGTCAGATCTGACCTGGTGACCTAGAAGTACATGGCCCCTATTACTGAATCCTGGTGCTATTCACACCCCGAAAGAGATGTACGTTAAAAATTCAGTCCTCACCAGCATCTTTATTTTGGCAGTTCTTTCTGTCATAGAGTGACATGTTCCCTTTTCACTCTGAATCCCAGGAGAGAAGAGGATTATTCACTGTAGTGCCAGAGGGTTTATCTAGGAATAAATGGGCTGAAAATGAGCAAGGGAAAATTAGGTTGAATATCAGGAGCTGAGACAGGCCAAGAAAGACTTCTATTTATTTATTTTTTTTCATTGGTAATTTGTATCATTACGTGAAGCAGAAGATTCTGGTTGCTTTGTGGTCCTCAGGTAGAAATCCCATCAGTGTGAATAGGATACCTCTGAGAGGCAGCAGGTATGCTGAACGTATTCTGAGCAAACATCTACCTCAATGCTTGGAATCCAGTAGACGTCTCATTTTGATCACAAGGTAGAAACAAATGCACGTAGTCTTTCCCCTGTGTACTGGGGAAATGCCCTGTTCATTCTGATGGGGCTGAGTCCTTAGTTCTTATGCTCTGAGTGGCATCGTGTACGGTACGTTTGCTCATGTCTCCCAACCTGCTCTAGTGCCCCAAAACAACAAACACTCCCCTGACCCTACCCAGCACGAGAGACCTCAAGAATATGATTGCGATTGGTGCTGCATTCCACACCTCGTGGCAAGTTTCACCTCTTCATGTCCGTCTGAATCCATTTGTTCCCTTCCCAGCTCTTCTTGGCCTTTGATCAAAAGCCTGTTTTCACTCTATAGTGGGTAAGCTATGACAGCTCATCTTCTTTTCGGAAGAGCTTGCACTAGCTCTGGGTAAGGCATGCAGCCAAACTGCAGGGGCTGGCAAGAAATAGCGTGATAGTGCTATCAGCCAGCACAACAGTAGTTCCTTCCTTGTCTCTGAAACTACACGCAAAACCAAACTAGTGATTTTTACTGTGTATGTAGTATGTGTGTCTTGATGGAGCCTAGGTGTTAGGAAATGAATCCATGGTACAAGGGGCACAGATTGAGCAGGAGAGCTTGTCCAGAGCCTCATGTGTTTGTACATACTGCAAGCATCGTTCAAAGGTCTCTGTTTGGGGCAAGTGATAGCGTTGCTCGTGTGCAGAGGATAACAGCTTCCAGCCACCCTTGTGTCTGCCAGGGGTGACGAAAGATATTGGCACAGAAATGTAATAAAAGCATGTCTAAAGGAGTTTAGGAGGAAAAAAGTTGGATCCAGTCCATCCAGATTTTCAGAATTGGCTAAGGTAGGCCTGCATATGTGGAGAAGTGCAAAGACAAGCCATGAAAGCTAAGGGCTATTCCAGCTTGTGTTCAGGGCTTCTCAAGCTGCATCGAATTGATTAGCATACAGAGCTGGAATTGCAGGCCTGCTCCTGGAAATTTGCTTAGCTCTGAATTCAGACTGAATAGGGAAAAATGAGCAAGGCTAATAACCAGAGCATTCAGCACTGCAAGCCAGGAGACACACCCTCTCCCCTGTGAACACAGCCTTTTCTGAATCAATAGACGTACTTCTCATTTTCTGGTTAACAGCAAACAGGGTGTGTAAGAGTGTATGGACGTGTATCTATCCCTGTAAATAAATTTTAGTGTTACAGGACACAACTCTGCAGCTCAGCTTGCTGTCCAAGTGATCAAAGTTCTCTTCTTAAAGAAACCCAGGGATTGTTGTACTCTGAAGGTGAGAACCTTGAGTCATGTTAGTTATTGTTTCTTCTTCTCTTACTCGAATAAACAAAAGGCATTTTAACAGAGTTTTTAACTGCACTTTGAAAGCATATTTCATTACTTGTACATTATGCTTTGAGATAAATGCAAATCTTTGTAATTAACAGCTTTACATTTATCCAGCTATCCTAAAATAAATAGGAAACATGTATGTGTTGGTTCATGATGCTTTTCTATCTCTTTCTATCTTGAAAAATGCCACACACATATTTTCAGTACATTTTTCAACTAGTGAGTGTAAGATGTAACCTGTTTTTCAGTCATTTTTCTCTTCTTCCCCCAGTGGAGGACCTAGTTATGAACAAAAACTAGATGTGGGGAGGATGAGATAATGTGCACCATTCATTAGAAGGATTTTTTTTTTTTTCAGGGCATTTTGCTTCAGTCAGAATTGGTGTGAGGGGTCAATCCTTCCCGTCCCCAGGTCTGGGCTGTTATCTGAAGGACAATGAACACAGCGAGCTTTAGTGGCTCCGCAGGAATAATTATGCAGCCAGTGAGCCTGCAGGGCAGCAGGGAGAGCAGGACTCCGAGCTCCCTCCCTGTGCTCCCCTGGCCTCGCCATCTGCTTTGTGCTGCCTGTCTGGGGCTCTGTCCCCTGCGGCTGCCAGGGTCCCCAGCGCTGGTGCTGCTGCTGCCTCGCTGCGGACACTGCTCCCTGGTCGGGAGGGATCAGTCCGAGCCACCACGTGAAACACCCAGCCAGGCTAACTGATACTGGGAGAGCAGCTGTCTTTTACTTGGGTTCTCTGAACAGGAAAGAGTAATTGGCTTAGGAAAGCATCTTGTGGCATGTGCGTGTTGCTGTGAAAGAAGCATTGCTTCGAGCTATCGCTACCCTCGTGCTCCAAACGTAACCTCTCGGGCCCTTCCCCAGGCCCTCATGCTCATGGTGTTGCTGAAGGGTGACTGATGGGTGTACCCGTTCTCCTCTGTAGGGCTGGTGCTGAAAGTTCCCTAGGAAACACACCTGATATACTAGATAAATCAACTGGAATGAAAGTTAAAATGAATCATGAAATACGCAGCATAATGCAGTACGAATAAATGGAAATTTGCAAGAAAAGCTTTCACTTTGTTAATCTATTAACACAGAGGAATGGAACAGTGGCATGGGGAGGGGGAGAGAGCCAGTGGATATCTGGACTTAAACTCATGAGGAAAAGCTGTGTTGAGAACTTATTAAGGAATATAAAGTAGTGAAGTGAAGGGAAAATACTATCACAGATTGGAGACATGTTTAGAAGAAACTAGGGCAAAAATACAACTTTTTTTTTTCTGTCGGTAAAATTAAGTATCAAGATATCAGTGTTTTTTGTCTTGAGTGATCTGGATATGGATGTTCTTGGTGAAGAAGATGAAAGAATTATTGCAATAAAGCAAATTTGGAGACAAGTGGGAGACTTACCAAGGTGAACAGGCAGTGTAATGGAAGATCGTTAAGTGCAAAATAATGCACAGTTCTAGTAATTACTCTTATACTTGGCTTTTAAATTAAATATAATTATTCAGAAGAGAGGATTGGCATTGATGAAACAGGCTAGTACCATTATCTTAGCAGAGATTCAGAACAAAATAACATGCTAGAACACACAGCATGCATTCCAAATTTAGAAAGGAACATTCTTTTAAATGCCCTTCCACTTTACTTCTCCATGTTTGCAAGAGACCCTCAGAAGACGGAAGCAAATAAATTCTGCCTTGCAGCTCTCCAATCTTCACTAGGAGGTGTAGGATAGCATAGGAAGGTGTATGGAAGCTCCTTTGTGAATGCATTATGCTAGGAGTGGGATATGGGTGAAACATGAAGTAAGTTGAAGTGGTCAGTGTGTACCATGGAGTGCTCAGTGCTAAATCACCTGGGCTTACGTGGCTCTTCATGACTTCTGAGTTGTGGTATATGCCAATGAATATGAAACTGGGAGTCTGCCTGCGCCTGGGGTATCAGAATGACATGGCACCCAGTAAGGTAGCTTCCTTTGGGGGTCCAGGGTGTCTAGTTATGTAAAGAGGTTGAGAGAAGCTGTAGCTACACTGATGGCGAGTACCATCTATACTATAATACTATAGACAGGTGACTTCACCCCACTGCGTGATGAAACATTTGAAATGGTTTTATCAGAACTGTGTCGTCCTGTTCTTTACATTTGGGGCACAGAAACTGAGTGCTTGTTAAAATCTTGCTCTTAATGAGTGCTTGTCCATTCTTCAGTCAAGTGTGTCATATAGACATTATCTCAGGATTTGTAGCATCTGTCAACCACTCCTTTGATATGCCTAATTTTCACACTTTGTCTTTATGTCTCCAAAATAGTATCATCGGAGTGGAGAGGAATTATGCCCTTCATCCTGCTTTCCATTCTGCCTGGTATTTACAGGAGTCTGTGAAGTATTTTAATAATGGAAGCAGAACCAAAAAATGCAGTGCAGCTATTTCAACATTTCAATAATTTTAAAGCTATTTGGGGACGTATGTATCAGGCTAAGAAGCAAAAATCTGTTTGAAAACTTAAACCTGAGTATCCTTCCATCATGGAGCTCAGCTGCCTAGAAAGGCAGTAAGAAGACTGAACTTCTCTTCCTCAAAAGTGCACGTATCAGGAACCTTATCAACTGCTGGCAGACTGCAGGATTACATGTAAATTAAGTGTATCAAAGAGTTGAGCTAGATAGCCAACGTTAGGAGCTATGAATGTTATTCCTGCCTACTTGAAAGCCCTTCATTATGGATTAGAAACAAGAACTTACATCTCTTAATACCGTCTAAAAATTGAGGCATATTTTTGCTTCCAGTGAATTTTAATATCTGAGAGAAAATGGGATGGGGGATTTTCCTTCACTTTAGACAACCCTAGTGAGAGGGTTGCAAAACGCTTGTGTGTCACACTCCAAATGAAAGCCATAAGGCTGCCTGAATTTTGTGTAAGAGTCTGTGTGTAAGATAGAGGCTGTTGGCGAGTGTTATTTTTAGTTCTCTAAAGCAACAGAGATATTTGCACCCTTGGCATTTCTTGCAGGTTTAAAGTGGATCATTTTCTGAAATATCCGCTTTTCCTTGAATTTTTGTCCACCTCGTGAGATTCTTCATAAAGTTTTTGCACTGCTGTTGGCAGCAGGTAGCGATTTAGTGCCAAACAGTGCAGCATTGCTCCATTTTACAGTGTTTCTTCAAAATGCTTTCTCTTCCAGAAAGCAGATGCTGGAAACAATCCCATCTGATCCTGATACTCATTGTTTGGGTTGTTTCCAGCTGCATGTGTGAAGTGTTCAGCTTAGTGTAAAATAGGCAGTAAACAAGGAAAAATAAAGTTAAGCCCAAAAGTGGATAAAAAAAACCAAACTGCGCTCTAACGTACAGATCTCTTAATATTTAATATGGGTGAAAACCAACCTGTGTGGTTTTTTTTTAAGCATAACTCACCAAAGACTTACTTTCAAAAGCAGGAGGTAGACGATGCTACAGGATATATTTTATATGATGGAAGAGAGGCAGTGTGCTTCAGATACTCAAGCAGCAGAAGTGGGTCTCAGGGCTCCTGGCATCGCTCCCACATTGCTCCCATTTCAGCTGCAGTGTGTGACCCAGGTTTAGGCAATTAATGTGCCATTTTCAGGTAGGTGTGATTTGCCTCATTTAAACTCATGTGGAGACTGAAATGAGGTTGTTAATTTGTGTTTAATGTTCAAATTCAAAAAATTTTTCATGTCCTAGCTGTTTTTTTTGGTTAAAAAAAAAAAAAAAAAAGACTCAGCTGTAAGACTTAAATGATACTACAGATTGCTTGGGGGATGATATAGGCCAGGTATCTCAACCTCCTTTTTTTTCTTTTTTAATCAAGGACTGCCCAGATTCTGTAAGAAGAATAGCCACTACCTACTTCTAGCAGTTTTCTAAGAGCTAACATGGCTACAGCAATCAGTAAAGCATTGTCGACAGTTTGAAAGTTCATTTATCAACCCATTTTTTCTCCCATTTTATTGATTCCCTGCTGGCGTGCATGGGGATTTGCCTGTCTGCTTTGCTTTCTTTGCCATATTGTTCCAATTATCAGATGATCTTCTTTCACTTCCACTTGCCTTATATGTAGGTTTGACTTACAACTGGGACAATAGAGCCGTCTTGGCAGAGGTACTGTGGACCACCTTGTGCTGGTTTTTGGACCACCAGCTAAGGCTGATGAAGAATACTAAGTCTCAATAGCATCATAACAGACTTGATCTCTCATCTTTTCATTGTGTCCTGATATCGTGTATGGGATACCTGAGTTCAGTACTCCAAGGGTCTGGCTTCTAACACAAAACAAGCGTCCGGGTTCTGCCCCCTCAGCGGGTGAGTCCCATTGACGGTGATCTCCTTTTTTTATCTGGTGCTGTATTTAGACCAGGAGACAAAGCAGAGATTGATTCAGTCCCAACCTTTATCCCCTTCACATGTGCTTCCTTTCCATAAGTCATGCTCTCACTTCTTTTTTGTCGTCTGGCAGCTGCAAGGGCTGGTTGCTTGGTGACGCTCTCAGCAGCACAAAGAGCTCTCAGCTGGGAGGCCAGGTCTGCTGCCCACAAACAGCTGGGATAATTTTATTTGTCTTTCTCTTGTTCCTGTTAATCGCAGGGAGCTGAATCAAAGTCAACTTGTAATAGAAATGGGAGCACCATCAAATGCTATTTATGGCTTCTTTAACATCCACCTTTTCTGCCTGAGTCAGAGAAGTGGCAGTGTGTGCCAGAAATGGGCTGGTATTGCACAAATGGAGGAGGAAAACTGAAAGGCATGATTTCCAGTTCTGCTTCAAATGGGATTTTACCAGACCCCATGCAAAAGCAAGATGTCAGACTGTGTTTTGGATTTATGAATCGTTGTTCCTTAATTTGATGTGTGCCTGGTCGCTCGTTCTTTATAATAATCGTAAGCTGTGTGGGTCACATCTATGAAATAGCTGCTAATGACTTTCTTCTACCTCAGAAGGATACACCACTCAGACTTCATGCAAGAGAAAAACAATGAATAACTTCCAGAGCTGAGAGTGTTGTGATTTAATGATCTAGGCAAAGGCCTTGGTTTTATGAACTCTGGTTTCTTATTACTGCTCCTATGTAGGCTTATGGCATCCCAAGTTAATAAGAACAATTATTGTCTCTAAAGAGATTTTGAGGGGGTTGATTTCCACTTAGGCCCAGACTTGGTGTACCTGGCTGCACGAAGGTACAGAGGGAGAGGTGACAGGGGACGAGTGCTGCTCGGCTTGCACTTTGCTGCACTTCTGAAGCCAGTGCCAGCATCAGGCATGCGCGTTGGGTCTCGGCCGAGCATGCCAACTTAGAGGCATCAAAGCTCTTAAGCACATGAAGAGCTTCCTGCAGGCTGGCTTGTGCAGAGGTGCTCACGGGGTTTGAGAAGCTGTGTTCATCACTTCAAGAGGAAAGGCAAGAAAACTGCCAAGGCCGAAGCTGGTCTCTCCTTACTTCTACTGTTACGGTTAAAAATGGCCACTGAACGTATTCCTAAATTACTGAGTCTATAAACTCTGCTTCTGCAGGACTTTTTTCTTATTTCAGGTATAAATCATAATAAGATGATTCCCATCAGGTGTTAATTTTATGCTTTGGGGTAATTTAATTATGCAAGTTGCTATACAATGCTAAATGGGTAAACACTAACACTGAATATTTATGTTTGGCTGATGAAGCATACTGAAGTGGATAAACAAGAATATAATATATTACATACGCTAAAGGATCCGCTATTAAACTCACAAGAGCAGAAAGCACTATAGGTTCATGGTTTTTCTTCCTTGATGAAAAGCCCTGAGGTTCAAAGAAATAAAAGTATCTTTGGAGAGTTTGGGCTGCTCTGTTCCTAGGGCTAAGTGAAGGAAGATTGAGGAATGGGAACCGAAGCGGAAATGTACCTGCTTACCACTGCTAAATGTAGCATGCAGAATTGTCGAGGGAAAAGACTAAGTTTGTGGAGCAGTCTTCTGATCCGATCATGAAAAGGAGGGCTCTGAATTTCAGTTCTTCATCTTCATGAGTTGTAATAATAGGTGTTACAGCAGGCACTTTGGGTTGCTTTGGTCCGTTTTTTTTTTCTTATGTCCACATGCCTGCACAGCTTTACCTTTCATGGCCTTACTACATAAACCATTCAGTGAAGAGCAACTCAGACAGTATTTTTTTTTTGTTAAAAAATGTGTTTGAGCTATAGTCTCTCTCTCTTTTTTCTTTTTTTTTTCTTTTTTTTTTTTTCCTTCCCATTTGAAATGACCTCATCACTCTAATCTATGTACTTGTGCCATAGTTTTCATCCCTGAGCTACTGCTTCACAGACTTTTTTTTTAATGTGTAGTAATTCCTTGCCTTTCATCAATTCCAAATCTAACAGTTTTTCTTGTCTCCTACCTTCTCATTTCCTTCTACAGATGTAAGTGTATGGAGACAATAATCAGGACAATCCTGTAGCTCATTCTTTAGTGTTTAGAGTGATCACTGGAGGGATCAGGGACTTTGCCGCCCCACGCAGCACCATGCAAAAAGACAGAAGTGTATTATTTGTGAAGGAGCAGCTTTCCCCCTCCTCTGAAACATCAGCTATTAGCCCCCGCAGAGGCTGTGCACCAGCCTGTGTACACCAATGAACTGATCCTCTGTGTCAAATCCTTATGTAAATGCAGCAGCCTAATCCTCTTGCCCTAATAGGAATTTCACACCTTAATCCTCACTATGAACAGGGGCAAAGGCATTCCTACTAGGCAGTTCGATGCATCCTATTTTGAGAAAAATCACTGTATGTGGGCTTGTGGAAATAGGGGAACTGTAGTCCCCTGTTTGTGTGGAAGACTGAAGCATGTCATTCTAATAGAAGCGAGGGGATTATGTTCCTAAATTGTCAGTGGATTTCAGGGGATTTGCTACACCAAATGACACCATTAGCCTCCCAAGTCCTTCATTTTGCCCCTGGCCCTGACTGGCTCTTCTTGCTTTAGCTGGAAACGCTCCCTGGGTGATAGAGTTGACTCTACAGGAGGGGGAGGAAAATAATTCTCTCCTGACCCCTGCAGCCATCCAGGTTATGCCTCGCAGCTCGGCACTGCTCCTTGTGTGCTGGGCTTGCACTGCTCGAGTTGAAGGAAGTGTCAGTCAGTGCGTGCGGTGTCATTCTGCATAACCCCCTGCTTTATGTTGTTACGTAACCTCAGAGAAGGCTGAGAAGGCTGAATTGTAGCAGTAGCACACAGGGAGCCTAGACAGTGCCCTGAACTCAGCTTTGTCTAGCTACATGTGATTTAATCTCTCAGGTATGGATACTTATTTCTTAACCAGCTGCAGGGCCTCATCCAAAGCGCACTGAAGTTTCCAGAAGACTTTCACAGGCCCTGAAGACCACTTCAGCGTGACGGTCCGATGTACTCAGGGCATTCTGTGACAGATGGGGTGACCAGCCTTGTTCCTGAATTGCCACCTTGGAAAAGAAAGGTGCAACAGCATTCTTCATGCCACAGCCAAGAATTAATTGCTTTACACAGAGAGCATCAGACTCAGACCACGGTTGTACCTCTTCTGCTCCTGGTTTCAAAGATGATGATGGGTGCAGATCAGGCAGCTGGATGTGCTGTTATTCGGCATTGTTCCCCCAGCCTGTTTGCGAGATGCCTCTGCTGCACGCACAGACAGGGTGGGTCTTAATCAGCTGCGGATCAACCACTAACACGGAGCACAATGTGTGCACAGCTTTACAAGCAACTGGGGTTTGCTGGCCATTTGGAAGAAATGTGTGCACATGCGTCCTGTTATTTCCACTGCCAAAGTTTTTCCAAACCAGCCTTTTGTTTTAGTTTATTTCTCACTGCAGAAGCTTTTCATTCCTTGTCCCGTTCTCTTTTTGCAGTTCCAGTCTCTCTTGGCTGCTCTTTGTTTGCCCTGCTGTTACTAGACGCTGCAGTTTGGATTTGCCTCTCACTGGTGCACGAACGAAGCTCCTCAACAGTCAGGCCTTTATATCTATTCTTTGCAGAGTTCATTCTACTAGTGCCACCCTTTGAGCATTTGTATCCAAAATGCCAGTGCACTGTGTCAAATCTACCACTGCACAAGAGAGCCTGACTGAACTAAGCTTTGATTTTTCCCAGGCCAGCTGGCTGTGGAAAGTTTTGTTCTTTGCAACTCTAAAAACTTGTGTTGTTTTAAATCAAATTTGACTGTAGCTCACATAAACATTTGTGGCTTTTCCTTTGAAATGATATCACTGTCCCAGCTCGATCCTGTGGAGTAAGGACTGGAAAATCCACTTTATGGCAAACTATAATTTAAGAGTCAGCAATGTCTCATATAGCAAGAAATGCAGTTTTGGAGGTAACTGTTACCCAGTTATTTAAATGCTTCTGTCATTTAGAATAAACCCATCTGTAACAACATAGTAACCCCAAGAGCTATATTTTTTTCTCTCTCGTGCCTGTATATAGCTGAAGTGACCCGTGTACATTCAGCCCCATGGAAGGGCCATTCCCTCACGCAGGTGTCCCTGTCCTGGCTGGGTTCACTCTGTGACACTGAGGAACCCCTGAGAAACCTAGAGGAAGCCGTGACAGTTATCAAGTCTCTGTGTGGATCTCCTGCAAATGCAGACTTTTCTGGGCTTTTCTGATGTTTTTGATAATTGCATGTCATTTTTGCTGCCTGACTAAAGAAACGTTGATATTTCCTGTTTTGATGCCCTGCACTAGCATTTTTTTGTACTAAAGAGTACCAAAGGTGCCTAAACTGATTGTGTTTGTCTTTACCACATACCTCAGCCAAAGATCTTAAAAGAATTTATTATGAAAATTATAAGGAAGAACAAAGTATTTCATTGCAAGTCAAGCCAGAAATGACAAAATCCAGAAATTTCTTCCAGCCTCACTGAATCATATCTTGAACGGAGCTCCAGTACCTATGTCCAACCTGCATCTTAAGCCAGTACAAGGAAGAATTGAAAAGGGAGGAGAAATGTTCACTCTCTCCAGGCCTTCCCAGTTCTGATTCCTCACAGAGCACTTCACTGATACTGTCCTGTGTTGCTTTGTGCTATCTATCTCAGCTCTTTCTACTTGTTCTCACATAAAAATAGTATCTCTTGTTGATTGCAAAAAAGTATATGACTATAGTGCCTTCCCAACATTGTACCAGATTTAAAATGGTAGCTGTAAGATAGAAACCATCCTAGAGAGCCTGTAAGCTTAGGGAGAAGAGACCCTGTGAAGACTGGGAGCATCCCTGTGGCTCCAGGTGTGACAGCCACGCTGTTCACAAGCGCAGTGTTTAAACTCAGCCACAGGCCAGGCTTTTTTAACTCACTTAACTAGTTTGTACAGCCGGGCTAAGGCTTCCTACCTTGCCTGTAAAATGAGGAGTTACACCAGCTGCCAGTACAAGGGGCTGGTGAGCCAGGTCCCCAGCATGTGCCCATGAACCTTGCTCAACACAAGGCACTCCCAGGCACCATCCTAATGGGGGGTCAGCAGCAGCGTGTGCACCGCCAGCAGCTCCCGAGGGCATCACGCCTGAGGCAGGTGCCATGCTGCTGGGATCCCAGGGGCAGCAGAGATTCAAATAGCCACTGCCACACCATTTTGTAGGGCCTGGAGTGCATCTCTTCTCGTGCCTGCCAGATGGTGCAGAGGGATCTTTGCCTTCCCCTCTGTGCTCTGTCTCATCTGCTCCAGCTGCTAACTGCAGATCTGGGAGGGGGCTCGATTTCCCTGCTCCTTGCACATCAGTGAAGTTGATGGCAGGTCACACTGGGCTCTGACTGGCGTCCTTTGGGCATCTTGCCTCAATATTTGAACACCTCCCTGACACGGTTAGCTATTTGTGTGCTGCTCTTGGGTCTGGTCTCAATGGGAGACACAGGGGGCTGTATCCTCAGCTACCTTTATTTGCAAAGGTAAGGTGGGATACTCTAGGTTTTTATCCCTTTAGCTGGATATTTGGGAGGAAGATGCTGAATTCTCAGTGGAGAGCTGTAAAAGAATTACTTGTGGCTGGCACCCGTGTAATTCTCCCTGAGCTGGCACAGTGGTAGAGATGCTATTTCTGACACCACTTGAAACAAACATATTCCCAAAGCACAATGTGTGTGGGTCTTGAACTTGCAGAAATCCATTAATGGGGCTGGCATGGGAGTTGCCTGGCTGTCACATGCTGGGTTGTGTTTGCAAGAATCCTGTTGGAAAAATAGATCCTTCTTGACAATAGAGCATCCTCAAAGCACCATTTTAAGATGCTGTAAATGGGAAGGTCTGAGGTGCTATTTGCAGAGCAAGAAAGCCTGGAAAGCTCTATTAAAAGCAGCGCAGATTTATTGATTTATACTAGCTGATAATCTGTTCCTAAAGCTGCTTTTTAAGCCAAGTAATGTATTTATTATTGCTTCTCCTCATCCTTCCTCACACTGTTGTTTCTGTCACTTGCTTAAGTGCTGACAATTTAAAAAAGCATTAGGAAGGGGAGTGTTTGGTGGATTTAGAACATGATACCATTAAAAGGAGCATTGTTCTACCAGTCTCAGCAATTACCCCGTTTCCTCTTCAGGGCAAATCTGTCATTTTATCCACACAGGCACGAGATTACCACCTTGTGAAACGGTATGACAATTTTCTCCCAGACCAATTACAGCCAGCATCCGAGGCTGCTCCGGGCAGCAGGCTAGGTGTTTGTCTACCTCATTTCTGCAGTGGAAAAATAAATATGCAGAGGGAAAATCTTTCCTGACTATTCTGACCTGAAGAGGTCGGAACAGTTTTTAAGTAACTGCATCCTTGTAGCACACTTTTCCCAGCAGAATGCAGCTCAGTGCAGCCAGCCTGCCAGCGCTGACCATTCAGCATCTCTGCTGACACGCTAATCACACCCTCCTCAGCAGCCTGCCCGAAGCAGCAGCAATGATGTAACCGAGCTCCCAGCAAATCCTTTGTTTAAGCAGTTGCTTCTGCTCAGTGGAAAAGCTGAGCCGCTTGGGCTGTGGCAAACGAGCTGTGTTTAACAGGAAAGAAAGGGCCTCCAAGAAATGACTTATCCTGATTGCTGTAGAAGAAAAATTTTCCTCAGAGGTGCTTTCCTAATTCTATTGCTTTTGTTCTGTTTGCACGGCTGGGATGGACTGTGAGCCATCCACGATCCTGCTGTTGAAGGCTTTCCTTAGCTCAGGATACAGCCCCTTTTCCTCTGCTCCATCAGCAGGGGGGTAAGGGAATTAGCTTTAGATTTGATTTTGGCTCAGTAATTCACAGGGCATTTACAGAGATACAGCACGCAGAGCAGAGCAGGGAGGCAGTGCTGAGGTGTCCCTGCCTCATCAGGGGATCTGGTATGCAGAACTGGACTTTATCAGTCCAACCAGCTCTCTGTTTACATGGCAGGAAATAGATTTCTGAAGAAATTCCAGATTTCCTCTATTCCTATGGAGGAAATTATGAATCTTTACTTACTTAGGAGACATCTGCTCCATGCTGTTCTCCACTTGTGTGCTGGGCAGAGGCCGTTAACAAGCACGTACCTCTAACGCAGTAACAGGCGGTAAGGGCACTGAACCTGCTCAGAGGGGGATGAGGTAGGAATCTGATTCATGTGCTGAACGGAAAATGTTTGGTGAGAAGAGGAGAGAAGAAGAAATGGTTGAGAAGCAGAGTGTCATGTCTTGAACTTCCAAATGTGAGTATGGTTGTACCAGAAAGCTTGATGTGCTCACCTCAGAGTATCAGCTGCTACAAACCGGGGGCTTGGCCCCAGCTGGATAATTTGTAAACACAACACACCTCTGATTTAGCAGAAAGACTTTTATTTTCTACCTTCCTTTGTGGTTTGCACTTGCCCTGTATTGGTGTAAGTCTCTGAATGAAGCTTGTGGCTAGTGTGATCTAAGGAGAGGTCTGGTGTGGGTTCGTTCTCCAGAGCTACAGAATCAGCAGTGAAAACGGGGCTCTTCTGCTATGGTGGCATCTCTCAGGAGGCAGCCTTGGTTCACACAGGCTCTTGTCAAGGTGCTTCACCAGCTTGTGTTCGTACAGCTGCCGGGGAGGTGGTGAACAGCAGCTTCCACGTGCAGCTGTGGAAGCTGGAAAGGAAGGACATGTGTCTGCACACCCCAATGGGCAGAGAAGTCAGTCTCAAGAAATAAAACACGCATCAATCGGGTGAGCAAAGGGGGGCCCAAGAGGCATGGTGCTTCTTTCTTGCAAATGTAAATGCTTATGAGGCTTCTTGTACAATAGGTAGCTGTGCACAAAAACACAGCTGCTGTGGGTAAAGGGGTTTTACACAGCTACCACTAAAGGCCAGATCCCCTGCGGGCAGTACAAGTGTCCTAACCTGAGAAGTTTATCTTATTCTCTTGCACAGGTGTATCAGCAAGGTTCAAAAGTTTTAACTGTTTAGTTATAAGAGAGATCCAATCCTATTGTTATTTCAGCCTTACTGAATAGGTCACCGGCATTTGCTCGCTAGAGTTTGGTGTGAAGGGACTTAGAGTGCCCTGCCCTTGCTCTGCTGGGGTTTTGCTCATGAGGAGCAAGGAAAGTAAGCAGTACCTTTTTCTTGGCACCTGTATCTGTGCTACTCCAAGACTTATCACAGGGGGAATCATAAAGTATACTGGATCTTGAAAGCTCAAACAATAATATTACTAGGAGGTAAATGTCTGATGCCATATTTACCTAGTTCAGTGCATTCGGCCAGTTTTTCCTCCCTTTTTCTCCAGCTTTTATATAAATTGGTAGGAGTAAGCTCAAACAGGATTTAGCCCCTGAACATCAGTAATCAAATTTAGCATTGTAAGACAAGCAGTATTTGCTTTGTGGGATGTTGCTATAATGACTCCTCTTGTTTTCTATCCATCTTTTTTTTTTTTTATTTTTTTTCCACCTGGAATATGAAAGCATATGGCTATTGAAGTATGCAAGTTACCATGAGAATTGGGCTTTTTTTGGTATTTGCACAGAGGAAAGAAAAGGTGTGTAGGGGGGTTGTAAGTGATATGCTGACTTAATGCAAATTAGTCTCGTTTATTTGCCTGAAGTAATGGAATAAAAGGAAAGCAGGGGAAGAGGAGCCAAGTCATTTTCTTGTAGACTGCAGGAGGGAAGTTCAGTGCATCTGGAAGGCAGCAGTGAAGAGGGAGAGCCTTTGTAATCAAACTGGCGTATGGCAAAAGAAGTACTGTGGCAAATTTGCGTCAAAATAAGGGTGCTTTCAAATTGAGCTCAAATTCAGTAATCACAGGTGCCAAGTGGATGAATTTAAGTTAAAAGTTAAGAATTGTTGTGATTACTGTGGTTACTCTGTATCTCTTGCTCAGATTGTCCCAGCAGGCGGCATGAAAGATTAAAAATTTTAATGCAAGGATGGTGACAGAGACTCTGTCTGACAGAGAGACTCCTGGTGACAGGAATCTGGAGTGGAAAGTTCACAAAATGTTGATGAAATGGAAAAGCACTTGCAGATCAGTTCAATATAGAACACCCACGTTCTGCAGTCCTCAAGAAATGGATGATAATTCGCATCAATGGATTTATGCCTCAACAAAATAGGATTACTTTGGACAAACATACCTTTTGATTTGGGGGAAAAACAAGAGTACCTGCCAGAACAAGTAATTAGTCCAGCATAACAGTATTTTAGGCACCTCATGGTTGGTTAGGTTATTCAAGGGAGAGCAAATTAAAAATCCAGGAAAAGCAAGTACATTTGGAGAACAGCATCAGATACTGGTGTTGGATATGGCAGAGAAAGCTGCATCCTCAGGAAGGACATGATCGGTGCAGCTCAGGTACATCACAAAATAAGGCTGTGTTGTTGTCCTCATTGTGCAGATAGAAAATGCTCAGGCAGATCCTCAGGCTGGCCAGGTGCCCTTCCCTCCCTCATCTCTCCTTGCCTCATGCCCTCAGCCTGGCTTGCCGAGGTCACGCAGCAGGTATGACAGAAAGGAGGTGACTTCAGCATCCTCCCCTCTCCACATCGCTGATTCTTTCCCTCGCCTTTCTCTCTTCCTCTGCTAACGTAATGCTTTTCCCTACAGCGCATGGAAGGCTTATTTCTATTTTTCCTTGCCAATTAAACTAAACTCCCAGCTGCATTGTGCACAGCTCTTACAGTATGTGCACTCCCTGCCTTTTCAAAATTGCCATTCCCGGACAAAGCATCCAGGCAAACTTCATTATCATGTGAGGACTTTGGGGAGAGGTCAATTAATCCTGATTCATCCCCGGAGAGCTGCGAGGTGGAAGCCTGTCTGAAGGTGTGAATAGCTGAAATAACTTGATTTTTTCACAGCCATGAAATGCACAAAGAATTCCTTGTGGGAAAGAGGCATGTGTGGAAAATAATACAAGATGAAAGAAGAGGAGAGCTAATGCACTGGTGACCTGAGGCTGGGGTTACTACTTGCCCAAGTGTGGTGTGGCGGGAGAGCATTTTTTCTACATCATCCGTCTGTCACAGGGAACATAACGACTTGAAAGACCAGGAGAAAGAGAATGAGATGGCTGAAATGGAGTCAGCAATACTTTTTCAGCACCCTTTGCAAATATCACAGCTTACTATTTATTCTATTTATTATACAAGAATAGTGGAAGATGTTTTTCAAGCTTTTTATTTATTTATTTATTTATTTATTTGGTGATACGATTAATGGCCTTGCCTGATAGTGGGGGTATTTGGAGGCAGGGAATACCCTGGCCTTCTGGCAGTAGGAGCAGTTGGATGTCTGCACTCCACCTGCCCCAGCTGGTGCTCTGAGGCACTGTGTGTTCACCCGTAAGGGGTGGGGACAGGGTATCTGCTCAGGGTTTTTATCCTTGCATTTTCACGATAGATCTCTGGAACATCATTTGTGTCTGTCTTCTTTAGTGGTGTGTGGATAAGGATGTGCAGTGGATGGTGGGGAGCAAGCTGCATTGCTTTGCCTTCAGTGAGATACCGAAATGCCTAATTTTAGTGAAATTCAGTCAGTTTAGGATCAGTGCTCTGCCAGCCAAAGAGCAAACTAGCTGGAGCCCATCCAGACACGATGCTGGTCAGCAGCAGGATTGTGGAAGGGGTCTGGAGCCTGCTCTCAGTGCACACTTATCACCGCGGGATGGGCTTTGTGCCTTGCTTTGCCCAAGTGGTTGAGTGTCTGTGATACACAGCCCCAGGAGGCTCCTGTGGCCATCTGCTTCTGGAGAACTGGGTCTCAATACACTAATCCATCCTTCTGTAACCTGTGAATTTGGGCTTTGTTGTCTTGTGTTCTTCTTCGGGAACATCAGGAGTTTAAAAAACAAAAATAAAAAAGAAGAAAGTGCAAGGCTGTTGCTTGCTCCTGTGAGCAGCAGCATCATTGCACATGTTTTTTCCTTCCGCCCTCTCACCTTTGGAGTGCAAATTCAAGGTACTGGCTTGGATTTGCAAAACTGCAGATAATTCCTAATAAATCTCCTTTTACCTTGGGTGCTGGGGCACCAGGGAGGATCAACCAGGTGCCCTGAACGCTTCTTGGATCTAATACCGCAGTGATAACCTTACACCGAGGGCCCTGCCATTTAGAAGCTGCCTTGTCCAGTGGCCCAGGAATGCCTGAATAACTTGATGTTGAAGAGATGTCAATATTCAGTAAATGAATATTCATAAATGTCATTTATTCTCTCTCCTGTGTATCCCTGGGCAGGGCTGGGTGACTGCAAAGATGGTAGCTCTTCCCCTTGGGTGGAAGCAGAGAACAGTGTGCGTTACTTGTGGTTTTGAATTAGTTTGTATACCTCTAGTATACTGTTTTTAGTTATTTTGATAATTACATGGAGCTTTTTTTCCCCTCAAATGTTTTAAATCTTAACATGAGTCCTTAAAACCACTGGTGATTTTTCTACGCAGTGAAGAACTTCCTGACGGGAACCATTTGAGAGCACAGTAAATTTCCCAGCTGCTTTCACCTCTGGTCCTTGCAGATCTGATGGTGAAACTACCTTGTAGACAGGTTCTCTGTAATATTTTAAAATATTACATTTTCTTTCCAGATGTGAAATGATCTTTGTGCACATAAATATGTGTACAAACACATACACATATACAGCCTTGCAGATATGCACTTGTGTGGACTTTCAGAGAGCCCTTTGTAGTGTTAGCTTGGACTGTGGAACCAGACAGCTGAAACATCTGACTCCTCTATATATTTTTCCTGCAACTCTTGAAATTTAGGAGACTTCTTGGTTGTGTTAAATAATGTCTTGAAAATAATGTACTTCAAGGTTCACAGTTTTCTTTGCCTGGTGTCACTGTGTGGTTCATTGCTGGCGATGCCACAGCCTGTCCCATTTCAGAAGTAGCAGCTCAGAAAAAGGATGATGGCAAGCTTTGGTTTATCTTGTATACATTTTTCCCTACTATTTTACTGCATAATAATCTATATTTCTATGAATAAAACTTCCTGCAACCAGGAGGACTGTGGCTGCAAGCAGAAGTCGCACGGCCTGGCTTACATGGGTAGAGTGCAGGGCTTGGCCCTAGACGTTGCCTTTAAGAAAGCTAAATGAGGTAAGGCTGTAGGAATGGCTGGAGTGAAGTTGGGCAGACATGAGATGGAGTTACTCATGTTACGTGTAGAATATGTGAGCTGAGAAACCCCTGAAGAGATCTGTTCAGCTCACTGCAAGCAGTACACAGACAAAGTGGGAGTGTGGAAGGATCAGTCCTCCTAGGGACGGGAGGAAATCGCACAAGTCACAAACATGCACACATGCAATCATGGGCTATTAGGCACCATTGCAAAAGCAAAATGTTGGAGGAATTGGTACAAAAAGTGCAATAAAATATGTATTAACACAATGAAATATGTATTGGAACGAATGCTAAGTGGGATAAGCGTGGCTCTCGGCTGAAACAAATCTGGCAGGCTCTAACTGTGGCTGATGGAGAAACCCCATTGCATGTGAGCCCGGTGCAGATGTTGGAGAGCTTCCACACTGTCTCACTGCACAAAGCACTCCTTCTATATGTTGAGGCCATGCTTCAAAGGGGAATTTAGCACCCTTTGATTTCCCCTTCAAAAGGCGGTGAGCTGTTGTGGCCTCCTGGAGAAGGACAAACTGCTACACAGGCTTTAAGCCATAAGGGAGGCCAGCCTGGAAAGGAAGTGTTTTGGATGTGTGCACACTGCGATGGTCTTTTCCATGGCAGCTTTTTCAGAAGGTAGGAGGGATGAAATGTTTTGTGTCACTCAATCCCATTCCCACACGTTGAGAGAAGGCTGGGAAGACCACAGCATGCCCCAGAAGGAGTTGTTCTGCTGTTAAAAGCCCTGGGCCCAGTTCTACCCTGACTTACATCATCTTCAGTTTCACCAAAGGCATTGAAGTTGTACAGGGCATAACTGAGGTGATAGTTTTGGATCCTGCAGGACGCTGTGTGATTCTGGAAGTGCAATGAAACTCCAGTGCTAAGGCTCCTTATCACCAGCTCTTCAACTTGGTATGTTAGCATTTTCAAAGGTCTCTGGCACAAAGGGCCGTAGGCTCTGAATACATCCCTGCCAAACAGGATCCCTGTGGGAGTGAAGCTCCAGGGCTTCTGTGGTCACGTTTCTCAGGAGCTGTTTACAGTTCAGGCCATAATCCTATTGTAACTATTACTATTCAGTCATATTCCTGCAAAGCATCAGGGAAGGTTTTCCAGACAGATTAATCGCTAATGAATTTGTAATCTGGCTTTGATCACTCATTCCTTTTGAATGCTGGTAGGTGGAGTTTACATGCCAAGATTTTCTGAATAATGAAGATGCTGCCTCTTAGGATTCTTTGGAATTAATGTTTCAAATTTGGATCTAATACGTATGCTGGGCTCCTAGAGCTGTTCTTCTCTTAACTTACAGTTGAGAAGACACTTTGGCAAACTGTACAGATCTGCAGGCTTCCACATGCACCTAGTGATATAAAAAGCAAGATTCCCTCTGCTTTTGGGGAAAATTGAAGCAAATAGGCAGAAGTACTTGCAAGGCAGACAGGCTGTTATCTGAGGAGTTTGAGCAAATGGCTCTTGAAAGTGACTGACAGAGGTTCAGTCTCTAATCCTTCTCCATGTAGGTTTACAGCACTGAAACCTTTTGCAATGACAGCAGCATCTGACATTGAATACCCAGCAAATAATTACGGTCACCTTTGACACAGCAAAGTATAAATCTCATTTCTGTTGAGGCATAAACACCAGAATACTGTCTGTACTATAGCTAAAGGCTGTGTAAATTGTAATTAAAAGCATTTCAGATAAATTAATCTTCATTAGGAATATAATTATGTCCACACACAAATTGCTTCAGTGTAATTGTCACAGTTGTAAATAACTAGTTGTATTAACCAGCTTTTCTTCAGGGATAAACTAGGTTTATAAACTGTTTTAGAACCAAATATCCTTGTCTCCACATGCTGTAGAGAGGCGCCAGCTTACACATTCCCCATGGCTCCAAGTGAGTCCTCATGAAGAGGTGAAGGGATATTGTGCTGGCAGTTCAGTAAGTCATGACAATTTGGTTGTAGAGAGCCATTCTCAGAGGTTCTCCACACAAAATGGATCAGACCTGAATTTCCAAGGGACAGAAGTGTTTTAATCTGGACTGGCACCTGTTTCAGCTTTGTCCCTGTTTTATAGCATGAGAACTTATGGGAAAAGTCTACGTCTTATACAGATGTCACTTTCTAATCAGGGTACCAATGAGATTTGTGCATGGACTTTGCTGTGCTGATGCCCACAGGGAAAGTGCCCGTTGCAGAAGCCTGGAGCTGTGTCCTGTCATCAGCAATTCTCTGGTGGAGACGGGCTGATGTCTTCCACTGGTCAGGTGGCATCAACCAATAAATTACTGTAATTTTTTCCTTCAGATCTCTTGATTGCTCTGGGGGGTTAGGGTCTGATCCAATGCATGTTGAAGTCAGTGGGGAATTTTCCCACTGACCTCTGTGTGATCAGAATCATACCTCATGTAGAGGAGTGAAGAATGTGATGCACGTTGGATTCTGCTGAGAGCAATCTGACCTGAATCTAAAGAGACCGAGAGTAGCTGCTGCAAGACTGAGCTTAGGAAAGGAATGATTTAGTCTTCTTCACTGCCTTGGGAAGCAATGCCATGAATGAAAATGAAATATCAAATGAAATGTATGAAAAAAAAGTATAAAATGAAATAGCGCTTGGGAGATGTGTAAAAAATAGTCTTAAGTGGACACAAATGCTTGAAATGGGTGTCCTAACAACATAGTTTAAAAGTAGAAGCTTCTAATTGTTGTGAATGATCTTCCCAAATAATCTATGCTATTACTGCTAATTGGCATAAATCTTACTCATAATACCCGTAGCAGAGATTTGCACTGAATCCATTGCTAATCCTGTAAATTTAGGAGTTTGATAAAGTTTGTTGCTCGGGGCATTGCTAATTTTATTGTCATGCTTCCATTTGCTATCATTCATTAACCCTCAAATGGCGAGTTGGTCTGCATACACAAATGAGAAACCAGTAGTCATCTTCTTAGCAGCTATAACCTTGAGCAGAAAATGACAATAAAATGAATACCTATACAGTCTAAATAGAATGCCTCCTCATGTGTGTCGGTATGCTACCTGCTGAAAAAAGGGCCAGGTCCTCATCAGCATGTGCAAAATTAAGTCCGGTACAAGGAAATTCTATATTGGATGACATTATTTTTCATATGGCTTACTACTATAGCCCAGGCACCACGATATGTAATACTACTGCTTCTGGCATCTCGTTGTCTTACTCATTTAAAAGTGTATATGTCATATTGTTTAAACTGTGCACAGTTATTAGTGCAGCTACCAAACACTGCCAGCATGATGTCTGGGACTCAGACCTGACCATCTGACTCACTGGGTAAGTTCTAAGACCAAGTTCTGGCACTACAGTGGATGAGACATCCATCAGCAGTATTACAGGAGATGCAAAAGACAGAGTAAGCACCACTCGGGTCTCTTCACATGTGTCTAAGGCAGAATCAGTGTATCATTGGGGCAAGGAGTAAAGGCTTGCAATATTGATGCCTTATTTTTTATTCGATATATGTAAGGAAGGCACCTTAAAGAGGTTTAAAGAGATGATGATTTGGTCCGTGTTTTCCATTTGCATCCCGAAGAGAAGAAAAAAAAAACAACCAACTGTTCAGGGAAAGATTGGAATCTTGATCTGCCAACCATTGGCCTAAACTTTACACCTAAGTGCCACGATAACACTGAAATCCACCTTTTCATATGAGTCAACGTCATTCTGTGATACAGCACTTACACAATCACTTGTTAATCTTTAAATAATTGCATACTGATACAGTCTGGGTCTGCTTCCAAAAGAGAAGTTTGGATGCAAAATAGCTTCTCCCTAAACTGATGGGAACTGGAAGAGTTGAGCATGCACAGTGCTACCAGGAAGCTCTGCGCTAGGGAGCTGCCCGCTGCTCTTCCAGGGCCCTGCGGCTCCCGAGCAGCGTGGTCCTACACCCGGCAGGGCCTCCATGCAGAACAGGTCGCGTGTGCCAGAAGGTGATTTCCACGGCCAAATCAAATAAAAACGTGACTGAATGCCACGTGTGAGAGGGACAGCAGTTACAGAACCACATCAGGTTACTAGGGAAAATGATTGAGTAGAATTTCTTTCATACAGGTCAGCTTGAATAAGAAAATTTAATACTTCCCTAGTTATTGCAAAAAAGTGCAAATTAGTAGCAGAGAAGAATATACTGTTTGTTATTTGAGGCCAATCTTCAAAGCTTTTATTTATTTATTTATTTATTTATTTATTTCCTCCAAGAAAGCTCCTCGGAACAAACAAAAACCATACAATGGTGTGCGTTATGTATTCTCTCGAGTAAAGAAACAAAATATTTAGACTGGACTACAAACAGAAAACCATTTTTTAAAATTACTTCAGCATGTTTGAGTTCAAGACAGCAGAGCGAAAGAAAAATGCTTGTTAAATCACTCCAGTGTGCACATATCATGGTAGATTTGATGTTCCAAGAATTGACTGCACCAGCATGTTAATTGTCAGGATACGATAGATTTTTTTAAAGGATATTCTGGTGTTGCCTTATTTGGTCACAGATGCTTTACTGCTTCTCGGTACAGAGGGAGAAGTAGGGAAAGAAAAAGGGCAGTTGGATTAGCACAGTGACATCTTGGTGAACTAGCACCACGTTCCCTACGGAAATCTATCTTCTGGGCTGAAAAGTATTACTTCAGAGACAGAAAAATTGCCAACATATTGTAGGAGGGCTCAAAGAGCTGGTCTTGTTACAATTACCTCTCTGCTTATTCCTGCTCTCACATGCTTCAGAGATGCTGTGTATCTGTAGTTCATTTTAAAACCAACTGGAATCACAGACGTTCAGTATTTCTTAAAAATGCCCAGCCTGTGCTGTCTGGACTGGGTGTTTATTAGAGTGCTGGAGCAAATTGAAAGCACACTGCTCTGGGTATAGGGATCTCCTCAGGAGAGGCTGATGTTGCCGGATTACCTGTCAAAAACGATCAGAGATGAAAGGGGAAGGGAGCAAAGGGAAGCTATAAAGCATTTGAGGGGGAAAAAAAAGAAAAAAAAGTAAAAAAAAAAAAAGTTCTAGAAGTGCTATCAGTATATTTAATCAGGGAATAAAGTCAGAGTGATGCTTTGTATAATTCTCCTGACTTCAGTAGATTTGTACCAAGAGGCTTGCATAGCAGTACGGGTTTGTCCCTTTTGTTTACGTTTTGTTCACATTTCTTTTCATAACTGTATTTTCAGTCTTTTTGCAGTATCTACATCTGAGTTTACATGTGAGCAGCATATCCACCAGGAACAGACAGGAAGCCTTGCTTCTTCCTTGGCATCCATAAGAAAATTACAATCAAAATAAAACAAAAAAATTACACATTAGAACTGATATTAAGCTATCCCCAACCCTACCAAAAGATTATTTATTGTCTCTTGGTTTTAAGCGTCGTTGCAAAGTTACTAATCCCCACAGTCACAATGAGGATTCAGAATTGGTGCTTCGACCCAGAGTTGTTGGGTCCATAAATGATCAGCAGCTGCCTCGACGCCTGTAAGGAACAAGAATTTCTTTCTTTTTTGGGGAGGTGAGGCTCAGCACACCAGGTCTGAGCAGGGGGAAATATCTGCAGTGCCTGGCCCTGGGAGGACAAGGGCTGCTGCAGCACGTGCTCTGTGCTTGTGACTCTCACAGCAGCACCATGGTGCTGTTGAGGATGAACAGCCCCGTACAGTCCTTGGTAGTGGCAGTGGCAGCCGGGAAAAGCCCTGCATGGGCAGCTGCTGGGCTCATGTTCTTCACACCAGCGGAAAGGATCCGTTTGTCATGGAAATGACATAGTCAGTCTGGAGGGTTGAAGGATGAGGAAGAGATGGAGGGTGAATGATGTGTGGAGAGCTGATGAGCTCATGCAGCAAAGGAGAAGAGAGAGGAAAAAGTCCAGATGTGTTCTTTCTGTGGTTCAAATAAGAGAAGCAGTACCCAATTATCCCAGACAGCGCACAAAGGGAATGTAAATGCGTATAACCATCTGCAGCTGATGTGTGAGCTCGTGGAGTCACCCTGGCACCTGTAGAAGTGGAACTTGCTATTTCTGACAGATTGGGGAGGAAACAGATAGAGTTCTGCTTCCAAGTCTCTGGCTGTCTCCTGTTTCTTTTATCTTGCATCTCTTGGGGGGATCTTCCAGCAATTAGTTTCTAATTGCTTCAGCAGCTTACAACTCATTTTATGAGAAATACCAAGCAAATGTAATGGCTCTTGCATATTTCACAGAAGCAGAAATTAATTGCATCATAAGTTTTAAAATTCCTTCCTGCTCCCCCTTCCTCCATCACATAATACTTCACATTTTGAAAAGAAAGGTAATATATATATATATATAAGGTGTTTTGTCATCTACTGTTTTGTCACTGCTGAATGACAAAGATTCAGCCTGATGTGCAATACCTTCATTAAAATGATATAATTTGAACAATACTGCCAAAATTAGCGTGGATCCATTGATACCTCTCCCAGGTGCTGTTAAGTTGGGGCAAGAAGGCTTTAACCTTCAGCCTTTAGGAATCCCCTTGGTAAATCAATGGCATCCTGGGATCCTCTCCAAATGAAATTTGCCTGCTACACAGCAGCAAGGAGACGTGAGAGGATTATAAAACAGGACTATTTTTCACTGCAGAAATGCTTGAACTCACTCCAGACAATTATGCAGCCTGCCATTTTACACATCATCTATTTCAGTATTCCTGCATCAATTATTCCATTAACATTACTGCATACTAGGCTAGAACTTGTCATTGGTCTGTGGAAATGGAAGGGACGGGACATATTTCAAATTAAAAGTAAAATAAAGAAAGCATTTTCATCTGAGAAGCTTTGAGACTTTCATTTCAGCAGCATTGCTATATGTTCTCTACAAAGTATTTTTATCTCACAGCCTGCTTAACATTGTTAATTTCTACCCTAATTTGGTTTAGTTCAGAACATAACGCTGAATTTTCCATTACTCTCTTAGCTGTCAGCTGAATTGAAAAGACCTGGTTAATTAGAAAAAAATAATAGCTTTATCCAAAGATTAACAGAAATTAAGGTGAAAACAAAATTATGCCGATAGGGAGGACATATGCATTTGCTGTGATTTCAGGAAATCTCCCAAAACACAAAGAACATGTTCAGAATTATAATTAAGGAAGTTATTTTATCTCCCTGAAAGAACAGCTTGGTGGCAATTGTTACTTTCCTTTAGATTTAATGTAGCATCTGTTACAATTTAATTTTTAAAGGACACCATTTTTAATTCCCATTAATCTCCAAAATTAAGAGTGCAATAAAGATCCTTGCAAACATTGAAGTTTGACTAGTCAAAATGCCTTTTAGAGTCTTTTCAGAATATTTTAGCTATTGAGCAAAAGCTTCGATGCTTATGAGTGGGGTGAAATCCAAAGGCAGTGCTAATTAGATACAGAACCAGTTGCATCTTCTGGTCTTCAGAAATTAGGTTGAGTTGGATCCATAGGCTGCAAATAAAGTTACAGCTGGAGGACAGGGCAATTTGGTCATTGTCAGGTTTGGAGATGTGTATTAGGAAGAATGACTTGAAGGTCCAATACTTCGTATTTGTGTCTTGTTTTCATTAATGGTGTCTGCAGTGAAAATGTTTTCCTTTTGGCATCTCTTTTGGTGAGAAAGTATTTTGGATTTTGTGGAAGTTGAACAAAATGGAGGGGATCCTGTACAAAATATGAGCTCAGTGCCACAGCTAAGAATTAATTAACAGAAAAGGATTTTTTTCAGATATGATGAAAATAGCAGATGTGTTTTGAAAGCCTGTGTAGTTGGAGACCCCAAATAGCAGAAGTTGCAAGCAACCCAGTGCAGGCTGAGATACAGGTACATGGTGAGTTGAGTTGGCAGAGGAGTCTTGTCTGGTCAGAAAAGATTGTTAATTGCAACTAAGTTAAAACACATCTTCTTCAGGAAAAAATGTGCTAATTTGTTGCCATAATCCTAATAAACTTTTCACCACAAATGCCAGGGAAGACGAGGTTATCTGTAGTGAATTGTGCTAGCGTGCTGCTGCTGCTGTGCTAGGGAAGGCACAGACAGTTCAAAACCTGCTGCCTTCAGTGTCAGTGCTGATGCCTGACTTGAACTGAAGTGTCCTCCAGCTCTCCTGATGCGTTAATAATAATGGCAAGTCTGACACTGACTTTTCCCTAGTGCTTATTTTGGAAAGAAGTTACTGAAGTCAGCAGGGCACACGGCGATGTCGAATAGTTGCAGTTCTCACGGAGAGGCTTCCTCAGTTGGTAAAACACATCCACTTGTTGCATGGAAACCAGATCTGTTCATATTAAATATGATTTCCTTTGTCACTCAGAGTGATTATCAAAGACAGAAATTCCTCTCTTATGTCATCTTACACCACATCACAGAGAGGCTGTTGGAACAAATCCTGCTATTTTGGACACCTGTGTAATCCTCTTCATTTTGCCATAACTTAATTCTGCCTGAAGGCACCGTGCAGGGCTGCTGTCCTCTGCTTCCATGGCTACACTCTAGGCGATAGTTAGGGAGAATGGGGTTGCAAGAGCAAGGGATGTATCCCCAGAAAAGGGAAAGACATAAATGAATCCGTTCTGTACCCCTGTGAAAGTTCATCTATAGCCACTATCGCTGCAGTGCTGGGCTGCAGTCCAGACCTGTACCCAGGTGGGTGAAAGCCCACAAAGAAATCTCTCTTGTAGCTGGCCAGTGTACCATACTTTGAAACATTTGGGCTGATAGTTAAGTTCTTGATGCATCTAACCATGGCATAATTAACTGGCAGAGGTATTTTTACATAGTGCTGGCTGGTAAGGGAAAGGAGACGGAGCAAGGAACATTTATATGACAATGAGGGATGGAAAAGACTCTTCTAGGGCACCCTTCAAGCGGGTAAGGAAAGCAGAGATGTCATAGTCTTTTAAGCAGGGTACACACACTGAGTGTGGGGATGGGAGCAGCTCTCTCAGAAAAAATAGTTTTACTCCCTCCTTCCCCAGCATCTTCCACACCTGAAAGTCAGCAGGCAGAGGGGTGGCTGTGAGGACGCTGCTGCTCACCTCCTCATACACCGGGTAGGTGCTGCAGTCTGGTGTATGGAAATACAGCTTCCTGGGGACACAGGGATCAGTTGTGAGAGTAAGGAAGTAAGGCTTAGCTCTTGGTCTCCTCCAGCCCCTCAGAGCCTGCCTGCAAGTGGTAAATGCTTGGCGTAGCTTTTCATTCCTCTGGGCCTGCTGGTTGGCTAATGGTAATGTTATTTCTGTGCTCTCTGAAGATGGCGGGGTTGCTTGTGGGCATGCATCCAGCATATTCAATTCTGGTACATGGGTTTTTTGTTGTTGGGGTTTGCATTTTATTTATTTATTTAGCCAGGGTGAGGATCTGTTTACCAGCTCCTCTCCATCACAATCGGTGCCATTGTGACAGTTAAAGAAAAACTTGCACAAAGCTGAACAGCCGCCTTTCTCTTTTATGAAGATATGCACAATAGGATCAGTAACAGCTATTGGTTTTTAAGAGCTTGTTTCTGGCAATCCCATTAACTGGAAATTTCAGCCCATTGGTTTTTCAGCCTGACCCTGAGCAGGTTGACAGACTCTCTGTGCCCCTTCTTCAAGGCTGCCATTTCGAGCAGTGTTGCTTGACTTTGGCCATATAGTCATGCTGCTTCCAAAGTCCCTGATCCTTTATGTTTTTCTGACTGGAAGAAGGGTAATTTTTTAATATATTGTTGATTGCCGTGCTGCTCATGCCCCCGAACTGCACAGCATATTTGTCCTCAGTGTTAATACCCTCTTGAATGCAAGAACAAGCCTTTCTCCTAGGCAAAAAGAGCCAACAGCCTGAATACATGTATCTGTTTCATAGTCACCTCCATGTGTATGGGGAAAGGCGATAACAAACTAACCTTTCTTCCAGGGACTAATTGGATTTCACATGGTTTGGAAGCACCACTAATTCACCAGATATATTAAATTCAGCTTTAACATTCCTACTGGGTAGCTTGGCTACTTTCCTTCCCCCCCACCCCCCCCCCCCCATCCTATCCTATCCTATCCTATCCTATCCTATCCTATCCTATCCTATCCTATCCTATCCTATCCTATCCTATCCTATCCTATCCTATCCTATCCTATCCTATCCTATCCTACTATTCCATCTCCAGTACTTAAACAAATAGGCACCTTGTGCTGCAGCCCTTTTGAGAGCAACATTTCTTCTTGCATCAAGTCTTACAAGCTGCCATGTATGTACATGCATGAATATTTCTTCTTCCACTTGAATAAGTAGCACAAAATCAGTCCAAAAAATGCATGTTGGTTGGAAGCTGGTTTAGGTGCAATATAGCAAAATACTCCATGTGGACATAAAGCACTCATAATCAACTTAGTCCACTATGCAGCCTAATTAAGGGCATCTGCATTTTTCATCAATAAAAAGATGTTAAGTTGGAGAAATGAAGGAAAGGGGTGTAAAAATTCCCTCATGCATCAAAGAAAACATTTGATCATGCTGATTTGCCCAGAATTTTCTCTCCTGAAGGTGAAAAAGGAGGGGAAAAAAAAAATCTATACAGAAGAGTTCATAGTTTGATTGAAACAAATGCAGGTTTAAATGTGAGCCCTGGGTCTCTGTGAATACAAAAGAAAGCTGAGGTCTCTGAGCAATGTTTAAAAAATGGAAATCTCACTGCAGCCTTTTATAGAGCAGACAAATTATGCATGCTGAAACCTAGATGATAGAGGTGATGTTTCCTTCCCCTCGTGATATGCACTACATCGTGAAGGGCCAGCATGACCTTGCTCTCGACAGCTTTCCACATGGATGTTTGGCACAGCAGGGATGGAAGAGCAGATGACAAAGACCCCTTGCCTTGCTGCTGGGCAGCTCAGAGAGGGTCCCCAGAGACTGTGTAATATTGCACACGCATCCTTGGCATTGACTTGGGTATGCTGGCATGCTCTCGATCCATTTGTGGATGCCAACATCCATGCTTTTTTTGCATCTTTAAGCATCTTTCTATTGCTTATCCATTTTAAGCAGTATTTTTTTCCTAAAAGCAGATAAGTAATTTTCTTTCTGTGAATGCAAATGTGGAATCTATTGAGTGGGTGTGTGCATACTTTAAAGAAGTAATTGAATCCAAACATCCCTTCTTTTTAAATGCAGGAAACCAGAATCTAATAAAATGTAAATCAATTTGGTGTCTGCTTTGGGCTTTCAGTCTTCAGACTGTTACCAAAAAAACTGTATTAAGTGCTGTGCATTCCAATATTAACATCTTTCTTTTCCATTATATCTGCTCAACCCCTTAAGTCATCAGAAATCTTATTCTTTCTGGCCGTGTGGTGAAGAGGTTGTCGGAGAAAAGAAAGCAGTTCATTTAAAGTCTACTCAGTGTGTCCATTAGTTCCTGATATTCACTCTGAAACATGACCTTGCTGAGCCTTCTTGTGGACAAGTCTGGATGTGTTCGGTTTCTGCATCACGCTTTGTTGATTGCAAGCACACCACTGATTAATTGTAAAGCATGGCAGCCTTTGTGACTTAGGACTTTGTTTTTTTGGACCTGAAATAAACATACCACTGCCAATTTGACTTGTAGTACAGGTCTTGGAGTATAAATAAGTCCATCAGATCTCCAGTTTGGGTTAAAAGAGAGTTCAAACAGAATTTAGATATGTTCTCAGCTCAGTTAACTCTTAGTGCCTGTTTAGCTGCTGGTCCAACATCCTCAGCTCCATCTGGCACTTGAGTGTTGAAAGAGAAAGGCCATTAGCAAGCATCTAAAATACATTGCCTTCAGCTGACAGGTGGTCAGGTGTGTTCAATCTTATAGCATTTACCATAGCACCTCAGAAAAGAAAAGTATGTCTTCTCTCCGTTCTGCTTTTGATAGACTTTGAGTGCATGGCACGCAGATTGTCTTCTGTGGTCTTTCTGGTATTAAAGGGAACTCTTTCTGAAGGCAATTTTTACCCTGTTCTGAACTCTGGAGGCTTCTAAGCTGAAGTATCATGGTGATCCAAAGAAAGCAAATAGACATCTCTGCTCTTTGAGCATAACTATTAGGGAACAGTTTCAGCTTGCCTATGTACGTTCTGTTTTGCTATCTAAATCCTTAAACAGGAGGGTTATTACAGAGAGAAGAGTTAACCGAGTTTTTATGACCAAGGGAGAGGGTCAGAGCTAGAAGTCTTGCCCTGGCCCTCACTTACCCTAAGACTTATGCAGAATCAAGTAGTTAAAGATAAAAATCCTTGAGACAGAAGACGTTCAGCCCACGCGTCAGACCTGTGGTGATTATTCCAAATCTCCTTTCCAGATCTCTGCTGGCCATTTAAGCAGAGGTCTTTGCTCATTCTGCGATGTAAGGAAGAGATGGAAAATCTGGGAGCAGGATTATGGACATAAATCACTGCTGTGAATAATCACTGGCTACAGTGTCTGACCATTTATCATGCAGCCTCACCTGGCTCTGTCGGCTAAAAATAGAAACCTCTGATAATATGAAGACATTTCTCAGAAAGGTGAAAAAGACAGTGAAGTTAACCCTCCTGGTGATGTCCTCCTCTTCAGACACATGCCCTGTGTTATTCTTGGCAAATGCCGGTGGCCAATCCAGGCTACCAGAAGCCTCCTACTAAAGAGCCAGCCACAGAAGCTGCAAAGCTTGATCCAGCAGTGAAAGCAACCAAAATGTGGTTGGAGCCTGCTACTGCTGTGACAATCTTCATACTGGTGGTAGGAGTGGCAGTGTGGGCAACCCATTAGCCATGCAGACACAGCAAACTCGGTCATTCTGCAGATTAAGAATGGGAAGAAAAGGTCCTCATAACACCCTTATAAAGCACAGGAGTTTTTGCACTGGTAGGTGACTCAGACTAAGGTTTTAAGCCTTCAGATCATTGTTTCCTAATTGTTTTTAGCTATTTCATTCGTTTCTGAATGATAATTTTGAAATACTTCTGCTGCCTCCTGGAGGATGGTAGAAATAGCTGGTTATTCTCAGCTGTGCACACATACCCTGCATATTTACTGCTCCTTTTCCAGGTGAACTCCGAATACCTACAGCATCAAAGACATAAAAGCAAACCATGAGCTCACATCCAGGGAGATGTTTGAGGCAAGCTCCATTTTTCAAAATCCTGATAAATAGTTCTACAGCTACTGTGGTAAAAGGAATTAGAAGGCTCAGCATCCCTCAGAAGGCCATACCTTTTCTTTCTGCAATTAAAATTGCTGCAGCAGACAGTAATGGAGTGTCACTGCAGAAATTCCCTCCTGGAAATCCTAGCTACATTGTCTGCTCAGGGAAGGTTTCTCTAATATAAGCAGAGGATTTCATTTAACGAGGAAAGAAACTATACTTGGTGAAAACGCAAGGAATTACAAGTAGTCTTGTGTTCCCTTAAATCTATTAATCTCTGCCAACTTCTATTTCTTCCCTTATATATACTATAAAATCTAAAAAAAAATCAAAACTTGACACAAAGAAAAAATTTACCATCAAATGTATTAGAAATAATTACTTTCTAAGAAATAAATTTGTGCCTCATCTACTGGAGTGTGAAGATTTAGCTTTCTTTATTGGCATTGCTTAAGCTGCAGGAAATGGAGAGAAAACATTTAATGCAATATGATCCGTTTTATGTCAATATTATCTTTTTAATCCTGAATTGCAAATTAAAATTCCTCCTTTAAACAAAGGCATGGACATTCAGCTTGGAAACCAATGCCTTCTATCTACTGTAACTATACAGACAAGTTTAATTCTCCATTGTAAATAATAATAATAAAGTGCATAGATTTTTTTAAAAATGTAAAACCAAAACCAAAATCTTAGTAATTTCATGGTTTCCAATGTCATTGCTAATTGTGCAAGGTAACAGTCACCAACAAAATCCTCATTTCCAGGTAGCAGCACAGGTCTTTGTACTAGCAGGCTGCTACCATTTTTCTGTCCTGTTTTAATGAATTCGTAGCTAAGAGCAAGATGCAGCATATAAAAACAATGATTTTTAGCTTGTCCACTGGGATAAATTTTTCCAGGGTTTTCATGGTGTTCCAGGCTAATTATTGGATATAATTGGAACAGTTGACTAGGGTAAACTAAAGCAGAAAATGTACTTGTAAAATGGTCCTGACAGCCTGGGGAGAGACTTGTAGTATTCATTTTTATACTTTTTTTTTTTTTTTCCCTGAAAAAATACTTCTGAAGAATAGAGATCAGATGATTTTTAGGGTTATTCTGGAGTCACTAAAAATCCCTGAGCCAGGTAATGCAAGGCAGAAGTTCAGGACAAGAAGTGGTCCATGCTGGCTAATGAAGTTTCCAATGGGTTGTCCCAGCAGAGCAGCTCGCAGTCCCTTTTCCCAGCTTACTGTCCCTCAGGGATATGTATCTAGGGCTTTCTCCAAATGCTTTTTCTTTTTCTATGCACACTGAGGCAAGCTGGTTCTGCTGCAGTAAGATCCAGCACTTCGGTTGCATATTTTCATGAACAAATTTTGTTCCAGCAGCTTTGTGTAGACAGTGATGTGTATGGAGCATGCTGCAGGGGCATACAGTATTGGTCAGGGATTTAAGTTTGCTAATCAAAAGGTAAATGGGAAATACCACACACGGTGAACAGAAGCAATGTGGCTATCTTAGAACTGCATGAAGGGAAGTTATTTTCTGAATTTTGCAATGTTTCCATTGTTTGATGAGAATAGGGTTAGTTTGTGGCTGTCTTTTCCACCATATTATGGTGAGTTCTTAATAGTGAAAATTATGTCAGAAAATGAAAGGGAAATGAAATGAAATGTGAAGCAAATACAGAAGTTATTGTTTCCTGAATATTAGGAGCACAACAAATAAGTTATCTAGTTTATTTACTAGCCTGAAAGGACAAGAATGAAACAAAGTGAAGTCTGCTTGACACATAATCAGGTCTCTGTCCTTGTGCATGCTGGTAGCTTTCCATCGCATTTGGACCCTTGATCTGAAGGTTTCCTTGGTTGCCTGGATTTCCTTTGTGCTTGTGGTGATCATGGGGAGCTCAAGGACAAAATACATACTTTGGCTTGTGACCTGCAGATGGTGAAAGCGCCGCTGGATTCTTTCTGATTTTGTCTAAAAGGCTGTGAACTTGCTGAACCTTTCTGCTGTGATCCAGCTTTGCATGAAGTTTAAGTGTACAGCAGTTTTCCATACTGAAGGGTGAGCCAAGCAACCCACGAGTCTTTTCCATGGCATAGGTATAGCACTTAGCAGGCAGATGGGAACTCGTGTATTGAGCCAAACCCACTTATTTGCAAATGAATCAGTGCCATACACCCTTGGGGAGGACTGTAATAACAAATGCTGGTTTGAAATGTCATCTTTTCTGTGGGAAAATTCTCAATAGGTAATGTGTTAACTATTTTCAGCCTAATTTTAAGCAAACAGAAATTGGTATTCACTGAAGTCTGTAAAGAATATTCTATCTTTAACCAATGCCACAGCAGATTTCATCTTGCTCCATTCTGAAAGTCACACTGATGAGAAAAGGAGGTTTTTTCCCTCATGTTTGGCATTGTAAACAGAGCCTGCACTCTTAGGCAGTGCTTTAATTATACATTATATTAACCAGTGTGAAATACTGAGATTTTTAGGATAGCCAAAAACCTTCTTTATATTTTATTTTTTAGAGCTTGAAATTAACTTTTCACAGTCCGGCACAAACTGATCAGTAGATACGAAAATTCGCCCTGTCTGCATTAAGTTTCTCCAGTGCTCACTCCAGTCCCTTGCAAAGCATCCTCTGTAAAGACCCCAGTGGGCAGACATGGGCAGACATCCCAAAGCACTGGGCTTCAGCTGTCAGGCTGATATCTCCGTTATAAATGTTGGTGCCAATCTTGCAGGCACTTGGAATGGCCTTGTGAAAAAGCTGAACTCTTTGTTTTTAAACTTCACCCCTTGGCAGTAGGTCTGTGCCCACGCTGTTGGGCTCACCAAGGTGTGCAGATGTGCTGCTGGTGGGCTGCACCTGGCTGGCCGATGCTGGAGATGCCCCAGGTTGGTGTGCTGCTAGATGAGCATTTTTTCTACCTCCTGCCACAGTGCTTAATCAGGATCTCAGGCTGAAGCTCTGGCCTGTCAGCTGGGTAGAGGTACTTATGTGTCTCTCCAGCCTGCGGAGGCAGTTTCAGGGCTGAACACACTTGCCTCTTGAACATTAAGGTTTTGTGGTTGGACTTTCCAACATTGTCTCAGTAGTGTTTTTCCCCCTCTTGAAAATAAGCGTTACTTTGCACTTTATGAGTTTTCAAAGCAGTCTGTGAAGATGGAAGAGCACCTGTCAGCTTGCCAGGAGCCTGATCCGATTTCTGCAAGATGCCAATGACAAGTCTGGCTGTTAAAGGGTCTCTGCAAAGAGCAGTGTCTTTGCACTAGTCCTTGCATGGAGATGACTTGAATTAACTTTCAGTACTGGAGATTACACAATATCATTAACATGAGTTAATGTGTCATAACCACTGGCTCCAGTGGCATTACCATTAGCATAGTTATCTTGCTGCTGTTGTGTAATTGCATCCATTATTTCACTGGCAATTGTGCGAATTACCATGACTGTAACTGTGTAAATATCTGAATTGCTCATTCACAGAGCAGCACCTAGAAAAATGGATGTTGAACAGCCACCAGCAGTACTGTCCTGGCTGATTCAAACAGGGCACAGCTGTGCTCCCAGCTTTTCAGGCCAACCAGCACACAAGTGGTAGAGGGATGTGGGAGAGGAGGGGAAGACAGGTGTTATTAAGGTCTCCTGACCAGCTCCATAACTATCTGCAGGTTTAAACTACCTGCTTGAAGCGCTAATGGTGTTGAAGTGGAGACATCTTCTGTAGTGTGCCCAACCACTCTTTCTCTTCTTGGCAGACCTTGAGTTTTTGGCTGTGTTGGTATTAAGAGACTCATCAGCATAGGCAGTGGTGTCACAGCCCTGCCTACCAACCCTGTGAGGGGTCACCCCTGCTTCTTATTGTAGAAGTAGCTCAGGAATGCCTGGACCATTCATTAGGATGATTAACGTAGCCTGTCAGCTCCCGAAAGGATTGGAAATGCCATACTTCATTGGATTTTGCAGGGTATTTGGGATCCTTTTCCTTCTTCTTCTACCTTTTTTTTTTTAATTACACTGTTCTGCTTGACTTGCCCAGAGAAGCTGTGCTGTGCACCAAGGAGCGCATTAGCATGGGGAAACAGCGGAAAGGCAGCGCCCTCCTGTTTAAATTAAAGCTGAGCCACATCAGAATGTTGCCAATTAAAAATAAAATGAATGACTTTGCTCTCTCTGTAGGTGACCTGTCTCCACGATTTCTTTGGGGATGATGATGTGTTTATCGCCTGTGGTCCAGAAAAATTCCGCTATGCACAGGATGACTTTTCTCTGGATGAAAGCGGTAACATTAAACACACACTACTCTCCAGTCTGTTTTCATTTGATTACAATTTATTTGATTACCATTCGGTTGCTTGTAACAGATAATAATGCTGCATGCTTTTGTTCTGTTCTTTAAGGCCAAGTACATGGTATTCAACATCCTTTCGTGATACTAATACAGTCAGTGGATATTTTAATTAGGCAAACATTGACTGAGATACTCCATGTCAAAGTAGGTGGACTGCTGCACTGTACCATTACTTTGATATTTATTGCAAAGTCTGGTCTTGTATATCCTTTAAACTTTATCCAGTTGCAATCAGATGAAAATATTTTTCTTGAGACCTAAACAGTAGAAGAATAGTCTCTACTTTTCTATTTGAAACACATACCCACTGTTTGTCGATCTTGTCCTTAGGTGTGCTTGTGAATATTAAAAATGAGAACAAGCACAGTTAAAAAGAAAAATCACTCCCTCTACTTCTTTCTTCTGCTGATTCAAAAAGCAGAGCAGTAATTCCCTTGTTAGATGGGACCGGGACGGCACCGTTATTTGTCCCTGTTATGATTGTAACCACAAATCTGTAATAATGTGAGACTCTGTGATGAATTAAACCATTAAATTTTTGATTTCACAGAATATACAGAGCTTGCTTGTAGGAGTTACCACCTACCCTACCTGGCAACTGTATATACCAACAGCACAGGGTGTCAGCTGGTGCCAGTGAGTGCAGCAAGTCAACAAATGCAGCTTTGACTATTTAAACTAGAAGAAAATGTGGTCTCCAAACATTCAGACTTATTTCTGAAAGCTTGTAGGTATCCTGTGTAGGGAGCAGGACCTACATGCTATCTTGTATGCTACAAACTGGCTCAGCACCGAAGACCAAAGAGAACTCTTGCTGTATACCAGGAGGTAAAGCAGCTTCTAATGTTCAAACACCACATTTTTATGACTTCTTAGCAAGACCGATTTTATTTGACACTGGTACTTCTCACCTGTGTAGTCCAGATGAACCCATTTGGTGGTCTTGGGTATTTCAGTGCTTCCAAGCTTCAACTGAAACTTTGCAGACAGAGAGCTGTGTCAGGCTGGAGGAGTGATCTGTAATGTGAGCTTCATATTTTATTTTAACGCTCTGCATTTGAGTCAGCTCCATGGGGAGTCCCGCACTGTAAAACAGATTGCATGCAGTCCTAGCAGAACAACTTGATGGAAAGCCCAGCTCTCTGCCTACACTCCTGGTTTCTGCTAATTTTTCCAGCTTGGATTTCTCTAATAAAAATAAGCCAAGTTTGCTGTTGGGCTGGCACTGAGCAACTGCAGCTCTCCGTTTTATTTTCAGGGGGGTGGGGGTGCCCTGCACCTCTCAAGAAACAGATGAGGAGCCATTAGCCAGCAGCATTTTCCCATTATCCGCTCATCATCCTTCCTTGTTATGAGTCAGATGCTGCAAGGAGAAGCTGAGGTCTTAGAGATGAATGTCACTTATTACAATTTCCTCTGTCACGGGTACTTTTTCTTGCCTGTTTGGATGACAAGCACTTGGATTGCTGGCTTTTATGTTCACTCTGGCAGCACATCAGGAAACAAAACGAGAAATACCATAACAGCAGATTATGTCATCTTTTTCCTCCTGACTGGCCACCACAGCTTCTGCCCTATAATCCCTTTTGCTGAGCACCTTCCAGATGTTGTTGCTCTGTTTCATTCATACCCGCTGGTTTCAGTATCAGCACACTGAAATCTCACCCCCATGATGTTAAGAGGCCTGTTTATACTGATGTCAGCACAATCAGATCCCCACATTTACTACCTTGTTTCAAGATGTACAAATGCCCGGTAATTGCCTTTGGTGTACTGGCACTTGCCAATGGCTGAGCTGGAGAAATCCCTCCGTCAGCTTTTCTGTGCTGGAAAATGCAAAGCTGAGTTTCTTTGAATTACTCCTTTGGGGAGAAAATAAATCTGGATTCTCTCTTGGAAGGAGGCAACATAAAGTATTTTCCCTTTTTAGCTTTATATTTACGGAGTAATTCAGGTGACTAAAAACTGATGTTTCACACCCTTTTAAACTCCCTTGGTTTCTGAGAACCTGTACCTGACTTACAGATACCACACAGGGGCACCTGGAGACTCACTCTACCCCTGTGAGGCACCTCACATAGCATTTGCTGCCTTGGTCTGGGCAAAAGAATTGCTCTCTGAGATCCAAACGTTGCATTGTTTTTGTTACACAGCTATGTGTAAGAGCCATAAAAAATATTACTTCTCGAGTGCCCGAAGATGATTTTTTCCCATGTTTTGGTCTGGCTGATTAATACCAGGAACAGTAATTTGCACACTCTCCTGAGTGGCTATCTCACAGTGCCTCATCAGACATGATTATTTAGTACCAAGGAGAAATAGTCAACTTCTCCCACCATCATTTCTCCTATACATGTTTAAAAAATTGTGATATATCTGTCTGAAGCCCTAGAAGCCTTTCTGTAGCATCATCTTTAAGAAGTCGGGTACTTCAGGGGAGAAAACAAAAACAAAACAAAACACACCTATTTTTAACCTGACTAACAGTTTACAAATTCTGTTTAGTAGGAGAGAGAATAAACTTATTGTAGATTTAATTATCACCATGCAATATCTCTGGAGCACAAGGAATCATCTCCTCACATTCTTGTACTGCATGACCCAACAGCAAACTCTCCCACAAACCGTCTGGAAGAAAAAGAGACTGGCTTTTGACTGTCTGAAAATGAGGAAGGCCTGGAGAAAAATTTAGGGCAATTACATGTTCATAGATATTCTGATATATAAGTAAATAGCACATACATTTAGGTCAGACAACTTGTTTTTGGTTGACCAATTACTGATCCGCCTTGTACTGCGTTTGTTCATTCCCATCAGGGAATGCAGTCCGGGGAATTCTCAGTCCAGCCCATGCATGCTGAGCTGAACTTCCCAATGAAAACCTGCGTGTATGTGGAACATCTAATTCACCTGTAAAAAAAAAACAACACTCTTTTTCACAGCCTGGTGAGGACAATCTGTTGTAGGAGGTTAGGTGAGACCAGTTAGCGTTTGATAAAAAAGGGAATTCCCTTTTTACTGCCACCATCCTAACTGAGTAAAGTTAGCTTCAAGGATGGCAACGTTCTTTTTCTATGAACTCTCTATGTAAATAAATCTTGGTTTTGAAGATCTGACATGACTGAATTCCTGGGACACATGTGAGTTTGTCAGCATTTAGTTTAGAAAACACAGTCTCATCTGCTCTTATCTTTAAGCACATAAATCTACTAGATTTCTTTATGTAAACCTTTCAGAAAGGGATGACTGGCCAGGACAGAGGACATGTTCTTTAGAACCAGTTTGTCATCTTTGCTTTCTGCATCTGTAAAGTTGCAGCTTGTTGAAACACAGAAAGAGGTTGGTTCAGGCTGAGTGAATGCCTCTTGGGGCAGGTGTCCCAGGCACAACTTGGAGGTATTTAAGTCATGCCACGAGCTATTTGCTGGCTTCCTACACCTGCGTAAATGGCACTCATCATTACTACCACTAGGTCTTCACGGGATATATGCTTCCCTTATACGTGCTGACTGTTTTCACTGTGCTTACTAATTGGTGGGCTCCAAGGCAAGGGGAAGGGCAGAAAAACCTTGATAGAACCCAGGTAGAACGATGGGCCCTGCCAGGGAGAACAGCCTGACCTAGATGTACAGTCTCAGCAACTCCTCTAGAGGAGCAAAGCTGTTCCCTTAGCTCTCCCCCTAAAATGTCACCTTTCTGCCCTGAAGAAAATGTGGAAATGCCAGTTTTTCCCTTGGTGTTGAGGTTTTTACAGGTCTTTGGAGACAAAAGTCCCTAAGGCACCCATGGGTGTTTCACGCCTAGTGTCCATAGACAGTGAGATTAGGTAGGGACATGACCACGGTTGCTGTTTGTTTCCTCAGAGTGCCGGGTGATGAAAGGGAGCCCGGCGACTGCCACGGGCAGTAAGTCATCTCCCACCCCTCAGAAGAGCTCAGCAAAGAGTCCAGCTCCTATGCGCCGCAGCAAGTCTCCAGCTGATTCAGGTAACCATCAAGATGGTGAGTGATTGTTTTCTGGTGTCTGAATATTAAATCTGCTCAAGAGGAAAACATGCAGTGTGTGTCTTTGGATATGCTGACCATTGGTGTTTGCATTTGAGATTTTGGCACAAGAAGCTGGTGCTAGCTTACAGGGTCACTAAATAAATACTGGAGAGGAATTCCCTGTCAGATAAGTGTAATCATGGCTTTGGGATGGCACCAGCCACAGTCTCACAGCCTCTTGCTCTAAAAAATCTTTAAAAACAAGTGTTTCCTATTTGCAGGCAGGAAATCAAGGCCCACAATATTCCTGTATGTTTGCTTTAGGTACAGACTGAGTTGGAATAACCTCTTGTGCAATGCAAATGGTAATTATTGTACAAGTCAGAAGTGTCCCCTTTTAATCACTATTTAAAGAAGACCAGTGACCTATCAGCTAGAGAACTGGTGGTGGGCTTATTGCTGTGATAGAGACATTCATTCAGTAGAACAGAGAAGCAAAATGACAATCCTGATTTGCTGCAGCCGCATTCACCATTTGAAATGCCTCCCTCCCTCTTCAGTAGCAACTGGATTGGCAGTGTAGCACACATGGAGAGCTGCAGAGGCTATAAATTAAAGGCCTGGCTGAATATCACACCTCTTGTAATTGGTGGTTTTTACAGTCATACAATGGAGAGATTGGGTCTCTAGGTTTATCATCTGTCCTGCTACTTTTTCCAAAAGAGAGGCTGACATGGCCTTTCATTAAAATGGCCAAATCACCAATTAAGCATTTCAGCATTCCAGGAAAGCTTCATAGATTGAATTCAAGTGACCCACAGTATTAACACAGGAGATATAAAGCAGAAACTGCTTTTCACCTTCATAGTGTCACATTGTATTTTCTATGTGAACACCACTCAACAATTGACCATCAGTAGATATTGGATTACTAGATTTAAAATTCTCCTAATGGTATTCAGAAGACTTTTCGCCATGAAGCAGTTAATTTGTTTAGGGTCTCTGGATGTTCTTCAGCTACTTAAAAAGACAATGTGAAATTGGTTGGCACATGCCAAGACTTTGGTTTAAATAATTACTTCTTTATAAGGTGATTCTGCATTCAGAGTTTTCCTTCAACTTTCCAGTACGCACTGTTCTTAAACTCGGGCTTGCTTAATCTAAAAAGCTTTTACAATACCAAATGCATGTTGGAGTTGCGTAGGTGTATTGAAAATGGGATTGAAAATCTGCTGTTGATTAAAAACAAAACCAAACAATCTCCTATTCAGTGATCTAGGAGTCAGGCTATGCATGAGTTCTGAGACATCATTTAAACTCCATAAGTATCAGGTGCTAATTGCCACCAGAACTAGACTTTGTTGCATGAGCATGCAGTCTAATGTGAAATGGCAACTATTGTGTTCTTGATTTTAACTGATTGAATGACTCATGAGAACAAAACAGTGAGTCATCTGATGAAGTCTGATGAACACAGTTGAGCCTTTCAGAGGGAGATTAAAATGTCAAACAATAGCCAGCTCCTGGAGTTAAGGCTTGTAATGAAGGACAAATCAAGTTTCTTAAATCCATGTAGACAAAGGTCTTTCGTACTTTCCTCGATGTCCATACAGGAGAAGTAGCAGCCTGTCTTGTTTAATGAGAATAGAAAATGACCAAACTCTTAGCCCTGGAAAGTTAATCAAAGACGGTTGTTTTCTCAGGACAGAGAGAAAAAAGAATATCACCATCTTGTCTTCTTGTCCCTTGAATTTCTAATAAAGAAAGTGTGTCTACACATCACTTGAGAGTCAATATTTACATAAACAATCAACAGGCTTGTCTGGATTTTGAAGTTATCACCTTGAGAAAGGCAGGGAATGCTGAATGAAGCCTGATTAATAAAAGATGATCTGACCCAATTTTTTTTCAGAATTCTCACCTATTTCTTCTGTGAAAATAGTTTTGTTTTAAAAGCCGTTTTGTTTCAAGTACATTAAGTATTTTTCCAGCATGCTTGATCTCCTACCTAGTTGTACCTTTTGTCTTTGCTGCCTTTCACTCTGTTGTGGTTGTCATTTCAGATCTTGGAGTTTCTTTGATTCTATGTTATTAGATTTTATTCTTTTCAGTTCTTTTCCATGTAGTATTTTTGATCCTTTTTTCCACCTTTGAGAAATCTCTTGATTTTAATTCAGGTTCTGAGGTGAGTCTCCTAACCGCTTGTGTGAAAGAATTCTGAACCTTTCTTATTACGAACACGCTACACTTACAGGATGTTACTTTCTTTCATTTCTTACTCCATTTTCCCATGAAAACAGCTGGGAAAATGGTGCATAATTTATCAGCAGCAAAAAAGAGAATGCAGTGAATTTACATCTGGACAGTGGTCAGTAGCATTTGCCAGTGCACGTGTGGTGCTCACACAGGCAGCTAAGGCTTAGGGCAGATTGTGCATGCACAGCTGTGCCTCACTCCTTGGCAACAGCTCTGATGCCAGTAGATAGCAGACAAAAGTACTACATCGCTGTTACAGCACAGGGGGAACAGAAAAAGCCTGCTTCAGCACAGCCTGGTAGTGTTGCTAATTCTGGGGATGTAACATTGACAGCATGACAACATTCCATATATTTCCCCCACCACTCACTGTTTCTCACTCCACTTTGTGTGTTAACATCAATAAAACACCTCTCCTTTAAAGCTGTGGAAATGCTTTGTGCCCAAATAGCAGCAGCTATCCTCCACACAGGCTGGGGTATTTGGGGACTTGTGTTTTATTCCAGTCTCCTCCACTGACTCTCTCTCATTTGAGCTGATCAAGCCTTCTTTACCAATGCATTCTCCAAGAGAGTTTATACCAATGTGTATACAAAGCACATGGAATCATTTAAAAAAAAAAAAAAAAAAAGCTTTCACACTAATTATTTGGGGTTATTTCTGAAAACAAGAGTGTATTCTGAAAACATCTGTAAAATAATATTGCTAAAACAAAAGCTACCAGCTCTCAGATTTCCAGTGACAAGAGACATCTCCATCAGCAGAGTGATGTCAGTATATACTCCAGACTTCCACCAGAAGCAAGGCACACAGCACAGAGCAGCCTGGACACTGTCAACCCTCCAGCTGATCAAGACTGCTTCACTGACCTGCACACTAACATGTTCATCTCAGTCGTTCAATCATGCTGCAGGATTATGCAGGTGAATTAATACAACTGTGTGGCCTTACGCTGTGAAAGCCATCATCATAGACTCTGTAGATTCCCAGGTAAGCTGATTTGTCAGCCTGGAAGTGTAGGGATCTGCCTTCTGTGCCAGATGATCTACATTCATTGCTAGCCTTTGCTCCTTTTGGTTTTGGCTACGGGTTTAGTGATCTACGTCTCAATGAGAAACATAGGACCTGGTGTAACCAGCTTTCTGTGAGAAACACAGAGAGTACTGCTGGCTGGAGTTCACTTTCTCCTGATGGCACCGAAAACGTTGTTCCTGACAGTGGTCTCTGGAGCCACCTGAGTCAGAATAATAGAAGAATACAGAAGGAAATATATGTAAAAGTTTGGAAATCCAGCATTGAAAAGAAAGAAGTTTCTAAGCCATTTAATTGGTCTTATCACCAGCCAGATATCAACTGTAATGTTTTCTTTCGTTGTCTTGTTACAGCCATCCTGGTAATGAGCCAGCCAAGTATGTAAGTGGTCAGATCCCATTCTAAGATAACAAAGATTAACATGGAGCAACAGAAGACACAAACAAAACATTTTATTAAAAAACAAAACAAAACATCAGGACAAAAGCCTATGCGCAGAATTACAGCTGCATGGAGAATACGAGCTCCAGCTGCAGTGATTCGACTTCACCAGTCAAGTTGCTACCTTCTGCCGGAGGCAATTTGCCTCCTGCCTAGACATGTCATGGCCTTGATGTGAAAAGCTCAATTCCCCCTAGGCAGCCAGAGCCCTTCAGCTCCAACCATATTCAAAAAATGAAGTAGCTAATCCACAGAAACATGTTAAACACTTTTCTTGGCATGGAACTTTTATCTCTTCATTTACCATGCAGTCATTGAAATGAATGAACGAAGGTGGGATGAATGAATGAAAAATGAAGAAGTGTCTTGCTATAACCAGATGGTAACAGACCACAATCCTTTTCTTCCCAAGGGGAATCCTTTCTTCCTTATCTCGTTAACCCCCCAACCCATATATGCACCTTCTTAGCAACGCCAGTGTATTTCTGTTTTGATTCAGCTTCTTCAGGCACCACAATGATCGCTCCATTATGGTACGGACAGAACATGCTAAGAAACGTCTAGGCAAACTAGAGAAAATCCAGAAGAAAATCCCTTAGGTTCAAAAACGACTCTTGGAAGAAAAGTTGAGGGAAATGGACTGATTCAGGTCAGAAAAAAAGGACGATCGGGTAGGCACTATTTAATACTCTCCAAGCGCATTTGAAGTATTAAAAAGCGGATAAGGATCAATTTTCTTGTGTGCTCATCAGGGACAGGACAGGACATTGGTTTAATTTTTAATAAGGGGCATATAGATTATGCATTAGAATACTTTCCCATCATATGGATCTTATTCACTGGAACAGGTCTCCTAGGGAGTTTGTGAGTCCCTGTCAGACTTGGTGCTTTTACAAAATAATTTAGACAGATCTCTATTGAGGGTGACCCAAATACACCTGCTTGCAATTTAGTGCACAGAATTAGAATTACAAAGCTTTTGTGGTCCTTTCCAGCCTCTATGTTTCTTTCCATGAAGTCAGCTTTGCTAAATGACATAGCATAGGGAATTAAAAAAAATCAGACTAAGCTATACCTGCAGAAAACCATCCAGTTCCTACTCCTGGCATGACAGAAAAAGACTGGTCATGAGGAGACTGGTCTGTGTTCCTGCTTCTGTGTCCTGCCACAGCAACTCACAGATGGGTTTATGTGCTGGCGTAATTGAGAAAACCCAATGGTAATTCCAAGATATGGTGGATATGAGGCAGCCATCTGGTATTGTCTAGGAGGATGGACTAAGGTGTCATACAGGTTCCATGAAATTCAAATGGGTAAGGTCAGCATGAAGTTTGGGAGAATTAGGACTAAGGATTTCTTTACCAGACTGCTCCAACAAGAAGTCAAATCAAATGAAAGACGGAGCTAAATCTCAGGTGAGGAACATGGAGTGAAAATAATGATGTCTTTTCCCCTTACTTCTTTGTTATAAAAATCTGAATGTATCTTAGAGTAGCTCACATAATAAACAAGAGTTTAATTGTGCGTACATGTGCTGTGGTAGGAAAGTTTTAAATCCAGCATGATCTTAGTCCCTCAGTCCAGAGCCACGGGTACCTGAGATGAAATTTGAAGATGTCTTTTCCCCAGTTTTGCCTTGATTTGGTTTAGGGACCCTATGAGCAGGGCTCTGAGGCACTGCTACAAGACTTTAATTTCTTACTCCTCTAATGGGAGGGTTTGGATAGAGGGACAAAAGCATATTCACAGAGCAGCAGCAATTAGCAAAACAGATACAGAATGTCAGTCTGTCGTGACAGCAGATCTAGCTCCCTGGGGTCATTATCTATGAATGTGTTAAAAAGGCAGCAGATGTATTTTGGATTGCACAGAGGATAGAGCAGCTTGTTATAGCACTTACACTTACTTATGTTCTGCTGGCTGACAATCCGCAGTACACATCCAGTGGGCAGATCACTCTCACAAAATGCAGTGAGAAAGGGGTACCAACAGTGCAGAGCTGAGTGCTTGGAAGTTGGGAGGTGCCTGAGTGAAGGATGCCTGTGCAATCTGAATTCTTACATTCCTGAATAAATGCTACAGTGGAGTCAATATGTTTTCTGCAGGCTCTTCTGACTTGGAGGGCAGGATGGCTTGTGCTTGGTAAATGAGCTGCTATTTCCATGTTTGTTCTATGCTCTCCTTGTTCTGGCTGTTACCTCTCTTATTTTCTTGGTGTCTCTTCAAACCCTGACCTGGACTATCCACATATTTCACGCATTTTTTTTCCCCCTCTCCTGTGGTGTAGGAGCATGTCCTCCCCACACTAGGAAGTCATCCACAAAACTGTGGAAACCCCGATGGAGCAAGCAGTGTTAGCTTTATTTTCCTAAATGCAAGAGTTATAGGTATCTCCACAGATTTTAAGCACTTACTATAATCTTTTGGCCCTGCTTTTTCCTGTTCTGTTCATCGATAGAAATTTGAACTCTAAAGATGGATCTCACTAACCTCATTTAGAGGTCTTAGTGCTATATCATTGCTGGAAATCCAGACCTAGAGACTGAGTCAGCCAAGCAAACCTGAGCAGCACTCAAGGAATGATTGTATATGAGAAGTTTGGGGAGAGGCAGGCAGAGAATTCAGTTTACCTGGATCTCTCATAGCCACCTCAAACATGACATGATGCTATATTCTCCATAATCCCTCTCATTTGCTGGACAAACCTTATTTATCTCCCAAGTACAAATTGTCTTGTGCACTGAAGGAGGAACAGATCCTTTGAAAAAAGGTAACACGTGTTCATGCAATTAAAGGATGTGTTGTATGCACAGAGGAGCTTTAAAGCAAATTGAGATTGCAAAGCAAATACAATGACATAAGTAACATTCAATATGCAAACAATAAACTGACAGAAAAAAAAAAAGAAAGAAAGAAAGAAAAAGAATTCTAATGAAAGATGGTTATAAAGAGTGGTTTCCAACAGCCAAGCTTATGTGGGACCCTCAGCTACCGTAAGTCATCAGCAGATTTCAGTGGAGCAACAGCGTTATACACCACCTGGGATCTGCCCTTTGCCTCTTGTTATTTCCTTGCATTTGAGTTCCAAAGAAGTGTATGCAAGTTTGATTATGAACACTATTCTTCATTAGCAGACAGAGAAAATTAAACTGGGCTTCTTAATTGTTGCTCCTGCTGCAAAACTCTATGTGAGCGTCTGTAATGATACACATCCGTCTTGTTGGATTTCTGATTTGGATGTCACATCTGCTTTTCATTGGTGCACATAAAATATTAATATCCCTACTGCAGCACTTAAAAGTCTTGCTGTATTAGGGAATTTCTGTCCTTCCCTGCAGCAATTACATCCTTTCGCTGCGTACTGTTTGCCGTTATCTTGGTATTTCTGTTTGTGGAAGGAAAATTTGGGTTCTTTGTACAGTTAGGTGGCTTTCTTCATCTTAGGAAGGATTATTTCCTGCCTCGGGATCAGTGATAACTGGAAATAAAGGAAGAGGTGTTTTAGAAAACAGAGATGGATTCCAGCTAATAAAGATTGTATTAGTACTTTTTTTTTAAATAAAAAACCTAAGGTCACTTGTTTTTTTTTTCCTGAATTGCCTTCATTACATGGCACATAGTGAACTCTACGTTTTTCCCCAGCAATCTCAAGGGCAGCTCACTCTGTAGAACTGCCGCAAAGTGAAAAGTGGCCTGTCGCAGAGCAGGGAGCAGTGCGTAACAGTTGCTGGATTTCCCTAACTAGTTTTTCTTACAATCAATAAAGAATGGCCTGAGTTGGAACAGGGAGGTAAGGAGGCACTTTATGCCCCAATTATCTACAAATCATTACTTTTACCATCTTTTAGGAAATATCTGTTTTCTTGTTAAGGTGCATTTATAATGGGGAAAAAAAAAAAAAAAAGCTTTCTGCAATGAATAGCCTCTTTGCAATAGTGCCTTCTACATCAAAGGTACCTCGCTAAGAATTGGTTAAATCTGAGCTGCTCTAACAAGCCAAATTATAGATTTAGTCTCTCATGAATATTTTTGCAACTAGAAAAACTTGAATGAAGCCAAAAGTTATAGCTGGAAGTCCATGGATGTAGTGGAAAAAAAAAAAAAAAAAGTCTTAGTTCCAATATGGAATTGCTCATCAGTAGATAACACAGAAGGAATGTAACTGCTCACATGACATGTAAGAAATATCTGTTTGGTCCTGGCTCCAGTGATTTATTTTTATTTAAATACTGAATGGTTTGTACAAGGTGGAGCCCTTCTTAGGAAGGGCTGAGCAGGCTGCGCCCCTTCAGCCAGGCCTGAAGCCTGGGGCTGAGCTCTGGAGTGGGGCATCCTGCAGCCCTGAGGCCAAGCCAGGCTCTGCCATTGAGCGTTAGAGGTGTTTAATTGAGCTTATGCTTAACTGTGCCCATGCAGCAGTCCCCCAAAGTAATGCACTCGAGATTAATCATATACCTGCACGGCTGGGACCAGACTCTGCAACTGATGTAAAGGCCGGACACATTTTAGCCCCACTGGCTGCAGTGTGTGCGTAGACCTGAGGAAGGGAATGTGTTCACGTGTTCACATGAGAATTAAATTCAGCTTGGCCCAGCACCACCAGGGGCAGGACTGCAGCACTGCGAGGCAGCTCCCTGCTCTCCCAGCCCGGGGAAGGCGTCCCCAGCCTAGCACAGCTGCAGAGCACAGAGATTCCAAATCCTCACATCCTCTTTCCATAGCAGTGGAGATGAAAAGAAGCTGCAAGGTGGGTTCAGGTACATATCTTGCTGCTCTGCTTTTGATAGTTATACCTTTGTCAGTTACACCTGATTTTGCTCTTAAAAATACAGTTGCATACACTGTTGTTACTTATGCATTTTTTAGGTCTCCTCCAGACACTCAAATACTTGCTTAATTGCAAGTATCTAATTTGCATATTCAGCTATTACAATTGAAAGTGTAAGTGCCATACACTGAAGTCCTCATTTTCCTGTTCATGTGCCTTTGTAGCTAGAGTAATGATGCACAGAGGTAGCAGGCACTTAGAGAGCAGGACAGCAATCCTGGGTCATGATAAGCTTGTCTTTCATTGTGAAACATCAACACAAGTAAAAATACTTTCTTTAAGGGGGTAGGAACGTGTATAGTTAGCTGAGGGAAGGCAACATTACTGCCATTTAAGGAAATGACAATCAAAATATTTGGGGTTTAGTTTTGTGGCTTGTGCTGAATATGTTAACATCTGGAGTAGGTTTTGGAAATGTCACTTTCTGTACATTTGACTGGGATGTTGTAGTTTAATGCTGATAAGGCCTCCAGCTTGCTGCTGATTGGATTGCAAAACGAAGAGACCGGGGAAGGTAATATAGTTTGACATAGACAGCATGAGTTGGAATTTCCTTCCCGCAAGAAATGCTGCTTGTGCTGATGGAGCTGTGTGTTTATAACCCCTGGTGGCAGGAGCAGGGTGAGGCTCTGTGTCCCTAGAGTTGGTACACAGCACATGAATGACCAAGTTCGCTCGGAGTAACTATGTCTGTATGAAATATATAGTGTGACACTTGGAAATTATCAAATACATTAGCTTTCTTCAAAGGACATCAGTGGCAGGAAGAAAACAATTTATCCCGATTCCATTTTGTTTGCCTTCACTTTTCTGCACAGTATGCTATTTCCTCAGGTTCCTTTTTAATCCAATAAATACATAATGACTCTGACAGAGGCCTGGACTCCTTCATTTCGACTACAAGCTGGGTCTGTGAAGGCCTCACAGAAGCACCCTTCCTAAAGCTCTTTAGTTTAAATGGACATGGTTTTTAATGACGAGAAACACAGAGAGTAACTATGTTTTCTTCAAAACAAAGTGAATAAACAGAGCAACCAGAAAGGCCAGATTCTGATCTCTGAGAGGGCAAGAGGGACATACCACCCTGTGCTTGTCCCAGGGCTTTGGAAGGTCTCTTTTGGTCATTTAGGCCCAGCCACAGCTAACGACATCCAGGGCATTCCAGGCAGCTGTTTATCTAATTTGCAATATGTTTATTTGACTCTAACGTTTCTTCTGTTGGATCCAGGATTTCTGCAGCCTCTGGTCTCCACTCATGCCTTAAGTACCATGTGGTTTCAATTGTGTTAAACTGTCGGAGAGCACAGAAATTGTCTTTCTGATTTTCTGTTGATGTATGTCTTGAATCAATTTGGTGAATATTTGTATTGTAAAATATTGCTCCTTTGTATTTCACTGTCATTTACAGCTGAGTATCCTGAATAGTTGAAAGCCTTAGGTCAGGTGAATACCCATGCTGTTCATGTATATATATATATATTTTTTTCTCCTGACTAACACAAATAAACAATAGCATTTCTGTATTGACTGTTTGGATATCTTCCAGCTCCCCAAAGGACAGAAATGATCTTTCTTTTGCTTGTGTAATTACTAGCTTCTGTCTTATTTTCTGACAGCAAATGGGACCTCAAGCAGTCAGTTGTCTACACCCAAATCCAAGCAGTCCCCGATCTCCACACCTACCAGCCCAGGGAGTCTCCGTAAGCACAAGGTATTACGTTTCTTATACCTTACTGAATCAGTTTCTTCCTTGGTCTACTCAGATGTGTAATGCATTTAAGTATAGTCCATATTCTCTTGAAGCACAACTCCTAAAGTTGAAATAGTGGAGAATTTGGCCCATTACCTAAAAGGATTGTTACTTTGGTCTATAGCAAGAAGATGAGTCCAGTCTGAATATTTACATGGGCTTTCTCATTTCTGTAGTAGCCACAGTGTTGCTTTTCTCCTCTTTGAACAGTCTTTGCTTGATATAAAAATTGGAATTTGGATGTAAACTTAAGTACAATGAAGGTCAGTGGGATTTCTGCTTTAGTAATCAGAATGTACCTCAGCCTGAGCATGATTTTAAAAGCATTGCCTTGAAATTCTGGAAGAGTAATTAAAAAATTCTGGTGGTGGTGAGGTTTTGCAGTCAGCTAGCCACATGCCATCCCCTGTGAGCTAGATTGCACAAGCTGAGCTGATTTTGTTTGAGGATTATGGTTTACCTCAAAGCAAGGAGTGGTAGCAGAAGCTGAACTGCAGTTGTTACGATGGTGGCACAAAGCACAGAGAAGTCAATGTGAAGAATCCCCAGAAGTCCAGTGGGCTTTGGACTACATCTCTAGCATGAGGACTTTGGACATAGGACTGAATGGCATTGGGAGAGCCTGGGGTGGACTTTTGGCTTCTCGAAAATCAGATCCTTAAAATATTCCCAACATATGGAGAGGCTGTAGTCACTCACCCTTCCTTTAACAAAGGCATAGCTTAATCCAGATGAAATCAGGTGTTTTTTTTTTTTCTTTTTTTTTTTTTTCCCCCTAGGATTTCACACTGGTCTCAGCTGCTTAGCTTGAAGTCTAAGGACATGCACCAAGTTTAACACAGTGCTTTCAAATTTATTATTAATTTATAATCAAGAACAGAATCAAGCCCATGGTCTGCACTCAGCAATTGCTTGTGTGTATTTCAATGAAAGTAGTGCTGCAAACTGCATCCCTTGCTTCAGCAACCAAGGACCTAAAATACTTTCTCAACACTGTCTCATTCAGGGCTTTGGAGATTAGGATTGGCTTTCTAGTAAAGATGAGTAAAGCTCACCTATAACATTTTATGTATGTTTTCAGCTGGCTGACTTAGGATCTTTCCAGTGAAGGCCGTAGAACATTTATAATAGATGGTGACTGCTGAGGGCAAAGCCAATCCATCTATGAGCTAAATTAAGCCAATCAGAAAACATGAATGTAGCATTTTAGGTTCCCAGAATATTCATGCATCATTGTTTTCCTCCCAGGAGCAATTTTCCACTTATGATGAAATCACTTTTCTCTTTTTCCCCTAAAGCTCAAATGGTAAATGCTTAGAATGAGTTCACCACGAAGTCATATTTTACCTTGTCTTATATCAAGATGGCTGTGAATTCCCTTTCTGTGTATTTGTGCTTTGCTTCATTTTGCTCAGTTATTGCAGGGGGAGGGGATGTGTGTGTGTGGGGGGGTGATGTCAAGGTTCAAAAAAGTCCAAAGAGAGCTTTAGTCTTTAGGATGGTAGTATACCTAGTTCCATGCAAAACTTCAAAGAAGTGGAATAAGATGGTTACCCAGAAAGAGACCTTGAAAAAGGTTTATATTCAGTGTTTGATCCAATGAATATACTTGGGATTATGTTCTTAACCCTTCTGAACAATCAGAAATGGTGTAAAATAAAGAATAAATCACAAAAGGTGATATTCCTAGAGATTTGTCCTAAGGGTAGCTGTCAAATAAAGGTAAGACTTGTTATTGTGGACTTAAGTTCAGTGAGACCTGTTTAAGGAAAGATTCTGTTCTTTCATGCATGTACTGCAATGGACACATTGATCCAGAAGCGATAAAAAAAATTCTTCTCAAACTTTTCATGAAACAGTCATCTTTCTTTTGGTACCAAGGTGCACCTGCTCCACTGTGCAAGTAACCTGCCTTGATTTTTGCCTTGATCTAACTGGATAACTATCCAGTAACCAATGCATGAGAATTCCACACTGTCCCCTCAGCTGCGTAGAGCTGGACCGCTTGACTGTCTCCTTGTGCATGACCAGAAGTGGAAAACGATTGTGTGAGTTAACATTTTTTTCTTTCTTCCCACAGGACTTGTATCTGCCTCTGTCTTTGGATGACTCTGATTCCCTTGGAGATTCCATGTAAAGCGACATGAAGATAATTGTCCATATTGCGAGCTATGTTTAAGATACAGTAGAGTACTTCTGCCAAAATAAGCAGATAGGTGACTGGTGCTTTCAAATCAGACAAAGGACACACAGTTATATGTCATTTTTTTTCTGTGATTTATCCTCTGTGCCACAAACCAACACTTGCCAGTCTATAGAGATAGAGGGATACCATTCTTCTAATAGGGATGCAAAATGGATATTGCCAGCAATTTTGGGCCAGTATGCCAACGATCCTATGTATTTCCCATTTTATTCTATTATTTCTTCTGCTGCTGCAAATATGTAATTTTCCTAATGATAGTAAAGTAGCTCCTCCTGGTATGGGGCAAATCAATTTTTTGCTGACCAATTTGAAAGCTCAAGTAAAGCACATTCTATTCTTTACCTGTCCAAACTGCCAACATTTGCTTGCTCACCTGCTCCTCATTTGTAGCTCTGATTTTAGAACCTGCATACTAACTAGTACTGTTTTTATTGTTACAGGGCAGGAAGGGAAATGACTTATTATTTTGATACTTAATATGCCAGCAGAAGCTTGGACAAGTTTAGGAATGATTGCATGAGATGCTAAGTAAGGTTAGTGCAAGAGTGATTGTTCAGATATTGAAATACTGGGATTTGTTAAATGATTAATCAAAAAAATAAAAATAAAAATAAAAACAAAACAAAACAGTTTCTGGAGCTGAAGAGCTTTCACATATGGTCCAAAGACACTATTAGCTGGTAACAAATTTTTATAATTACCCTATGGTATCTCTCTATCTCTGTTTATAACAGTAATGCCTTTTGAACAGCCAACACTGAAAACACTGTGAAAATTTGTTTTCAGGTCTGACATCCTATAGGTCGCTTTTTATAGCAAAAAAAATCAATACACTTTTTATAAAGGAAAACCTTGTATCTGTGTTTTGGGAGTAAGGATTCAAGCTCCTTCTTTTTTATAAAAGCTGGTAATTTTGTTTTGTTTAAAAAAACATTCAGAAAAATGTACAAAAAAAACCAACCAACAACTGCAGAACAGTAATAACAACAAATCAGTTTAGAAAACTTGTCATCACTGCCAAAACAGACACTTGTAGGGGAAAAAAAAGTTAATTCAAAATATTGAATGTTTTGATAGTTTTTGTAATGTTTAAGACTACGTATTTGGTTTTTTACACTTCAGTATTCATAACTATGGCCAGATTCTCTACTTATATAACAAATAGAACTTTGTGGTGTTCAAAAACACGTATTTTAAAAAACTCTTCTATCTGATAAAAGCAAACTTATTGTATTTAGAGAAACCTTTCGCTTTTAGTAATCAGTAATGACTCCTACAGAATGCAAAGTTCATCTATTCACGCAGGGCTGGTGGTTTTTACTACGCCGAAGCTTTGTCATAGGCTAGCTGGCATTGCCTCTCTTTCTCATGGAATAAGCTTTCGATAAAACTGATTATTACAGAACTTTACTTAAATGAAGTCCGTGCAATCAAATCTTTCTTTGTTCCTCTATTTGCCTTTGTTTCAATGTATACACCTACTCCTTATTCTCTTGCAACCCCTTGTGATTAGAATGAATTATAATGTTGTGATGTTTGATGCTATATGAATGCTGGGTTGTTCCCAAAGCCACTCCACATTTTGTTTGCTTGCACTGCTGGTATGAAACAATCTGTGCAGGCTGTGTCTTTATATGTGATGATACATATAAGGCAACTTAAAAAAGATGCATCTGAGAGAGGACAGAATCGGGAATTACCACGGGGTAAGAGTTATGCACCAAATTTGCACCCTGTAGTTTTAGTGCATGATCATTTACACACAGAGTTTTGCACAAGAAATCGTTGGTGCCCACAAATAACTTCATTGAATTGAGTAATTTGCTGACTATGCGACTGCTAAATGAACATTTCACCTGTTGTATATAGCATTCTGGTTTCAGTTCAAAAGGCTAGAGGCTCATGTTGAAGCTCTGGAGTGTGTGGGGGAAAGGATGGTATTGTGGACCAAGCATAGGTGCAGTAGTCAGGACGCCTTCATTCGAGCTTTGGCATTCCTAGATTTAGTGTCTGGACAGGGGCAGGTCTCTTAGTAACTCTGTGCCTCAATAGGTCTATCCGTCCCTACGGGGATAATACTGCTCTACCTCACTGGGGGTTGTGAGTCCAAATGTTGGTTAACATTTGTCAAGTGCTTTCAGATCCTCTAACAGAAGGTGCTCAACTGTTCTGGGTGCAGATTTGGTTATGGGTGCTAATTTTTGGCTGTTTAATCTGCTAGGTGCTACTGTAGACACCAGTCTTGAGAAATTTGGCTTTTAAAGTACCAGGATATCAAAGGCCAAGGTTATGCCAACAATATTATTCATTAGAGCTTTTGTCTTAACAAAAGCTTTAGTGAGACAAATAATTTAACAAGCTTTTACCCTCGCCTCTGTTCTGCTGATGGAAATCTGAGTCTCTCCCCAGTTTCTGCCCTTCCAGGGACCCTGACTAGTAGTCATGACTCTGCCTGTTAAGAGATGATGGACTTGGACTCCAGTCGGAGGTGTCACTTAGTGACACAGGCTGTTCCCTTCACAGCCAGGGACAGCATGTCCTGCCACCTTCCTGTGAGTCCTCCCTAACCCAGGAGACCAGCCATGAAATTAGATTTAGGTTCTCTTACTACTCAGTATAGGACACTCACCACAGGTCCACCAAGAAAACCTAAATCTTTGATATCCAAAAGCAGACTGAAGTGCTAGAGCTGATGGTGGTATGAAAAGAGTCCAAAATGTGCTTTCATCCAAAATCCATGAGTTCAGTTTGTATACATGTAAGATAAAGCAGGATGCCAAAGGGCGAATGAACCTTTGGATGGAAAGATGGTTGTTGAGAGGTGGTTCCTTTTCTTCCTGCCACAAGTAGCGTTTGGTTATTTAAAGATGCTCTTCCTTGTAGAGCATGCTGAAGAATGTTAGGTCTTCCTGAGCTGTACCTAGTGACATATCTAAAACCTGATCCTGCGAGTGCTGCCTTGGGAGTAGAGTTTTGTTTGCACAAGTATCATCCTGGGGCGGGGCTGAGCCCAGTAATTCCTTCAGGGGACTAGCATGGGAACTTGAAAAGGCCTAAAAGAAGAAGAAGAAAAAAGAATCTTCAGTGGGAGAAATAGCCATTCAAAACAGCAAAAGCCACAAAGAAAACAGGGTATGAGGTCAAACTCCCCAGTTTTAAAAAGCAATTTTCTAGGTAGAAATGCCTGGGCAGTAGAAGTCAGTGAGGATTTCAGCTGTAACATAGAGTTAAGTCTGTATTAATGCCAATATTGCATGAGTTCTTGTACAGAAATGCATGTGGAATGTAGAGTACATTCACCACTAGGTATCTTTGGCTTTGTAGGATCCCTATGATAGATTTGAATACAAAGAGAAACAATGCACAGGCATCATACCTTAGTCATTTAAATATAGGTACAGCCCTGATTCAGGAAAGAAGTTAAAGACATGCTTAAATTTTAGTACATGCTTTACTCCTGTTGATTTTTCACGAGATGTAAGCTTGGGTTTGGTCAGAAGGCTTTCCTGAACTGGAATAAATTAGGAATTAGTTTCAATATATTATAATAATTCCAGACCTTATGAGAGATCCTGGAGCACATGATAGTAATTCCACCGTATACTCCAGAGTTTACTTTTTATATTTTTTTCTACTTTTACAAGCACATAAAACACCACAGGATATGAGGATTTGCCATATTAATTCTGCTATAAAAACCCTGTCTAATTTCCCTCATGAGGCTGCCTTTAGTGTTTTCAGAGATTAATTGAATCACTAAGACTATATTGTTTTAAAACAATACAGTATTTAAAAACAAACTGGAGAGACTCTTAAAGTGGTACGGAGCTTTGTTTCTTTGAAATTTGCCTTTATTTATTCAATATCCAGTATATTCTAACAGATTTGCATACAAAACAGTAAAAATACCTATTTCAGACACATAATGATTAAGAGGGAATTAAAGCAATCCTCCAAGCACTGAGAGACTGATGTATTTCACATTCATACCTTCAGTGATGGTCTTGACTGGAGAACATGAGGACAATGCAGCAAAATTCTTGAACGTTAGGATTTTTGTCACTTGTAAAACATTTATATTTTGAAATTTCTGAGTTGAAGTCCCCTCTGAGTTAATTCAGTTCTACCAGCTAGATAGCCAACCCAGTCTCCATTCCTTGACGTAATTTTGAAAGAGTTTGGTAATGGAATTCTACCTTGGTCCGCTCTGCAGAGGGAGGTGGAAATAGCTTTTGCTTACCATTGTCTGTGTTTCCAGTATCTGCACACAATTTACAGTCTTGTCAGAATGTGGAAACACTTAACTCTGTTATTTTCATAGGCAACAGAAAAATAATTCTACTTAGAAAAGAACTTCCACATCTCCCTTTCTCATTTAGCTAACACAAATATGCATGCGAAGAATCACACACAGTCTAGATGTTATTTCTCTCATTTCCTTGAACAGTGCTTTTGAAAGGAAAAAAGGGAATTAGGACCAAAACTTGTGGCTTGCAGCAAAACAGTGTTACACCCAGGCATTTCTAATAGGAAATACTGGTATAAAAGCATTCATTTCCTGTTATTGAAATGGATACTGATGACATTTTATAGGATGCCTTGTGTTTGCTTTTTCACGTCTTTGAGGTCAGTGCTGGTCTTATTGCAAGTTAAATAAAACCTGGTGAAATTGCTCTGTAACACCATGCAGAGTCCCTAAAGAGACATGGTTCCAGTGACAGCCATCCCTGGAATTGCACCCTCTCTACAGGGGCATGGTATGGACCCTACACCATGAGCCTTCTTCACTGTAGTAAGAGCACGGGTGTATTTTGCCATTGACCTCAGTGGCACCCCACGTCCATTCAGGGCAATTGGAGAGTTGTCTTTGACTATAGTAGAGGCAGAATTGTTTTTAGAGAAAGGAAGAAAAGATAGCCAAGTAAATTAGGTATAAAGTTAGTCCAGAAAGTGTCTCCTCAAGCTAAGACAATCCACAACCAGAGAAAAGCTACAGAGAAGTGCGTTTACCACACACAAGGTGCTGATCATGACCAGGACAGAACGAAATGGTTTCTTTAGTGGTAGTTTCAGCTTGAAGTTATTTTTCTGGTTGCTGATGGAAGAAAGTCAAAATAGTATTTGGGACTGGTAATGTTGTTTGTAGAAATAAATGAATGGCACAGGATGAAGATCTTTTTCTGTTTATATAGACAGTGTGATGTCAGTCCAGGCAACAGGATTAGTGCTTTATACAAGATACCTTAGAAGAGGTCCAGCTGAAAGACCACCTTGGTGTACTGAGACCAAGGAGGTTAAGTCTTTTAAGTGCCTTCCAACATGCTTTGGGCATCAGAAGCAGGACTACACGTGTGCCCAGCAAGGCCTAGGTAAAATGGCCTTGTCAAAAGCGGACAGGACAGACTGCTTGATTCCTGAGCTTCATGAGATGGTTAGCCCATCTCACATTTATGTAACTAGCTCTTGAAGGTGACTGTCTCCAGGATCATGGATTTCTTCTGGCTGATGCCTCTGTCCCATCCATATGAACCTGAGCAGGCCTCTCCATGCTATCTCAGGAAATGTTAAAGCTGAGCCCTGTGTCTCTCTACATCGATGGGGCTGAGCTTGGGTTCTGCTGCATCAGCCATCAATACTGTTATTCAGGTATTCTTCACCAGCCCTCTTTGCAAAAGACTGAGGACAGCATGCCCATAGACCCCTTCGGATTTTGTTGTTTTGTTTTTTCCCCTCTGGACAGAAACAAAAAGAGTAATTTCATGTTTTCAGGTCTGGGCCAAGCTGACAAAAAAAAGAAAAAAAAAAGTAGTGTGTACAGGGAGATGCTCAGAGACTGTAAGTGGATGGATGGAAAGGCTTTTTTCAGCAATGTCATTGCACAGCTGTTCTGACAGAACCCTAGTTGCAGGGTGGGGTAGGGGTTCTCCTTCTGCAGGTGAAGATGCAGAACTCTGGGGTCACAGACCATGATCCATCTGTCAGGACATTCTGTTTAGAGAAGGTTAGAAACACCGACACCAATTTTCATCCACTAGATGAACTTCAGAGCAAATGAGAATCAAACCTAATGACTGCAGCACAGGGATTTCAGAGCCATTGGTCTTTGGCATAACCGTGGGCAGATCAGTTCTCCTTGTGCCATGGTGTCCCAGTGGATAAAGAGCTAACCACAGTCCTTAACCTCTGTCTGTAAGGTGCTGTGAGATCAGCTCGTACAAAGAGCTACAGAAGAGCTAGCACAAGAGTGAAGTCTGAAAATTGTATTAAAGTACATTATGGGGCATTGTCCTTCACAAGTGTCTAGGTCTCTCGAAGCTGTGGTGTAAAAATGCTTCATTATTTTACTCACGGTGAAAGACAGATGCACGTTTCTAGTTCCCCCCAAAGCCATGGAGGAGCCAGCAATGCTCCTGAGAGCAAGGCTACATCCAACAACCAAATTCCCTCACCTGGAGCTGCCACCTCTGGCCTGAATAAAGTCCCCTGATGCTCCTTTTTTTGTTGCATGTACATGTACATAGCAAGGGGCAATGCACGTTACCATCCCAAATGAGGGCCGTGGCTTTGTAAACGATGAACGAGTCTAATGATTTCAGGGCCTTCTACCAAGAAAACAGTGGGCCTGTTGTTGAAAGTTTTCTTATTTAGAAAGTGTTCATCGCCAGATAGCTTCATGGGAAAGAGGTGCCTTTCAGTCTCCATTGCTTGATGCACTTAGTTCAGCTAAGCAGTTCTGGCTCTTGCTCTATAACTCACTGAACTGTAACTCATGGCTCTGAAGCCAGTTTACAGCTTGCCTAGGTCTGACAGTTTGCCACTCTGACAATTGAAGCAGGAGGATTCCCAAAGGGAATTAACAAATCTTTGCAGCAATTAGAGTCTGTCAGCTGAAAAAGGAAAGCTGGCACCACTCGAGAAAGATGCCATGATGGCCAGTGTCATGGTAAACAAAGAAAAAAAAAAGACTTGTTTCCAAGAGGAGTGGTAGGGGGCATTTGTTGGGAGATATTTACTGAGCGATGAAATGAGCTTTAACTTCACAGAAAATCAAATGGAAGGGAGAGCATGAGGCAGAGCACTGGAAACATCAACACCACTGATGAATGGGAATAAAAAAAGATGAGAGCCAAGAAACTTCAGGGAGAAACAAAAAGGGAGGCTGGGGCGAGCTGAGGATCTACAGCTTGGGCCTGGATGGAAAAGCAGCAGGGGTTCCTGGCTGCATGGTGAGGGAATTATTGTCCGTGCAGGTATCTAAGCCAGGATGCAGGCTGTCTGCCACAACACTGGGTGTCCCACTCCCACGGCAGAAATAAGGCCACACTTGGCTGCAGGCAGGAGATCTTGGTTTGAAGTTCCTCCCCTGTCCCTGTTTTTCTCCCCTGCTGGCTTGTGGATGTCTGTGTCATCCCTAAAAGGGTACAGGGGAAAATCCAGCCCTTTGATGAATGACAGCATCATCTGGTGGTTTGGTTTTATTTTTATTCCTCCTTATTAGATCAGAAATAGATATTAATCAGCATGCCCTGGCTCAGAGGAGGACAGGCCTGGCACACTAAGGAATTTTAAGACATGTATGAGAGAATAATGAGGGCATATCTGAACCTCCCGGCCCTTCCCATGGAGCCCAGCAAATTCTGGAAGAAGTGGCAACCCTCTTGCCATCAGGGTGATAAGCCAAGACAGGCTCATGGAGCAGGTTAACGTGAACTGCTGTGCAGGCAGAAGGTCTGATGATGATCTTGTCCATGAAATCCCTAACCACAGATGTGAGAGCTGTTGCGTTCAATAAATCAATAGGAAGGCCGTGCTGAACAAGCAGATTTGTGTTTAACACTGGTTTTCTCATGAGATCTTTCTCCTAAATTCAGCGGAGTTACAGTGCTTGTGAATTTAATCCTAAAAGGCAAAACAGATGATTTCTTTGAATGCATTTTTTGCTGTTTACTCTCAGACTTTTTATTCTTTTTTTTTTTTTTTTTTTTTTTTTTTTCATAATGATTGCAGCTCTTTGCTTCTGTAGATTCTCTGACATTCTCTATACACAAGTGAAACCCAATACACCTAATTCTCTGTTGCTTAAAACTGGCAGAAGCTCCTCTGTAATTAAGGGAGCTGAACCCATTTGGTCCAAGGTTGGTCTCCTATTTCAAAGATTGATTACTGTCAATAATTCTCATGTGATTGATTAGTTAAGTGCAGATTCAGTTTCCTGGCTGCAGACTTCACGAGAAAATCACATTGAACCCAGCTAGAAGATGATCTCTTGCATGAGTCTTTAATAAGAAGTTATATACGGAAGAGATTTTGTATAGTTTTAATGTTAAAGCTGAAATACTTTCATTTGTTGAAATACCATAAAACTTTTAAGATTGGAAATTAAACAAGGAAAGTAGCAAATTATGGTTTCCCCTGCGTTTTCTAGTCCTAAAAAGCATTGTCTTTATCTTGCTTTCTCTTGCTTCAGTCTACTAATAGACACGCCCCAAGCCCAGCAGATTTATGGAACTAGAAATAGCATTTCTATTTCTTCCAGTATTTTTCCACCCTAATCCTAACTAGTGCCAAGCAGAATAGAGATTTATGGTTGGCTTGGTTTTTAGAGAAAAATATCACCAAAAGTCTCTGAACATAAAAAGGAAGGTTCAGTTCCTTTTAAGTGACTTATCTAAACTCAAGGCTGCTTTTGATTCTATCCAGGCTGGTTCTTCCATCTCTGTTTGCAACTAACACATGCCTCAGTTATATATACGAAATCAAGATTAACTTGAGTTGCATTTGAACAGTGGGGGTTGCTGCAGAACACAATGACTCCCCTGGCATGTGCAGTCAGGCTGAAACATGTTGGTGGCTCTTGGTCAGGGTGGACCCAAACTAAGTCCTGGTTCCAAACCCCAATTTTCTGAGAAACGCACGTGCAGAGTCAAACTTAGGAAATGTCTGTAAATGAGCCAAATGGATCCCCAGCTGGGGTCCAGGCCCACTTCTAGAACTGACGATTTTTACCTTTGGAGAATCCCTGTGAAACATTCAGTGTTTCTGTGTTTTCGTTTTTGCTTTGGGAAATTCCAGCGTGGCTGCTTTTCTCCATCTGCTTCCAACCATTGCACAGCAGGTATGGATGGGTCCTTAATTCACTTCCCTTTGCTGGTGGCAGTTGAAATGTGGTGATGCTCCGTCTCCCTGTCATGATGACCACACAGTCACCAATAGGTTGTAGAACAACACACGGCTTTATTTTTATTTTTCTCTCTTTTTTTTATTCCTCTTTACAATGGAAGAGCTTTTTCCAGATTTAGTGTGATGTCTAACAATGTGTCTCCTTAAAAAGAATGTCTAGGGAACTAATTGCACTGTTAATTGGTGTTATAGATAAGGTGAAGCAGAAGTATTGAATGTAAGAACAAGAAAGCCTGTGAGTTATAATTACATGCTGAATTCTGACATAAAATGTTGTTAGTTTGCTTCTTATTTAAATGATGTGTGATCCAAGCAGCTTTACCACCGTGGCAGTACTAGTACAGCTGTGATTATTGATTTAAACACACCCAGGGTCTTTTAGAAAGAGGAAACCTGTGTAGCCAGATCTGTTCTCTGAACTGATAGCAAATTCCCCTCCTTGATAATCTGTATTTCATGACGCTGTCTAAGCTAGAAGCACAGGAAAGGAGTATCAGCTTGCTGACCTTGCTGTTACTAGCCTTTGCCTATTTTCTTAATCACAAATATAATCACAAGCTAGGGTAAGTGGGTCTCATCGCATAAGCCCGAGTTCTTCACGCCACACTTCTCCCAAGAGCATGCCCTGCCTTCACGCACGGCCCCGCGCTCTGCAGCTCTGGGGGAGCCGCCAACCTGCCCAGAAGTTGTGTGGAGGGAGGGAGATAAGCAGCTGAACTGGAACCTGATCGTGGATTACTGTCTTAGGTCATTCATTGAGTTTGTATGAGTTCATCATTAATAACGAAGCTGCAATATAATATAACTGAGAGACCACAATGTATTTTCTATTGTCATTCAGTGGGTGGGGGTTGGAGGGGCAGCTGGGTTTAAAGTTTAGCTGGTATACTTTAAACTCCGTGTACATAACCTTGGAGGACACATGGGTGGTATGGGTTGAGTTGTTATTTTGTTGGATTGGTAAATTTCCTTTTGGTTTTGTTTAAATAGTAAGGTATTTAATTAATGACATTGTACAAAGAGCTATTAATTTAAATGATGCTTTTGTTCTCCTAAAACGGATCTATCTACACTTTCTTTTTGGCAAGCCTGCAGCAGTGCTATACATAGCATTACGTTGACTTTTGTACTTTGGGGGAGTGTGTGGAAGGGGAGGGGAAATGCTTTTCTCTTCAGACAAATAGTGTTGCCCATAGTTAACTTTCTGCTTGGATATATACCTTGATTTCCCTTTACTCTGAAGTTTTATGTGAAATTGACTTAAAGGGACAGAACAAGCAGAGGTTATGCCAAAAGATCTCAACTGTATCATCTTGTAATATATTGCAGCTTTATGCCAATGATTCCTTGCTTACCTGTACACAGTCCATGCATGTTTTGAACTAATTTTGCATTCTCCATTTGTGGTGAGTTACTTAGCATTTTAACCACCTTTTGTGCCATTCAACTTGTACAGAAAACATTTTTATTGACGTTTTAAAGGGAGGGGGAAGAAAATAAAAAACCCTTCTGCTCCCTAGTTGTAGGTAGAACTCGATTACTTAGCAAACAGATGTAGATGAGTGGTTGTAGTGTTAGAAATGTTAGCTTGCTCGTGAACAAGCTTTTGAGAGTAAATGCATGGTCCTGTACCTCTCTTCTCTTAATTAGCTTTTCCTTTCCTCCTGGAAAGATTGTCTCCCCCTCTCTCTCTATTATTCTGTCTTTGTCTCTCTCGTGGTTGTAAAGTACAGATTTGGGCATAAATGAAATTGTATACAATGAGGTTTGAAAAGCAGTTCTCAACAGGTTCTCTTGGGGAACTTATTTCTCACAGCACCCTGCCTTGGCACTTTGATTAGACTCTAACTTTCAAGGTAAAACAGACGGAGAACAGTCACCTGTTGCCTCTGCTTTAACTGGGAAACAAGTTAAATCCTTGGAAGTTTGCGTCACTGGTAAATGATGAGATCTTGCTGATCCATTGCAGCTGAGGCACGTGGCACGTGGTGTATTGGCCGTGGCTTTTGCTCCTGGTTGTTTTAGATGGGACTAGTCCCACGGCCCCTGATTTGCGGAGTTTGCACACACTTTTTGATTTTCCTGGTTACACAGCAGAAGGGGGTGGGGGAAGATATATAGGAATTATCTTGTTATGGGTTCTGCAGGCAGCTCCTTCTTCTACACTCCCAAGCCCTGGGTTGAGTATGCAGGGCTTGTTATTTAATAGCTGTGGTTCTGTTGGCAACGGAGGACAGAAAACAGTCAAAGGCTTGGTAAAGACGTGGTCACTCACAATGATGTAAGAAATGGACTTCAAAAATCCCTCAAAACCCCGCCACAAAACCACAAAATCTACCTAGATCCACACATCTATTCCCCATGCCTCTTCTCCTTTAGCAGAATTTCCTTTTGTTAGAAGATTTGACTTTCTAGAGAAAAAAATCCATTTTTGTGAGGTGTTGTGAACTGTTTTTACTACTTGTAATAACCATCCCAGGTCTGAGTATTCTTGTAACGCAATGCCATGCAGCAGAGAACCTGTCCACTTTATAGCTTTGCTCTCAATATTTGTTACTCATTGTTTTCTCATCTAAATGTACATTTGCAAGATGTGTGTAATGTCATTTTCAAAAAATAAAATTTGGTTTCAATATTTAGGCCGATAAAACCTTTCTGATGCTTTTATTTGGCAAGTGTGTGTTAACTGTGGCTTATGAATTATAGCAGTACTTGTTCATTTTGATATGTCAACTTCCCTAAATCTGTCCCAGTTGTGTTTGCCCAAAAGCAGAAAAAAGACTGGGGAGGAAATTTGACTGTCCTGAATTAACCAAGACCCACATCTGCCTGTCTGGAAAAGCCTGACCTGTAGAGGGCCCATCATTCTGACTAAAGGGACCCACTGCAGGAGATCTGGAGCAGCCAAGGGCAGTCCCTTCCTTGCGTGCAGCACTTCAGTTAAAAAAGGTGAATTCAAACCAGCAAGACAGGGCCCTTAATCTGACCTCTTCCATCGTATCAAGGTCTCAACAGCAAGGCCTGTTCAGCCTCACACTAGCTTCGGGAGGTTTGGTGAGATTTGAGAGAGATGTTGTGTTTGTCCACACAGGCCTGAAAAAGGTCCAAGTTCTTTCACATCTGTCCTGTCAGAACCACAGTGAAGACAATAACATTCTTCCTTGTTAGCCTGAAAAATGATAATAAGACTCAAGCCTCCTCATTTAATTATATGGTACAAGCCACTTTGCTATCTGTTTCTGCTTTGCATCTGCAGAATTTGAAGTGAGTGTGCTGAGCCAGCTCTCACCATCCCTGCTGTAGATCAGGCTGCCATGAAAGAGCTCAAGTTCTTCCAACGTTTCATGCTTAGATGGAGACCTTTATACATTTTTTATTTATTTTTTTTTCCCCTGTGGTCATTGCATTTCAGCCCAAAGAGGGCTGTGCTCTTTGCCCTCTACATCCAGAGGAGACCCTATGCCAACTGGCAAAACAGCATCAGGGCAACCAATACATCGCCCCACTTGGCCAGTTACTGGCACCCCTTTGTCATTATTGTGCCATGCTTGGACGGGCCAGAAGCAGCACACACAGTACACTACTGTTTGCAATGAAAGACCACATTAAAAAAATTGCAGTTCCCAGAATAAAACTGGTAGAAAAAAAAAAAAAAACAAAAAACACCACCCCGAGAGCAGACTTTTTCTGAGTGCGCACAAACTGAAACTGAAGCAAATGTTAACAGAAAGGCAGAAAAAGTACTTGAGAAAATAAATGCTCTGCTTGTGTCTTTATGCACCCCAAGAGCAAACAAAACACGCTGCTGTCTTTTCTTGTGGCTACGTGTTAGATGAGGTCAAGAAAAAACGTAAGAGTTAGTGCTCCTGCCTATGGAATATGTGCTGAAAATGGCAGGTTTAAAACCGTCCTATAGTTGTATGCATCCATTGCAGCTATTCCGGGGTTCTAGATAGTATTAGGCAGAAGTCTGGATGGGCATAGTGTTGTACCAACAACCAGCACTGTCAACCAGTGGAAATGCTGCTGCTGTCTTAGCACAAATCCCACTGACACGTATGGAATTACTCCAGGTTTACAGACATGTAAACAAGAGCAAAATTAAGTCTCCAGTGTCCAGCCTTCCTGCTACAACAGCCCAGATCTATACAGAACTGTTTGTCAGGTATCCATGAGTATAATGTTTCTCCAGAGCAGCAAACCAGTGTTTGCTTCCAAAAGCTCTAGGTTGAAGCACGCTGGCCCCATGCGGTGTCAGTTGTTAGGACAGAAATAGATGCTTTGGCCTGGTTGGGAAACCTTTGGCTGGTCTCTTGACCTAATCTCCATTACTCGATGCTCAGCCATGGCTTGCTATACAATATGGTTCTAATCAAAGGAAACACACTTTTTGCCTGTCAGACTTGCCAGCTGCACATGATCCAAGTTTTCTGTGGTCGCTGGCCTTAAATTCCAGCCCAAAGTATGGCAGCCAGACCAAGGGGAATAGAACATTGGCTGGGCTCTGTCAGCTTAGCTCTGTGAAATGCTGAACACAGCTGTAGCATCAGCTCTATGGCTTTGGGCTTACGTGGTGATGTTTAATCTTCTCTCTTCTGTAAATAAAACACCTTTAAGAGTCAACAAATCGAGATCTTTTACACAGTTTCTCTGGCTGCTTGAGCTCTGTCCTTTGTCTTCCACAGCAGCCATCTGCTCTGCTGCCCCGGCCTTTCTCTCAAGTGCACCTAAACTTCAGAAGTACATTTTTTGTGCAAGTTTCACCTTTATCATAATGCAGGTCCTGCACACCTACAAACAGGTGGAAGAAAGAGTCCACTGGAAAAAAGAGTCCACTGGAAAAAGTGCCTTTTTTTTCCTTTTTTTTTTTTTCTTTTTTTCTTTTCTCTAAAGGCACCAGATCTGTAATATTTAATCTTACAGCCCCCAAAATAAATAAGAGAAGTCCAATGATTTGAAATTCTTAGGCTTTCAGCCCTGTATTTACAATATTGCTAACATAAGTAATACTCTGTGTAAGTAAGACTCACTTACTCAATAAGTAAGTCTCTGAGTGGCGTGTTGAATTACAGATGGTCTCCTTGTGTTAGGTCTTAGAAGATTATCAGCTGTTTATGTGTGAGGGAGCAGGAGTGATGTTTTATGCAGTATGCTTTCAATTACCACATACACATCTTTGACACAAAATAACAACAATCACTCATTATTGATTTGTATTTTTTTTATTCACAAGCAGGTCTACCGAGTTTCAAAATTCCCATCAAAGTTTTACATTAATCTGTTCTCCCTGAGATCCCAGGAACATCCCACTTCCCAGCAACTGTGACTGCTCCTCCCAAACCTGCGCGTAGCACATGTTAAATGATGCAAACACTTTGGTTCAGTTTACGTTGCTCATTGGGGTTATACTGTAGAATAATAAGGCACCAAGTACCTCAAATCCCATTGATCCACCCGAGGGTAAGAAGCATGAAAGATTTTGCAAGACGTGTTTTACCTTTGGATGGAGCAAGCAGCAATGGGGAACAGCTCCAGTGAACCGCTCACAGCCTGAATACAGCAGGACAACTGGAGCCTGCAAAGCCCCCAGGGGAGCACCTCTCACTGTAGGCAACACGGTGCTGGCCCGGTGGGACCATCCCCTCCCGCTGGCCTCCCTCATCCCCACCCCTGCCCAAACTGCAGTTTCTAGGCCACCAGCTACAGCCGGGTTCTGCCAGAGTGGTTTGTCATTGTGGAGAAGCACCTTCTCCCAAGGACATTCTCCTGGTATGTTCGAGCCCAGCTGGGACGCTGATGTGGTGCAAAGCAGCGGTATACACAAGAGACAGCAAAGGATGCTAAATAAGTCAAAATAAATCACTTGTGCTGGAAGCCCATTTATTTTAAGCATAGGTCTTCCCAGTCAGTGTGCCCAAATGAGTGTTGGCAGTTGAACAGCTGTTTGGAAAAGATTTGAGTTGTTTTCTTCTGACAACCGTGCTCCAGCCACGATGCGTATGTCATCTTCTAATTCAAGTGTTCAGAGCGTGCTTTTAGCACCCAAATGCAGTCATGGGAAGTGCCATTAAGGTGGTTAAACTTCTGTTCTTCTAGCCACCGTGACAGAGTGACAGCCAGGAACGCAACTGGAGCTGAAGAGGAAAAGGTTATTTCCGAAGGTCCCTGGCAGCATGTCCATTCAGTGCCACAAGCTGCCACTCACACAGCACTGAGGTTTCACAGCAGTTTCACTGCTTCTAACGCTGTGTGGAGACTGACAGTCAATCAGAGAAGGACTTTAGATCACTGGAAGTGATGCTCAGCATCTGTGTTCAGATCTTGGTCTTCCTGAGCCCAGAACAACAAACTGTGAGTTTGGTCTCTTTTCACTGTATGCCATAAAATTTTGTGATTTTGAAAGTTTCTCTCAGAGGTGGTAACTGCAGGCTGGCTGCTTGCTGATCTTCAGGCAACACATCAGTCATCAGTCAGTGTCTTGTCGACCTTCAAAACCAGAGACATCCAAATGATATGAGCACTCGGTCCTCCTGGGAGCTGCAAAAACACATTAGTGGTCTGAATGCCCTGGCGGCAGCACTTTAATTATATCAGTGCTTTATCAGTCCCATTCAGCTGACCTGCATCTTTAGTTATCTTAAAAGCTTAAGAAAATATGGATGTAGGAGACGTGATTAAGAGCCTGTGTACATCAGACAGTGGGATACAGCGCAGAGAGCTGAGCTGCACAGCCCTGCAGCTCTAGCTTGGGTCCCGAAGGCAGAACGGGTGCATTGCATGGCTGGCTGCTGCAGCACCGCACTGATGTGGCCACGGTGCTCTTGGCATACAAGGATCACTGTAGAACTGCTGAGCCTTTTGTCAGGGAGCACCAGAGCAATCAAAAGACCTTCTTCCCACAGGCAGGGGAACACAGGGGAACACAGTTGCCCTCCCCTGGGAACAGGAGGAGAGACAAAGATGCCCTTCTCTGACATATACGGCCCCAATTCTGCTGCAAAACAAGGCAGCAAAGCCAAGCTGAGCTTGTATTAACACAGTACAGCAGCCTGACTGTAGTAAGTAGAAAAATTCTCAGTGAAGATAGGAATACAGTAACAGTTCACGGCCAAATCTGTAATCAGTCTGTAAGTTATGATTCTTGCAATACTGCTTAGAAAGCTGACCCAACAGGATGCACTAATAGGGTCTTGATTAATAGCTTACCAGCCTGGTCTTTGGAGAACAATGCATTTGTGCACTCAGGAAAGAAAATCTTTGGAAGACGCTGTTCTGCCACAAATTGTTCATGCTTTAATTAAGAAGTCCTCATCAGGGAAGAAGATAACTATGCGATATGTGAAGGGAGCAACACAGCGGATCTGTAATGAAATCAACTCTCAAATGAGGTCGCCCACCCATGTACTACTGTGCGCATACAGCAGGAAGATGAGCCAAATGCGGTGAGATGAGGCCAAGCTTTTGTAGCTCTACAAATGAATAGGTTGTCCTCTGGGTGGGAAGGGGAACTGAAAGAGGAGGCAGTGCAGTTACATGCTGGAGAACTTGACAATGAGGCCCAGTGTGTCCTCCTGTGCCCTTCTCAGAGCTCCTTTTAAAGGACACTTTTCTTATGCTAGCATCTCATACTAAGCACTCCAGGACAGGCTCCCAGGCACACATGGGCAAGCACAGCATCCCCCTCATTGCTTATTCCATTAAAGTATACACTAGAGAACACCCTTCTGTCCCCTTGACACAGATTCAGATAGAGAAAAAACAAGCCTGCCCTTAATATCTTTGATCTTGAAATCTTAATGACTCAAGACACCTGCTGCTGGTCAGAAAATTAGATCCGCTGTGATAAAAAATGCCAGGTCATAGAACAAGGAAAAGAGTAATTAGAGTACCAGGCTGCAACTTGAGAGAACTGGTTTCAACTCCTGACACAGCCACAGGTTTCTGTGGGACATGGGGAGTCACCCATAGCCAGAAGCAACACTTTTGGCAGCTGCCCAAAGTGGGCTTAGAATTTCTTTGGGTTTCAGCTGCTGGTGGGAAGGATAACCACCATCTGAGACTCTGTATAATGAGTTTTACATGTGAAACTAAAGGAGCTGCTGAGAGCTATAAGTACTGGAGATCACGAGCACTATCTGTTGAGGAGCTGGGATCTGAAACTGCATGAAGACAGGCTTGGACCTATTTCCAGTGGACAACTTGGACCGATTTCCGACCTACTTCACTTTAACATAACACCTTGGTAAATAATTTGCATATCATAGTGGCTGACGTGATGTAGGTTGAAACGTATATAAATTTATCCAACAAACGTAAGAGAGCTCCCAAACACAGAAGCTTGGGATCCTTTCAACCCTGGGTTGAACAGTAACGAGAAAGGAAAGATTAGGCACTGTGTTTTACCTCTGTTAAATAAAATAAAGGCATTATATGGTCAAGTCTTCAAGGTAAAACCCTCATGGGCTCCAAAGCAGATGTAAAATGCTATGAGCACTGCTAGCTCAAGTGTCCTAACTGGGGAAACTGCAGCGCCCTGGGCCTCTCTGATCCCTGCACACAACGTGTGGGAGCGCAGAGCTGCGCCATGTGCTCAGGGTGGCTCGGGGAATGTTTCTGCAGCATCATCCTACAGTGAGCGGTGGAGGAAATGTGACGGCAGCCCCTTCCAGCTCCTCCTCATGTTAAATTATTTTGTGATTTAAGCCCATTTTAGAAGGGCTTTGTTCCTAGAGGTCTCAGGTGCTCAGAGAAGGGAAAACAGCTCAGCCCGAGAGCTTTTCTCATGACCCTGAATCAGTAACGGCTTTATCCAAATCCCACTGAGAAACAAGAGTGCTACGGGCAATGTTTTAAATATTTAATGTTTACACAACACTCAGAATACAAATGGCAATTCAAAGAGAAGGAAACTCCCATCTTCTCCAAGCTCCTCAGGGACATTTTTCTCCATGTGTTTTTCAGCGTGACTGACACCTGCCTACCCAGCCCTCACCGGCTGTGTGTCGCGTTTCTCATGTTCCTGTGCTAACACCTGTGTCGCTGCCTTTCCTGCGAGCTGCAGGGCGCTCACTGCCGGCGTGCGAGCCCCACACGCACACAAACACCTTCCTCACCACCCAGGGGTAAAAAACCTGCCTGAGCAGCGGGGCCACAAGAAGGCAAAAAGGCTTCCCCGAAGCCGTGGCAGGAGTGCCAGCCTGAGGCTTCCTCGCCATTCCCCTGCCACCTTCCTCTCCCAGCACAGCTGCTGAGGGCCGACACCGGGTCCCAGCTCCCCCCAGCACCCCGGGCTCCCCTCAGCCACGAAGATGGCGGCGGGAGGCGCCGGAGGCGGGACGAAGCCGCCTCGCCCGCCGGGGAACCGCCGCGACCGCTGGGCGAGGCCGCCACCTAGCGGGCACAGGCGGCCCCGGCCCCGCTCTGCGCTTCGTGCCGAGCCCGGGAGGCTCCCTCCGGGCCGCGGAGCTCTGCCCCAGCCCCCGTTTGGAGCCCCCTCGGCGGAACAGCCGCCATGGCAGGGCTGGGGTCGGGGCTGAGGGGGAGATCCTCAGGCGGCCCCTGTGCCGGGCACAGCCCGGGAGGAGGCAAGGTGGTGAAGCCGCAGCGGTGTGCCTGGCTGATGCACAGCTGCTCGGGGGTTCCAGATTTCCCCGTTTTCCTGGGAAGGTTTCCCCAGCACTGAGCAGGAGGGAGCTGAAGGGGAGCTCCCTCAGCTCCCCCTCCCCAGCCCCGTTTCCAGTCAGGGTGCTCCGCGTGTGCCCTCACGGCGCGGTGGTGGTGTCACAGAGATGGCTCCTGCACCACGTTTCTCGCTCCGTGAGGTGTGTGCCATGGGCTGCGGCTCTCTGCAGGGCCTCAACAAGGGCTGGGGATGTGGCCATGGCTGCAAAGTTGGTTTCCTCACAGTGCCCAGCAGCTGTTTTGTTGTTTGGGCCTCTGATGGGCTCACAGGTAAATCAGGATTATGTCCATTCGGTGAAGCCCTTGCAGCTTTCCCTCAGGCTCTGCCTACTCTGGAGCCATGCTCCTCTGCTCTTCTTCATGAACCTACCCCAAAAAATAGCTGCAAATGCCCACCTCAGATCTGGATCCCCCAGGGAATTTGGGGGATGACAATGTTAACTTGTTTTATCCCTACTTCTCTTAAAATCATCAGCGTTTCTGAATCAAGCCTTATGTTTCTAAAGGTTTAGAAATTCTGTAGTTTATGCAGTTGGGGGATAAATCCTGCCCTATACACCTGCACTGCGGCCCCTCAGTGGGCAAAGGGCTTCTCTGAAAGCTGTACGGGGGGGAAGGCGCAGCCCCTTCTCTGCCCCCTTCACAGGGCCTGTGCTCCCTCTACCCAGCGCTGTGCAGTGAACCATCAGTGTGGGGCTGACCCCTTACCCCGCTGTCATTTATGCTGTGGAGGAAAGTGTGAAGGGACCTGTTATGAAAACCCCACGACGCAAGGGATGAGTGATGCAGATGCAAAGTGCTGGTGTTGAGCAGAATCAGCCCTCAGCTGGATATGCAACTTTGAGAGCTTTTTTTGTGTGTATTGGTTAGTTTTCAAATTCTGCCTCTTGGGTTTCTCTCTGTACAAAACTGCCTAAATTAGAGAGAGTAGAATAAACATGTAGGATTTAAGTAGAATCTCTGCTGGAAACCACCTAATGTTTTATTAACAAATTGCCCCATGCAATTAAGTGAATAATAGATGAACATAGCTCTGGTGGGACAAGAGAACCTTGCAGTGGAGTGTCTGCAAGGTGACGGACAGGCTGCAGGCATCTGTGATAAATGTTCATGAGTGGGGCAAAGCCACTTTGACACCTTGCAGCCGTAGTAGCCCTTCTGACAGGCATTAGGGCAGCTATTAGTGCACAGCAGTCTGGAACTGGAGTGAACTGTGAAGCCAAGAAGGCCTTTGGCATAAAGACAACCTTGCTATCACCTCCTTCTTTGCGAAGAGAGTCCCCAGGAGGAACTACCTCTCCTGGATCAGGGCTGGGTGGGGAAGAGAGAATCGAGCTTGGTTCTCGGTAGCAGTCCCTTGTGGTTATCGGCAGGCATGTCACAGACTGCCCAGATGGAGCAGAGATCTCTGTCCTCCTGCAGCTGTGAGGGGCTCTGGGTCAGGCACAGCTGGCCAGCAAGGCACTGATCCAGCCAGGTGCTGCAGGGGGTGAGGGATGATCACTGCGGCTGGGCTGAAGGTCTGTGGGGTGCTGGAGTTGCTCGTGGGTGTGGAGTAATGCAGGCAGCAAGGTGCGGTAGGGGAGGGCAGGCATTTATGGCAGCATGACTGGATGTTGAGCATGTGCTGAATGTAGGAACGTGTGAGAACCACTGCCTCGTGATGGAGCAAGTTCTCTTGCTTACTTGTGCTGTGCTGTGTCTTTACACAGCCCAGTTCTGCGCCTGCTGAGGGTGCAGGAGTGAGTCAGGTCTGGCAAGCAGCAAGTCTAGAGCAGGGAGAGTGCAGGCACTGCTCTGCAGGGTGGTAGCAGGCTGTGGCAAGCAAGAGACAAGGAATCTGGGGATGCCTAGAGATGCAGCGCGGTTACTGATGTGAACCAGCCCAGAGGAGCGTGTGGTGATTGTGCTCAGCACACCTCTGACCAGGAGGCTAAAGACTGCCGGCAACAACAGCCAAGGATTCCAGGGACTGTGCTGAATGCCAGTTTGAGAGACCTCTTTCCAGACCGTGGCAGTGCCTCTGTGAGTGCTGTGCACAGCCCCACTGAATTACAAGCATTTTCTGCGTGGTTCTGCAGTGAGAGTAGAGCTGTCTGCTTGCCCTTGGTTGCCTGCCTGTGTGGCTCATCTTGCTTCCTTTCTAAAGCAATTTTTGTTTCTAATGAGACTTCCAGGAGAAGCTCCTCCTCAGCCCAGACAAATTACATATAATTCTTGGATTATGGCACCAGATTTAATACACAGAAAAGTTCTCATCATTTTGTTCCACAGTGGATCAAAGGCAGCTACTGTGAGAACACGTCTATATAAGCTGTGAAAATTATCAGCTCACAAAAAAGGAGAATTTCGTTGTACTCAAGTGTGATTTTTCATGTTCTTCCCTCAACTGTGCAAATGAATCACAGCATGCGTGGTATATATAGGAGGACGTCAGTTTTTTATTATGATTTAGACTCTAGTCTGCTTGCTCAATCACAAATTGAAAACACATGGCTTTATTATGTAGAGCTTTTTTTTTGCACATTAAATGCTAGAACTGTAGTGGCAGCTTCCAGGGACTTTCTGTCCAAAATTGAGCATGCCTTCAAAAGGAAGTTGGGTAAGTGTTTTATAAGAAAGCAAACAGTCCTGCAGCGAACCTTACAGGACAGAGATTTATGGTACTACTTAACGCTTTGTCTTCAGAGTGTTTTCTGGATGTAACTCTTCCCCTGAGACCCAAACTCCTTTAGGCAAGTAGAAGATTTTTTTAATAGCAGGGATTGGGAGGAGTAGACCTATTCAAAAACTTAGATTGGCAATGCTAAAATGGGAAGGATTAAATGGAGGAAGCAAATTGGGGAGAATATTTACAACTGATATGAAATTTTGCAATGCATTTTTAAATGGCACTTGTTTAAAAATTGGCCTACATTTACAAAAATATAAATAGAAGCTCCATAAAGGTAAAAGTAAGGATTTTACAGTCATAAATGAGAAAACGTTCATGTCAAGTTAATCTAAATGAACCCAAAATTAAATTAGGGATAAGTGGATTATGCAGAGAAGTTTGTTTCACCAAAACCGCTTTTTAATGGGAATTTATTTTTGACCTTTCTTTTTCATTCTGCCTCAGCACAGGAAAATGTATTATTTTTCCCAAGTTCTAAACGTGAACTGATGTATTTTCCTTTATTAGCAGGCTACAAGGAGCAAGACTGGACAAGTGCTTGAGTGATCATGGGCAGGTTTGTGACGTCTCAGGCATCAGAGAGCACGGCGCAGGAGCAGCTCAGCCTCCCGGATGGCTCAGGACCTCTGGAGTCCATTCTGTGGCTCTCTCAGACCAGACTTTTTCCGCATTCAGGTTGTTTTCTCCTCTGCAAGGGAAATGAGGATAGCAAAATCAGGTGCATTCTTGACTCTGAACAGTCAAGCTGGGATGAAGTACTCGGCAGTGTGCAAGAGCCACTCCTGAAGCTGCTCCGGGCTTGCCACAGTGCTGAGTGGAGGGCACAGAGCCACCTGTTGGGTTTTGCTGCATCTCTTGACCTGCAAACCCCCATCCAACTGCAAGTCCCTCAGAAGCCCTGTGTGATGCTTCCCCGTGGTCTGGACGGGCCGTTACCAGAAGGGACGCACTGAGGCAAAGGCATTGATGCTGGCTTTATGCAAGTGGAATACAGCGTGCAGCCTAATAAGGAATATCATGTTTTTCACAATACGCATTAATCTGCCCTGTTTTCCATAGAAAAAATGCCTGCAACTCTTGCCAAGCGGCCTTGTCTCGTCTCCTCCTTTAAAAATTCATTCCCGGCTACAGCCACAACTGCAGCTAATAGTTTACTGGGAATAAACAAGGCTCTGCATTTTGGGTCAGCTCAGATGGTTTTCCGGTGTCCCTCGTGACTCATCTCTGGAAGGGTCATCCTGAAATACACCCCTCTACTGATGTGATCTTGGTACAGCCCAAAGAGTTTCAGGTTAAGAAGCTGAGGGGCTCTTTTTTTGCAGGAGTGATTCTGGAGTTTGGTGTGCCTCAGAGCAGGACCGACCTCAGCCAGGTAAGTGCCAGAGGTATCGTGTAAACTTGTAGCTACTTGATGTGCACCAGGATGAGCACTTTTGGATTAGTAATTAGCACAGTGAGAAAATGCTTTCGTCTCCTGCAGTAATGTATATTTCTTTCAGAACGTGGCATCTTGATTGTGTGCTAACACCGAGCCAAGCACTCACTGTGATTTATTGCAAACCCGTGGTTGCTCTCATTTCTTCTGGGATAGCCAGTCTAATGCTAACACAAGTATTTTCTCTACAGGCATCATTAGCAGTTATACCAAATAAAGGGGTCAGACTGATAAAGCGTGCTTTAATTTCAGTGCTCATATAATTCCATTTTCCAGACTGTTTCTGATCTTCTGAAAAAAAGTCAGTGCTCACTGCAGACTCTTTCACTGTGAAATTCAAGTGGGTATTTTAGTCATTTGATTTTATTTTTGTGAAGGAGAGACTTTTATATCGTGTCTAAAATAGTAGATAAATGAGGACATAAAATAACGAAGGGGGCTGATAGGGAGTTACCCATTAATTTGCAATCCCAGACCTCTTCTGAACAACCAACTTCTATGACAAGGCAGAATGGAGAGAAATTGGAATGCTAAAGAAAGTTGTTTCCCATGGTTTCAGCACAAAGGCATGGCTGGAACAAATCAGCTGACACTGTTGCGAGCATTTTCTTTACAGCTTGTTATAGATCTCTTGACTTGTATTAATGTAACAATCAGCACCTATCATGTAATTTGGAATTCAGAACTGCAATTGTACCTCTCTGTAGTTAGCTGCAAAGCTGGCTGGTTTTAGGGCTACAGTGGATGCCACTGAAGGTTCTCTGTTTTAAAAGTATGCAGGCACCTGTGCAGTTTGGAAAATCCTGTCTGCCTGCATATTCTTAAAAAATGAGGCCCATAGCCACTTTGCATTGTTGCTTGAAAATCAGTAAAAAGAGATGTGTTTTATTAGCCTAGCTGAAGAATCCAGGCAAAGGTCAGAGCCTGTGCAGTGTGCGCAGGCCCAGCCAGATCTCCTTTCAGGAGGGAAACAAAGTGGCACCAAGATTAAGCAGGTGGCAATTTCTGTCCTGAATCAGAAATGATCACCCTGCGTTTGCTTCAGAGTGCTGTTAAAAAGTAGCACACACTGACAGCGGTAGGGCAGGGCTGTCCAGAAAAGCCTTTCTCCTTGTTATCTGCAAAGCTCTGCCTTCGTTCTCCTGCTGTCACCCCGGCTGCTCTGAGTCAGAGTCCCGTAGAGCCCAGATGTGTGGGGTGTTTTGAATGCTGGCTGAGCTCTAACAAGGGGCTTGGACATCTGCATCGGGACATAGGCAGAACGCCGGTGCCTCGAGGCTGAGATGTGGTCAAAAAACCTTAACTCATGCTGAGCAGGACAGAGCTGCTTGCTGCCTTGAGGATTTCTAGTTGTGGCTGCCAACCAAGGCCCCTTGAGTAGGGGCAAGTGTGCAAGAGACCTTCCAGGAATTTGCTCGTTACTTGTGGGCAGGTCTGGGAGTCACACAAAACTCAGTGGCAAAAAACTCCTGTGTTTTTCTACTTTGGTTGGAGGCAGCGGGGCAGTTACACCCCTTCTGCTTGTGCCAGATGGACTCTTTCCCTCACGGGTGCAGCCACCTGTAACGCAGCCTTCCTTAGCGGTTCTTTGCTCCACCTGTGCAGCCCCAGCACCTCCAGCTCACACCCTCAGCCCCCGTTGCAGCTGTGCTTCTCGCCGGGGGAGGAGTGACTGCAGCTTGCAATCAGCCCGCTCCAGAGGAGCACCGAGTGTTCACGTTGCCTGAGCTGTGACTCCAGCGCTGCCTTCCTGAATGGTAAGAGCGGGGTTTGCCTTTGTCTGACCATGAGCTGACTATGAGAGAGGTAGGAGAGAGGGCAGGGTGATGTTTCAGGAGTGCATTTGTAATTCCTCATTTATTGCTCCTGCAGCTGAGCGATTACCACCAACCTGTGGCTCAGCACCTCCCACGAGTCACTGCTGCCATGTGCCAGCACTCGGTGACTTGGAGCTGAGCTCTGTCCCCTCGCCACCACCACACAGGCATGGTAGCAGTTGGACAGGCAGCTCCATGCAGGGCTCATGTTAGAAGGACGGGGATCGGTGTGCGGATTGCAAACAGGGAAAATAAATGGCAGGATTCCTGGTGGAGCTCCTGTTCAGCTCCTGAGCCTGTTGGAAAGACAGGCTTGGTCTTGAACCTTCACTTACCCTCCTGAGCCGTCCTGCTGGGTGTAGGCTTTGCAGTACGAGCTGCATCGTGGCTCCCAGCTGAAGTGCTGTCTGAGGTCTCCCTGTCCTGCTGAGTCCTGTAGAAAAGCCTAGCTGAGCACTATCGAGCTGCAGTAGAAGAGAAGGAACAAAGCTTTGGTTTGTAGCCAGGTGATTCTGGTGCTCCTTGATGCCATCTGTGAAAGCAAACAAGTTGTTGCCAGCCCTGTTCCTGATGCCTGGTTACTCTCCCCTGAATTTCTTCTTAGAAGTGATGGGGTGTGCACAGATGTTGTCAGCTGAAAACATGTGATGTTTTCTCTCTCGATTCTAATACTAAGTATGGCAAAACAGGGAGCAGAACAATGCTGGCACCTTTCTGTGTACATGAGAAGCAAAATACTCGTGTCTCGTTCCCGCAGTGAATTCCTGAGCTGAGCTGGACAGAGAGACTTTTATACATCTGTTAAAGTACCGAGTTACAGAGAACATAAAATAGTCAAATTAACCTTATTTTTCTTGAAAAATCCAAAAGCTGAATGAGAGAAGGGGGCAGATGTGACGCCATCACCATCCTGCTATCCCAAAGCACCCTACAAAACTTGGTGCTTCATCCAAGCAGGCAGAGTGCTGCTGTGAAACAACTGAGAAGCCCCTGGACCATGGTTGTTAATGGCAGACCTGGGAGCTGTTAAATGTCCTGTGCAGCAAATTTGATGTGAACTGGACGTGCTTTTACTTCTGCAGTTGCATATCAACCCAGTACTGCTTTAACATTGACGGTAAGCTTTTATATAGGCTTATGCAGAAGAACAGAGGATAGACACCCAATCTACAAACCTAAAGCCTGCCAGTGCAGCGTGTGTGTTGGAGTGCTCAAGGAGCACGTTTCTCCAGTAGCTCTGTTTGATGTTATGGGCAGTGATGCTTCTGATGCAGCAGTAGGAAAGCGATGGCCAAGATCACGAAACCGCAGTGTACACAAAGTGGAAGTTTTGCAACTGCTTTAAATTCCCCTGCACTCTTACTACAAATCTGCAAAGTCACTGCTTTGCGAAGTGACTGTTTTGTGCAGAATGAGAAGGAAATAACCTTTTCCAGCTGGAGTCCTGGAAGCGCTTTCAGCTTTATAGAAAACCAGTTCAAAGTCATTTAAAACTTTTGGCTGCAGGGCTGCTTTTTTGGAGACAGTCCCTGATTTGATTGCTCTGAAGCAACCTAGGAGTTTGGAGGAGGAGATGTTTGCAGGAACACTAAACAACTGTGTTTGCAAACAGTTAAGCCCTTGAGTGCCTGTGTTGCTCTCAGCCCAAACAGTGGCTCTGAGGCTGCATGACAAAGCGGGATGGAAAGAAGAGAGTTTGGAGCTGGGAGCTTTTGCACAGTGTCAGGGCAGGCTTACAACCCCAATCTCAAACGGGGAAGCCACGAGCCAGCTGTCGGTTGGTACTGGTAATGGTAATACCACTGTTGGCAGGAACCAAAAGCAAGCTCAGTACCTGCAAAGGAATAAAAATCCTAAAATTATGGCTGTACCCCAGTGTGGTACAGTGTGTGTATCCATGGGGACACCCCTTCGTGGCCACCCCCAGCTCCTGAAGCAGCAGGGATGTGACCCCAAGGCTGGGTTGTGCCCAAGCTCGGGCACTTCCATCTCAGGGGCTGCTTGCTGGAAGGAGCAGCATCTTGTGCTGCTGTGGAGTAGTTACATGGCAGTGAGAAACTTACTTTGCCCTTTTAGCCCTCGCGCTGTGATTCTTTGAATCCTGCAGTCAGAGCAAACAAGCGGCTGCGTGGTGATGCGGAGAGCCGAGCCCCTTGCTAGACGAGGAGCTCCCTGTGGAGCAGAGGGCTCTCTGCAGCTGCTTGGCACCGCTCGCCCTTGGAACCGAAAGCTGAGCTTCTTGTGAAGGCGAAGCCAGCCCCGTGCAGCCCTGCGCCCCTCCTGCAGGGATGGCAGTGGGAGGGATGCTTTCTCCTGCCGGCGAGCCACTGAGGGGTGTGCTTGGCTTAACAGCTTCTCTGCCGCTTCGTACCCTGCTGGGTTGTTGGTTACAGGGGGTAGCAGAAGTGGAGGAGGTGACTTCTTCTGTTGGCTTTCGCGTGCTTGTTGCACGAACATGAGGGCAGCCAGGGTGTAATTTTTGCTCGCCTGCCCGGACAGTTAGCCAGCCCGGTTTGTTGTGGATCTGCTGCGAAGCAGCTGGGGAAGAGACCGCTCAGGACGGGAAAACGTGAGTGTAAAGAGCCCTGTTTGGTAGGGCTCTCCGGGCTGGGAGCAATGCTTGGAGCTCGTCCTCGTACCTCGTGAAGAACTGCGTTTCAAGTGAGTGCCCCTTCCATTTAGGGCTGCTCAGACTGCCAGGAGCTGGTGCTTGCGACCATGTCACACGTGATTTAGCCACAGCTTGCTCGCTCCAACAGGGGAAGCATCTCTGAGTGTCAGCTGGGGGTGAAAAGGCAGTGTTGGGGTGAGGAGGGGAGGCAGGTGGAGCCTTTCTGAAATGGGGACCTGCAGGGACTTCACTTTGCTGTTGTGCTGAAGGCCTTTCTCTGAATTGCACTGGAAAAGGGGGGTAGAGAAAGTCCTCAAAGCTCAGTGGTTGGAAGCCGAGAGATTGGGGACCTCCCGTACTGCTGCTGGGACTGAGGGGCTCCAGAGGGATTTTGGGATCAGCTGTGGGGGCTCAGCTCAGAGACTGAAAAGGATGAAAGAGCAAACCTGGTATTTGTGTGGTCAGGGAAAGAAACAAGCACCAAAAACCTAAGAGTGTCTGACCTGTAGAGCTGTTTCTTTTTTCTTTCTTCTTTGTCTCTTTCCCCTCCCCTCGAGCAGTCCCTTCCTCGTGCCAGAGCTGCAGAGGGTCTTCAAGGCGTGGTGCAGTATTTTAGGACCACGCTTCTCAGCCCTCGTTACTGTGTGCACAGCTCCGTGTCACATGGCAGCGCAGGGAGCCCTGGAAAGAGCGGCTGCCAAGCCCTGCCTCATGTTTTCCTCAAGCACAGCTGCACATTGTGAACGTCAGCACAACTGAAGGTAAAGCTTTGGAGGAGAAGGGCAGGGGGAGGCTCCCGCTGGGACCTTGAGACTGGAGGAGGGAGCGCTGCTGGGAGCTGTGATGGTAACCGAGGGGCAGCACCTGGGGCCAGCTTCAAAGCTGGGCCTCGCAGCAGGAGCCAGGTGCTTGCTGCTCGTCTCAGCGTGGCTGGGTCCTGCTGGGGGAAACCCCAAGGAGAGGAAGGGCTCGGCTTCATCCTCCGCACTTGGACCGCCAGGCTGTTGTAGAAACTGCCTTCGTCTCCTGCACTGTGCGCTTCCCAAGAAGAACAGGGGGAAAAAAAATAAAAAAGAGAGACTTCTATCATGTTTCAAAAGGTTATTTTGGGGTTCCTGCTGCACTGCAGTGGGTTTCTGCTAGCTCAGCAGATAGTGGTGGGATTTGCGTGCAGCTCCGGGTGTCGTGGGTGGGTGGAAAGCAGTTACGGGTCCGGCTGAGCCCCTCATGGCTCAGACATTTGCCTGGGATGGCCCAGGGAGCCCAGAGGCTCGCTTGGCAGCCTCCTCCTCCCATGTTAGCGTTCCCTTGCCAAGTGCTGCCTGGAGCCCAGGGTGAGCAGGCAGCAGCTTGATTTCGTGTGCTGAATTTGGGACCGCAATCAGCGCGCTGTTGCGGGACTGGGCGTGTGGGTGTGAATCCTGGAAGGATTGTGTTGCAGTCAGCAGATAGAGGGGAGACGGGGGGGTGAGCTCACTGACAGCACATCTCGCTGCGTTAGGCAAGGACAGCTGAGAGCCTTATCACCCCTGGGCCATTTTAAAAACAAGCGTATCTCGCAGATAGGCTGGGCTTAGAATCTTAGGTAGCTCCTGGGGGATTTTTAATAAGCAAGAACGCCGGTGATAGGAGATAGTCCAGCTAATTTGGGTAGGATACAGACTAATTTTTGCTTTTGTCCCTGAACTATCTGTGTGTAATTGACAAGTTGACTTCGAAGAACTGGTTGGAGGTCTTTTTTGTGTCTTCCTGGGAGGCTGTCTGCTATGCAAGGTGCCTTGTGATGTTTTGAGGGGTTAAGTAACAAGAAAATCAACTTTAAGGAAATCATTACAAGTGGGATAGTGTCACTGAGCTGTTTTGGTTTTGAGCAGTTCCTTTGCGTACAGTTTTATTTTACTGAAGCTGTGTAACGGTTTCTAAGGGACTCTGTGGCCCAGTTCCAAAAGGGGAAGCCCTGTCCAGGCTGAAGCTACAAGGAGTTGTTCTGTCCATTGCAGCAGTATTGGGATTTGACTCAAAGTCATCTCAGTCTTGATGTGTGCAAACTTTATTTCTGAAACTCCTAATAGAGGACGGAGATTTTACCAGACTGGCATTTGAAGAATATCAGGCACAGGCTGGTTCTTTGTCCTGTCACTTTGCTGTGTAAGTTCTGCTGGTAGGATTCAGGTGGTACTGACCGGCAGATTACTCTGTGTGTGGCTTGGAGGCTTTGGGATGGCTGCAAGAATGGCAACGAGGTGGAAGAGCACTCCTGAATTCTCTCCTTCCTGTGAGTGAAGGCACTGGAGCAGCATTTCTCATCCTTGAAGGGCTAATTAATTCTGGGGCAGGGGAAGGAGTGAGTGGAGGCAGGGCAGGTTTTACAGCTGTCCCTACGTTATTTTGGTCACAGCAACTTTCAATCACGTTAAATTTGACATTTCCAAACATTTCTCAATCTCTGCATTTCCTCTGCTGTACTCAAATGCCTGCTGGGAAAGGCTTGTGCCTAGCTTGGTTCAGTTCCCTGCAAGCTTGTGGAATCTCATCCAATTTGGATTGCGAGTGGCTCGTGGAGCACGGGCTGGGATCCCTGCAGCAGGACACAGTGAGTAGGCTGCTAGGGCAATGTAATACCGTGCTCCACTGCTTGCATGTTGTTTAGTCCTTGTGATCTGCCAGGAGGATAACCTACACTTGTCTTTATTGCTGTAGATACCTGAAGGAAGGGGAATACATCTCTAACCCGTAGCAGGAAGGGACTACAAAAGTAAGTTCAGATATTCTCTCTGCTCTCTTCAAATAGTACCTCAGAAAAACAGAAGCATCCCTCACATTCCCCAGACTTCACACCATTCAAAATGATTTCTGTAGTTGATTTTTGATTTGTAGAATGATCTTAAGCAACTTGTTTGAGCTCTGTGGCTGAGACTGTGAACTTACAGGACTAGATAGGATTCTTGGAAGCAAGGCTTGAAAGCAAATTGTTTTTTCTTTCTTTCCTTGTGGTTATTTTTTAAGATTATTATTGTTATGGACACTAATTGCAAATATTTGCAGCTTCTGGGAATTCGATTCCCTGAAATGTAACATAAAGATCCAAGACAATAATTCCAGGCAAAGTATTGCCACTTAAATTAAGATGGATAACTGCAGATATCTGTTTTCAGTTTTCTGTAGGCATAAGAGTTGGAGTAGATAATTAAAGCTTTAGAGGCTAGTAGGAGAATGTAGCAAGAAAGATGGTCCTGCTCTTCACACACAATATAAACTGAGGAACAAGACCCACTCTTACCTTTACAATCCATTAGACAAAGCAAAATGCTCATTGTCCCTCATCTGGATTCTTCAGTGCCTTTCCTGATGAGTTCTCTTTAGCCAGAAGTGTCATCCTTTTATTTATATGATATTTATTGTTTTGTTTCGTTTAGTCTGCTACATAGCATAATCTAATTTATAATCTGTTTTAAAATCAGAAATCCAGAACTAATTTTGTTTAGAACAAGTTATGTGCTCTGTTGTCAAAGCCTATGGGTGCATTGCTATGTGTTATGCTATGGACTTCAGAGAGACTCGGTGATTTACACAAGCCTATATTCATCTTACCTAGACAGAAAGAGATGTCTTCATCAGTTCAGCTCTTCAGAGATCAGAAGTACCACGAGCTGAAAGGGCAGTGTATCCAGCAGGGACGGCTCTTTGAAGACCCCGAGTTCCCAGCCTCAGATGAGTCCCTTTTCTACCAGAGAGCTCCGCCAAAGAAAGTTGAATGGAAGCGCCCAAAGGTAAAGGGCACCCCCCTTGTGATGAGGTGCTGTTTGTGCTGTATCACTCCCACTGTCTTCTCTGCGCTAAACCAGTTATCTTAGTCTATTCTCCCTCTCTCTTTCCTTTCATTTCTTGTCAATGTGTAGTTCAGACATCAACCTCTCTGTCCCATTGCTGTCCAAAACGGAAGTCGTGCCTTACTGTATAAGGTGAGAAGGAAGCATTCTGCACAGCCTAATTGTGTTTTTTACTGCTGATGGCTCTCTAATAACAAGCAACAATGGGTGGTGACTCCAGCTTCAGCGGCTTTTAATTCATCCCTCTGTTTAATTAAGAATATCTATCAGTAATAGATCAATAAATACAGAAATATATTCTTTCAGAATATTCTTCATTTTTGGGGTCAGTCTATTTACCACTGTAGTTTGATGTGTTGACAGAAGCATTTCAGAAATACATTCATCTCTTAATTGAAGTTTCTCTTTATTACCTGTCCCTCTGAGGGCCTGGTGTGCAGGCACAGTAATGGCAGTACAAAATCTGAGCTTTAGCTGCTAAACTTAGTGCTCCCACCATGTTGTCATTTTTTTTCTCCTTCTTAGGGAAGATATAACCCTTGCAAAAAACATTATAGAAAATGAGATGTTATGAACTGAATACATCCTTCTGCCTGGGATGCCGGAAGGAAATTAGTCATGCAACTCAATCATTTGTTCATCATAATAGCTTTCCACATGTTATCAGAGTAACTTGTATCTTACTAAAATGTATGGGGAAAGGAATCCTCACAGTAGCAAGGGGGAGTTGCTCCAATTCCAGGTAGCTGAATTATTGTTTAGATGTATGAATATATTATTTGTAATTTTTCTTGGAGGAGAGAGTAGGAAAAAGAAGATCTGCAGTCTGCCCAGCAAGGGAGGCTAGCTAATGCAACAAACAGCCAGGAGCAGTCAGTGGAGAGGTCTTCTTACACTAAAAGAAACTTGGGTATTTCCAACTGCCACTGACAGAATGAGTTGAGAGCCCATGTTATCAGCATATACCCACTTTCTGTTCAGAGCAAATGGCTTCATTTTTGTTCCATGGAGAATTAACTTGTGTTTCCAGAATCTGTTGTCTTGCTCTCTGTATAGTGCCAGAAATAAGAGGACACCATGTGTGTGTGGTTTGTTCCCAGGTTACCTTTGTATTAACTATACTGGAACCAAAAAGCTCAACTACGTACGGGTCTTGAGAGGTTTGGGTGAGTCTTGCAGTATGAGGCAGGACACTCCTGAGCTACTCCCAGGGGATACTCAACTACGCGGATGTGTAGCTGATGTAGAGAAGTGAAGACACGTTCCCAAGATGTGTACATAAACTTTCTGTACTGAACTCTACACCCTGTTCTTCTGCTGAGTTTCACAGAGGTTCTAGTGAAAACTCTTCAGCCTGGAGTGAATGCAGAGTTTTCCTTTATTGATTGATAACATCTCTGATCTCTGCATGGCTGTGTTGAACTTACTGCAAATTTTGCCCTTGACTTTTATAAAACCTGGATTACACCCCAGTGATTTCATACTCAGAATGAACAGCTCGTGTCTGCACACAGCCTGTAGTGCTGGTATCTGTTTGCCACTTCACCTAGCATCTTAACAGGAATCAAGTATCATGTCACTCTCTTCTGACTGTGGTTAATGTGCTGCACGTTTCAAGCTGTTAATATTACTTATGTTTGGGGGCTGGTAACTGGTTTGCTCTGAGGTTTCATGCTCCACATAGCTTGTTTTTATAAAGCAGTTCAGAGCCATGAGCCACGTAAAATCATTCTCAACTTTGACCCTGTGGCTTTCCATCAGAGTGTGACCTGTTCTCGTATTCTGCCAACTGTAGTGAAGAGGACACTGGAAGCCTGTAGTGAGATGCACACAGTGTTTTTGCTCTGAAGTAGCGTGTTTTTGTCCTTAATTTTACACGTCCACTGTTGGGATTAGGATTAATGTTCTGGAAGCACCAACTGGCTGGCTTTTCTAGAAGAGCTGATCTGACAATATGACCTACCCCATACACAGCTGGGTCTGTTCCTTGTCCTGTGTGATTGGGTGGCAGGGGAGGCTGACCAAGGCTGGGCTGTATTTGCTGGGATAGCATTAGGTTGTTTTTTTTCCTGCTGATGTTAATTTCTCACAGCAGCTTCAATAGTGAAATTTTAGTGAGCAAAACAAAAGTTTTCCTGCTAAGTGGCAAAACCCTGTTTTGTGTCCTCCCTCCATCTACAGAGGCAGTGGGTAGCCTGCCCAGGTGCTGGTACTCAGGTACCGACAGGAACAAGCACTCTCGTACTTCAGAAAGCTTTCTGTGACACTGTCCGAGCAGCTGGGGAGTGCAGCTTTGTGTGCACAGAGCTGTGGGCTTCCTCTGCTTTTGCTTTCACTGATGCTGGTGTCCCAACAAGAACATTTGCAGTCTGGGAATCTGTGTCTTTCTGAGGTGAAAGCTGGTATTCTAGTTTCAGCTCAGAAATATGCTCACGCTGTTCCGCCCCTGACTGGCTGGTGTTGGCCAGGCAGACCAAATGCACAGAAGGGCTATCTGTACGCTCGGGTTTTATTCTGCCCGAGTGAAGAAAGGAGTATTAGAGGGCGAGAGAAAAGAGGAGGAAGGGCAAAGGGTTTCTTCCCCTTTGTTTTTGTCTTTGGATTTGCACCTGCAACGTTACGTCTGTGCTGTTTGCTCATTCCAGTCACTCGCAGCAATAGGTCATTAACAGTCTGACATTAATTAGTTGTTTTGCACACGTCTCCTTGCAAAAGCGAACAAAGCCAGGGTAGCATTACTTCTGTGGCACCCCTGGATTAAGAACCTGGTAACACAAAGGGCACCGTGTAATTACTGCACGGCCTCCCTAGCACGGGGAGACTTTCCAAGGAGAATTTCCATGCTGGAAAGCTCGTCCAAGAAACGGGAGCGATGCGGGCTGCTCATGGGCACTGCTGGGGCTCAGGTTCCTGGCTGGGGGCGGCTGTCTTCTGCTAGGGGATAGGAGAAGCCTCCTGCCCCCTGCCATCTCTGCTGGCCCTGGGACATCGGCAGCCACCTGTGCTGGTTCACCCCTCACTGAGGGCAAACAAGGCCTCTGCGTGGTGCTCCTGCTCAGCACCGGCGGTAGCAGCAAGCAGCTCTAGTGAAGATACTGGGGAATTGCAGTCTCTCTGCTTCATGTGTCTCGTCTGCCTGATTTTTAACGAGGTTTGTCTCAATTTTGTCACTGACACGATTGACTTTGCAATGGTATTAACTCCCAAGGACATTTTGTGTTAAGCTAATAGTGGTGATCCTCCAGCCAGGGCTGAAAGAGCCGATAAGCTTGCTGCAGAGATAAGTGACGCGTTAGTTAGGCATTCAGAAGGCAACATAATAGTCTCATCTGACAGGATGAGAATATTAGTGTATGCTTTCCTGGATTCTCTGCCTGACCCTCTGGTTTATAAGCCCAGATTACGCTTTCCTTTGCATCTTTTCTTTATGAAAGAGCTACCCTCATGTCCTGGAAAGACAGAGCTAGTTCTCCTTCAGTAAGACAGCCCAGAAAGACACTAGCTGAGATGATGGCTGAGCTGCTTCCCGAGAAAACCCTCTCATGTCCCAGACCACAGAAGAGGTTGCTGTTGTGTTTCATTAAACCCCAATAACCCACTGGTGCCGTATCTGACTGGAAGTGGGGAGCTGCGTGCTCATGGCCCACTGCCTGCCCCATGCTCCTAGAAAGACTGCATGGAGACTAACTGGTGGAAGATAACCAGTTGGCTACGGAGCTAAAACATCTTGTGCTTGCAGTGCTGGAAACCTCCCCCACCTCTGTATCTGCCTTAGAAGTCTTGGCCCAGCTTTGGAAGGGAGGGGAGGCTCAGGGCATGCCTGCCTGGGTGTTTTGGCTGGGTTAGCTTTATGTGTTTTGCACTAACTTTCCTTGTCCCACATATTTTCCCAGGACAGGATTTGGGGTCACAGTAAGCAGTCCTCCTGAAGGTTTATTAGCATCCCAGTCCTCACAAATTTTGCAGAATGAGTGTCACGAAGGGCTCAGGTGGTGGTGCTCAGCACTAGGCTGTCAGGTGTAAGCACAGCTGGGCTCAATGCCCCTCGGAGATAAGGCACGGCTTGCTCATTTGCTTCCTGTCTCCTCTGTAAGCTGCATTGCTTCAGTCTAAATCTGTTTTCCAGTTTGTCCACGAACAAGACCAGAGACATCTGCTTGTTTTTGGCACTGCCTGTCAGCCTTCAGTAATTTATGCAGGAGAGGCACTGGAAAGGGAAGGAGGGTGGCATGCTGTGTCTGCGTTCGGGTGGCTGTCCTGCAGTGCGCTGCGAGCACAGAGCAGAGCCACAGCTCCTCCGTGGTGCTTGGGGGATATCAGCCAGGGTGGTGCCTGGGGTAGCCCAGAGCTGGAGGGAGAGCGGCGATTGAAGGGGGAAGCCACGAACTGCCCTGACAGAGCGGCGTGAGCTCAGAGCAGCTCAGTGTGGCTACATTGCTGCCTTCTGTGTGACAACCAACTCAGCTTGTAACCCCTGCGAACAGTGATGCTTCATTGCTTTGTCAGGTTTCCTCCCCACGCCCACAGCTCTCTTGATGTAATGATCACTTGTGGCTCTGCGTGTCTTTCCTTCTCCCTTCAGCCTCTTCTTTCTGGTTAAGAACATGGGGCAGGGCCAGCGCACTTGCTTGATGAGAGCAGAGGTTCCTCCCACTTCTCATCCTCCCCCTTTGTAGGGTCTGATGTCTGTTCTGTGAAAACAACTTGTCTGCAAAGCCTGCTGACACATCTGGAACCAGCAGAAGCCCTTTGGTTTTCTGTTTCCCTGCCTACACCCGGAGTTGTCCATGTTTCTGTACTGCTGGTGGATATCGACTCTCAAAGCACAGTCAAACACAAATTGTGAAGCCTTGTGTGCTGTGACATCTGCATTTACACCTGAAGCACATGCATGTATGGAACATGCCTGTATCTGGGAGGTGAGGAAAGGTCCTTCAAAATGTGGTTGTAAGCCTCTGCTGATGTTGAAGGGAGCTCAGGAATCCTTTGCTGTGCCTTGAACATATGAACGTTACTGGGAACACAAAGGTGGTTTCAGGTTGTAGGTCACTGTGTGAGCCACGCACCAATGCCTTGCTGCTTGCTTGTTTGTGCTTCTCTGGTACGTGTCTGTAGGAGAAAAGGACTGCGGAAGACTTGGCCTTGCATCAATGTGAAATAAAGCTGCTTTGTCCTTTTGCTTCTCTCGCATCCACAGGTCATAACACCGTGGCTGTTGTCCTTCGCAGACAAACCAAGCCTGGCGTAGCAGCTGTCACCTTCTGTGGGTGACTTTCAGACATGACACTCTGCTGCTAGGGCTCCAGGAGGATTACAGGACTTGCTGGATGAGAGCATTTAGCATCCAAACAGGCATTTTTGTCTGCTGTAATTAGCTGTGATTACACATGCAATTGCATGCAATAACAAGGAGGCTATCTGCCATTATTACCACTAGTTTTATTTGCCATTAAAAGCAGATTTAGCTTGTAGTCTTGACCTCCAGATAGGAATTTCTTGTTCCTAGCTTTTCAAATGATTGGCAGATGTTTGTCTGGTAAGCATACTTGTGTGCCTATATAAAGGGAAGGGTTGGAGTGCATCTTAATTTTTCTAGCTGAGCATAAGCCTGTATGCTGAAGGATTTCCTAGAAGAGCTCTATAAGGTCATAGGCAAAGTGGGCTCCAACCGAAGTGTAAGCCATTCATCTAAAAGAAATAGAAAAGAAACTGAGAGCTAAATTCTGGGAAGATGCCTGCCCTGGAAGGTACCTGGAGAGGTTGATGGGAAGTTGGTGTGCACACGAACTGTGCTTTTTGTTAAAATTGTGGAGACAGAGCGGACAGCATGGTCCTCTCAGAGTGATGCAACCTCCTGTTAGTATGAAGGACGTGGGCAGGGGGACGAGAGGTAACAGGAAATCATCGGAAGACAGTGACTTTTAGATGGTGCTAAATGCTTTTTTCCCTCGTCAGCTGTGCACACACCAAGGCACGTGCTCCGTATCCACCTGCGGATGACGCCCGGCGTTGCTGAGCACTCGGTTTGACAAGGTGCTGCGGTGTCCCCGGCGCCTGGCCGTGTCCCTCTGTCCTTCTGTGCAGCTGCCAGCCTGCAGGGCAGTGGCTGCTGCTGGGGAGGAAGGCGTTAAATCTGCCCCAGCTGCAGGGGCTGGGGCATTGGCGCAGCTCCCGGAGATGTGGCAGCACACAACCACAGAACCACGCTCTGCTCGCGCGTCGCCCAGGCAACTGCACAGTCAAGTGGCAGGGATTTAAATCCAATTGTCTTCAGGTTGTTGGGTTTCATTTGGAGCTGGGGGAAGGGGTGGGGTGACGGGTGGCTGTTACTGATCTGACAATGAACTGCCACATGTCTGAGATCCTGGTGTAAGCAGGACTCCACCGTGCTGTGTCTGTGATGCTGACATTGGTGCTGGCACTTGGCTTCCAAGCCTTGTTGGAGGAGAGACTAACAAATCTACCCCAAGAGCTCTAGGTGTTTAGTGAGGGGGGAAGTTTAGGGGAGTTAGCAGTCCTCCATACGCCTGAGCTGTCCTCGTCCTCACACCCCAGCAGCCTGCAGGCAGGAGCAGTAAGGTTTTTAAAGGCCCCGTGGAACTGGATTCCTAGGAGAGGGTGTCAAAAAGTTGAGGGCGAGATCTTTCAAATCCAGGTCAAACCAAGCTTCATCCGTACAGTACAGCTGCAATCCAGGATCAGTTGGATCCAGAACCTGCTGTTCTGGTGTCTGATCTGGTGAAATCAGCTGTGAGTTGTGGTCAGCAGTGATTTGTGTGTGAGAGAGGGCCACGTGAACCACCTGAGATTCAAGGCATTGTGAAGCACTTAGCAGCATCCTGGCATGGCTCCAGTATATTAGGAATGTTTCCATGCTTTAAAAGCCAAGCAACATTTAATCAAGGGGAAGAACACTTAACCAGGCATTGCTTAAAGTGGCTCATGAAACTGCTTTTATTCACAGTGAGCAAGAAGGCCCTGGCCTTGACTCCAGCTGTACTTCCGAAATGTTTTTCAAGCCAACCGAATGTTCACAAGTCTGGGCAGGGAAGGCCTCTGTGAGGTAGTGAGGGTGATGACCTTGAAAAATAGGCTCTAGAAGTGATCAGACATCGGCAGCTTCAAGTTTACCGTTGTGGTTAGAGAGCATAGAGAAGAACAATGAAGAAATTGATCTCGATATAACTTTATGTTATTATTTTAATGTATTATTTGAAGAACTTATTTAGAAAAATTACCTCAAGGATTGTATAGCTCTAGGGCAACACAGACTGATTCAAGCATGTGAAGAAGAAGTGAGTTGTTACTTTATAATTTGCTTTCTTTTCCTGTTCCTATACTAACCCAACTATATGCGTTACATACTGGTGTACAGAGATCAAAGAAGTAACTGGAATCCACTGAAACTGGAGTTCCTATTCTTGCAACCAGGGATGTAAGTTATGTAAGTTCTTATATAGAGCATTAGAACAGAAAAGCATTGTCGTTATTACTGCTACCATAAGATCATCCTGTAATCACTTAAAAATTAACAGTAGCCCTGGCTGCTTCAAATAATTGGTCATTTCAAGGAGCAAGCGCTTGTCAGAAAAAATGGTGGATTGGTGTGTTTTTGTTGGTGTGGGGAGGGTGGGGATATGTTCAGTGTTGCAACTTCCTCCCAGATACACTAAGTCAAATGAAACATTTCTTGAAATTTTCCTTGGAGGCAAGGAAACATTTTCCAGCTAGAACGGAACTTTCCCTGCTGGTCTCCTAAGGTACTTAGAACGGCATGTTCTGACAGCGGCCGGCCAACTGTTCCTTGAGAACAGTGTGGACTTTGTTATGTTCATTTTCTCCCATTATTATTTTCTCCTAAAGTTTTGATTTTTTTTTTTTCACTGAACATGTTCTGAAAAGAAAATGACTACTTCCTTTTCAAGGGAGCATGCCTTCATGTGTTCCGGCCTTCCCTGTTTGCTCTGTCTTCTCTCTTCCTCCTCATATGAGACACCTTTGCTCAAATTATTTGTAGCAATAAAAGAAGCAAGCTGTCCAGGTGAATTAACCATTAGCTGTTGTTTGCAGTGTCATGCTGATTAACTAGGCTTTCTGAGAAGAGTCATGCTGGGCTTTCAGGCTTTTTCTTCTAGACTCTGTGCTTTATCAGTGTAATGGCCTCGTGCAGATAATAGATCCAATGTGGTGAGGGTACCAAAGTGTGTGTGTGTGCATGTTTGTTTCTAGCTCTTCTGATGGTGATTTGCTTTGAATACAGGGGAAGGGGGTGTCTCTCTAAAGAGAACGGAAATAAAAGACCAAACGACTGTATTTTTTTTGTACTGAAGAGTGCTCCGACTGGATGCCAATGCATCGTTTTGGTGGGTCGTGGAATATGCTGTTGCTTCTATATCTGGGATGTGCCTTGTCCTGTTGCCTCAGAAATCAGACAGATGACAGCCAAAGCGAGTTAAGAACAGAAAGAAGGACCAGAATTAGAGTGATGCCCTTCAGCACCCTGGCAGATGAAGGTGGTGAGCTACATGCAGCTGTTTTGTACCATTGGTTGTCCTTACCCTGCCTAGTAATGGCAAAGGTAGGGTTGTCTTGGGCATGTGCTTGTGTGTTTCCTATCTGGGAAGAAGGCTTCTGTGTGTTTGTTTTCCTTTTCTGGCTCGAAAAGGAACAAACAAAAAAGAGAGGCTTTGATTCCTTCTGGAGGCTGAGGAAGGAATCCGATAAGACTGAGATCAGTTTGGGGTGGAAATGTCTTCCCTAGATTTTCAGTGTTCTGTCTTCCAAATTGGATGACAGGTTCAGTCTTGTTTAGCTTGGATTCGACCAAGATGCCTTTCTTTGGGGCAGTTTAGATTTGTAATTTTTCATGTAATGAACTATTTTACCGTTTGTATCTGTGAAGGATACTTGACAACAGGGGCTGGGCAGCCTGTAGCAGAGCTCCTATGGGGAAGGGCTCCCTCAGCAACTTGAAAATTGTTTCAGGGATTAAGAATTGCTGAATAAACAACCCAACTGCATGGAGATCAAGGTTCAAATTCCAAAGCTCCTGCAGGTATTCATCAGTCTCTCACAACTCCTCATGTGAAAGGTTTATAATCTGCCAGGCATCTGGTTTTGGATGCAGACGTTCTTGGTGCCCAGCTAGGTCTTCTCTGATGTCACTCAGAATTTATAAGGTGCAAAACTGTTGATACTCTGGCAGCTTGGGGAGGATGACAGCCAGGCTTAGAGCCACAAGAAGGTGTTTTTTTTTTTTTTTTTTTTAATGTTTTGGAGACAGTGTTCCTCCTCTATCCTGTCTGAGTAGGTACAGCCAGGCTTGCTGAAAGGGTAACAACACTGACTTCTTACTTTCCTTCTTTGGTACTTCTAAAATGGGGTTGAGGATCTGGGCAAGTTCATGGTCATCCTGATTAGATAATTTGAAAAGCTTTTTCCTTCTTCTCTTTACTCTGTCACCCTTCATGGTTTTCATTTTTTTAATGTTTGGCTACAGAACAGTGCAAACAACGACAGAAAACAGGATTTCTGTTTACCAAGGCAGGTTCAGGCCTCTGTGAGTCTCTTCCCATCTCATTCTGCCAGTAAATTTATGAAGAATTCACACGTGGAGTTGTGACAAGATATTTACAAACCCAGCGGATAAACTTTCACTTTTAGGAGGCATATCACACATAAGCCATGTAAACCGTGGCTGACAGCCCACAGCATCTGAAAGCATCCTGGGGAAAAGGGGACGCTCCAAAGGAACCACTGAAGAGCCTACAATTTAGGCTTGTAATAATGTTTAAAGTTAATTTTATCAATAGTCTGTTCTTGTTAGCTAATCTCTCAGGGAGTCAACCATGCTAGAGACACCAGCCCAGTTCCTCATACAGATGTCAAGCATTTCATGGGTGCCAGAGTCACCAGGTTTTGTGTCTGGTCCAAATAACTTAACAACTGCTAGTGCTTTGTGCTCTGAGGTCCCCACTCCGAGCAGGCAGACGCGGGTGTACGAGGATGGATATTTGACAGGGACTTGGGAAGCCAAATGGTGCTACAGGAGGATGAGTTGCATTACCACACCATGGCAAAGCTGTGGCATTTCGAAGGCAGACAGAGACCCAGAATCTGTGCTGTAGATATTGACAGATGTTAGCTAGCTTTCTCAGGGGGATTTAAAAATAGATGCCTTGCTGAGATGAGTCAGCATTCACATCTGCTAAGGATGGTGGGGAAAATAGTTGTATTCCTGATGGACGGTATAGCCATCTGCTTTTCTAGATGATGTGTCCAAAAAGCACAGAAAGCTATTGGACATAGCAGTGCTCAAATGCAAAGGGCTGCTGCAGATGTGTTGTTAAACGCTTTCTTTCACAACTGTTTTGTTCCTGTAGCAAGGAAGGGAGCAGAGCTGTGTGTGGTGCCCTGAGGACTCCTCTCACATAACCAAACAAACAAGTAGGGATCTCTTAACTCCCTTAATCCATTCTGGCAGTTATTGCTAGCAGTGGCCAGGGTTCAAGTCTTGGAGGGGCACGTATGGCTGTGTGACCCTTGTCTGAGTCCAGTTTTCCTAGAACAGGATCTGCTGTTCAAGTCAAGGCTGAAATTCGTCCCGCAAGTTGCCACGAGGGGAGGTGAACTGGAAAGTTCAGTGCGTTGTGGCTCAGCCGTGCTCTGAATAAGAAACCTTGAAAATTTCATGGTATTTCATCCAGCTGGGATCCATTTCTGTGTTTGAGAAAGTTCATCAGAAACAGGAATGGGAGCTCTGCTCCATCCTAGGCTCTCACGCTTCTCTTAGCCATTCTGCACTGGAGTGGTGCTGCCTGACCCTGGCAGCATGCTGAGCCCTAAAGAGGCCTCAGTAGAGTTCCCGGGAACACTAACGTGAAAACTCTCTGTATAGGAGAGCCTGGTTCTCCAGAGCTGGGGTGGGGGAGAGGAGCTCTCCCTTTTAATTTGAGAAGCACTATAGGAACTGAAGCAGATACAATTTTATTCTCCTGAAGATGCTATTTCAGAAAACATCCTTTTCCAAAGAACAGGAATTTAGGAACTTGGTTTGATTGACTGTCATTCCCATCAGTGATACAAGGTGGTGCAGCAGAACAAGGTACAGCTTGCCAAGCGTGTTTCTGGGGATGAAGCCGTGTCTCCCTTCAAAACCTGTTTTTTTTTTTGCTGTGGACCAGGCTGTCTTCCTGCCTGTCCCCCGGTGGGCTGAGTGTGAGAGGCATTGTGAAAACGTTGTCTGGCATGGTTCCATCTTGTTTTCTGACTGGATAAACCATTCCTCACATCATATTTTGTCTGTAATATTTTCATCTGGGGAAGTGGTGACATGTCTTTTTGGGAATTGCTGAAGTGTTCCCAGAATGGAGCTGTTGCTCAGACTTATTTTATTATTTCTGTAATTTTATTTTTATTTTCCCTGAAACATCTTGTTAAGCCAGAGCGTACCCAGAAGAAGAGATGAACAAGGAATTATAAAGCCTTCAGCTGTTAGCAAATACCCCACATCTGACCTCTGATGACTGAGTGCACCCTGCGTGACGTGAACGTGGTGGCTCAATCCTGTGTCACTGCAGAAGATTGCGTGTTCCTCATTGTGCCCTTCTGTGCTGGTGATGTCTGACAAGAAGCACAAAACACAGTGGCACCTGGCCAGCATTCCTGCCCTTGCTGTGTAGCTCTGTGTTCGGTGGATGTCCTAATACACAGCTCCATCCTTCTTCCCTCTTGTCTTGCAGGTACTGGGCCAGTGTGAGGCACGAGTTTCCTTTTTTTTGTGGCAGTATCTTTAGATATATTCACCCTTCAATGAGTGTTGCATTTATTTACATATGATGGAGAGGCACTGTTCTGGAAGTGGCATCTTTCTCAACAGTATTATTCACCCAAGTCTTCCAGGGATATAATTATGAACAAACATTTGTAAATGACATGCATGCCTGCCAAGCAGACGGCTCTCCAGATGCCAGTGTTTTGTTATCTTCTCTCCTGGCAATTTTTCCAGTTTATACTCCCCTCCTTCAGACTATATGGAGGCTTTCTTACGTTGTTGCTGTTTTTTCCTCTAAAGAAAAAATGCTGAATGACCTCAATGTCACCTCTACAACATAAACACTACGATTCTGAGGTTCAGAACGTTTCTTTAAAGTTTAAAGTGTCAAGTTTTGCTTAGTTGATTCAATTGTCATAAAATGAAAAGTGGCCTCTCAGAAAGCCAGCCTCTATTTGTCCCGAGGCAAAGTGATGACGGAAAGAATGACATGGTAAAATTTATTTTAAGCCTGTAAAACAAAAAGCCTGAGGGTCAAATCCTCGGATGGTGCAAGTCTTCTTACAGTAATTGTTAGTTCATTGATTTAGGCTTTCTAATGAATTAAATGTCTGGCTTCTCTGAAGGAAAAATTATAGCCCAACCATGCCAGTTGCAAAGGAAATGAAGGTACTGTTCTGTCAACACTTCTCTTCATGAGTGGAAAGTATTCACCTCTGAGGCAGAGCATCTTTAAGAATCAATTTGAAAGAATGCATTGTATCAGGAGTTTTATGCTTTTCTCATTTCATTTCCAAATATACCAGGGTTTTTGGATGAGTAAGGTCTTGGAATCTGAGGGTTTTTTAAACCAATTATATTTTAGATTTGCAAAATCAGTTCAAATTTTATGCTCTTACCCTGTGATTTAAATGTATGTTTCCTTCGGGATTAATTCTGTTTAAAAACTAAATAAAGCTATGTAGTTTTCTGTCTAAAAGGAAGCTTTGAAAAATCCTTCACAGCTGAAAGAACTGCCTATGTATACATAATGCATGTACATACATACATATATACATGTCCTTTGAGATGGGAAGGCAGACCCTACTGCTTATTTTCACTCCTCAAATGCAGAATACCTTCAGCCTCCTCAGAGGCTGACAAAATCCTCAAAGACTCACTCCCAAACTTCTGTGTCGATCTTTTCATCAAAGATAACGAAGCATACAGCCTTAAGCAGCTGCTTTTTTAGTTGGCTGCAATTTTTTGGGTGGAAAACTGGCTCTGGAAAAGAACAGAGCTGGCCTAAAGAACTGAACGACTGGGGATGTCTAATAGACTATCTAAAGCACACTAAGGTCTTCTCATTGCCTGGAGCCAGCATCTTCTAGCCTGATACAATGAGTAAATAATTAAGATTTTGTTTGCTTTTTATTTATTTTTTTCTCCCTTGTAACTGCCAAGCCTTTAGTCTTGTGATGGTAAGCAAAAAATTTGATCTCATTTAGCAATGATCCGGCTATGGGCTGACCTTTGGTCTTTCAGTTTAGACTTATTGTTGTTTCAGCTTTACTACAGGTACAAGCATTCGTGGGGCTGATGAAGAACCTGAATGCAGGTTTGTTCTCCCTTTAGCTCTGTAGATAATTGAGTCTTCCGCAGAGAATTTGTGCAGAGCTGATCTTGATGTAGTTTTTTGCATGATCGCTGTTGTCACTTTTCTTCTTCCTTTAGATAAAGGTCATTTAAGACATGTAATTTTCCTCCCGAACTGGAGCTGTGAATCCAGTAACTCTTCCTCTGGCCTCTCCTTTCTCGTTCCCTGACTCTGCTCTCCCCAAAGGAAAGTTAGCAGAAGTGATAATTGAGTCACATTCAGACACATGATCTAACAAGTAAACCAACCAATATCTGAACTGTAAGAAGAATATTTCAAATTTAATCCAAACATATCAAATGTAATCCAGCCATGGCATTTCTCATACTTGTTTTTAAGGGTCTTTCTCTGTTCTTAGAGGCATTGTGAATCCCTCATGAACAAAAACGAAGCAGTGTATCCATTGATGGATAGAGGTGGATTGAGGGGACTTGTACCTCTGCTGGCGTAAAGCAACATCTCTCCAATTGCTTAGCTAAAGTGAGGCTGATTTACAGCTGAGAATCTGGTCTGCTTCTCTGCATCTGAACAGGGTAAAAATTATGGACCCTAAGAGGGATGCTGTGCTTGGAAGAGATAGGTAGGGGCACCGTACTAAGTTACTTCTGCAGACATTCCAAAAACTGCAAAAATTTAAAAATAAGAATCCCCTCTAGTCAACCACAAGTACACAAATTGTAAGGCAAGGAATAAAATAATATTGGCAAAATTCACCGTTATTAAAACCAGGCCTTTTTTCTTGCCTTGCCTTTTGAGAGCTGATATGTTTCTGTAGGTTTTCTACTTAGGTTACTTTGACTTTTGGACCATGATTGAATAAAATAACTGATGTGATTGATAGTGTGAGGGTAGAGTTAAAAGGTGACTCATACTTTTCTCTTGAAAGTAGTCTATGTGCTGAACACCAGCAGAGAGATTACTGGGGACACAAATGTGCCAGAATGACTTCAGTGTCCCTGATGGGGTTCAGAGTTTCAGCTGGCTGAGATGGTTTTCCTGGCACGTCATAAGGAAATTAAACCTGGCAAGAGAGGAGCAATGCTGGGATGTTCTCCAGCATTTAGAGGTGGAGCTCTGCAATCTGAAGTCTGGATGGGTTTGATGTCTAGTCTAGTTTATGTCTGAGTTATCACCACCTCTCAAACCTCTCTTCTTGGGTGACAAGCAGGCTGCTCTCACTGTGGAAGACCTGGAGAGGTTTCTGTCTTCTCAGATGACTAGAGAGGCTTGAAGTTCTAACACTTCCTAAACGTTCATGGAGAATCTCCTTTTTTAATGGAATTCTTATGGTGCCTTGAACACATTTTAATAGGAATTGGAAGTCTGGATCCCTTCTGGTTCACCCAGAATGTAACTTAAATCCATAACGAACAGCTTGTGCTGTCTGGAAAACCATTCCTGGGAGCGACCACTGTGAGTATTCCCAGGGCTAGCTGCAGTCAGCGCTTTAAGATAAGTGGGAGCTGACTTCATATTGGAATTGCCACCATTTCTCTTGTAGTGTTTTACCTAAACTGGTAAATCAGGGGGGTAATTTCTCAGTGATGGCAGACTGTCCCTGTTGGCCATCACTGTCGATTCCTGCTAACCTGCTCATTTACTAAATAGACAGTTCCACAGAGCCTGCTTTTTCTTTTCTTATTTATGTGTGTGATCCTCTCCTTGAAGATAGGAAATCCTATGCAGCCCTAAATGAACAACAATGGGTTGTGATATGCACCCTGATCTTTATACTGACTTTATTTAGACTGATGAAGGTGCAGGTCTGTTAGCAGTCAATCTTGTGACTAAAAAAATTCTAGGTCTCCTGTTTGACATCCTGGCTTTCTCTGTTTTCTGACAGTTGAATAATGTTCTTTGTATTAGTTTGGCATTAAATAGATGTAATATTAGTGTTCAGAAAGGAATTTGTCTGAAAGTAGTAAATTCAAATCAGTGTATCACATTGGGAAAACAAAAGATAAGCATGATAAATGCCGTCAAAGTGCTACATGAAGAAACAGCACGATATAAATAAGAAAGAAAAAAAAAAAAAACAAAAACAAAACCACAACAAAACAGTTTCTTATTACATCTTTCCAAGCAAGAGGTCTCTGAAGCATCTAGACAATTTAAACAGAGATTAACCTGATTGCACTTCAAGCGGGATACAATCCCAACCAAGTAAGCATTCCAAAGACCCTGGCAGGCTGATTCCTCCCAGTGAGCCAGAGGCCTGCGGTGATATGTGTCAGACTGAAGCTGCTCTAGCCTTTGTTTTGTATTGAAACAGAAGGAAATCTTGGGCTGTGAAATACCTTGACAGTGATCGTGAGTTTGGAGTCACTTGCATTTGACATCAAAGTAAGTAGAGCCCTCCCAGAGCGAATGAGGAAGGAAGAAGGTGCATCTCCAGCTGTTACAGCTGGGTGGTGCATCTCCAGCTGTTACAGCTGAGCAGCCGGGTGGTTGTGGTCTTATTTAGGGGATGCTCTGCAACCTGCAAGACAGAAAAGTGTTGATGAACAGTGAGCAGTTAGCAATATTTGCCCTCAGTGTCTCTGTTCCTTTCATCTTTTTTTTTTTTTTTCCCCCATAGAGGAAGTACAATTAGAGTCTTCTTGTCGCCAAGGGGGTATCTGTTTCCCTCTGTCACTGGCAGTGCTTTGCTACTGACCAGGTGCAACTCAGTTTGGTAAATGGGGGTACATGTCCTGGTGAACCTAACCATGCCAAGGAGCAGAATGGGGGCAGGATACCCTGGGGAAAGTCTTATCCTTTATTAGCTGTCAGAGTGCCCACAAGAGAGGAAGATACCAGAAAGCAAGCTTTATAAACAGGTCTGTGAGATATGGAAGTGGTTTTCTTGTTGAGTCCTTCTGAAACACATTGAGTTGATAACAAAAGGTAGGGAGGAAAAAGGAAATGTGAGAACAGAATGAAGGAGGCTGAATGAGAAAGGAAGGTACCTGGCTAAAGAGTGACTTTGAGTGAATTCATGGACATAAGGGCAATACAAGCCAGCGTTTGGCAGCATCAGCTGCGGAAGTGGCAAATCAGTCTCACACTTACGCTGAAGAGGTTTACCCGTTAGCACTGAATATCATTCTTCAAATTTCCAAAACATTCTGAAGTTTTGACAGAATTAGAAAGAAAGGGACTTACCCAAAATTAATTAATTTCAGCCTTCTATCAGCAACCTATCTTAGGCAAAATAGGAGCTAACCTACAGAGAGGGAAAAGCATGTGCTCGATTGGCTGGTAGGAAAGTCACCTCTGACTTTGCTTATGTGTTCTACTCTTTTTACTTTAGAAATCACTGTTAATATGAGTTTTTTTCAGTTTCATCACTCAAGACTGAGAGACTTATGTGCTGCTGTTTATTTTCAAGATGCGTAAATAAAATCCTTTCTGGTAATTTCTGGAAACCAAGAGAGATAATATACATCATTCAGTTTCGCTGAGTCATACAAGATGGTAGTATCCAGAAGTAAAATGAATGCTGCTGTGTCATTTTTGATGCAGCATTTTTGTATCTCGGAATTTCCTCTTGCGGAAGGACTGAGACTCTTTACGATGTGAAGGTTGTACAGATTGTCAGACAAACAGGCATCGTGCATCTGGGGTTCCCTCTCTCCACTGGCCTATTTGTTTTGTTCCTTAGCAACTTTTTCTGTGTTACTCCCCTTGGCTGCAAATCAGCAGCACTGGTGACCTTTCTTACCACTCTGATGGGTGCTGGTGTTTATCCTTGCCTAGGAAAACTTTGCCGCTGTGCTATTTGCTTGCACCTGGCCAGCACCAGATGCTGGTGTCACTCTCCTGGCTGCAGCTCACACCTGGTCTGGGCAATGGATGGAAGGAGCAAGCTCTACCAGAAGGGCCAAGCAATATCCTGGTGGGAAGGCTTTTTTTTCTTGTAGATGAGTGATCTGATAAAGTTCTGGTGGCCTGACAGCACTAACAGTGGCTCTCTGCAAGGAATCAGGCATATCTCTGTATTACTAGAAGACAAATAGTCTGTTTCACGTGATCTTAGGCTGATCTTTGCCATAAAGGATGTCCAGGCTATAATTTAAGAGCCTGATCCATGTCCTGTTAGAACTGAGAGATGCCATTGGCTCTGACTTACATAGGCCCAGAAAGTAGAGTTTTGTTTACCAGTACAAAATTGCTATTTTTTTAAACATTAATTTCAAAATCTAACATTTAATATATTAAAAATAATCTTGTATTTTATGAGGCTTTTGTCTTCTGATCAGGATTTCATATATGCAAGTTGAAAGTTCCTCTTTTTATGTCACAAAGCAAGCATAGTCCAGAATGTGTATCTAGGAGGTTACAAGGGCTAATCCATGCACTGTTATCCCAGACATTACAATTTTTTTCCTTAAAACAAAGCGTAGGAGAACACCTCAAGCTGTTGTCTGGAACAGATGAGGGGTTAGGAACATTGAGACTGGGAGAAAGGGATAAAAGATTTTTATCTTGGAGAAAGTGTCTGAGATAAATGTTGCAATTAGTAGATACTGGCATCTAGGCTGAAACCAAACCCTGCTGGAAAAAGGATGGCGAAGAAGAGGAGCTTGTTGCTAAAGAGATTTATGCTTTTTAACGTGGCTTAGGCTTAAGCTTTTTAGCCTTTAGGGCTTGTGTATTGCCATTGGATGAGGAAGAAATATCTGCCTTGAAGTAGAACAAACCACCTCCGTCTTCATCTGAATTTTCACTTCAGACAGTGTTTCTTAGAGGGTTTGACTTTGTTTTTGCTACATAATGCCTATTCACTGAATAATGACATAAAATGGGTGATTTTGCTGAACTCTACTCTTTTATCAACAGAATATTCCCTGCCTTATAAAAGGCAGTGATCAAGAGTTCAGCCTGCAGCTGTGACCAGCCCCCTGAGACACAGCGTGAGCTCAGGCCGGACAAACCCAGAGAGGTCCTGGCCACTGAGCCATAATGGTGCTTATTATCAGGCACAGAACAAAAATTGTGTACAAAATTTTCCAACCTCCTTTTCTCATTGTTTTCATTTCCCTCTTAGGAAATTAGTTCACGAACTTGATTGAAAAACATGTTTTGAGGAAGCACTAAGAACCCATAGCTAAACTGTGGGTGGCCTGTTAGTCTGCTGAACCAAGACTGAACTTATTGCCCAGGTCTGACCTCAGCCACATTACTTTTGCCTGGAAGGGATGTCGGGCAGTTATTCTAAACTGACTGTCTCCAATCTTGCCCTTCCCTCTCTCACTTGCATTTAATGCAGCGGTATTCCCTAGCTCTGGTAGGTTGCCCTTTGCAGAAATAGAGTTAGGCTGGCTTATACCACCTGATTGTCAAAACTACTGTACGTTAAGTTTTTCTTGAAAATGGCCTCTTCTGCTTTCTATTTCAGTGGAAAAAAAGAAGGCAAATTGGTCTGAGATCCCTGGACTGCTGGCGGCCAATTTGGTAGCAGTTACAATGTGCTGAACAGCGCTCCCAAACAGACAGCTGACAGCACACAGGAGGCTGACTGCACCGCTAATGTGCACTGAGGCTGACCTGTCTGAGGCCCTTCCCGTATGCTGCACATCCCCGTGCTGTCATACACAGTAATCGCTGATACTGATTTGAACTCAGTTATGATCGATCTTATTAAATACAAAGGAATAGACTTGTAATGTCCTTATTTGTGCAGGTGGCCAACTCATCCTAGAAAGCTCCTTTGATGGCTGTGTTCGTAATAGGAAGTGTTGAACATCCTCCAGCCTCGAGTAATATCTACTGCCCTAAGATAACACCTCTTTTTCGTGGAGCATCACTGTCTCAAATCACAGTAGAGAAAGCATTATACAAGAAAATGTTGGCTCAGTGCCCATAAAATGGTGTTTCTGATGCAAAACAATGACATTTTCCAAGACATCAAAATATATGAAGTTTTAATCAATTAATGCGATGCTTTAATTATGTTATTTACCCCAAATTATGTCAAACTTATGTTAGCTTCAGGATGGCAGAGGCTAAAGCACCATAGAAAATGGAGCTGTGGATGAGTGAGACATGGATGAAACAAGGTATTGCAGAACAGACGGCAACATTAACCAACCAAAAATGGTCTCTTACTGACGCCTGCTCAGTGTTGAATCTCCCTGCACCAACAATAACCTTTGGGAGATTTTATCTTAAGATCCACAGTTAATACTTTAAAAAATAAAAAATAAATTCAGAGAAAATAACCTATAAAATCACCATATTCTGGGTTGTGAGCTGTACTACCTGTGTTGCATTTCCTATAACCAGCTGGGCCTGCTTCTTGATGTGTATTAATTACTGTGGCTATTTGATGAGACCCTCATCAAAGACACTAAGGGCAATGTTTTCTGTAGCAAGTGTTTAAAAGGTATGGTCTGTTCTGAACTGTTTACCTTGTTTTATATGGTCAGCAGAGAGAGAAGTCTCTCTCTAGCCTTGTCACACTATGAGGGGTGGTAAGGTAAGGTCTGTAAGCTGTATTTGAAAGACCTTGTGTTTTGGTTAGAGCAGAACCTGGCCAAGAGGACGTGACTGCTTCCTGAAGTGAATCTGGTCCTAAGAATGGCAACTCTGCTGTTCGTGAGGAAAATACAGGTTGTATTGAATTTAGAGAAGGAAATAGGTTGGGAAAACAGCAAGGAAAAAGGCCATTGCCTTGTAAGTTCAGTGAGGAAAATGTGCTATCCTCAAGGCAGCCTTTCTCTAAGAGCAAAGCTTTGTGAATGCGCTGCAGCTCTGTAGCACGTTGACATCAAGCATCACAAGCGAAGGCAGAGCAGCAGGACAGACTTTAACACACTTCCAGGAGGATGCTGGAAGACCAGACAGTCCTCAAGTTATTTCTGCAATGAGGAGCGCTCTCAGACCTTCGGTAAACACGTTGTTTGTTACTGAGGTTCAGGATAAGGTCAGCCCCACGGCAATCCGCTTGTACCCCTTCCAGCGACTGTCAGCATTCTGGATGAGAGCGGCTCCAGCGCTCCAAGGGTCAGGTGAAATCTAGTGGCAGCCAAAATACACACCGCGTTGCCCAACATTTGAGTTGTTTTTTCTTCACAAGGATTGATTCAGATCCTCCCTGAATACACGTGTCCCGTAGACAGGGCAAGGCTGAAACCCATGGCCTTTACTGAGTATTAGTCAGAACTAGCCCCAGACTGAAAATGGAAAAAAAGAATGCTATAAAAATGTTTGTAATGCATTTGGTTTTGTAACAGGATTTATTGGAGAGGGACGATTGGGAAGAAGCATTTCCCAATCCCCAAATAACTGTGTTCTCTTTTACACAAGGCTGGAGCAAACTGGTGTACTCTTGCCCTTGCCTATGTATGGGAGGGTTTCTGTTTTAAGCAGTGCTTGGCATTATCCTGTTCTTAGGGACAGATGTTGCTGGAGAGTGGTCACGAGGTTTACAGAGTAATTATGCAGCCTGGGGTCAGAGCATACAGAGAGAAACCTGAGGGCTAAATCTGCCTGTTGTAGATTGCCATGGGGTAACAGGACAGACGATACCGGCTGCCTCGTGATCTCGGTTAAGGGATGTTTCAGTCAGGGTCGTAGCTGACCCCAGCTCCCTTTTGATGGAAGTTTCTCTGAGAGCTGTCCTCTGCGAGGTTGGAGCTGTACCCCAGCTCGTGGCTGTGACTTAGGAGTTCTCCTTTTCCATTCCCAAGGCAGACTTTTCTCAGACATAATGAGGTTGCAAAAGGCTTTCTGCATACATTGAAGTATGTAGCACAGTTGGACTTGGTTATTTTTCTTTTTAGGGCTAGCTGCAATTGCCTTGGCAAGTAGCCTGATCTAGAGAGGGTTTCTATAAACATGCCAGCACAGCCGGGAGTTGTTATGGGGTAGACAATCTCTTCTACCCCTTAAGCTACACAACCTCAGAAAAAGTGAGGTCTTTGCTACCCCACTTTAGGTGGGGTTGGTTCATAGTTAGCTGTAGCTAGAGCTGAATGTTTTGCCTCCATATTCAGAAAGAATTACTGCTTGCACTGCTTTTCCCTTGCTTCCCTACACCGACTTCACTCTCTACAGGAATTGGCTCAGCATGATCCGAGGACAGGGGAAAAGAAGAAAATGGAAGGGATTCTCATCTCTGGCATAATTCAAACTGCTTTGAAAAAATGAAGGGAATGGTGTACCCAGCTCAAGTAGATCAGTCTGACAGAATCAAGGAAAGTTCCTGTCTCCATAGATCTTATGCTCTAGCAAAATTGGATTATTTTAATTTTTATTATTTTTATGATGTTAGGATTGATTTTTTTTAAAGGGCACTGAAGAAAGTAAGCTCTAAGTGCAACTGAATCCCTTGAAAATCTTAGCTGCAAACATTGCTATTACTTTCTTCTACTTTTCTTTCACCAAATGTCTGTTTTTCTATCTGAGCCAGCTGACAGACCTCAATCCACTAAAAATAATCTTTCCCTTTTCTCAGATATCAAAGATTTCTCATAATGTTTTACAGGGCAGGTTCAGTTAACATCTGTAAAAACATAGCAAATTAATTAACCCTTTGAATGTCCTTCTCCCTGTTTATAACCAATAAGGCATTTTTTTTAGCTCATGGACCTATGCTAAGGGTGACTTTTTCCTTTAGCTAAATTCCTCTAAGATTCAAAGTAGCCACAGCAAACTGAATTTAAAGCATGTAGTTAATCAGTTTTCTCCTGTACTTTCCTGCTGTGCTTCTGGTCTCAAATAAAATCCATCCCTTAATTATAATATATATATTTTTTTTCTTTTGAGGGAGTCACGACAGACAGCAACATAAGAAACATTTCCTGGCTCCAGTGAAATGATGTCTGTTGTCTCCCATGGTTGACATTGTTTTTTGAAATTTCCTAAGGAAAATCTATTGTAGGAAAAAAAAAAAAAAAAAAAAAAAAAAAAAAAGAAACTTTTTCGTCTTTCATATACTACAGTCCAAACATTTTTATAGTTCATTAAAATTCCAGACCTCAATTTATCATTCCCAAGCTGATGACTAAGCCTGTAAGTCTAATGGTATACATTGTATTATTAAAGGGTTTTGTGTGAGATACACTTAATATGTACCAGCTTGATTTCCTTGTAGTGTAGGGTGGGACAGATCTTGTGGCTAAGAAAGAAGGAGCAGATCTGATGTAGTTTAACTTTTGTAGGCCTTTGGCAATCTTTCTCCAAAGTATGACAATTCAGAGTAATTCAAACTTCTGTAATGTGGTTGTACAGTTGATGAAATAAATCACATGGAGCACTCTCAAGCTGGCATTCCAGGAGTGGAGCACGACACAGATTTCACTTAGGCTGGTACTACTCACTATTTTCATTACTGTTTGGATGAGGGAGGAGAAATCCAGGTACTGGGATGCTGTAGGACACAAGCTGGGATGGGATCACAAGTCTGTCAATGGGGCTTAGAGTTCAAACATACCTGGGTGTCTTGGTAAAGCAGTGTGGAAAAAATAGGATGGAATTTCTCATCCTTTCATGAACACAAGTATAGTGCTTTGGTGGTAAACAACTTCATGGCTAAGGTAGGGAGAAAGAATTACTGGGCAGCAATAGGATCCTAGAATAGGATCAGAGGATGGATCACAGTCTGAGTAACAGGTCAAATATGTGAAACTGTGGTGAAATCGACAGGAAAATGGCACCCCATCCTCAGTAAGCAAGAGTCTCGAGCTCTGCTCAGCTCTGTGAGGCCTTGTTTGGAGGATTATTTCTGGGCTTGGCTGCCACGTTTCACCAGTGGTGCAGGCTGTGTAATGCTAGATGTCAGATATTTTGAGCCCATATGGTGCAACAAGGATTGGAAATGACACGAGTGGACTTATGGTATGCAGGTGAAAGTCTGATGTGAAAATTAGAGCATCAGGGTTTTCAGCAGGACCTCAAGCCCCTGTGGCCTCTTACCTCCCTTTTTAGCCTCTGTACCTCCTACCTGTAGTTCTCCAGACGGTGTTTACTTCAGTATGCACATGCATAAGAGGAGAGCTGGGGAGAGCTCTGTGTCTTGGATGGTGGAATGCTCCCTGTGTGCGTAAATAATGCAGCAGCTGCATCTATTAGTGTGGTTGTGTCATAAACAGCATGGCTATTAACTGTTAATAATGTACAGTAGGATCCAGTAAGCTCTTCTAAACCTCTCCTTGGAAGTGTGAAGATGTTTGTCTGTTTTACAGCACAGATAACGTGGCTGACCCTGAGTAAAGGGATTAGGGTGAAGCTGCCGTGTTTATAAGGAAAGTACTTCTGGTGCAACTCAGAACCCAAGTGCTTAGGTTGAGAGGTAGAGCAGGCAGCAGTCTCCTGAAAATGCTTGGGGCACATGGTCATCTCCTTTCTGTGTCTTTTTCTTATAACTCCTGTCCTGTAAGTTGGTTTGTTCCTCAACTATCCTAAGTTATCACCACTGGGACCATTACTGGAAAAGTGATATATTTTTTTTTTACACGCTTGGAATGAACAAAAGTGCTTAAAGATCCTCACAAGGACATCAGTATAATATATTAGCATATTTCCAACTGTGTTGGGGGAATTGTGGCTTAGATGGCTAATTACATCTCGAAAGTACTCCTCAATGTGTGATGTTGCCTTGCTGTTGTCTAGGTGGTGCAAGCATAGTGCTGACAGTGGCTGTAACCTGCACCTGGGTATTCCTGGGCATATCACCTAGGCTGCACAGTGACATTGTCACAGAAGCTGTTCTAATGTCTGTAATTAATGCCAAGAGAAACAGAAGTAAATGTCATTTCTTTCGCTGTTCATCTCAGAAGTCAGAGTCTCCCCAGCAGTTTCATAACAGTGGATTTACCCAGCAGGATCCCGAAGCATGCAGGGGCCGCGGTGGAACTGGTGAGGTGCTGTCTCTGCACTCTGCTGCTCCGTGTTTACTCTGGACCCCAATGGTCAGCAAATGCTAATCTCATCCATATGTCTGGCATTCAGCAAATGCTGCTCTCTGTTTTTAATCTGAGGATTGTGTGAGATATGAGACACACTTCAATTAAAAAAAAAAAAAAAAAAGGTTTAATGTGGTTGTTTTTGGCAAAGACAACCAAATAAGATAAGATATTTGTAATACATGGTAGGGCTTGCTTTCTTTCAAAGCCAATGAAAGTTTTGGCTTCCTATAGTGACAGAAAAGTTTGAACAATTTTAATCCTGGAGGATCAATTTATCTCTTGTTTATTATGCAAGTAAAATAACATTTTGAAAGGAAAAACAAACTAGAAATTATTACTACCAGACATACATGGAAATGGGGTATGAAACTTGAGTTTACCAAAGCTGGGTTTGGAATTTTTGCTCCCAAGTATCCAAAATGGGATCCAAGTACAGGCTGAGTGGTACTGATCTGAACTGATACCAACCTCTGCAACAGGCAGCTGCATTGGTTTGTGTTAGCTGAAGTGCTGGTCTGAAGTTCCTGGTACTGTTCCGTGTCAGAGCACCCAAGACAGGTGAATGAATCCATCTTTTCTGCAGAAGAATGTATTGTACATGGCCAGGTTTCCTCTTGCTGACCATTTTGTTACTCAAAATTTTTGTTAAGGTTAGTTAATAAGCTTTGAAATTTTCTCTAACTGAAGCCACATGTAAGAACTATGAACAGAACAATGTCATGTAATGATCAGTCATTTGTTGCCCAACAGGCATTTAAAATTCCTACCAGTTGTTATTTCATAAGAAAAGTCTCATGCCAAATGTTGTATTCTTAAAGAAAGCAGCAGCAGATCCTTGTGTTATATATGCAGACATGCATTACGTACTGACACACACTGAGCCACCCTAGGCTGCCATCTGCTAAACCAGCCCAGGAAAACAGGCTTTCAGCTCAGAACTGAGGTTCTTTTTTCCTCTGAAAATAAGTTCAGCTGGCACTGGTTTGTAACAGGACCATCAAAGGGAAGACTGAGAGGTTTTGACATGCCTGTGGTGTTTAGCCAGGCTTGGGTTGTATTTGGGGATCGTCATCTAGAATTAGCAAAGGACTGTGAGAACCCACGAGGTGAGTAGCACAGCTCCTCATTCTGCTGCTAACGAACTGGAAAGTCTGTGGTAAATTTGGAGACTCCTGCCATGTTGACGTGAGGTGGAGCTGGTTATTCTGCATTTCCAATGCCTGGATATAAGGTCATTTCCTTCCAGCAGTGGTGAAATCTAGGGTTATTCTTATACTGTGAAACAGCAGAATTTCTTACCAATGTCTGCTCTCCCGTCCTCTTAACCAGTCAGCAAAGCAATGATTCAGATGAAGCATCATGAGCAATCCCAGTGTTGAAAGCAGTGAGCTGCACCTCAACGATGGGACTTCCAGATTGCCTTTTTCCCAAAGTATCGCTTGGCCCTCTCTGACACTGCGAGGCCACGTACATAGCAGTTCAGAAAAACCTTTCTGCCAAGGGTAACAAACACACTATTGCTGTAAAATATATCCCTGTGTGCCATGATAGCTAGAGGTGCTCCTTTTAGTGCCTTGACCTGCAGCCTGTCGTTGTACCCCTTGGGACAGACACAGCAAGGGGGCAAGCTGGGGAGGAGCAGGGAGATACCACAGCTATGCTTGGGTGAGAATCTGCCTGTACATAGGATGGAGACAGGAAAGCCATGGGAGAGGAGGAGCCAGATCAAAGAGAGGAATGAGCCCCGCAGACTGGGAGGCGTGTTTCAGACATGTGCATGTTTTCTGCCTTCTTCAGCGCTGAGTGGCAGTGGTCACTGCAGCAACTCACACTGCTTGTGGAGGAGGGTTTCCAGTCTGGCAGCCAAGGGAGTGGCAGTGACAGAAGAGCTTAGGGTTCTGGCCTCAGTAGCATCATTTCCTACTAATTTTCTACTTTTCTTGATATTTTTCCACCATCAAGGTCTTTCCCTGTAATGTTTCCTTCTTCTCCTTTTACTTACTTTCAGCTCCTCATCAGCTAATGTCAAATAAGTCTTCCAAATACTGAAGTCCTCAACGATCGCTTGCAGCTGAGAGCAGAACTAGGAACTCCAGCAAAAAATGGCTGAATTCTGATGATCAGAAAAGGCAACACAGTCTACATATAAGAATTTAAATACTTCTGTGTATTCTGACTTGTAATTATATTCAGTGCCAGAGCACTTTTGAATTTCCTGGTACAGAAACTCTGTGTTTTGACTGGGAGAACAGCAAATGTCAATATGATGTGGAACGCGTGAGGAGGGATAGCTGGCAGAAGCATGCTGTGATCTTTTGCAGTAACCTCGGATTTTCTTTGCTAGGATCTCTGCGAAGACCCCCACCTGTTTGTGAATGGAATCAGCTCCCATGACTTGCACCAAGGCAGCCTGGGGAACTGCTGGTTTGTGGCTGCATGCTCCTGCTTGGCTCTGAGGGAGTCCCTCTGGCAGCAGGTAGGTGATCAATGTGTTGGTGCATGAAATAAGGCCAGTAAACCCTGGATGTTTCCCTCACTATCAGCCAGTAATTTTCCACCTAGGGATAATGCACCTCTGGCGACTGGTGAATTTTGGTGGCTTCCAATCTTCCCTTTCTTTAGAAGTTCATTTTCCCTGTTACAAGACCACAGTCACAGTTTCCCACAAGTCCCCACCACACAGTTTCATTGAGCACCAAGGAAGCGATACAGCAAAGCCAGAGGGTGCAATGGTCATTCTCTGCAGATCTATTCAACTACTACTTCCTAGGTGTCTTTGAAATGGGGCTATATTGGACTTTGTACCAAATTCACCATTTTTTTCACCGCTTCATCTGTTTAAGGTCCACTGCTTTTGAAGCTGAATAGCACACAGTGCACACTCAAGGACACTCTGCCCTCTGAATGAAACTTAACATAGTGCATTTAATGACCTTTCCCTTTTGCATATTTTCTCAGGTGATTCCAGACTTTGAAGAACAAGAATGGGACTCTAAAAAGCCAGAGAAATACGCTGGGATTTTCCGTTTCCGTTTCTGGTGCTTTGGCAAATGGACAGAGGTGGTTGTTGATGATCTGCTGCCAACAATAGACGGGAAGTTGATCTACTGCCATTCCAATGTGAAAAATGAATTCTGGAGCGCATTATTGGAGAAAGCTTATGCAAAGTATGATTTAATTTATTGCCCTTTTAGACCTCAGTGCAGTCCCTTCTACCCATCTGCTTGTTTCATCTCTCAACCCAATCATACTTTCCAAGGGTTTTGGGTTTGCTTCTAGTAGAGAAATTTAAAAAATGAAAACTCTTTTTTTTTTTTTTTTTTTTTTATCTGCATGGAGGAGTGCAACACACTGTACTTAGCAGCCCAAAGCCTTAAGGATCTTTCCACTCCTTTCCTAGCAAGTGTTTATCTGCAATCTGCAGTTTTGCTTTGTTTTGTTTTCCCTGGTGAGCCACAAATATATTACCTACATTCAAACCAAATTAGAGTACTTCTAACAGCCACTTGGTGAATAAGAATGTTCTGTGTTACCTCTAGGCTGGCTGGATCTTATGAAGCCTTGGATGGAGGCAGCGCTGCAGATGCAATTGTGGATTTCACTGGAGCAGTGGCAGAATCTATTGACTTGGTACAGGGCAAATACAGTGAGATTATTTCCGAGCAGATGAAACTGTTTGAAGACTTGCTGAAAGTGCATAAAAGAGGCGGGCTGATCAGCTGTTTCATCACGGTAAGTATGGAGAGCTGGGTATTACAAGTTTATTTCAATGAACTTTCTTATCTGGAAAAAACAGTATTAGTAGCATAAGTATATTGAGTGCGCCCTTTATCTGTATGCTTTGGAAAAGCTTTGTATGGAGAAAACTAGCAAGTTGACAGTGTTCTCAGCCAAGTGCAACTCCAGAGCCACCAAATACAATCATAAAACCACAAAGCCACTTGTGCTTTTGGCCACACTACTGTGGATCTGGAATGCCGTTCTTTCTGAATGGTCACAGTTGTGTATTGACCCGAGGTTAATCCACCTAGAATGCCCTAATTTACAGGCCAGATGGCAGCATTCAGTTTCTTTATTTCCCAAGGAAATTCATTTACAGAAAACACTTCTCCTGGCACTAAGCTGCTGGGACTTGCTGACTCTGCTTGTGAGGATGCAGTCAGTGGAACACCAGAGCAGGGCTGAAAGGCTGAGCTAGCTTGGCCACTTAAGCACTCTATATCACAGATGGGGAATTTAAAGCAAAGATCTTATTGCTGTCATGCTTAACTATTTCCTACCTTGCAATCTGTAGTGTTATTGCTAAATCCATATTAAATTGATGGACCCCTGGCATTGGTTCATTCAGAAAGTCTTGTGAGTATTACATTCATTGTGCAGTTACCTACAACAACAGGAAATCAGCCGAGTTTGGAGGTGCCTGAGAACATCATCTGTCTAGCTAGGCCTGGCCATGCACTGCCTTGTGCCTGTACCATGGTACCAAAGAGGAACACCTGGTACTTTGTGGGAGATCAACTTGAAACAGAGAACTCTGCTGGGATAGAAGAGGAGTCCTGAACTGTTCCTCCCAGCAGAACAGGCAACAGCTCAGAAACAAATTCTTCTAGGTCTTTGGTGTTTGTACCTTTGTCATGAGGTCTGAATTTGTATTTTAAAATAATTCGTTCCATCTGGTTTGTTTGGACCAGGCCATACTTACTGGTGTGATGGTTATTAACAGTGTTTATGGGATGATAGGTTGCTCCCAAATGCTGAGGCAGTTCAGTTTCCTAACACAGGTCTGGTGAGGGATAGACAAAATCTAGGGAGTTGTAATTTAAAAAGCAATTAATTAGGTAGTTGTAATGCCTTCACTTCTTCCTGGCATTATATTTCTGCCTGTAAAATTAAACATAGTTACTTCTAAGCTTGATTACACAAGGGCTGTTCATATTGGTTTGGCTTGACTCACCTGCATTTATCACTTTTTGATAGCAGCATTATACTTTCCATCTAGCAAGCTTCATTGTATGTATTTAATACTCAAGTGGCTTCATTGTTGACTTACAAACATGTCATCATTTTCCTTGGATTGCAAAATAGCCCTGAGCTTCACCATTTGGAAATTTGAACAGACAGCGGATATTTAAATATCTCATTAAAATAAATATATAAATGGTTTCAGAATGAAGTGGGAAAGGCAACCCAGCAGTATAGGAAAAGCCTGGGGGATAATAAAGGCAGCAGGAGAGGTTACAGACTTTTGTGCTGTGAAGGACTCTTTTAGTTGTGAAAAATGTAAGCGAAAGTGTTACATTGGAGAAAGCCCAAACCCATTGGAAATGTCAGCCAGTCTTGATGTAACACATGAGCTGATTCTTTAGGAGCCGCTGTCAGTGAAAGGCAGAGAGGTCTGGGAGAGAGTCTCACACTTGCAAGGGCATGTCTTGTCTGATTTGATAGAAATTTCTCTTTTGACTTTTTTTTCTGATTTCTTATCTTTGTGGATGAAACAGTTTTGTATCAGCGCAATGCCTCCCTGAGGAGAAGGACCCTGTCTGTTTAGACCAGAGAAATTTTGAAATGGATAAAAATATTGGGGATAGTACTAGGTGCTGTTCATAATTCTAATAAGTCCTTCTCTCTGCACCAGAGCAAAGGCTTGCTTGGTCATTGGACTCTTAATTAGATTATTACAAGTTATACATGGGGATCTGCACTGAGTCGAATCTGCTGTTCTTGCTGTCCAAGAGTTCAGTGTCTTAAGGCATGCAGGTTATGGCCCCACACAGGCGAGAGAGATTCTGCAAAGCTGCCCATGCTGGCTTCAGATAGGATGTGATGAATCCAGAGACATGCCCATTGGGATTGTTTCTGCCTAGGAAGCAGCGTTATAGCACTGGCACAGCTTTAATTTTGCCACTGTCCTGCCTGGTATGTGTTGCTCAGAAACACTGCTGCACTAGCTTTGTAAAGGGCCCATCATTCTGAGCAGCTCCAGCATCTGCGTCTGATACTGCTTTTCTGGTTTTAGAGGTACTTGGGAATTTTATTTAACACATCCAGATGAAAATCTTCCAGGAAAGCCTGCAGATCTGCCTGTTGCTGCATGAGAGGTCTGAAAGATCAGGAGTGATGTGAAGGACACGTCTGATAAATGGCTACAAAGCTTTCTTGCTTGTGCCTCGTGTTTCTATCCTTGCAGATAGTGCAGTGACTTCCTGGGTATCAAATCCACCCCAACACAGAGATGGGCACTGGACTCACGGGTAAGTCCTTAGGCCCTACAAAGTGCCCAGGTGAGGGCACAAACAGGCAGTGCTACATCCAAACATAGCCATCGGTATCCAGAGGGCCATTCTGTGAAGATGACAACACTTTAGAAGGGCTGACAAAGCCTGTCCACCAGCCAGTCTTTAGCTCTCTGAGGCCAGGAAGAGACAATGTCCATAGCAGGCAGTGTTCTAGGCTCTGGGCTTGTCTCCTGGGACTTGCCTGGCACTACCACAGCTAGGAGAAGACTAGTGAGCTGCTAGTTTGAGCCCCAGGGCTGTTGGTTCCCTGCGTAATCAAAGCACTTGGCAAGAGAAAGCATAGTTGTGTGGAAAAAAAAAAAGAAATCTTCCCCATCCTACCACTTGAGTGTGTAGATGGCAGATGCCCTCAATGACCTGACTTCTCTCTCTCTTTTTTTTTTTTTTTTGATTGTAATTTTTGGTGCCGCAGGATTCCTCTGGCAGTGCCAATGAGGTGGAGACAGCGATGGGTCTCATCATCGGTCATGCCTACTCAGTGACTGCAATTCGGAAGCTGCACCTTGGAGAAAGGCTCACATTCTCTTTTAAGGCAGAGAAGCTCTTCATGATCAGGCTGAGGAATCCCTGGGGCAAGAGAGAGTGGAATGGCGCCTGGAGTGACAAGTAAGTGCTGCAAATCCAGTGTCAATGGAACAAAATTGTGGTTAGGGCCACCAGAAGTTAAATGCATGATTAAACGCTGAGACACAATGTCAGCCTGCAGTACTCAGAGATGTCTGAAATGTTTTGCTGCCTCTTCCCAAGCATAGCATTCTGTGAGCAGATGAACGCATCTGGGAGCAGCCATAGAGATTATGACTTTCTGGACCTTGGTATACATCATTCTTCTGGCCCACTGTATGATGAGTAGAAAAATAGCCTACAATTAAGGTGATGAGTCAAGAATATGAGGTTTGTTCCCAGCTTCACCACTGGGTTTGTCTGTGACTCAGTTTCTCATCTGTTTTTGGTAGCTACTAGGGAGGGTATGAGTCTTTCATTCTTAGCTAATTGAACTGACTGGTGAAAAATGCTGTAAAATGTCATATGTAAAATGCCATAATGGCATATGGCATAATGTAAAATGCCATATTTGAAACTTCTTGAATTATCTTATGTTGAGTTTTAATGTGGGCCACGAGCTTAGCAGGCAGCCCTACAGAGTTGGAAATGATTGCTGAAGGGGTTGTATTCCATTGCTGACAATTAACTCACAAAAAAACATTTAATTAGGATGTTAGAGTTCAACAGTGTGCTTACCAGCTGCTTTTAGTATTTAATAATGCAATGCTCTTAACAGCATATTATGTTCCTATCTTCCATACTTCAGCTAGCAAAAATCTATTACATTCAAAAGGATTTTGATTCAGATGAAATACTGAGCTGACAAAATGCCAAGAAGAGTTGCTGTGTTTTGTTTAACTTAAGCTCTAGCTCTTGTCTTGCACAGCTGCCACTCATTCCAGTGGAAGCACTGAGGACTCTGATGCTGGACTATGATTTTTGGCCTAACAGAATAAAATTGAGAATTTCTAAATTGTTAAAGAAAATGTCTGTTATGGCAGGCAACCTCACTTGCCTCCTGCCAAACACCTTCACCTTTATCCTCCAAGTACTTACAGAAAAGGAATGAGGACTTGTGGCTCCATTTTTCTTTCCTGTAATACATAAGATAAAAAGCTCATGTTGTATTCTAACACGTTGCCTGATCTAAGCATCAGAACACCTACATTTAGGATCCTCTGCTCCCTGCAGTCTGGGGAGAGAGGCATGTCCCTTTGGGGAACAATGTAGAGCACGTGAATACATGCTAATACAGGCAACGAAGTGTCTGTGCACTGTACTGTTACTCTGGAAACTGGACACTAGGCATGTACTGCAACAATTTCTTCTCAAAGGCTCTCTGGGGAAATCTAGGAAGCCCTCATGCCTCTTTTTCTTGAAGAGATTGAAAGACAAAGATGATAATCTGGTTTAAGTGAAGCGTTCAATACGTTCCTGAGGAGGGAATCCAGGTTTCTTTTAAGGGCCTTTAGGAAATGGAGTCAATCTCATATACCTTCCAAACCTGTTGCTTAATGGTCCTAAAGGAGAGTGTGACAAAAGAAATCAATAAAGTTCTGCTCTAGTTGTGCCCATTGCCATTCACCTCCTTTTTTAAAGTAGCTTTCAAATCAATTAATGTTTTTAAACTCCTTCTGTAAGCCACACACCTTTTTTTTTTCTTTTTTTTTTTTTTTTTCTCCTGAATATCATCTATCCTTTTAATATTCCAACATTACCTTTATAAAAAAAGAGGCCATGAGAGAATTTTACTTGAGATTATTCTTTCAGATGAGAGTATTTACTTTCATTCACTACATCTTTTTTGTTGTTGTTTGTTTTGGTTTTGCCTTCTAGCTCTGAAGAGTGGAAGAAAGTCAGCAATGCAGAACGTAAGAGCTTGGGACTCACTATTGAGAATGATGGGGAGTTCTGGTGAGTGGGAGTTATATGGAGAATTTGCAGATAATAGCTACAATGAGAAATTGTCATTACATCCATGATTTATCAGCTTCAAAAACAACTTTTCCAAATGGATAATGCATTATCCAGTCCCGGCACGAGGTCTGTTTCTTTTAAGCTCTCAAATGATGACAGAAGAACAGGAAAAAAATGGATTAAAAACCAGATGAATAAAATGAATTGTTCTTAGTAAATGTGAGTTTCAAACACCTTCAAAATCTGTTATATATATTTATGACAGTCCCTCATAATCCAAAGCAACACGTGCTGATTTACAGACAGAACGCCAAATATTATCAATTCTGTTTACTGACTGCTGTGTAGGATTTCTAGGGCAACCATGACTGAGGTATCTGTGAATACAATTGCAGCAATTGGTGTTTGTCAGTGCTTTCCAGCATGTGGAAAAGGTGTGTTCATTTTTTACAGAAATTCTAGAACTCTGTTTCCACCCTGCTTGGATCCAACAAGGCATTCCATCAATGTCTTCAGCAGACCTGCTAGTCAGGCGCAGTGTGGAAAGTCTTTAGTTTCCTTGGCTTTGTCAGAACCAGCAACCAGAAGCCACCTGTAGGGTTTAGTCCTGGGCCATTAATAAGCCAGGAAACTATAGGAGACCACAGATACCAAGCTGTTCTCTTTTACAAAGAGGGAGCAGTTTTTTTTTACTTGTAGCCTGGTCTGTTACCATGGCAGGCACAGGTTTTAGCACTGAGATGGTGCTAAATAACAACTATGTTCAGAGTACTCACATTTGAGTCATGTTCAGAGACAGGTGTAACAAGAAGGACCATAATAATGTTCTTGAGGAGTGGATAGCGCTTTGGTTGCAGATGATCTCTTCTGCCATTGCAAGTTGTAAGCTATCAAATCCGGACTGCTAGATACAACCTTTCCTTTAGGTTTAGGTCCTGCAGCTGAACAAATCCAGAGCTGACCAGACACCCTGAGGTGACAGTTTCGTTAATTCAGTTCTAAAGTAGTGTGATTGTGGCTTCACAAGTATTTCCACATGGAGAGGTTTCTAGTGAATCAGTTTGCCCACTGGAAAGCCGAGCAATGCCTACTTTTAAATTACCATAGGATTTCATGTGTTATTTTTGCTCTTGGGGTGAATAGTGTTGACTATTTAAAAAACAAACAAACAAACAAACCTAAACCAAAACAAAACATGATTTTCTTGGTGTCCTGTGGAATAGGATGACGTTTGAGGACTGGTGTAAGAATTTCACTGATGTGGACATCTGCCGAATTGTGAACACTTCCTACTTCAGTATCCACAAGACCTGGGAGAAGAAAATGATGCACGGGGCTTGGGCAAAGAGCTCAGAGCCCCTGCTAAATCGCTGCGGTGGATGCTTTGATAACAAGACCTTCCTTCAGAATCCCCAGGTGGGAGTCTCTTCAATCTCATCCTAGCTCTAACTATTAAGCTATTCAGGTTTTCTCTTCACCCATTCTTATGTAATTTCTCACTTTCCTTCCCCTCTCAGTGGGGGTATATTTTCAACTCAGTGCATGAAAATTCAGACACAAAACCCTGGCTACTGCCAGAGAGATCTGGCACCTACTTTAGTTACTGTTTTAGTTACTGCTTTAGTTACTGTTTTGAAAACTGACCTTTCCGTTCTCTCGTAACTCACTACATATCTTAGATTCATTAAAGATGTTCCTTTGTCTGCTTCTCTGCACTTATGGGAAGTTTCTGTCAGCACCCCTGAATTTTCATAGCAGGATATTGGAGAACTGCAGCCTTTGCTGTTTGGACTGGGAGCAATGTCAGACTCCAAACTCATCCTGTCATTTTTGCGTAGATGGAGAAGCAGTTATTTACTCCTCTGTCTTATGTCAGTGCCTCCTTTCCAGAAGGTGATTTTGTTCAGATATTCCCACGTATGATTCTGGACGTATTTCAAATGCTTGTCTGGGTCTCATTTGTAAGTGTTTAGCTGCCACAGAGAACAAAATATGCATGTTATGGCTGAGTACAGCACCTGATGCAATGGAAGCTTTTATTCCAGTTGTCTTCAGGATGGTTGATTAAAAGGCTCTTAATAGCAGTGCTGGAACACACTTGTGTTACCTTGGGGCCATTACAAGTAACTATGGCACGTGTAAGGCACCCTAAGGTTCAGCTTAGTGTTACAGTTAGGGTTATGCTTAGTGGTGTTTGGAGAGAAGGTGCAGAGTCCTGTTGTGTGTGGGGTTGCGTAAAGGCTCCCAGAGGGAGTTCAGGTGTACCCAAAGGCTTCCCTTGGGAGCATTTTTTGATGGTCTCACATCTATCTGCTCTACCTCTCCCTGACTGACATTGAAGCCTCCTTGAAGTTCATCTGTACCGAGAGAAACTGTGACACTTCAATTCCTATTAAAATAAGAGAATTTAAGCCAAGTATAAATGTATTCCTACAGCCACCTGTTGATTTTCAAGTTGCTACCCCTTAGGACAGCTGAAATGTCATCAGATGAAAGATAATCACAGTTGCACACCTCTCATCAGACCAAGAGAGCTCTCTTGCACTCTCACATTTCCATTTCCACACCTCCGTTTGCTCTGGGACTTCCTGGGCTGTCTGACAAGGTAACACTGCATACAGTTCAACAAGGGACAAGAATAAAAATGTGCTGCATGTTTTTATCTGAATTTTTAGATTCCCACTGCAGAGTCTCTTTACAGCCCCTAGGACTCCCTCTTACAGGGTCCTGTGCTTTCTCTGCCTCAGTGTTAATACAGCACACAGAGAAGTGTACAGGCACTGAGTTTGCACCATGTAACAGCCAGCTCACAGTAGCAGGCAGTAGGTGCGTAAGAGGCTGATCTGTACTGTACATCCTAGGAACAATTAATGAAGTCCAGAGGCTCAGGAAGGTATTGATTTTCTTTCCAAAATGGCTGTGCTTCAGCCAGCGCTGGCAGAGGTCAGTGCCTCTGTGTGTGTGTGTGTGAAACTGCCTGAGATGGTGAGGGCTAGTGGTGAGAAATGGGAAGGATGGTGCCTTATTCTGCAGAGCTCTAACCACAGAGGGATGTGAAGTCATTACAGGGGATGATTCCACAACAGTAACCAAGGCAGTCTCAGTACCTGTCTCAGAGCAGAGCGGATTTCATCATCTCTTGGAGGAGCAGGGAGTTTAACCACTGCTGAGATTTCTCTCCATGCTAGTCAGAGAATTTCAGCTTAAATCAGGGTGTGTGGTGTACGTAGTACCCAGCTGTGCACCACTGCAGTTTTATGCTTTTACTTATTTGCTTCACATTCAAAAGTATTTGAGAATGGAAATTCAGTTAGATTGACCAGCATCTGCCTATACTTAGCATAAATACCACCCTCTTCCTTTCCACTGCTTCTAACAACTTTGATTTGCCCCCTGTATGCAAGAAAAAAGTAAAATCCAAATGAGTCTCTAAGAGTGAATGAATTTACATGTTTAATTCTTAGATAGAGTAGATTCAGTGAAAAAAAAACAACTAGTATTTGGAAGACTCCTTCGTTTGCAGGTCACTTATAAAGACGATATTTGAAAGTCACTGGCCCTGGTTAGATATTCAAGTTGAAAGAAGAATCCAGAATGATCAAAGACCCTATCCGGAGTCTGTTGGTTTATTTTTTTATCTTACTTCTGATTTATGTATATCTAAATAAAAGATAGTCTTTTGCTTTCACAGCAGTTGTTCTCTTCTACTGCCTCAACAGTTATTTTGTAATTTGTCTCATGTTGTTCTGTTAGGCGACTTACCTGTGTTTTTTTTTTTCTTTTATTATTATTAATAATTTTCAGCTGTGAATTGCTGAAAATATCTGATATGCAGAACTTTCCTCCTACCCACAAATGCATTTTCAGTTTCTTCCTTTGTATGTATATATTTCCTTGGTGATGGTTTCATTTTCAGTCTCCTAAGGAATTAACAGCTTGCCTTCTCTCTGGTACTAGTACATCTTTGATGTTAAGAAGACGGAGGACAAAGTGTTGGTCTCATTACAACAGGAGGATCGGCGCAGGTACAAGAAAGAAGGGAAAGGAGAAAACATCATAATTGGCTTTGAAATATTCAAGGTAGGCAGCCATCTGCAGTACTGGTTCAGAGTTTGCTCAGCAATCTGGCTTCATTCTGGCAAATGAGGTATTTGGCAGATAGAGGCATGGTTATCACGGAAGGGTCTGGCTCTCCTCTCCACATGGGTTTTGCATGTATACTGCGTTGTCACCAGAGCTGACAGTAGACAGACTATCTGAACGATATTAAATTTAGTTCAATTCAAACTGTATTTGAACTAAAGGAACATAAATCATTATTCCCTATTGCAAAAGAATTTTAAGTGCTTTTCCTTATTCCAAGCTTTGAGGAGACAGACTGTATTTTCATAAAAAAGAATATTAACTCTTGATACATGGGGATACATTCTCCTCTCACTGGAGGCTCCTGCCTGAATTTCATCAGCAAATACAGCCAAGTGAATGAGTTTTAAAAGTCTGCAGTTTTTCTTTTCTGACCCAGAAAGGCCAAAAGAATCAAGAGTGATTTCAGAAGCTGGAGTGGTGAGTAGGAAATGAGCATATATGAAAGGGAGCCAAAGGGATCCCAAACAGTAATTTAATTGCACTCACAGTGCAAACTGTGTAAAATGAAAACACAAGAACCAAAAGAAGCAGGAAAGCAAGAGAAACTGCTATGTGTCTGCTTTTTCATTGTGGAGCGGGATTATTTTGTAACCTCTTTAACTAGTGGGGTTGCACTGAGACTATGGCCCTACATCAGAAAACAGTCAATTTTTAAGTCAGTTGGAGCTGTTGACACTCATATGTTTGACAATCACCTGTTAAGCAAATAATATTGATAAGTGATGATACAGAAAGTAGATTAATCTACCTGTGCCTTTGTCATGTCTATCCTTATATCTAATTACTAGGAAGGCTTGAAAAAGAAATTGCATCTTTGGAAAAGTGTCAGTACTCTATCTTTTATTTCTGTTCAATAATTTGCTATTTCAGAAAAGTTCTAAACCACCAGACTCATTAGCATGGCTGAGGGTCTTTGTAAGGCCGTGGCCTAAATAATCAGAAGACAAAATACTGCAAAAGAACATAGAGTGGCCATTGCTTACAGGAGAATAGGTTAATGTTTTAACTGTGCTGTGGCAAACAGTAGTTGCCTGAAGAGCATGTTAATAGAGGGTGAAAATATGGCTGTGTGCATCAGTTCAAATGCCCTAGATTAAGAGCCTGCTATGTAGGGCTGGAATGCTCTGTCTCACATGTGGAGTACTACATGCTGGAGAAAGCAGGCGGATGAATCTCATCGTCCTCTAAGACGGCAGCGTAGCTTAGCAGATGGAGTCTGGAGTGTGTGTGCATCTCTGCAAATATTCAAAACTCTGCAGTAGCATTACGTCTCTGCTAGTGGGTGCATGTCTTTGCCTGTCCCAGACTGTCACCTCAACTTAAGGATATACACGTATACACCAATACAGTGAAGTGCAGAAAAGCACTGCTTGGGAGCCTGTGTGGGCTAGCAGTTGGAGCACTCGGTTGTCCATCAGGACCATGTCCATGTCATAATTTCAGTGGTTAAATGATTTGCCTTTATGGTACGTTGTCTTTTCTACCCATAAAAGGCTGTGTGCTATGCAAGGAAAAGTCCTGCCTGCTGTCTCTTGATAATCCCTCCTTCAATCAATCCCTTTACTGCTCTGTGGCTGTAGGTAGAGGATAACAGAAGCTATCGACTACACAAGCTGACCGTGCAGGAGAGAGTGGCCACATCTCCATATATCAACACACGCACCGTGTTCTTGAAAAGGATCCTTAAGCAAGGCCGCTACGTCCTTATCCCAACTACATATCTTCCTGGCATCACCACCAAGTTTATCCTGAGACTCTTCACAGATGTGCCGTCAAAACTCAGGTACTTTGCGCTCACAGCTGTGTGAGATCTTCCTTTGCCTGTATTGGCTGCACCTCCTCAGAAATGGCTGCCTGGTTGCCCTCAAGTGTCCTTGACTCACTAGCAGGTATTGCTGCGCAACTCCAGAATTAGGCCTTTGAGATGGTCAGGGTCACCTCCAAGAATCTCCAGATGGCTCACTGGGATTTGTGTGTGCTCAGGACATTTTTGCTTAGAGACCCAAGGACAACTGAGTCTGGGACTTTTGACCTTTTAGTCGGGTTTCTGTAGTTGCCTCAAGTTTTAGATCAGAACCCTGAGCACTGGTTGTTGCTGTTACAGTTGATACAATTTGTCTTTACCCAATCTCATTTGAAACTAGGGGTTATTTGTGAAGGCAGAACTACTGCTTGCTGAAATCAGACCCACTGAATATCTGTCTTGCTTTGAAATTTTTTTCCATGTTTCAGATTTTTTTTTCCGGCTACGTTTGTGTAACTGTTAAACAAGGGATGCTATACATTTGGTTTGCTTTGATTTTATTTTTGTAAGTGTTACTTCTGTATAACAAACTCGAACAAATCTCAAGTTCTGAAAAGGCCAAAATTATGCAACTATTGATAGTTTGCTTGACATTCATTGCTTCAATTGCTTTGCTTTGATTTTTCAGAGAGCTGACAGACGATAAACCTAAAATGACATGTTGGAGTCTTCTTTGTGGCTATCCACGGAGAATCACCCAAATCAAAATTCACTCTGCAGAAGGTTTACAGAAGCAAGATAGATCAGGTGGTAAGTGTAAAGCGAGTCTAGAAGAGTGGAAAGAGCTTCATCAGTCCTCCAAAGCTGACTTAAATAGGCATGGAAGCACTTAGAAGTTATCCAAACAAACTGAAGGTTTGTGGGAATTTTTTGCAACTCATTGTAAAATCTTCTCAAAAGGAGAGCTTGGATTAATAAGATGATGTAAAACAGCAAGAGTCATGTGTCATCTATGCTGGTCAAGAGCGATAATAGTAGCGAGACTCTTGTGAGAAGCTTTTTGTAGGGGTTGGTAAGAAATTGGCCTTTCAGGGACATCTGTTTTCTAAGTTTAAAACATGCAGGAAGACAGCTGAATAGCACAGACTCTTGTGGTGTATTTCAAGACCTTCAGAGCACTTTGCTCTTCATTACCATAGGCATAATAGCACTTCAGGGAGGAAATTATGGTATTCAAATAACCCTTTCCAGTTAGGTAAACTAAGAGAGGGAGAGGTTAAATGACAAGTGCTGGACTGTCTGTCTACATGTCAAAGGAAATGTCCTGAAATAGAAACACTAAAATGTCTTTATGGCACTTGATGTTGACAGTTAATTTGGAAACTTGTCCAGTTGTTATTTGCTTCCTCATTTTCTACTCCCACTCTCCGTATGTCAGCCTTCACTTTCCATGGCCGGTGGAATAGAAAAAGTCAGACACATCCAGCAGTAAGTGATTGATAGGAGGGAAAGCAAAGGGGCAGAGATACTATAGGAATCTTGGAAGAGGAAACTGAAGAGTCTGCTGAAACATTGGCTGTGTTTGCTCCAGATAACTATTCATCTCTCTTTACTTTAAGATGTGGAACTCAGTTTCGTTAACTCCTTGTGGTAGAGAAGTCATTAGACTTAGAGTTGTAGTACAGTTCGTCTTCAGCCTCGTGAAGCAGCTGTAAAATTTCTCCTACCAGATGGCTGCGATTTGGTTGCAGTTTCCTTTTCATAGTTGTTCTTGGTACCAACCAACCAGTGAGTGAATCCACTTTTCACCGTGCAAGACCCTTTAACTCTGTTAAGAGTTAACATTCCTGTCCCTCTAAGGGGGACAAGAATGTTAGAGGGAAGAGACATAGAAATTGCTTTAGTTCATTTTTCTTGTTACTTCTCTTGAAAAACACGAGATACAAACACCTCAATTAAATAAGCACTGTAATTCCACAGTCTCAGAAAGGCAGGATGGGTGGACGAGACTGGAGGGGCTATCTGTGAAGGAAATAGCAGAGCAGTGCTTTGAAAAGAGGCAGTGTGTCCTTGTTCTTGCCCTAAGAAGGACATTTTAATTTTTAAGGATTTTTTTTTCTCTGTTTAAAATTCCTTGAAGATTTTTCTCTAACCTTCCCTGCAATCAAGCAATTAAAGCCAATTCTCCTCCCTTAGCATTTCACAATCCTTAGCACAATTACAATCTCGACAAGGTCATTAAAAACAATTGCCTACAGCTGCCAAAGAGCAAGCTTCATCCTGGAGAACATTGTTGGATTGTGTGCACTGTGACACAGAGCTCAGGAATATACAAATGAAACTTAAAAACAACATGTGAGAGATACTCTAAAGAACAGCACACCCCAAAATACCTTTAGGACTCAGTGCTACCACACATATTCAGGTTGAGCAGAAGCATCTTCAGCACCCAGTGCTGGACTTAGGATTACCCTGACAAAACTGAAGAGGTAACCTGTTGTGGGAAGAACTGTACATAGGAAATGGACTCATGGATTTTCTCTTTAAACATAAGCAAAATTTGAGCACAAAACCTAAGTGTATCTTATTGTTTGTCTTTGAGTAAATCTTCACCAACAAAGTTAAAATATTTTCCTTTTGTGTCGAGGGAAAGCTTTTAGTAAAAGCTTTTGTTTTTATTTCTTTTCTTTCTGTGGTACCAAATCCCATCTCTTCATAGGGCACTGAAGGAAAGCTGAGATGATTTACTCCAGCAGCTTCCCTATTGTCTTGAGTTCTTCTGAATGTTTCTTATCAGCATTGTTTTTTCTATAAGTATCTCCATCTCACAGGGTACATTGATAGATTGTTTTACAGAATGGCACTTCTTATAGCAGCTTTAGACAAATGGAGTTGGTAGAGTGCATAAATAAGAAAATCATGAAGCCAAATGTGCACATTTGTGCTGCACAATAAAAGCAAGCTGTGCAGTGACAAGGCTAACACCCATAACTGGCACTCTGCCTTCTAAGGGCGCCTTGCTGGGAAGCTTGGCAAAGTTCCTGATTGATACTAGTGCCCATTTTTGGTAATGTGAAAAGCTGGATATAGCACATATTTCTCTTCTTTGGTGTTTTCTGGTGTTGTTGTTTGTTTGTTTGTATTTTAGATTAAAAACATTGTATATAGAAATTCACCAGAGCACACTGTATGGCTGGGTTGTAAATACACAGTAGGAAGTGATGTGTCAATGTGTGACATTAAATATCCCATATTCTGCGATTGTGTCCTAACACTGCCACAAAATAATTCATTATCATCTCTCATCTCCTTGGCTTCTTTCTCTCTGAGCTTAGGGATATGGTTTAGTGGGGATTGTTAGCGTTAGGTAGAGGTTGGACTCGATGATCTTGAGGTCTCTTCTAACCTAGAAATTCTGTGATTCTGTGATTCTGTGACTTTTCCGAATCCACGTCTGGATGCTTTCCCATGCTTATCTCAAGGAGAAATAGCAGCCAGGTATTCAAAAAAGACTTATTTACATTGGGATCCCAAATCAGATATCTCACAAGTGAGTTTAGACCTCAGTCACGTGGATAGTTACCAAATTGCAGCTTTACCTGCCACCAGGACCATTTCCTGATGTGAACTAGACTTAAATCAGCAGCAGCCTCCCGTCTAGTAGGTACTGTGAGATGAGGGAAAAGGCCACATGGCAACTCCCATTGGGAGCGACAAGGAGAGGTTTCCCTTCAGGTTAGGCACAGTCAATGTTTATTCAAGTAGAAAATGGGGAGATTAAGTGGTAGTCTTTGCTGCTAAGAGGGCCTCACACACAGGTTTCTCATTTTCTGACTGCAAAGGTTGATAGCAACTTGTTTCCATGTGAGCTGCTGTGTCAGATTATCCCCACTGTGCTTTTCACAAGGGTTTCTTGATTTCTCGATCTACTGATCTGCAGCATCTCAGCTCTCAAGCTGCTGCTTTTCTTCTGCTCAATCTGTCATCAGTCAGCTGTATTCCCCCTTGTCCAGCTCCCTGCTTGATTTGTGTGAAGCATCGCTATCATCCCTCAGCACAACAAGAAGACAGAACTTGATGATAACGAAGGAAGGTGTATTTCTTTCTAGAGCCTGTGAGAATTCAGACATCTCATTACATTTCTGTGACAAACTGTCCTGAAAACACCAGAATATCTTTATACTCTGACACTGGTGTATGTGGCTGGGTAAAGTAAGAGGAACCCGAACACCTTTTGTTGATGTATCTTGGATAGAGGGAGCTTAGACTTAAATGAACTGTTCATCACATAAGCCCGTCGCTGTCATCTGAGAGTTGCACACAACTTTCTGAGCAACTCCTGGAGGAGAATGAAGATTGCACAGCAAGTACACACCCAGCCCGGCTCATAAACTGGTTGTCATCAGAACCCTGCTCCCTGCCAGAGAAAGGTTGTTTAATCTCTATTTTAAATGTTTATTTGAAAGCTCTTCCTTGCTGCTGTCTGTGATCCATTGTCCCGTCTGGAAAAAGTAACGGATGGTTTGCTGTTGACAAGAGTAACAGATGACTCTAGCTGCCTAGAATCAGTGCATATGGGCTGCTTCTCTTAGAAGTACCTCTCTCTGAGTTAGCTTGTGCTGAAGTTGATCCAGCTATCTGCGAGCCAAGTACGGTGGCAGGTTTGCAAGAAGATGGGGAAGTGCTGTGCACTTCTTCTCTCTCACATTCCCAAGTCTGTTTTAAAAATTGCTCTTGCTACTGTCTGTCACACTCTATTCCTAACAGTTTATCTTCCGGAACAAATCGTCTTTTGCATTAAGTTTTTCCACTGGAATTCCAGGCTGAATTCACACGTTTAATTGCATTTCGCTATTTCTTTTCTAAGCTAGGTATTGTGATCCCTGGTACATGACATTCCTGGTAAGGGGAGTATCTGGTGCCTTTAATGGCGGTTGCCCTGGGAGCAGTCTGAGAAAATAGAAGGAAGGAGAGGGCAAAAAGCAGCTGGTAAATATTCAGCAAAAGCACAAGAAAGGAAAGGGAGAGAAAATGGAGGAGGCAGGGAGGGAGGGAATTTGCCGATACCGGAAGAAATATTCCCATTTATTATCAGTACTGCAGGAGAAGCTAAAAGGCATCACCTGAAAAAAGACTCAACTGCAGAAGGCAGAACAACTTGTAATTTTCAAGGCAGCCCTCATGTCTCAGCACTGTCTGCTGTGTTTGGCCCACGTCTTTTTCTAGTGACTGGGTTTGTCATCGTGCTTGGTATACCCGTAGGAGCAGTCTGTCTGGAGAAGAGCAGGAACGTCTATGAGAACTTTTTCTCCAGAAAGCCTTTTGTGTTATGTACAGTGCTGAATGATGTGGATGTTAGAGCTTTAGTACAAATCTTCCCCTTCCCTCCCTGCCAAAAAATATGTTAGCCTTAGATAACTGTGAATAGATCTCTTTAAGTCTTAGAAATGTTAGGACAACTGTCATTACTGCTCATGTGTTTCTGGTCTTCACAGATTGCAGCTTTTTCTTGTGCTGTTCTTCCCTACAACTTCTCAATACAGCATTGTGGCCGTAGGAGCGAGATGGAACAGCTGCTTATGCAGGTGCTCTTCATGCACCTTGTGGTGCTCACGGCGCAGCTTGAATCACGTGTAACTGAGAACTGAACCGAGTCCTCCTTTCTCTGCCAGAACAGTTGCCAGAGTAGCAGCTCCAGTTGTTTCGCTGCTCAGCTTATGGTGAATGCTAGGATATTGCTTTTCCACATTAGTAGCCCTTTCTGCGCTGTCATCATCCTGTACATAAACCAGGCATGGAGCTGCAAAGAACTGGACCAACTGTGGCTGAGAACACCTCTTGTTCCATCCCACATGTGCAGCTCTCCCATTTCTGACTTCTTCTTCTGGGCTTGAAGCCAGCCCTCCTAATACAACTATACTCCTAATACAGCAATGTGATCGTGAGGGCGTGCTGTGCAGGTACCATTCGTGTCCCTCTTCTACCTCCCTCATTTTTTCCATCTCGTTCCTGAGAATGTAAATGTTTCTTTTAAACATCTTTCCTTTTCCTTTATAAGTCTTTTCATTAATAGTTTCTCAGTCCAGCAAATTTACCTGTTAACTCTTAAAGCCCAACAATTTCCCCACCACTTCTTATCCTCTGTGTCTCTTTATTACTGTTAATAACGAGATGTTGCTTTGCTCTTAGCCTGTGGCTGTCTCAGGCAAGACCCCTTTTTATTCAGATCTCTTTTCCAAATCTCTTTGCAGAGGGTGGAGCTCTTCCATCACTGATTACACAGCGTGGTGCTGCCTCGTGCCCCAGAGCTAAATCCACACGTTCAGTGACACAGAAAGTAATTGCCTACCAGAAAAGCCAATGCATCGCTACCTGCTGTAGGAAGTGTGATATGTTGTCAGGGTAACAGGCCTGCCACGTGTCTGGCCAGGTGTAATCACAGCGCAACATACGGAAAAATCTTTTTCCTTCTCATCAGTGGAAGGAGCTCCTTCTGTTTTGGATGTAGCTGTTATGTGGTTTCTTGTGTGAGTTGTTAGTATCTGTTCCTGTAAGCGAGTGCTGCATTTGAGGAAAATCATACGGAGAATAAATTGTTTAAAAATGAAAGCTGCCTTAAAATCGTGCTGCCGTATGGCTGTCATTCCAGTGGTGGCATTTTCAAGTAGATGGGGGATAGAACGTGTGTAAGAAACGATCACGAGTCTGACTTGCACTTACGCACGCTCAGTTACTTTATTTAAAATCTGTATCACAAAAGTAGAAAGGGGTGGGAAAAATAGATATGCTGTTGTTAACACTAGGAATAGATAGAAATACAAAAAAAAAAAAAAAAAAAAAAAAAAAAAAGTAGTGCCTGTGTTTAATTCGAGTTAATTATAAAGTGGAGTGGTCTGTTCCATTCCAGGGTATGGGCAAGTTTTTTTCCAGATCAGTTCTTGCTCCCCATTAGAATTGAAAGAAAACATAATTTATAATAAAATGGAAATGTTCAAGGTAAAAACAACAAAGCATTTCTAGAAAATGTTGACTTTTCTCAGTGGGTTACATATGATTAAAGTGTAATTTAAAATATTAACTGGGACCTATGATAGATACAAATATATTATAGTAATTTAAACTCTAAAATAACATAGACCCAAATGACAGAACCAAAGAAATTTTATCAGGTTCATGGGAATTAAATGAGAAACTGTGGAGGACTTGCTTTGACAGTTTCCTACAGAAAATGTTGTTGCAACCAGTGCACTCCTATGGGTTTTGACAATATTTTATTTTTTGGAAGAGCACCTGCTTCATGAAAATTACCTCCTAACATTAATGCTCATATCAGGATGCAGTAGACAGCATTTTCAAGCTAGGCACTCTAAAGCTAGGCACTGAGATGTGCACTCAGTGATCTAAAAGCAGTTCTGTGCAGTTCCTGTCCTTGTCCTCCTTAGGAATTGTGGATGATGAAAAGTTTTGACCTTCTGTTTTGACCCAGGAGCCCGAACTACAAATCAGATTACATACGTGCAGATGCATTTTGGCTCTTATGTCTTGAGCAGCATCAGGGAGTTCACTTGGAAGATTTTGTTAGATGAGCCAGGAGGATGGACAGCAAGCGGATATGGGAAGATTGCAATCCCAACCAAAGAGTGAGCTGGTTTCTTGGCAAATGGTGCTCAGTTTCCAGCTCCGAGCATCTGGTTGTTACTGACATAAATGAGGTATTTCACCTCAGCCAGTTAGGAAACCAGCCGTGTGGATGTGATGTGCTCTGCTGTCCTGTTCCCATGCTTATTAGCAGTGGTGATGCCAGGCCCAGGAGGACATTGCTCCTGCTGGGTTTCTGGGTCTCAGCTGCCATTCTGTGTCCTAATGGCCATGCTGCTGTGTTCTAGGAGCAGATCCCTACGTGCTTGTCAAGTGTGAGAACCAGAAAGTGCGCTCCCCTGTACAGCACGATACTACCAGTGCCGTCTTCAACACACAAGTGATTTTCTACAGGAAGAACATCGACAGTCCCGTCATTGTCCAGGTGAGACAAACCACATGGGGCGGGCTGCCAGAGACAGGCAGGGGAGCACAACGCTGTCACTGGTCTGAATGGCGTGATGGGTGTGGATTCCTCCTTCACATGACTGATAACCAGGATAAAAGTGTGAGAACCGCTGCCCCCCTTACTGTCCTGATGCTGTTTAGCTGCTCAACTGATTCTCTAGCCCCGGTCTTTTCCATAGAACAGCGACTGATGACACTTAAGGAGCACTCTGGCAGAGTGAACCTAGCTCTAACACAGAGGAAAAGTGCTGTAGACACCACAGAGGTGAGCACAAGCAGGCAGAGTGGCACAGACAGGCAGACTGGGTAGATTTTTTGCTGCTGATGAGTTCAAACCAGTAATTTTTACTCCTCTTCTAGGCACGCTGTGACCTAGAAAGCAATAAGCTGCATTTAGCTCCTTATTTGCATAGCATATGTAAATGAGCATGCAAATCCAGAATTTCCCACATGCTCACTAGACAATTAGCTAAATTTAGATTTACGCCCCCTCCTCACTGCTCTTCCAAGGGGTTAATGAGAGTGACCTTCCTCCAGCACAGCCATTTTGAGTAAAGTGTGAAAGAGGAGCAGTGCTTCAGCTGGGGTTATTTCTGTCCTCTTGTCTCTAGGTCTGGAACAGCAACATCTTGTGTGACCAGTTCCTTGGACAGGCGCTGCTGGCAGCTTCACCCAGTGACCCCAAAGAGCAGACTCTGCAGCTCCGAGGGAGAGGCAGCCAAGAAGCCGACGAGGTGCCAGGTCACATCACCGTCAAGGTTTTTTCCAGCGATGACCTCGTAGAGCTATGAATACCAAAGCCCTGCAGAACCAGACAGAGCTGTCACCTCGAAGCAGGGGGGCTTGTCTGTGCTTTCTGTGTGAATGACTTGGAAGCAAAGGTTGCACATAATCACAGTCGCTTTAAAAAGAAATAGTCCTCTAAAACTCTCCATTATCACAGGTAATGGGGGGAGAGGCTTTTAAAGGGAGAAAAATATATTTATGCATATACATATATATGTTCATGGTACAGCAAGCACAATAAAAGAGAGGCCAAACTAACTGTCAGCAGATGAGCTCATTAAGACATGAGCTTACGACCATCTTCCCCAGCAGCATCCTTCAGGAGCTTGTGACACATAAGCTGGAAGCACACGTGACAGTCCCCACAGGTTCCCAGCACGTCACTATCTGCTCTCAGCAGTGGGACTGCAGGCAGGATGGCTGCATCTCCGGGGCCACGTGCCAGCAGGTTGGTGAGCTCTGAGCACAAGTGCCAGCAGGTTGGTGAGCTCTGAGCACAAGGTTGACTCGCATGGCGCAGTCCTTGTTCACTGCCAGACTTTTTTTTTTTTTTGAGCTTTGATTGGAAATTTTTCCCCTTTGCAGAGATTTTTTTTGATGAATTTCACTGTTATTGCTACAGATCAGATATTTCTGTTCCTTGGCTAAAATGTCGTTACTCAAGGAGTTCTGGCATTAGGTCTTAAGACCAGGCATGCCATGGCAACATTAAAATAGAGGGGCATGTCTTGCAGTGACATGTTTGCCTGTACAGAGGCTCTCTTAATATTCCTCTATTCTCTACCCCAAGCTGGTGACTCACAAATTGATATATTTAATCAAGGGAAGGACATTTCACAATTCAGCTGTGGCTTTGCCCGGAGGCCAAATTCAGTAATGGGAGCCCCCTTGCTAAGGAGGCTGTGTTTAATCCACACAATGCTAAAATGGAATAACACTCCTTTTGCCTCATTAGATGTGATGAGTAGCACCAGATACAAAGAGGGCAAAATTAGCTCATGGCAAGGATGGGTGTGTCAAACAAAGATACCATGCTGTGGCAGGTATTAGTTTTTCTCTCTTAAAATTTTGCATAGGTTTATTCCTGATAGAGGTGGCATCTTTGATAAAACTTAACTTGCATATGGTGGAGGACAGGTATTGTTCAGATTTTCTTCAAAGCAGGGTTTGGGTACAAACTTCCTTTTAACTTTTGCACATAGCCTGGCAGTAGGGTTTCTTCAGGGCAGCCGCTTCTGTGCTGTCAGGCTGTGCAGTGATTGTGGAAGTATAAAGAGGCTCACTGTGTCAGACCTCTCAGAAATGGATTTTATATGGTTGCAAATTTTGGTCTTGAAAGTGAAGCTGACTATTCTGCCTTTTGTACAGCCAGGGAACTTGGATTTCTCTGTACCTCATAACCACTTCAGTCATTTTGTGCCATTTTTATAATTTATAAAATGCCACCCAGTAGAGTTAATGTTTTCACAAAAGGTTTTGAAGTCTCCTCAGGGCTCCAAAAGGATCATTGCTGTGGGAGGAAAATGATTTGTCTGACATGTTTGGGCTGGAATGTAAGGCTATGAATGATATAATACCACCATCAGCTTAGTTGCATGTACCAAGTACCTAATTCCAGCTCTCTTTTTAAATAGCTTGGGCTCAAGCCATTTTGCACTCAGAGCATTTGTCAGCTGGGAACTACACGTGGTTGGCAGCCCCACAGGCAAGTGTAATTCTCTGTAAACTCCTGGCTTTAGAGTTGCTTACTCTCAGATACCATTGTAAAGTGCATTTCTTTAAAAAAAAAAAAAAAAAGCATGAAGTTTCTCACACAGACCAGGCCTCGAGCAAGACACACAGGGAGCTGCAACTCAGTCTGGGCTGTCCTACCACCGCATTACGACCTGTTTACCTCATGTTTCCTCACACGCTATTTTTTTCTGTGGTAACTCTGCCTCTGGATGGCATGGTGTGAGGGGTGACTGCAGCACATCAGGCACACCTTGCCCCAGGACAGCAGAGCTGTTGCAGGCCTCACCTTGCTGTGGCGTTCAGAAGGGTTCAAGCCCCATGCAGTGAATCACAGGGCAGCAGGGTGAGCAGGGGAGCATGCTAAGGCAAAGCAGAATCGGTCACGTTGTATAGCCCCCTTTTCAGACAGACGTTTTTCCAGGGGCAGTTCCTTATGAGATGGGTGCAGTAAGGAGGGATTGGCTTGACAAGCTGATTGATTTGGGTCAGTGTTCAGCCTGAAGAAGGTTCCTGTCAGAGCCAGCACCCAGCATGGCCAGGCTGCTTACCCCTCTGTGAAACGACTCAGCCTGCACTCAGCCAGAGGCTTATGCCTCCCTGCTGCAGTACTTGTCTGAGAGAGACTGCTTGCCTGAGCTCATCGAGAGCACAAAGCCATCTCACCTCCTAGCTCAAGGGGGATCGCTTGGCTGTTTGCTGCAAGCCCCATAGCCCTGGTCTCCAGCTCCCAGCACCATCACCCTGTGCCAGCATCTGTGTGAGAGCTGTCCCCAGCATCAGTGAGACAGAGGGAGCCTGACCAGCAATTCTTTGTTGTATATGGCTGACTGACAAGGCAGGGAGTCAGGTGGAGTGAGTAGATGTGGACATTTTTAGACTTTGATAATTATGGCAGCTCAAGACACCCCTGTGTAGCACAGGGGCAGAGGACCTTAGAACACCACTGCTGCTCAGGCTGGAAAAAGAGCTCTGTTAACTTGGCTTTGCCTGAAGGTAGCCCAGACCCAGACTTGTAGCTGTGAACCACCTGAGCAATGCTGATACCAAGGAGCTTTTCTGTACTTCTACAGTTATTGATGTTTGGAAGTAGTTGGAGCAGGCAGGATTTGCCCACCAGCAGGAGCTGATTCACCTCAGGCACTGGCATTGCTGATTTCCAGAGGCATCTACTGCTCCCTCTGCCCCAGCATGTGGGAGATGGCAGCGATCCCAAGGGAGGCCAGGCCAGGAGCAGGTTGAAAGGGGACCCGCTGCTGGGCAAGGGCCAGCACCCACTGCTCAAGGGGCTCCTCCTGTTGTACGTCTTGCCACACACTGTGTCTTACATGGAGGGTGAGCCAGGTATGTGTGAGATAACAGAATTGCTTTTTCAGACAGATACAGGAATATAATATCACACATTACTGGAGCTGGGCAGTATTTTTCAGTGGGAAAACGAAGGTGTTTGCTTTTGTGCTGGCTGCATTTTTATGCACTCGGGCCACCTTCAGCAGTGGGTTTTGCCTCCCCCTCAATTAAAACAGAGGGAAATAGTTGGAAAATGTTTCATTTCAACCTTTATTTTTCAATACGAAGAGATTTAAATAAAAGGTTAACAAAACAAAAACGCATCAATGTCTGAAACGAAACATTTGCTTTCAGAGAAAAAGACCCCCCCACACATACACACACGTCGTTTATGGCATGCCGGGGAAGGGAAATGCGCACCCCTGTGGCCCCTCGGCCCGTTCCCCCGCGCCCTTCGCCTCACAGCCGGGCCCGGGAGGGGAGCGAGGTGACGGCCATGGGGCCCCGCGGCAGCCGTGCTGGGGGTGGACGAGGCGCCCCCCACACGGCCCCTCCCCTGGCTGCGGCATGGAGCGGGGAGCGCCACCTGCTCCCTGCGGCCGCCCCAGGTCGGTGCTGGAGCCTCGCCCGCTCCACGGCACCCGCGGGGCCCGGCGGGGCGAGGAGCCCCGGGCCCATCCCGGCAGCGGGGGACCGCGCTCGGCTTGGGGCTCGCGGCTGGAGCCCGCCCCGCCAGCGGCCGCAGGGGGGCGCCCGCGCCTCGCGCCTGGGCCGCCGCCATTACGCGACGGCCCCGCAGGCGGCGCTGCGGCCGCCATCTTGCGGCCCCGGAGGCGCCGCGGGCGGCTCCCCGTGAGGCGGGGCGGGGGCGGCAGGGACGGGCGGGCCCCGCGGGGCTGCCGCTGTTGGGGGGCTGTGCGGGAACAGGGGGGTGACAACGAAACGTTCCCCGCACGTCCACACAGTTCTTAAATGTCTGTTTCTACAGAGAAAGAACCCACAGGTACACACAGGTGGGGGAGGGAGGGAGAGGGAGAGAGACCCCCCTCCGGCTGCAGCTGTGCCACACTCTAGCCATTGACGGGCATAGTTTTTAGATACAATGCACAGGCCCTTATTTATATATCCGTCCCTATGCATATTACGCTTTGTGTTTGTATTAAGTATTATGCAATCAACATCTAGAGAGTTCTGTAAGGGTCACTCTGTGCATATGTGTGCATACATATATATATAATATGGCAATAGCAAGACTTACACAGCTATTTAAGGGTCTCTGTGTATGTGAATATGTGTGTGTGTACGTGTATATATACATGTATATATGTTTATATACACAGGTATACATACACACACCCTATACATACATACATAAATGGATGGAGATCCAGAGACCCTTCTGTAACTAGGTAGCATGTCCCCTTCTCTCCAGCTATTGTGTTACAAAATATACATTTGTATTTATGTGTATACACACACACATGCATTACACTAAAGATGTAAAACATAAATGTATACTATATGGATAGAAAGTTACATCGTTAGTTAAGGCTCTGTGTATCTATTAAGGTAGATAGTGTTATGTGGTTATATATCTATATAAAAGTTTTTAAATACGTGTATACATGTATATATACACACCCGTATTTGAAAAAAATAGGATGGCTTGTGAGAGTATTAGTTATAGAACACTCTTGCTGTTTTTCTGCCCCCCCCCCAATATAAAATGCTCTGCATGTCTGTATACATAGACACATATATATAAAATATACATTAGCACTCCATATAGCTGACTAGAGAGAAACAGAGTCTATATGTGCGCATGTGTATATACATATGTATGCACCCATAGATACAAATATACATATTATATCCTATAGAATGCACATGGAGTGTGTTATATATTTATAGAAGTGTCTACATATGTATACATAAAATAAGTAGTATATGATATATAGATGGCTAGAGAAAGTGCATGTGTCTAAGTGCATACATAAGGTGCATATTTATATACTAAAATACTGTATAATCTGTTATATATGTAGATAGCATGTATGTTAGATACATCTCTCTTACATATATAATACAGATGGAGAGTGAAATACAGTGTTGTCCAGTTACCTAAGGTAGGTGAGAGCGCTCTCATCCTACATATATATGTATGTCTTACATATATATAAAAAGAATACATGGATGAATTGAAAATATTATATATGTGTATATATAGATGTATGTATAGTTATGTGTATGTATATAGCTATACCCATACATATAATCTGGTGTTATGTATTTAAGGGGCTCTATCTGTGTATATCTATATATACATATTAAATATACACATGCATATTTCAACAGATAAATATATATACATATATGTAGATGGCTCAAGAGAATTATAGAAGGGTCTCTCTCTCTCTCTCTCTGTTTCTCCCCCCCCCCCCCCCCCCCCCCCCCCCCGTGTAGGTGTAAGCAGAGAGGCACTCTTGTGTGTATACAGGCACACTCATATATAAATAAATATATGATATTTAGATTATAGTATATGTTATATTCTTTAAATATGTATATATATAGACAGTGTGGTATAGGATGATAGGTACTATATTATATACAGATGGTTAGAGAGAGGGAACATTTTATGGGGTGTATGTGCATATACATGTACATACATATGGCTGGAGTTACATAAGAGTAGAAGTGTGTGCACATGTATAAAATATATAATCTATCTTCTACAAATATTGAGAGAGAGAGACAAAGAGCGTTAAACTTGTTATATAAAGGTCTAGGGTGTTTGCGTGTGTGTATGAACTATATATTATCTACCAGGCTAGTGAATGCTACAGTGTTACATGATTATAGAACGGTCTCTGTCTGTCTCATAACATTTATGTATATGACAATAAATGGTGTGTGTGTGTGTGTGTGGAGGGATGACACGGATGGACACTGTGTCCCCACCCCCTTTTTTTTTGTGTCTGGCCATACACACACTGACCCCCCCCTTCTTAATCTGTCCTGACGTGTGTGTATATACATGAGATACTATATATGATACATGTACATATATAATTCTGTAACATATTCTAATTAGCTATAAATATTATATAGTATCTTGTGTACATATAGCGATGAACATTTTATAATTTGTGTATATATATACATATGCACAAATGCTTTTTTTTTTTAATTCCTTTTTAGCAAACTATATGCATGTTCTATCTATAATATATACAGTTATGTAGTTATATGTCAGTGTATATACAAAATATGTAATATATATCGATGGGGACAGTATAACATTTATATAATGGTTTCTGTATATGTAAGTATTTTATATATAAAGTACACTGTATAATATATACACACAGCATTTATATAGCTCATGTATCGTATATTTTAGTATGTATGTAGGTACAGATCGTAATATAGGTATATATAAGCCACCTAGAGAGACTCTTCTATTAAGGAAGAATCTCTCCCTCTCTCTATATATGTGTGTGTGTTTATTTTATGTATATGTAGATAGCTAAAGCACTCTATGATTCTATATAGATATGTGAAGAGCTAGAGAGCGTTATATAGTTACATAAGGTGTGCTCTGCCTTGGTGTAACTATAAGTGTATGTATTTAATGTGTGTATATTGTCCATATGGGGCCAGAGAAAGAGTTACATATGAGTAGTGCTCTCATTCTGTGAGAGCCTCTTTTTAACTATATGCTACATAGCATGTATATTTATGTGTAGCGCTCTAAGTACATACAGTGTACCCTTCTGTGTTTCTATCAATCGCTTGCTAGCTACTTCTATTGTATATACCCATACACACTATAGAGACCCTTATATAACAATCTAAAACACTCTTGCCATCTATAGGTATATTACATAATATTAAATATGTATGTGTGCACATTTTTATATATATTTATAAAATACGTGTATACTACATAGTATATGTAACTAACTGGAGAGACAACTGTTATTTGTCGTGCTCTCTATGCGTACATGTCTTATAGAGCGAGAGCTACTGAGTGATGTGTTCCATAGCTAGCTAAGGTGTTCCTTTTTATGTATATCTACAGCCTGCATGTGTACATATATGTAAAATACATGTAAATTGCTAGAGACTCCCCCCCATAAGGGTCTGTGGGAGAGGGCTACCTATTTTTTTTTATGTACACACACACAAAATGCTAGCTCTGTTCGTGTTAGAAAGTTTTATAAGGGGCTCATGTCTGTGTGCACCCGTGCAGGCACTGGCATGCATGCTCACAGCCATGTGGTGTTACGAGACCAACACGCAGCCCTTCGCTAGCCATGCTGCATGCACTGTTGGGAGGTTCCCCGTGTGCCTGGCTGGTGAGCCGCTGGCATTCAGTGGGTGCCGCCACTGCAGTGTTTGTCCCCTATTTACCCAGGTGACCCACAGCAGCAGCAGTAGGGGAGCCGCTGGATGCACAGCATGGGAGCAGGAGGTGCTGGAGCTGCAGGACTGTGGCTGAGTGAGGCAGGCAGCCAGCACAATGCCCTGTGAGAGTGAGAGCCACAGCAGGTCTGGAGAAGGCCTTTGAGGTGGGCCTAGAGGTAGGTGCAGCCTTGGCGTCAACATCCAGGTGTGAGTTGAGCACGAAGTGGAGAGATGGGACTTAGCACAGAGGCCAGGCTGAGGTCTGACAGAGAGGGCCAGCTAACATGCCCCTACAGCGCACAGCTGGGGCCTCTGCTTCTCCCCCTTCCTCCACCATTAGCAAATACCAGGGAAGCCTTCTAAGACAGAGCAGTTACGGGATGCAGGGCAGCCATGCAGCAGTACAAGGGACTCCCAGTACACACAGGAGGGGAGCTGAGGTTGCTCATACACCTTTAAATCTGGCATTGCTTTAAATCTGACCAGGTGAGTTTGTCGCTGCTTTCTCTGAGCAGCCATACAAGAACTGAAGTGAATGGTGTTCAGTAAGCAGTTTTTAAGATTTATGAGATGCTGGTAGAGGCAGGTAAGGTGGCTAATGTGTAACTCTCCATATTCATGAGGAAGGGGTGTTATTTTTGTAAACATGGGGCAACAGAGACAGAGCACATTGAAAAGTCACAGCACTCAGTGACTTTTTGCAAATGAGAGCAGTAAAAAGACTGTCTGTCTGCTGTCATGGACAAAGGAAGCTCCAGCAGCAGAGGGTAAATACAGGCTTGTAGAAGGTAAGTCCTGTTCCATAACATCATACTCTGGTGGCACAGGTGAAAGCTAAAAGCACAAACAGCCAAACAGATGAAGTCTTTCTGACTGCAGATGATTGAGGCTGTTGTATCTTCAGCCAGCCCTGAGCCTGTTTCGTTAGGAAAAGCTGCAGTCACAGTCCACTGGTATTTATAACTTTTATTTGCAATACTTTAGGTCCAAGTTTCAAACTGCAATATTTTTACACTCAAGACACAGTCATGCACAATCCATATTTCAATTTTCTATTGCTTCAACCACAATTTAAAATAACTTAATATTGGAAACAAAACCCAAAATCTTTAAAAAAAAAAAAGAAAAGATGCTGAGGTCAGTAAGATGGATCCATGCCATCAGCACATTTACAAAGTAAATAACTTAGTTCTCTTTTTAAAAAGATCATAATTACCTCTTAATCCAAAGTTACAGAAGATTTTTCACTACACATTTGTTTTTTTTTTATCTTTTATCTTTTTCTTTTTTTTCTGTTTTTTCTTTTCTTTCTTTTTTTTTTTTTTTTTAAACAGATAACATGTCCTAAAAAAGGAATGTACAGCAAAATGAGATACATTTCTGTTAAACAATGAAAATGTAGGCTCCTTCCTCTGTTTACTTTTGTCTGGATACCCTGAAGAAAAAAAAAAATCTAGCAGACACCAGTGTAGATGTAAACTGGTTGCTTCAGACTAAACTGGAGTTTAGAGTAGGTTACATCCTGATCCAGTCAAGAGTTGCAGAATTCTTTTGCAGATCTTCCTAAAATGTACGTCTGTGTATGCACGGCATCTGCAGTGCAGATGCAGCACCAGTGCACCAGAGTAACTCCCAGAGTGAATTCGGGCTGTACCCAAGAAGGGGTTGTTCTCTTCACTGGAGGCTACACAGTGTTTGCTACTGGTTCCCACCTAGAGCAGCTCCCCTTCTACTTGTTCACCTGCTACAGAAGATAGCAGCAGCTTATGAGTGTTGCACCTGAAGAGCTGAGAGGCTTTTTTTTTTTTCTTGTTGCTGTTCTACAGACTGGTTTAGCAGCATTATTTAACACTAATATAAATAGTGTGACAAAAAGCAATTGCCTCTGTGCAGCTTCTCCTCAAAGGTCAAAAGTCGCAGCTGACATGGATGTAAGAGAATTGCATGCTTCAGATTTGCTACACTGACCCACTTCTGACATGAAAAGCTTTGCATGATGGCGAAAAAGAACGATGAGCAGCTCCCTTCTACCCACCTGCTCACTTGGCTGTGGGACACCACTGCCCCCCCGTACCGAGAGCTTTATCAGCACCTAGTTATTAAGCAACAGGTTCTGCTGTCGTGGAAGCCAACAACCAAATTGTCACCAACTTCAGTGGGAGTAGAAGCCGTGCCTGTACCTGATCTCTAAGTCTATGGCTGGGCTGGACAAATGAAATACAGAATGTTCAGCAGCAAAAGGACCTGGCTTTAAAAACAACCACTTGCTGCTATTTTTCTCATGTTTGCAATAGTGGTATGCCAGCCTGTGGCATCTGGGAGCCCTCAATACAAGCATGTACTTGAGCTGGCTTGCCACATGCTCTTGGAGGTTATGCACAAGGTGTAGGGTAACACTGCATCCCTACCAGGCTTAGAGTTAAAATGCTGCTGTAAACAGGCAGCTCAAAGGGCAGAAAAATGAGGATTTCCAGCACTCTCTCTGAGCCAGTAACACAGTCGTGGTAAGCAGTCACTGAGCACAGGAAGAACAGAGGGCACAGAAAGAGGAACAACGTACAGTCAAGCATAGAGACTAGGAAGAGCAAGACCTGTGAAAGACCTTTTCAGTTTCTCACCTTAGGAAAACTTAGCTGTTTCAAGCCCCTGAAAGGAGCCAAGGCCAAAGCAGCGGTGACACACAAATGCTCATGTTCTTAGGTCATATGCTACCTCCCTCAGAGCACTGTGGTTTGAATGCATGCGCATGTGGCTCTTCTGACCTGCATTCACAACAGCTCCCAGCTCAGACCACTGCATCCAGCTGTGGCCTTGGGGATTTGAGTCCCTCTGGCACGTTAGCTGTGCGAGGCAAAGATTAGGGAGCCTCGTGGAAACCCAGGCAGCTGTGAATGCAGTGCCACTCAATGAGAGCACGAGACACCACGCACACTCATGCCGAAGCCTATGTGCAATCTGCTGGAAACTGTCCAACGCAATGCTATTGTACTCAGAGGTTATTAAAACAATGAGCACCTTTCCATATTATCAGCTCTAACAAGTTAGACTGCTCCCTAGTTTCCTCACTCAGTGTCAGATGCTAGCAGAACATGAATACTTGCTTGGAAGAATAGTTAAGCAGTGAGAACAAAGTTTGCAGGCTCCCGCCTTCATGGCAGACCAAAAGGAACCCACAAAGAGCACGTAAGCATCCCTCATTGTCTTTCCCGTATCATTTTTTTTCTTTTGAGATGACTTGTCACCAAAGATGCATGCATCCATTTGTAGGCTCAGGAAAGTAAACGTTTATATACATGACACATACCCAGGATTATGGCAGTCAGCTCTAAATCACACGTATAAGCAAGATGCTGCAAGTTTCAGCCAGAAAAAGAAATCACCCTGTCAGCTCAAGGACAGACGCAAGCAAAGAAAAGTTTTAAAGACCCCTGAATTGCAGACTGCACCCAAGGAAACCTTGGATGGTAGTTTCCTGCCTGTTTACTGAAAACTGGGGGCTAAAAGTAGAGTTATTTACCCACTCAGTTGAAAAACAAAAGCTGAACGTTTATATTTATGAACCTTCATCAGCTTACCCCATCTTTAAGTTCTGCACAGATAGGAACAACAGTCCACCACAAAGGCCTGTGGACTGCAATCTTGATAATGCTTAGCAAGGCTAAGCTGGCGTCAGTGTGCGTGCCCTGGCTGTCAAGCAAGAACAACTGGCTCCTGCCTTTAATGGTAGGTGCTAGCAGAGCTCTCTCCGTCTCTTAATCCAGTTAGAGCAGATCCATTAAGCGAAGAAATGCACATACGTACAGCTCAGCGTGAGGGATACTCTGTGGCCAAGCCACTGAGCATATACTGGAACCACAGATCATAGGGTACGGTGACACTACACTTAGAGGACAGAGATAAGTACTTACTTTCCTTCTTGTGGTGACCGGAATGTGCTTCATTTTTGGTGGCAGGACACGGGGGGAGGCTGACTGAAAGACCTGCTGAGGTACAGCCACTGGCCTCAAAGAAATCCAACATAAACAGCTAAAAAGAATACTTCATTTGTATGTAGCGTGAGGTGGCCAAGCAGTATCCAAAGATGGCAAGGCGATGCGTACTTAGAGAAGTGCTGGACACAAGAAGTAGGAACACAACCCTGGCCTGAGTTTGTGAACAGACCCCGAGAGCACTGAGTTCCACCCCCCTGTGCAGGCTCCCAGGAGTGTGTGCAGGAGCTGTATGGAATTCTGTATGATTATCGGTTTTGGTTTTCTTTTTTTTCCCTTTTTCTTTTTTTGTTAAATAAATAATCTTTTCTGTGCTTCTCAAGCTTCCCTGACTTTACTGCTGTCATGCTTCTGTCCCAGAACTCATTAAAACCACAGCAAGCTAACAGGTCATTTTCACACACTGCAGGGATGGGAATCATAGTCAAACTCTGGATTTTTTTTTGTTTTGTTTTCACTTTCTTTAACCATTTAATGAAGTTCAAAATAAACACAAATAACCATTCTTTTAAAATCTTGGAATGAAAATGTTTGAAACGTATTTAACATTTACCTATGCATTTAAAAACAGAAACATCCTATTTCTAATACTTTCAAAAATATATGTAAACTAATTGCTTAATCTGAAGATAGCAGTCCAAAAAAAACCCAAGATAATTCCAGAGATTTTATAATATTAGCCTCTTCTTTCTGGAAGGTCAACACTATTGTCAATCCTAACTTACTACTTGCGCCTGTAAATAATGTACAAGACTTACGCATCTCAGGACAGATTTATTATTACTTTTTTTTTTTTTTTTTTTACTATTAATATGCCACATTTCCTATCAGAGTTGGGAAATGATAAAAACAGCTGCCACCCTTCAGTATCTAGTGACTCAGAATCTAGTGCCTGAGACTGTCTCAAGCACAAAGCCTGGTGCCTCCAGATGCTGGAGGTGAGCCTCCCTGTACGTAAAACATTCCCAGCTGGGCAATTACAGTTCATGTGGAAAAGAATCACTGGCAGAGATGATTTCAGTTGAATCCTTTCTGCCTCACAGAATTTTTTTAGCAGAAAAATCTCTGGATTTTCTGATGCAAAGAAAAATAAATATAGTATATAATAAAATAAAAACTAAGGCCTCTTATTAAAGCAGTTGTATTAAAAAGCCAGTGCCAACAATATTCTGTATTCTGGAGCATACAATGGTCAGAAAAATAATACTAATATCCAATTTCCTATTTTCATTTGTTATCCTTCTGAAGTTTTTTCTGGAAATTAGAGATGCCGAGAAACTTACTGTTAAAGAAAATAAATAGGAAAAAAAAAAAGCAATCACGTAGCGTAGTCTGTCAATGTAAGTATCTCGTATGTCCAGCAAACGTGTACCATAAAAAAGTGCTTTCCTTTCAAAGGACGGCTGTCTGTTCCTTTGTGGGTAGGATAAACTAAAAGCATTACTGGTAAGAAAAACTGTCACTTGTTTCTTCACTTCTGACATGGAATACAAACATGTTTCATTCAGATTAACGCTTTACAAATAGAGGGCAGCCCTTCACAAGTCCCAGTCGCTCTTTTTTTCTCAGGGAAGCTTATCTCCCAGGTAGATAGCTTGAGCTGACAGAGAAAAATGCGGCCTCACAAAAGCAGCAGCATCTTTTTGTATTTGTGTATCTGAAAATCAAACCTGTTGTACTCCCCAGGATGCCAGAAGCTAATTTGTACCTAGCTGTGGTAACCTAACGAGCATCGCCTCTCCCATCGTCTCAGCAAAGACACTGGGATGGACAGAGGAGTGAGGGTGGGTTAGGCGGCAGCATTAACGACATTTGCAACACAAAGACTGTGACTAAATAAGAAGCCAAAACCAAACAAGCTAATAGCCTAATTCAAGAGTAGCCCAAACATCCTTCATTCGTACCGGCAAAACGGGAAGGTTTTTAGTACCTTAAAGCCTGCTTAGCCCCTTGCAGGACCAGGCCTAAACATGACAGACTACAGCAGAAAGCTGTTTTACACATTTTTTTGCTCATTAGGTAAGTGTTGATTTAAATGTTGTTTTGGAGGTCTTTGATTAGTTGTACCAATAAAGTACAGCAACAAATAACCCATACAAAATGCTTTTTCTGAGTGAAGCCGCACTCCATCTTTCTTTCAGAAAAGAATAAATAAAACACAAACGGCATACTAGAACTACTCTGCTCCCTTACAGATCAGCTGACCAGGCGAGCGCAATCCTCAGTCACATCCAGGATTTGCTCTCCCTCAGCAACTCAGAACTGCATTCAGCAGCGCCTGCTGTATGCAGGAGAGCAGAGAGCAGGCGGGTTTTATGGCTCGAAATGTTTCTGCAATCTACTCTGCACTTCGTACCTTTGCTCTTGCTCAGGGCAAGGCTTCAGGTTTAAATGCACTTTCGTCCCAAGTTGTCTGGGGCACTGGCTCAGGCAGAACCGAACCCTGGAAGCCGTCACTCCTTTGCACCAGCGTCGCAGTTCCCGTGACAGCACTCGTGCGCCCAAAGGACACTCACCTGCACGGAGCCCGCAGAGCGGTCTGGCTGCCTTCGCACAGGTGCTACCGACCTTTCCCAGGAGCTACGAGAAGACGGGAGCAGGCGTCCTCACAAGTGGCAGCACCGCCCAGCTTGGTTTTTCCCTCCTTTGCTCCCGCACAAACCCAAGAGGGCTAATCCCACCGGGGGCGATCAGTCCGGTCCCGGGAGAAGGGGGGCACCCAGCACCAGGCTGCTGCTGCTCGCGCCTCCTTCCAGCCCAGGGCTGCAGACGCTGCTCCGTGCTCTGCCAAGGGATCCGCTGAGGCTCGGCGCTGAGCAAGGCTGGGCCTGCTCTCACGTCACATCTCTCTTACAGCTTTGCATCACACAAGCCCTTTCTGAGCACACCGATCTTTCTGCTTTCTCGTTTCAGTAAGACTCTCACCCATATTACAACTAGTTATACAAATCAAACTGCCAAGAACAGAAACACGATATATTCACAGTTGAAAGCCTGTATCTCAACAGGATATTTTGTCTGCTCCACTCCTGATTCATTTTTGGTTGGAAACGCAATTTCACTTTCTTCCTCATCTAGAAGTATAATGATTGGGCAAATACCAGCGAGTGGACTGTATTCAAAAGGCAGTGCAGTCTGGAGTTATGAATGAAGAAGACCCTTCTCCAATTCCAAACCATATAAAAAAAAATAACATAAAAGGGACTTTGCATCTTTAAGAAACAATTGACAATTTAAAAGTGAATGTACAGCTTATTCACAGGGAGAGAAGGAAGGGAATCTTCCAACTGCATTTGCTTTACCTTAGAAATGGCTGAAGCAGCAAAGCATTTTCTGTCATTACCTCTCTGTCTTAAGCCCTGTTTCATTTAAAAAATAAATTAAGGAGCCAGAAAGCAGGAAGAAGACACGTGATAAGTTTTTACTCATTGAGGGACTGGAGAACAGTTGTTCTCCCCTCCTACCACCATGACTGCGACTGTTGGTCTGTCCATCCATCCATCCATCCTGCAGCAGAAGCGTTGAGGTTTTATAGAGTTTTTTTTTTTTTTCTCAGTCCTGCTCTGGAGGGAGCTGGCATGGGAGAAAGCCAGCCTGAAGCACTAGCGGCTGCTGTTCTTAATTGCTTCCTTTGCTGCAATGATCAGAGGAGTCAGGCTGGAAAGAGGCTTGGCTAATTTTAAAAATGGATGCTGCCCAAAGGAAAGAAAGAAACCAACCATTACTTTCCAAACTCAGTTACAGACTCAAACATTATTCCTCTGGTACCAGGAATACACAGAAATAGGACTGACGGTACCATCTGTGTCTTCATGTCCAGTACCCTTGCTATCATGGGCAAACACAGCACATCATCTTATTAATCCATTTATCAAAGTGTCTTCAGCTTGCTGGGATTTTTGCCCTGCCAGCCCCCTGGGAATGTTTCTTGCTGCTCCAGAGCCTTGATTCTTTTAGGAAACTTCAAATACTTACTTAGATTCCTGTCTTCTAAAGTCACAGGCTGTTTTAGTTGTCAAAAAAAAAGGACTAGAGGCTTGAGCTATTCCCAAGGGAACTCCAATACCTCTAGAAATGGTTATCCCAAATGGTATTTAGGCCTGTGTGGAGCTTTGAAGGCCACTGAGGTCCAGGCTTTTAGGCTTTATTTATTTATTTTAAGGCTTTAGGACTTGAGCAGGGAGACAAGGGACAGAGCACTGATGGACCTGGCTTTGGGTTGCAGTGGGAGCTGTTTGCTCCATCCCCTACCCCTCCTTGTGCTGACTGGCACTTTCACAGCAGGGACAGCCGAGGAGCACATGCTACAAAGCTCTGTATCTACCACAGTTTACACCCACCACGAAACCTGGCAGTAAACCAGTAGCAGCTCTCATTACTCAGCTATGCCAGGCAGCAAATGGTGCTGTGACAAGTCTCATTCAGCCGTCCCTACTTCAGTGGCAGAAACCTTCAATGGGGGCAGGACAGGTAAACTGGGGCAGTCCCTCTGCTGACCCCTCTGATGCTCACAGGGAGCACCCCAAAGCCCTTCCCTTCCCACAGCCAAATCTCTGACCACTCGGCTGTGGCTGATTTCCTTGGGTTCCTGTGTGCACAAGTTAGCAACACCATTTCTGCCTCTGAAGCTGGGGCCACTCCAGTTCAGTCGTTTTGTTACTGCGCAGAACTGAATATAGATGAAAATACTACTTTTGTTTAAGAAGCATCAAGTCTGGAGACTAATATGGGGGGATTAGTCTGACGCCTTCACATTTAGCTGATGAGCACATCGTTATATATTGCAGCCATTTCACTTGCAGCCATTTCCCACCCTACCTGCAGAAGCTCCTTGGCAGACCCTCTCCTGTCCACATCCATCTCCAGGCAGCAGTTCAGAAAGTCGCGAAACACGGCAGAGAGTCGCTCAGGGTTCTGCAGCTCCGGTGTCCCATTTGTAGCTATCAGATACAGCGCCTGGAAGAAAGGGAAACACGAGACTCCACCTGTTTCTTTCAGCTCCTTAGCTGCTCACACGAACCCGATTTTTAAGGTCCCGTCTCCACCAGCAGTTTCCTCCCTGGCAGAGGATTAGAGACAATTTTGCTATCCCAACAAAAACAGCAACCCTGATGCAGACACAGCTATTCCAACATCAGTATGATTTTGCCTTGACAGCTGATTTCATTGGCTGACCTAGTTAATATGAACTACACCAGCAGAAGCATATTTTGCTTCTGTAAGTATTGACACTAGCTGTACAAGCTATTTTAAGAGTGAACTGGGTCTAACTGTATTATTTCAAAGGATTATTACATAAAACATATTTCTGCTGTGCTCACTGGTCCCTAAAGCACAGCTTCCACAAAACCAAAGTAGCCAATTTTTTAGTTCTGTTCTTGATATATATGGTAACTGGATGAAAAAAGGAACAAAAATATTTGGAACATCATTTTCAACACAGTGTAAGTTGCATGAACAGTTATATTAAGAAGAAAATGCATAACTGGGCAGACAGGAGCCACCTGCAATTACATCTCAAAACACTCTCAACGCCATTGTATCGCCAGTGTAACAACGCCAAGAGCAATTCCAGCCTTATGCAAACCTTATGCAAATTGTGATACTCAAGTAAATGGACTAATGATGACCCATTCCAGAAATTGCCAGGGAAGAAATGGGAGGTTTTGGCAGATGGGTTATTGAAATCTCATGCTTGGTGACACAGAGAAATTGGCTTCAGTTAAGAAATAAGTAAGTTCACCAAGCCCTTCAGCAAAAAAAAAAAGACGAGAAGCAGAATAGGCTATATTCATTTAAACTATAATCTTCATGTTTCAGGCAAGCATCCCATTGAGAAGAATGGAGATGGGATTTTAGAAAAGCTTTTTTTTTTTAGTAAAGAGAACATTAAATTTCTTACACTTGTTTCACGTTTCATCACCACACACAGAAGAGGTAGAAACAACTCAGAAAACAGTGTTTAACCTGAGAACTGTGAGTGTTTGTGTTAAGGTTTGAGTCCTCTGTGAGTTCTCTTCCACGTGTACAAATGCCCATCTGAATGCGCAGTCACTGCACTGGCCCCTCCAAACACTTGAAAATCCCAGGCCTTCTCCTCAGTAGCATCTAGCGTAAGCTAGGCTCAACTTTCTCAGGCAGATTAAAGGACACTTCACAGCTAACAGTATTCATGCAGCTCAGCAAGTCTTCCTGGTACTCTTTTTCCAATCTTCAGGCCAAGGAATTATAATTAATTTTGCAAAACATATGGTAAACATAATGGAATACAGTTCACTTTTAACATGCTCAGAAGATAAGAGTTGAGTTAATTCTGCTATTGGAAGATGTTACTTAGAAACATAAGATATTCTGAACTGCTCAGACTTGGACATGCAGAGTATGTCCAAAAATGTACAGCAATAATAAGAACAGGCCTAGGCCTCTCACGAACAGCTCTGCCATGCTAACAACAGCTCCACGCTGCTGGCATTCGAACAGACCGTGACCAAATTGACTTTGTTCTCCTCTTATGTACTGAGGAAAAAATTCCAGGCCTAGAAAGGCAAATGAACCATCCTAGAGTAAAAACAATATAAGTATGTTTCTTTACTTTCCCCACAACAGAAGTATCACAAAATCAGTCCTATCCTGCTTGTCTGCAGCCGACCTCAGCCACATGGCACAGTGGGGAGCTGGAGTGCCTGTCCTCACTGCGTTTAGCTGTGCTACCCAAGGGATTTAATTCTCCAGCAGTGAAGGAATACAGCACTGACGTCAAACCTGAAATTTTTGTTCCAGCTACATTCAGCTGACTGTGAAACGTGAGTGTCAGGATGAACGAAGCTCTTCTGTTTGCTCATTTCTTCACAATGTATGAGTCATGAGAAAGTCATCTTTAGCTATTATTTTACCTTTTAAATATTTCGAGTATTGCACATTTTAATTATTTCTACAAGAACAGAAAAGGTCTATGGGGATCTGCAGTACCTTCTAATTATGTACCTTTTGGTTTCCTGTGATGCAGCCAGTAAAGAAAAACAAGTACAGTCAAGGGAAATCAATGTTTGCAGTAGCTGCAAAGGAGCAGTAAGCTCATAAATTTGTTAGCTTACCAAAAAATAAGAGTCAGCACGCAATTTTAGCTGCAGTCTCTGAAAATAGTACCTCAGAGTTATCAGAAATACGCTGCAGGAACAATATACAGAGAACTTGGAAGCCTGAAACTAGAAGATCCACAGCATTTGGAACACACACTGCAGCTTTTAGGGAAAGTTAAGTACTGCAGTTAATAAATGAGAAAGCAAACAGAAATGTTTTGTTGTTGTTTTTTTTTTTTTTTCTTCCTTTTTTAATTAAAGCTGGGGAGGTCCAATGTGCATTTTGAAGGATATTTACTGCATTGTCCCTCAGGGCCTAGGAATACTCCTGATGGCAGGAAATCACAGTGAGAGAAAAGAAATACCATCACAGGAATATCCAGGACTGTCATGGCTGGAAAATGGTTCCTGCCTGTGAGTGCTGCAAAGGCTGGAAGGGACCCGAGCAATGTTTGCTCTATGTCTGGAAAACAACAAATGTGACTACACTAAAACTGCTATTAAATCTATGATTAATGATCCTTTAGTGCCCTTATAATTTATTGATGAATTTAAATTAGTGCCAGTATCTGAAGCACCTGCATGCCTTACGTTATTAAAACAATCATTCATAAAAATAAAAGAGCAGCCTTTTGCTTCCAGGCTTTTCAGAATTCCCTGAATGTGGTCACAGTGAGATTACTAACTTCAACAACTACTGTGTGTCATCCGCTAAAAACTTAGCTCTAAAAACAGGTCTTGCCTATAACCTTCCTGCTTGGATGCAACCTCTGGAGTCTTAGACTCCACATACAACAGCAGGTCAGATCCTGTCCCGTTTGGGATGGATTTACCTTAACAGAACTAGCTGGTAACTGGGGAACTGCACTCACTCCATCAATAGTTGTTCACTGCTCCTTGCTCAGGGGCAACAACCTCTGCAAAGAAGCCAGGAAAGCTGATGCAGATGGTACCAACTTCAGGTGCCCGATTTTAATCTGCCAGTTTTACTCAGACACCTGAAGATACCTTGGACCTGTAAGCATCCACACTGATCTCAACTCCTGCAAGAGATGAGGTGTGTATGGAGAAAAACACCATCTCCAATTTAGTCTGGGCAATACCAAGAATAACTGAATGTGATGGGAAATCCAGTTGCCTTTTTAACAGCTGACCTGACGTGTCCTGAGGAGCCCTAATTAACAGCTAAGTTTAAGGAAGCAAGGAGTTTTCAGTATCCAAACCAGTAACAATGCTCGTTATCTTTATATTTATATTTTTGCTGCCATATACAATGTATGGTTTTTTTTTGTTTTGTTTTGTTTTTTGCAAGGGTCCCCCCTAGATGCACGTGGAATGTGGGGCCTTCTCTTTGCAGGAAACTGAAGAAGAACTGGTGATGTGCAAAAGCCTTTCTAGGTAAAACTGGTCTGCAGTGACAGGCCTGCTGTCTACCAGCTAAGGTGCTTGTTTGACATCAGTCTGAACCCAAACCCATTTCTTACACCCTTTCACATGGTGGCACAGCACATACACGAGTGCACTGGAGCCCAAAACCCCAGGGCACCTGCAAAACCAAAACAGGTCTTCTATAAAGACACAGAAAACCTTTTCATAAAAAGTAGAAGACAAAAGATTGTGTATTTGTCATGTTCCTTTCTTAAACAGCATGGCCCGGTTGTGCTGTTTGTTCAGTCTGCAGCACACAGCCTGGGCTGCCAGAGGAATTGCAGCCTCACCACTATGAGAAAAGCTAAAGGTCATGCTGTGTTTTAGTTCTAGCCTTACCAAAAATTACATATGTATGTACACAGGTACAAAATTAAATTCCTCATAGATTCCTGCCTCCCACCAGGAATTAACTCTGTAGCATTTAACCGTTTCAGCTATCAGCCATAAGTTTTTTCCTTGGTGTAACTTCCTCCTCTATTGCACACTTGAATAAGAATTGGCTGTTTCATTTTAAGAGTTTGGATAAACGAAAACTTCAAAATAACAATGCATTAGTTTCTGTGCATTTTAGAAATTAACAATTTAGAAATCAATAATTACGGTATTACTCTGACCAATGACACCTCCTGAAAGGATCAGGTAACTGATCTACACTGATCTGAGTTTGAAAATACTTCTGCCTGCAGGTGCAGTTGAAGCTTGTTTCAGAAAAAATCATCAGCTGGAGAAACTTGCCACTGAAAAATCCCTGGCGTCAGAGGTACAGCTAAAACACATTTCAAACAATGCCTGAGAAATTTTAAGGATCACTGAAGACAAAAATGACAAACTTCTGAACTGGCTCCATCCTACTTGTCTTTTGAGGTTCTCCCATTTACGTCCCCAAAGCCAGAGTCTGTGCTGATACACTCCACTGACATTTTTAGAAGCAGCCTTTGCTGGAATTAGTCCAAGCTGACGTGACTGGGATTTTATGTCTAAACATAGGACAGCTTAAAAAGACAGTGGTGTCTGATTCTATTGGCATCTTACCCTGAGAGGATTTTCATTAAGGTAAGGCGGTTCTCCTTCCACCATTTCTATTGCCATGATCCCGAGTGACCAGATGTCTACTTTGGGACCGTATGCTTTTCGTGTCACCACTTCTGGTGCCATCCAGTAAGGAGTCCCGACCATTGTGCTCCTTTTACTCTGTTCAGGGGTGATCTGAGCACAGAAGCCAAAATCAGCTGAGGAGAAAAAAAAAAAAAAAAGTATTGTTAAAGCCATTTAAAATTATGAAACCAAGTTAAAATCCCTGGTTTATAGCTAAGAACGTGATGTTGAATCTAGCTAGGAAAGCAGCAGTGTCTGTTTGCTCTGCAGTGACTACTGTGCACTTGGGGCTTTAGACCGTAACTCTGGTCTCTGGAAGGGGCATGCACAAATAACAGGCAGTGTTTTTTCTTGCATCTTTCTTCTTCCTGTACTTCTCTGTGTGTTAGAATAAGTAATGGAAAAGCCCTTAGCGTTAAGCAGCGGTCAGAACACCATCATAGGCACCCCCTCTGGGTAACTGGCAGGCAGTCAGAAGCAGCCCCACACCCCAATCCTGGGAGAGCTGTGCCTGACGAAGAATACCTACTCAATTTGACAGATCCATCCATTCCGAGAAGAATATTGTCACTTTTGATGTCTCTGTGAATCACTTGGTTTGAATGAAGGAAATCCAGTGCTTGCAGGCACTGATAGATTAAAAAAAAAAAAAAAAAAAAAAAGAAAAAGAAAAGAACATAAGGGTAAAAATTAATGACTCGATTTCATCACACAATAACAGAAATAGTTCTAAAAGATTTAATTTCTAGATGAGTTGAGAGTAATGGCAGAACACTCTGTTTTCAAGAGGTATAGCTTGCCGCTTCAACACTACTAGAATAATAACTTTCTAAAGGAAGGCACATGAGCTTTTGAAAAAGAAATGTCAATTATTGTTACAGACTATCCCCTGAAAGCACAGACTGAATGACTGCTGTTAAAATGAATGTGCCATGTCCATCCATATGACAAACTATTATTTGCCAAAAGAAAAGTCACTTTCTTCAGTATGAAGTGGATCCCTTTTAGGTGGAAGGTTGCATGACAAAGATTTTATTGTTAGGTTCTAAAGCAGATTTGGAAATAACATGCTAGTCATTTTTCAGAAGCAAACACCACTTTGGGTGGAATGCTACCCTTTTAAGCTCAGGACAGTGATAAATGAGCCTCTATTTTTCTTTGCTATTATTTTAAAATTCTGCCACCAACATGTTTGCTTTTACAGGCAAGGAATGCAGTATGGACATGCTCCAGGCAAATGTTTAAAGAGGCAAAGTTGAGAACAGTAAAACACAAAACAAGAGAGAATACACTAACAGTGCAGTAACAGAGTCTACTAAGTGTAGTGATTCTGGCAGGCAGTTCATTTAAGATGCTCTTTCTTCTCCCATATTAAAAAAGCAATACAGAAGCAAAGATCTGGACACGAAACCACTCAGGTTCTTTGCACCTGCTTCAAAGTACCACTCTGTCCAAGTAATCAGAAGTGCAGACAGGATCCCTTACCTCCCTACACACAGCTGCTATCTGTCCTTCATCCATACACGTCTCTGTAACAACATCAGTTAAAGAGCCTCCAGCCAAGTATTCCATAACCACCCAGAGCTCGTCGCCTACTAGGTAGCTGAAACAAGAAAACAATGGCGTTGAGATAAATGTGCGTTGCTAAATTGTCTTATGAAAATTACAACAGTTGGCTTTGATTCCTGTTCATTTTTAAATGAAGACAGGATGAAATGAATGGACATTCCTTCTAGGCTATAGAGTATGTGGGAACTGTGCAGCCCGAATGAGAAATGCACCTAAGTGAAAAATCAGACGTCTTAGATGGCAAGCAAGTGAAAAATGTGATTCAGTAAAGGCAAAGATGAATGTTGAACCGGAACATATCAGATCATCTGGTTCATCATCTTAATGTATACATAAACACCTTGATTAACTCCAGGAACAAGATGACAACTTTCATAGTTGTCTGTGGCAGCGGGAGAGTGTGTGCCACAGACAGAAATTGGTCAACAGCTTAGAAAACCTTATACAAATACATTCAGAAACAGGGAAAACAGTTTAAAACCTGACAAATTATGTGTGTCTGGAAACAAGAACCTACTCTTCCAGGAATCCACAGCAATGGAAACTGGTTGGAACAGCCAAAGAGAAATAATTTATAGACTGGCATATCTGCATTTATGATAATATGCAGAAAACATGACCAACTTAAAAACAGGGTGGACGTGGAGATACAGGCAGTTTTAGTAAGATGTGGTTGATCGAGGTCTTTGAAAAGACGCTCTGAACTCCATACTCTGTCTAAACATCAGGAAGCACCTCTTTACTCTATGGATGACTGGCAGAGGTTGCCCAGAGGGGCTGTGGAGTCTCCCCCTTGGAGAACTTCAAAAGCTTCTGAGCACCCTGCTCAGGATGGCCCTGCTGGAGCAGGGGGTGGACCAGATGGGCCCAGAGGTCCCTGCCTACTGCAACCGTTCTGTGATGCTCTGATACACCAGAAAAGATTAATGCACATAAAGACCAGTCTCCTCCCATATATTTTTATGCATATATACACATAAATATATAAATACACATAATTATACGTGGATAAAGAGTTGTTTTCTGTGAGTAACCAAAGGCTTTTCTTCATCTTTCAGTTTCAATATGGAAATGAACATTCACGTGACAACACCAGAAGTTCTTACCTGTCTAAATAGTTAACAATATTGGGATTCTTATTTTCCCTCATGACCAGGATTTCATTAATAATTAGTTCCTTTTTGGGCTGCTGTTGGAGATTCATTTGCTTTATGGCCACCTAAAACGACAGTGAAAACAATGCATTAACGTGAATAGTCTGTTGCACAAGATCAGAGTGAACACAATGTGTTTTTGGAACGATCTATCAGAGTTGTGCCAAACTGTCTTGTTATTAGACATTAGAGCTCGGTTAACTTACATTACAACACCCTATTTCTTTACTTGCTTGCGTGCTAGTTACACGTGGTCATATATATCTTGCCTTATAAAATCTGTAAAAACAGTCTTTAAATGATCAACCAAAAATCTCTAATAGCACTCTCTGGACCTACATTCTTTTAAGATAGACTTATTTTATTACCACCATTATTATTTATGCATGTTTTGCAAGCAGCAAGTGATTCTGTTACTATGAAAATATATAAAAAACAGCTGGTAATTCTTATCTTTTAACAGAGTTTAGATTTGCAATAATCTGGCTTTAAAGAAAAGAATCCATTCTGTGGTATTTTATGGACACACTCAGGGTTATGAGCAGGGCTCAGGGCTTTTAGATTTTCAGTTATAAAGTGTCCTCCTGTACAGAGCATCACTGGAGGCGGGTGGAATCACTGGAATCTCACGCTGACAAGCGAAAATGATACATCAGAAATCTTAGACTGTACCCCTAAAGAGCAAAGGGCCTAAGACACCAAAATCTGCTCTAAACCATTGTACCTACCCTGCCTCTGCCTCAACCTGAAAAAGGAAACGATTGGTAAGATGCCACATAAATCAGCCCCTACTGGGACTGTGAGAATAAACAGTGCTTTTCTTCCAGATTTGTTTCTCAACCCCTTGGCTCCCACTTCCCTGCAACCAGTTCTTGCCAGGGTGAGCCTAACATTGCCTTGTAGCATCGTGGGCTGTCACCAACACCAGCTAAACATGAGCATAGCTTTTAGGAAATCTTTGCCCTGGATACGAATCTTCCCATTTTGGTGAGTGCCAGCCAGCTTCAGAACAACTAAAACACCAAACTGCATCCTGAACACGATCTCTCCTTAATTAGTTCTTGTATTATCCTTTGAAGATAAGACACGTGATGGAAAAAATGCTAAACAGTATTGCTGTCTGAATTAGTGATTAAGATAAATTGGGACTGGGTGGTGGCAGTGACCGTCAGCTGCTTGCATTCATGTCTTTGGCAATTCAGACCGAGCGCGTCCTTCTTTGAAGGATGGCACTGCCCCTCCTTCCCTTGCTTCTGGTAGTTCTTAGTAAGGACGAGGGCTGTCCAAAAGCAAGCAGTGTAACAAAGCTATTTATTCCTCACAGCAATAGGGGAAGCTGTGAACACCCCGAGGGTTCCCCAAGGCCTGTGGTTACAGATCTTTAGGTTTTACAACCGGGGCCAGGCCCCCAGACAGCTTTTATGCTGGAAACACTTGGAGTTAAATTACACTCAGACCAATATTCTCTGTAGTAGCACAACTGCATCCACACTTGGGAGCAGGGATAAGATTTTCTAAAGCAATACATTTACACTAGCAATAAAAAACACTTTTTCTTTTTTTTTTTAAATCAGTCTTGCTGGCATTTCTTTATAGATTTCTCTCCATTGAAATGCCCATTCAGGGATGACAGCCGTAACATGGTACCAGGATGGACCAACAGTACTGTGGAGAGCAAAGATGTGTTCAGAAGATGGAGTATAACAAAACACATCTCGTACAACTGGCCCTAAAAGCTAAGGGTGCAGCATCAGTCCAAGCACAGAGAGCACCGAGGCTCTTACTGATTTCAGGGGGACCAGGACCCCCCTGCCCAGGAGTTCACGGGCACCTTTTCAGGCATTAATCACCACCTCAGTGCAACAGCTGCTGGAAAATGGATGGCCCAGGAAGTGTTTAGTTACGGAGGCACAGACCCACGGTGGCCTTAAAGAACCAAGGAGCTGAAGATGGCAGGCGATGCGTTTTGCAGGCTGACACCAGTCCATGCTCAGGAGGAACAGCCTCTGCACCACCCATCTGCTGGCAAGCTGAAAACCCCATCCACAATTCCTGCCGGAGGGGAAAGCACTGGATACCTGCAGAGTCAGCTGGGGCTGCCGGCACTTACCTCTTGTCCTGTGGCGATATCTATTGCTGTGTAAACAGTTCCTGATGCCCTAGAAACAAAACAGCGGCCAACAAATGAAAAGCGTTTTAGTGCCCTCGAGTGAAAACAAGCCCAGCTAGGCCATCTCTGCTGCTGGCAGTGTTTGCAAACCGCCCGCGCTCACTCCTGGCAGCACGGCACAGCCACCTGCCGGCCCTCTGGATCCAAGATAACCTGCTCATGGCCAACGTGAAGAGAAAGGGCTGGTGTGAATCCGAAATGTACGCCCTACATTATTTTAGTTCAAAAGTTATGGACTGAGTTGTTTCTACATATTCCCCCCCCGCCCCCCCGAAAACTCTGGAAAATATTCTCCTGTTTTGCATTCTTGGTTTTGAGAATGACTCCAAACAGAAGAACCCAAAACAGCTTCTTTTTGTCAAGAGCCATTCAGCAGACACAGGTGCTAGTGTAGGGCTACCAAAACACGAGTGAGGGGTTTTGCCTGCCATCCGCCTCTCTTTAAAAGCCATTCTTCCCCTGCAAGGCTGTGAAGGGCCAAAAGGGCCATGAGCAGAGGAAATCCCTTTGGGTTTAAAAGCAACTGTGGGCTTATAAACCCTGCTGGGGTTTCCTTCTGTGCTAAGCCACAGGCTTACACTGCCATCGTTTATGAAGCCTGTGTGTGCATGGACAGTGAGCCACAGGAGAGCCAGGGTGGGGATTCTGAGATGTGGGAACGTGCATCTGGCAAACTCCCCATGGATTGAAAACACAAAATCCTTTTGCTCATTTTTGCATGATCACCCAGTTTGTTTCTGTTTACCTGCAGGCAGAAACATTTCTGAGAAATTTTATTTCAACAGGCATCAGAGATCACATACCAGTGTTGAGAACAATGTTATCATTGGGCATGCTATGTATTCTTTTAATATAAATGCAAATGTGTTTGCCTATGACTAATTGTTGAGATTAATCCAATTTGTTTTCATAAAAAGCCAACACCATTTATTCAGATTTGCTAACACTGTGCTACACCTCCTGAGTAAAGTCCTGTCAGGGTTTATTTTAAAACAGCCACTTAAATGAGGGCACATTTTGCTATGCCTCAGGCCATCTGTGAAGAGTTTAGATAAAGGTGAGTAATTTAAGTAAAGCTGTGAATTAATTGCAAGGGCTCTGTGATTCTGTATTAGGGACTTTTACTTCTAAGCAGCTATAATTTCTGATCTGTATCTAACTCTCAAACTCTTCTGTACCATCTCCGTTTTAATGCAGTTAGGCAAGTACCAGGACTAACAATTAGATCTGTGTCACTATGATGCAGTGCAACACAAGTTTAAAAAAAAAACAAGAAAGAAAAAATAGAAGCCCTGAACCCATGCTGCTCATGGCTCCACACTGCTTTGTCTTTAGCAAGAGCTAAGCACAGCTTGAGCAAACGCAGCCTCTTTGCCAAGCCCTAGTTAACGAAGTTTCCTCCAATGTCAGCAACGTTTTCAGTCCTAAACCAGAGACAAATTACAAACCACAGACTCAGCTCTGAAGCTGGCCCATGCTTCAGCACAGGTCTGCTAATTACTGTTCACTGCAAAGTGGCTGTGAAAGCATCCCACTGTTTATTAACTTACCAACTGTATGGAGCCACGAGGTGCTACTGCCTGGTCGATTCACTCCTCCTTACGTAAAAAGTTGCTACCTGCATTTCGCTGAGCAGCCCCGGCTCCTGCCCTCCACTCATTAGCTGCACTGAAAATACTCCTCACGTCTCCCCAGTGTCATACTGAGAGCCTAAGCACCTCCTTTACATACTGCAGGATGAAATAATCTGAAGTGCATTACTGAGCGCACTCACTGTTTTAGTATTTGAGAAGAATTACTCTAATTTACATGATAAAAGCTACAGCAAGTCTTCAACAAGTGGCTTTGCATGTAGCTGGAGTCCAAAAAACAGGTGTCAAAACAGTCTCACGTTCAGCTGTTCTCTGCAATAGCAATGCAGATCTGCAAGACATCCAATGCAGGGTTTAGCTATAATGACTTTTTTTCCTTAGGGTGTTTCCCCAGCTGTCTAAATCAAGCTGCAGCATTAAAGCCATGAGGTGGTTACAGCAACACACCCCTCTGTGAGAAGGGCATGCAACCTTCTGGCTGCAGGACATCTGCTTAGGTACCCTTTTAGGGCAGGTCTTAGCCACTTGTTTTCCACCAGTTGTTGCGGTACCTTTGTACAACCTCACTTCCAGCAGTGTCAAAATAAAAGAGTGAGGATGACGGTCGTTTTCTGACAGTGACAGCAAGAATCTGTTCACACATGTTTAATCTGAATCTCACGCCTTCAGCTGACACTTATCTTTTGAGAGACTGGCACAGCTCTGAGTGCCCACTGACATACAGTGACAGTGAGAACCAAAGCTGCAGGTAGAAAGCAAGCTGGAATCTCAGAAAGGGTTGCGTACAACAAATGGAGAAGAAACCCCTCCCCACCAGCGTCTTATCAAGTAAGATATATCTACTATAAAGCCTGCCGGAGAAAGAGCATGAGAGCGTCTGGTTTTCTTCAGTATTTATCAGTTCTCGGTCAGCAACGTGCTACCCTGGGTTCAAACCTCACAGAGGGTTAGGGCAGAAAACCATCTCCTGATGTCAGTACACAGCTTTCTGCCGTACGCAAGCAGCAGCACGGCCCTGGTCTTACACACATGGCATTAGCCCTCCCGGAATTACAACATAGGAAACTTGGACTGAGCAGGCAGTCTGTCTATTTAAAATGCACATCCGATACCTCATTTTGGTGTAATTTCTCTTGTTCTTGTCTCCTCACATAGGAATTATTTCAGATCACTCCTATTTAGGATAAGTGAAGTAAGGGTTTCAAAAGGGAATAGCTTGGTAGATTATTTTCAGTAAATAAAACCTGCAGGATCCCAGAGTGGTCTGTCAGCAGGCAGGTGGTGCGTTTCCTCATTAAGTGTTTTGCACATCTGCACTGCCTTTATTACCGATTTATTCCTTTATTTTGTTTTGCATGGGTTTAAGTTTCTAAACTCTTTTTTTTTTTTTTTATTCCTGATCACTGACATCTTTAGCAAAATGTTTGAAAGAAATGCTATTGAGAGCTTTTATTTATATGACAACTATCATTTGGCAAGTTGCTCTTTGAGACAGAATATTTTTTTCTTCTTTCTTTAGTGTGGCTACATTATTTTGAGACACATAAAAATGTTTTCTTCTAAGAAAATAAATGCTGCACACTAGAGGGACAGCAGATTGTCCAGGATCTGTTCCTTGCTGCAGATAAGACATTGCCAGCAGCAAGGTGTCTTTAATGATTCCCTCTGGCCACAGCTAAAATACTGATGAGAAGTGAGAGACGGGAGAATCTAAATGCAGCGTCTGAGTGTGTCTGGAGCTTGCCCAGACTCACACTTGATATTTTACCAGCAAAAACACCCAGCCCGTGTTTTTGTATAGATAACTATGATTGGACTTACCCTTGGCCAATTTTTTCAAATCGGGTGTATTTCTTCTTAGGGTCTCCCACACTCACTATGCTCCCTGAAAGAAACAGAATTAAAGATGCTCACTTCAAAATGGAGATACCACCATCTGAGAGGTCAGACATGCTGTATGGGGCTGTGAGTTGCACGCAGTCAGGTGGATAATAATAATCATCAACAACAATTCAGGCAGCTCTACAGCACAGCTGGACTCCATAAAAAACTGTTTGTTTTTTTTAAACAGTCCTTTGGAGATTGCCTGTGTCTCTGCACCTTGACAAGGAACTGGCAACATGTAAATATATTGATAGGACACGGATATCAGAAATAAACAAACATCCATGCAAGTGCTTGTCTGTTGTCTACAAACATTAATGAGAGCTGGAATAACAGAGCCTTTTTTTCCTTTATTCAGAATAAATACTCTGTATGATTCTACACAAGTTTTAATACTTTCAAAGATGAGATGCACCTTGGGTTCTCAAATCAATTTTAATGAACAGATGCCATTTCAGAACTGGAAGACCTTAGCAAAGTGTTTACAAGAAGGGATCTTCTCAATCTTCCAGTAGTTTGCCAAAGTAATGTTTTCATCCTTTTAAAGGAGAACATCTCATGTTACAATAAATAATTATGGTTTTTTAAAAACTATGACCCTCACAACTGATTACCTCACAATGATTTACAAAGGAGACGGTGCTTGTGCCATTTTAAGCACTGCCTTGCTGGCCTTCACCCTGACCTGGACCAGGAACAAGCATTTGACTCTCAGCAGGGAGATCCTCACAATTACCAACCTCATACAAAACAACAGCAGCAGCATTGCTCCAGAACCAGCACTGCTAGCGGCAAGGAGAGCTGCAGGAGGAGGTGCTGGTAGCTCCGTGATGCACGAAGCAGGCTGGACGGGCTGCTGCCACCTCCCGGCTGCTGCTGCCGGCAGCAGAGCAGGGCCAGCCCGTTTGGCCCAGGCATGGGACAGCCAGGTCCCAGGCAATTTTGGAGCACTGCCAGTGAAAGCTAGAATTAGAGCACGCACAGCTTGATGGTTTCTTGCCCACTCAGAGATGTAGGCAGTCTGAATGGGAAGGAAAGAAAGCAGCAATCAGTATACTAAGCTTATATCGAGTGAAAGAGCCAAAATCTGCTAATTAAAACAAATCCAAAGGAGTTACTCAAAAACAACATTTTTTTTTTCTGGTCCAGCAGTTGCCTACATAAAACACAAACAACAGTGTCTAAGTTGATGGTTAAATGGCAATCCAAATGACTTTGAAAAATTTAAGTGTGAATGTGCGTCACTGAAATGCTTGGAGGAGATTAGCTCAGGAGGAAAGATTGCCCACATTTTGTGGAATACTTTGACTGATCTGACAATATTCCTGCATCACCAGTACAAATACGTACTTATTCACCTCCGTGTCCAAAGCCAAACGAGGTGGCACGCCATTCACTGTAAGCAGTGAAGTAGCAAACACCTCTCCCCCGCCAGTTCTCCAGGGCAGAGGGCTTTAAAAGCTGGATGCCCAGCCAGGGATCCTGCCTGCCAGCACAGCAAGGAGACAGGGCATCGACACCATCTGCCACGCTCCTTGCTTAAACCATTTTCCTGGTCCTGGCAAGATCACTAACAGGAGCTGCAGGGGAAAGGTTTCCTTTGTGCTGCAGCACTCGCTCCCCTCTCACGGCACTCCAGGCGTGCCAGCCAGTGCCCACTGCCGGTGGCACCGCGAGCACTCGCTGCCTGAGGATGCTGACATAGCCCCAGGTAGCCTGGAGTGATCCTGCCCTGCTGTCGCTGCTGAGAGACACTGCAATTGTCTTGCCTGGAGTCAAAGCCAAGGACATGGCACTTAAGTGACCCCAGTTAACTTTTGTATTTTCCTCTGGTCGGAATGCCAAACGCTGCCCAGCTCCACGCAAAGCAGAGGACACACACACACCGTTTTCAGCTACACTTCAAAATCCATAGCTAAAATTGGATGCCCTGAGGACGGCTGTTGCTGAACTCCTGCAGTGGGATCCTGGAGCAGAACAAGGACAAGCTTCCCAGCCAAAGTGGGAACTCGCTGAAAAATGAACCTGAGATGAAGCTTATATTCTGCTTCACTAGAATGGGTCTTTGCTGTAAAACAACTCTTCAGCCAAGGGGATTATGACCAGAGGACTCCAGAACTCCCTTTTTAATGGGCTGAAAGAAGGGACCCAACCAAAAGAACACGCTCCCTCCTGCTTGTCCAGGAAGAAGCTTGCACTGCTGACCTTGACCACCCCCAGACCAGGATCCCCGTGAATCTCTGCAGTACCAAACCAAGCACTGCCGTAACCTTGTGCTGGGCTGGGTAACAGGAAAAATACTGTGTTGGTGGCATCCAGCTTGGTGCTGTTGTCAGCTAGTAAATAGAAATGCGTATCTACCGGGACAGACACCAGAAGTTCACAAACGTTCATGTTAGAAAGGAGCACAGAAAAAGAGAGACTGGAGAACAAATACTTTGAATAAAATTTTCCCAATTTGCTACTGACTCAGATTTCATAGCCCCTCCTAATATCTTGAGGAGGTGCTTTTGCAAGTTACTTGTTTATGTCTGGTATCCTGTAATTAAGCCACTGCTTTTCAAATATGATAGCACTGAAATCAACAAAGGGGCTGGTGTGCATCTCCAGCTCAGAGGAGCACTCCCTATTCTGGACCAGAGATAAACACACCAGCTATTTTGGTGTTTTTAAGCACTTTCCTTTATCAAGTCCTAAATTAAGTGGATAAGAAAGCAGAATTGGGCCACTTCTGTTTCATAATTACAGTGGAACATATTCATGATTTCATTACAGACAGAGTTTTGTTTGATCTTATCTCAGTATTACAGGCTTTACTCCCTAGTAAAACGTGTAATGAATGTGTCTCTAAAAAAACCCAAGTTATTTCAAGCAGAGAAGAGATATGAAAGCAATTTAAGATAAAAGAGGGCAAGGGACATCTTCGTAAGAGTAGAATAAAACCAACTGCAGAGACAGTAGGCAAGGTGAAGAAGTCATATGAGTTTGAAAACAAACAAACAAACAAAAAGCACCCAAACCCACATGCTTAAATCTAATTAGACCATGACTACAACAGAAGAGCATCACCCCCATTTTCAGATGGCTTCACGAAAGTACAGAAAGATTTTCATTGTTCATATCCCAATTTGCCAAGGCAGATCTTCAGACCTTGCACTGGATATCAAATTCTTAAGAAAGTAAATACATGAAAGCATGAAACATTTCAGAGGTATAACCCTCAATAACTCATGGGCTCAGTCCTAATCTAGGTTACACGAGCTTCAGTAAATGATACACATACTTAATGTTCAAGTATGCAGGGTACCTGCAGATCTCATGGCAGATGCCTGCCTCAAACATGTAGCCTCAGATGACGGAGTTATAATTTCTCCCTTTATAACCTGACCTACCTGCAGATAAACTTCCTGGAATAAACACATTATTTCATTATCTCCTCAGCTAAAGCCAGGGAATTTATCCCTTCAGTACCCCCTAACGGCACTGAGATGCAGTTCTGTATGGTCCTGTCAACCTGCCAAGGGTGCAGAAAACGATACAAACAGCAAAAAAATGCTTCAGCTTCTGCAGTCACAGCCACCATCGGTGGCAGGGACATAATGACAAAGGTTGGTTCAGCACAAGAACGAGCCACTGACAAACCACCGTGAAGAAGCCACATACGGACTGTGCTCTTTCCAAGTGGTTACCTCCATTAAAGGCACAGTATTATTGGCCTTGAGATCAAACAATGAGGCGTAGATCAATTCACTTATTGTCCTAACAGTTAACAGGAGACAGAGTGAACTGGGGTACCTTATCAACTCAAGGGTTTGTTATCTGATAACACAGCACTGAAAGCTAGAACATGCAAGAAGCTGATTATTGTGTTGTAAAACCACAAAGGGCTTAATGTGCTTGCCTAGTGTATGATCCATGCAGGGCTTTGGGGCCAACAGTCAGGATTCTGATGGCATTAACTGGTTGGGAATCAGCTATGTCAAGGTGTCATTTATCTGAGGAGCGTGCAGTGAATGTGCTGGAGGCTAGCTCCTGAGAAACGCTTGCAGTGCAGTTTTATCTGATCAGGTCACATAGCTGTGTCTCACTGATGCCTCTTTATAAGTATAAAGCTAAGAAATAAAATAAGGATTGCTATAAAAGTATTTTTTAATTTATTTTGAGGCACACTGAAAACCTGTTCTCTATCCATGGTCTCAACTCATGTCCTTTCAAAGGAGTCCTTTGTCAAAATGGAAAATTCTTATTAAAACAAGCTCTGATATACTAGTGGTAGCGGTAAGAACACTAGAAAATCCTGTTGGAGGAGACCCCCTTCATGCTGAAGGAATAGGCTTAGTTCTGTAGCTGTCTACAGGTTCAAAGAGAGAGATTTCTGTATTTGGCCTCCGATGACTGGTGAGAAGTCAGAAATCTAAAGAGAATTTAGGAAGCCAAACATTCAGCTAAATCCGGGCATCAGCACACTGGAGTTCACGAGGTCATTCACTAGGCCACAGACTTCTGCTCAAGCAGAAATAATCTCTTTTTTTTTTTGATTTTAGCACATGCAGAAACTCAGGCAAATCCTGAGCTGCCCTCAGAGGCAGAAGGAATATCCAGAGTGTTCCTTCACTCCCTCTAAGCACAGTTTGTGTGAGGAGTAATTGACCCTTTGTCACTAAACTAAGGTTGATCGTTTGGTACATAAAATCTTGAGACACGCATACAAGACACTGCTTTATCAGACACGAAATACAGAATACGTACTCAGTTTCTCTAGGATCTCCTCGTCTGTCATCTTGGACTTTTTTCGCTGCCGGTCTGTGTTTCTGTACAAAGTATTTGTGTTCGAGTTTTCAGGCTGGGGAGTTGTGGCTTCTTTAGCCGGTGCTGGTGCAGCGACGGGTTCAATTACAGAGCGAGTGTAGATCTGTGACAGTAAATTAGTGTGTGTCAAAAAGGTGGATCGCAGAGGTGCCCCGAGACTGTGACACAAACACTTAGGAAGATGCTGACTGCCACAGACAGGACTCTTAAAACGTTTTTTCACTTTCCACTTCTCAAATAAAGATAAATGAAGGCTACTTTTACACAAGTTCACGGCCAGTTTCATTTTCTATTTTATTTTCTGAAAGATGACTGAAACAATGAATTTACTGTGCTGCCAGAATAGAGAAATAGCTGTGTCCAGGGCCTTGTTCCTTGTTGCTCATCTGTTTATATGGGTAACAAAATGACTCGCAGTTGGAAATTTGCTAACAGTTCCAAAGATGGCACCAATAAAGTGCTGAAGGCAACAGTTTTGCAACAAAAATAATGAGTATTAGGACACTAGTTTTATCAGTTAAGATAGGTATCTGAATAGAAGCAGCGAGCATTTCCCTTTTCTGGTCATAACTGCTGAACTGCCTTCTCGACAGCGTTTCAAGCGTTAAGGATCGGCCATTAGGACTTGCATCACAATCTTTCAGACTCTGGACAAAGTTGTTCACTTTTGTACTAGCAGCATTAAAAGAAACAATGCTACCTCTTAGCTGATACTAAAATAAAATTAATTGTTCCAATCAGCATTGCAGGAAACTCTTAACTTAATAAATAATTAAGTTCCATCAGATTTTCCTGGTGTCAGTAGCTTGGGTGAAGCAATACCCTGTGACAGGGCTCCAGCCCTCAGACCCTTCGCCAACATGCCCCAAGTGCTGTCTGATCAGAAACATTCAATACACCACGAGCAGTGCTGACTGAAGCTGGGACCTACTGATTTTGTATGTTCAGGCCGTGGTGCAATAACAGGCGGAGGTTCATTGTCATCTTCCTCTTCCTCATCTTCTTCATCCTCTTCTTCAGAAACAGAAGGCGCTAACGGGGGTTCTGATGCTGTTTTTGTGCTCTGTGGACAGACAGTAGCATGACTGACAGTCACCATGTTGGCACTTAAGAGGTTTGATAATTACATACAACTCCGCTTAGCCATCAGAAACCCATCTATACATGCCTACAGTGAGTCCTAGACACCTCACTTACACACCCTACAATTTAAAGGTTACAAATTACAATGTTTTGTTAATTCATCTCGGTGTTTTTCATTTTTGCTTTTTAGTTTTTACAATGAACTATTACATATGCTATTGAACTGTCTCACGTGTACATTACTGGAGTAATGAATTAAACAAAAACAATGGAATAATTCCTATGTTTTGTCGAAGTCTGATTTCACGTAAGTAATGCTTGAATCTATCACTAGAAATTACATCTAGTTGCTAGTTCATTGCTTTGGCATTGCGTTTGCAGAAATGGTACCAGTTAATTAAGTTAACAGGTGTCTGCTGGCTAGGTTAATTAGCACACTTCAAAGTGCAAAGTCTCCTGCATTGTCTTGCAGGGAATTTTGCTTTGTAGAGAAAGGCTGTTTGTTTCTTTATTATTTTACCCCTGGGGTAGTCACATTACATGTTTCCACAGTGCTGAATTTCCCTGTTCAGCTCCTTTTTCACTACCATCTTCCTCTTTATCTAATCATAAAGCGACACATTGATCTCTCCACTATTTCTCTCTTATTGCGACAGTGACCCAGCGTGAATGCAGCCTCTCAGCGGCACGGTGCATCCTGCTGACCTCGTGGTGGCTGCCAGGCAGACGTCCCAACTGCTTACCCAGGCTCCCATTACAGCAGCGGAGAAAAAAGCTACTGCCAGGGTGCAGTCGACCTTCAGGCAGAAGTACAAACACAGGGCAGGCGAGGGAAGTCTGGCTGATCAGTTGAGACACAGATAAATGTCTACATGTAAACAGAAGCTTAGAGTGCAGATATTTAAAGTTAAGTGAGTTGAAACCCACTTATCTTTAAAACGGTATCAATTTAGTACAGTGCAAAGAGCAGTAACGGAAAGCCCAGAGGAAATGGGGGGAACTAATTCATCTCCACACCGGTGCTGTGCTGCATAGCTGCACGGCTGCATTCAGTCACCTGCATGTGCACACTGGCATACATGCCAGGAACACACACACGAGAATCCTATTTTCTGTGAGAGGCAGCCCCATCACCCAGCTTCCTAAGGTAAATGGCTATTAATAGGCTATTAACATGGCCAAAAGTAGGGGGAATGACACAGGAGATATCCTCAACGCTAGTTTAAGGGGCAGTGCTATCAAGGGTGACCTAATGGGAAGGTGTAGGTTACTCTGTCATGTATTAAATCAGTGTATAGCATTCTAGATACATCACTAGCATTTTGCTTACATGCGGAGAGAAGATATTAAGGCAAAAATAATGAAGGGAATAATCACATTTCTGTTCTATTAAATTCTTATAACTTTTTTTTTTTTTCCCACTGGGCTCCATGTTTGGTCTGACAGCACTAAATTGTGTAGCTAGAACATAAAGTCAGATTATTTAATGCTAGACTCCCATTAAGGAGTGAAATGAAATTTGAAAGAACTCCAATGGCTCCAACTTCAATGTTTTCTCTATAACATTCAACCAGCGTCCTATGAGCAGGTAACTTTCAAAAGCTGACATCTTGATGTCTCACTGCTGGCTGTTTACTAGAACAAAATAGCACAACATCTGCCAGTGTGTCCATACCCACCAGAAAAGCTCTCTGGAAGGCTTTACTATGCTCCCATGAAACCCGAACTTCCTTTTAAAAGTTTCATGTTTTATCAAAGATAATGAAAGTGGTATCAAATGAAAATTTATTGAAAAAGAAGTGTGAATATTTGAAGATGACTTTCATTTCATTATAAACAGTCTCTGCTGTGTAATCACAAACCGAAAACGATGTTGCTTAACGCTTGAAAATAAAGGCCAAATCCCCACTCAATCATTTGCTATTTAATGCACTAACATTAACACTAATAAATCTGGTCAATATTAATGTGAATGTCACGAGAACATCTTTGGGATTGCTACAGCAATTCAGTATTAATTAGAGTGAATCATTACTTAAAACTTTCTTTCTACGGTTCCAGTGAGTTACATATCAATTATAGCCTTATTTATATTCAGCTACATATCCAGCTGCACTAAGGATAAATCATAAAATTTAATAGAAATGGTTTCCAAGTTGTTAGAACTATATGAAAATGGGCTAATTAGACAGTACTGCATATTGTTGTGAATTATATATTCCACCATGGCTAACAACAGTACGCAATCTTCTGTCTGCAAAGCCAGACTATAAAATCTGTAGAGAAGTTCTTAAAGGGAATTAGAAAATAGCCAGTAATCCCTGTGGTGCTGCTGCAAAGACACTACCATGTACTTCCTTTCAGCCTATAAGGCTGGCACTCTATCACGGAAGTCAAAGCTCACAGTTTGCTGTGCAATCACATGCTTTGAAACCAAAAGGTTACTCTCACACTCACCGAAGGATGGGCTTCTATGTATCCATGGGCGCTTTTATCTGCAATGTGCAAGGGAAAATTAACACCGTTATAAAACAGCATCCGTTGTGGGGAATCCCACAGAACGAGTAAATCCAAATTGAAATCATTTTTCTTTCACAACGTCCCTCCAGTAACGGGAGTTATTTTACACAGAAAGAGAGAAGCAGGACAATATACCAGGGTATTGTTTTTCTACAAATACAAATTTTTCTTCAATATCCAATGCTTCCACTGCCCAAAAGAGCTAAAGCAGTTATTGTTTTTTGTTTGTTTGTTTTTAAAATAAATTGCATGCATTGATTCTCTCTAGCTTGCTGCACACGTGTCCCCATAAAAGCTTCAGAATCCCCCTTAGCTAGGTTGGTTCTGTTCTGACACAGCCCAGTAACAGCTGATTAAGATGTTAGATCCTTCTTTTAATGCTGGACAGGAATACATCCATCCTTCTAACTTTCGGTAGTACTGAGCTCAGGAGCATACACTAACTGTTTAGAATTTTGCATTTCATCACAGAAGTACTTGCTATTTTAGCAGACATTTAATGATGCTTTCCTTTAAAGAAGGAGACAAATGTTAATATTTTCTGGATATAACTGCACGGTTTTTAGAAGATCCTCTGAGAAGCTGCCCCAGACTGCATTTTGGGAGTTGTATTGGTTGAACCAGCAAACTGAGGAAATTACAGACTCCAGCACCACAGACTATCATGTGTAGGAACTGAACCACTGCAGGCTAAGTCACGAATGCTTTCCACACCCTGTTGGACAGACACCCCCTCATCAGCTGAAGCTGTTGACACAAGCTTTACCAAAACAAATACATCTTACTGGCATTTCTGTTTTAAATGCATCTCAGTTATTAAGAAATAGCAGAACACATCAATACAAAAGCCAGATGTGCTGCATCTAGAAACACCTCTGCTTTCTTGCTAGACCTGTCATGAGCCAGAGCTTGATTAGTGAAATGAGAAAAAAAATGGGCCAAAGAAAAAAAAAAAAAAAAAAAAAAGGCAAACTACAGCGCAGACTTGCTTTCTCATTTCTGCAACTCTAGACTACAATTTTGCAGACTGTACACAACCATGGGAAAAATGACACCACTGTCACGTTTGCAGGCTTTGGCATGGTAATGCCTAAATCACGAGGATCTTCCTGTAATGCCACAGAAATGGCTCTGGACATTACTGCTCTGGGACTTCTCTACAGCTCATACAGAAAATCCTTGAAAATTCTTCTCTTAATAAAATACCACAAAAAATTCTTCATAGTCCATAATCTATTGCTCCTAGGATCCAACAGTAATTCATAAGATGAACTAAACGGGTGTGCCCTGTAGCCCAGAATATTGTGAAATAACAATAAAATAGAAGTAAACATGATCTCTCGCTGCTGATGCTTTGGATTAAAAATGACAGTGACTGTCTAGCATCTTTAGTTCCGAAAACAAGACAAATAAAAGTTAGAGTTTCAATGACATTCATGGACAAAAGAGGAAATTAACTCATTTCAGGAGTAACCCAGTAAAAGTAATTTTCTAAGGTTGCTTCTTGAGCATTCTTGAGCTTCAGTTTGACTCACTTAGGGGCCTGACATCCCTTTTTTTTTGCAGTGAGATGGTAACTTACCTCCTGACGTAAAGCTCATATATTTCTGGTTGTTAACTGTTTCTTTGGAATCATAAAATTTGAGGACATCTAGAACTGCTTGTGGGTTCTTCTTCTGCTCTAGTTTTGTTATGTTGGAGGTCTGTAGTAGCCTGGCCCACTGCTCTGGAATGCCCTGTAGATGCCAAGTGGAAAGAATGTTAATTTAGAGTATTTAAGAGCTGCAGCTGTACAGATCTTTACCAAGATCCCATGCTACCTGTAAGATTACTTTCAGAAATTTTGATTGATACCTTACATTAAAATTAGAAGCTTAAACAGTAGATGCAATCATTCTCTTCTCTAACAAAATACAGAGATAAAACCAGGATCCAACTTTAAAAAGAAAAGAAAGTTATGATCGTGACAGGAAAAAAAGTGCATGAAACTCATCTTTAAATCAATTCTGCTCTTCCATGGAATAATGATTTAAGGCTTAGCTCGTTTTCCTGGTGATTCAGTGCAGACATGACAAGACTATTCTATATTTGTGGACAACACAGTGTATTTTAGGAGCTTTACACTGGATTTTTAATGCTTAATAATGCAAACACATTGCTGAAATGATCACTGCTGTCTGATTAAAAGGTAAACCCCACCCTGATAAGACAATTTTCACCATTATCAGGGAACACGGAAGGGTTAAGCATCTGTGTTTAAATTCTCAATATTGTAACACTGAGTTGTACCACAGCTACTGCTGCTAAGGACGTCTCTTTTCTGAGCTCCTGCAGCTCTGTAAGTTCTCGACTGTAAAACTGCAGAAATTCAGGACTCAGAAAACAGGCTGAGAGTGCCAATGCCTTGTATGAATTCTCAAACATCTAACGAGGAAGGGTGGCATTTGAGAATTGATCCAATCACTGAAAGCCACTGAAATCACTGCATTGGAATTGTATTAACAAACATTGCTTTAAATATCCAGTATAATTTCCTAAATTTGAGAGCCTATAATTTTCCCCATTTACTGCACAGCCAACATCTACCAGCGAATTTGTAGGGCTTACTGAATGACAAACTACACCTGAAGTGCATTTACGCTTACCCTTGGTGCCACCCCAACCTAGACACACATTTTAACATGGCTTCTTCCTAAGAAGTTCTCTGTAAAACAATGTGTGACATGGGCCTCCAGAGTTTGGGATTAATGAAAAAAAAGTGGGATAAGCCAAGCAACAAATCTACTGCACACACATCAACCTGCTGCTGCAGTGCTATGACATCTCAAAGAAGCACTTTGATGCAAGCTTCTTTTGGGCCTGTGACGCACCTCTGGGAGCTTCCCTGTGCACATCTGTGAGCCATAGAGATCTGGCTGTAATGGACGTAAATAAAGAAAGAAAAGAAAGTTAAAACAGAATGTGGGACAACTTAGAAGGTGGTAGGAGGTGAAACCAATGGGCCAAAATGGGGAAAGTCCCATCTAAAATGGGAGCTCTGAGGTAGGTACCAAATAGGTGGTGGACAGGCTACAGGAAGGCAGGCTTAGGAAAACAGAAAACTCACGACCGTTCCAAAGTTTGGAAGCATCATTCCCCCTTCTCACTTTTTTAAAGCCAGTTTTAATCTCCCTTCTAAAAACGTATTACTGAGGATTTACGGCAAGTGACTAGAAAAATTACTCATGGTTTCTTTTTTTTTTTTTTTTTAATTAAAAAATAAATATAAAAGAGAAATATCTGGGCTTTTACTGTTTGTCTAGTTTTTAAAGCCAGGTCAGCAATTTTGAATGGCTCTACACGAGATATTCCAATGGTTCCCCAGTCCCACGATCACAACTGGCCACTGCATGAGTCAACAACGTGCAATGGAGAAAGCAGCTGGTCAAACTCAGATTTCACACTGGGAGGTTGTGTGTGGTCATAATCCGAATAACCTACACGTGCCAGACTGAAAATTGGGGCAATTCAGAAGGCTTTATTGAATTAATGATGTGTGAGCTTTGGAGCTTTAGCCACACCTTTCTCCCGCTTGCAAATCCTGTAATCTTGAAACTTTAAAAGTTTGGTTGGTGACCGTGTCTTATTCTAGACTGGGGATCAGGAAACTGCTCCAAAAATGCATGCCTCACAAGATGCACTCAAAGCCCTGCAAACCACACTTCTTCCTCCATTCAGAAAATGCAACTGTTTCTTCAAAATCAATCGATATGAAGCTCTGGAAGCATGCTCCCACCCGACAGTTTGAGCCAGTTTTATTTTGGGCTTTATATCCTAATTCTTAGCAAGTGGGGTTGCTCCAAGCATGGTGAAATGGAGATATAAAATACATTCATGAGCAACAACGCAGCTTGGTACTCAAGGCTGAAAGCCAAAACTCAGGAGCCCATGCAGGTGTCCCCAACTTTGCTTTGAGATGCAACTAAGGGCAGTCAGGTGATGCAGCCAGGGGGTGACTGTTAGGTGTTAAGACGTGGTTCGATGCATCGCACATAACCGGTAGAGCAAACACTAATGGCATGACAACTGGAATAATCTGAAACTTAACAACAAACAAAAACAAACCATGAAACCATATTTGCACATGGATTGCACATTCCCATGGCACTTCCAAACTTTTGAAGGAGACAGACAGTGTTGTCACTAGACAGTGGGAATATTTGTACGGGGTATGGCTACTGGCAGCCCCTGCAGCAGGACTGCCCGGCTGATACACCAACTGGACCCAGGCTGGGACAAATCAAACATGTCAGACGTGACGCGAAATGCAATGCTTGCATCTGGAGACTCACTGGGGGCTGGCAGGTAGCTCTTCGCAGCGCGACTCCCTTGCTGACTGACATTTTGCTCCACTAAGGATGGCAGAGTTCAGCCTTGCGCTGGCAAGCTGCATGGGAGGAGTCACCTTTCCCTTTGGTTCGTTTTAAATCGGTTGGAGCCTTCCCAATGTGCAGCACTGCACTTGCACAATTTAGGAACAAGAATTGCTGTAGAAACGTTGTGAGAAGCAGTAGCCGTCTCATGTCTGCTATTTTCAAAGGGCATTAAAAAGAAGTAGTGCTACAGCATTAACAGTGAATATTTAGCCACGTTTTGTCCTGTGAAGGGCTAGGACCCGTGCTGGTAGCATCTCGTGAAAATCAACAAACTCCAAAGCTACAGACTGTTTTGACGGAGTGGATAATAGCAATAATATTCACACTGATTCAAACCCTCATCTCTGAAGTAGGTAGGGAACTTAGAACTCAAGTGCGTTAACCTCTGCTGCCCTCCTTTTTGCTGCAGCTGGCAGGGATGCACAGCTAACTGGGATCCTTGCCACCAGCCAGCCTAGGAGAGAACAGGTAGTGAGTGACCCGTTGTGTTTGCATACAGCCAGAAGGAAAAAGTCTGAAGCACAGGGCAGAAACACAGGCAGTAGGCTGAAAGGAAGAATAGAGGAAAGGAAGAATAGCTCAACATTCAGTGGGGAGAACAGCGAAACAAGGGAGGAAGGAAGAAGTAAGAAACTCCAACACAAAAATGGAGAAAACAAAAGCAGAACGTATAACGTGGTAACAAGATAGAGAATGGTGCTGAAGAGAAACCCGAGCAATAAAGCGGCTACAGAGAGGGGCAGAGAGGAAAAAGAGAAAAAGCAGGGTAGCAGGGAAAACACTATTTTAAACTTTTATGCTAAGTTTCTGAACGCAAATGGCCACATTGGCGTATTTTAAATGAGTATTTAATCAAGCACTAGGGTTCAGCACAAAAATAAATTTTGAAAGATTTTATCTTTTTTTAAACTAAAGCAAATTAACTAGTCTACACATTTTAAATGTAGCTGTGTTTCCTAGTTACTAAGAATTTTCCAGTTTCACTGCTTCTTTGAAGACACTTTTTTTTCATTATGTGCGTCCTTTTCCTTTCACTGTTGCTAGTACCATTACTGCTGCTGCTGAAGCGTACAGAAAGTTTCCAGCCTCCTGAAATGCTTTTGAGAAGCAAAAATAGCAACAAAAGTAAAAAAGTGATGAAGAAGCAACATTTAGGGCTCAAATTCCAGAAACCAAGCAGACTTTGTCCAAGCGAGTGATTTGTCCCATCCTGCGTGGTGTATGCAGCACACGCCGCAGCCTGACGTACGGTGAGAACACCGTCTGACCACTTAGCTCCCAGGGTCCTACCGATGGGACGGAGAGTTGCTGATGTCTCCTCTCACCTCCGCAGTTCAACCAAGTGTAAGCTTACTGCCACCTCAGCTTCGCTGAGTGCTGGTTTCAGCCCCTAGCCAGCAGTCTGAGAGAAAATGCTTTGAAGTCCCCTACAGACTTCAAGTAGCTTCTATCAGACTCGTTTTTCCCAATGCTTCATGTACTTTGTGATATAAGGAAAAAAAGCTGACTGCTACTTTATTAACACATAAAGGCTAGATACTCATCTAATCACCTAGCCTAATGGGCACAGTTTGAAGATTACTGAATTAAAATGAACGGGCTTCCACAGTGCCGCTGCTTTCTGAGCATCTCCAAGAGCTGTCTGCAGAGCAGCTGGACTTTGCACTTTGGGGCTGAGTGTCTACAGCAAGACAGATGCTATGCACATGTGTGGGGTTTTTCGGTGCTTTCCCAAAGACTGAACAACCAGCCTGCGGGACTGGTAAAAGCAGACACCTATGTTTTTCTTAAGTTTTCATTTTCCACAGACACTCTGCTGATAATCCTTGGAGAAAAAAAAGCAGCCTGAATCAGAAGTAAAGCACCCCAAACCCTAAGACCCAAAAATAAAGGTCTCTTTCTTCACAGCCTGGCTGTTGTCATCTGACGTTTCTGGCAACAGGCAGCTATTTTACCATCAAGAAAATGGAAGTTTTAGTAAACATGCAACATAGCAGTCACTTACTGTGAATTCTCCAGTGACGGCATCAAACCCCACATGAATCGTGTGTTCAAAGTCTGAAGGAAGAGAGATCTCCGGACGTTCTTTCTCTTTCTTCTTGTTGGCTAGGGGCAAAACGTTAACATGCACTTATTTTCTGTACAGCTTTTCATTCAAAAAAATATCACAATCATGTGCACTCAAAACAGGGTTTTAAAACTGGGTAACAGTTCAAAGGTTACTTGACAATCAATACAACACCAGCCTGAACGTCAGCCCCCGCTTTGAGAAGGTCTAGAAGGTGATATTGGATTTTGGTTTTCTTCCAATCGGTGTCACAGCTGCCAAAGCAAGGGAATTCAAGTTCACGAAGTAGTCTCCTTATGCCACCTCTACCCAGTACGACTTCTACTGTCAGTTCTTTTCTCCACCAAGTTTTCTTATCTAGCCACTGAATTCCTGTTTGACTTTGCTCTCTGGGCTCCTGCAGAAGTCTCCAGGATGTGCACGTGGGAGCCTGTCTGCACGCGTGTCTGCCCCACCATGCTCTGAACCTGACGAAGTCAGCCAGCTCAGAGGGGAGAGGTTTTAAAGATAACCAGGTTCCTAAAAGTCCTGTGAAAACAGGCAGGGTGTTTGGCAAACTCCCAAACACAGCTGAAGGTAGCATAAACCTGTGTTCAGATCCCCATTCTGCTGACGAGTACTTGAATTATTTGGCTTCCCTGGAGCACCCACACGCTCCGGGAGAGACCACCATGTGGCTGAACAACCCTGTGCACAGCATCTGTGGGATCCTCCTTAGTGCCAGGGGTGTAACAGCTGAGGGGGAAGCTGCTGTTCTACCAAACACGTTTGTCATCTCAGTGACAAAATTACATCCTAGTGATGGGAACGGAGCAAATATTACAGTGTCCACTTGTAGGATGGGAAAGTTAGAAATGCAAACTCAGGAAATAAGACACATGCAAAACTCTCATGATGCATGCATGCAAAAAATAATTAAAAAACGGCATCATCTTATGTCTATAAATTGAGCACCCTGCACCTCAGGGTCCTGCCTTTCCTCTGCCATCCTTCTATTCATCTCATGTATCCCTGTTGTAGGTATCCTCATTACAGCCCTGAGCAGCTTGTTCTGTAGGTCTGGTGAAATAGGACTTCATGCTAACAACTGAGCAACCCAGAGCTGTACAAGATGTTTATACTGTGCTTATCTCGATGGACCCTCCATCAGGATCTCTAAATGCCACTGCTTGACCATTTATTATTAACGGTAATAGGAAAATGACGACGTGTGCCACAGTTACACATCAGCAGGAGGGAAAGGAGCAATTGCTCAGTTCCCATCTTTACCTTCGATATTCCCTCCGTGCAGTGCCAGCGCCATCCCTGCTCTGCACATTGAAAGAGCTGGAGGAAGACAATGCTGCAAGCTCCATCACAAGCTTCCCCTTTACACCGCTGTCAGCCATGACAGAGCTTTGCAAAATCTATCTTCTGTCACATCAGCCTTCGCTGCTCACGGACTCGTAATCAGCCCGTGTTTTAGCATTACATCTGCCCACTCCATGAGCTCCCCCAGGCGCCTCACCCAAGGGCTGAGCTCCCAGGGCAGCAGCACCCCTCCCGTCCTGCCTCTGCCTCTGCTCCCAGACAGCACGGCTCCCCGCAGCAAGCCACTCCGAGTCGTGTTTTATCTTATAAAGGAAAGCTTCTCCTGCCTCATTTTTCTTCTTCTACCTTGCAGCCTCGTTTAGCTGGAAGATGCTCTGCTCCTCCTAATTAAAATCCAGAGTACTTGGGATATTTCTAACTCTTTCCCTGCGCTGTTGCATTCATCCTCATTAAATAATTAACTGCCACCTTTCGGCTGTACTGCAGCCCCCTACACAATGTTCACTGATGAATTATTTTCACTTGGCATTCAATAAGGATAGCAGCAATGTATCACATATGAATGCAGAGGCTTTTTGCCTTCTTTTATCTCTAAGGTGGCATTGCTTTAATTTTCAGGATAAATGTTGCCAGTTAGAAGATGCCATCTTTGTTCAGCACACCTAACTTTTTGGTGTAGATAACGCTGCCTTCTCCTTACCTCATCATTTGCAAGCAAATGCGGTGAAAACTAGATCTAAAGGGTCAACAAATTCAGTTTAAAGCAATAGTCAAATCTGTGTGTGAAACAAGGTATTAGAGAAAACGTTCCAGCAGCAGCAGCACTCGGCCTTTCCAGGCCCCTCCTGTGGGGACAAGCATCCCAGGCCCGTCCTCACCGTTTGGCTCCTCTGTTTCACAGGGCTCCCCTATGCAGATGTGGTGTAAACTACACACAGAATTAAATGTCTCCTCGCAGCCCCCCCAGCAGCCTGATCCTCTTCTTTCTCCTCCACTGATCTGAAACTCCTGGAGCTTCACTCCTTTCCGCTGTCCTTTCTCTGGACAGGAGGCACCCAGACGACTTCAGGTCAGACTCCCCTTCCACCCAGCACCTTCTCTGGGAGCGATGTTACTCCCAGTGATCCTTACACAGACGTACCTCTGGAGGTGAAAGGAGGATCTGAGCCGTGCCGGGCCTGCCCCCTCTGACTGCCTTAGGTTCAGTGCTCTGCAGGGTTCAGACTTGACATTAATTTATTGCACAGCAATCGCAGGGGGTTTGGAAGAGCAAGGCTGGATGCAAACTGCTGGGAGAGCACGAGCCATTGCCTTCTGTTCTCAGGTCTCCTGAGGCAACAGCACTTTGCTGAAAGGAAACACCGTGGTCCCACCACCATCACTACCTCCAAAGAAAACGTCCCACGTCACAGCGTCGGCACGGGACATGGGGAATGGGTTCGATTCCTTGCTCCACACACAGATCCCAGGTGACACCGGGAATGTATTTCAGTATTCCTGCCCCAGGGAACGGGGTGCCTTCCCCAGCGAGGGGGCGAGAGGAGCTGTACCAAGGGATGGGAGGAGATCAGGTGTGACTTCAGTAGCTTGCTTTGACTGGAGAAACACAGGTGGGCCCTGCACAGTCATCAGTGGCTTACCAAAGCAAGGTTTTATACGCAGAAGTGCTCAGACCCTACCTGAAAACCAAGGTATTACACTCCGGGAGCACGAACAGTGGGGGCCCCTGAGCGCAGCAGTGCCAGCACAAACCCCTGCCTGGGAAGGAGCACAGCACCACCTCCATCCTCGCATCCCTGCTGTCTGGGGAGCAACACAGCTCCTGCAGCTTTGGGCACGAACACACTGCCACGGTGTTTTCATGTTCTGTGCGCTCACACCAGCAGCAGGCTATCCCTATAAATCTGCAAGGCTGCAAAGCGTTGCACCCAGGGCGAGCAGCCGTCTTCATCACCTTCTGTGTTTATAAGCAGGACTCTCAAAAGTGTGTCTGTGAGTCTGCAAAGCTTGCATTCGCCAGCTGATGCCCTGACCCAGAAGCCGACCATGCGATGAAACCACCTCAAGGAGCTTGACCAGCCCAGTTAAATTTCCTCCATTTATTATTTCACCCAACAAAATTAAGCTATAACTCTTAGCTTTCTTTCCCTCCCAGCCACATTTAAAACCATGACTCTTCCATGCTTCCTAAGACTGCTCTGTCTGATAGTTAATTACGTCTATTTTTAATGTCACTGCCCATTTCCAGGAGGGGACGTTTCTGGATCTCCCTGTTTCTGCAAACATTTCGCACTGCACCTCCTGCTTTAGAGCCATGCCCTCAGAGAGGCACAAACCACCCTGCCAGCGGCCAGGGGAAGAAGTGACCCGAGCCGTTCTGGGAATCAAACCAGCAGGGATGGATTTTAAATCTGGCCTTTAAAAAGCATCCATTGAAAATTCATTTTGTTCCCAGAAGGAAACATTTGGGGAAGTGCTCTGCAGGGTGAACCTGACAGATCTGCCTGAGGCGTGGTCCAGCAGGTCACCGATGGCCGGGGTCTGTGAGGACACCTGGATTTACCCAGCCCCACGGCCTGCTCAGAGCTGGCCACCTGGAGCAGCTGCCCAGGACTGCGTCCAGCTGAACACCCCCGAGGATGGAGATTTCACAGCCTCTCTGGGCAACTTGTTTCAGTGTTCAACCATAACCACAGTTAAACAACAAAAACAACAAAAATGTTTAGCTTAAATTGTAAATTTCAACCCCAAATTCCCTGTATTTCAGTTTGTTCATGCTGCCTCCTGTACTGCGCTGGGCACAACAGACGAGGTCCCCGTGTCTTTTTCCTCTGAAGTGCTTTCCAGCTGGGTGACCCCAGTGCGTACTGGTGCACGGGGCTGTTCCTGCCCAGATGCAGCCCTCTGCGTCTCCCTTCCTTGACTTTCACAAGGTTCCTGTCCGTCCATTTCTCCAGACCATTGAGGTTTCTGCACCACACCATCTGCTGTGTCAATCACTCCTCCCAGTTTTCCATCACCCGCACACCGGCTGAGAAAGCTGCAGCCTGTCCCATCACCCCGCTCATCACTGAAGCGGTCAGACGCTGCTGGCCCCAGTGTTCAGCTCCTGGGCTACTCTGCGAATGACTGGCCTCCAGCGGGATTTCACGGCGCTGATCCTAACGCTTTGCGACCAGCATTTCAACCAGTTTGCAGTTCACCTCACTGTCCACTCACCTACATTGTGCTTCAGCAGATTTTCTCCGAGGACGTACCAAGGGAGGCTGTGTTAGCACCTCACTCGAGAAAATACCCACTGCTCTCCCTGCACCACCAAGCCTATCATCCCGAGGTAGAAGGCTGTCGGGATGGTTAACCATGACTTCCCCTTTGTAAATCCATGCTGACTACTTCTGGCCACAGAAGTAGTGTCCTTTATTGGTTTGGAAATGGTTTCCGGGAAGATTTGCTCCGCTAACTTCCCAGGCACCAAGGTGAGGCTGACTGGCACGTGCTTCCCTGGATCCTCCTTCTGGAGGACAGAAGGGCCCATCACTTTTTTTCCAGTTGTCAGGCAACTCATCCAATCACCATGACCTTTCAAAAATAATCGAGTGCCTTGCAATGCCATCAGTCAGCTCCCTCAGCACTCACGGGTGCTGCCCATCAGGTCCCATGACATTAAAAAAGAGGATTAAGTTTCCTTGATTCTGCAAATACATTAACTCAAGACTTACCCCATTCCGCCAATGCATTTTAAAGAATGCAACTGAAATGCTGTTTAAAAGATTCTCTCCATGACCACAACCATCAGGTTTTAAAACAAAGCCATTCTGCATCATCTATCACTGCAGAAGTGACAAGCACGAAAAGCCTTGCTCCTGTTCATGGAATGCAAGTGTATTAAAAAAAAAAAGTGTCAGGCATATTGCCTTCGCACTTCTGCAAATGTGTTTTGCAAAGCACGCAACTTCAGCTGTTTTTACTGCAAACCCAAAGCGAAACCCAAAGAAAAGGATTCCCCAACTTAACTGTAGAGGTATTTTTAAAAGGCAAGTCGCACAACGTGCGTGCATGTTTTACTGGCTTCCCAAAGACAAGAAGTAACTGACTGAACACCTCCTCCTCTTTTGAAACATGTTACTAGAGTAATTGGAACAGAAGGCTTTGGAAGGACTTTTAATTACCATGTTCTGCAACTGAAACAGAAAGAAAACAGAGGCAGAAAGTAAACACAGCAACGGACAGAAAGCAAGACAAAGGTGGAGCCACCCGTTCGCACTGCTGATACTTTACTTTTATCCCCTCCTCCTGGGAAGATGGAGCGCAGCCTGGCTTTCTTGTTCTTCTCCTCAGGGGCCATGGGGAGCGGTTTTGAACTGTGGTTTAGTGCTGAAGAATCGCGATTGTTGCTGTTCATTCTCAACGGTGGGGCTGGAGGTTTCTCTTCAATATCCAGACTATCGGACATCTTCAGCAGCCCTCACAGCCTCCTGCAAAAGCAGAACAGAAAGCATGCCTGTCAAGGGAGGATGCCAAGGCCGGTGTCCTAGGGAGGAGTGGAAAGAAAAAAGCCTTCTGCTGGAATAAGGAAGCCTGTCTGCTAGAGGGTTGCTCTGAATAAGGTTACTGTGTTTGCTATAAATACATGCAGTGACTAATTCCTAAAAATCATTGTACCACTTCAAAAATAAAGTTTTTTTTATCCTTCATAAAGTCTTTTTTTTTTTTTTTTTTTTTTTAATATTTACAACTTTTTTTTTTTTATGCAATTGCTTACAAACCAAACTTTCCTCTAGAACCAGACCTCCAAAGCCACGTTCACATGACTTACTAAAACTGTCTTGTACTAGCGGACCACTTGTCTGATATAAGAAAGAGGGTGGATGCTGAGCTGGTATAGATAGCAAGCATTAAGATCTGTTCCCTCCCCACTTTGTGTTTGCAGAGGGTTTACTCTTGAGAGTGGGGCGTTTCAAAAGGAACCATCTTGCCAAAGGAAATTTATTCAGAAGCACCGATTAAAAATATTTTTGCACATAAAAATGAGCAAAGCATTGGCTTTAAAATCAGTCAAAACCTAAGCAGGAAAATGATCACACCCTGAAAACATTCAAGTCTTCCTCTTTCTGTCCTGTTCCCACATGGGTACTGCAGGGTTGTTTGTGGCACAGCTTTGAGCACAGCACCATACAGTCCTGAGCATGGTACACCAGAAGGAAGGGATATGCACAGCCTTCTGTTGACCCCCTGAGAACAGGGTTACTGATCTAAGGAAAAAAAAAAAAAAAAAAACACCCAGAAATTGTTATACAAGATTTGCAAGGTGGGGAAACACAATGCAGGTACTGCTTTTGAAATTCCTGATCTTTCCAGTGTATCCTAAATATTAAAATTCAAGCCTGGATTAGCCAGCTGGTTTAACAAACAACCAGCGCTTGGTAAAATGAACTCCGACTGTTTTAAGACCTGAAAATAGAGTATGATTTCAAACAGATCAGATGTGATGTGGGCTCTAGTGCATATTTTTAAAGGTTACAATTCTCCAAGCACCTTGCCTTCCAACCCCTCCAAAATGAATGTAGCTCCATTTAAGGAAGGCACATGTAGGCCACTGTGCTTGTCGGATGGATCCTCCCGTGTGCTGATTCACAGATAACACGTTAGTGCAGTCAGCAGCTCCTCTCTTCAATCTGAGATGAGGCAACTCATGTTTTTAGCTGCAGAAGTCATAGCTTTCTTCAGGAGCATCAGCCAAAGACAGTGACTGTCACACAACAGGGTCCTGCATCTCGATGGGTAGCAGCACCGCTGTGCTCACATCAGTCAGGTAAAGCTGCCTCATTTTTTTTTTTTTTAATTTTTTTTTTTAATTTTTTTCCACGACTGAGGTTAAAGCTCTCTAGAATAGCATTTACTTTGATACAGCTGAAATTTTGCCAGGATTTCCGTCGGATATATTAATAGGGGATAATCAAACCCACGTTGCCTTACTTGAGAATTCCTTCCGTATAAACACTAAATGACCAACTGAAAAATGGTTTTACTCTAGCCTGTTTTTCACGATGACGTGGGCATTTTAGTCTTTGTTACCATTTTCAAATTACTGCACATAAACCAATCATTTTATTTTTTATTTTTTTTGAACTACTTTATTTATGTTTTTAATTTCATCTAGACAAGATCCCATAATGACAGATCTGGGATTAAAAGCATCTGCCTAATGATAAGAACAATACAGGAAACATGCTCCTCACATCTCCGTCTTGCACTAGTCCCTGGGTCTACAAAGCTGGGCTTCTGAACGTCTTGATCCCCAAGGGATCCCAGGCTCTGTCCCCAAGGTCACACAATTGATAACCCCACCACAAGCTGGTCCAGCCCTCTCCCCAGCACGCACAGCACAAAGCAGGGATCCCGAGGTCTCGATTCACCAACACATACCTAAAGACATCACCAACGCCCATCTGCTCACCGCCCTTGGGGGAGCAGTTTGTATGAGCACTCTTCCCAGCTGACTTCATCAACTGGTTTGTGTTCAATTAGTGATCTGAGTTAACTGGGCAGGCCTTGCCTTCAGAGAGTTCGGGAGACCTCAAAGAATTGCTCCACTGGCAGATCAACAAAGTGTTCACCAGCCAGAGGGGATGTCTACCACTGGTCTCAAGGCCGCTGTGGACTGCTAGCCCTTACCTCCAGCTGAGTTTTCACCTCCACTAGAGGTGAGGCTGAACCTCAGGCACCCACCGACCAGCTGGTGGTCCCCAGAGCCTCGCCTTCGTGCCTGGAAGCGTGGAAGAGATCACGCACCCTAAGCTAACCAAGTTGTGTGCTGGAGGCAGCTGGCAGACAGAAAGATGCTTTTGTCGCTTGGAACACATCACTGGGAAAGCACAGAAGCAACGGGCACAGAAAATCCTGGTCCACTGGCATGTGTCGGGTCCCCACAAGAGGGCTCTGCTGACACAGCCCAGCCACCCAGGTAGAGACCTACTGGGAGACTGGCTGTGATGGCAGAGGAATAGGGCTCAGCTGCCTATGGCAGCACGTATGTGGGCAACAACGTGCTTTGTACCATCAGGGAGTAGCAAGAGTTATGCCTAGGCGAGGGTTTGTGCTGATCTGGTTTTCAAGTACAGACTAGCCTACTTATCTGGAGAACTAAACGCTTCTGTAGATTTAGGTCAAACAGTTAACGCTAATGATCTTTGTGATTTTATCCTGAAATGCATGAGAGTTTCCAGTAACGAGGAAAAAAGAGCCAGCATTGAAAAGGACTGAAGGGTAGGGAGGACTGCCCAGCAGAGCCATGGTGCTCCAGAAAGCCCTTTGCCAGCAAGGCTCTGCATCTGCAGCATCTTCCAGCCTGCACCATCGCCGTGCTCTGAGCAGGCAGACATCCTGCAGCCATGCCACTGGGATGCTTTTCTTTTCTCTCCCAACACCAAGCAATCCCCACAGGCTTTTATTTGCTCTTTAACCCACCTACAGATACTTCTCCGGTGCCAAAGACAGCCTTCGCTCCCCAAGATCATCAGCGTGAGGGCAACCACAGAAGCAGCAAAGCACGCCTTCAGCTTGTTATCAAAAGCAAGACATTTATTCTGTGAAGTCTATTATCTGGCACAAAGCTTCAGCTGCCCTCAGAATGGGACAACTGTATCCGTCACTGTATCTGTTTGTAAACAATGCCAGTCTGCTGAAATAGGTCCTCCCATGGGATTTCGTTCCACAAAGAATACCATTAACGGTTTCTGGCCCAATTTGCCTATGATGTAATTATTTCCAAGATCTTGAAAGGAACACTATATTTTGTTCAGAGCTGTTTCAGGCTCAGTTTCAAGAACTGTACAAAGCTCTTTTATTCACATCTAAACCAGAAGAAAGAAGAGGGGGGAAGATAGCCTGAAAGGTTTAACGGTTGATATTAACTTCCTAAAGCTGGTCTAAAGGAAAACTAAAGCAAACCACAAAGCAATACACACTGAGAGACTTACAATTTATGGTTTTCCTGATCAGAGCCCATCTGCTCTTCCATTCATTCTAATTTTGAGAATTTCCATACACCAGTGCATCATGGCACAATAAGATACACTGTCATATTTAGTGTTTTGTACCGATTTGCTCCAACTTTGAGAAAACCTGCAAAGAATGGAGGGCCAAGGAGCACAGAAGCAGCACATAATCCACTGAAGACCTTCTCCTAAGAAGCTATTGAAAGCAAGCTTCTAGGCAAGACAAAGAAAGAAAGAGAAAACTCAACCTCCCACCTGTATCAGAATTGCAAATTCTAGGAGAACAATACTGAATTTGTAGAGTAAGGTACTCCACACCCAAAAGATTGCAAAACCCACAAGACTGACTGAAGGGAAAGGAGCCCAGGGTCTCTGAGCTAATATTCCACAACTCTTGCAAATCCAGGGAGCCATCACAGTGTTGGTTTTCACTCGTGTCACATTTTTTAGAATCCTCCTGCAGCCCTAGGGAGGAAATTTAAAATAAAAACAGCACTGAGACTGCAGAACAGTTCTGTGGAGGAGTCTGCGAGGGCCTGGCAAAACCTCCCAGCAGACCTGTGAAACACTGCACTCTGCTTCTGAGGGCTGTGACAGCACACCTCCCTGAGCACTTTGCCATCCTGTGCCAGAGCTGCAGCAGCCACCCTGGTTGTCCTCAGGGACAGCTTTTGGAAGGGCCCAGCTCATGCTTGCCACAAGGGTAGAGTGCACAATCATCAGGATTTTCTCACCTCGTTCTTCTAAGACCCCATCAGAGCAGCCAAGGTGGTGCTGGTAACCCTTTTAAAATAAACTGGTAAGACAGTAACATGCAAAGGCAGATGCCCAACACCTATGTCCAGAGAAGGCTCCTTACAACAGCCAAAGGCTTTAAGGGAGTACTTACGGAAGCAGACTATTCTACTGAAAACACAGCAACAAAAACAAATTCAAGTACGTTAGCTAGGGCTTCATGGCCAAGTGGCAAAACTGAAATTAAATTCGCAACCAGGTTGGTGACTTCAACACAACTATTACAGGGTCAGGGAACAAATTCAATGTCCCTTTCATTCCACCCCACCCCTTCCTACCGTCAGTTTTGTAAGGGTAAAGACAAACACGGACTTTAAATACAGGGCATTCAGCTTCTCCATGACTCAATTCCCCCTCTGCAAAAACCTGTCTTAGAATATTTTTTGCATCCAGTTCTTGCCAAGTTATGGAAAGGAGATGAAGATACTTAATGCACCCAAATGCCTTCAGAACACCACACACACACACACAAAATTGGTTCAATTCAGTTCAAGTTCAGAGCAAAATCTCGTGCTGGGCCTTTATCCCAGTCAGCTCTTCACCCGTGTGTATCTGGGGAATACTGTTTGCAGATAGGTCTTGAATAGCTTTCTTAGGTTAGTCACGTTATTTCCAAGTCTGCAGCATTCAGACATGACTGGTTCCAATTAAAACTCACAAAGAGCATCCTGTTTGCAGAGACACTGGGGTTCATTTTCAAAGCCTCAGAGATACTATTGCAGCTTGTGATGCAGCAAAACTGTTTCTAAGATCCCTCGACTGGAAGGAGCCATGCCAATATTCAGGCAGTAGCTTTGCAAATGTAACTTGAAGACGCAATGCTCTTTTTTTCCCCAGAGCTCTTTGTTTATAAATATACTTCCTGCAAAAAGCGATTTTATTACTTAGCTGTATGGGCCAAAGTCTGCTCCCAGCAATAGGCATCCGTTTCCCAGAAATCAATGGTGTTGTAACCGAGAAGGATTCTTTCTAGGTACTGAGTACCAAGATACTCTGTTAAATATTAGCTGAAGGTATTTACACAGTACTTTCCAGTGCAGTTGCTGGAGGCCTGTATCTGTTTTTCTCCATCCACGTGTTCATTTGCAGCCCTTTTAAAGCTCATTTGGAAGCGCAGCTGGTGAGCTGCACAGAGCAGATGCAGTCAGAGTTTCACTACTGCCATGTGAGAGGCTTGCTGCCTTCTCCCCAAAATGTGGGTAGGGTGAAGTATGGCCCTGAGGTGTTTCTGACAAGGGCCACCATGCTCGGCATCAGCCAAGGCAGGGCTGTTGGCCAGGGCCTACCACGCACAGGTGCCATGGGACAGCAGTTCCTCGCCTCTGCTAACTGCCCTGAAAAACGGCAGTGTTCACACAAACTATGGGGGGAATTACAGCCCTAGAAACCCTAAAAGAAATGCCTCACTGCCATACTGCCTTTCACAGGACTGTCTCAAAGCACAATACACACATTTGCCAACTAGGCCTCCGCGCTCCCCTCACAGGCAGGTAAACAAGCGCTGGGCTGAGAAAATTATTCAAACGCAGTGATTTCTTTGATGAATGTACTCCCTGTTTCTGTTTGCAAACACCCTGTATGCAGCTTATGATTTCCTCCAGTATATTCAGAAGTTACTCTCTGAAACTTGTGACAAGTGACTCCTGGCCTCTGAACAGGCCTGCATAAGCAGCTCGCTGTATGCAGGCGGTATTCTGAATTCGGGTTGTATCCAGGCAAAACTACCCTGGTCACAGGGACTTGTGGCTGTTTCCTTTCTGAGATGGGATAAACACAAGGCTGAGAATCAAGTTTCTGTTATGAATTGCAGCATTAAGAGTTTTACTAAGTGACTCACTAATACTGGTTTAAAAGTCCCTCTTGACAGTTCATTTGCAGGAATAATGTCAAATAAATGAACAAAAGGATGGGAATGCAGTAGCAGTCAGTTTAATGGTCTTATTTTACTAAACATTTCTTCAGATTTAAATTATTCTGTCCTTTGTCTGGACCCCAAGAGTCCCCCCAGTTAAGTTGCTAAATGCTGGGAGCAGACTGAAGCAGTGGAGTCTGTCGAAACTCATGAAAATAACCTGCAAACGCTTTGCTTTCTGCTTAATTCTCATTTCGCAGAATTTTTCAATAGACAGCCTTCCAGGATCTCTTCCCTCCAAACCCTTAGCCTACCTAACTGCACTTCTTTCAACAATTTTGTTGGCCCTTTCTTTACAAACTGCCAACGCAACAAGATGCAGCACTTGGCAAAATGCACCTTGCTTGTCTCATGATGTCCCTTCACCCGACCCGCTCCAGGCACCGCTTCCCTCGTGGCAGAAGCTTGCTGCTGCTCTGCAGACTCCTAGCACCCAGTCCCACTAAAAAAGCCGCGTGCAAAAAGCAAAGTATGGGCTTTTTTCCATCATGAAAGCCAGGGATGTTCAAAGCTCGGCATAAGTTTACGGGCTGTGCTTATGCAGCACTTGAGTGCACAAGGTAATATCAACAAGGGCACCGAGGCTTCGATGTAGCAGCGAAAAAACAGGGAGAGCAAACTCTGCAGCCTGCCGGGATGGGGCTGAGGCCCGACCTTTTTGCTTTGTGGGTGTTTTAATCACGTCAAAACAAAAGAGATCCGCTTAACCCACACTCACACTGGGGTCCTGGCTACTCACTAAACCGCATGAGCTTTGGGATGGTTCCGTGACCTGTGAGGGGAAGGAGTGAGGGCACAGAAGCCGCCTTCCACACTGAAACCGGATCTGGGCGTTCGCTAATTAAGCCTCACAGCAGCCCAGGGAGTGAGGCAGTACACTCCAGTGGGTGAAGCGAGTGCAGCAGGGCACAAGAAGATGGCCAGAAAAATGGCCGCAGGGCCACCGACAGCACAAACCCACTGTGTATGGCTTTTGAAATGTTAAGAAACGCACTTTGAGGTAACTCCCAGGATCAGAGAAGGAACTTAGCTTCCCCTGACAAAGGGAAGGGCTGCGGGTGGTGCATGCCAGCAGGCCAGGGCTCTGGGACTCCTCTGCCACCCAGCAAGAGCCAGCGGGGAGCTCCCAGCCTGCAGGCTGCCTCCTTTAAAAGTATTGGTAAACATTTCCCTGAGGCTGATGAGAAGCAAGGAATTAATACCCAGAAAAGGCATTCAGATGTGAGGAAAACCCAAAATTCTTACCGCTCCACCCCTTTTGCTTTCTATTTACACAGCTGAAGGGCTCCGCAAAGCAGAAGAGGATGTCTCCGAGCCAGTCGTGCCTATCAGATATCTCCCGCTCCACCAGCTCGCATCCCTCGTCCTTGCCTACACACGAAAGCTTCTGTGCAAAAATGAAGTGCAGATTTAAGTTGTTGTAAATGCACTGAAGTAATTGTCCGTATGGACTTCATTATTCTTACTTCAGAGCTCACGTCTCAGATTCACTTCTGCTCACTAAGAGGAGTCAAAATTAAGCCAAGAAAGGCTACTTACTGGGGACGGCTACGTCACAGCAGCAGTAAAAACCGCATCACTTGGATTAAAATAGCCACGACAACAATTTGAGTTTGCAACTTCAAGTCTGTCCTGAAGCACTGCCCAGGACCACAGCCACCAGAAGCCATCCCCTCCGTAAGCCACGCAGGGAGAGATGCTCACAAGCAGTCCGCTTGCCATGAATTCAGCACGTGAGCGTGGCAATGATCCTGCCCAGGCCCCTTCCTTCTCACATCCCCAAAGTGCTTCCAGCTCACACTTTCTTACCAACGTCTGGAAAAACTGGGAGGCTTTGGAGCAGCGTCTCTGCAGTGGCTTAACCAAAGGGCTGTGACGATGCTGGGGAAAGGCAAAGGCTCACAGCAATCCTCAGAACCCAGAGCCGGGCTTCTTCCCTGCACCAAATCAGAGCAAGCTTGCAAGCATCCTTCCCATACTCTCCTCCCTTTTATCCTCTCTTCCTCATTTCTTGTGCCTCTCTAGTGTGCATGCAACTGGGGCTTGTGTCCCACTCACAGGCACAGCACCACGTAGCACCTGTGGGGAAGGCTGACAGCACCATGAGCCACAAGCAAGGGGCCTTGAACTGGGCCACTCTCCAGCACAGCTTTGAAACCCCTGCTACACTTGGGCTAAAAGAAAAGTCATCGATCTGGGCAGAGAAGACATCACGAACCGTGTTTTGGCAAGTTTAAGCTTGCTCCCACTGCTGTTCTCTCTCTCGCCATTATAACTACACCCATGGGAGCTTCTCCTTGCTGGGACTTCCATAATAAAGTTCAATGTATATATAAAGCCCCTGACTTTGTACTTTCTGGGCACCCTAAATTCCTGCTGAACTCCAGCCAGTGCATTAGGACAGCCTTTAATAAGCCAGTTGGCATCTTGCCTGTGATGGTTTTCATTTTGTTTATATATATAAAAAAAGAAAAAGCATCAAACAAGGTTTGGAAGAAGAAAGAGAGGGGGAAAAAGGAGAAAAAAGGACCAATTTCCCCATTCCTCATATTCTCTGCGGGGCTGGTGCTTTCTCTGCCCTTCCACAGTTTTCTCTGTGCTTGCCACTCTCCCAGAAGATGTGCCACGACAAACACGAGCAGGACAGACGTGGTGTTGAAGCACTGCCCATGCCCCACTGAACACCCACAAACCAAAGCAGCAGCCACTGTGCGACCGTGGGAGAGCCGAGGGAGCAGGAATATAATGCCAGTAAGAGTAGGTGAGAGCCATTTGCCCTTTTCCAGCACCTGCCAGGCACCTTTCAGCTCATTTCGCCTCTGCAATCCCTGGTTTGTGAGCTGAGGATCGTAGTAAACAATGTTATTTAAACCCATGTGACAGAGGAGGAGAAGGATGAAGCAGACATCTAAAAGACTCACCCGAGGCCCAGGACTGCCAGCCAGAGCTGGGAGGGGAACCCCACTCGGAGAAGGAACAATACAGGACAGGGAGCGCATCGCCAGCTCCGCTCCTGGGGCTGGAGACAAAGTCCCCTAATCAGGGGAGCATGGGGCCAACTTCCAGGTGTCCGAATGCCAGAAGCGGAGACTGGCACTGCCACACAGCCTGTCCCAAGACTGCAGCGTGTCACGTTTGGAAGGACACAGCTCCTGCCTGCAGGTAAGGAGTGACTGAAGCCCGGCTGTCACAAGCCTTTCGCCCAGGAGGTGGATGCGCTCCAGATTCTGCATCATCTCTTTAGGGCACTAGGGCAGGAAGGCGTTCACATCCCCGTTCGCCTCCCCAGGGACAACGTTTTGCCTTTTATTCTTGGCCAGGCCTTTTATTTACAGCTGACTAGCTTCATATATCTAATATTCGCCTGCTACGTTAGTGATCTTATCGCGCGTAATGGCCTGACTGCCTCGGGGGCACCGCGGGGCCGAGGCAGGCGGAGGGGAGCACAGCGGCTGCTGTGCGCTCGGTTCCAGGTGCCTGCTAGACCCCGGCTTCAGAGCACAAGGCTGGGAAGACCACGAGAGGAAACTCAAATGCTGTTCTTAAATAGGTCAGGGGAGAAATGAAACCCACACGCAGAAAGCAAAACAAGAGCCCCACGCTGAAGCTGCTGTTTTCTCGGCTACAGACCAGTATTTTTATCTTGTCATAGGGCTCAGCAATTAGCGTTGCTCCAAACACAAAGCAAACCCTCTGTCCCAGAGCAGTGCCCTGTTCCCACTTCTTGTCTGACTCCGCATCACAACAGGCAGGCAGTTCTCTGTCCTCTGGCCACCTACACGGAAATAAAGGGGTTCAGGCACCACTCACACCTCCTCTGTGCTTGTCTGGAGCCTCCTGCCTACAGCCAGCACCCCGTGGCCAAGAACACGGGGCCTGCACAGGATGAAATGACCTCCCCCAAAGGTGGTGGGATCCAGGCGTGAGGGCATCCCAGCCTCAGTCACCAGATGGGAGAGCTCCTGAGCCAGCAGGGACCATTGGAGTTCTGGAAACGTGTCCGTGCTACAAACGGCAGCTGGAGCAGCCAGCAGGTATTACACACGTCTGTGTTTCATTCTTGTTCCCTGCACCTTTCCAACAGCACAAACCACGCAGCCACTCTGTGCAGGCCAAGAAGCTTCGTCTGAAGAACCTGGGAGCGCCCTTACAAGTCGCTGATGCCAAAGGACACGGGCATCTTCTGATGGGAGCAGACAAGCGCCAAGCTACGTCTGTTCACAACACATCGGCGTGCCCCTGTCTCTGCGCAGAGGGTGCAGAAGCAGCAGTACCTGCTCCTTTGGAAGGGAAGCACCTCCACTGCTCAGTACGTGATTCTCCAGCAGCCGGAGGTCCTCACGCAAAACCCTGCAGAAGTCCGAACTCCCAGAGCAGCAGCTGACACTGATGCAATCCTCCGTCGGGTCACAGAAAGCAGCATAAATAAGAAACCATCAAAAAGCATAGAAACAAGTAAACAAACAAAAAAAAGCGAGGGAAGAAGAGGAAAGAGGACAACAGGACCCAAAATAGATTCCATTTAGAACAATTTCAGGCCTTAAAAGTAAATTGGAGTAAATTAATGCAGGATTTTACACGGTATGAAATGAATATAGAATAAACGTGTGGTTTATAGCTGCTCGGAGGGCTGTAGCCAGCTCACAGGGTTCCTGGTGCCAGGCCACCAGGCTCACCCACCCCAGGTGCCGTCCCAACAGCCACACGGCAGCCACTGCTAACGTAGGTGGGAGATGGTGCCTGTGTCTCCACATCTATCAGAGACCTTCAAAGAACCTAATCAAGAGTCAGTTTCGTTTCAGAAACATGACAGCCCTCACGCTGTTGGCTGGCACATACTACATGCAACAGGGTCAACAACCTGGATGGCACGTGAGGAAGAGAAAGAGACCAAGTCCACAAAATATCACCAAGGTACAGAGAAAATAGGAAGCGCAGAGGCAAGGGGGAGCATTAAACTGCTGGAGGTGCTGGACTGATGAGGAGAAAAAGGTCAACAGAAGCACAAATGGAGCCTGTACACTGATCTGTCCTTGAGGAGGAAAAGAAAAGGAAAATGGAGGTGAAAGTGGCAGAAAACTATGAGAAACGAGCAAGACGCTGTTGCCAGGGACAGTGTCTAAAAAAAACCACTACAAACCCAAGAACAGCTGATGTATTGTTTGATCTCAGACAAAATGGACCTGTCTGAAGGCACTACTGTCTGGGCAAAATCACGAAGCAGAGAAAAGAGTCAATGCTTCGGTTACAGAGCTGTGCACCACAGGGTCCAGCTGTGACCCTAGAGGTACTCCAGGTCCCCTGGAGAAACACCCACCAGCCTCAGACCCCCAGGCCTTACCATGAGGGGCTGTGAGGCTCCAGCCCCAGGGAAATGCCTCCAAACATCACAGCCACCGAAGCAGCCGCTCAGCATGGAGGAGAGGATAGCATTTGGAGGGAGAGCGTGGTCAGAGGAACCCGGGGAGCACGGAGACAGATCGCCTGGAGATGCAGCTCCCCAGGACGTAAATATCGAGGTGACTGAGGATGCTCCTGTGCACAGCAGGGTCCCTGCAGCACGGCCTGGGCAGACAAGCAGGCTGGCGATGGGCAGGGCCCGCAGGAGGAGCTGCCAGCCGTCCGACAGCCACGTGCGCCGCGGTGCCACCACACCAAAGAGCACCCTGATTGCGGCTGGATTGCAGGGCCAGCTGCGGTGCTAGGAGGCGATCGCAGAGTAGAGAAATGCCACCACACGTTGGAAATGCAGAATTAAAATTGCTCTGAGGTCAGTGGGCAAACAGGAGCTGTTGGTTAAAAAAAAACAAACTCACGAAACCTGAGGTGTTCTCACTTCATGCTGACAGGGGCTGACACACAGAGCCACGCGCTGCTTGGCAGCAGGGCCGTGCAAATATGAAGCCATGAACGTACTTGACGACAAAATATTATCACTGCCATCAAAATTTACACCCCTTTGAGGCCGTAGAAGACAAAGGGCTTTGATTGCAAAACTGGAACAGCCAAAAGGAGACCAGGGAACACACTACCAGTGGAAGCACACTAGCTCACAGGTCGCACAGGCTGGCTGCGATCCACGAATCGCCACCGACTGAGCCTGTCCCCAGTGAGGTTACACCCTGGCCCTGTGTCCACCCCGAGGCTGGTTAAAGAAATCTGTAGAGCAAAGGAGCCGGCGAGGCCCTACAGCCTCCATGCCAGCCCTCCAAGGTACGGGAACACCCAAGGCAGTGCTGGGGGACCCAGAACTGCCACCCAAGGGTCCTCGGCAGCATGGGGTCACCCCGTGGGTCCCACCCCGCAGGAAAGGCTGCCCAGCAGCATTTTGTCAGCTCCTCCCCAACCCTCAGCCTTCAGCAGATGCCTGCTTTTCCCTGAGGTACCCAAGTCCTACAGGGAAGCCAGGAGCCACACCGAGACGTAACCCTAAGGGCAGCAGCTACCGGGAGCTGGGACCCAGCCCAGTGAGCAGCCGGTGCCTACCAGGTCACAAGGGACACTCACCTGCTCAGACAGAAGAGGAGCCACCAGCGCCGCTCCCTGCAGTGGGACATTTCCATCCCCACCTTGCCTCGGGTGGCACGGGAGGCTCCAGGCGATTTCAGAGTGCCGCAGGCTGTAATACAACTCCACGCCAGGCCAGAGGACAAGAAGGAACCACTGCCTTCCCTCTGCAAGGCTCCATGTCACGACAGCCCAGCGATGTCCTCAGAGCTTACGCTGACAGCATGCACCTCCGCCAGCCCTTCTCGTCAGTGTGCCACGGCCCCAGGCCACACAAGTCACAGCAACCAACAAGATTTGTTGACGTCCCGATCTGTGCTCGCCCAGCTCGGCAGGTCAGAGACCTGCCTCACCCCAGGGCAGCACACAGACCTGGGCTAGGAGAAATGACATGGAAAACTAGCCAAAGGTGTACTGCAGCGAGTGTTCAGCGGGTTTTTTCTCCCCCATTGTGGTGGATTTCAGAGGGAAGTCTAAGAGCAGCCTCTGTGAAAAAGCCATCCCGTTTGTTTAGTCTCCACACCTGGAAGAAAGCATCCTCCCACTTTTAAGACTTGACGGTTCTTCTGCAAAATTAATCATTCCTTGCATCTCAAACAGCTCTTGTTTGCCATCAGAAACAAAATAAGGTAATAAAACCTTGGTGTACCAGAAAAAAGCAAATATTTACCTTGCATTAAACAAAATTCTCCCAAGGTACAGGCACAACTGTAAACAGAAGGCAATCCTAGGAAGAAAAGAGATGGTAGAAGCTGTTTGCAACTACACACCTCAAAGCCAGAAGGGATGTGAAACTGGATCTCCTCTCTTCATGAGTAAAGAAAATTGTCACAAAGAACCACAAATTATTTATTAAAGGGAGTATGACACCATGGGAAAACAAAATAAAACCTAAAACAACCTAGATGCAGACACTTCTATCAGGAGAAACCAGATAACAGCACGGGGAAGACAGCTCTTTCCTCTATTATCATTTAATTCAATTCTGCTTATCAGCGTTACGGCTACAAGTGCAAGGACCTCAACACATTCAGAGCCTTACTCAATCCCCAGCGAAGTCAGGGAACAGACTCCAGCAATGCAGCATCAGGTTTCCCCGGGCCCTTCCAGCCCGAGGAGCCGGACACTCCTTTAACAACCACCTCAATCCCACTTCCCTGCCTTTGCGAGCAAAACATCCCCGCTGCCCGCCCCCTCTGACTCAGTCCGGCTCTTACAAGGAACCAAATTGTCCTCCTGCTCCACGTGAAGCCAAGCCCCAAGGCTCAGCACGCCGAGAGCGGGCTGCCTGCCACGCTGGGGCCAAACACCGAGGTGCCAGCAGTGAGAGCCTCGTGCCCAAGGATGTGTGAAGGCAAAGCCCGGGCCCCCTGCGGGCAGCAGGGACGTCCTGCCGTGCCCTCGTTAGACAAATCACGCGTTGGTCTGCAGAGCCAGGACCGTGATCCTGGGCTTTCAGCTGCCAAAAGCCGAGCCTCGGCCTCTCGGCCTAGAGGAGAGAAAGGCCAGCAGGCCGCAGAGCGCCACGCAGCCTGTGCTCTGCAACCAGGCACCGCTCGGCCGCGGCCAGGGAAGCTGAGCAGAGCTCACCTGAGCTGGCCAGAAGGCAGGCACCACTCTGCAAGGAGCTTGTAAATGAGGAAATCAGTGCACAGATTAAGTTACTAGTCCAAATCATCCTAATAAATTTATGGAGGCAATACCAAGATAAACAAACGCCTGCCACCACCTGTCCCTGACGTCCAGCCCAGGAGCCCAGCTCCTCTTGCTGTCCAGCACTCACCACCAGCAGCTGTGAGCTCCCCAGCCCAGAAACACAACCCCAGCTCCCAGGCTCTGTCCCTGTACACGCAGAGCCTGATATTGCACATCTACCATCTGGATTCCATCCACAGAGCGTCTCCTGCACTCCAGAGAGGAGCAATCGCTGCCAGCTGCAGGCAGTGCCAGCACAAGCTTTTGCCCTGGTGTTCCTGCACTCGTTAGCTGCCCACCAACCACAGCGGCCCAGGGCAGATAAAGATCTACGGAGAATGAGCGTTATCACCCCTCTTTCCCTTGTGTAAAACCACAACATCCCTGAACAATCAAGTCTGTCTGCAGCACTGCGTCCTACCTGCCAGACGTTACAAAGGTGAGCACTCTCAGCTGTGTTTACCTCAGTATTTCGGCGTTCAAGCACCCTGCCCGTCTGCACAGGCAGCTCTACCTGCACACCAAACCTGCCTTTGCTACAGGCACTGCCCCTCTGTCCTTGCAGCCTCCCCAGCAGCTGTGTTGATACTTTCACAAAACTGATCCGTCCTGCTGCTGGTGTCCCCATCGTTTCTGTTCCTCTCCAGGGGAGCTGAGGGCCTTTAAAAACGTGCCTTTCAGCATCCACATGGGATCCGAAATGAAAAGGGCTCTCCCCACCCTGCCTCCCTGCGGAGAAGTGCCAGACACCTGATGTTCCCTGCTCTGTGACCGACTCACCGCGGGGACGCTGTCCAGCCGCACAATTACGACGTGCCTCAGCTCCCTCCCTGCTCAGCCGCTGCAATGCCGCTGTAACGAAGCCTCTTCAGGGCTCTGCCTCCCTGCGGACACACGGCAATGCAGGGGACACAGGCCACGCTCCTGGGACAGCCCAGGTCTCTGGTTGGACCTGGCCATGAATTTTTCAGCGAGTTACATGTCAGCAGCTTGCACGAGAGTCTTGTCCCAGGAGCGTGCCACTGTTCAGGAAGGCTCCATCAGAAGGTGCTGCCTCTGGACGAAATGGAGGAACTGGCGTTTCCCATCCCTTAGGCAGCAGCTGGCCCCCTCCCAGGGACCCCGTGCAGGTTATTAATTAGCTAATGGCTGGGGAGGGCTCGGAAGAGGTAGAAGGTGAGCTGTGGCCGTTATTTTCCATTATTATCATGGCTCTCTGACAAATGTGCCCCAGGCAGTTTGGATCTGCCCTTCCCGTGAATCTGTGATGCTGGACCGAACACCAACCAGTGCGTCCAAGCACAGCATGCGAGCTGTAGCAAGCGAGCAACCATCCTGGCCTAGGAGCTCCTCAGAGGGCTCTGGGGAAGGAGGGCGCCGGGCCCCATGCTCTTACCGTGCACGCAGCCGCGGGATGCTCTGCAAAAGCCCTTCTGCCAAATGCAGGACCAGGGGACCCTGGCAGGAGGGAAGACGTGCCTGTCCTACACCTCCTGCATCTGGTCACTTGGCCCCAAGTGCCACTGAAGGGATCCGGGCACACGTTCGTGCAGCTTGGCCTCACGGTAGCTCCCACCAGTGAGGAGGAGACACCAGGACTGGGAGCTACTCCCCCGCCTGCCTTCCTGCCTCCTCATCCAGACTGAGGCCGCTGAAGACACTGGCCAGACTCTCCTTAGGAAACATTTTATTATGATTTAAGCTTTGATGCCAACGCATTTAAAGCAGGCCCAGCTCTTCCAGCAGCCAGCGGTACTTAATTTGACAACCCAGCTGCACAAAATGGACTGGAGCAAAGTCTGGAATTTGCTCGAGCACCCTGACACCCAGTCGTCCACACCACTGGAGCAGGTGATTTACAACTGCATCAGTTAAGCCACCGCCACTTTTCTGACAAGCCCAGAACTTCCTCCTCCCAGGCTGACAGGATGAATTGCCTTCATTTCGTTGCAACTCAAAGGACCGAAGCCTATTCTGCAGCCAAAGCTGTGCCTGCAGTTCTTAAAGACAAACCCGAGCTGGCTCCTCCGGGCAGCTGGCACGGGATGCGCCCCCCTCCCTGGCTCCCTCTCCTCCTGCTGCAGCGACAGCTCCGTCCCCAGGAGAGAGAAGTGCAGTTGTTCTGGTGCCCCGGGATTTCCACACCTCGACTCTTCACCTACCAGTGCCCGGGGAAAAAATCCCCTTTGGAAACTTATTGGCAACAGCTGCCCCCAATCCAATTTGTGGGCGTGTGAGCATTGTGTGTGTACACAGCAGAAATGCCTGTGTATTATCCAGCTATCTCCCTAATCCCCTTCCTACCAAATTCTGTGGCTATAGTGTAACGGGGTATTAAAGCGACTTGGCTGGATCATCAGCGCGGGCGGCGTGCAACACCTCCCTTTCTAGGGGTGCAATCGCCTGCCATTTCTGATAATGCACCAGGCTCTGCAGAACATCAAGGGACAGAGAGGCAATAAATTATCCTCTCCATCCTTCCTTCCAAGAGATAAATGACTTGGCAAGTTGAGTGATAAAGAACCACTATAATATGTCATTAAGCCGCAACTAATACTGGTGGAGAACGGATAAGGGCCTGCTGATTAGAAATACTATCAAGTAGGAATGCTATCAAGGAAAATCTAAGATGTGGCATTAAAGCATGCATTGAAAACGGAATTTGTGCTTCTTAGGGAAATCCCTAGCTCTATTTCCAGTCACCATCTCTTCATGTTTTACCTGGCACTTGCACTTTCTACCGTAAAAATTCCTTTCTCTGTCAAGGATTTCACGTAACAACCAACCACCACCTGACAATGGAACAGAGAGCCTCCGAGTTCTCTTTGGCAAAGCAAAGCTCATCCCAGTCTTCCTTCCGAAAGAAATGCCCACCTGACCTGAGAACACCACCACACCTCGCTCCTCACATGAGGCCCCCAGCTGAAGCCACACCATTCCTGCGTTTACACCTCCAACACCCTTCAGACAAATTCCCGGTGCTCAACATCTTACCCCGAAGCTTCTCACCGACCACGGCCGTAACTCGATTCATTTGCTTTCCAAGAATACGATGGGATTCAGTAACACAGCAGAAAATTATTGCCTGCTCCAGGAGCATACAGAAGGCAGCGCTCGGCTCCGAGAACCCAGCTTGGGTCGCACACGCCTTGACATCCGAACTCAGCTGCCCAACAGGAGTTACTCACACTTATCCAGCACACGCTCCTGCATGTTACCTTCTGGGCCTGGTCAAAGCTAACATCTGCAATACCAAGAGCCCACCTCTATGAGTGAAACAGGTGCAGGAGCTTTTACAGCCCATTCGAGTCCTGGCCTCTCCCCAGAGATGCCCACAGCGGGGGTTGAACGCTGGTTCTGGTATTTGCGATGGAAAAATCCAGTTGTTGAAGGAGCTGGGCCTGCCATCCCTGAAGCAGGAAACAGGATTCGTATCGTGCAGCACTCATCTCTGACGACTTGTGAGCTGGAGAGGGAAGTTTCTCTGCCCCTTCACCTTTTACTAGTTCCACCAGTTTCTGCAGAAGAGAAGTATGAGGAAGACGAGCAGCAGCCCAGCTCCAACCTCTCCTGTCTTCTGATCCCACGCGGTGCCTGCCTGTGTCGGTACACGACGGGCCAACCAGGCAGACACCGTGCCAGCTTTCTGGGCTCGTGCTGTTCCCAGCACAGCAAAATCTCACCCCCGTTGACAGCTGGGGCCTTTATCAGAGGAGTTTGTGTGTCACTGATGGATCTCAGCTGTGCTTACCCAGGTAGATCATTCACTCTTTTAGGATCTACATCAGCACTAACGTGCCTTTGGCTGCTACGGGCTGTAAGAGTGCCTCGATCCGATTCAGATTCGGGGCATTATATTGAAGTGCGATATAGGATCCTAGTCTGTACATTGTACATACGGAGATGAATCACTTACACATCCTAAGCCACTGCAGAAGGTTTGGTTTGCCCTCCAAGAGCCGAGTTTCCATTCTTCTAAAGGCCGCTGGGATGGCAGGACTGGGCATTCTCCTCCTGGCCTACAAGGAAACACCTCCAGGGCAGGAGCCCTTTCCCTGATGACCGGCCAACGCCCGCAGCCAGCTGCAAAATGCCTACTTCAGGAGCTCTGCATGGAAAGGAAAGATTGTGAGAGGGAGAGCAGCTCCAAAGGGAGCTACAGAAAGGACGGATGTGTGCTGGGAAGCATCAGAAGGCTCGAGACCACGTTCCTGTGGCAAATGCTATTTTGAAGGTGTCACATCGAGATGGGAATTGATGCAGGTATTAAACACAGCTATTTTATAAACCTCAATCCTGTAAATTAAATGAAAACTTGAGGCCAGAACACAGAACTGGAGGCAGGATTGGGCCAAAGGACATTCTTTTTCATAAGGACTGCCCTCTGAGAAGGCAGCTGTGTCACGAAGCCCCCCGTGAGACAGCTAACGCAGACCAAGAGCAGCAGTGACAGGTTATTTTTTGCTGGAAGTAATCTCATCACCGAGCTCTGACACGGGTTTGAAAATCCATTCAGATCCCAGAAGCTCCACTGCAAAACAATTCGACCTGCGGGAAGAAACTCATCCCCTGTATGTAGAGCTCACCTGGGACGCTGTGCAGAGCTTGCTCTGGTTTGTTGTGCTGAAAGGGTGCAGGGGGAGATGCCAAGTTTCAAGCACTGCCCAAACCGAAGCAAGGGCATCATTTCTTGCTGACTGCTTCGCAGTTAAACGGCTTTAACCGGGTGAGTCCCTCGAGTTGAGGGCTATCGACTTCCTGCAGCAACACCACAGGAGCCCAACGTGAGCATGATTCAGGCTCTCCTTTTGCCTGAGCGTGAGGCACGGACATTACAGCAGAAATGCAGCTCAGCAGGCTGCAGGATGCTGGGTACCAGAAACTCCGCTCGCTGCAGTCTCAGGCAAAGCATGGGAAGGGAGAGCGCAGAGGGACAGCCTCTAAGATGCGGTTGCAGCACCCACAGCTGGCCTAAATTTCACTCCCCACCAGCAAACAGCTCCTTTCTCACAGCTGCCTGCTGCTAGCAAGTGCTTCCACCCGCCCCAGAGCAGCAAAGGGGCATGCAATATTAATAGCATCCATGAGAAAATTATGAGCCCACATCAAAGCGCTGGAAGTTGTTTTTATGACGTTCGGTTTTAAATCTAAGTGCAAAGGGAAAGGTATTGCACTCGGCTGTGCGTGTTTAGAGGACTTCTTTTACGCTGTGATTCTGCAGTTTGCAAACACAGGCGGGTCCAGGACGACCCTTTAAGGACCGGGGAAAGCTGCTTTCAGCTGGAACTCAGCAAATCACAAGTTGCACTAAGAAACCAAAATCAGTGCTGCTCTGAAACGCAGCCTGTTAGCAACACCCAAGCTATCATAGCTGATGGCTGGGAAGTTGTGCTGGGAACGGGTTTTACCTACAGCACGGTCAGTCCTTGCAAGCCGGGCCCAACAATTCTGCCAGAATTAAGCAGAAACCAGCCAAGAATTAAGCAGGAAGCAGCACGAGCTCACTCGCTGGGGTCTTTCTAATAACAGGCAGTGACAGAAGAACGCAGTGAATTAATCTCGTTTGGAAATTTCCCCTCCTCCATTAAAACGTTCAGACTCTGGGCAAAACTCTACAGAGCCTGGCTCACCAACAGAGGCAGCGCAGCTGAAACGTGGACAAAGCTGGTGTCAGCGATGCACTCTGTGGGAAGACTCGTGGATTTTGGGACACAATAAGCTGGGGATGACTGTAAGGCACAAAATGTTACTGGAAGGATACGGCTGCTGCTACTGGTGTCTCCAGTGCCTGGAGCAGGGACTGCTCGGGCACTGCTGAGTCTCCGCGTAGGGCACGGCCCCATCCAGGCTCTTCTGCCTGCTCTACAAACCAGACACACGTTTGTTTTGATGGCCGTAAAGGCACGTGAGTGCAGAACCATGCCCACAGAAACACGCCCTGCACGGTGTCTGCCATAGTCCTGTCCTGCTGACAGCTACAGGAGCCCCCCTCCAGCTTTAGGACACATGCTCTACCACGGCAATGCTCCGAGCTGCCAAAAAGTATTGCACTGCAGCAACCACCCATCAAGGCTTCACGATTCCAGATGCGTTCCTGTGACAGCTCCCTCGCTGTAGCATCCACCCATGGTGAGGGCCTGGCATCTTTTTATGCAGTTTGCGGAGCCCCTATAACCTGATCGCTCAACTTCCTTGTTCGTCCTTATCTTCAAGAGACCTCGGAGCTGCACAGCAACTCAGGGGCTATTTCCTTGGAGCAGGTGAAAGATGTTACCAGCCACTACGACGTCTGCTCTGCCTTCTCTGCTCAGGCACCCGCTTTCCTTCTGACCCGAGCCCTGTCCTCTACCTGCTGGCCGGGCAGGCAGACGGGAGCAGGGCCAGTCCCGCCTCACGCACGCGCAGCCTCCCCGCCTTGGCTGGCGCTCAGGGCAGACAGTTTGAAATTACATCACTGGCATCTCGATGGGGTTGAGGTGGCAGCACCTCGGGTTACACGGCCCCACAGGGCTGGGACGGACCCGCCGGGTGGCCGAGCACAGCCCCTGCCGCCCAGGCAGCCGCGCCACCTCACCCTAAATGAAGCGAAGAGTTAGGAAGCAGAGCTCCTCGGGCACACCTCGGGCTGGCCACAGATGCTACCCTGTGGTGTAAACTGACCCCGGAAAAAGCACACGGACACGTCCACGACAAATTAGAAGCTGCAGGAAGCAGGGAGGCACCTCAGTCCCACGGGTCGGGCAGCAGGGCCGGGGCCTGCCGCCAGCTCCCTGCTGCCCCGTCCCAGCCCCAGCGGCACGGCTCCACCTCGCAGCTCCCTCTGGGCTGACACCGGGATAATGACACGGTCCTTCCTTTGCAGATGGCTTTTAGCTCGACAGACAAAAAGAAGGATGCAAAAACTTACTATTTTTATCCACTCAATCTCCTCGGCAGGTTTTTAAAGCCCGTTTAGAAGCCCTCCTTTGCAATTCAGCCGGCGGATAATTTGCTACCTGCATCTCTGTAAAGTTTAACCTGTCAGAGCCTGGCAGAGGTGTAATTTCATCCCCAGGCTCTTCTGACTTGAGACTCGGGAGCTTCGCTTTGTGGATAAAGTATCAAAGCAATAGCTCTGCGAGACAACAGCCCTTCGCATCTCACAACCCATGCATTATTCTCTCTAAACATAGTTTAACAGGCCAGAATCGGAACTTGTGCTCTCCCCTCATTTCTCCTCCCCCCATGCACACTTGAAGAGAGAACAAACACAGATAAGAGTAGGAGATGGAGACACAGACAGAGAGGATGGTTTATCCCACAGGCAGAGGATTACTGCATCATGATGCAATGACCTTGTTCAGGAAAGAAAAAGGTTACCTACATGTAGAAATACCGGCTCCATTCCAGAGCAGGGCCAAACAATGTCCACTTAAAGGTATGCTGAAGAAAACAGAAAACACTTGGCCAGCGAACTGGAGAGAAAAAGCCAACTTCAGCCCAGCTGGTCTGGATATAACCTCTGTCCAGCTACACGCAGAGCGCTGACCCAAACACGCAGCAGTGCTGCTGTGCAGGTGAGCAGGCAGGGGAAGGAGATGCCCTTCTGCTTTCTGCAGGTTTCCATCTCTAAACACCCAGGAGCTCCCCTCTGCTCCCTACAAAGGTGCAGGCAAAACCAGACATTTTTGTGTTTCATTTCTGGTGCAAAATGCTGCGGAGACAACCTGAGAGTTTGCCCCAGGACTTTCCATCTGCACGCTCTGGGAATGTTTTCTTCCCCCATAGACGGGCTGGGGGGAGGAAGGCCACATGCTGCCCACACGAGGCAATCTCATGGAAGAATACCTTGAGGCCAGGCTTGTTTTTCCTCTGTTTGGACAGCATTTAGCACAGCAAAGCCCCGGCCATGAATAAAACGCCAAGGCTGACTAGTCACATGTATGACTACAGGATCCCCAAAGTAACTTTTTTATAATGTATTTTCAAATGCTACATGAAAATAATACGTGTGGTCTTTACAAAGCATTGTGCAGAACACCAATGTCTCACTGCTGGGCATTTATCCCTCACTGTTGTTCTCCTGCTAAGGTGAAGCGTATGTTATTAAAGTCAATATTTACCAACAGATACCGGAGTCGTGTAAGTAATACAGTCCTTCCATGTAAAGCTATGCTTCCAACAGGAAATAAAAGGCATTTGGCAAGTCTTAGACTGCCAAGGGCAACTGCTACATGTCCTGTTTCCAGGACAAGAAAGCCCTCCAGTTACCCCAGATCTTTCCAGCGGTGAATGCTGAGCTTGTCTGGTAAGTTTTCCGAGCCCACTGGAAATCCTACAGCAGACACAGAAAGCTCTGAGCCTGAATTGGCACCAGATGCTTTAGAAAACAAGTGAATTTCGTTTTGCTACAGAAGTAGGAGAAGGCCAAAATGCTTTATTTGTCAGGACAGGAACAGTCACTCCTCTGAGAACACGAATGTTCTGCTGAAGTTATTACAAAACGAGCCTCTTCCATGGAAATCCTGTGCCGAGCGCCAGCTTAGAGTGCCCTCTATGCCTGTATGCAACAAGAAATGTATTTTCTACAGCTGATAACAGCAATGACAGCCTTAAGACTCGAGCACGAGCACAATCTGCAGCAAATCCCAGCCTTTCAGGGAGAAGCCTACAATGGCTCCCCAGTAGCTCAAAGGCTCCGTACAAAGGCCAACTCCGTATCAAGCAGCTACTGCAGTGTTTCCCCTCAATCAACCCAGGAAAAGTGCATTAGCCATAGATCAAAACTGCATTGCAGCTAAAGCTGCCAATTACTTATGGCAAAACGGGAGGCTGATTCATTTGACTGTATGTGGGCCTTGGCTGGAGTTTTCCCAAAATGCTACAAGAGAAGAGACAAACCTCAGTGAGCCTCCCCCTCATTCCCACCCCTTCCGCCCCCCCAAATCACAGCCACTGTGCTCGCACACATCGACATTTCCTGGAGGCTTCTCTCTCCAAACTACTCCTCTTCTAAATACAGACCAAACGCGCAGCGACTCAAAACACATTTGCATATGAGATGTATGCACGCAGGGACACCTCTCCCAGACACGTACAAGGGAAAGACCAAATTTCTGCTGCTCACAAGCACGAGCACCTCCCAGTCCCTTGCGTTTAACGCCGGGCAGGTGCCGAGGAGCAGTGCCGCAGGCCTCTCCTTCAGGCACAACCTCAGGGCGGCGGGCTCCGCTGGCGCTGCGAGATGGAAATGCCAGGGCTCTGCGTTGGAAAAGGCCAGGAACTCCACCCCAAGCTGTCTGCGTGCAGTGGTGTGGACCCACAGTTATTTCAGCGCCCACAGGCCTCGGTCTGCAAGCTCCGCGTCGTGCCAACGCGCTGTTCCCCTCAGTTGGGTCAGGACACAAAACCCGAGTCACCCGAGTCACTTCTGCTGCTCACCGGTACCTTTATTTGCTCTGCCAGCTCCCTGCTGACGGCTGTGGCCATCTGACTTCACCCCTGGTGTTGCAGCCACCGTGGGGAGCCGTGGACCACCAGCGGCAGGGCCTGTCCTCAGCAGCACACCTGAGGCAGCCCCGTGAGCAGCCAGCCCCTGCCGAGCACACCGGTGCTGTTATCCCAGAGCTGAATAGCCCTTCAATGGAAACCTTTAAAACATCTTTTACTAAAAACTTGCTTTGGGATCCTCTCTCTGCAAGCGCAGGGAAAGCCTGAGGCACGCACCCGCTGCGCGCTGCCCTCTGGCACCACCGCTTGGAGCACAGCGAGTGCACGGGGAGGGAGCGTGGCCAGCTCCGACCACCCCTTCTGCAGCAAAGGAACCAGCACTCGGGGCATGGGCAGCTCCACAGAGCTCCCCGTAGGGTCTCCCCAGCCCTGCAGGGCAGATCTGAGCATACGTGCAAGGAGTTTCCTGCCTGATGAACCCACCAACCGAAGCCATGAGTCTAATGCGAGCTTATATGCCAAAGGCTACCAGAATATGCAAGGACATCATTTTTCCCTCTCCTTGCCCCAAATTAAGTCTTACTGCGTGTTGACTTTGGGATTACGTTCACTAGATACTTCTGCCCAGGACACGCAGGTGGCTGTAACTCACTAAGTCCTGCCCTGGCTCACAAGGACGTTCAGAAGCGCTCCAACAGCCGCGTTCCTCACGGGGAGAGCGCCCCGCACGCTGACTGAAAACAACACCAACAGCATGAAACAACAAAAACACTCGAGGAACAGGTAACTAACCTCTAGCATCACTATGGGACTAAAGAGAGAAATACCACACCGAAACTTGGAACGGGAAACCACCTCAGCCCCCAGCTCCTACTGCTCCCCCTCACCATGGGAAGGAGCCCGGCACCGACCCCGGCCACCCGCAGCGCTCTGCGCACCGGAGGAGAGGATGGGGCACGCTGCGAGGAGCGAGCTGCTCAAAAGCTGCTGCCAGCATTATGGATCGTGGTTGCAGGAAGGAAGTGATCCCTAATGAGACGCTTTGGAGACATTTGTCATTGGTGTCACAGATGAGGGAGACCCTGCGTTCCCGTAGTGCAGGCAGGAGGGAGACTGACAGAGCACGGAAGAGCACAGGGCGGTGTGGGGCAGAAACAAAAGGAGACTCTTCCCTCAGGTTGCTACTCCAGAGACTTTCAAATTGTAGCCCACCTCATTTTTTCACACACGCTACAAAATGCAAGCCAGGTGCCTTCTTAGCAATAAGCTAAACAGGAAGCAAATTGTGGCTGCTGTAGTCTTTTTTTCTTGCTAGAAATCTCACCTCTTCCCAACTTGAGTTCCCAGACCCTCTGCAACGAAAAGGGGAGAGCAACAGCACAGCATGGCTAACAGAGACCATATCTGGAGGAAATAAATAACCGGGATGCCAACCTGAGCTGGCTAGGCTGACTAAAAAGATCAAACGAGGGTGTAAGCAGCTCTTTTCTGGAGCAGGCAGGCATCGTTTCAGTTGTTGAAATATTCATGCCCCAACAGGAGCTGTGGTATCGGTGTCTGTCCCTGATACAAACAAACCTGAGCTCAAAGCATGACAATCTGTGTTGAGCAGAGCGGAATCACAATTAAAGGCACTTTCCAAGCCTCCATTTCTGCAAGCACACATTTGACAGCTTTTCTGGTGACACTACAAGTGCATCCCAAATCCAAGTCCGTAATCTCTTGCCCGTGATGGTAGGAGACATCAAAACCAACGTTAGCAAGTGCCCAGGATTTCAGCTGTGCGACTTCCATTGCTCCCTCCCAGGCTCACCACACACCAGCAGCCCCACGTGGCATCTGGGGAGGGGCTGGGCGCACCTGATAAACACGAGCTGGCATCTGGGCACTGCAGGACGAAGCAAAATCCTCTGCAGGGAAGCGCTGGGAAATGGCTCATCTAGAGGATTTTCTCCCTCACAGGAGGGAATAGAGGAGGCGGAGGCAGAGCAAGGAAAACACGAGGCCTTTCACACCCCTCGAGAGAAGTACTTTGCAGTGCCCTTCCCAACTAAAGCGTAGGCACCAATTTCTGTGGTGTTGAAATGGTGGATTCATCACAGGGCATCCATGGCAGCACAGAAGGGATGCTGAGATGCAGTGCCTCACAGGAGGGCAAACCGCACGTGCAGCGAGCTGATCAATGCACGCCTATCACCAGCACACGCACGTGGTATCCCTTGCTGAAGTCGAGGGCTTTGCTTCCCTGTCTCTGAGAAAGCACATTTTTGCTCTTGGGATTACAAAGAAGCTCTTCAACTTCCTCCCCAAAACGTCCTGAACACAGTGGGGAAGATATCACGGGATCCAAATTGTCTTCATTTGCTTCTGCTGGCGAGGAAAACGCACACAAGACCGGGGCAGAGGAGGTGTATCCAACCTCAGCTTTGCCATTTCCCCTCATCCCAAACCTCTGGCAGGGCTACAGGGCAGTGTCCTGCACCAGCTCTGCCACGCGGAGAACTCCGGGGCAGAGCAGCACTTCGCTCTGGATCCGGCAAGAATCAGTTGTGTCTGTCAACACGTCACTAGGTAGACAACTGACGATAAAAAACATCAGGAAATGAGATAATTGAACATATAACAATGCCATCTGACCCTTGCAGGCACAGCTCTGCTAGCTGGGGACGTGAGAGCTCCCCACCGAGACCCCGGCTGGTGGGACTGACCACACGGACACTTTGCAGCCCCCCCATGGCACGGGGAACCACCTGGCACGTCCCACGCTGCCACCTTGCAGCCCGTTCCCCGCCTCAGGACAACCCCAAGGCCAGGGGTTGTGCCAGAGCGAACTTTCCCTGCCCGAGGCACCGTGCCACCTGGGGGTGCCTTTGCTGCCCCCAGCAGAGCACACCCCACTGTGCTGTCAGCTGCACGCAGCCGCAGCTGCTGACGTTCACCCTGCCATTGATCGCACCTGGAAAAGATCTCCAAAACCCAAAGCACTGAGACAAAGCACTAACGAGCCACAGACACATCCATCCTTATGTTGCTCGTATTTTTTCCAACACACAATTAGCCCCAGGAGCAGGAGGCACACCAATGACAGCGGGTCTGAGACAAGCATCTCCACCTGCCCAGGCCCGAGGATGCCCGCTGTGTAGCACAGCAAGGAGCAGAAATTAGTGCTCAAAGCAGGTAGGCACAGACCGAAAGCCTTGTTAACGTCCCAAAGTCACAGGGAGCCCACTCAGAGCAGGACTGGAAGGCAAATCTGGCAACACGTCCCCCACAGGGAGCTCTGTGCAGCTGTAGCTGAAACAAAGGAGCCGAAGGCAGCTCTGAGAGGCCTCCAGCTTCCAGGAGGAGTTTGACCCCAGCTCACCATCAGCTCCAGGAACACTTGGATCCAGGGTCACCACTGAACCACTGAAGGAAAAAGAGGAAGCTTCTAGGCAGAGGAAACAGCACCTGCAACGGGACCACCACCAAGCAGGCAGGCCAGGAACCAGCTGGGGTGGGCAGCACCCTACAGGGCCGAACCGCTCTCACCTGTGCCTCGCCAAGAAATACTGGGGGTAGAGGAAGATGACCTCACGCCAAGTTTTTTCTAGGCTGTGCAAGATGAAGTCCTCCACTACAGCCAACAGCAGAACACTCACCAGCCTCAGCGGGACCGGGATTTCACCCAGCCTCACGGGGCTTGCTGGTGCCGAGGGCACGAAGCCCGTGCCAGCCACACCACGAGGCCGTGCTGCGGCCCCGAGGGGAGCGCGGTGCCCGGGACAGCCGGAGCAGCTCGCCCCGGGCAATGCCTCCCACAGCTGCGTCCTGGGCTGTTGCTGCGAGCGGTGGCCTACGAGCCGGGAAACTTAATCCTGTAACGGGAGCTCAGGGCTCGCAGCAGCTCCTCAGACTCACTTGGAGTTATCCGGAGCCACTTGGGGAAGAGGCGCCGTGCGCACGGGTCGGGGTGCAGAGCCACAGCCGTGCAGCCAGCACCCACCGCACCTCCTCTGCCTGGTCCTGTGCCCGGGGAGGCCGCGAGCATCCCATCCCATCCCATCCCATCCCATGGCCTTGTGGCAGGCTCCGTGCACAGCCCATGTCCCGGCTCGCTGGGCTCCAGCAGCCGTAACCCCATCCCGCAGCCACCCCAAATTCCTGCTCGTGGCTCCCCACCGGGCACCCGCTGCCCAAACCCCCTGGAGGCTCCCCCACCGCCAGGCTGGGGCCGAGCTGCTGGGAGGCCTCCGCTGCCCGCTGCACTCCTTCGCGGCCCCTGAGGGGCTGCCCCCGGCCCCCTCGGCCCCGGGAGAAGGTGGGGGGTGGGCACGGGGGTGGGGGAGGAGGAGGAGGAGCAGGGGGGGCTCTGGCCCCGTCCTGCCGGGCCGCAGCCTGTCCCCGGGCCGGGCGGGGAGCCCCCAGCCCCAGCCCAGCCCCAGCCGGGGGGGGGCACAGCCGGGAGGCCTCCAGCGGAGGCAGCTGGGGGCCGCGATCGCTCCGCAGCCTCCTCCCAGGGCGAGCGCAGCGGATAAAAAAAAATAAATAAAAATCATCATCATCATAATAAAAAAGGGGAAAATAATAATAATAATAATAATAATAAATCAATGATTTCAGCACAGCCCCCGCCCCAGCACAGGTGTCACCGGCCCGGCCCGCCCCGCGGGGTGCCGCCGTTACCTGCTGCCACCGCCGTCATGCTGCTGGCGCTGCTGGCACTGCTGGTACTGGCGATACTGGTGATACTGGTGGTACTGGTGGCACTGGTGCTGGTGCCGCTGCCCCCGCTCCTCCCGGCCCGGCCCGGCCCCGCCGCCCCCTCCCCTCCCCTCCCGCCGCAGCCCATCTGCCGCGCGCCCGGCCCGGCCCCGCGCGCCGCCGCCGCCCGCCGGCCGCCAATCGCCGCCCCCCCAGCCCCTGGCGTCACCCGCCGCCCGCCGCGCCCATTGGCTGCCCCCGCGCGGCTGCGGCGGGCCCGCGGCGGCGCGGGGGGCGCGAGCTGGCGGGGCGGGGCGGGGCGGGGAGCGGCCGGGGGGGGGCACTGGGGGCGCCCCGGCCCCGGAGCGCTGCGCCCCGCGGGCACAGGGAGCGAGCGGCAGCGCTGCGGGGAGCGGGGCGAGCACCCAGCGGGGCCGCCTGCGAGTGAGAGAGCAGGGGAGGCATCGAGCAGCCGGCACCCACCGCGGGACAGCCGCACCGCGGTGCTGAGCGGGGCTCAGCGCGGGGCCCGGGGGCCTCCCGCACGCAGCAGCAGCCCCGGAGCTGGTCCTGCAGCAGGGCCGAGCCCAGCTCCCAGCTCCCAGCTCCCAGCTCCCGGCTCTGCAGCCGAGGCTCCCGAGTATCCCGCAGCGGGGCCGGGGAGGGCGGCTGGCAGCCCACCCTTAAATTTGGGGGCCTGCTGTGCCCGTGCTGGCTTCCCAGCCGCTGGCTGCGGGTGAGCAGCTGCAGGGAGCCGGGGCTGGTTCCTCGCCTGAGGTTCAGACCTCTCCCAGCGGCTCCGAAGGCGCCCGGTTGTCGTGACAACCTGGCTGGTGGCAGCTCCTGCTAACAGCTCCTGATAGCCACCTAACGAGGCTGTCACGGAAAGGAGCCCCTCCGCCGGAGGGCTGCAGGGAGCGTGAAGGCTTCCGAGGGAGCAGGAGAGGTGAGGGGACCAGAGGGGACCGTCTGGCGATGCCAGAACAGCCCCGCTTGGCAAGGAGCTGGGCGAGTCGGGAACCACCGGGCGGCACGGAGCGATGGCAGCAGGCCCGGCCGCCTCCAGCACCCAGGGGTCCCCAGCTGCTCGGCCGCGGGGCCTGGTGCCTGCCAGAGCCCGGCAGGGATGGAGCAGCGGCACCACAGCGGGCCCCGAGCAGTGAAGGTGCCTGGGGTGGCGACGCAGCCTGGGGCAGGGGGCACGGGGTCCAGCCACGCGCCATCTCCTCGCCCCAGGGAACTTGTTGTCCTCGTTAAATATCCTTCCCCTTGTCCTGCTTGTGGTTTTCACCCCATTCCCAGTGAACTCACAGGGCACCTACCACCGGCTGCAGTCGCCGTGCGCTGGGGCTGCCCGAAACCTTCGTGGATGGTGGCCGCAGCGCGGGGAAGCTCGGCTGCCAGACTGCAGACCCAGCGACCAACCCCCAGAGGCCAATGCCCGCTCTCACTTTGAGGAATCACTTGTGAAAAAGGCTTTCCTGTAAAAGGATGAAGAGGAGATGGGAAATACCTCTGTGGATAACTATTAATCGTACCGCCGTTATCTGTAGATAACTATCAGTCTTACAGCAAACAATTGACAGAATGTTTCCTTTATGTCATCTTCGTCTGTTTTAAAAATATGTACTGTAAACATTTGCTGAAGTCAGGGTAAGAGTTTATTAATAAAGCCTTCATATTAAGAGCAGCTGTGCTTTTAGTTTATATTTTTACCTCAAATCATATTTTTCCTACTCAAAATTAATGCTTCAGCTGTGGATTTCACTGAGATGCAATAAGAATATTAATATATGCCAATTAGATACCAATCAACAACTAAGGACTGCGTTTAATAGATACATTTCATAATGCCACGGCTACACCTCATTAAAACGTAGCTGAATTTCCACAACTTATAAACAATCTAGCGGGATCCAACCCACCTCCAGGAACCTAAAACTGCACGTGCTGCTCTCCTTCTGTGGGGCCGTGTGAGATAAAACTCAAAGCTACGACAGAGACAGAGCTGATCGCAGGCAACAAAAACCTCTCGGGACAACGTTAGGTGCCGGGCTCACAAATCAGGCTTCTCGGAAAGGGATGGGAATGACTGCGAGGAGATCCCGGTGCTGGGTCAGGGTTTCGCAACAGGGAAACAATAAGCGCCGATACCGCTCACGGCTGTACTCCGAAACACTGCCCGAGCTGTAATTAGCGACGCTTCTGACGAGAGGCCGGGCAGCCCAGCAGCGCTGCTCCTCCAGTTTGGGGAAGCCGAGGCAGGGAGCACTGCAGCGCTGCCTGTGCACTAACCGAGCAGTGCTGCCTCCCACAGATCCCCGCTGTCACTCCCAGCTGTTGTGCTGGTTTGTTTTTTTTTTTTTGGAAACTGCAATTTAAATCACCCTCTGACAGGCGCAGCAGGACGAACAGCCCTACCTGAAGGCGGCTTGTGGCAGGACCCGCTGCAGCTCCCTGCAGAACCAGGGGCAGGGGTCAGGGGGATAAGCTGTGGAGCCCAGCCCCGCCTGGTTTGCAGTCAAACACCCGCCACATCACAACATTCCTCTTAACACAAGCAGAGATGACCCGTGTACCCGAGTACAAAGCCCACCAGAGGCTGATTCATGATCTGTGAGTAACCATGGCATCGCAGCATCCCAGACCAACACACGTGGAGGTGACTTCCTAGAGGCAGGTGTGACACTGCTCGCATTTCTGAGAACCGGGATTTTGGCCTCGCTCCTCAGGGTATCACGGCCTTGGCACGGAGACCCCACAAAGCTTTGGGCACACAACAAGGGCCTGGTCCAAAGGCCAGCGACATCAACAAACGCCCTAATGGTTAAGGATACTGTAAATCCCCATCTCCCTACATTTTCCCAAGAATTTCAGTCAGGCACAAAAAGAAGTTGCCCACCTCCAGATGTGCAGCAGCCCGCGGGGCCCCGTCCTTCCCAGTGACGCAGCCCCACAGCATGGCGCCTGCCTGGGACACGCACCAGCACCACTGGCTCTGGTCAGCCTCATTGTGCAAAATCCCACAGAGAAAATGATCTCAGGGCAAGATCAGCAGAACCACTTTGAAACAGAGAAGCTTCCCAAGTCCCCCATGAGACCCCAGAGGCTCTTTAAGATGAGGACACCGCCACGTGGTGGTGACAGCCACCAATGCTACAGCCACCCAGAGCACCAGCTGCGGGGCCTCGGGTCTGGGGAGCATCCCCGTGAGCCCCAAATTTCCCTGGAGCCACAAGCTTGTATCCAAGCAAATATAATCCAAGCAAAAAAATTGTTCGTATATGCAAACCATTCTTGCAGCTCAGGCATCATCCCATGGTAATCCAGCCACAGTCTCCAAGCCTGTGCTGACTTACCTCTGGCTGGCCTGTAGCCAGACTAATTTGCACCCCGAAGATATCCCAGACCCTCAGCTACAGTGCCACAGCGTCTCCACGTGGGAGGGTCTGAATGATTCCTTCAAAGCAGGTGGGACCGCTGAGGCTGCTTTCATTTTGCTGGTTCCTTCTCCTGTCCCCGGAAATCAGGATCTGGTTTCTCTTCTGTGTGGTTTCTCCTGCTCATTCAGCTCTCTCTCGAAGATCCACTTTCCCCACAACTGTTGTGAATCTGAGAATTAATCTCATACGAGATCAGTTCCTGCTGAGGAACAAGATTAATCTTCCTAGGAGCACAATACAGAGTTATTGCTGGTGATGTGGTTACAGTGGTTCCATATATAGATTATTCTGCACTTATCAATCTTCCTTAGCTCCAAATAAGACATCCCTATTTGCTCAGACCTCCAGTCGAGGAGCACAGACAGGCCTGGTTCTGGGTGTATTCACCCATGTTTTGCTCTCATACCATCAGTGGAGTTATTGCTGATTAACTCTGAGGACAATCAGGGCCAAGGCCAACAACTCTGTTTCTCTTTTGATTTTTTTGTCCCGTAACTGTACCACAGAACGGGAACAGGAGTGGCACATACCTAATAATCTCAGGGAGCTCTTGTTTCACAGCTGTGACAAGCCCACTGATGTCAGTGGAGCTCCACCACGGGTGGATTTGAGCAAAGTCACTACGGATGGCGAGCACAGGGCGCTGTGTGGCAGCCTGTGAGTACTGGACATGCCAGGTTACTGACACGGTGCAGTGCAAAGGTACCACAGGCATCCAGATAGCATCAGTCCAAAAGGGCTAGAGACGAGCAAGGTCTTTATGTGGTTCCCACTCCACAAACAAAGACTGGATTGCCTGGAGAACACCCCATGACAGCTACATGTCACAGCCATGCCTGCTCAGGGCAGCGTCCTTCCAGCAGCTGGAAGACTGGAGACAAGGGCTGTCTGTGGTCTTAAAGCACTTCCACAGCAGGACGTTAGGCTGAAGCCTCAAAATGAGATTAAGCATGCTGGAGAATGTGTGTCTTGACTTCGAAAATACCTTTCCTGAGCCTGCTGGGGTTGTGACCTGCAATGTTAACAGGTGGGAACCTCTCCAACTGCTGACCAGGCCAAGTACTTGCCATTGAGCTAAAGAACCGACGGCTCCAGGCTATAGCAGACAGACAGACATCAACTCCACTATCTAAGGAGCATCTCTTATCTTTGGTGTACCTAACACTGGCTAGAGCAGCAGGACTGACACCACCTGGGTGATACAAACAATTTGTCAGGAACCAGAAAAAGGACTTTGAGCTTTATGAGATCACCACATCACGATAGTAAACACAAAACATGCCAGACACAAACCGACGTGTACAGAGAGGAATTACCAGAGCCTGAATCAGCCTTGCCTCCAACACGCCCTCAGCGTGGTTACTTTTTTAGGGGAGAGAACCCTTTCACCCTTCTCATCGCTGTCTGTGAGCCCTTCCAGCACCCTCCTTGCTTTTTTCCCCTGCAACACGGCACAGCCTGCGGCTCACCACAGGCACAGACAGTAAGATGTGAGTGCTGAGAGATCTGTTCACACCAAGAGGTACTGTGCTACAGTTTGTCCCCAAACCTAGGGTTGTGCTTGGCCATAAGGAGAACTCCATAACCCAAAGGCTGGCAGCCCAGCCAAGCACCCGTGCAGGTACAGACACCACGGAGAAGTTTATTCCATAGATTTATCTTTCAAGGCACCAAACAAGTCAAGGTCTGCTTTGATATGGCATAGCAGGACCAAGCATTGGCTTGAAGACACAAGGCCACCAGCCCAGAGGAAATTTCTTATGGTAAGTTCGAAGAGGAGCATGAGTTTTCTAGCAAAATAAAGTCGGGCTTTTCTCCTAGAAATAATGCCTTGCCAACTACAAAACATCCCAGGGTTGACAAGTCTTATCTCAAGAGTGGAAAAATTGTGAAGCCCCAGATTAACAAGCGGTACGTTCAGCGAAAGGTGTGCTCATGAGAGCCTAGAGCCAAGATAAAGCACAGGGAGGGGGTGAGACCTGCCTTGGATTTGAGAGCCTTCAGGGACCATCTTCGTTAGTCTCAAGCACACGTAACTTTAGCTTGAACCTACAGGATGAGAGAACATGTAAGTTAGGGCAAATTTAGCAGTTTTGTTCTCCACCCAGTTCAGACTGACACCAAATATAAAAAGCAATGATGTTTCCAGAATCGTGAACAAGACCTTTTGACCAGCATCACTCAGGTTCACAGAGCCCGGCAGTGCAGGAAGCCCACACCTCAGCCCCCGTCTCTGGCTGGGGAAGCGGGATGCTCAGGGAACACAGCCAGGCTTATTAATCTGCTGCTTAAAGGTGTCACCTAAGCAGAAGCTGGGATCAGGAAGAAATCCCCAGCTGACATTAAAATGTTAAACTCGATGGCATGAATCCAATTATTATTTTTATTGGAATTGCTAATAGGCAGCATGGCACTGGAGGGTCAGACTTCCAAGATAAGTGGGGGACATCGCTGCCCCTGGGGACAGGGACCGGGCGAGGCTTTCGAGCCGTGCTGTGCTGGCCCAGGGTCCCCTTTCAACCCCCAGCTGGTGACACCCCAGTGGTCGAGATGCTCCAGGAGGGTCAGGGAATGCCAGCAGGGTGACAGAGGCTGGGTGCTCTCACAGAGCTCACGGCTACAAACCTGCACGGGCTCCCTGACCTCGCATCCTCCGTGAGGTATTTCTGCCTTCTGCTGCACAAGAAACCCCGAGGGATCTGTGGTGTGTGGCGACCCCAGCACAAACGGAGAAGCCATCTTCTGTCAGCAAGTGGATTGCTCCCTGAAGAAGTCTCGCAGCAGGCATCCACCCCTGCAGGCTGTGCGTGCAGCCCCTGTACCAGGACTGCCTCCCCTGTCAGGGAAGCGCCCGAGCAGGTAGCTGAGAAGCTCCCCTGCCAGGCTCTGCACGGATATGTCATAAACCTCCCTCCCCAAAAACCCTTCACTGCATGAGAGAAAAATGACTGGGGTGTGTTGACAGCCTTCAGCTAACTGAACATCACTTTGTGAAGAGTTACAGGGACCCGATCCAGCCAAGAACAATCACCCCTAAAATAGAAATTACAATTAAATGCCTGCACTGTGTTGTTGCACGAACCAGAAAGCAGCACGCTTCACTGGAGCACCCGCTCTGCCTCTGCGCCACCTTCCCTGACAGCCTCGCCTAACTGAACAACGGGGGCCCGGCAGGATGGGGTCACCACACTCGGGACCCATCTCCCTGCTCTCAGCAGCAGGTGAGCTCCGTACCAACAAGCCTTACAGCGAGAGGCACTGTCCCGTAGCAAGGCTGCCGGCACAGAGGGACAGAGCCAGCGGCCAGTACCGGGTTTGGCAGCACCCCAGCTGCTCTCCTGATGCCGTGTCCACTCGGGACTCCAGCTGACAGCAGGCAGAGGAATGCAGTAGGTGATTCTGTGACATTCCTCCTGTTTACATTGGTGTAAAGCTCCTGCCCTCCATGCTGCCCACGTTGCTTACTGTGCACCCACCAGCCTGCATGCCAGCCCAGCCTGCCTCTGGCTTACTGCGGGACCCAGGCTCTCATGCTTCAGCGCATCCTTGCAGTCAAAACAAGATGTTTGTTCACATGTATTTTTAATCTTGTTGCTACCCTGGCTTCTTCCCATTAGCTGTCTCGCACAGCCGCCGGTTCACACCAGGGAAATGGGCCAATTACCCTGCACAGCCCCAGGGAGAGCTCCCGCTCAGGGAGGCGATGGGTGCTCGCCCCAGCAGGAACAGCTGCTGTCCCACGGCGAGGGCAGCAAATGCCTGAAGTTTAAAGTCTCAGCAAAGCAGGCAAGAAAATGCCAGATCCAGCCCTCCTCATCGGGGGAGATAAGCACCTGGCAAGCGCTGCCTGGGCCACACTGCAGGTGGCAGGTGAGGAGCCGCTGCTGGAGGGAGCTCCTGGGGCAGAGCTTGGGGCCGAGCGGTGCTGGGCAGCCCCAGGGCACTCTCACTCCTTACAGCAGGGCGTGAGGCAGCTCGCAGCTGGTAGGTGGAGACCTGCACTGCCAAGCAGGACCGTTTGGTGGGTAAGCACCCAGCACCACCGTTTCAGCTGACGTTAACTTGGGCTGAAGGTCCCGAGGGAGGACCTTCACCGAGCCCAGCCACCCTGACCTGGAGGTCACGCAGGCAGCCCCCTGCCCCGGCGCCAGGCAGGCACACCAAGCCCGGGCTGCAGCCGGAGGCACGGAAGGTGGTAAGTGATGGGTGGCATGGCTTCAAACTAAGCTAAAAGCTCTCTGCTTTTCTGCACAGGCAGACCTGGTCTCTGCTCCTCTGAACTTGTCACCATGCGGGACGTGGGCTCTACCCCCCAGAGAGAACCGATCTGCCAGCATCTGCAGCAAAGGAAGAGGGAAGAGGAGGCCAATCTCCCCCTTTGGAGGTCTGGTCCCTTCACCACCTGCCTCCTCTAAGCCCTGCACCTGCAAAATGCATTTTCACACCCAATGCCCCGCGCAGCCTCTGTGCTGTCCTTGGTGTTGTGCGGCAGCCGCGCTCCTTCCGAACAACGCGTGGCCCAGGACAGCCGGACGGCACGCACGGCGAGTTACAGCTGGGAGCAAAGTGTCTGGACAACTGCTGTGGCAAAAGGGACTGGCATCGCTTCCCGCTACGGCTGCCAGTCACCTTCTGGTAGCACAGCGAATCCCTGATCACCTGCTCTCACCAGAGCCAGGCAGGAGCTTTGCAGCCTTTGCTTTTGCCTCACCAATCATTCCTGGGCTGACAAGCCCCGCAGACTGGGAACAGATTGCTCTCGTGGCTCAGAAATAGAGCCCATACCTTGCCTTCACTGCTGCAGACGTGCCCTCAGATGGCCCGTGATGCCATTTTTGTCTCCTAGTGGAAGCTGAATGTCACTGCTCTCCCCGACTGCTGGCACAACGAGGCCCGGCCCCAGCCGCTCGCAGCACCACAGGAAAAAGCACCTCGGGGTTGAGAGCTTTAGAGCTCTTTTGGTTGGGGTTCAGAAAGGCAACCCCCAAAGCGACAGAGCCCTCGTGTAACGTAGGAATTTTCCTCCCTCTATTGCCTCCAAAGCCGTGAAACCAAGATGCACCCAGGTGGGCTGCGGCCCTGCAGGGGCACAGCTCGGGTGCCATCCACACCCAGCCTCTCCCCACACCTCCCCTGGGGGTGCTGGCCCACAGGCAGCTCCTGGCAGCTCCCCACGAGCTGCCCGAGCTTTGCACAAGTAAGGCGAGGAGAACAAACAAGGCGAGGAGATCGCTGGCCCGAAGGCCGGCTGCTTGCTGCACCTCTGGCTACCTGCTGGCAGCCACGAGCACGGATTCAGTACGCGAGTGCACTTTCTGCTGCACATGCCCAAACGAAGTGATGGAGGCCCTGCAAAACCCAGAGACAGTGCTGTGTATTCAGGAGTGCCATCTGCTGGCACCTTCTCCTTAATTAACCTTTACAAAGCCACCTGGGGGGGCACGGAGCTCTCCAGCCACCGCGCACGCAGGCACCACTGGCTCCTGCCAGAGGCCAACAGGGAAAGGAGAGCTCCGATTTTCCACGATGCTTCTGTGACCTGGATAAGCAGAGTTAAATGCATAAATATATATACATGCCTCCAGCATATACACTGGTTTCTTCCTCAGAAGTCCATCTGAGCCCCTGAAACCTCACTTTCTATAGTCTGCAGCTGCAAAGAAGATTTCAGGACTCAGATGCCCAGATAACCTTGCAGGCGGTGCTGACAGCCAGGAGGGGCTGTGCCATGACTGATCGCACACCTATCACCACGGCTGCACGATAGCCATCGGGAGGACAGCCATCGGTATTTATAATTTAGCCAGTTATCCTGGGAGAAAGAAGCAAAGGGATCCCAGATCTGCACAGCTTGCACCACAGACTATTTCCTTAAACAAGCAGAAGTCAAAAACCATTTGCAGGCCTCATTGCTTATTCTGCTCCCCTCAAATGGGGAGGAGACCAGCAGAGCCCATGAGCCTAATGAGCTCAGCCCACCGAAGGAGAGCCCTGTAGCACCTGTCCTTGTCAGGGCAATAATTGCACTCGTGGGGGCTTTGTGAAAGAAGCCTGGCAAAATGAGAGAAGCTGGCAGCAGTGGGAACATGCCAATCTCACTGACAAGGCTGACAGACGAAGGCTGCTGGGAGATGAGGAGCACAGGACTGGAGCACAGAGGATGAAACACATCCAAAAGCGCACCAAAAACATGCTCAGATGGAGAAGGTCTCCTTGACACAGGCGCTGGAAAGAGCAGAGCCACTTTATCGCTGAGCCACATGGGCTTAGGATTTGTGTTCTCTTTCCACGACTGTCCTTGACAGGGTGCCAAACTCATCCTTCTACGCTTGCAATTAACACCCTGTAGGGCAAGCTCTTCTTATTTTCTTGTACAGACACAGGCATTAACCTTCCTTGAGATCACAGCACCCGGCGCACCTCTGCTTTCCCTTCTGTCCTCTCCCCATTTGGTAGCCTCCTCCTGTTTGTTTTCTCACCTTCAGCAACCTTTTATTTGGAGCCAGAAACCGATACTCATCCTGCAGAGAGCCACCTAAAGCAGGAGGCCTAGATCCTAAACTCTCCCAGGTAGGCATCTGCACGCTCCTGATGATAAAAATGACCAAATGTCACTACCAGGCTGCAGTGCTGCTGGGGTGCTCGCTCTTGAAGAAGGGCGAGGTCCAACTGCACAGAGATAGCAAAGAGATAACAGAAGAGAATTCAAAGTCTGGATAACTCATAGTGCAGAGAGCACTCAGGAAGCCTCAGTGCCTGAGGTTTGGTACTGGGAAGGTGAAGATGCATCTCAAACACTGTATGTACCTGTGCAGCAAAAAATCCTGAAATAAGTGGGCGTTTGAGTCTTTCATTATTATTTGTTTTAAACAAAAGCAGGGGGAGCAACACAACAACGGCTGGAAAGAAGAACTACACCACTACTGCGATAACTTCCTACGGGAAGCACTGGGTTCTCTCTGGGTAACAGCCTGTGGTCTGTGTGACAAGAGAGGTCAGACTGCTGGGTTGGAACTGGCCCGTCCTTTTGGGAACAGGGCTGCCACAGGGGAGCTGGAGGCTGAGAAGTGGCAGCCAAAGCACCAGCAGGACACAGCAGGGCCAGCTTCCCATCGCCTGGGATCGCGGCACCACTGAGTGAGCGCTTTAGGAGGCAGAATATTGACATTGCCTACCCAGGGTTTCTCCAACAGCAACAAAAACTAAGAAGATATACAGTATGACTCATACAGACTGCATGCAGTAAACAGATCATGAAAATAAACCATGGCAATACACAGTTTGGGAACTCCTGTGCCATGTGTGCTGTTACTTATTCATTGTATCCCGACAGCAAGACGCTTCTGCAGCACCCTGTAGCCTAAAGCCCCACGCTTCCAAACGGTTAATTAGGGCTCCCAGTAAAGGCTGAGAAGCAAGGGAAGCATTTTCGTCTCTCTCCTACAAACTAAAGCCCTACAAGTAAAACCCAAAGGGACCTGCAGAAGGTCAGCAGCGAACCAATGGCACTGCGAGACACAGAGCACAGAACTCCCGGCTCCCACGTTCCTTCCAGAGAGAGGAAGGTCGGTAACAAATCCCCAGAGAAATGGGAATGAGCAAGAAAATCGCAGTGTGCAGCCTGGCTGTATTCACAGGTGTGTTAATTAAATTGTGGTCTAATTAAAATACAGCCTTTGCAGCCCGCTTTTCCTCCTGGATGATGTGGGCAATGGGTGTAGGTTGCCCATCAGTTTACACCATGAGCTAGGAGATGGCTTCCACCTACAGAGAGAGGGGAACAGCCCCACGATGGGGCACGAAACCCAAAATGCTCATGGAAATCACCACTGGACATGGCTGCCTGCAACAGCAGAGGGAGAGAAAGGAAGACCCAAGACTCTTCCCAGTGCTCCTTTCCACAAAACGAAGCAGCAACCACACTCCCTCTTCTGCATCACAGGGAAGCTGGGGAAAGGAAAGCATGACTTGTGTTACGGGGGGACACAAACTGGTGCAGGCCGTGAAAACGAAATGTTAACCAAAGAGTTGGTTCCACACCCAGAACCTACCAGCTGGGAAAGCTCTGCCACAATAAAACAGGTTTTTGTCTACAGATTGCTTGCAGAGGGTGATGGTCTGCTCAGGGAAAAAGCTGAGTTTAGCTTGCTTAGCCTTCAGCAAATGGTAAGTGTTTGATCAAGAACTCACCCCCCAAACCCGCTGCTGCCACTGCCCAGGCAGAGCTGCCGGGAGCAGGCACTAGGACATCACCTCTGCAGAAGGGAGGTTTCCAGCTACCAAAGGAAGAGTCCAACCCAGCTTCTTCCTGAATGCTGCAGCCCACAAGAGGAGGAACAGCTACAGAATGAAATACCACAGTCTCCCATGACACAATCAGTTCCTGAGTGACCAGAGGAGAGCTAAGGGAGAGCTAAAACTGACCCAGGGCAGAGCACAGAGGGACTGAGCCGCAGAGCCAGAGCGCCCAGGAGGTGCCCACAGCAGCTTCACCCAGGCTGCATGCCCGAGGAAATCCCTGCCAAGACAGACACCCTGCAGCCGCAGACAGTGCTGAGATACCTGGTGTTTGGCAGATGAAAAGGGGAAAAATGTCTGTAAAATCTGAAGGTAAAAGACATCACTCTCCCCCTTACCAACTCGGATGTATTTTTCCCTGCCTTTCCTGCCAACCATTTCAAACCAACGTCACGTTTCCTACCAAACTGTGATGCTCACACAAGGAAAGTCGAGTGAGCTGGGGCCTGAGAGACTGCCTACTGCTTTGAAAGTGAAGTTTCCAAAGGCATTGGGATAATGGAAAAGAAGGGATCGAAAGCAGTGAGGAACAAACGGAGAAACATGGTTTATATGTTCACCAGAGCTCTAAGCTTTGAAATCACATGAAAATCCCATCTTTCCTAGACTGAGTAGGAAACAGCCCAAAGGCTCCGAGGCAATTCATCCTCAATGTGACAACGCCGTCTGCAGCCAGAGCATCACATGCAGTCAGGCTGCACGTTACGAAATAAAGATCACAGAGCAAGAGGGAACGGCTCCAGCCAGGCACGTGCGAGTCTGCAGCTGCACTGCTCCCTGTCTCACCTCGCTGACGGCAGGGAGCCAGCTCAGGCTGCACCCACACACAGCAGCAACCCCGAGCTTGGAGCTGCCCCCTTGCCCTGCCTGCCAGACGGGGCTCCGGGCACCTGCTGAGCCCCCCTGGCCTTCAGCGGGCAGGCAGCACTGCAGGAGTGCTCCGGCACGAGGGCCAGATGAGCCCTGACCCCGGAAAGGTCTGGTGGAAACAAAGTTCACATCCTTGGGGGCTTTTAGCAGCTTCCAGTCCGATTTCTCTTGGTTTTGCTGTCACCAATCATGAGAATTGGTGCTGGCCCCTGGCACACTTGAAGGGAAAGCCCAGCCGAAGATACACCTGGAGACATATTCCTGAAAATACAATTTTCAGGAATGAAATGATGCCTACCGAGCTCACCAGGAAACACTGCAAAGGGATCAGAGACAAAGAAGGCTTGTGACTGGGACAATGCAATACAGGCACGTCAGTAGTTCATGTTAAACAGCAGGAAAAAACTGATTCACAGCCCCACCCTGCCCATGGCACTGAGAACAGCAGCACCGTGACACCCAGCTGTGGCACAGCCTCCTTACAACACCCAGCCAGGGGCCCCACCAAGTTGCCTGCTCGTGATCCATCACTGCATCACCTTCCACAGTCATTTTGGTCCCGATCACCTCCTCTTCCCAACCATCAGCTCCCCGGTTCTCCGCAGCCACGAGCTGCTCGTGTATTCCCATGCCTTGAGAAGTTTGGATGAGGACAAAGAAAAATAAATCCGTGCTGGATGCTTTTTAGGTCATCAGAAATACCGGGTAGCACTGTAGCACGGACACAGGGCTTTCTGCCACTGTGCGAGCATTTCAGGAGGATTCCTGGTTTTCTTCTCTCTCCCTGCTGCTTCCTTACAAACCTGCCCCTCTCCCGGCTCCTCCCGTGATGTCTCGCTGCAGCTGCCGGGGCAGGCAGCCCATCTCCCCTGCGTGGCTGCCTCTGCATTTCAGGCTTATTTGTATGAGACGCTGCCACCCCGCAGGATTTGCATACGTACCAAAATGCGAGACCTGCACAAAACGAAGCAGGAAAAGCATTCGTCTCTCCCCTCGGAGAAGGTTAATGACGTGGCTACTTTGCAAATGTTTACTATGAAGTGTTTCCTAAGCCTCTGAGCTATAGAATTTGTACATAAAAGGAGGTTCGCCCTCTTCCCCTTGTCCCACAATCCTATTTGCTTCAGATTAACACGAGTGACCTCCACTTCACTTGAGCTTCATTCATCTCCCACGGAGCAGGGCCTGCTTTCGCTGAATTATTTCCCTGCCATCCTGAGATGCTATTCAGCTGCATCGGAGGGGACAAGGCTGCAGACGCAGGTGTTCGCTTTCTGTTCCATTAACCATTCAACACCCAGACGAGACTCTGATTTCAACCTTACTCAAATTAGGAGCATTGCAGAAAACCACAGTTTAAGATACCTGGAGGTGACACACCAGAGCACAAACGTGCAGTAAGGAGAGCAGGGGGAAACCCCACACTGGTGACTGCATGCAGTCACACAGATTGGGGACAGCACAGCCCTGGCACAAAGCCCTGCATCCCAACACCCTCCCTCTCTGCCCCAACTGTGTCCCTCTCTGTCCCCAGCTGTGTCGGTCACCCCCCAGTCACTGTCTTCAGAGTGCATCAGAGGTCTGGGCTGGGTGCTCTTTGAAATGGGTTAATTGAAGTTGACGTATGAAGTGTCACCTCCAAATTACGCCAGGCGGAAGAAAAACCCTTCAGGACCTTCCTGTCCCTTCTCTTCTCCCTTTCCCATCGTCTCCCTCAGCTTTACAAAGGGCTTACGTGTCCCTCACCTCTCTGCCCGTCCCTGGGAACAGCTCCTCCCTGAGCGCTGTCTCCAGTCGCAGAATGGGCAGGGAGTCTCTGCCCTCATGTCCCCGGTCCTCCCGGGATAACAGCCCAGACTGAAGTCCTTCCACAAGTCACATCTCCTGCGTCAGACACAAACCCAAATTATTCTGGCACGTAAACACAGATCCGTGCTGCAAGAATGGCCGTCGGGCAATTAACAGAACGAGCATTAAATCTGTCCCACTCCTTTGTTCTGCAGGCAGGCTGGAAGATTGACTGAAGCCTTTTACTCAGAAAACAAATATTGGGCCTGATCTTCTGCTGGCAGAAGGCCACGCAGGGCCATCAATTTCCCTGTTACGCTGACGAAAATTTTGTCCTGTGTTTTCCAGCTGCGGCAAGGCACTTCCTTTCTCCTCACCTTCAAACGGCGCAGCAACTTCACCCACCTTTGCTGCACATACAGCCAGGTTTTCCCAGATTTTTCCCAGCAGCATTTTTCAGTGTTCTGCTTTCTCTGCCAGCTTGCTACCCCTTCCAGGCTGGCCCTTCTGCCTCCTCACCCCGTTCTCCTGTGCTCACACGGGCTCTGAGCAGTAAGGAAGAAGCCAGGTGCCACGCGGCACCCAGGCAGTCCCAAGGCACCTTGCACCCTTTGGCTCCCCAGGGAATCACATCCCAGTCCTAGCCCTGCACAGAGCAGGAAATGCCTCTGCAGTCAGCGCGTGCTTGTTGGGTTTTGTTTAAAACCAAAGCCACGGAGGCAATAAACTCACACGTTGCTCCCAAGCCAGGCAAAGCTGTTTGAAACAGCCCAGAAACAGGGGGAAGCGAGCAGAGCATGGTGGGCGCTGTGTGGGCCCCTCCTGGCCACGCTCACTGACCTCGGAGGCCAGAGGCTGCCAGGACAACCAGGATAAGGGAGATTCCTCCGCGAGGAGACCAGTGCAGCTGGCTTTTTTTAGCTTAAGCAGAGGCTGAGAGGGGTCATCGGTGCAATCCAGAAATACCTCCAAGGCAAACACCAAGGAAGACAACAGCCAGTCAAGATCAGGGACTAGAAATAAACACAGAAGAAAAAGGCCGTAAGGAAACTTGGATCGGAAATTTTCACGTTCCTATTACTAGGAGGACGAGGCAGAAACTTCTTTCTGATCGAAATAATGGGGAAAAGCGACCATTGACCACCTCAGAGTTTACCAAGACGACCCTGGGATGCAGCACCCGCAGCCCCCAGCTTCCTCCTGAGCTGGTGTTCAGCTCAAACCCAACGAGGAGGGGGGAGAAAATGTCAGCGTTTGCCACCGCTGTCAGAAACGTCTCCTGAAAACTAGGCCACAAGCGCAGCAGGCTCTGCGAGGAGGGATGCCCAGGGGAGAAAAGTGGCAGCTCCAAGAATCCAGGCTCCCTGATCCGTCGTGCTGTGCCTCGGCACCCCACGCAGACACCTGCCCCGCTGCTCTCCGGGAGGAATTGCCGTGTGGGAACCTCCTGCAGCGAGGCATCAGGAAACCATCGGGAAAAGCACGCCTAAAGAACTCCATCGATGTGAAACAAACAGTTAAGAGGAAATTTGCTCAAGCTTTCTGGACTCCTTTGTGGTCTCTGTCAGTACAACTTGCAGGAATCAGAGAGCAGGAGGAAAGCTTCCATCCCTACTTGCAACTTTTCAAAGGAAGGGGGCTTGTTTTCATCCCCCCAACAAACACTTGCCATCAATATTTGCAATTAGTTGCCCAAGAACGCAGAAAGCAGGCAAACACGTCAAAGAAAGCAGAATGTCAGCTTCTTAAAATCCCAGCTAACATTTTACAATGTACAGAGCAGCAAAAGAGAAAGTCAGCTGGGTTGAAACAGGCGAAGCTATTTTTAAGGGTTTCCTTTCTAAGCTGATAGAGCTCTAGCACTGCATGGATTTTATTTTATTTTTGAAAGAAAAGAACTCAGTACCTCACTCAACACCTTCACCAAGGATTCAGTGTCTGGGTTTGATGTGGCAGGATTACACAGGCTGCTTTCTGCAGATGTGCTCAGTCAGGAAATGGCGATTCCCTGCTCCTCCAACTGCCTGGCAGTGCCACCGAACGATGAGTTATCATGATCAAAACATTAAGGAGCTCGTTCCTGCCTCCTTGTGTGCGTGGAGCTTGTGGTGACACCTTTAATGTGCCTCATGATGTAAGAATTTAAAAGGAAAATGAAAGGAGAGGGGGAAATCAAGTAAATGGGTAAATAATATGGGGGGAGAGAGCCAGCAGAAAGAAACAAATACCTCCTTCCTGCTTATCAAAGCACTTAAAAAGTGATAGAAGCCTTTCTGTCAGACATACAGTGAGAGAAATACTGACAAGGTTAGGTTCATGCTCCCTTCGAGTGGCATTTCTGTCTTGCACATCTCCTTGTCTTTGCTTTCACTCTGTCCGGGACAGTTTTGGAAGGCTCTACCAGATCCTCTGCTCTTTGTTGTGTGCCTAGAAGAGACCAAGGCTTATTGTAGTTATTATTTATAAGGACCAAGGTCCTACGGTTACATTTTACAGTCAGAGTGCTCTTTCCAACAGCTTTATCCATCTGAAATTCCCAAGAGCAGGGAAGCACAGCCTGTGGGGTTTTAGGATGTTCTGTATTTTGTTGGTTTTTTTTGAGGTCAGCTTCATTGCTACTTTAAAAGTGCACTGGCTGAGCCTATCTGCGAAAACACAGTTATCAGCCCTCCACAGGCTTGCAGAAGGTCAGGGAAGGCAGGAGCTAGAAAAAAAGCGAAAACCAAAATTCAAGAAAGATTCAAGAAAGACTGTGTGTTGGCTCCTCAGAGTGCCGTGGGTACTTCAGCACTTATTTAAGGTTAGGCATGTGAGCACTCCCACTGAAGTCACAGGAGCTATTTGCGGGCTCCGGGGTTGGACACGCATTAAGCACCCTCCTGACTTGTGACTTGAGCTGATAAGGTCTCCGAAGCAGAGCCTGCCTTGTCCAGCCCTTTACACAATGACCCCATCTGCTTTGGATCTAAGAGCTGCTGTGTAAACAAAGCAATTATTTCATTTAAATGACATCACTTGAGAACAGATTAGCCTTAACTTTGACTTTTCCATAAAAAAAAAACACAGAAAACTTCACTGGATGTGTATTACCTCTCCTGATGTCAGTAGGAATTTTGCTACCGATTTCACTCCAACGTTTAATGCTGAGTCTCAGTAAGTAAAAGTAGGGCTGTCCCAGATTTCCCTGCAGTTGCTAAGCAGAAGAGGGTTATCACATCAGCTCTACAGACAAAAGCAGACCTGTAAACACTGCGACTGGCAGAGGTGATAACTGGCGGAAAAGGAAAGGACGAGTATTTCTCTGCAAGACTGGATGTTCCTAGCAAATGCTAAAAATGGCAGCAGTGCTCACTGACAGCTACAGCCCATTGTTCCGAAGCAGCTTTCTCTTAATCACAACGTTCTCCCTCTTCAGCCTCTGTTTCTCCAAAGGTTTTCCAGATTTATTTATTTTTTTTTTTTATTTAGCCTTTCTTAGCCAAGCCTGCTGCCTGGCTTGGCTAATAAAGGCAAATATTTGGTGCTTCTTTTTGGTACAAACACTCCTCTTCTGTTGGAGGGAGTGAAGAAGTTCATCTGTACTCACAGACACCGGCCGGGCTGTGCAGCTATCCCCACTGCCATATCACGGGACCAGACCGCAGGCAGGGCAGGAGAGGGTCGGTAAGTCACGGGGATTTAGGCAACCTGTCCAAAGAGGAGTCTCAGGAGAACGTTCAACGTGGATAGCCTCCTCAGCCCTCCTGCAGCTCTGTTTATGATCGATTAGATGTAAGAAATGGTAATAGCTTGATTGATGTAAGCATGCAGGAGGTCATGTTTAGAGCATCATTACTTGCATTATGAAGTTTTGAAACTCACGTCACCAGAATTATAACAAAGGTTTCATCTCACATTACCTAGCACTGGGAAGAGCGTAGTGGGGGGTACTTGGGTTTAATTCCTAATCTAATTAAAACCCTACTTGGTTCCAGGAGCCAAAGCCAGCTTCCTTTTTAAAAGCACACCAGTGCCGAGCTGCAGCTGGGAATGCAGCCGATGCATTAAGTGTGCCTGCTGCACAGAAGAATCTCCTGCACCTTGGATGTCCTCATGGAAAACCAGGAATCACACAGCTCTAATGTAGGACTTGCTGATCCTTACAGCCCAGCACTGATATAAAGTAAAAGATCACAAAGGCGGAGAGCTCACAGCTTTGCAGGGCAAAGGCACAGCCGTGTTTCGTACCTCACAGAACTCCTCCTGCGCAGCACGCATCTGAGAGCAAATCTGGGGGGTGGGGTGAGGAGGGGATGCTCAAATCCCTTCACACTTGCCTAGCTCGGTTACAAAGTTATTAGCTGCATTGTGAGAGTTACAAGGCAAAATACCACGGCCTGAATAATTCAGGAAGTCAGACTGAAGGACTCCTGCAAAGCCTTCTCGCTTCAAATTCTGCATCTCCCCCCTTCCCCACGCCAATCTCCTGTGACTAACCATAAAGCAGCAGGCAATAAAAGATCCAGCCCTTACTGCAGGCGGCTGCATAAAGCCCGGCTCCCTCCCCTCGCCCCCATCCAGCCATCAGAGGTGACTCTGCATCCATCCTCCTCCTCCTTCTGCTGCCTTGTGAATGAGCAAGGGGAACCAGCAAGGGGAGCCCAAGGTGATGTGCTCCCCAAGCCCCAAGGCACAGAGCATCCCCAGGCTCCAAGGGAAGAAACCCCTGGTAGGGTGGTGCCTTCCTCTACCTGGCGAGGCTTCGCACAGCTCAGAAAATTGCAAGGTGCCCGGGATCCCAGTGACAGGGCGAGGTTGGAAGTCTGACTGGGGTTTATAAATCCCCGTTCAACACATGCGCAGCACGATTTATGGACACAGCACACTAACGGCTGGGCCCGGCGTCACTAAATCAGTCCCTCCTGTTACCAGCCTGAAGTAAAGATGGATAAATCAGAGCACTCTGTTTAGGGTGATCTTCATTGCAGATAAATCAATGGGGTGGTTTGTTAATGCGCTGCAGGATCTTCTAATCTCCTTCTGGCTTGCCATCAATCAAAACTTTTGGAAATGACATCATTAAATCCCAGACTTGAGGGGCAGGGCCGTAACGCAGGGCTCAGGGCAAAACCGAGCGGGCTCATGGTGCAGGGTGGTGGCTTGGTAACAAGGACGCTGGGTTCAGGTCCCTGCAGTGCCACAGACTCCTTACATAATGTGGAGGCCAAACTTCACCCAGATCTGCTCTCCTGCCTTGTTCCACACCTCCTCACTTCTGTGGTCCCACGTGTTACACGCAGAGCAGCACACTGGCAAGGCAGTCATGGGTCCTGGGCACCTCAGAGAGGATCCCAAGAAGCAGCTGGGATCTCCCTCCAGGTGCCAGAGCGATCACACATCATGGGGACAGGTGTATGTGGAAGAACCTGGACTCGGGCATTTCTCTGAGGAACTACAGCTGGGCTGTGCAATGATATGAGCATCATTTTCACCACGAGGAAGGTGATCTGCAGAAAAACAAACTGCCTGCCCCCAGGCCAGAGTTTCCTGACAGAGCTCCGTAACCAGCCTGCTTTATCGCCTTCCTAACAGCAAAACAGTCCTGAAGAGATGGTAGGAGAAGAGCTGCTAGTAAGAGAACTCAAGAACCATTCACCTTCTGATGTAGTGCTATGATCCTGGGGGCTGCACAGAGCCAGCAGGCCAGTACGAGCCGCAGCGACTTCTCCAACAGCCTTACTGGGCCTCTTCCATAGCCCCAAAACAGGGACAGCTCTCCTCATGTGTCTCAGTACAGAGGAGCTCTGGTCCTGGCTCCAGCCTGCTCCATCAGTTCCCCTTGTTGTTCTCAGTACTGGTTTCCTCAGCTGTGAAGGAGAAATGAGGAAAGCAGACTCATTAATAAAGCCCTCAGAGATGTGCTGATGACAAGTGCTCCAGGAGTGATTTGTTCTTCAGGCATGACTTCTGTTCTCAGCGGTTGCTCACAGGCTTTCAGCACATCCAGATAGATTAAGATGCAGAACTGAAGCACTTAGGCTGTGTCTCTGTATTACATCTCCCAGACTTCATAAAGTTCCCATTTCCTCTTCCAAGAAACCACCAAGGGTAGCGCAAAAATGGCCGGGTTACAGGAGCTGGGCTGCAGAGCCGCTAGCTCCTCCAGCACAGAGGCATCCCAAGCTGGTCAGCAGCCCAAACACAGGAGCTAGGTGCATCTGTTCCATCTACCAGAAGTCCTTTTCTCAGCTGTGTTTAGCCTCAGTGGTTACTGTTCCCCACATGCGAAGGCACCACCCTCTTTGACAAACCTTCTGCTTCAGCTTTCCCGTTGCAGCGCGGCGCTGAGCGGGCAATCCTGGAGCAGCATGCGGTTCAGCACAGCCCACGTCATTTGTGTCCCATTTCCTCAGAAGCATTCACCCCCTGAACTGGAAAAAAGAGCTTTACCTTCGATTTTCACCCCTCGCTGGTCCAGCTGTGCCAGTATGGACAGCACTGCCCTGACAAGCCGGTGCTTCCGAGGGCACAGCTCTCCTCCCCATGCTTGCTCTCCTCCCCACCCAGAACAGCCAGAGGGCAGGGCGTGTTGCTCATGCCCCAGTGGTTGAGGTCCCCACCGTAACACATCCTACAGGCGTATTTAAGCAAAAGAACTGAAGAACAAAAGCCTTGGCCTCTATAGTTTGGAACATCCCTGTTAGTCCCATCATTATTCCAACAACTTGGCTGGATTTTACCACTTGGAGAATGATTTCATGCTCCAGAGATGTTTGCTGAAGGTAAAGCAGAGCACCACGTTTTTAAATACTACCAGATGAGGTGACTGCACAGCACACAGAGGCACACGTTAGCAGCACATAGAGAAGAACGCTGCCCAGCTGTGGTGAGCCGCACGCCCCGCACAGCAGCAGTCTCCTGCCCAGCCCCGGCGTGTTTGGGCTTCTGGACACGGGGCACACAAACCCCAGCGGGAGCCCCGCCGCTGCGTTGTGTAGGCTCTCCCACGCCGCTGGGTTGAGATCTACCCTTAAAATATTTACACACACGCTTCACACGCCAGGCTAGACACCGCTGAAGCAAGGCTGTGGGCATGCATAATGCACCTTTTTCCCCTGTGATATTGTTACGAAGTGGGAGGTGAGATTATTCACATATCAGGCCTTCAGTCTCCAGGGAACTGTCTGTGGTTTCTATATTTATACTTCCAGGGTTGTCACTGAAAACACTAAGAGATGATTTAAATCTTGAAAACTGATGCAAAATAAAAAAAAATAAAATACAGCTAATCATCTGTGGTGTTCCCACCTTATCCTCAAGCTGGGGGAAATGAGCAGAGGCTCTCGGACTTTTGCTCTCCTTTTACTTAACCCCCAAAGCAGCAGGAGGACGTCACGCGAGTGGCAATCATAAAATTGATCGGGCTATCACACAGCTGTCACCAAGGAGCGGGCAGCAGATTGAGGAGCAGTCGCTATCGACCGGCCGAGCAGCCTGGCCAGCAGCAGCTCTCCTGGGATGCCGCCAGCAGCAGGACTGGCACCCCTTCCAGAGGGGACGGGGCCTTCCTCGTGCCACCGGCCAGCACAGCTCCAGGGTTTTGCTCTACGCCACGTGGGGAAGACAAAACAGGTGTTAGGTACAGCAACGAAGACGTGGTGAGAAAAGGAAGGGGTTCAGGTGGCCACTGGAAATCAGAGGATGGGACCAACGCGGCTGCCAGCAGCTTCAGACCAGGGGCAGGCAGGAAGCAGGGAAGGGACGACGAGCAGCTCGCATCTGATGGGAGAGAACAAAGGGCACTGGAGAAGAGGAAACGCAGCCATCAGTCTGCAGGAGCAACCTCTGGCAGAAGCAAAGTGAGATTTGACAGCGTGCTCGGAGAGGGATGATGCACGGAGCTGAGACAGAAGACGGAGAGGACCTGGATGGAAGAAGCTTATTTATACCTGTTTTTTAAAAAAACTAAAAAGCATCTTCTCTCCATATGCTCTCGATCCACTTGACAAAACCATCAAACTGAACAAAACACACCTGGAGATGACCCAAGCCGAGATCATAATTCAGCCTAGGCCGACATCAATGATGCAGGTAACTGCAGAGCCCCACAGTCACAGACAAAACACAGTCAGCAAAGAAAATTAAAGCCATTCGCTCTGAGGTCAATGGGATCAGAATGTGAGACGAAATTGAGCTCTGATACCTCATTTGAATCCCTTATATTTTCCTAAACAAATAAATAGTCATGCCACAAAGCACTTTATTTTTTATAACAGGGACAGACACCATCCCTAGTGCCCTTTTATCAGTGCTGTCCTCCCCCTTGACAGCTTCCTTACCAGCAGCGCGTTCCTCTAAACTGAGTGAAAGTAGGGATAAAAACATCACTACCAAAAAAGAGACAAAAAAATAATCCCCACTCTCGCAATTGTTTGCACTGCCAGCATCCCCCTGACAGTCTGTCAGAAGGAATCACTCCCCGAAGGGAAGCTGTGCTGGGATGCTGATGGATCGCCGTGTTGTGAAGTCCCGGCTGGGACCAATTTGAAAATAACATTTCACCACAGCTACAAGGCCTGCCCCAGGATAACCTTTAGCCCAAATTATCACTTGTGGTCCCAAGGGCTTTTACACACGCGGGTAATCACTTCCCCCTCTCACTACCCTTCTGCTTCTAGCTTCGCATTTCCACTGGGAAATGAATAAACTCACCCCCCACGGGTCATTTTATTTATTAGTGAGCCAAATTCTCTCAGTTCCTTCCATGCTTCTCCACATAGCTACCAGACAGTGTTCAGAGGCCCTTGTGCTTGTGTTATCAGCATACTCCTAAATTTCATTCAATTATGAGTGGAAGCCAACACGACAAACTCCACCTGATCATCTGCCACTTATCTGCGAGGTCCCTTTCTCATTTCCTTCAAGATTCCCGACTGCCTCCTGGGCTGCTTTGTTTCTCTAAGGGAAGGTAAAAGCCAAAAGCTGTAATTTGTCTTTTTAGTCATGCCAAAGATTTTTGGATGCAGGTAGAGATACTGTATCTCAATACTTCATTTATTTCCTAAGCAGTTGAACATTTGCTTTTTATAGTGTTGAATTAGCCAAGTGAATGGTTAATTTTCAGCATCGCGAAGGACATTAGTCTTGCTGAGGGCTTTTAACAGAGAAAGATGCATGCAAAAAAAAAAAAAATCACCGTGCATTGCACAAAATATAAATAACTAAAATGAACCTATATAGCTACATTGCATTTTAATGGGATTTTATAATTATATTGCATTTTAATGGGATTTGGACAATTAACTCCCTTTAGCTCTTTGCAAATCTGTGCCTTAGGCAATAACCTTGTGCCAACGGCCAGCCCAAACCAACGTGTAAAACAAACTCTGGGATGACTTACATGTACATCTCCGCTGAAGTAGTCACCTCTGCACAGAAGACTTCACCCCTTACGGCAGTTAGGGCACGAAGCCAGAGCGCTCTGCTCAGCCATACGCCACCAGGGGATCCCACCACACGAGACGTGATGCCAGGAGCCCAGGATGAGCAGCCCCAGCCCATCCTTTTTCTTCTGCTACACCGTGCAGCAAGGTTGACTGTGAGGGAAGAGCATCAGCCACTGACACCACATCTAAAATCAAGGCGGAGGGGGTTGCTGCCTTGGGAATCCCCCCACCAAGCGCTAACCTACACCAACCTGTGTGCTCTTCATGAGCTGGCGAGGCTGGACAAGTTCAGAAACAAACTCATAGGTCAGGAAACCTAAACTCTCCCTGGGAACTACATTTCTAAATAGAAACCATCCTTTTAGCGCAGTGCTATTTTTAAGGGCTGCAAGTTCATACTGCTTGTTCCCTATTTAGTTGAGCCTTTCTCTAATATTCATTATCTCACTCTTGACTTCTTGCTGTCTGCAGATCTGTTGTCACCTCTCATTTAGGAGTGACTCATTCTTAAAAGGATTTAGTCAGCTGTGAACAGCCAAACTAAGTGCTGTGCACGGCATACCCAGGGAAAGGGAAACTCTAGAAATGTCTGGACAGATCTATTTAGATAAGCCACGCTGCAGAGAGCATGCAGGCAGCCCAAATAACCCACCTTGGCTCGTTGGGGATTTTACTCCCAGAATTTAGGGTCATGTTATTGCTGCTGCCATGTCGCAGTTAGATGGGGTAAAGGCGCAGGAGCCCGCTCCTCTGCTCCACTGCCACCCCTCCAGAGCAGCAGCCATTTATTTATTTGTCTGCCTTTCCCCTCAGCACACCGGAGAAAGTAGGGCAATTCACCATCTGTCAGGCAGTAGTGTCCAAGAGCAGAAGTTTGATCTGCCACCCTATTCCTCCACATGCCATTTTATGGCACGCAGGACCTCCCCCGAGGACATCCCCATCTTTTGCCCCCTATTGGAGACACAGAGGCTCGCTCCTGGCTGAGCAGGGCTGCCTTCTAGCAGCACTCATCTGAAAACACGGCTCTGTTAGGCCTCGCCTCATCTCCTCACTCTGTGGCCTGCTCCTGAGGTGACCTGGCTGGTGAGCGGCTCACAGGCCCATCCAGGAAGGCAGAAGGCCTCTGCCACAGCTTCTGTGCTTCCTCTCTTGAGGAAGGAAAAGCAAGCCTGACAATAAATGAGAATTTACTTTAAGGTTTAAGAGCATGGCTGAGGGTCACAGTAGCATCCAAAATCATGCGCTAGCAAAATTCACCTGGCTTCCTCTTGCAGTGAGTCTAACAAACAGGGAAAACCCTGCCCGGCTGAATAAACTGCACGTTAGCGAGGTGCACGTGCGCTCCCCCGACAAGGCTGCCCCCAGGACGCAGGGACACGCAGCACAGCCACAGCACGGCGAGTCGCCACCACACCACCTCACGGTGGCACGAGCAGTGTCTCTGTTTTGTCTGCTCCCACGTTTTGCCTTTTCTGCCATCAGGATGAAAAAAATGCAGCTCCTTCCTCGCCCACAGCCCATAAGCCCACCTGGACACGCACCCAAATCAGCTCAGTGGTCACAGCACAGCTTTGTAGCCACGGACACCCCAAAGGCAGATCTCCTGGGACTGAACAACCAAGCCTGCCTTGTGGATTTCAGTCTGCAAGACAGAGCCATCCCACAAAAAGCAACCAAAGAGGGATAAAGGATGGGAAGGAACAAAAGACTCATCGTATTCTTCTACCTCTCAAACCAGAAAAGGACAGAAGAAGGAACTGGTTTTGATCAAGGCCCCATTCTAGCTGCAAGCTGAACACTTGAGGGGCTGTGAAGGCAGGCAAGTAAATGGTTCTCATTTGGCATATCCTGCTTACAGATGTACCATGTAGTAAATCATCCCGAACCAAAGCAGACACCAGCATAACTGGTATCACAAGAGCAATGCTGAACCCAGACCCTGGGTTCAGTACCTATGCCAGACAGAAACACTGCATGCAGATGTCCACCCCAAGGGGAAGGCTTCACGTGCCCTCCCCTTGCTTGCATCTCCTGCCATAAGGTATTCCCTAGGAGGGAAAAAATAATAAAATAAACGCCTGTGTAAACTAAACAGCTAGAATGTTGGCTGAAATCAGATTGTAAGAGTATTGGAAAGTTGCATCTGCAAAGATGAGCATTTCCCTGCCGAACAGGTTCCAGGAGCCGTTTGCATCCAATTCCCAAGGCGAAACCGAAACAAGCTGCTGCTAGGCCGGAGCAATTTGCTTAGCCAATCTCCTGGGATGCTGCTTCCACAGCCTTCGTTATGAGAAGCTGGCACCATGAGCTCCTTTCCCTGAAATCTGTAGGGTCAGACACGAAATAGCCTCTCAAGGATCAACACTGCACGTGACGTTAGCCAACCTACAGCCGGGCAGCCAACCTGGCCATGGAACTGAACCTGCTCTAAAAAAATCCAAGTGGGTTTTGTTGAATGCAATGCAGTTCAGATCTGGAGTCCTTGTGGATTTGTCACTAGGTATAGCTCCACCATATTTCCAAACAGAACTGAGGCAAATCCCTTGTCCTACAGAAATGGGGAAAACAAACGAGGAGGAGAATGGAGAACTTGCTTCTGAAATAAGAGCTCCCCAAGAGTTGCTCAGCTTGCTCCAGCCACTGCAGCAAATCTTGCGGATAAGAGCTGGGACAGAACCTAGATCAACATATTTCTTCTCCACCTGACTTGGGCTGATCTTACTTTTCCCAACGTAAGCAAACCCAATTAAAAAGCACAGGGCAGGTAGATCAGCAGATCTCACCTAACAAAGCAAGCCCTTGCAGGAGGCGTGCTACCAGACCACGGAAGGGCACTCGTGTCACCACAGGATCAACAAACCAAAATCTGCTGTGAAGCTGAGCATTTAGATCACCTCTTTGGCACCAAACAACCCGGTTGCATCTTGAACTCTGCCCACACCTTGCCTCAGTGAGCAAAGAGCCCTGAGCAGCAGGGACTTTCCTGCTCACAGAAACGCTTCTCCCAACTCTTATACCCCTCCACCCGGGAACGATTCAGAAAGAGTTTGAAAAATATTCCTTGTGATTAGCAATCCGGTCAAATTAGATTCACATTGTTTCTCCTTTAGCTCAACTACACCTGCAAGCCTGGCTTTAGCCCTGGCTAACCGCAGTTTGGCAGTCCGGGCCAGGATCCCAAGGAAACCCAAACGGCGCGGCCCCAGCCCGGGCACCAGCCACCTCCCAGCTGTGCCCCCAAAGCTCCCTGAGGGCAAAAAGCACACCGGGGAGCCAGGAGAGAGATGGGAGTGGGAACAAAAAAATTTATCAATTTCACAGCTTCTCTTTTCTACTCCTAAATGCAAAAATAGGAGTAAGGAGGTGACCTTTCTTCCTCTTTACTGCTCCCCTCCTATTTTCTGCCTTTTCTAACCCTCTCCAACTTTGACAAAGTTATGGAGTGACAAAATTTCATTATTTTATTTTTCTCCTTCATCTTGGTTTGGAAATTTTACAGAAACGTGTTTGTTTTTTTCTTCCCTCCTCTCCAAGACCAGGGGGAGAGCAATGTAAAAGAGCAAACCCCAGGCTTTATTCATGCAACCGCATTAGGAGCTTTAAAATGGAGGGGGGAGAGAAGGAAGTATTCAGGAAAACCCCAAATAAGAGAAGAAAACCACAGAAGGATTTATTTCTGAAATAAAACCGGAGTTTTAATTCCTCCCCGCCTCTCCATCAAAGCCTAGGAAAGTATTCTCTTCCATTTCTGTATCATTTCCTACCAAAACCCTTTGGTGGGGTTTGATCAGAAATAACTCGAGCTGCTCCTTACGAGCCCAGCCGTCTGGCAGGAGGGCACCGTGAGGGGTGCCGGGTGTGCAGCTCCTCTCCCGACAGCAGATCTGTTTTTTCTCTATCTTGTGAAAACCAAGGGGCTAATACAAAAACTCCTACTGAGGAGTTTTTGCACTGGAGGTGCAAACCCAGTTTGATCACCCGCATCAAGTGAAAATATTGCACGTGCACTGATGGTCGCCCCCCAAGGCCCTGAATTACGGCTGCTAACAGTAAGCTCTGGGCACCCCAGCACCCCAAGAAGGAACACAACCAAGACCTTTGTCCCATGAGGCATCCAACAGGGACAGATGGGAACAGCAAACACAAAGCAAGCTTCCAACGAGCATTTGATTGTAACACAGCAAGCCCAAAGCAACCCTCATTGCTCCCTGTTCATGCATCTCATCCCACCCCGTCCCTCTGCTCCCACAGGGGAGCGATGGGTGAAGCCCCCTCTGCTTTCCCTGCCCCTGCTGTGGGCAGTCGCCTTCAGGAAGGCAGCATGGGGCAAGCAGACAGGAACATGTTTTAATTTGCCCCAGCACCAGCTGCCAGCCTCTCCAGGAGCCCCACACCCCACCCAGGGTGACCCAAAGCACCAGGTGCCTCAGCCAGAGCCCCTTTGGCTCTGTCCCCAAGGAGTCTCGGGCTGAAGGTCTGATCCAAGTGATTTTGCCACAGGCAGATCCAGATCCTGGCCCAAAATACTGTGCTGGCACGGCTGCCATCGAGGTGCTGGAAGGGCAGCTCGGCCCGGAGAGGTCGGGTCTGCGAGCTTCCCGACCCAGCTCTAAGCAGAGCAGGTCTGCAGGAGGAAAACAAGGCCCTGGACAATGGGAAATGGAAACCAAATGGGAGGACAACACAGGAAGATAAGAGAGCCACAACGCACAACTGAGATTTTAGTGTCTCCACCCCAGTTTGCCAACCTCCAAAGTCCAAAATATGGCAACAAAGCATTTACGGGGCCACTCCAGAACTACCAAGAGCAGTAGGAATCAGCTCCCTGGGTTTGCTGGGACCAGGCTCCCCAAGGCAGAGCCCGTACGGGCTTCCCTAAGGCCACGGGCACATTTTTTGTCAGATCTTGGAGCAGCTGAGTCTCCTGAACAGCACAGATTGCCCCTGGGGAGGGCTGGCAGCAGACCTGGCCCCCAGGAGCCACACCACAAGGCTCTCCCAAGAACGGAAGATCCTAGGTGGGTGCCCAGGAGCACAGACCACTCTTCTGGTCATAAAAAGTGTATTTTTGACAGAGACATCCCTGGCGTTTGCCTGAAGTCCCTGCATGGCTCAGAGCAGTCACCTCTCACAGTGATGTCTATTTAATTTGTTGGAGGACACTTTGTGGTGCCGTTACAATATCTGTTCAGGGAACATGCTGTTACACAGCATGGAAACTTCATTAAACAACACATCGGATTTCTTCTGATGAGCTAGTGCTGCACAGAGGAAGACTTCAGTGCAACTTCCCAGCAGCTCTGGGGTAGATGGACAACCCCTTGCTGCCCTCTTACTCTACCTGTTTGGGTTTTTTTGGTCACACAGAAGAATTCAGCACAAGGGGAGATCCTTGAGAGAGAGTAGATGCTGCAGCCTAAAGCCTCGCAAGGGACTGCCCTCCTCGCTGGCACTGGTAAGATTTCACCACCTCTTCAAATCCTGCTGCGTGGTTTGCCTCCAAGACTCCTCTTGACAATTCCAGCCCAGTCCATTTGCTGCACTTCTCTGAGGCACTGAATGCCAATTGCCATTCTCTCCTAATTTACATTTTTCCTAACACCATTCATCCACACAAAGGGTTAATCTGAGTCGTGGTTGAATCCACTCCCAATTATATTGCTGAAATGAGCAAAAAAAGGGGGTGGGGGGATCAATGCTTTTGCTTCCATGCAACAAATGATCCCACACCTCAGTTTGCTAATTTATCATTGTTCATTTGAAAAATAAGCTTTATTGCAATACCTTTGGTTTCCCTGGAAATGCTGGGTTTGCCTCGCCTCTCTTCTCCTATGCAATAAGACAGGAAAGACAGCAAATCTACCCAAAGTGATCTGACAGCTTGGAGTGCTGCTAATAATACTTCAGTACGAGCATGTTCCTGATCCTATCACCAAAAGGAGCAACTGATAAAGGACACCAAGAGGCAATATCCCCTGCGGAGATTGGAAGTATCAGGTAGATTCCTTCATTGTGTCCTCAAGTGCCTTGGCTATCAGCAAGGCTAGAGCAGCGTTACCTTGTCAGAGAAGGACTCAGACCCGTGGGGCCAAGAGAGCAGGGAATCAGAGCTCTGCTTGGTAATTCAGCAGAAGCCTGCTTGGTTACATGGCATTAGGCACACAGAGGTCTCCCTCTCACTCCTGAAGGGCACATCTTTCAGATCTCCCACCGGCAGCCTCCTCTTCCCCTCGCAGCACAGACACAACCCCCAAGCCGTATTTTGTAGCCACGTACCTGATGAGAGGTGGGCCACGGGAAAGTTTACAAGTCCTGAAGGCCACATCTTCATCCTGCAACCACGCCAGAATCCTCCCTCAGCTTCACACGCCGCCGGGGTTCCGCTTACAACACGGGGCATCGGCTCGGCACGCACCGTGCCCACCGGGAGCCGGAGCAGCCCGCGTCCATCCAGCGCAGAGACCGGCCTCAGCCTCGTGGCATCCCTCCAGCTGCCCTCCTCCTCTCCCCCTGCGGGAGGCTGGCGGAGGCAGGAGATCTTCCCCGATCTTCCCTTAACAAGCCCCCTGTCACAAAGCCGTACTCCAAGGGCCGGGGGGAGCGCTGTAATTAAAGGAGCAAATACGCCCTGGTTTTGAATATGCAAGGGGCTGGGTGACACAGCCGGGATTGCAAACCAGCTGGCTTATTGTGGGGCAGACAGCTGCTGCATTTGTCAGGCTTCACTGCCTGCTCAGCCCAGCACCCTGCTACAAATACGCTGAGAGAGAGACTTCCAGCACCGCGTGTGAGACTCCAACTTCCCCTCCATCAAGCAGCCACATAAGCCATCCGTTAAATGGGGTCAGTGTTAATTAACCCACTTTAAACCCCTTTATACAGTAAAAAGACTGCTTTTCCCTTTCTGTGGACACACAGCTTCATCTGCCAGCGCACCATTACGCTGTACAAAACCGAGCTCTGATCTGCAGGGAGGGGACTGTGCAGCTCCACACGCAGCACATCCCCAGCAGCCAAAGGCCTCCTCTAGCAGGACCCGTGGGTGGAAACTGTGGAAAGAAAGGAGCTCATTGAGAGTACTCTGTTAGGAAGGTGCACTGCTCACAGAGGGGCTTCAGGTTTGGGTGTATATTTACTGAAAAAACAAGCGGATGGAATATATCTCATGCACCCCTGTTAAGGGCTCTCCTTTCTCTGCTGCTATTCACAACCAACTTCCTACCGTCTTCACTCAACCACATCAAATCGTCTTCTCTCCCCATCAAAAGATCTGCAAAGCCCGGAGGATCTGCTGGAGAACACTTTTTTTTTTTTTATAGGCTCTTTTAAATACAAAAGATATCTCAAAGTAAAGACTGAACGTATGACTTATGAATTCGTTGCCAGTAACACAAACACAGGTTCACACGCTTCATGCCAGACCTACCTGTAACAACAACAAGAAAACCAACCAAATATATCAAGTCCCAACATTTTACATCAGGCACTTTCTGCCATTTTATTTGTGTTACAAAATTGTAGGTTATTTTAAAACCACAAAACATTTAAAGCTTTGACTACTCCTATTATTTCTGGTGATTTACTAGCCTTGAACCTAAACTTTCAAAAACAAACCTGCCTTGCTGCAAAAGGACCGAGGAGTGCATTTACTAGGAATCTTACCCTCAGTTTGAAGCCTAGCAGAGATGCAGCACTGCAGTTCTGACCTTGAGATAACTAAATCTGCTGGGATACAGCCAGGTTCAATTACCTTGGGGTAAAAGCTGGAATATCACTGATCCCCACACCTGAAAAATCAGGAGTCAGGCCTCAAAATAAATACATACAACAACCAATCTCAGGATTGGGGACAGGGAAAGGTTCCTCCTCTAACACGCAGCTGGCTCAGACTTCCACTCATTTTTCCATGAATGGGGAACACCAGAAGTGATTTCCTTAAGGGATGCTGAGAGTCTGCCCTGAATTCAAGAGCCAAGGCCCTAAGGAAAACCTCAGAACACCCAAGTGTCTAAGAAAATAACACTAAGATAGGCTTTGTCTCCGTGAGGACTTTCCACTGACATCCTCACCCCTCCCTTCCCCGCCCTTCTTTCAAATGAAGCAAAAATCCCCAGATCACTTAGTTTCAGATATGCCTTAGAGAAAGAGCCTTTCTGGCTTACCTTTGCTATCATGTGTTTTTCCCTCTACTTCCCCCTCCCTTTAACCTAATTTGCTCTTCAGATGTAAATCTCAGCTATGTGGATTTCCTAACTAGTTCATAGCACTTCTTACATCAATATTTTACATTATAAAAGACCAACAAGACTGTATGAAGAAGCCTCTGCTGTTATTTTTTGTTACTGCCTCAGAGAAGAAAACGCTGCTAACGTAATCCATGTTCACCAGGACACGCTGCAGGTACAGCAAAGCTCCGTGTGCGCTATGGTATCTGCATTTCTTTTTTTCACCTCCCCCCCCCATACCACGTATGTCTGGCTACTGGACCCCAGGCGTGATTTTAATGGGTGATTTTTATAGGTGTGACAGCTGGAGTAAAGCACTTAGCACTTGTGAAAAATAAGGTCTCATCTCCAAAGTCAACCTGGGCATTCAAAAACCATTAGTTGGATCCTAAAAAATAATGAGATTGGCTTAGAAAACAAGATCTTTTTAGAAATTGTATGCTTTATTCACCTTATAGTGTTTCTGCCTCTTGTGGCTATGCTCAAGTCTTCCCTTTTCCCCTTCCCAGTAAGGAGAGCTAGAAATGTCCTCCAAATGAAAACAGTGAATCCTCCCCTGAAGCACCTGACTCCTGAAACTGGGGTTTCAGAAAAAAATCCCAGTTTCATTAGATTTGTGCTAATAGAAGCGGGTAAGGGTGCATATCCCCACCAGAAGCAGGTTTTGTTGTGCAGGTCTCTTGCAGGTGACAGAGGTATGGCTGCATTCCCTGCTCGTGGATGTTGCTGGACAGATTTCACGCCAGCTGCTCTCTCCCAGTAGTCAGAATGGGGACACGCACGTTCAGAAGTCAGACTTTTGCTTGGACTTTCAGATTTATACTGAACATAATTCAGAGGAAAACTCCCACAGTGTTGGAATGGTTGCATCCATTTCCCACAGCCTCAGACGCTGCAGGAGACCTCCTTCCCTCTGGCTCTAGGAGAGACATCAAGGCCCTGCCAACCCCACCAACGCCTCCCCACATTCACATAGGATAAGGGAGTAACCTGAAGCCCGGCTTTTTGGGAGGCCTTCACCCAAGCATTTCAAAGCTCTGGGGGAGGCTCAAGACAAGACTGAGCTTTGTATCTGACTCCTTTTGAGGGTGGGAGATGCGGGGAGCAAAGTACTCAATGTACCATCACAGCAGCGTGTCCAACCCAGCCTCACCCCCCAGCACCCCCACACAGCACAGCACACTGGCAGCGATCTGTCCAAGCCCTGAGCTGGTGGAAGCCAAGCAGCACATGCTAGCTGGCCTCCCGAGAAAGTCTCGCTGCCACCTCCTCCCTTACCAACTCAACAGCAACGCCTCCCTTTGAGGGGAAAGCCACGTCCTTGCGCTTTGCTGGCACACTGTGAGGCAGTGTGAGTGAGGCACCGCTCAGCAGCCTGACCCAACACAGATCTGGCACTGCAAAAGCACCCTGGAACACAAGAAAAGTCAGACACTCAAGCTACCAGCCTGAAAGCTTTCAGGAGCTGCCACAGGTGTTTCCCAGTTCTTCCAAGCCCTAAGCCCACCTCCTCTGCCCAGCAGTTTTCTTCAAAGCAGGGCACCATTGCCATAAGGGCACGGCGGGCCGCAGGGCAGGGAGCAGAACTTGGCAGCTCTCGAGTCCCATCTTCCACTGCTTCCAGAAGCAGTTTTGGCTGGAGAGGGTGTAACCAAGGACTGATGTTCCTACAGAAGTTACCAGGAGCTACCCTTCCTACCAATTCCACCTGTGACAACATCAGGGCACTGAGCCGTCAGGGCATGGAGTTATAGTGACGTGCAGAGCGGGATGTACGGACACTGAGAAAGAAAACTGAATGCAAGAGCAAAGACTTTCACAGCCTGTCCTGCTCAAGGTAATTTGAGAGGCTTATCTTTATACAACACGGTTTGGGAAGTGATATGAATACTTACTGCCTTTCTTTGCTCCCTGCAAACTCCCCATGCTGCTCTAGTAAGAGGCCGTGGTAAAACAAACTACACACACATCGCTTCTCAAAGGAGGCACCGATGCCCTAAAGTAAATAAGCTTTTAAACCCCTGTGCATTGAAGCACTTGCTGGGCCTTAGGCAGGGGGAAAACAAGACAAACTACAGCTGTGAAATATGAAATAAGACAGGAATGAAAAAACATTCCTTTCTCCTCAGGAAGCATATGCAGAGCTGCAAGCATTTTGATCCACTCGTTTAAATTAGGCCTTGCAAATCAGCTGCCACGCTCACAGAGCTGAGAAACTGCTCTCGCTGAGTGCATGCAGCAGGGGTCTGTAGGTGGAAGGTGTCCCAGCAACACCTGGAGGTGAACAGACCCAGCGGGAGGAGGGAGCAGTCCTGCTCTGCCCACCTCTTCTGCTGCTGTGGCTGTGCTCAGCTTCCTTCCCCCACCCCAACCCTGGCATCTGCTGGAGCTTTTTCTGCTTTTAGATGTAGCACGACTGTGCAAGGAAGGATGCAAAGCGCACCACGAGATGTTTTGTGAGGTTTCATCTTTTAATCTGCAGGTACAAAGTCAGCAGTCACAGGAGCTCAGGGAACAGAGCATCTGGTGACTAGGAGCGTGCACTGCAGCTCGCCTCCCAGCCAGCAGCCACCCCAGCATCCCGCTCCCATTAAGACCAGTTCTGCTGAGCCTTCTCCTGGCTGCACGTGACAGAGGGTGAGGTTCCCCCCTGCTCTCAACATGCCTTGCTCCTGGAGCCCACCCACCACACCTCGCTGTAGGGAAAGCCTAATTCCTGCTGCCTGGTCCCTGGCTAGCAATGAGCTTGGATCCCCAGCTGGGCTGGTGCACTGAGCAGCAAATGTCACCCCATGCAGGGGGAAGGTCAGAAGGGCTGTTTTCCAAAGCACTGGTGTAACACCAGGATCTCAGCATCTTCAAATACCTGCCCAGGAACCAAGCACCTGGCTCAGTTTAGACCACGTCAGAGACATGAAGATAATCAAGATGAAAGCTGAGCCACTGACAGCATCCAGCATTTCTGGGAGGCCATCCTTGTCCCCTGGCCTTCCCGTAACACTATTTTTCCTATCCAGTCTACACGGAAAAATATAAGGACCAAGAGTGACGTGCGCAGCCACCAGCTCTGAATTTGTCAATACCTGGTTCTGGCCACTTGGGACTTGCCTCGCTCATCAGGTCCCAGTTGTTGCTGTCAGTGGTCTTCCAAAGGAGCAACACATCTTATTTCAAGGGAAGGAAACCTTGTACCGGGTTGACTGAGCACTTTTGAAATACCTGGCAAGAGAAGACGTGAGGAATACCAGAACTTAGCTTGAATGTTTTCCTGCTTCACACCATGAGCGCTGTTATCACCTACGCATACAGGCAGCAGCAATGTGCAGGCAGAGCAGATTTTTTGGTCAAGCCCTGAAAAAGTCATGAATGGCAGATAAGAACAGGCATTTCTCTAAGTCCTCTCTGCCGTACACTGGTAGAAGCACCCCTGCAGGTACTCTTCAGTCCCAGCTGTGTGAGCTGAAGGTACTGCCTCCAAGGCTTGATGATCCTCAGGGGTCCCTTCCAGCCCGGGCTATTTTCCAGTTCTGTCAATCCAAGATCTGGTAAGACAACAACAATTTTACTTCAGGGCACTTTGAGGTTTCAGTGCCTTCTACAGGGAGACAAAAATCTATTTCAGCCTTTTAACATAGCAGAACCGTTCTGAAGCATCATCCACATTTAAACGTTTTTCCAATCAGGATGTGCAAACCTGGCCATTCTCAGACCCAGCTGAGACGTGATGGGTTCACCTATCAGTCCCTGATGTGAGGTGAAGCAGCCCTGACAGATGAGTGACCTTCAACCTGTAATAACTGGTTCATTGCCTGCGTTTTCTCTGCAGATGCACCTGTATGACCACATTCACCAGCAGGTGCACCCACACACCGAGCAACTCCAGCTCAGCTGCTGGCAGCAACCCCTGCGAGCCGGCTGACAACACAGCCCCAGTCAGGAGGTGCCCTGCTTTACAACAAGCTGAGCCTTCTCGGTCACTGAGAAACTTGTGTAACATAAGCTTGTACCGGGATTTGGATATAGAAGACAAGTTCAACACCTCAGTTTAGAAGAGCCAAAGAAAACCTTGCCTGCAACCAGGTGATCAGGTCCAGTCAGCATGGGTTTATGAAAGGCAGGTCCTGCTTGACCTGATCTTCTTCTGTGACAAAGTGACGCGCTGGGTGGATGAGGGAAAGGCTGTGGACGTGGTCTACCTTGACTTCAGCAAGGCTTTTGACACCGTCTCCCACAGCATTCTCCTCAAGAAACTGGCTGCTCTTGGCTTGGACTGGCGCACGCTTCGTTGGGTTAGAAACTGGCTGGGTAGCTGGGCCCAAAGAGTTGTGGTGAATGGAGCCAAGTCCAGTTGGAGGCCAGTCACTAGTGGCGTCCCCCAGGGCTCGGTGCTGGGGCCGGTCCTCTTTAATATCTTCATCGATGATCTGGACGAGGGCATTGAGTGCACCCTCAGTAAGTTTGCAGATGACACCAAGCTAGGTGCGTGTGTCGATCTGCTCGAGGGTAGGAAGGCTCTGCAGGAGGATCTGGATAGGCTGCACCGATGGGCTGAGGTCAACTGCATGAAGTTCAACAAGGCCAAGTGCCGGGTCCTGCACCTGGGGCACAACAACCCCAAGCAGAGCTACAGGAGCTTATGAGAAGCAGCTGAGGGAGCTGGGCTTGTTCAGCCTGGAGAAGAGGAGGCTCAGGGGTGACCTTATCGCTCTCTGCAGGTACCTTAAAGGAGGCTGTAGCGAGGTGGGGGTTGGCCTGTTCTCCCACGTGCCTGGTGACAGGACGAGGGGGAATGGGCTAAAGTTGCGCCAGGGGAGTTTTAGGTTAGATGTTAGGAAGAACTTCTTTACCGAAAGGGTTGTGAGGCACTGGAACAGGCTGCCCAGAGAAGTGGTGGAGTCACCATCCCTGGAGGTCTTTAGAAGACGTTTAGATGTAGAGCTCAGTGATATGGTTTAGTGGAGGACTGGTTAGTGTTAGGTCAGAGGTTGGACTCAATGATCTTACAGGTCTCTTCCAACCTAGACGATTCTGTGCTTCCCCCTCCTTAGTTTGTCTTCCCCCGACTTACACTAGCACTGCACTGACAGGGGGCTGCTTGAACAAGGACTCTTTCCCACATGTAAGTAACACCAACAGGTAAGGAAGAGGAATCAAAGGGCAAGTATTACCTACAGTCATCTCTAAAACAACCTTTCATATCCTGCTGTTCAGCTTAGGCCTCCAGATACAAGTATTTTCTCCCCTATGCATGTCTCAGGGACTTCCTTCTGATTTGTACAGCACAGAGACCAAACCACAACCAGCTATTTTTTAGATATATTTTTTAAGTACAGATTCATCCAGAACTTTGATGAGAGCATACATATTTTTCTCTTTGCCAAAACGTACATGTAATGTTAGCTCCAACTCCATGGGATGTTACCTGGCATTGGCACAACCTGCCTGAACGCTGGGCCCGGAGAGGAGAAGCCTCTCTCCTCTTTGCCTGCACTGAAGGAGAAGAGGGCTGGCTCCATACCTCCAGTGCTCCAAGAATAAGCACAGGGCACTACCAAATGCCTGCACTAACTCTGCTGTACTCTGAAGTATTTGAGACAGGGATGGGAAAGAACAACAGCATTGTGCAACAAGCCCCTTCCACAGCGCGATTAACTCTCATTTCCCTTGGCCCTGGAGTCCTCGGCTCCTTCACTCGGCACTGAAAGAAGAAACTGAAAACTCTGGGGGCAAGGGAGGGGATAAAGGCAGCTACTGGAAGTTGTTCTCCCTGACGGCTGTACATTGCTTATTTAGGCAGGAATAGGAGATGGTTGGTTTGTTGGTCATTTTTTCCATCAGAGGTCACCATAAATAAACTCCACACACACATCATGTCGAAATGGAGAGGTCAGGAGACTCAGGCTCACAAACCCCAAACTATGCTCCCACCGGGTCACCCAACAGCCTCCAGCAATCTGCTCCTTTCCCATTCTGCCATAAGACGCTCTTTCAGCGGGACCCCATGAAATGCTCATCATCAGCGCCTGTCACACTGCAGTGCCACTGCCCTGCTGTCTCCTCACGCCCCTACAGTGCCTTCCTTCCCCTCTCACTCCCCCCATGAGCAGTTTGGGGCCGGGCTGAGCACAGCCCTGCTGCCTTCAGGCCCAGGGATCCCAGCACGGGGCCAGCCTCACCTCACTTCACCACCTGTGAGCTGGGAGCCAGGAGGAGACTTTCTGCTGGAGCCTGGCCGTCAGCTCAGGACCCGTCCCACAGCACTGACAAGGGTGAAGCAGGCTCACGCAGCTTCCCGTGCCCTGCTGCTCCTGTGGCACGCCCAAGGCAGCAGGTCGGGCAGATCTAGCTCACTGGCTGCCCATCAAACCATCCTGGCTGCTCTCTCACAGGTACTTATAATGAGCAATCTACGTACTCAGGTGCTGGAACAGAAGGAATTGCTTTCTAATTAGAGCCACAGACACCAGGAGAACTATATAGCTAATAAGCACAAACAGAATCATCATTAGAGGAGACTTTATTAAGATGCAATTGAGACTGCAGACATTTGTTCTGCCAATAAGCTTAGGTAAAACTGATGCTTTGTATCCTTTAAACCTCAACTGGTTTAATCAGACTAGCTGAGGATATTTGATACCTCATCCCCTTGGCTTTTCTAAAAATGATCGCATCGTATGTCCTATTTATTAATTGTGATTTATATCAAGATATTCCTCTATTTCTCTAGGGGGTATTTACAGAAGTTAAAATGCAGAGCCAGCCAATAAATCCATCCTGCATGTAACAAAATGACCTTCCTAGGAAGCAAAACCCATCTCCCTGAAAAGCCGGAGAGGCCTTTGTTGGGTTTGCCGAAGCTAACTGCAGCTTGAAAGATGGCATCTTTGTCTAAGAGGCTGGAAAAATTGGTAGCTATCACGTTTGAGTGTATTATTAAAAGTGACAATTATCTCTGTATGCTTACAATTGCAACTTCTGATTTCATAGACCCTAACAAATGCACCGCGGCTGTTCTGGATGGCCTAGCATTAATAAAGCAAACCAATTTTGAATGCCCAAGGCCGGGACTTCAGGGACAGCAGATGGTGCCCAGGATACCCATTCTCACATTAGCATGAGAATAGCATGGAGTGGGTCACAGATTGCCTTTAAGCAAGCTTTCAGTTGTCCACACAATCTCTGCTTCCTACCAAATGAGACAACAGCATTGCTTCGGTTTGTAATGTAGGTAATCAGTGCCTCGTTATATAAAATGCATTTCACGAGCAAGTCAGGCAATAAAGAAGTGCACCTTCTTTGTAACAAGCTGTGCTCTGTAAGCACCTGATTCAAACTTTGGACACAACAAAAGGAAGCGAGCAGTACTTGATCCAATGCATGAAAACACTTCTGGACAAATGACTTAGAGTTCTTGAAATTAGATTTTTTTTTTCTTTCCTTAAATTGCCTCTAATTTTATGTGCAATCAATTGCAGCTGTAATTGCTTGCAAGCACAAATGGCAGCATTTGGAGATCCAAGGTGACTAAAATTGAGGATGAGAACACACTCCAAATACAAATTTGGAAGCTCTGCCTCAGATTCTTTAAAAAGCACATTAAATCTGTGTGCTTACCTGGATTAAAAACAAACAAACAAACAACAACAACAAAAACGGAGACTCTCCTTATCACACAAGAGGCTTCACCCCAGTCGTAATTTATGCCTCAGAGTTAAGTTAAAAGCAGCAAAGGCTTGGACTTTCCAGACAGAATCTCAAACTGATATTTAGGATATCATATGCACCCTCCCGTGAGATATTTCGCCTTTCGAGTAAACATAGTTAGGTTCCACTCTGAACAACATGCACCACTGACTGTGTGCTTGGTATCTCCCTATTAATAATGAAAAGAGCGTTGTGTGTTTAGATGTCTTCTTGGCTGAGTTCATTCAGATTTCTGAATGAATTAATTAATAATTGATTTCTGATTTCTGAAGATACGATTCTGCAGTCCTTTGCAGTTTGCACTTGTCCCTTGGACAGGGATGCTACACGAGTTTCCTTTCCTGGCTGGTTATTAACCATCAAGAGGATGTTTCAGCTCCACTCGTCACACACATCAGACAAATCTAATCCAGAAAAAAACACAAGAAGAAGTAAGTTTATCAAAAAAGGGAAGTGCATTAATTGAGAGATTGCCTACTACCTCATGAGCGCTCTACAAGAAAAGGCACAGAAGGGCAGAGCTCGCTTCTTCTTTCTCCGTCCAAGAAACGAGAAGAAAAAAAGGGGAAGGGTGCTATTTCCACTCAGAAAACCAAGGGATTAAGAAGAGGAGCTGAACCAATCCATACTGGAGGCCAGGTTGCCCAGGGCCTCGTCCATCCTGGCCTTGAGCACCTCCAGGGCTGGGGCCCCCCCAGCTGTGCTCACCACTGCACTGACTCAAAAACTGCAGCCTTGGCTTCCCTTGCTTGGGTCACCCTTGAGAACCCCTCAGTGGGAAGTTCAGAAGTGAAGACTGGGATAAAAACTACGTTGGGTTTCAAAGAGATGGTTGATTTCATTCCTAGTTAAAAGAGCAAAAATCTAGGATCACAGTGCCGTGGAGTCACTAGAATGGATGCCGGCAGGCTCAACAAGCCCTTCATTTCCCAGGCTGTTCTCTGAAACAAGCCTGTCCCTGACAAGGAGCTAGCAAAGACAAGTCACTCCACACCACAGGCACACCCCGGATTCCAGACATGGGTGATGGTGAGGCAGCTGAGAATTACAGATTTACACACAACACAAACTGGCAGCAGGAACAGACGAAAATCCTTTGTTGATGTTGCTGTTCTTGTTTCTCATGTAACACAGTTTTCATTCCCTAAAGCCAATGCACTAATTGCCAACTGAAAATAAGTCATCTCATCATCTTACTTGAATAAATACCAATAGTTCTTGAGCGTGACTGGAAAATTCATGAAGCCCTATCTGGGCAGTGAAAACACATAACTATTTCTGTATCTTGCTCAGCAGAATACTTGCTAAATGAACTGCTTGAAAATAATAGTTCTCTAGTAACATTTTGGGCTTGGGTAAAGCATCTGCATAAACTGGGGGTTGCTTTGGGTCACGAGATCACTGGACTCCACTGAATTCTGAGTGTCCTTCCTTGGAAGAGGACTGACAAAAGCTGGGGACTTCGTGGTTGACAGATGAAATATGAAAAAACACTGGGGACAGGGACTGAAACCTGGATCCCTATGTAATCTCAAGCAAATCTGCATAGGGCTTACTTTTCAGGATTGTTGAGCTTCAAGGATTTCAGTTTTCACTCAAATTCTTTCTAGTTGGATATTTATGGAGATGACAGTTCTAAAAAACAATATCAAATGAGAGCTTGCAACCCTGCCAGTGGCACATAACCTGCTGGAAAGAAGTCAATATTCAGCATTGCTTAATGGAGAGAAAACTTGAATCTAGCAGCATTTCTTGACACTACCTTTGGGGAAAGAGCTCCCCACCACTGCAGGTGTCTCCTCATGAGCGGTTCCCAAAGGCGAGCAGATGCAGGGGCAGTAACACCTCCTGGAGGGGCAGCTTCAACCCCTCCTGGCACTGCTAAGACCCCACACTCACTGCGGAGTGAGACTGAGAGAAAGGAAGAAGACAAGCCCAAATATTCCAGTAGAACACTGTATTTAAAGATGTTATGCTGCATTTGTGCTGGATATTTATAGCTGCAGAGCTGGGATGATGTCCATAGAAGAATTATTTTTATATGATCTCTAATATCTCATTTACTCCTCTCAGATTCTGCTAAGTAGCCAAGCTGGGGTGGTCTAACGAAAAAAAAGATAATACTCTGTAGCTAAAGCACTGCAGGCAAGTGTTGAATGTTCTGTAAAAACATAAACAGCTTCTTGCCTGCAAATCTCCTCTCCCTCAGATTTCTCATCTTTCACCCCTCAGTTCCCAAGATACTAGAATTTCCTCCATTCTGTGGTTACCTGGAGTTTTCTCATGGAAACAAGCACCAAACAGATTATGAAGAAAACAAACAATAGGCAAAAATCCCCTAAAAACAGCCCTTCGGCTTATTCCTCCCTATTCTTCCTGTGCAGGCTCAGAGCCAAAGATCCTCCAGTGACAGCTGAGGAGATCGGTGGTAAATGCAGTTAGCTGTTAGCAGAGGAAAAATCTTAAACAGCTTTTGATAAAATTTAAAGGTAAAAATTAAAAAAGGGCATAAACAAGTGACTTCTTTATTAGTTAACAATACAAACAATGTCCTGACAATTAAGATGGGCAGTTTCTCTGACCCCATGGGAAAACCCTAGAATACAAAGCTTCTGTCCCATGGCTGCCGTGACTTGGGGGTGGGATGGCAGGAAGGAAACCCCACACCGTGACGAAACCTCAAGTCATCTGTCACGGGCACATGCTCTCCCCTTGCCTGGAAGCACCTGGCCGAAGCTGAACGAGGAGGATATTCCACCTCGGTCCAGCTGTGAGGAAGGGCTTCCAGTGAGTGGCAGCTACACACCTGCCAGGCCCAAACGGGCTGCACTTACCGAGCTTTTATGTCATTTGCCTCTGGCCATCCTTGCGAAGAGCGAGGATGAGTTTGCATGGTTTTCACAAAGACCTCCAAGAGATAAATACAAACAAGTTTCTAGCTGGAAGAGGCAAAGAGCAGCGAGGCTAATTGAGCAATCCAGCCTCTCACCGCAAGGTCACGGGAGAGGCAGGGACAGCAGCAGCTGGTTGCAGTCCCGTGGTCTCATAACGAAAGGTATCTACCAGTGATCTCCTGGACAGGTTTGCCTTGCCCAGGGGCATTCAACGAGGGACCAAACTCTTCTACGTGCCCCTGCTACAGGAGCTGCATGGATGTGCACAGAAGGTTGTTTCGGTGACAGCCTTCGGGGCTGCTTGCAGAGCTCCTCTGTCTTACCGCCTTGTTTGGTTTTAGGCTCTTCCCAACTTTTAGTTTAAGCTGAAGGCTCCGGATCATTGTTTCTCAGCAATAAACTGGTTGCCTTAAGAAGACTAATCAAAGTTTGATGAGGCCCTTGTGCAATGGAAAGACTGATGAGATATATTAAAGGGTAGGTGTGGGGCAAAAGTGAAGATAAGAGCAAAAACTCCCACCGAGTTCAATGGAACTATGATTGTTGTTTTTAGGCATATCTTTTCCCAGGGCTCTAGCTCACATTTTAGTGTATTTGTGTAACTACCTCAGTATCCTGGCAGACATTCATGGTAACCTCTCCTATGCTTTGTTTAACTTCTCTGTGTTTGCCAATAACACCACGAAACGTTTTTCTGGCTGCAGCATGCCCTCATATCCGTGCTCCACCAGGCTATGAAACCATAGCTTCCACTAAGAAATGGGCAGATTGAAGTAAATAAGACATTTTCTTTGTACACCACAGATAACTAAAACCTAGAACTCATCAGCCAGGCAGTCATCCAGACCAAGAACTTAACAAGATCAAGGAAAAGGGTTAGAAATGCCGATAAATACAGCCTCCAAAGGAGCCTAGAGAGCTGTTGCCCAGGACATCCCCATGCTCACTGTCCTGCACCAGTGCTGCTCAGCTCAATTTAACCCCACAGAAGGGTGCTGTGCCCAGCCTCAGCTCTGCCAGCCCAGCCCCGCATCGTACGTCCATCCACACGTGGGATGAAAGCGATGGTTTTGGTGGCAAGAGCTGGGAGAAGGGCAGGGGAGAGTGGCAGGCAGGCAGGAGTCACCATGTGAGAACAGAAAGCTCTCCGTGATATCCTGCTTTCTTACTCTTGAAATTCTTCAGCAGTGGAGATGCCGCAGCCCCCCGAGGCAGCCAGTTCTAGGATTCAATGTCAGCGCTGCTGGGAAGCTTTCTTCACTTTCTAATGGTAAACTTTTGGCAAACATATTACATGTCATGCTGGTCTCTGAAGGCAAAAACGAGCCGTAACGTGAGGAAGTGGACTGACCCACACATTCCTGCAGCAGGGTTTTTGTGCTGTCCCCTGGGCCACCCAGGACCGCTGCTATCAGGCTCAACAGCCCAGCAGGTGACCTTCAGACCCGCTCTAACAGGGCAGTTCGTAGGCTGCCACTAAAATAAAGCAGTTTGCACCAGTTGCCAGACAGCGGGGCAGCTTTTCCAGCTGATCCTCTGCCTTATTACGTAAGATTTACTGTTTGCTTATTGCCCTCTGCTACCCTCTGCATGAATTAGCCATTACGGACTAGAACAGAAATTATTACTGAAAATTCAATCAGAGCTAACTGGTTTTTAATCCATCATCATGTTCAGGTCAAAGTGCGTTAACCTGCTTGGGCTGTTGGAAGGGATTTCATTGACAAACTCTGTGCAACCCACCAGCATCACGGACAGGGAGCAGCGGCCAGAAGGTGAGAGGCATGGGGAAAACTGAGTCTGGACATCTCCATTTCAGGTTTCACAAATGCTACAGTTAGGAGAAGACATTAAGCATTGCTTCACCTACAAAGGAGGGTTTATATCCTACATGGCTTCATCTCTGTTCTGCTTTGGCTGACACAAGTCCCAGAGCTGTGGGTGCTGGTGATGTGAGGGCAGAGGTGACCCACACCATTCCCCTCCTGCAGAAACCTGTCACCTCTGGCACGCTTGATGCTCCTGGGCACAAGCCAGCCTGCAAGAAACGCCGCCAGCAGACAGTGCCCGAGGTTCGAAGCCTGTGAGCAGTGCTTGGGGCACTTTCGGGCAGAGTGGTGTCGGTGAAGGAACTGCCTTATGGCATACAAATACTAAGGGATGGACACACTGCAAAAACGAGTTCTTTACAGCAAGACCTGCCAACAAATGGGTTTCAAGCACTTGAAACTGCAAGAGCCTCCCAAAAAAACCAAACAACAACAACAAAAAACAACAGGTGGAAGGAGACACATTCAATCAGCACTTATTCCAGTCCTGTCGCACAGTCCGCAGTCTGCCCCACACTGATGGGTCTGAAGGCAGAGCTTAGGAGGCTCTGTGACACCACCAGACAGGTTCGCCACAAGGCTAGAGCTGTGCCCATCCCAAATTCCCATCAACACTGGGAAACATCCCAAAACACTGGGACCCAACATCCCAAACACTGGGACCTCACTGCACCACACACACTCTTGTGCTGCAAATGCTGCCTCCAAAATCCAGTCTCAACAAGCAGAAGAAAAAAAAAAAAAACAAGTTGGAATACATAAATCTGTAAGGCTGCCTGCAACCAGCAGCTGCTATAAAAAGATCCCTTTCACATCTCTTCTAGCCTCGCTCTATCAATCTGTATATACCTGGATCTAACAGGAAGGTATTAGAAAAGTGGGACTCTTGGCAAAGGTGCACAGGCAAAGGTAATAGCCAACAGACATGCTGAAACATGGGAAATTCTGATTAAATACTGGATTTTTCATGAGGATGGTCAAAAACGGGATCAAAGAGGTTATGAGATCTCCGTTCTTGGAAATATTCTTAATTCAACTGAACAAAGTCCTGAGTAACCTGCCACAAACTGGCCCTGTTTGGAGCAGGAGGCTGGACTAGCTGACCTCCAGAGGTCCCTTCCATCCTAAAATACCCTACAGTTTTTCCTAGGTATATTTGGGGCCACACCAAAGGACCTTAGTAAATATTAATACACATTTATAATGCTCAGATGTGCCCTGATGAAGAATGGAAGCAGAATGCTGGTGCTTGGCTAGGATAAACGACAGCGCTCCCCACCAAACACCCACCAAGGTCAGCACCTGCACCCGAGAGCTTTACGCTCAGAAACCTTCCCCAGGGCACTCTGTGAACACTTCGGGCCCCATGGCCCCAGCACGCTCAGGGGAGTGCCGCACACCCCCTGCTCTGCTCCGTGTCTGGGCTGCGTGGCTGGGCACAGCCGGGTCCTTGAATCCCCATCACAGTGACATCTTCTGGAGCAGGATGTGCTGGAAGAAAGACTACTGGGGAGAACAACTGGAAGTAAAAATCCTACAGGTGCTCAAAATGCAGTTCATTCTGCCTGAAGGGCTGAGGGCAATTTTTAGGGCACTTTCCTAACCTTAGAGAGCACTGTGAGAGACCGCAGTACTTACGTGTACTAGAATAGCTATGATTTGATGATTTAAAGTGATACCTATTGATGCCCAAAGGTATTTTCAGGCTCCTGCTTTCTTTGCTGAGTGTCTGTTTTCATGGGGTTGTTTTGCCAACTGCTGACAATCTGTTGAGAAATATCAGGGAACGTGAAATCTGGAGGTGTATCAGTGTGCGAGCGTCCACCTCCGTGAAAATAACCCTCAGGAATGGCAATCAGCCAGAGATGCAGTTTGAAGCCAGCTAAGATACAAATAAATATTCATGTCAGTGGAGGATTTGAGATTTAATGCCATTCTGCTAATGCAGATAAATATTCCGATTCCCTTGGCTTCTGTAGATTAAGCCCAGTTTAAAAGAAAAATCTATACAATGCCATTCAAATCGCACCGCTGCTGCTGGGGGCTTGGGGAGCTGGGGCAGGGTTGTGATCCTAACCCCTAGAGAGCCAGATGAGATCCCCGTGATTCCAGCATCCCCAGTGGGAGGCAGATTCGGCCACACTTCCCGATGGACTCCGGACCACTGGAGTCCCTCCGCGACACCTGGTTCACAGAGGAGCTGCAGGTAGTGAGCTAGAGCTAACCTGCTGCCACCGCTGCCACCAGGTGAGAGCAGCAGCCCCACATCACCACCTACCTGGCTCCAAGCTGGCATTCCTCTCCACCGACCGAGAAGCAACAGTCGCGCCTTGCCTCCACCACAAACTGTAGGGGCATCACGAGCAGAAGGGACCTCAGAAGTTATGCAAAGGGAAGCCGAGTGAAAGAAACTGATTCCCCTTTCTCTGCAGATCCACCAGCAAAAGGATAACCGTACCCTACGGGCTGCTCCCAAAACTTGTAGCCAAGCACAGCGTCAGAGCACACAGCGGCCGGGCGCTAGCAGGTAAGTCACTGAGCTCGCCCCCGTTGCGAGTCAGCAGCCCGATTCACGTGCTCCACAACAGGAGCTTTAAACTGTTCGCAACACACCGGCAGGCTTCATGGAAGGAAATGAGCAAGACAGCAGATGGACTAATTGTTTTGTTTTTCTTTTTTTTTTTTTTTTTTTTTTTTTTTTTTTAATTCTCAGCCTGCTTTACCTCCCTGCTTCTTATTTCTTCCATCCCGCTGTCAGAACAGAGCATGCTGTGCCGTATTTTCATTTCTGTACGTTTCTGCAGACTCGACAGCTTGCACTTTCTCTTCCCTCTTGTGGCTGGTTCTGAAAAGGCCCTTAAGAAAGGAAGGTGAGTGGTCCTGAAACTGCCCCTGCTCTGACTTCTGGGGCTGGCTGGACAGGGCCAAAGAGAAGGGCACGGGAAGAGCTCGTGCAGCCCCATGGCCGTGACAGCCCAGGGTCTTTTCCACAACCTTGCAGTACACTTAGCAAATCCCTTCCCTTGCACATTAAATCTAAGGAATAGTGAATTGAGCAGGCTTCTGGCAAGACTTCCAAAGTAGAAGGCTCGGCTACCAGGATATAGATTTGAGGCATCAAAGTGCTCTGTAATTCAAGGTGCTCGGCACTCTTAGACATCAAACAAATTTTAAAACGTAAATGAAGACAAATATAAACAGAGCCAGCACACTTAGGATTCCCAGTTAATAAGCTAAAACTTACAGGAATGGCCACACCTGTTCAGCTCGTCGGCCTCTCTATGCTGTAAAACATACACTGGAGCTCACGGCTGTCAATGCATTTACTCCTGTGGTTAAAGACACAGTTATCCTAAGCTGAGCTTTCGAAAAATCCTGACAATTCCCACTCAAATGAGAATCCCTTAAAGACATGCAGACCACAAGTTTAGTCTTTGTGAGGAAAACTATTCACAAGTGAGAGTACAACGGTTTGTTAGTGCAGGTACTTCTTAAAAAAGGGGGGAAAAGATGGCACATGCTCCAGCAGCCAGTGAGCCATCCCTCCTGTGAGCTCGGGAAGTTACTGACTGCTGCAGCAAAGTTTTTGCATGGTCTCAGTGCTCCTCTCTCTGCTGGACAGCCTGCCCAGCAGCTGGCAGGAGAGAAAGCCCAAATGCTGCACCAAAGTGGCAGCAGCAAGGATAAAGAGAAGCTCTGCCCCTATCCCAAGGGGTCTCATTTAACTCTAGCAGAAATGTGCAGTGCCCATCTCAGTTTGGGGTATTCTGCTCACCCTTACCAATCTCAAATCACTCGGCCAGTGTGGGGTGTTCCCTCAGGCTAGGGCACGGTTATCAGACCCAACCCAAGAGGGGTGGACGTGCAGATGGACTATGGCAGGGCAACACGGGGAGCTTCAGGTTGTGACTGGCTTTGAAGGCTGCCCCATCCCACTTCTTCTCCTCCCGTGAGTCTGGAGGTGGCTCACGCTCAGACAGACAAGACCATCCGGGCAAGCCTTCAGCTTGCAGGAGAGCCAGAAGCTGGAAAATGCTTGATCTGTGGAAGGCAACTCCTCTGCAAGCCTCGGCCGGGGAAGCTGCTGCAGGCACCTCTGGCAGGGGGCCCCCAGGAGCCTGCAGCCCCCTCAGCCCCGCTCCCCGCTGCTCCCCACTCCCCGCACCTGCCGGGCACACCCGTGGGGCATTTTCCAGGCCCACGACGCTCCCAGGAGCTTCATGCTGAGCCCCACGGCAAGGGAGGCTCGGGCGCTTGGAAGGCAGGGGTTTGGCAGCTCGCTGGGAGGCCTGAGGAGCGGCTTGGGGGCTCTGCCCCATCCCTCCCGGCCTGCAGCCCCGTGCCGGTGCCCTGCCTGGCCTTAGTGGCTGCGGGGGGTAACAAAGCAAAGGACAGACCTTCTCGCCGGCCTCTTCCACGCTGGGGAGGCCGCGCTCGTCCTCCCGGCTGCGGCTGCCGGCGGGATGCTCGCAGCGCCTCAGCGGCTCCGCATCGCGCCGCTCGCCCGCGGCCCCTTTCGGTTCCTCTCCCCCTCCTCCCTCAGCTCAGGGGGGGCCAGAAAGGGGCTGGGGAGGGGGAGACCTTTCTGTTGGTATTATTCTAATATATTCTGGGGGCTTGTGGTTCCTGCAAGCAGGCGGAAGTGAAACCCGTCCTCGCCCCCCTCCTCCTTCCGCGATGCTCCGGGGCTGGACGCGGCCCGGCGGCGGCGTGGGGATGCCTGGATGCGGCCCCCCAGGGCTGCCCCTGCCCCTGCTCCTGGGGATGTGGAACCGGGGAATTGGGGCTCAGTCACGGGCTGCCCCCACCGCCCCGAGGCCCTAACCCCGCAGCCCCCCGCGGAGCTGGGAGCAGAGAGGCACCGAAAACGCAACCGGCTGCCTGAGGGCAGCGGTAACCTCCCAGCTGGGAGCCTCTCCTCGGGTGGAAGCGGCCTTGCAGGACGCTTCATCCAGACGAGCTGAGCAGATCCCAGCTTGCAGGGGTGCCACGAGTGGTGAGGATCTGGTGGCCTCAACCTCAAAGTGTCTCCACAGCCCCAGGAGGCTTGGTGGACCCGTGCCGCCGTGTTTGATGCCACTCAGATCAGAAAATGAAGGCGAGCCTGGGCAGCCCTGTGCATGCAGCAACTGACCCCTTGTTTAGGGCCGTACGGGTGCGTGGGTAGGTGGCACAGGCGCTGCTGGACTGCACGGCAGGAGTGACTCCCAACAGACGATGCAGACTTACACAGGAGATGACTGGGGCTCCCTTCTCTGAGGTCTCTGGTGTCTCTGCAGCAGCCTCCTGCTGACAGCACGGTGCTGGAACTCATCCCCTGTACAATTCTGGCCTTCCCCCTGCTTCCACATGGGGAAAATGAAGCGCTCAGTGATGCTGACATCTACTTTGCCAGCTGCACGTTGAGGACCTGCTCTTCCGAATTTTACAGCTTCAGCACCGTGTTGAGCTTTGTGCAGCGTGTTTCCTTCACATCCCACCAGCAGCGGGCTGCATCTGTCCCCAAGCCCCAGGGGGTCTGCAGCCTCCCCACCACATCTGGATGCCCACCCAGCCATCGGCAGCAATGCCCTCTCACAGGTGGGACTGGCCAGGAGATTGCAGGAGAGAAGGAGTGCAGCCTGGACACACTGATGCATCCATTTGTGTCTTCCAGCTTAATTACTGCAACTCCCTATGCTTTGAAATAAACCACAGCTGCTGTAAAACACAGCAGATGTCTGCTTAGCAATGGAGATCAGCCTGGTGCTTTGCTCACCCTGCTTTCTTACTAAGTACGGGCTTGGTTTTCTGTTCGGATGTTCAAAGCCTTTCATAATCTTCTTCCATAGCTGGCTCCCGCTGGAACATGGCAGCCCCTGACAAAGGGGGTAAGACAAGACGGAGTTTAATCTTTCCCAGGCAGTATTCCTGAACTAGTTTTGCCTCACGGAGGTAGAAATAACCCAGATCCCATGGCATTCAGAAGTAAAGGCAAAATTTCCCTCCTCAGCTTCATTTCTTCGCACAGAAACATGCAGAGAATGCCAGTACACAGTCCAGCAAATCCAAGCCCTATAAACTAATCAAGCTATTCCTCTTACAGGCTAGATCGAAAGCAAGTCAGAGAAGAAAACAGCTTTTTTCTATTTTAAAATACTTGGGAGGCACACAAGTCCCACAGAGATGGGAGCCATCTAAATATATATAAAGACATAGCTAGATAAATGAATCCATCTGTTGTAATCTAGCAGTTTCATAAAACCAATGAAAAAAATCGACAGTTTCATGAAACCACTAAAGTGCTATTGATACTTTCAAGTGTTTAAAATTCTTCTCAAATGTAGGAAATCAACCAGCCCCTATAGGATTCCTGAAATGAATGGAAAAGGAACAAGACCGTGCATGAAGCTGGTGCAAACAAACACACGGCGTAATTAAAGCAAATTGCCATTAACAATCTAACAAAGACTATTACAAATCCCTCCTCGCTCCCCAAAATACATTTCTGACTCCCATGATGTGGCAGCACACACACACACACACCGCCACCCTTCTTCTGTCCCCGGGATCCCAAAGCACCTCGCAGATGGTGCTTGAGTGGTGCCGCCCCACACCTCCACGCTACTTCTCCGCGGGGAAACCGAGAGGCGAAGCGATTTGCTTGTCGCATGACAGAAGCATTAAAACGGCCGGAAGGATGTAGGTGTCCTGTCTGCACATATGCCGTGCTCTCACTGCCATATAGCACTTCCAGGATGAGTCTGCTTGCAATTAGAGAAAGTTGTTCTTTTACAGACTGCGCTGAGCAATCCACTGACAGCTTTACAGGCAGAGAAGGGCAAAGAAATAGTGTTTTGCTTCAACCCAACGAGCGATGCTTTTTCTCAGCTCTGTGCCTGAAGAGCGGCGTGGCAGCTAGCTCTGGAGCAGTGCTCAGTAAGACCCCATGAACTCACACCAGCTTCCATTTGTTTCAGGCGTTCCTGTTTTGGTGCAGCCAGGCGACAGGTATGGAAAGCCATCGAGCTGGACGAGGCCAGTGGAAAACCCTCGCAAGTGTTTCCCAGGAAATGTACCTGCAGGCTCTGCTTCTACACACCTCACTCCTTTCCCCTCGCCTCCTCGGGGCATTCACGCTCCCCATCTCAGCCATTTGTGGGCCAGTCCTGCTCCGAAGGGAACCAGAGGGCAAGAGACTGAGGGACGGGTGGTGAAGGAGATTTGACAGGCTACATCCTGAAACACTTCCTCGATGAAAGCACAGAGGTACCCCCAGGCCTCGGGGAGCTACCCAAATACACACGTCCAACACTGGTGTTCATTAAAAAGGCGCCAGCTGTCCCACTCCCTGTGCGGAGTTACTCTCGTCTGCAGGGAGACGTGAAACTATACAGCAGTCAGTCCTCGGGTCCATAACACAGCCCAGACCAGGTGTTACTGCACACGCAGAGCATTGCAGACCGAGTCCAGGGCTACCTTGTGGCTCCAGGCATCAACATTGCAACAACAGCTGGAGCTGCAATGGTAGGTCACTTCTGGAGGTTGTGTCTTGGTTACCATTTTAAGTACTCTTCTATTTCCTTTTTTTCTTCTTCTTCCAGAAGTTGGTAAGTGATGTCTCACTTTTATTATCGGTATTTTATTAGTAAAATACTGTCAGTATGGATAAAAATTACAGATTTCCCCCCATAAATGTTGCAATACGAAAAAACAATCTGCTGTTAATAAAACAGAGACAAATTCCCAAAGGAAATGAATGCTCTTAAAAACCACAAACTCGAAGTAAAAAGCCACTCCGCTATATTTGAGGCAATTACAAAAGAAAAATGAAGAAGACTGTTTCTCCTCAAAACTTGGCAATTTTTATATCACGCTACTGATATTCTTAATGAAAAATGGTGCTTTTATTCACTGCCACTTCTTTTACTTTGGCCAGTGCTGTAGCCAAACATCTGCTTGTTGAGTTAGCGGAGTAAATTGATGGTTAGCAATGCACGAGTTTCCATAGGAGATCTCCACAGACGTTGCCAAAGAAAGTCCTGATCTAAAGCTTTGTAAGGATGCACCAAGGCAGGGAGGAGACTACAAAGAAAGAGAAAGGTCCAGACAAAGTGTCCGTGTAAATGTTCAGACAGGTTGAACTCTTCTCCTGAAAAGCCTCCATGGAGGATTTGGGATGGGTTTTCAGCTGAAGGCCTCCCAGGGCTCTTAGTGCAAGATTTACACTGACCACAAACAGACCCACTGTGACTGCAGAAAGGTGCGAGCACAGAAGTGAGGCTGAAAGTAATGGTGAGATGGCAGACAGCGTGCTGCTGGAAGGGTCTGCTCCTTTCTCTTCTCTCCTCTGACAGTGGTAGAGCAAAATTAATCATGATTATTACAGTTACACCTTCTAAGCCTCTTCTGCTAATATGACATGCGTGCTGGCCCTTCTCTACAGCAGAAAAAATCTTAGGAGGCAACACATCTACACCAAATATGTCCCGTTACACTGAATATCCAGGAGTTAAGACACAAACCCCCAGAGGCCTGCTGTCCAAGCAGACACAATCCAGACAACCAGTAGCAAGTCTTCCAGGCTTACACTATCTGTACAGGATGGGCCAGGATAATTCAGAAGTGTCAGACTTCAGGACCTTCCAGACGCAGGTACAGAGAAGGTATCAGTGCGTAGCCAGACCTGAGCAGCATTCCCACCAAAATCCCTTCCCTTGCTATTTGAAGGCAATCAATTGTCACACACCAGGGCTGAGACAGAAAATACAACCATTGACAGAAAATAGCGTATTGGCAGAATAATGATTTCAAGGAGATCTACAAGAAGCCACACAAATCCATGTGAAAATAGTCTGAGCATCCTCTAACGCAGGGCAGTTAGATCCAGCAGAAAACAACTCCTCATTTTTTAAGTGATAAAGAGTTTCTTGCAGGCAAACTGTGCAGCCCTGAAGCCTGAATCTTCAGACTATCCACAGCCCAGGGCAGCACAGAGAAAAAGAAGCAAGCTTCTCCAAAGTGGAGCCTGAGACCCAGAAGGGCCTCCTGCCAAAGCAGCGAGGAAGCTTGGCTCCCAGGATGTTAGGAAGAACAGAGCGTTTTGTCTGCTCGTGCATACCTGCAGGAACACACCCCAGCCAGTTTTCAGCTCCAAAGGAAACTGAAGGTTAATTATTTTCTGCCAGTATGGGGGACAGACTGGGAGTGTAACAGCACCGACACAGAAGCACGGAATGCAGCGGGGTACAAAAGATGTCAGCAGCAAGTTCAGTACCTCTTGGCATGTCCTGAAAATAAACCACCTCTGACTGCTGCTGGCTCGGCTTCTCAAACTCCTTTGGTTGGTGTTCAACAACAGGACATAACTCTGGGCCTTGCACACTCTGTGCTATTAATTGCTAGCAAAAAAGATCCATCACAATGCACACAACACGAATGAATAATTGTGCAACCATTTCCTGAGCAGTACTTCCTTCCTACCACTGAGGGACAGTGTTTCCTACCTATAGACTGCTAAGAACAGCATATCTGCAAGTTCAGTTCTAATTAGCAATGGTTAATGCCTCCCTTTACTGCCTGAAGAGTTTCTTTTTCCATGTTATGTGTGTTTAACAAGTTACTGTTTCAGCACAGTGAATTACAGCTCTGTCCTCATCTGTGCAGGTAATTCACACAGCGGTGACCCGGCACGCTGATGCTCCTTGGTAGGTACTGACTCTGTCTCCGTTTATACCAGGGACACTTCTGTCATCAGCCTCACTCAGAGTGAAGATTATGTCTGCTCTTTTCAGAGACAAATCTTTGCTATTGGTCCTGCTTCTTCAGGGATATCTTGTGTTCTGGAAAATAATTTAATCAACCTGATAGACTCCACTATGTAACCTTCTCTGAATTTGGGTTTCGGAAAATACCCACCCTCACCAGAAGGCAACGCTAACTAACCCTTCCTAACAGGCTGTGGCTTACTTACAGAAAGTGAAAGTTTTATAGGAGGGTAGAGCAGAGATGCCTGGTTTTCCTTACTTTCACACTCATGCGACTGAGAAATGTCCCTGAAGTAGTTGTGACAGTGACAATCGGCTAGAAGATCTGTAGCTGTACATCAAGCTGGCTTTGTGGCTGCACAACCAAAACACCGCCTCCCTGGGGTCTCTTCAGTGAGAGAAAGCACAAGGCACACCATATCCAGTTAATTATGAGCAACTTGAAATAAATAAATAAATAAAAGCCACCAGTCCCATGAACAGAAGGATGTCCAGATTCAGTATTTCACTGAACAGTACACCTAGCCTTATCTACACAGCCAGTCCCGTGCAATTAGCCCCCGCTGCTGCTAGCAAGAGACATTGGTAAAGCCAAGTTCCAGATATTTTTACTACCTACCGTCTAACCCTGCCCTGTAATTAAGTGCAGAGCCCCGCAGATTTCTGCCTGATTAGCTGTTTCAACTAATGAGCGGCTCCAGCCTCAGCCAACACCAAGGGTGAATTACCTGCCACTCTCTGGCTCTCTTTGTGGCCGCACGCAGCACACCACAGGTGCAGAGCCGCGCTGCAGGGAGAGCACAAAGAGGAGAAGGGGCCCGCGGACAGACCACGCACGGCTCCCCGCACTTCAGCCCCACACACCGAATGGTTTGGATGGCTACACACATGGGAGCAAAACCGGATAGTTCCTGTATGGCCATTACCCGAGATATAAAATGTTTGACTTTTTAATTAAGATCTGCAATATCGATGTCACAAAATGAGTCTGAAATTACAAGAGCGGGATCTGATCTGATTGTAAAAAGCTCAGCTATTCAATTGAAGGCCAAGGCTCGGTCATAACCAGAGAAAAGTTAAGGTCAGGAGTCCAAGTTCAGGAGTGGAGAAAATAAGAAGCTGAAGGAAACCTTATATCCTCCAATAATCCTTGCAGGAGATATGATTTCAGCATGAAAGGATGCAGCCCTGCTTTAAAGTTTCCAAGCAAAAATCGTTCTACTATAACTCCACTCCGAGATAAAAGCAGACGTGAGCCAGTAATACTGGCCTCTTTGCCTGGTGTTTTTATTGGTGCTGCCCTCCGTATTAAAGAAAACAAACACTCTGCTTCTAATATTAAAGATAACTCCAACAGGTCTCCCTTAGAGAACCTTGCTGCTAATCCATGCCTTGTAACACAGTTACCCTTGTGTACATTTGGAAGGTGGCCTGTAGAAGGAAAAGCAAACAGAGGATTGGCTCTTTTAAAACTTTTTCCCAGTTTGGGGAGGGGGGAGTGTTGTTTTCTTGTTGTTGTGTGTTTTTTAATATCAGCTCCTGCTCCCTTCTCTTTTAAGGGCTCGTGGTAGAAGAATAAGTAACACTGTGACCTCACGTGTGTGACCTCACCATTTTGTACCTGAGGGAGATCTGTATCCTCCTGGGACCTGAAATACCTGAAGGAATGCCTAAGTACAAGAAAGAGCATATTTACTGAGCAGAAATATCCCTCGGTAGCACACCACGCTGAACTCAGGAGACAGGAGCTGCTGTAACTCTCCTCTCAGCCCGACGGTAACTGCTCCCGCAGCATTTCCTCTTACTGTGTCTCAGTTTCTCCATTTCTAAAAAAAAGATAACATGAAATGTCCATGAGTTTTCCAGTTCCTGGAGGTAAGACAGTGCGGTGTAAGAGCGGTTATCACTGCCAGCCACAAATCCAGTGGACAAGCAAGGGGCTGATGCCCCAGTTAGCAGATGGGGCACGCACATTTTGGCAGTGCCTTCAACTTCTTCGTAATGCGGCTGGATCCAAATGGGAAGCATTTTTAAGGGTGCTGCACCAGCAAACAATCATTTTGTGTTCACTATACTGCCAGACAATAATTTTCTTACCCTTAAATCACGAATCAGATCCTTGTAAGTATTCCTTTAGCCAGTTCTGTCAGCTTGTCAAAGCGGTGGCGCTGAAGGACCAAAAAGCAATCGATTGCCAGCATTGATGAATTTGAGTCAAGAGGAGTGAAAAATTTCCTACTCATTTACCCTAGCCACAGAGCTGGAGTGCAAAACCTCTTGTGACAAAGAGGAATGGTATTTGTGTTTCTGAATGCACAGAAGAGGGCAGAGCTCTGTGGTGACACAGTCAGCAGGTCGCTCTTCCTCTGCAAGCCAAGACGAGCACACTGACAAACCCTGTCTGCTATCGGCACAATTCGGCTAACGGCTTCAGCTACTGGATGTCATAGAATAACAGAGAAAGAAGAAACCTGGAGAACTGGTGCCAGGGTCAACAAAAAGCAAGGTGCATGTGCTGGACCAGAAGCTGCAAACACTCCTCTGGCTGCTGCATGTTCTGCTCGTTGCAACAGAAATCACTGCTTGTATCAGTTCCCACTGATAAATATTTGGATGAGCCGGAGTGCGAGACAAGCTGCTGTTGACCTAACCGTGCCTGTGACCAGAAAAGGTCACACATAACTTGGCACCGTCTGTAACACCAGGCCTCCAGTTTCACACAATGGATTCCTCGTATTCAGCCTGAGGACAGTTTGACGCCGTGTATCTGCCCATCCTGACAGAAATGCGGGGGAAAGACAGAAAACCAAAAAAAGAAAACGTCCAGGAAACCACCTGCTCTTTGGTTCAGAGTACCACTGCTGCTGCCCCAAACCATTTCCTCCCGCAGAAGGGAGACGTTGGCCTTGGGAATTAGCCAGACATCAAAACCTTCCCAGGGAATTCCTCCTCCTGAGAGGCACCCGCAGATCAGAGGAGGAAAGGCTGTCTAAACACACCGAGCCTCCGCTGCCTTGCTGGGTTATTTGCTTTGTCCCTAGGGGAGCTCTGGCCAGGGGAAGCTCCAGCTTTAGCAGAGGGTGGCTTGGTTTCCTCCCTGTTTTTACAGCACGAGCAAGCTACAAAGGCACCCTTTCGACAGCGTCAGCTCTTCAGAGTCAAGTTCTCTGCAGTACTGGAGCATTTTCAACTTCACTTCTGCCTTCGCTGCAGTTTGACTTGGCTCCTGTCTTTCTAGCACAGCTGGCACACCAGTACCCCAATGCAAAATGCACTGAAGGCAAATAGTGAGACATTGCATGACCCTCAGCCTGTGCTCATTGCAAGGGAGCGCTGACATCCCATACAGAATACTGCCTGAGTTCAGCAGGTCAGGGAGGCACCAGCAGTGCTCACTAGAGACCCAGACTGGGCTTTCCAGTGCCCAGAGGGACAGGGAGCCAAAGGAGTAAAGGTTTCACCTCCTGCGAGCTGGGCTCCAGACAGCTGGATGCTGAACTGTCCGCTGCAGTTCAGATGCCATGCCTGAAGGTACTTACAGGGAAATTGTGTGTATCAGCATTAAAGACATCAGAATTGGATTATACTTGGACACATGCTGGCGAAGTATTTGCAGTAGATTTAGAAGAGCTGGGAATTGGCCGCAATCACATAATTTTCCTAAAGTTGGATAAAATTTAACAGCAGTAAATTAGGAAACTTTGCCAACTTCAAAGCACTACCCCAAACTTGGGCCAAAACGATGCACTGGCACTCAAATGCTCTGGAAGGATTTTTTCCTCCTGCCAAATGCTGTTGATCAGATAAGAAGAGCTGGGCTGTGGACCACAGGAATAGGGATGCTGTTGCTGGAGGAGGCTGGGCTCTGGAAAAGAGCCTTTGTGGCGAAAACTAAGGAAGCTGCGATCAAAAACTGAAATACTTGCAGAGTCCTGTGGAAGAGGCAAAGAAGCAGGGCTGCTGCAAGGCTCAGCTGCAGAGGCTCTGGGCAGTGGATGTTGCTCAGGACCCGCTTCTGAGCTCTCCTTACCACCACGCTGTATTCCCCACTGACAAATCTGCAGAGGAGAATGGGAAACTGAGCTGTTATGTACATAAGAAATGTTCCTTACAGAGAGGTATCTGGAGCACCATGGGAGGGGAGAAGGAGGAGAGAGAAAAAATAAACAGCTGTAAAGGGAAGACACAAGCTGATGGCGCCTGTGTCTTTTGTCAGCTCTCAGCCCTAATGCCCGTTGAGCTAAGCAGTGAAATTCATTTTATCTCCCAGACCTCAGTGAGACTGCTTGTGCACGACAGTGCTCCCCCAAACAACGACACGTTGCCCTGTCTGGCCTGCTGCAAGGAGGGGAGCGACCCCACAAACCCAAAGGCTTGCAGGCAAGCAGCACGGAGCAGGAGCGCAGCCCTGCAGGAACCCTTCCCTCTGCTTCGGGATGATTCAACGCGATACTTAAAAGCTTCTCCCCATCTCCTGGACGCGAAGGGGGGGAGGATCTGTCTGATTGTATCTGTGACCCTGGCAACTCTTCACAAGCAGAGACAGCTGAGTCACTAATATTTAGAAAAATAACATAATTGACTGTATTCAGCCCTGCGGAGGACCCCTGCTGGGTATTCACAGTTGAACATTAGCAACTCGGTCATTTCTGGCAGCCTTTGTGAAGGGTTGCCAGGGCTGTAGATTCAATTAGATGACCTCCGACAAACCGATTTCCCCCGCAAATATCTTTTAAAAAATACATTAAATCCCCAATAAATACAGTGAAATTGGAGGAGACAGCCCTTCCTACCTCATTGAATGGCCCCCGTCACCCTACAGCCCCAGCTAGATGCCTTGCCTGACTGTCATGCATGCACGGGCTCTATTATCACCAGTGCCTAATGTGATTTAGCCCTGTCTGTGGATTGCACTCTTTACATCTGAGAATGTGACACTGTCGCAGTTGGATGCAGATTAGGATATAAAATGATGTTGAAAAGCTAAAAACGTTTGCATGCATCCTGCTTTTCTTTTTTTGGGTAGGAGTAACTATTTTTTTACCACTGCTTTTTTATCCTCTGACAGCTTTTTTCCATTACTAGTCCCTGAATTATTTTGATGTAGGAAGCATTAAGATGAATTGCTAGATCCGATGTTTTGTATTATCCGTTATAATACACTGCAGCAGAGCATTGCATCGAGCTGGGATATTTACTTTCTTGCCATAAAATCTATACTAAAAGTGATTAACGTACGACTGAGGCAACTAGAAATGGGATTTTAAAATTCTGCTTTGTGCATAGGGTTTTATGATAAGCCCTACAGTAAAACACCTTATGTGGACACTATTTGTTAACACTATCATAATGAAATCAGCTAACACCTTAATTACACCTTGTAACTGCTTCTTACAGCATGTAAGACATTTCTAATTCAGCTTTTAAATACCTCAGTTGTAAAAGCTCTTGTCTGTCCCCTCAGAGTGCCAGATTTCATTTCAGCCAGCATATTGTGCCCTAGTAAATTGGTTCTTAGCTGCTCAACTTCTTTGTTTGGTTCGTTTTATATCCTAAATAATTCTACCAAACCCTCACTTTTCTTGCACACATCAGTGTTAGAGGAAAAATAAAGAAGCAGAGCAGTGCTGGATTCTCCGCACGTCCCTCCGGAGAGAAGCTCAACAAAACAGTGTTTTAAAATAATACATCCTGTTGTGTGGGTTAGAATAAGATAGGAATTTAACATCAAAAAATTATAACTGGATAAGAGCTATTATGAAATGATTATCTAGAGAGCCAGGAAATAACATTTTCTCAAATGGCATTGTCATTATTCTTTGTATGCAGCGCAAAAAAAAATGTACTGAGGGTAGTTAGAGAGGGGAAACTTTTCTTTACGTATAGTGTAAATTGGGATATGGAACAGAGACGCTGCATGGAGTTTAGTCCTGATTTTTTTTTCTTGAACGTTCCCTGCTGAGCAGTGCCACAATTAATCAAGCTTTCTAGGTTTTAGTTAATTGCTGGACCCCAATAAATTGGTTTGTACTGGCATCAGTCCAGGTCTGATAATTTCACAGCCTTGGAAACTGCTGCATGTTCACACAAGAACCTTGCAAGCAGGGAGCCGGGATAAAAAGAAAAAAAGAAACTCTTGTTCTGTGAGGTTCTATTAATACTTTAAAAGCCAGCCCACTAGCAACAGTGTCTTCGCTGTTTGTTTATTTTCTCCATGTGTTTTATACTGCTTTTTTTAATGATTAAAGGAAATCCCCCTTTTCCTTCTTTTAAACTCCTTCTGTAGATAATTGTTCTCAAAGAGACATTTCCAACTTCAGCTGTATCCTCTTGGAAATTTCCACTCTACCCATCCTTTGCTGAACACTCATTGTGGCTTTTTGTGAAAGCTCGGCTATTTTTTCCCCCTTTCTGCAACTCTGTTCATATGAAAGAATCACCATCCTCCGGCGAAGACAGGTTCAAGACCAGCTTTATGCCCTGGACAAGAGAGACGAGGGCTCCCACAGCTCCCACTGGCCCAAATCCCTGCTGGTGAGTACCCCTTGTGGTCAGACGGCTGCTACAAGAGGACACCATGGCTCTTCCCAAGCGGGCAGTTAGAAGCAAGCAGACTGGTGTTGCAGTTTAGTGCAAGTCCGATGCATTAGGGGCTGTTACGAGCGAACACACAATGCTGTTATCGGCGTGGGAGACAGGTTCACAGCTATTAGTTCATTTTACAGCTGGGCTCAGTTACAGGAAGGACTTTGCATCCTCAAGTCTCACTGGTAGCGATGGGATTTGCGAGCGCTGAGCCCCTGGCAGGCTCTGGCTCCATGCTGGCACACATTTGACTTTGTTCTCCCCAGAGAAGGCTCATTTGGCAAAATCAGTTTTACTAATGGGTTTCAAAAGCACTCCCATACCAGCAAGTTTCAGAGGAAAAGAATTACATAATACCCGAGGTGTTCGGTAACCTCCTTGTTATTGTCTTTGGCTCACCAAGGCCAGATTAGCAGCACTAATCACAGTTGTATAAAAGTGTATTTGAATTGCAAATGGAGCCTCGTTCAGTCTGCCTCGACTCCCTCTGTCACGCCTTGGAAAACTGGACCGAAGAGGGCTTTTCTGGTGGATCTCAGCTGTAAAGCAATGCATCAGCAAGTAAAGTTTTATTGTGGTATGATCAGTCTGTACGATTCGTTACTGCTTCTCCTACAGACCTCATAGATCCTCAGTGAGTGCAGATCACCAGGATTCTTTGAAATGCCTGCACATTTGTACCAAGTGGGATTCTGGTCAATAATCCCAATGGCATCTGTTGTTTTATGTGAGCTGTACTGCTTTTGGCTGTTTTCAAGACTGAGGTACTGAAAAAACAATCAAGGTGAAGCTCCTCCCGGAACCTCGGAACAATCACTCCCAAGGATTGCTTTATGCTGCTTTTCACTTACTGAAACAGTTGCCGAGACACTACGGCATGCGGTTCAGCATTACACTCTGGGAGAAGCAGGAACGGTCCGCTGTGCAGGCTTCATCCCTGAAATGCTGTCCTTACAAGAGTTATAGCTGGGCGTTTGGGATGAAGAGTTGGACTTGATGTCCAAATCAAGCACAAAGGGGTGTTTCAGCAAACACCCCTTCTAGTTTGCTGAAATACGTGGGATCAGCTAGGGATTTAGAGCTCTGCTTTCAACTGCTTTATCAATGCTATGCCTTCAACATCCATTACAAGATTAAATAATGCAAAAGAAATCCATTACTGTTGTTAATACTAGAAAGTGAGAGAAAGCTGAGTCTGACACAACTACCAATTTTCTTAAATAAACAACAAATAAACAAACAAGTAAATTAGATGGATAAGCACACAAAAGAGATGAATCAGAAATCAGTGGTTTCTGTCAAGAGGTTACAATGCACCCCTGACAGAAAGATGTATCTGGTCAAGAATTTCCCAACTTGAATTGGGAAATCTCAAGACAGGACAGACACGAAGACATTCTGGGAATGTCACGAAGATCAGCACTTTCACAATTTAATTGTAGTTCATGTCGATTCCTTGGGCTCATTTGAAAGTTTGAGTAATAATTGCTTCTACATATCTTGGTGATGACACTGAAATTTTTCATTACTATTTCACTCTCAGTAAACCACTGAGTACTGATGCTTTGACGCACTGTGGTGAAGGATATTTTATATGCAGCTCATGAATCTACAAAAAACACGGATTGCAACCAGTTGTCTTGCTGGTTTTCTTTGAAAGGTAAAGGTAGAAGAGAATTACAGGATTATTGTTACAGCTGTGCACACTGCTGTGGTTATAGAAATAGAAATATAGAAATATCTAGGTTGGATTGGATTGGATTGGATTAGAAACAGCTGCAGGTGAACACTTTGAGACCAATGCAAAATTCAGGTGAGCCTCCTCACCTCTGAGCACACGTCTGTCTGTTCGGTACCCGTACAGTGCTGTTCTCAACACCACACCTAGCAAAGCATCATCTGCTCTAGGACAGGATGAAAAACTGGTGGTTCTCTTCTTCTGCATTTTCCTATTGGTTACTGGCAACTGGTGACTCTCTGTGCACCTCTGTATCTGGAAGTGAGATTTAGAAATGCGTATTTTATTTGCATTTTTTGACAGAACATTGAAAGACTTCCACCTACTCTTCAGTCTCAGAGGAACATGTCTGCATCAAGGTAAGGAGGATTGGACAGCAATTTGATGTCTTATGTAATGTTGCTGTTGTTTTTAGCAAACTGCATTCAAGGATCTCAGATTTACTAACTCCATCTGTCTCTGCTAAATAAGTAAATTAATTTCTAGTGTTAGAGGACTGAAACCCCACCACAGATGAAGTCAGTGCAACAGAATGAACAGGAGGGTGGAGAATGCTCATGACCATCCTATGCCATAATCACAAAATCATGCACATCTGAAGTCCTTTTTGTTTAACAGCGTATGTGGAGACTGCTTGATGAACATCCAGATTGTATTCCCAGTATGATAGTTGTAGGGCTGATCCAAACCACAGAAAGTAATTTAGAGATTATTATAAAATCCTGGGAATAATATTTAGCATTTTAAGATACATTTTCCAAAGGGCTCAAAAGAATTTATAGGAATGTAAAAACTAAGACATTCATTAGTTTAAGAACTTCTTTTCACACATATTCAGAATTGAAAAATTGACCGTAGATAATTATTTTTTTCTTGAAAGGAAAGAAAAAAGAGACAGGGAGGTAAATGGAAGTTGTATCACATCTACTGTCTCTCAAAACTCCATATCTAATCCAGTTAAGAGAGCTTTGCATGGTGTATAAACATGTTAGCATTGGCATGAATCTTTTATCTTGCTTTTTTCCCTCACAAGAACTGAGAACTAACAGTAGGATACCCGTGTGCTGTTAAGTCACTGCAAGGCACAGCACGAGGAAATGGACTTCTACTGTCAGGGTCACACTTCATTAGCTGTCCAAGTTCTATTACCTCTAATGAGAATTACATGGCTAAATTGATGTGCTCTTAAAAACGTAGGGCATCCTTGAATCCCTAATGCCCACTGCTGGGAGCAATTCTTCCCTCTCCAATCACGAGGACACTGAGCACATTCAAACAGTGAGCTCTGCCCGACAGCATGAAGGGTAACAGCTATGTACTTGCTGCTCCTCTGGAGCTCTCCGTGTCCCACGTGTGCAGCAGCCCTCACCTTCAGAAACTTCAGTCCCAGCCCACTGCTGAGCAAGAGCACAGGGCAAGGTGTTTCCTCAGTCGTGGCAGCGCTGTGCTCTGCAGGGAATAAGACAGGCTCCCTGACTCGGGGCTGCATTGGCTGCAACACCCAGCAAAGCAGAGTGGGCAAGACACAAAGGGTACCAAATGTAACCGTACTCACTCAGTGATACTTTGATGGAGCTGGGAAATGAGGAAGGGCGCAGGCATGGGTGCAGCTTTACCCACATCCAGTGGCATCAGCAAGCTCAGCAAGCTCAGCAAGGGTTACTCACCAAGAGGCCACCTGCGATCACTTCATTCCTGCACAACACCCAGCGTGTGTCACACTGCCCTCTGCACTGACAACCGTGGAGATGCATGGCAAGAAGCAGAGGCAGGCTCTGTACCTGCCTGGACCAGGTCAGCACTCAGCTGCCTGCAGGGACGCCCCAGGCACGCTGCCCAGCTCCCCGAGGAGCAGGACCAGGACTAGCGGTGAGCCTGGGCCGCACGGCCATGGGTGGGTTTCCACCGTCTTGCCCACCCACAGAGTCCCCAGTCCCAGGGAAAGGCTCTTTCAGCCAATTCTCTCCAATCTAGGTTTGCCAAAGAGTGGGAGGAGGTCTCCTTTTTGCATAGTTCAGTGTTCAGCAAAGGTCTTACACCTGAATTAGTATCTCCAGAAGCCACCAGATACCGTCACCTCTGAACCAGCTTCGCAGGATGCAGTGTAAAGTGCTGGCATCTGCAGTGACCTTCACAAGGCACTCTTCAGGCCAAATAAGCAATTTCTCTTCAAAGAACCTCTCTGCAAAAGAGTTCGGGTCCCAGACTATAGAAAATATTTGATTTCTCATTACTATTATGCTGACTATGCATAAAGAGTACTACAAGGACTACTGCTGTCCTTATCCATGCACACCAGACTTTGTACCAGCACGGAGGAGGCCGTGCGGGGGAGGGATGTGGTCTAGGGGAGGCTGAGAGGGGTCGGCAGTGTGGCAGGTAAGTGGGTCTGGAGGATGCCCAGGTAGCAAACCCGAGCTCTGCCAAGCACCAGGCTGTGCCTACCAGTCACACAGATGCCATAAAACCAAACTCTGGAGCCTCTGTACAAGGACCTGTGGATTCCTGCCCACAAAGATCTGCAACCTCTTTTCCTTCCTAGACAGAATTGCAAACTGTGTGTTTGGTCTTAAGTAACACTGAGGACAACAGATACTCACACCCCCCAGGAAGCTTAATGCCTTTTGAAAAGCTCACCATATGAACACTCACTTTGCCTGCTGCCAGCCATAAAGAGAATACGGCTTCTGAGCAGCAACATCGGCAACAGAGCAACAGCCCAGCACAGAGACCCCAGCCCTCACCCGCAGCAGTGGCACGGGATTTCAGAAAATCAAAACATCCTACCCGAATTGTGAGAGCCCACGCAATGCCCCTTTTCTATAAAGTAACATCATTTTAATGATGTTACCGAGGGCATTTCAGTGTCTCGTTAACTCCTCTGAAATCTGACGTCTATCAGTTTAGCTCTCTCTACCTAATGCTGGAGGGACTGGATTCTTTTTTGGTTTGGATGGAGAACTACCAGGTGTGGAGTCTCCAGCACAACTTCAGCCTCCTGTGAGGAGTGGGGTAAAAGAGCAGAGCTTCAGTTGTAAATGCTGCACTAGATCCAAGAAACAGCTCTGGCGATGCAATCTGGTCTCGATCCAGAGCTGTGAAGGGGTGTTCAGAGCCTACCACATCCTGCTGGCCCACCCCAGGAACAAACTCCTTCCCGTTCACAGCAAGAGCTTTATCTCATTTGACTTCGCTGCCCTTCGGCGTTACACCCTTCACTTTGCCACCTCTTGGTGGGGTGTGAGCCCAGTTTCTGAGACATGATCGGTCTTAAAGGGGTCCTGGATCAGGATTTACCCCGGGGGAGATTTGCTATTACCCCACACCCAGCACCTGGCAGCCAAGGGCAGCTCCTAGGCAAGTCCCCGCACCCAGGGTCAGTGCCAGCAGGAGGACTCGGGCAGGCTCTGGCTCTTTGCAGCGTGTGACGGGACTGGCGCCGTCGCAGCTCCCGGTGCACACGCTATCTGCACGCAGTGTACCTCGCCAGCTGAGCCCACGCAGCCCAGCCCGGTGCAGCAGCTCAGTAGCAGCGCTGCTGCAGCCCCACCACGCCGAAGGGGGGTGCGTACACTTCTCTCCAGGAGCGTGCTCGTACCTTGGCAGGGCCAGGACTTGCACAGCCCAGACTCTGCTTTCAAGCGCAAATTACAAGAATATTTCTGATTCACAATAACCACTTTTTTTTTTTTTTTTCCATTTGCCCATTCTTATGTCACCAGGGGCTCCTCCAAAACTATCAGCCTGTGGCAGCAGCTTAACTCCAGAATGCAGCTTCTTTTTATTTCCCTTTTTAACATTAAGAGGTATAATATTGCTTTTTGCTAACACACAGCTCTGATTGCTCGTGAAGTCACACCAGATCGCCCTTAGAAAGCCACCTCCTCTCCTCGTGCCAGCACAAGGTTTCACCACGTGCTGTACTTTCACTGTTTCATTAAAATGGAAGAAATGACAAGTTCTGCTCAGTTTTCAACCGTCTGACCTCCCAGCAGTGCTCCCCAAACACCCCACTCCCAAACTGGGGGAAACAGGTTGGCGTTTCTTTCTCCGCACGGTGTCTTTTCATCCCTCGCCCTTTTTCTCAGACCATTTGTCGAGGGTTGACCGCTCGCTTCTTATGAGTTACACGGGCTAAAACCAGAGGGAGCAGGGCCGTTTGACCGAGCACGAAACGTCACGAGCCAGGGGGTTCATTCAGCCCCTCCGGGTGACCCCGAAACCTCCCGAGGGAACACCCGACAAGGAGGGGAGGGGGGGGCTCGCCTCTGCGGGCGGCGGGGCTGCACCCGACCAGCCGGGGGGGGGCTCGCAGGTGGCGGCCGCGACCCCTCGGCCCCCCGGGCGCCCCCCGGCTCCCCCCCGGAGGAGCAAACTCCACCCCGGGCCGCGGCCCCGGGGCCGGGCGGCGGCAGAGGAGGGGGCCGGGGCGGGAGGCGGATCGCCGGGCCGCTGCCTCCCAGCGCCGCTCCTCCCGCTGCTCCCAGTGCCGCCGCGGCTGCAGCGGGCTGCCGGGGCACGGCCGAGCATCCTCGGGCCGCCGGCAGCGGCAGGAGGCGGCAGGTGGCCCGGGGCTCGGCGTGGTGCGGCCCCAGCTCCTCGTCCCCAGCTCCTGGGGGTCGGGGACCGGCTGCGGGACCCCCACGTCCTCCCTCCCCGTCCCGTCCCTTTCCCCGGCAGCCCCGAAAGGGCGGGCGGAGATGCCGGCAACGTGAGCGGGGAGCGGAGCCCCCCGGCCCCAGCCCGGCCCCAGGTGGGTGAGTTCTTGCTTTGCTTCGCTTCGCTTTGCTCTGCTTCGCTTCGCTTTGCTTTGCTTCGCTTCGCTTCTCTTCCCTCGCCGAGCCCCGGAGCCTCGGAGCCGGGGCTGACCCCGCTGCCGGCCCCATCCCCGCCGCGGATGCGCCCCGAAGCACGGCCGGGTGCCCCCAGCCCCGGGGCTCGGGCAGCGAGGTGCCCCCGGCCGGCTCCTCGCAGGGCGAGGCGTGAAAAAGAGGAGCCGGGAGCCTGGGCTCGGCGAGGAGCCGCGTCCCTGCGGGTCCCCGCGGTGCCCGCGCTGCGCGGAGAGCACGCCGATGGTGAACAGGTTAATAGAGCGGGGCTGCGCTGAGCCGGGGGGAGTTTTCGGGACGTTGCCCTTTGGGGATGTAAAGGGAGTGTGCTAATAGGGAAAAGTATGCGCTTATATTTGGAGTAACAACAAGACCGAAATTAAAGAGAATTAAGGAAGACATCAAAAGTCCCCGTCCCGTTGCTGCTGTTAACTCCTCCATTTCACTGCCGGGAAGCGCTCCTGAGCGTACGCAACCCCAATTTCCAAACGTTCCTCCTTTGGAAGACGTGACGTGTAAAATGGATGGGTTTCTAAGCTCCATCTATTCGAGCTAGCCGAGCTAGCCGACAGGTAAAGTGCTGCACAAAGGATTATTGTGCTCCGTTTATAAATATTGTTTGCTTAAGCAACCCCCAAGAAGGCCGAAGTATTTGACCGTTCGTATTTCTGCCAGTCCCGCTGATGTGCTACTGTTGTTCTCAGCGATGTCCTGAGACTAAACTGCAAGGTTTTCCTTTTAAACAAGTTGTTAGAAGTTTGTTTGGCTTGAAAGTCTCCTGTGTGATTTGAACATGTTGAAAGGAAAAAGTGACTTAAACCTTTCTTCTGAAATGGGAATATTATTTTCAGCTTCCAAAATAAATGGAAAGTTATATTTTGTTACTGCCATAGGGAGTGTGCTTTGAAAACAGCATTATGTTTTTGAATGCTTTCAGATGCAGTCTGCATTATTTTGAATGACCCCACTGAACACAGAGCTCGATGAAGACAGACGTGTTAGTTAGGGCACATATCCATTTTGTTGTGGTTGGGGAATATGTAGAGAACCTCCCGACAGTAAAGGTAATAAAAACACTCTGATAAAGGATCCCCTACTCTTTGTTAGGGTATCCTAGAGCACAATAGTTTTAATAGGAAGATTTTTTTAAGTGGCTGTTAACTTACAGTGCCTTCTCCATTCTTCTTACAACGGTTGATTTCTCTAAGCTCTCCACCACTTAATCTCGAATACACATACCTGAATTATTCTTTCTGCTTTGCTTATCTGTCAGCTGAAACACACTCATGTACAGTTCTAGTATTTACATGAAATCTGAAGAGGTCAAATTAGTTTATGAAGCTGATTGTTTATTTTTCCAATAGTGAATCTTTTTTTTTTGAACTTTTATAAAACTGTGAATCCACTTCAAGACTCTTAAAACCAAATCTTTTCTACATTGTAAATTGTGGACAAATGTATGCTGTGAAGATAATGCTTTTGCAGTGAATGTCTGATAAGCAGTAAAGCATCTTCAGATTTCCTAAATTAGAATTTTACATTAGCTATCATCAATAAGTTTTACCTTAGTTATTTACATTTCTCCCTGTTTTATTCATTATAAAATAATTCATCTTTTAAAAGCCAGAAGAAGATAGAGAATGGTGCTTGCAGCAAATACGATCCCATCTCAGCACCTCTCAGAGAATACATTAGGCTTTGCTCCACGTGCAAGACTTTGACACTGAGGATCTACAAGGTGGAAGGGGGCACGTTTCTTCCCCTATTGTACTTACAGATTTCAAGGCAATGAACGGGTTAACACTAGAAAAATTAATTATACCCAATCCCAGAACAATAGTAGTTGGGAGATGGGAGGAGGGGTGAGTTGAATAGTGGTGGGAGCCTGTTAGATTCAGTGAGGAAAACTCCCCTCGCCCAGAGCCTGGCCAGCATTTCACCCAAAGCAGGGATTTCCACGGTGCAGGGCCAATATACCAGGTAAACGCAAGGGTAATTTTACAATGAGACAAACATGTTATCACTGACACCTGTATTTCCTAAGTTACACCCAAAAGAGCTGTTCTACAAGAAAATCTCCCAACCTATTTTTCTTGTGTAAGAATTTAGATTGCTTACATGCCAGATTTCTCCCCTTTGGAATCAAACAGGACTTGATGGCCACTAGATGTCCACTTTTCAGCTTTCATGAATGAGAGTGTGGTCCCTTTTCCAAAAACGGGATGATTTGAGGCCAAAGATGTTTCCATGCAATGCAGATCTATGATATTGACAGATTTTTTGCTTCCTGCAGTTTAGGATTGCTGGGTGCTGGCCGAAGGCATGTCAGAGAATTTAAGTTATCTTTCAGGATTCTAGTTTAATTCATTTCATGTTTTCTTCCCGACAGCTGAACATTCTCTACCTTGGAGGCTTTTTCTCTCCCTTTTGTTGATAAAGATGAGAAAAAAGTGGAGATTGGAGGATTTTCATTTTATCTTTTTTGGTGTGGTCTGTCTCCTTTTCGTAGATGGAGGTAAACTAGAACAAGTAAAACGTAAGTAGACTTCTAAACAAAGCCTTCACATTCACTCAAACCTGACATTTTCCTGCTATTTGACAAATGTGGATCAGAAAAGATTTTCAAACAAGAATGTCCTAAACTGCAGGACTGCATTCAAAACCTTCTACCATTCTTCCTCCTCCTAATCCCGCGTTTAGTGGAATCAGGTCACACCCATGTTTGGGGCACATTTTCCTAAAGCTGTACAGGTTTCACTGCTTCATAAAGAACATAACACATCAGTTGGAGAATCTGTTTTATTTCAAATACCCTGAATCAAGAGAGTGCTTAATTCTATTTTAGTGACCTCTGTAAACATCTGACAGATTATCTGGATTTTGTCCCATGTGTAAGACTATTGTGCTGAGGTTTTCAGCTAGTGTAAAGCTCGTCCAAGACTGTTCCGTTCTGTTCCAAAAACAACCTCATATGAACTGGATTAGATACATCCTTTGAGAAAATTAAGAGTCTAAGCACTGTCAAAAACTTGATGAGAAGCATTGAAAAGAATACAAACAAAACACAGGGAATGCTTCTACAAAGCCTGTAGGAGTTACTGCCTGCTACAGCCGTGCCGCTCGCTATCTGGAATGCTCTCCCAACCTGTTCAGGCTGCATTTTGGCCATTTTCTTACAAAGCACATCGCTTGCCCTTAAGAAATTGTTAAAATTTTCAGCCTCACTGTCAGCAGCTTGTGCTTCTACAGATAGAGGAAAAGAGGAGAGGAAAAGAAGAAAGGAGAGGAGAGATTTCAATCCCTTCCTCTTGCTACTTTCTCGTAGCCCCGTAAATGTTAAGAATGTCCTTGCTGAGATTATCTCTTGGAAGGCAGGTATTTTGTTTGATACCCTGAAGCACCAGCTATACAGAGAGTGATGAATCAAATGGAATTCGGACATCATAAAGGTATGGCAAGGATTCCTCTCATGGCAACACAGAGAACCACATCCTTTTACTGAGGAGATTTGAGTTTTCTCTATGAAACTGGAATGTGACAGGGAGAGATGGGGCAGTGATGTCTGTAGGTAGACGGAAATCTGCAAAACTGTACCTGCAAAATTACAAGTATTTAATGAACATAAAGATCTTAATTTGGAAGCTGATGCATGTATAAATCAGCACAAATTGCTCTGAAATACTAGGACAAGCTTCTTTTTTATCAGGTTCTTACAACGTGGAGATACTCCATGTGCAGTGTAAATGCAACGCATGGATCTTCCTTCTGTAGTCCCCTTGTTCAAAATCTCTGCTGTACAGCTTGAGATTTTCCTGAGTGCAGCCAGTTGCTTTGGTTTTGTAATGAAAAGGTTTAGTATATAAACCTGTCTGAGCAATCAAGCACTTCCATTTTGTTACCTAAATGGGATCTGAGCCTACGCTTTTGAAGCTCAAAGAATAAACACACCCTGTATGAAAGGCATTTTGTCAGCTATTTTCCAAGTATGGAATGGGATTGTTCATTCATAACTCTTTCAATTCTTCTCTGGTTTACAGATTCAGATACATACTGTGTGTTTCAAGACAAGAAGTACCGTGTAGGAGAAAGATGGCATCCTTACCTAGAACCCTATGGACTTGTTTACTGCGTTAATTGTCTCTGCTCAGAGGTAGGACTATCGAGCTATTCTCCCTACGACTTCTATTTGCTTAACTGGCCAGAATCCTCTGCATTATATCTACAATTTGACAAAGCCCAAACCAGTTTTCACTGGTGGGTCCTGATCATGCTGCAGGAAATAGAGGCGATGAAGGGAAAATGTCCTTGTGAAGGGAAAACATTAACAAAGAAGGCTAACAGTGGCAAAAATGCTTGTACAGTGTAGCCAAAAAAGCTCCTCAACTAGCCAGAAGCTCGGTCAGTGCTGAGCATTACCCCTTGAATAATTAGACCCCACTACTTAAACACAATCCTTGTACTGCTGTCAGTACGGAGGATTATGTTGAACCCAAATTTCATTGTGTTCTGATGTACATACACTGCCCACGTCTTCTTAAAGGCATTTCCATAGTCAAAGCACCTGCTGCCTTAAAGTGTTGAAAAAACAGTGGATAATAACAATAAATGGATAATAACATTTGTAAGACTCTAGGAAGGAACAATGAGATGACAAAAAATGAGGAGTGGGCACAGAGGGCAGAGAGAATTGGCCAGGCTAGGAAAGGACAGGCCCTGGGCTGCCATCAGTTGATGCTTGATACCCAGACACAGCAGTCACAGACTCTCTAAGTATGTTGTACAGAGCTGGGAGGACAGGAGAATGAGAGCAGAATATGTCCCTTGGAGTACTTTATAATGACTAACACATGAGACACTCCAGATGCTGAGTTTTGTCTGCTGTATTTAATGTAGAATACATTTTTCTTGGCTATTTCCTTCCCCTGCAAGTGTAAAATACTGGGCCCCTGTGCAGCATTTGCTCTGGGGGATCTGCTACTACAGCTCTGTGCAGAGATGCACAAACAGTAGTCCTGCAAGGTTGGCTGCCTCTCCCGTCTGTGCATCTGTGAGAGCAAAAGCATTGTGCTACAAAGAAAAAAGTCCCTGTGTAAAACAAAAAGGAGTTGCTGCTCACTTCTGCTGATCTATATGCAAAGTTGTAAACTCCCTCAGAGTCAGTATGTGATAAAACACTCATTACATTGCTGGAAAGCTGTGTCTTGGGTGGGGATGAAGTTCGCTAGAAACCCTGGAGATCTGGATACAAGTCATTGCTTAATGATTTTTAGGAAGATGTGACAGTGGAGGGATGGGAAAAACAGCAACCTACTCCTGCACACTTCAGAGGAAAGTAAAAACAAGCCCAGGGGTCTACATAACCGGTGTGACCAAAATTTCTTTTGTGGCCTCAAACGTCATGATCCATACGATCTCCACACAAAACAAGTGACACCAGCCAGGCAACAGAGAGAGATTTCTACACAGACATACACTTGAATGTTGAAGACAAAGTTAAGACACATTAACCAGCTAAACAGAGGCCAAATTATTCAGCCTGAGATTAAAAAAAAAAAAAAAAAAAAAAAAAAAGCATTCCTGGTTTTGTGTATGTAGTATTGTATTTTTACGAGTTATAATTTACATACTTAAACCAGAATAAACGTAAACAGAATTCAGTGTTCTTGCCCCATTCCTCCTTTCCTGCACACACACTGCCAACCGCCCCCTCCCTGGCCAGAGTCAGATCTGCAGACTTCAGGGGTTAAACCCAACGCTGTCCCCAGGCAGCACCACGCCGCAGCTCAGGAAGAGAGCTGCCTTGTTACCCGTCGTGTCGGGCGCAGGAACGCTTTCCATGGCCCTGACTCACGGAGCTTATGTCCCACGTTAGTCAGGAGGGCTTAGATTCCCAACTATCTCTGAAAATCTAGGCGTAAGATCAGTTAAATAGGTTTGCAGAAGCACCAAAAGTACATGTTCACCCAGGAGGTTCTGCAGGACGAGTAAATAAAAAGGGAGAGAGGCCACGGGACAGGCCAAGGAAGCGGCACGGAGCCAGCCTTTCTTCGGCAGCAGTGCTTCACGGGCTCTTGGACCCTGGTCTGCTGGGCAAGGAGCTGTGCAGGCCAACAACAGTCCTCATCCTGCAAAAGCCTGCAGCCTAGGACTTTCTCCCCTTTTATACAATCAGTACATTTAATCTCAATCACCATTGGAAACAGATGGCTATCATTTTAGTGTCTCTTTCTGGAGAAGATGCATAAATGTTCGTGGGTAGTAATGGCCTTACAGCATGGCTCCAGCCTGCGGTCTACAGGTATGGAGGAGTCAGGGGATTGCTTCGAAGGCGACGGCTAGAAAATCCTATACAACGGAAATCTAAGGGAGCCGGCACCTCTGCTGGAAACATTTCAGTGCTCCAGAAGACATATGAAAATGCAGTGGGTTTATTCCCGACACCACCTGAACCGACATAGTCACAGCACAGTCACAGCATAGTATCAATGCTCATGCTGAAAGATCTTTCTTGCTATAAACATGAGCAACTCAGAGCTAAATTAGGAGGATGAATTATAGATGGGAAATGGGAATCTGAAATGGATAGTCTTTTCTGGTTACAGACACTGGAGAAGGAAAATTCCCTGTGTTTTAATTATAAATCAAACTTAGATGTGGTCAAATAGAATATTATGTTAATGACATGAGTAATGAGCACTATTCCCAAGACTTGCTCATATTTCTTAGAAAAATGGCTACTTACCAACTGGTGTTCTTTGTCTACTGGGGAACCCATAAAATGAAAACAAAAGACTCTCCACAGTTTTCAGGAAAAATTACAGACACTATTGTCTCTTGTGGTCTTGAACTAACCCTCAGTAGGGGATATCTCAGAGACCTACCATTCATTATCTGTGTCTTAGTTTTGGAAATGCAATTTCCAAGCACAATCTGCTCAAAAGAAAACACAAATGAAGATTGTTGCAATCCATTTTTAGGCAATTGCTCTGATTTTAAGATTTGCATGGGTTTCTGTTACAATCTGACCCCCAGCTTAAATTCAGAGGCAGTGAAAGTAGTCTGGGCGTACGCTGGTGTGACAGGAACCAGAATGTTGTAAAATGGCATTTGTTTTTAAAATATCCAAACATAGAATAGATAACACAGACACTTGTAAGGTAGCCCGTTTCATTACATGTAAAGTATCGTATTATTTTCTGCCTGCAGAATGGAAATGTACTGTGCAGCAGAATAAGATGCCCGAGCCTACACTGTCCTTCCCCTGTGCATGTACCACAGCTGTGCTGCCCACGATGCCCAGGTAATTTATATTAATGACATTAATTCATATTAATGGCATTTTCCTTTCTGAAACAGCTATTTGATATGCTGAGTAACAGCAAAATGCAATGTCTGTGCTGGAAAACTTCTGTGAAGTAGACATCCTTCCATATCTATTTAGGTCATGAGAAGCTTGTCCTACAGTAATTTAGAGTATTTTCTGTGGTGATTGCTTTTTAGGAAATCAAAAGTATGTATCTGGGGAGGAATCAGGTACACCACCAAGCCCAGTCCCCTGCAGTCCTGGCAGAAGGTAGCAGAAGTTTCACAGATGGGGTCCATGGGCTATCTGCTCCCCACTCCTTCCCTTATCTCTAAACTCCATCACAATAAAACCCTATCCCACAAATTTCCTAGGTTTATGCTTTTGGCCCTTTTCATAAGAGCAGGCTAAAATACACGGCTATTCGCAATGGCTCTCTGTTAATGAGCAATTACAAATTGCTGTGGCAAACGTGCATTTGTATAGTATCACTGTACAACCAGTCTGGTAAATTTTGCCTTCTACATCTCATATCCAGGCATAGCTTCATTAGTAGGGACTGTTGTAAATCATAGAAGCAGTGCTGTGGAAGTTTATGACTATATAAATCCAATTGGATACTGTATAGTAAATTCCTCCAGACTGTACATTTATTATATGCTCATTATTAAGAGCTACTGTATGAAAGAGACTGGGCAGGATCTTTCATGAGGCTGTTACAGCATTCCCGACATGGCCTAATGGCTGGTAGATTTGACTGCAGCTTTTCCCTAAATGTCTGTCTTAGTGGCACCCCTCATTTCTTATAAAAGAGTATTCATGCAGCATCACAGAAAGGGGTTTTATTTGACTTTCTCCAGAGAGAGTTTCATTGTCTGAGGAAAGCAGCTGTTCCCTGACCAAAACCTGGGAGCAGGGGGCAGTTTGCAGTGGTGGACATGAGCACGAGTCAGTTTGCTGTTCAGCAGGGACTGGAGTGTGCTGGTCACACTTACTGGAGAGTAAATGGCACCCACTGGTAAATTTTTGGTAGGATTCATCTGTCCTGACAATTATACCCATCTGTCTATCAGCTGCCTACATCAATATCTGAGCTAAGTATCTAGAATCCTTTTTTAATCAGAGGGGAGGAGGAGCCTGTGCATAGCTCATCTGATGCCATGACAGAGATCTGAAGCATTTGAGTTGTATCCTGGAACTGCTGCTGTATTTCTGTGAGCTACAGCCAGAATTACAACACTGCTTTGGATACGGACAGCTACACTGTCACCGTATACAACTGAGGGAGATGAGCTCCGTCCTTCCTGAGGTCTGTTCCTGCCTTTGTCCCAGGGTACGAGGAGTCCAGGTACTGTAAGGTACTAACAGCGGTCAGTCCACAAGGCTGGGTTTCACACACACTGCAGCAGCACAGAATCATTAAGGCTGGAAAAGACCTCCAAGGTATCTGGTCCAACCATCCCCCTGCCACCACTATCACCCACTAACCATGTCCCTAAGGACACGTGCCTTTAAATACCAGTCATCATTCAAGAGGTGCAGAAGCTTCCCAAACACGATACATTCCTGCTCATCAGTGCAGCACTGTTTTCTCCAAGACATTTCCTAGTGTTCAGTCTTTTTTATAGTTATACCCCAAGCACTGTGTCTTCCCATATACCTCTGTATAGTCAAAGAAAGCAACCTGATCCCATTTACAGAGGAAACAATTGGATGTATACCATAATTACAGTCAGCATGCCTTAATGGCTTTCTGCTCACAGGGGCAGTCTCCCAACAGTTCTCAGAACAGTTTTCTCCACAGTAGCCTTCTATTGCCATGATGTACCCCAGCAACGAGCCTGAAACCTCAAGTTTGTTTCTCCTGTCATTAGTGGTTTTATTGTTGGCAGCCAAGTCTCAGGAGCAGTCTGCAGGTCCCCAAAAGATTTGAATTAACTTAGGCTGCAGCTAGACTTCACCTTCTTGTCTAGCTCTGACTTACTGGGATACTGGTTGCACTTGGATGTGTTATGGTCAGTTTGACTGTGACTTTGGCATGCTGTCAGCCACCTCTGGCTCAGGATGTTATATTCTCACTTTCAGTTGAGATAACTATTGGACATTCTTTGGGTATTTTCACTCTTCTTGCGTTGTGGGACAAGATTCATCCCATGCATCTTTAGGTCTAGTATTTCGGCATCTAATTGATGGTAGGGTTTTAGATACGATGGTCTAATACACAGGGAGGAAAGACTGTAAGGGAGTATCTTTTATTTGACCAACTAGTACTGTTAGATAAAATAGTAAGATGCTAGGAACATGAACATCACTTCAGTTTTCAGATCAAAAGAAAGAGTGGTGTGCCCAAAAGCTCGTCTGTTTTTCCAACTAATCTAAACTCCATTTGGCAAGGGAATCATCTAGATACCCTTTACAGCTGTTGGAAACACACCGTCCCCAGAGGGTGATTCATCCTGTTATCCAGAATGAAAAGAATTTTTCCCTGGAGATGCCTGTCTCTCTCTGCACTGATTACTGAGGGAGCACAGGCAACTAGCGTATGCTAGATGCTTACTTTTTTGACAGCTAAAGTTAAATCAGAGAAATTCCACTCTCGGTATGTAATTAACAATTGGGGGCAGGACCAGTTGTTTTTTTATGCGTCTCTGTACAGTATTTAATATAGAAACACAAATGCTTCTGGATTGATTGTTTCTGCTTCAAGTGCTCTTTGGCAGCAAACTCAGTGTTTTTTGTTTGTGTTTTTTTTTTTTTTCTTTTTTTCTGTTCATGGGGATGTAAACGTGATACCAGTCAAGATTTTAAAACATTCCTCATTAACCTAGGAAGAGTAAGGAGCTCTGTAAACTCTCCAATCCTATCAAATTAAATTTTTGCCATTTGATGACACGGTCATCAGCTAGATTTTCGTACTGTGTGTTTAAACCAATAAATTCAGAAAATTATCAGAATAAGCCTTTCCTGAATTGTGATCCTTTATCTGCTCTCCACTCCTAGGATCTAAGTATAGTCTACGTGCTATGTATATGATGGGCTGTTGAGCTGCTAGCTGGTGGAAGCTCATTAAAAACAGGATTGCTACTAAGCTTCATTTTTTCCCCTAATTGAATCTGTAATTCACATAGATCTGCACCAATGTTAGGCAAAACAGCACAAGGGATTTCTTGTGATTTCAGGGGTTATTTGCTTTCTGCTTTCTGCAGTGAGTATGCGTATCATAGTCAGATGCTCTGTTGTCAGTGGTAAATGTTCATGCCTGATCTGAATAGGAATTTCAAGCATTCCTATACGTCTTATGCCAGCTTTCAATTTCTGTGTGTCCAGCAAACAATGTCTTGTGTGCAGCATCCCATGCTATGGAGGAATGTCATTTCTCTGGTTCCCCCGATAATTTTTTGATGGAAGGTGTCTGAGCTGTGGCCCTCTAGCCATTCATCTAACTGCTTTCGTAAATACTCATGAAGTTCTGTCACTTATGTTTCTCCTCCGATTTTCAAGCTACATTTCAGAAAAGAGTACTGCTAGTCACAGTGACTTTGGGCTCTTCCTCCTGGCTTTTCTACAGGCCTTGTAGAGCGTAACTGCCCAAATAACTGCCTCCTTATTTAACGAAGCAGAGGTAATGCCAGGAGTCAGCGACTTTTGTTGGAAACTGAACTTCATAACCACCTAAGTGGAGGAGCTGTTGAAGGGATTCCTTTGAGAAAAGTTGGCACTGCTCTCCCTTTGGAATTAATGTCTCCCGCATCCATAGTGACACTGGCCTTGCTGACACAAAGAGATGCAGTGTTTGTATCCTGTCTCCCTGGCACCAGCTACCAAGAATCTTAAGTAGTTGTCAGACATATGTTATGAAGCATCTTCTACTTTTCACCAGCGGTTCATCCCACCAGCTTCTGCCACAGAGTCATTGCTAGCTTTTTCGCATCTTTTCAAAACTTATCCTTCAACTATTTTGTTTTACTATCTGAATTAGATTCTTATCTTCACACACACAGCATCAAAACAAAAAGCTAGCTTCGCGTTCCTTGGGACCCTTTTTACACAGATTAGTGAGATCCAAAAGGACATCACATGCTCTGGGACTCCTTCTAGCAACCTCCGGTCAGATTGCTAAACTGGGCTAAAGAGTTATCGGCTCAGCTGGATCCATAATCATACATCTGATCACAGCAGCAGAGCTTGAATTCTTTCCTTCCACCTCAGGATGCTGCAAGCATCATCAGAGGAGAGGTGCTTTGGGGAGAGAATTTGCCACCATTCTTAGGGCAGGATCAGCTCTAGAGCAGATGAGACCTGCTACCTCCTTTCGTGAAAATAAACTTCACGTACAAGCTCTCAACATTTAGTTGCAGCTGTCTTCTGTGGCACTCCTGTGCACTACCACGGACTACTTCCTTTACAAATGGAACATTTATTCTAAGTTGTTTCATTTCTACATGGAATAATTGCGACTCATAGCATGTAGCGTCTAGTTTTAGGTCAGAAGTTTTTGAGTACACTCTGAAATACGTAAATGGAGGATGCTGATGTCAGAAGTAAAAATGCACACTGCAGGATTGAGAAAGGGTTTCCATATTCCATTTGCTGGTTCGATTTCTCAGCAGATAAGGCTGCATACTGAGGTATGAATCAGCCCATCTGGCTCCAGTATTTTTAAGCTTGCTGCCCCGACTAAACACACTGGCTTCCAGGAACGTTCATGATTAGTAACACATTTGAGTTTAAGCTCTTTTGGTACTATGACTTTTCTGTATCAAATTCAAAGCGCTTTTCTGATGTACTTCTCGTTGTTCTTTAGATATTGAAATAACAAAATGCCAGGTGGTACCTATACAAACAGTTGGACTAAATACATAGACGGACCAAATCAGGTGTCTCACAATAGTGATCTGACAACATCACCTAAAATATGTGAGGCTATGATTGCGTGGTAGGCTGCAGCATGACCTAGTAATACCCATACCTTTGAACTAGCTGCTTCAGACCCTGGAAGCAACCTAGGTAGGACAGTGCAGAACTCACTGCAGTGCAACGCTCTCTCGAGAAGCAGGAAAAATCAGCCTGCGAGGAGCTCAGCACTACCTGCACTTGGTTCCTTCCAGCAGCCGAGCCAGTCCAGGGAACACGCTGCATTTGGTAGTGCTGATGGTTGTACAGACTCAGTCTTGCACCATGCTGAGTACATACAACACCTCTAGACCTGATATAGATCATATATGTAAACAGAGAACTATGTGGATAGTACAGTGCATCTTGCACTGAATTACAACCAAAATCTTCAACCTGGGCAGCTGGAAGGCTCTGGTGGAATGGTTTTCCTCTGCAGGATGCACATACAGCAAAGCATTTGGAGAATACGTTCTGATTTCTATCCAGCTCACACACAAGGGCTCCCAGGCTCTCAGTTGCAGTTTTCCCACTCCTCTGTTCAGAAAAAAACAATCTACTTCATGAATGTTTGGGGACGGGGGGAGGAAGGCACAGAGCTTTCACATACATGTAGCTCAACTATTGCATCACACCGGCCATTAGGATTGGAGGAGTTCCAACATCAGACCGAAGTGTCACCTACAAAGTCCAATCTGCCAGTGATGGAGTAGTGCACCACAGGTACAGCTGAAAGCTGAAGTGGCTCCATACAAAACACAGTGCTAAAAAAGTGAGGAAAAAGAAAACTCAGTATGCAGAAAGAGATTTGTGTAGAATTACTGTTGGAATACAAGAGTGGGGAAACATACGGAATAATTGACATCATTGAATCAGCTGCAATACCTGAAAGTCCTGCAGGTTTTATTCTTTCCTCATACAACATTGTCCACAGGTAGGAAGCAGCTGAATTCTCTGACAGACAACAAAAAAGTTAGACTCCTGAAAATCTTGAACATTTGAAATCCACAGAATATTTATACATTCTGTAAGTGATGTCTGGTATGTGATGGATTCATAGCCACCTTAGCAGTGAGTCCTACTAGGAGTGTTTTGCTGGCACCAAGGAATAGACAACTGGCACTTCAGGAACAGTCAATTGACAGAAATATGATTTGGGCACTACAGGCACACCTCAGATTTTAGAGCTGGCCATGTTCTCAGCATCCTGTCTACTTCTAAGCATCATGTCACATGTCTGACATGAGCTTCAGTTCAGGGGAGAAACACTCCATACTCAGCTCCCCTTCAGTGTTCACCTCTGCCATCCCTTGTTACTTTGCCTCAGAATCCAAATATCTTAAGATCTTTAACCCACACTTTTACAGTGCCTGCAGGCCCTGTAGCTCCACCACTGCCTTCACTGCCACCTCTTTTACGGACGATGAAAAAGAAATCAGAAATAACCTGTGACCCAACCACTCGGTAGCCACACTGCAGAAGGCTGCAGAATCTCTATGCCAACATACACAGCAGCTGAGAGCAATAACTGGAGAAATCCATACTATTATCTAGCAATAAGAGCAATTCTCAAGTTTCTCCAGCCTGCATTTGGTTCCTGTGGAGGTACCGGGATATTGCAGAGCCATGCTCGTGGATGGTTCTTTCACATACACCAACCAGTTGGATGTTCACATCTGGAATTTGAAGGACTCACAGAATGCTGCATAGTGCTGGAGATTAGTGAGATGATCTGGTTTTTGCATGGTCCCACCAGTGGGTAACTGCCAGATAGTTCACATAAACTGCTTATTTGATTTGGAAATATAACGATATAGGCATTCTTGGGAGACGCCTAATTTCTTCCTATTGACACAGGCTCACGTAACATAGTTTGGTTTGTAGTTTCCCTTTGTTAGTAGCTTCATATGGAATGCTTGCTCTAACAGCCAGGTTGAGGTTAGCACTTGTTCCCGTTCTGTTTCTTTGAACATTAAAAATTCAAACAATCTATCTGTAAATCAGCATCAAAAATGCACTGAAAAAAATATGTGTCAGTACACACGGATGACGGGACTAGAACTTCCATTCTTTGGACTGACATGATAGCATAGAGTAGGCTGCTCAAAAGTTTTCCAAGACAACTTCCAAGAGCTTCAAAGATACTTCAGAAAGGATTCTAAGTGCAGCAAAGCTTAATTCCATTTGTTTCCTTGGCTGGGAAAGGGACAGATAGATTCAGATAAGTTCAGCCTTAAACCAGGAATTAAAATGGAGCAACTTAGAAAGTGTTTTATGACTCCTTCAGAGTTTTGCTGGGCATTTTTTTATGCCACTATAAAAGAAAACACAGGAAATTGAGCTGCAGAAAATATATTAAAATAATGTGAAGAGCTTGACTTTAGCCCTAGAAAGCTCAAAAACAACCAACAGCCTTTTGGGGGTTTCAACTCAAACTGCATCTTTGCCTTGAATCTGTACGAAAGTTCATGGTGTCTAGATAAGGTGCTACTAGTTCCTTCAAGCAACGAGTTTCATACACTTTCTCCCATCTGATCATATTAAAGACTAGCTGTTGTGATTAACTCTGAATTACCTCGGAGTTTTTAAAGCTTAACACAGTCCTTGAAGCTATTTTAATGTAAAGCATTTTGCGGCACAATATCTTTGTCACCTGCACCTCCGAGAGGCACATATGGATTTTGTTTAGAACTTGTGTTTGCAGTTTTTGGATAGTGAACAACTTTTCAATCCGAATTTATTGTCAGCCTCAGCCACTGCTTTAAAAACATCATCGCTGCTCTGTTTTTGTTGTTTTTTAGAGGGACCTTCACACATCATCTATGTCTCTTTAAATCACAGATTTATAAGAAGTTCCACTGTAACGCATGAGCGAGGGACCAGGCTAAATGCAGATGGACCGCAGGCTGATCCACAGCTCACTGCAGTCAATCAACACTTTTCCATTAGATTTGATAGTTTTTGGACTAAGCCTTCTATGAAAACAGATGCAGTTATTGACTGTGATACAGTCCCCTCTCTAGAAATGCTAAGGAGCATGCTAGAAATATGAGACAGAAGATGAAAGAGGAAACTGCCTTTACACTGCGCCACACGGAGTAGGTGTTTGGGCCAGGTTCCAAATCTCTTTAGTTCAATGCACTTCAGATCAGACCTTGAGGTGACACATTCATGGAGAGCGGAAACAAAGGTACAGGGAAGAAATTAAGCAAAGGAATTTTTGATAAGAAAGAAATCAATTTGCTCTCTTCTGCTCTGCTGTAATCCCCTAAGAACCTCTGGCCAGAAAAGATATTTTGTATAGCTAGGTGATAGATGATAGCCCTGCAGTTTTCTCTCCCTGAGGTTCCTGAATTCTCATCAGATGATGGGTCAGGATTCAGTTCTGGCGATAAAATAGCTTTACAGTGTTTGTGTTCTTTACCTCTCTTGACATGACAGTGGTACAAACATTTGCTGTGTCAGCAGCTGGTGGTTTTGACCTTGCAGTAGCAGTTTGTCCCACCGCACACTGATGGCACTTGGGGCTCAGGTTAGTTGTCCAGGCCTGAAGCTGCATGAGCAGCAGGTCAGGTAGCTGTAGTGCTGACAGGTTTTGTGCTTTCTGAGGCAAATATATGCAAGAGGCCTCCACAGATGCTGAGGGAAGTTTGGCAAATTTCTGGGGGGAAAAAAGAGCATGCATTATCCCAGGTCACCATGACACTTGTGTTCCACAGCATCCCATGCTGCCCATAATAACAGAATCAGAATCGCAGACTCATCTAGGTTGGAAGAGAGCTCCAAGATCACCGAGTCCAACCTCTGACCTAACACTGACCAGTCCTCCACTAAACCATATCCCTAAGCTCTACATCTAAACGTCTTTTAAAGACCTCCAGGGATGGGGACTCCACCACTTCCCTGGGCAGCCTGTTCCAATGCCTCACAACCCTTTCAGTAAAGAAGTTCTTCCTAACATCCAGCCTAAAACTCCCCTGGCGCAACTTAAGCCCATTCCCCCTCGTCCTGTCACCAGGCACGTGGGAGAACAGGCCAACCCCCACCTCGCTACAGCCTCCCTTGAGGTACCCATAGAGAGCGATAAGGTCGCCCCTGAGCCTCCTCTTCTCCAGGCTGAACAAGCCCAGCTCCCTCAGCCGCTCCTCGTAGGACTTGTTCTCCAGGCCCCTCACCAGCTTCGTCGCCCTTCTCTGGACTCTCTCGAGCACCTCCATGTCCTTCTTGTAGCGAGGGGCCCAAAACTGAACACAGTACTCGAGGTGCGGCCTCACCAGAGCCGAGTACAGGGGGACGATCACCTCCCTAGCCCTGCTGGTCACACTGTTCCTGATACAAGCCAGGATGCTGTTGGCCTTCTTGGCCACCTGAGCACACTGCTGGCTCATATTCAGCCGACTATCCACCATCACTCCCAGGTCCTTCTCTGCCTGGCAGCTCTCCAACCATTCCTCTCCCAGCCCGTAGCTCTGCTTGGGGTTATTGCGCCCCAGGTGCAGGACCCGGCACTTGGCCTTGTTGAACAGAGATTCCCGTCTTCTCTGGTTTCTTTCTCCACTCTGCAATTGGCTCTCTCTCACCAAGAAGCCACAGTACACGCATGCTAAGGTGGCCAGGATATGACCAGGGAATGTCTCTTGCACTAAAAGCTTTTTTGGGGAAATGAACCACACTGGCAGAATGAGGACATCCACATTTCCAGCTGTATCTTTCTTTGCACAGGCCTTCCTGGCACAAATGGCTCAGAAGATAAACATTAAGTGGATCTCTGGGTACAGAGGAAACCTACTGTACCTTAGTTTCACTGGGGCTACAGGAAAATAGACAAGTGCTCTGTGCTATATAAAAGCACTGCTATTTGTGAATGAAATGCACTGCATAAACACAGAGGAATATTATTTATGTGATCTTTTCCCCATATAAACATTAGGATCTTTTTGAAGAGAATATCTTAAAAAATACAGTTTAAAACACACAGCATCAGGGTTAGTCCTATCAACAGAGTTGTTCCAGATTTATTCAACATAACTGTGACTAAAATCTGCCTGTCATTCTAGCAAGCTCTATAATCTCTTTCTGCAGGATGCCTCCCTCACCTCTTCAAGTCTTAGGCTCTGTTCTGAATTTGTAAGGATCAGATTATCAACGCATATTCATTCCTCCAGTCCAAGCATGTGTCTCATACTGAATAGCTGTCTTAAATATAATAACCATATTCCATTGGCTTGTGTGTAGTAGAGGGAAGGGCCTAGCACAGAGGATTTCTGCCTGGAGGCAGGTTTCTTTATCTTCTACTTGGAATGTCACTAGCACTTAGCATCCTTCCAAGCCTGGCAAGAGCTTTGGCTGAACCCCTTGAAACAGACACCAAGGCAGCAGGAGTCGAAGTACTCATTACCACTTTTTCAGAGCTCTGATTCCTCAGGTGACACGATGCTGGTTCAGATACTGTGAATCAGAGCAGCTGCAGGGTTGCTGACAGCTATACATGCCTATCCAGCTGTCAGGAAGGCTGTTCAGCCATGAGAAGAGGCACGCATCATTTTAAAGCTGGAGCGAGGAGCTTAGCACAGGTCCCCTCGCAAAGCGACCTTCCAAGTGATTGGATTTTCTCGCTTTGTGTTTCTTTTCCCTACATCAGGATGGCAGAGGATTGAAACATGCAGCCATGTACGTGTCCTTGGTGCCATGGAAAGAGAAACCATGTCAGTCAGTGCACAGCAAGCATGCCCAACTACAAAGAGGGTCAAAACCCACTGCCATCCAGTCTGATCCTAATGTATCACTCACTATTGCTTCCCCGTGTATGAATGCCACAGGGCGTTACCGGTACACCGTCCAGAATGAACTGTACCACCTCACCTTTCAGAACCTTCCTCTTAGCTCAGTTTCTCCTGCACGAGGTGAAACCATTACCTGCCAAAGGGAAATGTTTTGAACCAAAGCACGGCTCATGTGCTTTGAATTAGTTTTCAATATTGCAGCCCCTAAATAGAAATTAAAACGTGACACCTTGTTTGCGTAGAGTCCCCCTCTCCAGAGTTATTCACTGAAGAGAATTCATTGGAGAGGTCACTCCTTGGCTTCACTGGGACCCGTTGGAAAGAAACGGGCTAACCCAGGCTGGGGTGGAAAAGGGGCTGTTCACCATGTGCGAGGTGGCACCTTAGGCATGTTAGCACCCTTAAAGCTTTAACACTGCACCAGAAACTCCAAAACAAGATACAAGAACTGTTTTTCCTGCTGCCAGTCCCAGCTCTGCTTTCAGATAAAAGCTGGAAGTCGGCGTGGGGGGCACACCTCCTGCTCTGCGGGTGTCTGGCCCACGACAGAGCTATAGCCACGAGGGACAGTACGCAGGCGAGCTACTTTGGGGAAGTATAAAACCAGAGGGCGAAATCCATCCTGAGACAGATGAACAGCCTCTGTGGGTGACAGCCCATGTTAAAAACACATTTCAGTGGTATAGGAAAACACTGCATTTTTTGTACTGTGCGAGGCCTCTGGCTATTGTAACCCATATTCTGGGAGCAGTGGAAGAGAGCTGGAGAGGTAACAAGGTGTGTAGCGTAAAGAAGGCTTCCAATGGCTTATCTGCAACGCTGTCCTCCTTGCACTGATGCTTGTACCTCCTAGCACGAATTGCAGTCAGTGCTAATTGGCTTCTTGTTCCATATCGCTGCCTGGATTTTTTTCAGCACACTTTGTAAGTTGCAACTTCACCTGCAGGACTTGATCCAGAAATGCACTTTTCAGCATGTGAATAATTTATCCCATTACTGTTATTCCAAGCTACTTCAGCGAGTATTTTGGGGCCTCCTAGGATTTGTCCTTCACAGTGGCACCTGGAGACCACTGTGTTAGCCCTTAAAATTGCTATAAAAACCACCAATAAAAAGACTCAATAAACAACAATCATCCTTACATCTCTCTTTCTACTGCCATTTGTGTAAGTTACCCTACAGAACGATTCTGCTTGTAGGGAAATGGCCTGGACTCCATGGAGGTGGAGAATTAACAATAAATTTTTATCAAAGAAGCCTAGGGGTACGTGCAACTCCTACACAAGCAAGCAGTGTTACAAAAACAGATCTAAGGTCATCTAAGTGCCATCCACTCTGTTGGGCAGGGTGTCCAACCTAAGCTGATTCACATTTCATGTATTTTTTAATAAGCAAAACAGGGAGAAGTGCTCTCTCATGCTAGTCCCGCTCCCCTTTGGCATTAGATATGTTTGTGCCTGGCACACTTCCAAGAATTGTTTCATTTTGACTAAGGACCTTCATAATTGTTCTTTGAGTGTTGCTTCTGAATAGTTGTCCTGCAATTATTACGCCAATTCTAAATGTCAAGGCAAGTAATATGTTGCAATTTGGGGTGACTGGTTTCTGTACAGAAGCACCACGTGAGATGACCACATAGCTGGTGTCCAAAGACAGTTTCCTGCACCAACGTCCATCCTAGAGAGCTGTGAAATACCCTTTTTATCAACTAAACTGACTCTTCCAGTTGAGTTCACTGGGAATGCAAGTGATTATGCAGGAGAGATGTCAATGCAAACAGTTGCTCCTGAATTACAACAGGATAAAATTGCTTGACTAGTGAATAGGGCTCCAGAAAAAGTCCACATTCTCTTGGTCTGTACGTACTTGTGCTCCGTGCTGATTCAGAAAGCATGTTTTATAAAATCCACTCTGGATTGAAATTCATAATCTATCATCTGCCTAGTTATAGAGGAGCGGAGAGACTATCTGCAGAACAGTTCCCAGTATGGTAAGTTTCTTAAGGCTTTAAACCTCATGATTAATTTCAGATTGTTTAGCACTTGGTTGTTTTTATAAGGGTGGTTAATAAAACAGACAAACTGCGAAAACCAAGCCAGGCTGAGCGCCTAGCATTTCTGCTTGATGTTAAAAGCCCATCTTTTTCTGTAAATGACACTAGGTGACTCTGAACGTTGCAGTTTAAAAATAGTTTCTAAGTCAGCAAGCCAAGAGCCTGTAGGATTTTTTAAAAATGATCCTTGCCAGATGTTCTGATACTAAAATAAGCAATAGTGAGAGTGTTAAGGAAAGTACTAACAAGAACAGGCAGAATATTGTACAAGAAAGAATCTCATAGAGATGCAATAAAAACCCAGAGACCCTTCCTGGGGTGCTGTGCAGGGTCCTACCGTGCAGAGGCCTTAGTTTTGCCTACACACCTTCCTTGCCTAATTTGTACATCCTCCACTCTGGGAACACACTCAGTTACCACTTTGATCTGTTACTGGTTGCAGATCAGTAAAACTCAGCACAATTTGAAGAAAGCAAAGATTCTTGGTCTCATTGTCCACAATGGCAAAGGCCATCCAAAAAGCAACTGGCTTTTCTGTCTTGAAGGTAGAAATAGCAGAAATAGTTTACTGATTATCATGCCATGACTATGCGGTGGTTTTGCCAGTTTGTTAGCTGGTTTGTTTGCCAGCACATGTACCCTTATGTACAGAAGGATCCACGTTGCACACTTCACTGACTGTAGTAAGGCCTGGATCCTGAAACCTCAAGGAAGTGACCCTACAGGAACATTGCCCAAAAGGCCAGTTTGCCCATCTCCAGTTAGTGTTTCTCACTGTCTACACAGAAATACTTTCAGCGAAGTTGCCACTGATTCAAATAGCAGGAACTCTCCGTGGAATTTGTCTAAGCTATTCAAGGGATTAGCTGCAGATAACTGATGCTCTTCTGCTTCATATCCAAGTAAGGGTAAAGCATCTCAGGAACAAGCTTTTGTAACAATCCAGGAAGAAAAACAGTTGCAAACAGAGGAAGCTAAAGGATGTTGTTTCCAAAACTGACTGTGATCCACGTGACACCGTTCTGTCGCTCCCAGGAGACTGGAGGCTCCGGCAGCCACGAAGCCCCCAGAGTTCTTGGCCAGGGTCTGTGCACGTCGTATGGCTGCCCTCAAAGCTTGTTTCCAGGAAACCCCAAGCCATGGGCAGACACTGTGAACGCACGCAGGTTTCCATGAAAAATCTGTGACGAGTAGATTCCGTAGAGTCAGAAGATTTCGGTAAAACACTTGTGGTTTATCAAATTCATATCTAGCTGTTGTGTCAGAGACTGTCAGAAAAGCATTAACACTGCACTTCATGGCAAACTTCAAGCATCCCTTCATGGAAAACTTCTTGCCATACTGTTTCTTCACGCTCCTATCAAATGGACACTAGGTTAGAGGACAAGTGAACTATAGCAACATGCAGTTCCAGTTCTGAGTGAACTTCTGTATCAGGCTGTACCATAGATCTGGACTGATAGAAAACCATGGTTTTGTAGATCCACAGTTCCTCCCAGTACAGGCTGCCATCTCCCCAAACATAACCTTAAAAAGCAGAGTTACAGCAAGCACCTAGGCTGGATCCTGAGGAAAATCTTTCTGTTAGCTTCACTGAGGCCAGAATTTACTGTGTGTGTATGGCACACCAGTGAAAAACAGCCTAGGTGGACAACACAAGCTGGAGAGAGCCCCCCGTTTGGAAAAGAGGCGTGCTGGGATATAAGAACTCAAGCATAGTCACTGCAACCTCCAATTGCTTTTTTTAAAAACTTGAATTTTTGAAGCTAATCAATTTTTGATGCAGTTGTATTGTGTTGTCTGCTTGCAAAACCTGAAACCTTCACCCAGATCCAGCCTTTAAAGATACTTACAGGGTAAATTCAAACCCACAGCAAGTCACGTGCTAAGCCTCGGTTGCACATCATAGCTCCCTGCCATTGCCTAATGCTAAAATTGTGATATGTCAGCACTACCCATGTTACTAACTCATGGTCTTATCTCGGTCCCACTAAAATCCTTGTCAGATGCAAGCAGGGCCTGTCAATTTCTGTATTGATGTCAGAGCCCTTAGCAAATAAATAGCAACCCCAGAAACAAAGATACTTCCTTTTCCATTGATGCTATAACACCTTTACCCTGCATGTTTTATATTGCTTCCACTGACACGCTATGAATGCCAGAAAGAAAAGCTCAGATCGAACCCAGTTAATTAGAAGGATTCACACAGATGGTTTGCCTGGTACTTTACAGAGGTGGCTAATTAAAGCAATGTTAGTCAGCACCATTAAAATGCCAGATAAAGCTTTAGGAACAATGCTGATTAGAAAACAAGGTTTACAAATAGGGCTTTGAGCAATGCAGGATGTTTGCAGTTAATTAATCCAGTTCTAACATATCTTTACCGAGGCACAGCGTAATGCATGCTGGTATCAACATTAATGTCAAGATTTTTCCTAGTTCAAACGTGGCAGTTATTAAAGCAATATGAAGTGACTGTAATTTCACATTCTGCAAGAGAAGATGAGGGAGTTTGAGCTCCTCTAATTAGCCGTGATTTAAAGAGCACTGGAAAAGAAACCAAGGCAAGTCCTAGTTGTAGAAAGTTACTCACATGCTGCCTCCTCTCTCCAGCAGTAGATGTAGGCATGCAATAGAAACAAAGCTTCCTTCCAGTTTCTGACAGATGCTGCATTTGGAGGGGATCAGCTGCACTCTTCAATGTGCTGTCTCCAATATATGATTGTCTGTATTTTTTTGCAGTAAGAGTCATCTGATCTTGATCTGAAAACTTCTTCCAAACTTGTTTTATGCAACCAAATAGCCCCAGTCACTGAACGTGCTAGCAGATAATCCCATACACAGGTTTGTGCAGCAGCATCAGGGACCTAAAACATGGTCTTATTCCCTGTAACTGAAACTGACTTTTCTTATAATTATTACATCAAAATAGCAATAGAATTGCATCCCACATTCCACAGACAGGCAGGCATACATGTGTTTTGGGCTGTCCAGTATGACTCAGTTGTTATAGGCCTAAGTTCCATGATCAACCTTGAAAGAAATACAGATGAACAAAACTACTTACTGCCACCACCTACTACTGTTGGCCAAGCAAGGCTATCGGTAGATCCATTTAAAAGAAAAGCTGTTCTTTACTAGCATCTGCATCACAGTTGAGAAAGGCACAGTCCCTTGATGTCTTGTTACTGGAAGATCTTCCTGGAACAAATAGTTTCATTCCCAGCTAAAGTGAACAATTGCACTGTGTCCCCCCTGGTGCCCTGCTGATCTCAGGTGGCCAGCCCGCCTCATTTTCAGGTACATTTCTAAGAGTCTCTGTTTCCTACCCCGTCTATGTCATACATGCAAGGGCCTCAGAGAGAGAATTACAGTTATTAGGTAATTAGTAATATAGTAATAGTAATTAGTAATATTAGTAATAGTAATTAGAATTACAGATATTATTACATCTACATTCTCTGTAGACCCTAATATTAAGCAAAAAATGCAGCAGCACACCTTGAGCTGCTAGCCCATGCTGGTCCAGAGCAAGCCATCTTATTGCCAGCTGTCTTCTTCCTCCTTGAATAATGCAGTGGTCTAAAGGACCTTCTTCCTAATCTGGTTAGGAGATTTCTTGTGATCATTTAACCTGGCAGTGTTGGAAACCAAGGCAGAAGTCAGAATCAGAGTGAGCGTTGGCTATATAAGAAAATTGTTTTTTTCCCTCTGCTGCTCACCTTCCTTTCCAGTTAGAACGGCAGCAATGGTTGTCTCACCCAGCATTGTGTCTCTGCAGTCACATGCCAGGGCTGATCTGCTGCTACCCTGTAATCCTATAGGAACCCTACAACAGTTCATCAGTCTCATGGATAAGGAGGTAAATTTAATTATTTAAATAAAAGTTTCCCCATTCTCCTTCCCTTATTGGAAAGCTTTTATTAAAGGCTTTTGGAGATTTCATAGTGATCTGAGCAATGTGGCATATACAAGGTAAAACCTCAGTAAAATTTGCTGTCTTTCTCCAATATGCTGAAGAGTCTGGATGAGTCATTGAAGCCTGAGCCTTTGCAAGCAACAGACCACAAGAACACTGTCTTCGGACAGCCATCCTACCTGGGCACAGCAATGCCCTGCAGAAGCTGCATGAACAGGCCCTCATATCCAGACAAGAACCATCTGCATTCTCCTTTCATTTTCTTTCCAGTTCTACTGCTCTTCCAGTTGCCCCAGGTGCAGGGGCATAACTAAGGGTTTGGTAATCCCTTTTTCTGCTTTCCAGGAGGTCACTCTTGGAAAGGCCAAGAACTGATGGTGACATAACTCGGGGCAGGTGGCACAGTGCTGAAAAGTGCCTCTTTATTTGTGCTTTCCAATATTTAGGCCTGATGGGACAGTAGCTGAATTGGTCACTTGAATCTTTTGCTGATGACTTTTCAAGGCTGTGCCTCAATTGGAACATATACGTTGCTATTCCAGAATGTGCATTACTAGCAAACCACATAGAAAGTGCAGAGTGCACTTCAAAAGAGGAAGTGCAAACACCACGTCTGTCTCATGAAAAGAAATTAAATACCAAGCATGGGACCCTAAATGGGCGCTAAAAGGCTAATTCCTGCCATTCTCTGGCAGAAGGTTCTTTGCTGACCCACTAGATTTTCAAATACTGAAGTATTTGAAACATACCATATGTGTATGTTCCACAGTCAGATTTGATATTTACAGTTCAAAAGGTCGTTAAGATTTGATGAAGCCAACATAACAAAGTACATGCTTTTATAGAAAACTCTAAATGTCACTGTTTAATGCCAGTGCATATCACCAGAAAACTGCTCTTTCACTCGAGCTACCTGCCGAGAACAACTGTGTTCTGTGGTCTCATGGTCTCATAAAAAAAATCTGATTGATAATGAAGGGGCCTACAGCAAAATCTGAATTTTTGGGTCAGGTTTCTTTTACATGAAAGCCCAAACCCACTGCTTGAAATTTCAGCTGCATTCCTAGAAATCTGCAGTGATTCTGGCTCCAGAGAACAAACACTCCACTGTTACTTCCTTAGAGCTCTTGTTCAAAATGCCTCTTCCCATGCTGGGATGCTAAACTCATGTAAACATAAATGCATTTAGTGCCAGATTTGCTGCCCAATAGGTATCGAGTGACTTAGACTTCATAGGTAAAGCATAATCCCTTTGCACAGTTTGTGTTCAGGAGTTAAACAGTCTAGGGAATATCCTAACATAAGATGTGTTTAACTGTAAGTCTAAGAAGAAAGTTTGAGTGACTTGGTGCAGAATGCCATATGATCTGGAGCGGGAACAGGAGGTTTCAGGGTTGAACTGGCACTGCCAGCTTGTACACTGCATTGTATAAACTCAGTTGTGCAAACAAAACGCACTGATTTGCATATCTGCCATTATAATGCATACAAGAGAAACATCAGCATTTGGGTGCCTTTCGAGGTCTGCCTTTGAAAAGCTTTGCCCATTCCGAATACAACAACAGCAGCAAGGTGCAAGGGCCGCTGGGCACAAACATGCACGTAGTGCCATTATTCTGGGGCTTTTTTGCTCTTGACGGAGTGCCATCAGTGGTGTCACTCCTCCCGTAGGCCAGAAGGGCTGTGCCTGTGCACGGCACGGAAGCAGCATTATGCACGTCCTGTGGTACTCTCTGTACTCTCTGCTAACCTGTAACTAAGATTTCTCTCTGCTACAACACTACAAATCAGTAATAAAACAATGCCAGTCCTAAGAAGGGAGAAATCATCCTGGAAAGGTGCTAATGCCTTCTATAGTAAAGCATGAAAAAGCCATGCAAATGTAACAAGTAGGCACATAACTGCACCTACCCATCCTAACAGCAAGTGCTATAGCACACACGGCAAGAAAAAAAGCAGCAGCACGAGGTATGGCCATCAATGTTGGCACTGATGATCAAATCAAAATCCAAAGATTAACCAGGACAGTCAGCTTGAAGTGTGAATTACAAAAGTTCAGCAAAATAGCAGCATGAGAACATCACAAATATTTTGCAGCATGACAAAGCTCGTCCTTAATAAGGAGAACTGGGAGAGAAGGGAAGCTTTTCCACCCCTGTATTTGTGATATTGCTCGTTGTCGATAACATCTGCATGAAGTGTTCCTTTCCCATTGCTTCCAGAGGACTCCCTTTTCTCAGTAAGCAGCAAAGTAACTGGGAAATCCTGCGAATACAATGGCACCACCTACCATCATGGAGAAATGTTTGTGGCAGAGGGGCTTTTCCAAAACAGGCAAGCAAACCAGTGTGCCCAGTGCAGCTGCTCAGTAAGTACCGTAATTTGTCAGAGCCTTGCTCTGTCTGTGCTTCATTTTGCCTTTCTAGCAGACGTGACACTGAAATGTATGCAACATGCAGCACACAGCAGAGGCTGGGAATTGGGAATTGATGCTGAAACTCACAAAAGCACTCTGAGCCAGCCCGTGGCACATGGGGAATGCCAGGCTACCTCTTACTCAAACACAGTGGACAAAGCTTACCCTGTCAAGCATCTGCTGTAAGTAAGCTTACAGCAGGCAGGCAGCAGGTAAAATATTGCTACTTGGCAGGTGAAAATATTTCACCTCAACCTGACTGGAAAATAGAGCACTAAATCAGGGACTGAACCTGGATTGATTTGGACTGAGCTGCTAAGAGCCTCACAGGCTGGGACTGGGCAGCAATGTAGCCTGAGCCTGGGCCACAGAGCTGTTCTAGGTGTCACCAGCTCAGATCCAGCATATTTGAGCAGTCCCCGTCTGAAGTACAACATCCCTCTTGATCCAACCAGCTCTTTAGTATCATGACCTTCTCTGATCAAATTATCATCATATTCAACATTAATTACAAATTGAACAGGCGCCAACTACTGAACAAACTTTGTGACTGCATGTTTGAGTCACTGCTCAGTTCTTCCTCCACCTCAGTGGTAAGACACAACAAAGGGAAAGCAGCAGGAAGAATTTTATGCCAGGTGGCTTTAGTAGCAAGGTCAGATAGATTTTAAGCCTACAATCATGGCAGTTCTTTCTCTCCCCACAATTGCTTTTTTTCCTCATTTTTTAAAAGAAAGAAACCTTCCTCTACGTGACAATAAATTTAAGAAATGCTATTCAGACTCTTCATTGGTCTCATATTCTGCGTTTGGCTACTACAGTGGCATTTATGTAAACACCTACACTGGATTTAAATATGACCATAAAAATGTATATACAGTACCATATGAATTGATGCCTCCTTCTAAATGCTCCTTGTTTTACCGGCAGGAAGGAAATGTGTACTGTGGGCTGAAGACTTGTCCCAAATTAACTTGCTCTTTCCCAGTCTCTGTTCCGGAGTCCTGCTGCCCAGTCTGCAGAGGTAAGTGTTACTCCGCCCACAGGACACGCGTCGGAAAGCACTCCTTCCCCTGTCCGAGCCCTGTCTGTGCACCAGCACTGGGTTCAGGACACCGCAAGTTTCCCATTTACTCACAACCCAAGGCATGTTGGGAAGCGAAACCTCACATTCCAGCAGGGCAGCACTGCTGGCTTTGTTTTCCTGAACTGAAACAGGGAGAGAATGCACTGATGATAAAGCTGCATGCTCATAATGAGGTAAATCAAGGCTTCAAGTGATGAACTGAAATAGCTGCCATTACTTTGGGTAGAAAAGCTTTGAAATAAAAGATGAGCTTCTACCTGACAAGTTACCAGACCTGCTCGAGTTATACAAGACACAAGAATTTCAACTCAGAGGGTAAGACCAATTACTCCAGCTTAAATTAGATGTCGATCTATATTCAGCTAACGTTGGTATTTTACTAGTGATTGCATTTTGGAACATGCACACAGAGAACTTGATTACAAGGAAGCATGCTGCCAGCCTTCCCAGCCTTCCCAAACGTCTAAACCGAAATGTCTGTCTAAAAGCCTGTCTAAATATCTGTGTATGTATTTCATCTCACTACTGGCATTTGAATCAGCACTTTTAGGGTATCTAAGCACCTCTGGCCAGCTCTCAGAGATGCGGACAAGCACCTAAGGGTGCCTGAAGTTTTCTGAAGGGCCACTCTATTGTTAGCAGCGATGCCAGGCTGCTTTGAAAACCTTTCCTGCTTGCATCTCTGTCCTTCTGGAATTCTCTTTGTTTGTACTCGGGACTATTGCATGGTGAAAATAAGGAGCGTTGTATTGTGAGTTGCATAGTTTTGCCTATGGTTGTTGAGAAACACAGACTAACAGTCCCCCAGTCCACACAGTCTGCAGCACAGACACTACGGTAGGCCTTGAAGGAGCAAGTTCTCAAGCAGAAGCTGTGTAGTCATGTCAGAGCAGCAAGCTGTCTAAACTAGTTAACCTACAAAGTTGCAGTGGTAATTAGCTTAAGTGTGGCACCATGCAGGAACTGACATAATCTCCCGGCAGGGCAATGCTGTGAGCTGCATAAAGACATCCTCTCAGTCAGAGCAAGGGCGAGGATTTCTGTGCAGTACTCCTTTGCCTGAAAATTATTGCTCATTCTCTGCTGCTTTGCTGCGTTACTGCGAGGCACCTTTACAAATCCTGAAATAGTTTGCTGGATAAACTGCTTATGAAGCTTTCTGACCTCAGGAAGGCAAGGTCATGGTCCTAATTTCTCAGGGTGAAATCTAGTGATATATTAGTTTACATTTATTACACTGACAGTTCAATTAAAGCAAGTCCTTGCCATTCGTATGATTCCTGGTGTCTGTTCCCTGGTAATTATTGGATCTGGATTTGAAACCAACCTCTGCCAGCTGCAAAAAAACAAACTGCCTTTCAAAGTACAAAGTATCGGACCTAGGTATGCTCCAGCCTTATGCTGCAGAATCAGTCACTGCAGCCCGAGAGTCACTATTAAGGCAAAAGCTCTTTAGAATTTCCATATAAGAGGTGAGATTAAATTGGATTATGCAGTAAAGGAGACTCAGTGTCTCCATTTATGCAGAGTTTTTTGTGTATTCCACTGCCTTTGATTCTTATTAAAATGTTAAAATTGCCATTTCTCTCATAATCAACCTTGTCCTTTGCAATATTGGCTAAGCTGTTTTATCTCCCCCCTGTGACTCTCACAAAACGCAAACCTAAACAAAATGTTTGCATCGAGATCTCAGCACAGCTCATGAGGAGGAAACCAAATCAATTTCTGTTCCCTGCCTGGCCAAAAATACTAACATAGTATATTCAAAGTTGCTGATTTTCCTGGTTGTTGCTCTCCTACTGACTAGAGAAGGCTTCAATCACTGTGGTTCAGATGCTGATTTATGTCAGGATTCAACTTCCTCCTAAGTTGAAGTTCTCAAAACGCACAGAGGATAAAATGATAACATGCAGTGCGCCAGAAGGTAGTGGGTCCGTGGTGGATCTGACCAAGTGAAACCCAGCTAAGCCCAGAACTGGAAACACACCTGCATCGGCACCGTGGCTCTCCCAAGGTGGTATCACACACTTCTCTGCTGCAGCAGCCGTCCTGGGGCAAGGACCCAAGGCTGTGTCTGTGCCTGGCCCTGCCGTGAGCCACCCGTGTAGAGCAGCAGGCTCGTGCTGTGGTGGTACTGCACTGCGCTCTGGTCTAATTGCTTGGCACATCCAGAGCTAGGCTTGGAGCCACTAGCAAAACAATTTTATCTGGACCTATATCTGAATTCCAAGGCTGGGATAAATTCCAAGGTCAGCTCCACACTAAATGATTTCTCCTGTTCTTGTACAAGTTTTCCAAGAATCAGATATCAGTTCAAGTTCCATGGCTTGTCCTACCAAGGATCACCTCTAACTATGTCTTTAACAACTTCTTAAAGCCACATTCTCCCCCTAGCCTGAACTGATGTTTCCCTGCTGCAAATTTCACTGTGGCTCACGCTCAGCTATGTATATATTTATGAAGCTTGTCTTTACCCAGAAAACAGCTGGACGCTACTCCTAAATAGAAACTGAGAGTTTCTCCTTTCCAACTTTCCTTTCCATGAATCACGTTTGGCTGTGAGGAGCCAGAGCCTGGCTTTGCGAGCCCCTCACACTGATTCGCAAAAGCATTTGTTACTTCTGCCTTAAATCTACAAATTGCAAGTGCTCTAGCAAAACCCTTTCTGTTCTAAAAGACAAGTCAGAATGCCCTTGCTTTGTTACAAGTGTCATTGGTGTTAGGAGCCTTATCCTGTACTACTTTTATTGGCCCGATTCAAAAATAACAGTGCTGAATATCTCACACTCTGCCGTAACTTATTGCAGTGTTATTCACAGGCTTCCACATGAATTAACAAATTTTATGAAGTGAAGCATAAATAAGAAGGAAAAAAAAAAAAAAAAAAGACATGGGGTATGGGGTAGAAAATTTGCAGGACAAAGTCTGGCATATATTTTCCTGATATATATAATAAAATGTTAAAATGTTAATTAATGAATACACTTTAGAGGGGACTACAAAAATGTAATTCAGGCTTCGATTCTCAGGTAAGTTACTGTCAACTGAGCAACAGTAGCTGTGCTTATGCACACAGCAGATAGAGGTCACACCATTTAGCCTTTCAGAGAGCTAAGCTATGTCTCCTTGTCTTGAGTACCCACACTGGTGGGTACTGGAAATCATCTAGCCCATAGCATCTCACTAAGCCACATAAATCTGGTAGTAAATCTTCATCCTGAGCTTGCTAGATATTTGGGAAGTCATCTTCCTTTTGCTCTCTGCAGAATCTAGTGACAAGAAGGTCAGACTACAGACTGACACTTCTACACACCAATGCAACCTCCACCTTAAACGTAGCATTAAAGCTGGGTGAGACTTTTCCCCTAGGTACATCCCCAAGCATTGCACAGTTACTCCCCTAACTGATACTACTCTGCTTCGTGTCCAGGAGATGGGGAGTTATCCTGGGAACATGCCGACGGAGACATCTTCCGGCAGCCGGCCAACAGGGAAGCTGTAAGTGTGACCTACAATTTAAAGACACGTTTTCCTGCCGTACATGCCAATGTATCAAGGAAAAATAAGAAAAGGATATTAAGAGATCTGGCAAGGTATAGGAATATCTGCTGCAGCAAACTCCTTAATAAACTCAACCTGAATGCATGAGTAACCCTGAATTACAAACTGCCATGAGATCCTGAGGGCTCTGGATTTGGTCTTCATTGTATATGCTCTACAAGAATAAAATTCCGAAGTGTTTTGTTTGCTATGCAAGCAACACTTTAAAATCATGATGACAAACTCTTTCCCAGTTGACATACATACGTATGTATATTTACGTTAGGGGCTTCACTGCCTCTGGGATTAAGAGTAACCACTAACAACTTGCTCCTCAAGAGAAGCTTTTTACAACAGCACTTGGAGAGAACATTAAGAGCTTTTAAGCATTAGGCACACTACCCAAATACATGAACCAACAGGTCTTTGGATTAGTGAGACGAATCATGCCTCATAAAATAACTGCTGTAACACACACTATTCCTTCATGCCCATGGGTATTTTGGAAAATCATTATCTGAAAACAACCACCATTTTTGCTCTAGAAAACATACTGCACAGACTGCTTCCCTCTGCAAATCCAATGAGATTTCCCGGTCTGTGAGACAGATTCCAGCAAGGTTCTGCTCAGTCTGTGTGAAGTCGGCCAGCCCTGGCCCTGCAGGAGAGTTCAGAGCAGCTGCAAGCAAACAAGGCTCTGGACGGTCATTGTGCATGTGTGCTCTGCTGCTGCAGCCCGAGGAGAAAGCAGTTCTGATGAGGAAGACTAGACAGGCTCACTTATCCTTATCTAATCTCGAAACAGACATAAGTAACGAATATGTCTAGCCCTGAACTCCATCTCTAATAAACAGTGAAATAGGCTCTTCTGCAATGTGATTCATCTCCTCATGATGTAGAGATCCACAACAGGTCAGATGAATCATGTTCTAAAAGTGCTTCCCAGTGCACTGACTAGATCAGGGACTTGAGATGCCCAACGTAGATACAGACACCTAGACCGAATGCAGAGCGCGGTGAGCTGAGTTCCAGCTGTGTACGTGCAGGTGACTTCATTGCCATGTTAACTAGCTGCAAAACCTGTATGGCCTTTATTTGTATGGTGCCACTCAGTACTTTTGAGGCCTGTTTGATGGTGGTGGTGGCAACAACCACTGCCTGCATTAAGATTGTGGTACAGCTTCTTTCACCACTCTCATTGGCGCAAGACATTTACTTGCCTGCCCCTTTGTGTCTCCCAACAGAGACACTCATACCACCGCTCCCACTACGACCTGTCGCCCAGCTCCGCCAGGCAGGTGGTCAATGTGCCTCGGTTTCCCAGTGCCAGGAGTAACCGCGGAGTCCTGCCAGATCCCCAGCAAGCATCTGGAACAATCGTACAAATTGTCATCAACAACAAGCACAAGCACGGACGAGGTAAAGATGAGTACTTCTTATGGTATTACCCTGGGTCAGGCACCTCCCTACAGCTCAGAAAGAATCCTCCAAATACACGGCAGAACCTTGGAAATTCGCACTGGTATCAAGAGACTCAATGCAAATCAGAAAGGCAAAAGCAACAAACTATTAAGGATATGAAATCAGCTCTTGACTAAGGTCAGTTGTGCCTGCACATACTGCAGTGCATTTCACTCTGCACAGGCACCACGCTGTTGTGCTGCTCTCTGAATCACTTTGTGGGATGGTGCTGCATAGCACTGAGCACACGTGCTGCTGTGAGCAGCCAAGCGAGCACTTAGAGCCAGAAAGGACACTATGATGCCCTTAGATTTGCTGGGTGGTTCACATGGTGACTTGTCCAGTGGGGAATAGACAGTGGTTATTTTCTTTACATTCTCCTATCTTGTAATTTTACTAGCTGTAAAAAGCACATGTTTTAACTACCCCAGAAATCTCAGACCATAAACCTTTGCCATAGTATCAGGGAATTTTCTGCCTCCAAGGCTTATTAAATTATTCTCAAGAAAGAAAATGTCATGACTCCCCCCACCATAAGGCAGTTGTCTGAGATGCAGGGGGCACTTCTCCCCCGTGTCTAACAGAAGAGGCAAAGTAAGCAATTAGCCTAGACTGGATACTGTAACCAGGCAAAGTCAACCAGAGTGAGTCCCTTAGTGCCTTCTGATAATATGAGACACACCACATCATGGGAACAGCAGGACTGCCCATCTGCCAAACTTTATACAAACAGGATGAATTCCTGCTGCATTACAGAACAGACAAAAATAGAGGGAAAATATCAATTCTCCCGTTTGTGGGACAGCAGGTGCTGTGCAGTACAAAGGGTAGGATGCTCATTTCCTGGGGGCGAGGGGTACCTAAGTCACTAGAGGTCTGCAGGGACAGGCCTAAGAAGCCATAAAAGAAATAGCTGGAAATGTACATGTTCAGAAAAGCAGCTATCCACAAATACCAGTCAGTACGCACTCAGAAACTACCCACAAAGAGTTAAAAGCCCTTGTATTAGGGCCAACTAATCTTTTAAGGTATTAACTAACAGAAGGAATGTTGGCCATAGGATCTTTATTATCCACCTGAACAACCATGAAAAAACATTCAGATCATGCCAGTGTTTTATGCTGAATCTAGGAGCAGGAATCTCCACACAGTGCAATATCTTTGACATGTAATTCACACATGAAGACATCATCAAAGAGATTTCTAACCGATTTGTTTCAGCAAATAAAAAGCGTACAGACAAGTAGCATATTTCTGGATGCAGTAGAGTAACTGCCACAGCTTCAGACATTTGCTGCCTAGAGAGTGTCTGAGTGACCCCCATGATGGAAACCGGAATGCTGACCATGTATTTTCTTTTGTTCTTATGTAATTAACAAGTATTTTATTAATTAATGCATATGCCCCTTGAGACATATTTCAGCAAGCTAAAAAATAAACACGTAGCAATTACCCTGAAATGAAAATAATGTGAAATAGCATGGGTACAGGTTTATAATTCTGAACATGAAGAGTACTGAAAGCAGGGCACCTGGGAGCTAGAAGTTATGTGCCGTATTTGGGCTTCCACTGGAGGCTTCATCTACTACCTCAGAGTACTCATTTAACTGTTCTGTGCTAAATAAATCCTTGAAACAGAGAGAATGTATCTACATTCTATCAAGTAGTATCTCTTCCCCTGTCAGGAAATATTTATGTCCATAAAGGATCTGGAGAACTCTTGCTGGGGAAGCAATCTATGTACGCATAGATACAATGAATAATACAGTATTTAAGCATGTAAGGAGCCTGCTGAGTACTTACTAGTTTTATCTCATTTACAGGTTTTTCTCTCATGTTCTCAGTATACAGACAATAGATTATTTGCTTTTATGTGAGAATAAAAACTGTTTTCCACCTCTAAAACAAAACCATGTCTTAAGAAAGAGTTAAAAAGTAGCAAATTATAAACCAAATGATAGCATAACCCCATGAAAGACAATACATTACAAAGAACACTCACCATAAATCTCAGTAACTCAGTAAAAGTATAAGCCAGTTGGTCACATCTGTTACCAGTTAGATGTAAATTTCAGATTACAGATAAAAATTAAATTGCTTTTGAAAGTTACAGGCAAAATAGGAACATATTTTACAAATAAAAGCATTAATAAAAATGATGGCATATTAGAAGAATTGGAAATATTTACAACATAGCCCAGCTTCACTTTAGTTACTTTTAGAAATCTGGCAGTGCCCTTTCTTTCACCTTGTTAGGATTAGTTTGCATTTTTCTTTGTGTTTATAAAATACTTAAAAAGAAAGAAGTAAGGTTTATAGGACAAATGTAGACATGGTGTAAAGTGATATAATTCCCATTAACTGCAGGGTGACCCAAACCGGCTTCTACCAGGTATGGATTTTTCCACTCTCCTTTTGCAAGCTGTATTTCTCTGTCTTCCAGAGGCACTGATGAAAAATATTCTGAGATGCTTAGACGCTATTTGAATGAAATTTCAGTCCCATGTGCATCCTTTCAAGTTAATGTTTTCTTGTGAATCCCAAAGCCAAACGTCCCTATATACCCACAGACACACACATCTCCACATTGGACTTCAAACTTCATTTTGCAACATTCCCTTGGTCTTGCTCTGTGTTCTGTAGCAGGAAGTCCCACATGAAAGTGAAATAAGGTCCAGGTGGCACTAATCCACCCTGTTGATATCATGGCTCTCCCTGCAAAAGCCACGTTCAGCTAACGCTAAGAGAAGTTGTGCAGATGACTCAGTAGCAAATGTCATGATTTTGCCAGCTGTAGATTCAATTCTAGAAACCAGAGCCAATTTAGCAGGCTGTGTCCTGTGTGTGGACTAAGAGCAGGAGGGGGAAGAACGAATTAGTTTTTTAAGCTGCTTAATGATGCACAACTGAAATGTGTGCAGTGGAGAGGAGCTAGTCAAATAGTTGACCTTCAATGTTCTCCTCCTCAAAAGAGCGATGGACACTGGCATCAGCAGATTTGGAACCAAGGCAAATCTGCTTAGAAATGAGTGATCACAGGCTCAGACTCATTTGAAGTGGCAAAACTCCGACTGAAGTTAACAAGCGGTGAAGTGAGCCAGAGACACTAACAAATGATAGAGGGAGACACTGCTTTAAACAAATGTGCATGAATTAAATGAACATTTGTGGAGGAGTAGCCAGTGAACATACCTTTTCCAGTTGTACTTCTTTTTCCTTTTCTCTTCTTTTGTAGTTTGTGTTTCAAATGGCAAAACATACTCCCATGGTGAATCTTGGCACCCTAACCTCCGGGCCTTTGGAATCGTGGAGTGTGTGTTGTGCACCTGCAACATCACCAAACAAGAATGTAAGAAAATTCATTGTCCAGAACAATATCCCTGCAAATACCCTCAGAAAGTAGAAGGAAAATGCTGTAAAGTCTGTCCAGGTAAAACAAAGAGTTGATCACAGACCACCTTTTTTCTGTGCATGTTAAGGGTCTTGGCTGAAGCCTTCTGGTCACAAGATCTGATGAAAACTGCAATAGCAGTACCCACTGTTCTAACCTGTGTGCAGATATCACAGTGGGACAGGCAGAGCTGCCTGACCAGCCCTCCTGTTAGCTGCTGTTCCTCAAATGGGGGGGCTTGCTGTGTGGGGCACATACATTCTCATCAGTCACTGCCTTTTTCTCTACTGTTAGTATGACTTCCTGACACTCATTTCCAAAGAGAAAATTATAGAAGCATACACAGACAGTTCGTTACTGTCGAAAGACTCTCCCATCCTTCCCCCACTGCAGTATTCTCAGAACATTCGAAGCATTTTCTAGCTTGTGAAATCTGCATGGACCTAATACTGTTTCTCCTTTTCAAAATGTACCAGAAGGACTCAAAAATTCTGACTACAAAATGATTGGTGTCAATTATATAATTTAATCCTTAAAATAAATACTAACGTATCATAAATTTAGCATTAAGTCTCTGTACTGCAGTAATGATTAAACTTCCGTTGACGTGCCTACAACTAGTGAAAAATCTGTTAATAGGATGAATCTGTTGGTGGTCTGCCAAATGATCAGGTGTGTTGCATATGATAAAAAGAGTAAAGGAGCATCCAATTCCCTCCTGTGCCTTTGAACTTCTTTTCTAATCTGTATGGCCCATTTCTGTGCTTAGCTGGTGATGCATTGGGTGGAAGTGCTCTAAGGAAATGAGTTGTTCAGTTGCATATGGAAATCCTTCATAGAACACACACTGCACTTCTCTTGCTAGCCCTGCTAGCTGGGAAAAAGCTCAATGCAGTGGCAGTAGGTTGGAAGGAGATGTGTGTTTAGGCTCTTTTGGGTACTTGTGGATCTGAGACACACAGCATTTAACTCATCTGAGATGAGAATAGTCAGCAAAACTAGCTAACAGGCTTCAATGGAAAATGTAAGAGCAAACTGAAAGTTACCGTCTTTAGGAGATTCTATGCACCAATTGTTCAGAAAGCTGAATGTCTTCTGATCTGTCCTCTGAGTTGCATCGTCTCTCTCGCATTCCTGTCCAACTTCCAATTGCATCAGAATAATGACAATTTCCACTTATATGCCCTATGACTTTCCCAGGTGGTCATGAGATAACGTGTGCTGTGTCTAGCCAGGCATGCACTGATCTCCTGGCTGGCCGCATCCCTGTGTGCTGACCAGCCAGCTGGCTGCTGCTGAGCAAAATGAGTAGGTTCTCCCTGCCCTTTTCCTCAACAAAGCAATATTTTGGGTCTCTTCATTCTCTCTAACCACTGATTTTCGCTGTTATTTAATTATCTCTGAGACTTCTACTGTTATTGAAAAATGGACAACAAGTTCAAAGATCATGAGGAGTCTCACAAACCCGTACAACATATTTTGTTACAAAACTGGATTATAAATACAAATACTGTCTCGCCACCACAGACAGGCAATCAGAACCTAGCAGAACAGAACATTATTGAATGTCTGGGGCTTAGCTGGAGATGGATTTGAAAGACCATACAAGTGAACATATGAGCTGGACCCAGTAATCCTTGTGGGTCTCTTCCAACTTGGGATATTCTATGGTTCTATGAAAATTCTAATTTTAAACTAAACCTGCTTGGCTGTTGGTGCCAAGTAAGTTCTGGAAGACTTGATTACAGCTGTAGAATGTGTTTTGGGCTTTTTTTAAACAGAAGAAGTGCCAAGTCAAAGCTTTGACAACAAAGATTACTTCTGTGGGAAAGAGACATTTCCCGTCTATGAATCCGTTTTCACAGAGGAAGGAGAAACCGTCAGAAAAATTGCAGTAGAGACTGAAAAGCCACCCCAAATAGAAATACATGTGTGGACAATTAGAAAAGGTGAGTTGAGTGGGTGAGTGGGTTCTTTCTTTAAAACATGTATCGTCTTCCATTAAAATCCCAGAACGATATAAAATCCAAGCATCTTGCAGCTGCTGTTCTTCTAGCTATTTAGGGTATCACTACCATGTCAAACATACACTTTGCTGAACAAACACCATTAATAACACCCAAAGCTCTACTTCTGCAAACTCCTGGACACAAAACCTAATCAGCTGTCAGTAATGTCCCTGGTAATTTATTGCAAAGGAATGGACAGTAGGGTTTGAAGCAAGTGTTTGGAGGTTCTTGTTTGGATGGACCCACATGCTTGCCACTGAAATCACTGTCTGCCCTATCAGCCTCAGCAATATGTACCTACATCCATGATGCTCTAGAATATTGGCAAGAAATGTATTAAGGGTGGAAGCAGTATCTTTTAGTAGATCAATTTGTAAAGCTAGAAGGAAATTGAAAAGTTTTCAGAAGCCCATGCATTTCTGCATATCCTGAACAGCTAGTGTGGTTAAATTATTACCTCCAGCTCCCTCAAAATCCTGTCTACTTTATCCAATTTAAGCAAAAAGCACGTGATCCTCATAGGAAACCCTCATGTAGTGCAGCCCTTACCATGGAGATGATACATATCCAGAATGCACTTCAAAGCACAAAGCCAAACCCCAGCTGTGAGCAGCAAAGAAGTCCCAGGGGGGCTGACGGTTAATAATTACTCTGTGTGTTCAGGAAGCCACAAAGCCTTGTGATGACTTGACAGTGATGTTGTCTGCTAACTCATGACAGGCAAAATGGTATCTGACAACAAAATGATACTGTTTTTATCCAAGACACTGGGATTTTGGCTTCTGTTGCAATCTTACATTTACTCACACTAAGGAAGGTTTCAGCTATGTTGGAAAAGAATCAGCTAATTCTCACACCCCTCAGAAACTCTCTGCAATCATAAATCCACAGAAGATAAACACTGGGGTAGCAAACAGAGTCAAAAAGAATAGGCTGAAAATCCACATTATCGGTAAGGATTATTTCACAATGTGGCTCGACACAGCAGTCATTCCACATAAAGGCCGGGCAGCAACCCAGGCTTAGAACAACAGGCGCGCTTCCAGTAACACGCACTTCTCCTTTCTTTGCTGAAGGGATTCTGCGCCACTTCTACATTGAGAAAGTGACCAAGAGGGAATTTGAAGAACTTCCCTACTTCAAGCAGATAACAAGGACAACCCCTAGTAAGTAAAATTCTGACCTCGTCAGATTTCTATTGTCCATATAATTACAGCCTTGAAAAACATACCATGTTACTCAACACAGCCAAGCAGATGTACTCATTTTCCTCCAATACATGGCATCAATATGTGTAAAATTAAATAATCAAAATACGGCAATTTAAAATACAAATGCATGTAACAAAAACTCATGTCCAGGCTGTGTTAGTCTCCTAACATTCTGAGAAAATACAAGATTGTTTTCTGCTTGTGCTGCTATAAGTCTGAAATATGGCTGATGTCAGTAAAACAGCACAACTGGACTTTAATTAAGACAATATATATATACATATATATACACATAAATATATACACATATATATTTATGTTATATTTGAAAGAAGCCTTTCCTACGTTCTTAGTTACATATTTACTATTAAAATCTGTCTTTTGAAAAGTTATGCAATTTATTTATCACTCTTGATTCAATTTCTTTTTTGTATTTCACCCAGATTGGGATATGACACTTAATGTGACAGTTTAGTTGAGGTATAGACATTTACAGTTCCCAGTTCTTTTGCACTAAAAGTTGACATTTTTTCTGAGGTCCAATTATGCAAGGAAGTATTTTATCCAGGAATACTTGGTTCTTGGTAATACAGTCTTAGTTAGAAGTAAGCACCTTTTCATCTAGAAGGTTTCCTAATTTTTTCCTTTCAGCCTTCTCTACACATGTTGTTATCTGTACTATCATATTCTAGTTACCAAGACATCAGGCATTCCTATTAAAATTATCAAAACCGTACAGAAATACTAATATCCAACAAATACAGTTTGTATTATACACAGAGAGACAGAGTTCATATTGCATGAAAAACTTCGACTTGTTTCCTGACTTTTAAATACTTAGTTTCACCATCAGATTTCAAGTCTCAAATTACTCTGTCATAAAGCAGAGGATCTGTTTTCATAACTGGATGAAATAAACAGGGTCAATTTATAGTACTAGTTGGTTAAAGAAAGCGATAATATTCAGGTTCTTGTTTATTATTTGTAACAAAGTTATTTTGCATGGAATATGTTACATGATTGTAAGATACTTCAAATATTTTCCGTGGGAGGATTGGACATCCTCTCTTTGACCACTATGAATCAGTTTGTCTGAAGAGTGCTTGTGACTCCAAAGTTCCCTATGCCCTTTCTAAGTCAGTATCTTTCTCCTTTGTATTTTTGTTTTCAGGCCAGTGGAAAATATTTAGCGAGGGAGAAGCTCAGATCAGCCAAATGTGTGAAAGCAGAGTGTGCAGGACTGAGCTCGAGGATTTGGTAAAGGTTTTGTACCTTGAGAAGTCTGAAAAGGGTCACTGTTAAGGGAGACAGCACTGGAGGGAGAAACACAAGAAAACTTATGAAAACTTGGATCTGCAGCTGGACTGCAGGCTTATTTTGCTTAAGTCAACAGTTGCCTTAAAAACCAAAACTATAATGCAGTAATTATTCACATCATGCACAGCAAATCTGCTGCTTTATGTGTAGTGGTCTGTGTCAACCAATTCAAATATCTCCTCCAGAAGACTATGAGTCTCTGTATTACTGGTGGAAGAAGGAGAAAGAGAGACTGTACTTTCCCCGAGTTGCAGTTCTTTACTAGTTAAAAAAAAGAAAACAGAACATTTTTATTATTATTATTTGGCAAGTTATTCAAACTAACGAAAAGAAGGACACCTAATAAATGTGCAGGAGCTATGGAGAGCATTATTTCCTGTGCCGAGTTTATACCATTTCTGGTGTTGAAATGACTCACGGATCTTTTTTAGTTGTGGAAGAAAAATACAAGTGATAAAATACTTGTGTTGGAGACATATAAAACAGATTTAAACTAACAAACTCCTAAGCAGCCTGCCTTTGGGATGATGTCTTGTAGTTGAGCAAACTGAGTCCATAAACTGAACAGCAGGTGTTAGTGACAATCACTGTATTTTTGTAGCAACTTGAGCAAACGTTCGCTTTTAAGTGGTTTTCACTGTGTCCACCACCCACTTCTCTCAAAAATGTAAGTATTAGCTCCCTATCACAGCCCTAATAACTTCATTCTTCTGGGCCCTATTAATGCACAGCCTTGGCTGATAAACTGCCTTCTGCAGTGATGTGAAAGAAGGTGGTGAAGTACTTGCAGCACTTTCAAAACTCCTGGAGGGTTAAACCTCCCAATTAATAACTCCTTAGAGTTGCCACAGTGCTTAACTTATTTATTCTCATTTGTTACAAAACTAATCTGCATTTTTCTGATGGTGGCCTCTCAGTTCTCAGGCTTCAAGGACAGACCTCTCCCGTGACAAATATCAAACAGCTACAGCAAGCCTCTAGAACACAGCAGATCTGTGAAAAGTGTTATATTGGTGAAAAAGAAATTTGAGATACTCTTAAATTTAGTGTAGCATGTCTACAGTGTGTTTAAGAAATGTGGCTCCCATCTCCAGAAAGAAAAGAAGTATAAGGTCATTACTTTAAAAACGGTTTTCTCTGAACGTGAGTCACCGAAATGCTGCACTGCCTCATGGCTGCAGTGTTGGATTAATTCCCACAAAGCAAGTGACTCTGCCTGCTTTTGTCCCCTTTTTCTATTCCACAAGAAGGAAGGAATACTGCTGTTCATACACACACTAGGAAACAAAGCTTTATGGAAATGGTTTGAGCCAGGGGCTGTGTCTTCATAGGGATTGAAGTCAATACTGACAGCAAGGATTTTGAGGTTTGTCATCCTGCCAGTGACAGCACTGCAGGGGTGTACCCATTTCTAAAGGGATGGAGGTGTGAGAGAGCTGAGTGCTGAATGCCAGAAGCCAAAGCCTGTTTCAGGCAAAGCTTCGCCACCCTGAGGGGATGCTGGCAGCCTCCCTCTCAGCGCAGGCCTCTCGGGCAGGCTGCTTCATGGCGCCCAGCCTGCCTCTGCCGCGGGCAGCATCGGTAGGAGCACAGCGCAGGGCTTCTCAGCAAAGGGGAGCAAGTGAGAGGGACAGACAGAAAGTGACAGAAAAGCTGAAGGGAACTAAGAAAATAACACATAGGGTGATCCAGGACATTGTGGCTCTTCAGTCCTCAGCAACCTTGCCTCTATATAACCACCGCATTGTCCCTAGACCTGGTCAGAGCACAGATAACGCATAGGAACATTTCTTTCCCTGCCAAGCATTCAACTCAGCCCACTGTGTAACAGGAAAACATGCTAAAAAGGGAGCATTCAGGTAGATTTGCAGTAATAAAACATTCTTGCCTGCTATCAGTAAGAGCCAAACCTCCTTGAGCCACAGTGTGGAGACCTGCTCCAGCACGGGCTCCCCTTAGCCCACAGGGAGCTCCGGGCCTGGAGCCTGTCCTGCCCTGCCCTTGGGGCCGTTCCTCACACCACCCCCCTCGCTGCCGGCAGCATTTTGCCCTCTCTGAAATCCACTTTCCCCGAGGTGTTCCCAGGGTCACTGCTGGGCCCAGCTGGGGCCCTGTGGTGGGGCAGCTGGAACCAGCCAGCCCTTACTGTGACAGGCCTGGGGCAGCCCTGGCCTCTCCTCACAACGCCCTGCAGGCCACTGGGCATGGACACCAACATCACTGGTTAATGGGCACCTGGCCATTAGAAGGCCCATACCACTGTTCATAACAGGAGAGCTAAGTGAATCATCCCATCAAGTTTCTGTAGGATCCCAGCCTCTGCCTCCATAAATGCTGTGTTGGTGTTTGGGAGGGGTGTAGAGCCTCCTAACCGAGGCCCCGAGACCTCATGCAACGTAATTAACTGTAGAAGCAGCAGCTTGGAATCAGCAACACCCACAGCATGCGGCATCTATTGGGTTGGAATGTGCTGTAGAAGTGCTAAATTTCACTAGAAATCTTCTAACAAGTCATGAATTAATCCTTTGGTGAAGACACTGTAAGGAAGACTTTCTGAGGAACTGTCGCGATCAGGTGGGAAGACCAGCAGTTGTCTTCTCACCTCATGGGCGTAGTCTGCTTGTAGCAGTAGCTGGTGAACAAAGACTAAGTGGAAAGTGTACAGTATTGTGTTTTTTTTTAAGAAGAAGAATAAGAAGGCAACCAGCTTTTTGTATTTCTGACAGGACCAGTGGAGTCCAGATTGTGTATTTATTTTATAATAAACATGTTTAAGAAAAGCAAAAAAAAAAAAAATCATAAGTATCATTTAGTAAAATGCAGTGTTGCATTTTTACAGTTCTGGTCACTTAAGATAATAAAATACAGTGTCATCATGCTTTCAATTCTCTTCGTGGGATGTATGTCTGTTACGGTACTTATTTATGTACTTGTATCACTTTGACCTGGTTTTATAAATTAATAAACTTTAAAGTTGTTAATAAAGCAAGACATTTTGTGCCTGATGTTGCTGGGTCACTGGGTTTCAGTGCTCCTGCCTGCAGCCCTGCTGCTGTCACCTCACAGCAGGCTGGAGCCTCACATGCTTGCAGCGCTGGGTGATGTGCATGGCTGCATGACATGGGATCAGACATTAAGTTACAAAAAACTTAGATTCAAAACTTTGACTGCCAGACAGAGTGCAAAGGAAGGCTTCAGCACTTACCCAGGTCCTTAATACTTCAAGCATGAGCTTAAACCACAGGGACCAGGTGCACCAGCAGTGCACCTAAGACCCCAGGTTATCAAAAACCTTAGAGAAATTTGGAGGTTAAGAGAGGTTGTGACTTACAGCCCCTTACAAGCCAGGCCTGACAAGCTCTGGGGAGCGCATTCATGGGAGGCCTTCTGAGCTCAGCAAGAGTGCATAGTCCACCACAGACAAGTTAGCTACAATTAATTCATGGCTGCAATATGCTGCAGTGTTTAATCCATAGGAGTGGTAATCTTGCTCCTATTTAAATCTGTTTCAGACCAAGGCAGTAAAAGCTTACTCTTTCAACTAATTCAGTATCAATAGGATCAACATTGAGCCCTGACTGTTCAGTATGTCTGAAAACCAGACAAAGCTTGCAGCAGGACATCTGTGTCCCCAGCACTTCACTAGTTCATTCATCCAGGTCTTCTCTCAGGAATGTCTTCTGCTGACTTTTGCAAATCAACTTACACTAGCACTCATCTCATCTAAGCTGAAAATCAAGAGAAATAGCACAACCTGGGTAGTGCAAAGAGACAAATGAGAAGGATCAGCCCAATGCTCAAACTATCAGTTTGTTTAAATTGGTTAATCTCAGGAGACATGATTGTTTGCTTTCAGGACTTGTCTGTAAAGCAACAACAGTATGCTGGGGAGAGAGCATAGAACCTTCAACACAGAAATTTTCTGCTCAGAGATATGTTTGACTTTTGGGAAATACGACATTTAGTTTAGCTTTCACCTACCCTCCATGATTAATCTTGAAAATCAAAGCATTGACAACCATACACGCATTCCAACTAAAGAATTCATCAAGCAGTGACAACTGAGAGAACAGTCCAGGGCATATTGCTTTCTGTGCAATATATATTCTGAAGCTCAGAATAATTGATGGAATCGATCTGTGCTAAATACTAAAGAGATGGTCTTAATGAACCTAAGAAAGAAGTGTAAAACATGAACTTACACATGGCTAGTAGTTTAACTAAAACAGAGATAGCAGCCTTGGGAAAGGTGATTGTTCAAAGTGGTTCCACAGTAAATCCCTGTGAATCAGTAAGTACATAAAATCTGAAATTCAAGATGCCTCTGGAAATTCCTCATGAAATTGATTTCTGTGTGTTTTTTTTTTTCATAACCTGCAAATTAATCTTAGCCACCATTTAACTTTAACAAGGCATCTGTTGCAAGGATCCTTTCCATGAGAACGCATTCCAGGCATGCATACCCGCTCTGCTCCAAGCTCCTCTTGTACCAGCTCCCTTCTCCAGGGCTGAGAGGTGTGAGCTGTGGACTGAGAGTCACTACCAGTCAGGATTGCACAGCTGCATTCCTACTGGATGTATTCTCTTGATTTCATAACATCCAAGTGATTTTTAGCACTGCACTAAACAATCATATGTCTCACTTCACTCCTATTTGCCTGTCATGCACTGCAGATCATCTCTGACTCCACAGGACTCTACAGAGCAATGAGGAGTGGCAGGGTACCAAGAGGAGAGCCCTCGTTGGTGCTGTGCTCTTCTGAAATGACTTTTAAACATACCTACACAAGCACAGGAGAAAGAATGTGACAGCCTAAGACTCACATCTTCATACACTCTCCATTAGGAAAAAAAGGTCAAACCATTTCACAATTCAGATGATGAATACTTCCAAAATAATTGATAGCACATGAAGTATTTGCGTAATATTGGTGTGCTCTGGTGCCTATTGTGTTATCCATCTAAGATAAAAGCCAAGATTTTGGAGATTTATTGTGGGAGGGGTGAAAATTGACACAGTTAATCCTTATTTCCATTTATTGCTTTTGTTTGGGGTTTGAGAAATGTCTTCATCTTCTCCACTGAGGTTTTGGACCATTTTACTTCTTGGGTAAAGTACGTCTGCAACCACAGGAGTATATGAACATGAACCCACAACCCTGCCCTTCTCACATAACACCAACCCAACTGTGAGCAGGAATGCAAAGCATCCAAAGCAAAAGCAAGTAATTGAGTTCAACACGAGAAAGCAGATTTTCATGTAGACGCACCGGACGCTAGGTCAGTAAATCCAAAAAAGGCAAGAAGCCTGATTTCACTACAACTCTAAGGAAAAACTCACACTCTGTCCTCAGCTGACCTCAGCTCAAGAGATACATCACCCTAAGCTGTGAGTGCTGCTAACTGCTTCACAAACAGCACCAGTAATTAGTTAATCTCTCCACCAAGATCAATTTGATCTCCTACAGAATTATTTCTCCTGTTTCTTTCTCTTCCTGTTTGTTTCAGAATCGCAACACGAAGAAATCAGGTGTGCTCAGGCCAACATAAATTAAAACTGAGTTCTATTGCCACTGAAGTAAATAGTAAAATTCCCAATCCCTATACGAAAGAGTCCCTGAAGAACCTACACTGACACACTATAATGGCATCAACCACATTTTAGTGTGCTGTAGTGTTTCATGTGTACCAAAGGCACATTTTACACTTTTCACCAACAGATTCCCAGCCGCAGTGGTCCTTAGCCAGCACTGTACCTTAATCTGTTCTTCCCCAGCTCCCTTCTCCCCTCTGCCAACAGCTAGGATGGGCAATCAATCAACTTGATTTGGGGCCTCAGCTTAGAGGTTTAAATAGGAGTCAAGTGATGCTTAAAGTTTATGTACTGGTCTATCTTTTTGCTCCACATCTCTAAATGGGAAGATTCAGACTTTCCTGTTAAAACCTCTAGATTGAAATCGATATGGTATTTATTTTCATTTCCTCTATTAAAATGTTGTGCAGCATGGCCAAGCTGTACAATGTTAAAGATGCAGTTCAAGTACAAACTTTTTGTAGTGGTCTCAGGATGGAATGGGAAATGACGCAGCAGCATCAAACAAGAGAAGTGAGACCTGGGGACATTTCTTTTTGTTCACAAGTGAAATTATCTGTAGAATTTATAGTCGTGGTTACATAAACATCTCATAAACTAAGAGACAGTAGTCATCAATTAATCAGTCGTCACAAAGTTCTTCCTAGAAAAAGGAAGATTTGGTTGTAAATATACTTAAGAAAAAAAATACATATATTATGTACAGCTTCAAGTGAAAATATATTCCAGAAAGCTGTATTTTTGTATCTGAGATCACGTTTTCAATTCTGTGCTATTAGAAAATATTTCCTTTCTGTGAATGCCATATTACCTATTCACATAAGCGAAGTCTCACAAAACCTTTGTGTTTTTTTTTAGATCTAGCCAGACAGTGGCATCCTTTAATAAATGGCCAAATGACAGCATTAAAAAACATTGGGGAATGTTTACAATCAGGAAGGATTATCCACTAAATTTAACTTTGCCATTCATTTTAATACAAAACAGTTGTAAAATCATGCAACCAAATCCAACCAGTAGCCTTTCTCACTCACTTCACACCATGTAAGTGACTATAACCAAGTATAAATTAAAAAAAAAAAAAAAAAAAAAGTTATTTTGAGCATCAGCAAATGTGCTAAATTTCTGGAAATAAAAACCCTGCTGCTATTTTGTTTGAAAGACTGAGTTTATAAATTATGGATTGTTTTAACAAGCGAGAGGAAAAAATGCAGATTACTTATGAATTCAAAGGAAATTCAGCCTAGAGCCTCTTTTATTTTGCAGTCATAACTAACTGAAAGATTCAATTGACAACACGGGCCAAAGCCTTGCTTTTTATCCAGAGACTTACAAACTTAAAAGAGCTTCTCCCACTCTGTGTTTTCTTCCCAGCCTAAAGTCAGACACTTTTTAAAGCCCTTTGCACTGATGAGTCTCAGCTGAAGAGAGTGGGCTCTTCCCATGACATCAGTTTGCAACGAGCTCCCAGTTTCTTTCTCGTCAGTACGTGTTGGGAATTATTTACTCCATCTGAATGATGCCCATGATGAGATCACTCTTATTAAGAGACAGCTATTATAACTACTGCGCTCATGTTGACCATAGCTGGTATTAATACATGGACTGCCTAACAAAACGTAGCCACCAATAATTCATTTTTCAAGCAGGAAGTTAAGCAAGCCCTAGAGAAACTGAGGAGCAGAGAAACTCCTGACAACTCCGTAACTGCACTTGACTAATCATTGCTCAAAACTGGAGCTCTGCTGTCTGGCCTCTCCATCAAGCAGTGTGTTTCTTAAGAGATGCTCTATCTTTTTGTTAATGATTACAGTGTTGAAAGGTGCATTTGCTAGAACAGTACTTCTCAAATGAAGCTCCAGCAAAACTGGTCTGATGGAAGATTCTTAAAGCCAGGAATCCAGTAGCAGGCAAATGGGGTTTGCCAGATCTCTGATTGCACAGCTCAAATGTACCAGAACCTCATTACCTACTACTGCTCCCTTAAAATATATTCTCCATAAATCCACATCAAAGTCATGATAAACTCTGAAGGTTTTTGTGAAACTTGGTAGAAAAGATACCTCAAGTAGGATTTCAAAGTAAGCTATCAGGTCACACTGCAGAAATCAATCTGTTAGCACAGTAGGGGAACATCTGACCAGACAGAGGAATAAACACTCCTATCTGGACAGAAGGCACAATTAAAAAGAAAAATAAATAAATAAATAAAATAAAGAATAAAGAAATGTGACATTGTCTGTTTTGAATGTAAGGAGAGCGATGTTTCTCATCTTCACAGTTTCTTCTTAAATTGCAGTTTTCAGGGCCATTGCAAATCATTCATTGCCAGTCCTGCTGAACAACCTGTGAAATCGTGACACGTTTCCAAGCAGAGGCTTCCAGGGGGCTGCTTAGCCCAGAGGATTAAATCTGAAGAGAATACAGAGTAGTCGCCACTCAGTTCTATTTTGGTGCAATGGGATAAACACAGCATTTAAGGTCCAGTCTAGCTTTTATTTCCATCACAAATAACATATCCAAGGACCCTGTTTGTAAATAAAAATCTCTCTGGTCTAATACATGTCAGGCAGTCAAAATAAATCCCAGGATCTCTTCAGGGGTTGCCTCCATAGGCAGCATATCTTAAAGCCACTGCTTTACTGGTCAGTAAAATGTTACTTAACATATATTAACAACGACAACAAAATCCGTCAAAACCAATAGAGACTTCTTCCTTGTATAAAAATGACACAATTTCTATCAAGTGCCTCCTCCCTACCAACTTTCTTCCAGTCCTAGACCTAAGGACACCTTCTTGTACCTATTCTCCTCTCTGAGATTTCCAGTAAAACAAGACTTTGTGAACCAAACCAAAAACAAAACAAAACAAATAAAACACAGGAGAACCAAGCATTGGAGATGCCAAAAATCAGGGAGGAAATGAGAAAATTGGATATAATCCCTGCAGAATGAACTTTTAAGTACAGTAAAATTGATAGATGCGCTTTTCTCGACATCTTGAATTTCACCCTATAGACTAAATACTTTGGTTATAGCTCTTTCCTCCATTATAAGATCTCATTAACTCCTCACTGGAAGCACACCCTCCACTATCTGTCTTGTATTAAACTCATTTTTCAAAAATAATAACAAATAAACTCAGGTGAGAAGAAGTTTAACGCAGTGATTGGACTCTTTTATGAAGTAAATAGGTGCTCCCTGTGCCAATACAATCTGTTTAATCACAGTCTAACATTTTAATTATGTATAGCTAAGGGGACTTGCTTGCATTGGCTTAATTATTCTGCATGATAATATGAACAAAGGGCCTCTGTTAAAGTAATCAACAAAAATTTTAGCTGGCTGAGTTTCCTCAAATGTTCCAAGACCAATGAAAGATCTGATCATTAAGCATTTACTGCCTCTGAGAGCTATTTTAAACCTGTTCCCTTCATATCACAGCTGTCCCTTTGAGTAGCCTCGAATTCTTTTTATCTGAAAGCCTTAGTAAGGCGGAACAAAAGAATGTCTCTCGTTTGGAGTGAGCTGTCTGTGTCATCTGTGTGATGTTCACTAGCAGGAGATGTCTATGTTAATGAGCTTTTGGCCAGAAACAGCGCTGCCACTTTCTAACTTTTGTCCAGTTCACAGGACTCCTGATGCAGGGTGCAGTGGATGTGTTAGAATTGTAAATGAGCCCCAGCAATTGCATGTTTCATAAGGATCCCACAATAACAATTAAGCAATGGTCTCTGCTGTTGTGGGCCTCTCCTGCCAGCTAATTGACCACGACGGGAGCTATGCAGAGAAGCACACTGAAGGCGAGGACACACAACAGAAGTGAAGGTTCATTATCTTGCAATGAAAGGGAAGCTAGCACCAATGGGAATTGGGGTTTAAAGGATTGAAGGTTTTAAAGCTTTCAATTTTTGGAGGCATTTATCATTAATTTCTCCTCTACCCAACAGAAGCCAAGTGTTTTGAAATACACTCCATTTTACTGGGCCCTGGGAATCAGATCAGTGGAGGCGATGTACACGCTCCAAACATACCCAAGTACACAGTAGAAGAGCTTTCAGGAATGTCAGAGAGTTGTGCAGACTGAGTTTCTTTACTAAAAAGCTAAGCTTTCTGTCCCTGTAAAAACTTTCCATGTAAAATTTGGAAGCTAGTGAAGAAAACGGACAGCCAACGTACCACAGCTGGGGAGTATCTCCGTGACATCCTGCGAGAGCCGAAGCCTGAGCACTCTGCGCTCCCACTTTCGCTGTCCTCACCGGCTCCCACGGCCCCACAGGCACGATATGCTCTCACTGCGACGAAGCACTGCACGGGGACCTGTCCATGGCTCAAGAGACAGCTCACCTGCCCACCGAGGAGAATGGGGTGGGGAAAGAGAGCTATGCCAATGTTCTGTGCTGTTCCCCTAGCCCCGTACAATATTTACTCCTGGAGCTGCCCCCTTGTTTTGCACTCAGCCTTCTGCTCCTCGCTCTGCCCAGATAGCTCAGCCCTGGTCCATTCACCCCAATCCTCTTCCCTGCTCACCAGCCTTCGCATTTCCCTTATGTTTGGCAACCCGCCTCGCCTTCTAGTTCCTCTGCCACTCAGACAGCAAAGCACGTTGCTTTTCAAACATCTTATTCATGCAGTTGATCATATCAGTGAAAGAAAGTGGTGATAGATGATCATTTTGAATAAGCTTGTGCCAAAAAGAGAGCATAGCTGAAGGTGCAGCAGGACCACGTTGAAGCACTAGTCCCATTAGCCCGTTCTGCTACTTGGGAAACTGCCTCTAGGTGACAGCTAAATTGTTAACATGCTACACCATAAAACGATAATAAATATGTATTTTTCCACTCACACTCATTAATGGAGTCAAAGCCATGCTAGAGTTGACTATTCCCAGGATCTCATATCCCTCATCTACATTCTCGTCCAGTCCCTGAAGCTTCTCCCTTACCTCATCTGCATATTTCCTCATTATTTTCTTTTGCTACAAATTCAACTAGCTTTGGCAAACAACTCAAAAGCACTAAAGGCTACTGAAGAACAAAGCGGGTCTTCTGCCATCTTATTGGCAAGGGCTGCTACAAAGTAAGCCTGAAGAACATGACAAAGCAAACCAATGACCGAAGCTCCCACAAAGCACTCGTAGTTTTCAGAGAGCTGGATGTTTGTCAGGGGTTGTTCTGCTTTCCTCAGTGCAAGGACAGAGACATGGAGAGCTTCGCTCCTGACAGGAGGTGGTAAGAAGGAAGAAAGCAAAGGGGGAGGAAAAAGAGAACTTTTACACTTGAGCAGATGGCAAAAGTGGGAAGGATATAGAATGGAAAAGAAAGGGTGAAGAAACCCCTACACAAGCGACTCTTGTCTTGTCCCTTGCTGAACAGCTCTGGTCAACTGGCTTTGCAAATTCTTAAGCAGCCTCCTGTGCAGTGCTTTACCGTTGGTGTGCGTGCCAGCCTTGCTGCTGTGGTCTTGGCTCCCATTTGTGGCATACTTCTTCGGCAGGGTGAACCTTATTTCCAGACATCCCTCCTCCAGCACAGCCAGTAGAGTGGACTATGAAACATTCACAGCCGCACACCTGGGCACGGCATTAGAACGACTGCCAGAATTCGCTCACAAACAGCCTGCATGGCACAGCAGTGCCACGACCCCTGGGGAAGGGGGCAGGGGGCAGACATCCACCAGTCCGAGCTTTCAGCTCTCACAGCTCAAGTTTCCCTGCCGTCAAGCAGACGATCCCCAGTACACGTTGAAACCAATGCACAGGACATCTCAACCTTCGCTGTGGCCTCACTCCAAAGAATGCAAATCCCAGAATTTATCTGAATCATCGGATTGCTTTTATTTTTGGTCTGAAAATATCTACAAAGCTCTGAAAACATCAGAACCTCACCAGAAACCAACTGAAGAAATGTTGTTTCATACTGCAAATTCCAAAATCCGTGGCTAACTTTGAAGCTTTCTGACTGAAATTATTTTTATGCGATTCACATTCATTTATTAATCTTGCCATCCAAAAATATAGCTCTGTCTTAGATCCTTTCCAATCTCCGTTTGGAACCATTTACAGAGTTAGTAACCTTTGATTCGTGGGAGAAACGATTCCAGTTCTCTGTAGCACGGGTTTGCCTCAGTACACAGAAGTCAGCAAGAGGTTCCTGGGGAGAACAGGTCTGGATGTGATGTAACCCTGCTACTTGGTCAGGATCAAAAAGTTACCACCAGGAACCAGCTACACCCCAAGATCTTAACTAATCCTTGCTGTTCTCTTTCTTTGATCTACTGAATAGCAGCAAATTCAAAACTGATTAAAAAATCTCTTCTGCCAGCACGGAGTCTTTGAAAATACTACCGCAAAAGACCACTGATGTCCAGAATGTTAAATATAGATTAGAAACTGATGTGAATGAGAGAATCAATAATTAAACCCCTAATCATCTCACTTTTATAATGGGAGAGCAAGAAAGAGAGAAATCAGCAGTGACTCCTGGCAGCACTCACTGTTAGCATTCTGGCATCGTTTTCCATACACACAGATCTACCAAAATAGAAACGACCACTAAAACAGTTTTTAAAAAAAGAGACTCGCTTTCACTAATGATAATAACACTTCTCCCCACCCTGAAAAAATATCTCTGTATTTGTCAAGTCAGGAAAAGAGGTCATGACAGTTTTCAGAAAATTTGGAAACTTTTCAGCCAGCTCTAACACCAATGACAAATGGCAGCTGAGAGACTTGCAGCCAGTGCATGAGGGAAAGGGAGCTCTGCACTCGGAGGCATTCTTGCTTTCCTGTATTTCATTTCTGTATTATTTCTATTTTACGAGTTTAGAAAAGAATTTACACACATGGATGTCCAGGCCTGAAGTTATGCTTGTCTTCAGGCAGCTTATGCCTCTGTCTCTCCTGTCTGCCCTTCCACTTCTTTATTATTAATTCCAGTCTGAGTTAGTTTGTGAAAAAGCTCCAGCTATAGTCTCTGATGAGGGCAAAAAAATGTATTTGTATGTGAAAAATACAATATTCATCTTGCTTTTCCCCACTTGGTTTCCTTTTCCAATCATCTCTATTTATTTTACATGAAGAAAAACCAAAGAATGGGTGTGAAAGCACAAAAGGGGAAGAAGCAGGTCAGGCTGTCTCCAGTCTCCTACTGGAAATGCTTCTCAGCCCTTTCCTGCTCAAACAAGCATCTTACGATTAAAGGTGCAGCTCACAGAATTACCATCACTTATTTGCCAGATTTTCTTAAGTCTCTGCTAGATTATTATTATTTTTTTTTTTTTGGCATCATCCACCTTAGAAAAGTGTGAATTTTCAAGAAGTTTTATGTTATCAAGACAAAAGACTGTAAAGCTGAGAGCCAAAAATTACTCATCCTTTGATCAGGGTGGTTTACTAAGTGTTAGACAGAGTCAATAAAGGCTTTCTTCCTAAAAAAATGTGAGTCTTTTTTTAGAATGGAAACCCAACAAAGAAAATTATATTAAGGTCAAAATATCTTGCCCTGGTTTTGGTTCTTGTCATGTGTATTCCAAAATTGTCAAGTCTGCTGCAGTTGCCTCAGCCCTAGGGATGCCATCTCCCAGTACCCTGGCACATCTATCCTGCACAAACGTGTACGTAATGGGTAGATATGGTACGCAGGCACTGTATGCTGTTTATCACCCTTATTTCATCACAGGCATTCTCAGCAGCACTTTGAGTTCCCAGCAAAGAGTCGGAGTGGGTTGGTCGGGGCAGTGCTCGTGGCTGGCTCTGTGCCATTGGACGAGGTGAGCTCAGGGTGACTTGAGCCACTCCTTCATACCGTGCGAGCTGCTGGTGGGAAGCTGGGCACCATTGACCTGCAGGAGCTCATTGTTAAGGAAGCCAACCACATTCAGCTGATTCGGGCACATTTCCTAGTGCAAAATCTACCTTTTTCTGAGGCAATATGTTGTGAAACAGAAGCCAGGCATTGCCTGCCATGTAGGTACTCCAAGCAGCATCCTCTCTAGCAGAGCGGGTACCCAGGGCTGTACGATGTCCCTGGGGCAGCTACACACTGCCTAGTTCTTCACGGGCTGTTGGAGTAGGTGCTCCCCATAGCAGTGACATTCTACCAACTCTGCTCTCCTAATGGGTAGAAGATGTTCATCAAAGGTGGTTAGACTCCAACGTTAACAAAGCACAAGAGAAGAGCAAACCAGGACACATTGACAGGGTTTGGGGCCCGCATTTCCAAACCGGGGGCTGAGCTTGTGCAGATTCAGTCACCTGGCAGAAACCTCAGAGCACCGATTCTCTAAAAATGACTCTTTCCCTGGTATCTCAATTAGACACCCAGGGAATAAATAAATCTTCAGCACTAATATTCAACTTCCTATTTTCACTAGTAGCAGCTTTTGCAGGGATAATTTAATTCTTCTGTTTCATCTAGCATTGAGGCTTGTAAACTCCTTTGAGGATCCCTACCAGGAATTCATCAACATGAAGGATATATACTGGGAAGATCATAATCAAGTCAATCAAGGGGAGAAATTCAAAAGCTTTGCCACTAAAGGAATCAAACATAAAAGCCTCCCTGGGGGGAAGAGGTTTATGTACCATGCCTGGCCTATGTTAAGAAAATTAAAACTCGTTTCACAACATAAAAGAGCCAAAGTGTCAAGTCACTAAAACCAGTTTCCAGTGCAGATGCCCTTTTCCAGACTCGTTTATGAGGGAAATACAGATTTATAATACATTTTAAAAAACACAACTGACAAAAACATAACTAAGGGATATATACATGGAAGACAGCACAGAACATAAATTAAACAATGACAATTTAACCATAATTTAGCAGCCGTCCGTGTTGCTGTAACTAAGGATACTTCTGTTTATATACACGGCAAACTTCTTGCTTTTTTCAAAGGAAATGTTTGCAGAACAGATACCTAAGGAAGCTGACCTAACATAAAGAGTTGAGGTTTGATCATATTATTTCCCAGAGTCTATTCAGATGGAAGGATGAAAGTGAATCCAGACTATTGCCAGGGTATGTGTGTCAGGGAATAGAAAATGTACTTGAGTTTGCTGCTTTGTTGTTCCGCTGGAATAGGCAACTCTTCCCTTCCTTCCACACCCCCTGGTTCAGTAATTTTGTTTTGAAAGCCAGCATTTGTAAAATGAAATACGTTTTAAATAAGTCATTCAGAGCAGGATGGAAGGAAATCAGTTTTCTGAAGAAAGCTGTCACTGTAACATCCAGAACAGGATATAAATGAATTGTTACAGGGTATATGTCAAACACCAAGGTATGATTTTTCTTGCATGCCAAAATGATGATCTACTAGCTCCTTTCCAAAACTGTCTTTCCTTTTTGAAACTGGCTTATAAAGAGGACACAATCGTAATGAATTACAAATTTAGCTGAATGGCGAAATGGTGCTCTTTACACTTGAGGAAGTAAGATGATCTCTAACTTTACGCTAGCAGTGTTTAGGGAAATGCAACTCCATAAGTGGGTAAACATTTTGTTGCCTCCAAGAAGAGCCATAAAGAATCTGGTGGAGATTTTGCAAAGCTGCCTCAGGGGATGGATGTCTAATCCCCATTAAAATTAACAGAAATTGGCTCCTCAAACCCAGTCAATGGCTTTGAAGAATCAACTCTGTGGGGGTAATATGTAGTATCAAAGGGTAGGGATGAGTTGTGTGGTTAGCTGTATCACATGGGACTTGCTTGTTTCTTTGCTTGTTTCTTTGAATAAAAAGGAATAAAGGGGGAGGTGGGGGCGGGGAGACAGCAACAGCAACAGTAACAGAGAATTATGACACTAATAATACTAAAGATTGAACTAAATACCCAGACAGATTTTTTCCAGGGGACTCTGAGGAAGGTTTTACAATGGTAACTGGAATTCCCTGATAGAACTCAACACTCAGATCTTTCTGACATGATGATACAATTTAGCAAGTCATTATTGGCTGGATCAAAGTTACTTATTTCTAAGTTTGCCAATTTTCTCATTTTGTTTTCTTAAGGTTAAAGAGAGGGTTTTAGATACTCAGTAAGAAAGAGTAAATGAATTAAAATGTCATCGATGTGAGTTGTGAGAACTTTCAACTTGCCAAATAACAGGCTTCTTAAGGCTGAAATTTCTGGGGAACATTAATAATGCTGAATATGTTGAAACAAATTCCACTTGCTAGACTTAACAAGCATTTTTACTCAAAGGCTTGCCCTCTCCTTAAATTATTACAAATGTTCATGAACTGCTATCCTTATTAAGTATTGGTATTATCCAATAAAACTTAGAGGCAGCAAATTGATAAAAATCAATACAAGGAAATTATTTAATGCCAAACAAGAATCTCTAGAACTCACAGACACAGGAGATAGTTGAGGAAGAGCTTAACTGGCTTCTCTGAAATATTAAAGGATTTACAATTAAAAATACCCATGATTCCTAAAGACTGGTTCAACAGTACATCTGTAGGAATTTGTCATCGTCTCTTTAGGTGGGATTCCCAGGAATACATCCAGTATGGGCAAGACTTCCACTTCCTCAGTCCTACCTAAGAGAAGCCACTTTTCCCGTATCTGCCTGTAACAGAGGTGCTTTCAGCCTCCTGATGATGATGGCCCTCGGTCCCACTGTGCAGGCAGGGGAACAGAGACTCTGGGAGCTATGGGGCCTGCTCCACAGCCCCCAGAAGGCACATGTGCATCCGAACCACTGCCCTGTGCCCTGCTGCCCAGGCACAGCCATCCGCAGAAAGGTGCTTCAGTAGTGCGGGCACACCCTCAGCCCTGCTGCCTTGCCTTACCCTTCTAAAACCACGTTCTCTTCTGCCTTTTACAGGGAAAAGCCTCTTCCCTGGAAAAGGCTCGTACAATGAAAGGCAAACGGGACTGTTTTGGGAATCAGTGAGATTGGTTAGGCACCAGGAATTTTCCCTTTACCCTCTTTCAGCATTTGGAGGTGTTGCTTGTTGCAGCGCAGAACAACGCAGGCAAGTTGAAGTGAGAGCTCTGTCGGTTTTAAGTTTCCCTTTCATTTACACAGCCCCTGCCTGCTCAGGCAGCCCACACGTAGAAGCATTTCCCTCAGCCTTTCTCCTGACCTCTGGCTTCAGGGTTTTATTTGTACAAAGCAAACTGAGAGTGAGTCCGTACTTAGGTGCCAAATTGGGGGAGAAGTCACCACAAAAACATGAAAAATGCTCGACATTACCAGAAGTAAATTAAGTCCAACTAAACAAGCCGTGCAAACAGGGTAAACTCACACTGTAAGGTGGACTTTCACACAGAAGGCAGCTATAAACTGAGTGTGGCCTGCAAATCAATCAGCCCCCTGCCTCTGCCTAATGAGACCCTTTTCTTTATTGCATTTTTATTGACTTATAAACCCGGCATAGGATGGATTATATGGGCTGCCTGTCTGCCCTGCCCATCTGTCGCCGTGCCGCTGGTGCTCACGCCAGTGGGCCGGGACTGTCCGTGGCAGGGGCTGGAGCTTGGGGAGTACAGAGCTGATTCTGAGACTTTTAAAAAATTAACAGAACAACCCCATGCATATGACCTCCTCCTCACCAAAACACCGAATTCCAGCACCACTGCTTTGTAAAAGGGCCTGTAAAGTCAAAGTGAGTCAATAGGAAAACTTGTCCACAAATGCAGCACAAAACTTGAACAGCCTTTGTGTCGGTACTCATGTGAATGTCAGTCCTAATTTATGTTAAAAAGCCAGGCAATTTCTCAGAACTCTAAATGGAACATAATTAGTTAAAAAAACAAGTTATGTCTATTTGGGTAGGATTATTTCAAAGTTCTAGGATAATGACTTCACTTAACATGCATTAAACAAAAGACATTTTTGGAGCTATTCCCGTACAATCAAAGCTTTCCTGTTCACGTAACTCATTTTTGTGATTCTTTATTTTGTCAGTGTTGCTGTAAACAATGTGCTGCCCATGGCAGGGCGGGGAGACAAGAGATTGTTTAAGGAAAAATAGTCATCCCTCCACAGAATTTGGTTGTTACATTTACCAGCTGCATAAGCATTCTGATAAACTGCCAAAAAGGGTCACCATAAAGAACACTCCTTTAAAGTTTTAATCCCAATTAAAGAAAATTATCTGGACTCTCTCCAGAAACATTTTTTTTGGGGGGGAGAAAGGGGCAAAAGCTTCCGCAGAAGATCAAATGTTGTTGATTATAAATTCATTACCAGCATAGCTGCTAACTTCAGTAAATTAACAAGGAACTTTTATTACATCCAATCAAGCTCTTGTTAAAGATAACAAGTTCTTTTCATTCCTTGTATTTGTATAACAGTCACTTTTCTGGAACTCATCAAAGCTTGTTGTGAATCCATGCCAAAGTACCACTCTCTCTTTTAACAGCTTTAAAAAAAATAATGAAACCTTATGATCACAGTGAAAAAGCACTGATTATGTTAAAATATTCCAAGATAAAAGATTTGGAATTACAGAGAAAGCTGCTGTAGCATCAGCAAAGAGAGTGATATTCCACAGCAGAAATATCCTAAACTGATGAGTTTTTCACGCCTGTTTTTTATTGCTTTGTTTGTACAGAATAAGCTTAGCTAAACATCCTCTTTATGAAATCTGATAATGTAACAAAGATCCATTATGGTTTCACTTTGGAGCAGGCTTTCACTCAAATATTAATTGCTAAAAGCTATTTTACATAATCTGTTTAACCATATGATTATGTTAAGAGTCTTTCTTTATCAAATAATCACAAGTGGGAGGGAAGAATGCTTTGCTTTGAAGCTCTTCACTAATAATATATTTTATAGCAAGTTACATATTTTCTGAAAAATACATCAAAAGCATGTATCTTGGGATAGGTTACTGAACTGAGATCACTTTCTTACATGCCATGATCCAAATGCATTTTTTTCATCTGTTTCATTTGTCTGCTGTCCAAGTTTAGTAGCAATGAAAGAAACCTTTCTAGAAAACATTGAAGAAAGTTCCAATACCCACTGAAATCAATGTCTAGATTTGATTAGTCTAATATGTGATGTTTTGGTAGAAAACTTAATATTATCCCTATAAGAAAGTATGATAAAAGCACACACAAATGACAAGATTCATTGCTTTAAAAAAGGCAATGCAGAACAGTTTTTCTCAGGCCCACCTAAAAGATAATAAGAAACCTAATGGAGAATATATTCCTTTTAGGCCTTTAGGTCAAATAAAAAAAATATCTTTCTATATACTGTAAGATTCTTCCATTTTATTTATTTATTTATTTATTTATTTATTTACTGGTACAATCGGTAGCTTATTGCTTATTCCTGAGATTCATTGAAGCACTTTCTTCTAACAAGCTATTTAAGTAGGAGTTTTTACTCAAAGTGCACTCACTTCTTTTGTTTATTTCTTTTCTATGTCTATTGGCCAGAATGAAATACTCATGCACGGAGAGCTGAACATGAGGATGGCCATTTCTTCTCCTCCCAGTAGGATACGAGTTGTATCTGGGCAGCCTTCCATTGTCTGTTGTCCCGGCATAGAAGTGCTTGAAAATCCTCTGCAGAGGCACAGTCCAAAAGTCAAGAGGTGAAGCTGAGAGAGCAGCCACCTGCAGCCTTTTTATATCTGCATAATATCAAGTACATTCAACTTAAAATGTTCTTGGACAGCTCTAGCATCCTGTAATTATCGTGTAATGCATCCCTCCTCCCTGAAGCAGTCTAAGGTTCATTGGCTCCGCTTAGATAAAAACGGTCATTGTTAATAAGACTAACATTATGTAACGTGCTGATAGGAGGCCTACGGAGCAGCACTGTGCTTCGGAGCATAGGCACCGATGTGGCTCAGGAGACCCACGGCTGAAAAGGAAAGACAAAGGAGCTAGAAAGAAGTTGCCCATAAAAGATGAGGGACCGATGACGGAAGAGGAATCATAGAAGACAAGTGGATTGCGTACACCGAAAGTTCCTCTTAAAGGATGACAAATTCATCCTGTGTACCAGAAATAAGCACAAATTAGCTATGACTCTTCTTTAATTTATGTTTAAACAAATCTGCTATCACCTAAGTTTGAGGTTACATGGCTTACAACACCAAAAACATCACTGTCAGCTTTCCCTTTAAAAGCGAAGACTCTTGCTATAGCAGCAGTAAAGGCTGATGGGCGTGCTCCTTCAGTTGAAGCCTGTTGCATTCGTTAAAACAAGCAAAATGTCAGAGAAGTAATACTGCCACAGTTTGCACGTAAATAGTACATTGAAGGTTTTTCTCACAGCAGCAGGCAGAAGGAACCACTAGCAAAAACTATGCAAGTCCCCGAACTAAATACAATATGAAGATTTGCTTTTTGTTTTAAATACTGTAACATGTAACATTTAAATACTGTAAATGTAACAGACAATGAACAGACAATACGAATTATTTAGTTATGTGATGAGATAGGTAACAACACCCATACATATTCTTTCACCTCCAAACCACGGAGTTTTGGCTTACACAAGACACATAAGCATCCTAAACCTTGTACAAGTCAGAAGCAACAATCTCTGCTACTGGTATTTATCATATTCAAATTTTGACTGAATTTTGAACTTCTAAATCTGAAAAATGACCTTATTAGTTATGGGGAAAAGTTTCACTCTGGTACTTTCAGCAATTCCACATTATTAAATGTAAGCTAAAGCCCCCATGTTGTTTTTCTTCTCCTTTATTGTTTGCTTTGTTTTTATACTTGCCTTTCATCCCATTAAATTCATTGGTCAAATTAGTTACTCTTATCTGTTTTAAGAATCATTTCATAATTAACCAAATGGAAAAAAAAAATCAGGTTGTTTCCAATTCCCTAAAACCCAAATCTTATCCACCCACTCCAACATCTGCAGATGGTAAGCACCGTGTGTCTCCTCATTAATATCAATAAAGCTAGCTGTTAATATCTACATACAATAATCTTTTGATCTATACTAAAACTATTTGTATGGCCTAGTTCTGTACTCATTGCTGAGGCCAAACTTACTTTCAAATCAAAGAGAGCTTTGCTCAGTTGAAGCCTACATGGAAAGAGCTCTTCTATTGCTCTTGGCAGTAAGCGCACTGGAGGAATCCCAGTAAGAAGCAGCACTGTGTTATGCGGATATATCCCTTTGTATTCAGCAGCTGCAATAGGTGTCCCAGCTCTCTGAGTCAGCCCTGTTTCAGTAAAGCAACTACTGGTGGCAATAGATGAAGATGTTTTTTGTGGAGCCAACGAAAATACATTTTGGTAGGAACTGGTTACATTCTGTTAGAGTTTGAGTCTCTCCTGCCATTTCAGAAGGGATGTAATTAAGCAGTTGTAAAGTGTGAGAGATACTAAGGACTGTCAGTCTCAAGCATTTAAAAAATAAATCAACTTCTCCTTCGTAAAGAATGAGCCAAATCAAAATACAACCCTTTCTAATCAACCTTGACCTTTTTTTTTTATCAGGTTTTAAGTCTATGAGGTTTGTGATTCTGAGGTTTTCTTAAAACAAGAGGCTCAAGAACAGATTTTGAAAATTCAGATGCTTACAGAATCAAACTACTCTAGCAACTGAAGCTTTAAGAAAAAATACAAAAAAAAAAAAAAACATAATAAAATTATTAGCATTAACCATTACAATTCCATATGTTCTAGATTCTACAGATTTAGAGTTACCTTCCATGCCAGTTGAAGGGCAAAGGAAGGGACATAAAAGGTAAGAAAGAAAATCTGTTTTCTGAAAATGGAAGATCTTTTTGTAACATTTATCGCACAGTTGTGTGCATTTGATACATCTGAAGGTTTCATTTTGTACTCACAAAGCCCTGACTACAAGGCCACACACATTAATCCTGCTTTGCCTGAATGATTTTCCTGATAAATAGGCATGGGAAGGTGATTGCTGTTGGTTTAGCTGCCTTAGAGACCTAGCTCCCCCCAGGAATGTTCTTTTGAGGAATGTTGCTAAAACCACTCCAGACAAAAGAGACACAAGAAAATTTGGTTTTCTATGACAAAAGAGTGGTGACTGCATTCATACAGTGAAGGCCGAGCACACTATATTTCATAAGTTGACAGTTATTCCCAGAACATGCAATGAAAATGCAGCTGTTCACTAGGAAAAAAATAACTTTTCTTGCATAAGTAAGGTGTGCCATGATCAAATGACAGTGTGGTTTTGGGACAAAACCCAGTCTGTGACTAAATACTGGACAAGAGATTTCCTATACAATTTGATAATCTGCAACCAAGAGGCAAGATTTGAAGCAAAAACAACAATAAGCTTTTGAAAATGGATAACACAATTTGGAGAAAGTTATCAAAATGACTTTCAATAGTCAAAAAAATCAACACCAGCAACTCTTAGATTGAATTTAGTTCATTAAGCATCAGAAATTTCTACGAACTTTTCTTCAAAAACAAATACCAACCCCAAAAGATAATGCAGTGTCAAGAGCAACTATTTATTCAATATTAAGAATTTCAAAAGGAAGAGTTCAGGGACAGATTCCACCTTTTACACAGACTTTTATTGCTGCAGCAGGTCGCAAGTCTCCAAAGCCACTAGTTATACTTGCTCCTAGTTTCAACTCATTTTTAGTTATCACAATATGAGAATATGCAAATCCAGAGTGTCTATACTGTGTGAGTGCTGAGCTGGTTGTTAAGTAAAATAGAAAAAAATGGAACTGCTTGCTGCTATATTTTTTAGTAATCTTCTTATTCATTCACTTACTCACTTATTCCTCCAAGGTAACATTTGGACCCGGGGGAGAGGCAGCTCTGTGTTTTCAGCCTGATATTTGCAAACTCTCAATGGCTGCAATCCAGTGGAAATTTCCCAAAACCTGCTGGTCATGCAGGATTCCCTGTCCATTAGACAGAAATTATTGCTCTAAGGCCTGTGGATTTCTCCACAAGCAAGCCCTTTCCAGTCTGGGATCCTTCACTGAGGTGGCGGATGTGTGTTTGGGGATCTTCCTCAAAATCTGTTTTTGCTCTGTAACTGAAATACGCATCTCTTAAAAATTTTGGATTGGAGTTGCATTCTACTTAGAGGAAAGGAAGATTGTTTTCCCTTTTTCAGTTTCACAAGGAACAACAGCTGGAAGTGTACTTACTGAACAGACTAAGACTCACAAATAAAATTACAAGAGGTATGTTCTAGTTACCACAGTAAAATGGGACATAACTTGGCCATTAGGAGAAAGGGCCTGCTTGTTCATTTAAAGTAGAGAAAGGCCTTATCCAAAGATTGTACCAAAGGAATTAAAGCAATGTGATCCCTCAAGTGTGGTTTTAATTGCATAGCCACCAATGGAATAAAGGTGATTCCTACCTCTGGGGAATAATCTCCCTTTACTCCAGTGGCTGCGTCTAAGGTGTGACTAAGCATTACTCTGTAATTTTAATAAAAAATAATGCAGACCAATCTATCCATACCTCTAATATATTATGTGCATTCATGCTTTCAGTTCATTCCCTGCCAAGCATCAATACCTAGAACAACCACTTACGTTTTTATTATATATAAACCATGCTTATTCAGACATTATCTCCTCAGAACCTAGCTTGCCAGGATATCTGAAATGTATAAATACAGTTTTTTTTTCCTAAGTTAGAGGCAACATTATGAGTTATTAAAGCTAATAGAAAAAACTACATTTGATTATTAGTTTTTTCATTATTATACTCTAATGTGCATCGTATTTACCACCAGACCCAGGGAGTAAGTAAGAAAACGTGTGCTCTTCATTTCAGAAAGCATGCTTATCTAATTCAATTCCAGCTAAAAACAAATAACAGAAAACATCAATTGAAGAAATTAATAAAAAATATTGGCTAATGTGAGGAAAGCAGACTATTTATGAGAACTGATCAGCGACCTGTTTTTATCCACAAGAGGAGTTTCTCAGTGCTTCCTTTTTTGCCTCCACTTTCCTGAGTTGAAAGGCTGGTTATCTTCTCTCTTCCATTGATTTCTAACTGAAATTTCTAACTGAAATCCACCCTGCTTGTGGCATTTAATATTACAATTGGTGAAAAAGCAGGATTTTACAGGACAAAAAAGGAAGTAACAGTTAAAAAGCACATGAGGATCCTCTTCTGAATCACTGTCCAGAAGAGCCTGCTTTTCTCTCTTGACTATATTACTTCTATCAATCTCTTCTTAGAGAGAATAGTCTAGAAAACCTGTCCCTAAGGAAACTTTTAGTGAGTTAATTCCTCTTTTTTACAAATTCTAACCCAGGAAACAGACATATGTCATCTCCTAGACAGTAACTCTACTCTTATATGCATTTGAAGAATTGGGCACTGCTCTTGAAGAAATCTAGTGGATTCTAGGCACAAGCAAACATACACTTAGACACACAGGCACACAAAGGTACACGTAAGACATATACCTGAGGTGAAAGCAAGTACAAAATATCCTCTACTAAAGGTGTCTTTCTGCTAACAAAACAGGAATATAATGCCTGTCCAAAACGACTAACCTGCCTGCCAGTGCCTGTAGTCCTTTGACTTTGCTACACCTCAGGACGTTGGTACATGGCTGCAAACATTGGCCAATGGCTCTCAGGGACCTATGGCCAAAGAATAATTTATAGAACAGTACTTACCTTACATGCTGCAAGATCTGCAACACACCCTGTACATGCAATCTGAAAGTATATGGGAAGCATCAGCTCTAAAGCTCTGAAGCATGCTGCTGCAGACCAGCTTCACGACTTATTTCTTCCATCAAGTCTTGACAAGAGAGTGCCCAGGTTCCCTTTTCAGCTTCTTATGCCATGGCATAAGCAAAAGGGATAACAATGACACATATCAAAAGCTTTTCCATTTAACACATTTGCAAAATCGCCATCTGAAAACCCACAAAGCATGTCTACATCCACCAGGACCTATTTTGAATCCGGGACCAATGTGGTAGGTTTCTGAAGGGAGGGTGTCAAGAGGATGGGGCCAGATTCTTCTCAGTGGTGCCCAGCAACAGGACAAGAAACAGTGGGCACAAACTGCAACTGAGGTAGTTCCAGAACACGAGGAAAAATTTCTTTACTGTGAGGATGACAGAGCATTGGAACAGGCTGCCCAGAGAGGTTGCATGTTCTCCTTCCCTGGAGATATTCAAAACCTGTCTAGATGCCATCCTGGGTAACATGCTGTAGGGGACCCTGCCTGAGCAGGGCGTTGGATTAGAGGATCTCCAGAGGCCCCTTCCAACCTCAGCCAGTCTGCGATTCTGAGATAAGACTTTTTAATTTTATTAAAAAGAATCCCACTAGGTTCCCCTTAAAGCTGCCGTGTAGCCATTCATTTCTACACAGTATGCTTATGAAGTGAGGTGAGAAGCCACCAGGGCTAATGTCAACACCTAATACAATGTTCTTAAATTCAAGTTTAGAGAGACGAAAATGTTTCATATCCTCTCTTACATTCTGTGGTTATCACTGCTCACAGATTACAGTCAGACCCACTTGTAGGCACAAAACCAAAAATGTGTTGAATTCAGAAACTGCCAGCCACCTGCACCATACACTGACTTCAGTTTGTTTTGCAGGTACTCGTTTCAAACAGAAGCTTCCGAAAGATGTCTCCATATGGGCTTCGGTACCAGCTGCTATCATCAGAGAGCCTTCACTTCAGAGTGCTCTTTAAAAAATGAATGTAGAAGAGGCATGGTCCTTCCTCCTTTGAAGTGAATGGATTCTTTGAGGAAATGGGAGTATTAACTGTGATACAGCTACCTTTTTTTTTTTTTTTTTTCCAAATTCTTTCACAAAGAGATCACTGCTTTTGGGACCCACAGGCCCACGTATTATTCACAGACCACACACTGGGAGGAGATGCATTGACCTCAGGTCTGTTACATCATAACTAGCATTACTCCACCCAGGATCTGAATCGTTCATTTGGATGAAGTTTCAGAAGTTATCAAGAGCAGCCTGCATAATAAGCCATAAACTTGGCCTGATGCAGTTTTGAAAGTCTAAACAGTGCTCAAAGAGCCAAAGAGAAGCCAAATTTTCCTTGTCGGTTGTTGGGTTTTGGTATTTTTTGTTTGTTTGTTTTGCTTTTAATGTATAGTACAGATTCCCTATTTTATTGCTCAGTCCCAAGGACATGAGACAAAACATGTATCTGCACTCATTTATCTCATCTGTCATTTAGAGGAACCACACAAGAATGCCTTCTGGAGACATGGTCTCCTCAATTCTGTAAGCTGGACATGAGGCTCTGCCTCACATAAGCAAGAGGACAGTCTCCATCGCCAGCCTCGCAGGGCTCTCCTGCTTGTTTTGTACAGTTGAAGCAACACAGAGCAAGTGAGAAAGGACGCAGTGGATCCCTTGAGTGGATGGTTGACAGAGTAATAAGCCCTTTTACACAACAAATGCCTGTCCTCCCCCCAGGAGAGACTTGTCAGAGGTTGTAATCACCTACATGGACTGAGAGCAGACATGATAATGTAAAAAGTCTTTGATCAGCAGAAAGGACTGCAGCCCAGTCTTCAATGTGTGCTACGCTAGACTAAAAGCCCAAGTCCTGTTAAGACTGAGGGAACAGAACAGAACCTGTCTTCCTTGTTCTTCCCTCCTTGGTTGGACTAAGCATAAACCCAACAAGCCTGAGAACTGTGCTCTTATTTTTTCATTTCTCAAGCTACTTGCACACACGGCCTTTCATGTGTCTACAGGACAAAGGGCAGAAGTAACGGAGAGGGTTAACTTCACTACCGTTGACTGGTGTTAAAGCCAGGGCAGATGTGGGCTTTAATTAGAAAGCAGCTGCGCGTACATAAACCACAGCAATCTTAATCCAGAGAGTGACGGTGCAAATACAGAGCTCTTGCAAAAGCAGATACCTTTAATCTGCATTAGTCTGTGTTTTTAGGGAGAAAGAGCTTCAGCAAAATTTTATCCAGGAGTGCACAGGAGAAGGGAAGGAAAAGTATATATATGTCTAAAAATTAGAGAAGGGTACCAAGAATGTAAACAGAAAAGAATAAAAATAACCACACAAAGATCAAGTTACTCAGCACCAAAACAGAACAGCAAAGTTTTCCATTACCTTTCACAGAACTGAGCTCTCCCACTCTGAGAGCAAGGCTCCAGCTGTTCTTTCGGCTGTCCCTTGGGCGTTGATTATGCTCAACATCCTGTGAACCCCCACAAAATTGGCATTTATTTCTAGAATATCCCAGCCCTGTAGGAACTCAGGTACCCAATTTGCTAGAAATACCACCGAGGAGGAAATCCCAAACATCAAGCTCACTCAGCTAATTTTTATCATGGTCCATTGGGTAGAATTTGGAGGTTCCCTTGCCAGGAAGCAAACAAGTGCAGAGGAAGCAGTGCTGCCAGACACAGCAAGCACAACGTACTCCCTGCATGTCTGCAGCAAAACCCTGCAGCTGCTCCCTGACAGCACCATAAAATGGAGGTTACTTACACAGGCCCAGAAAGTCCATTAATTCTGAGCCCCACACACTCGCTCATCCTATGTATGTGCCTGAATACTCCCGAGAGAACCATATTTTGGCACTTTTCTATATCCAGAGAGGAGTGTTCATGCCCTACACCATCACATGGCCTGCATACGCAGCGTCAAGGGGTTCAGTGCGCTTTGTGCTGTCAGCTCCTCTCAGCTTTAATCTTCAATGGGACGTGAAGGTAGAGAAGAGGGTGGGTGAGCTGGGAATGCATGTATATTGGCAACATATCTCAGATATCTCTGTTGGGATGATTGCCCACATGTAGTCTTACACTTAGGATGCCACTATCCATTAACAATCCACATCCCACCAACGTAGATCACTGGGATGAGAAACATCCAGCCCTCAACATGAAAGAGAGGGACAGAGAGAAGGACAATCCTATCAAGGACTGCAGCAGCCCCAGGAGCTTCTCTAATGGCACATTGCTCCAGCATTAACAGAGAACCATGTGGTGGCTCTGCAGATTACAAGGCCTCACATCCTCATGTCTTTTTTTTTTTTTTTTTTTAATCAGAAATTTCCAGAACCATTGAGTTTCCTGTAGTGACTTCCGTGGAGATTGTTATATAAAAATCTAGTTGCTAACAAATATGCATTTGCATAGCTAAAGCTAGGCCACCATTCTCAACAACTAATTACTTCTTGATATTTTGGTTTACATATGACAGCTGGGGATGGTGCAAGGCTGTGCAGTGACCTGAAGAGGGTTTGCAACATAAAGTCAATATTAATGGTATAAGCCAAAGACAAGGTTGGTAATCTTTCATGTGGAGACTGTGCAAACTGAATATTAAAGGAAAATTGAAATATATAAATAACTGTAGAAAAAAATGAGGGATTTTCTTTGATGAAAACAGTTGTAGAGGAGGAAGCAGAAGAACATAGGTGTTCAAAGAAAGAAAAAGGGGCAGATGGAAAACAGGAAATAAAACGTACTATTGACAGACTGATAGGCTGAAATAATTCGGGATGACAACACTTTGAAATTCATGACAAACACTTGGGGATACTAGATTGAGTATTTTGTCCCATGCCTTCATAACTGACTCCAGGCAAACCGCCAGAGCTATGGGGTTTAACCCCAAAAGGCTGTAAGGTGTTGTCCCAGGATAGGACAACAAATGGTTCCATACTCTCACATCCTCCTCTTGGAACTGTTTCAAGAAAAAAAAAAAAGATTCTTTACAACGACTGAAGTGATACTTTGGCAAAGGAGGACAGTGAGAGATTCCCCCACAAAATGTTTAAGTTGTGGATCTATCGTGTTATCACAGTCTTCAAGCCAAATTCTATACACAATTATAAATCCGAGCGTTATAGGGATTTTGTGGATTTGGAATTTCTGATGTTTATTGTTACTGAGGTTAACATCGAGCAGAAGTCAGCCTTCAGACCTTCCTTTGTCAAAGATGGATAAATCTGGAAACACCGATCACCTACACAGCCCTTAGCTGGACCACTGCTTCATGAAGGTTATGATTCAGCTTCTGGTTGATTTGTGAGTAAGTACCAAATTTCCTTCCTTCCCCAAACAACCCAGTAATGGCTCCTGGCATTTGTGTGCACAGAAAACCAACTAGCAAAGTATTTAATAAACTGTAGCTTCTTCAATTCAACCTGACAGCAGGAAATAGCCACTTTGTGCATCAGTGCTTCAGGGACCAGTTGGCAGCCTCTGACACATCTACCGGTAGACCTTCGAAGTAGCACAGGAATCACTGGCACAGAGTAATTAATTTGTCAGCTAACTGCAATGCCTCCAAAAGAAATCCTTCCAACCCAATCTTCAGCTATAAAATAATGTGCTGTGGCCATTCCTTAACATCCATACTATGCTGCAGCTGCTTTTTCATGCATCTTCTTTTGCATAAAGCACACCAAAGTGGGGAGTGATAGGAAGGTCAGATTTGTTTTGGAAAAGTCCAAAAGCTTTTCTGCAGCACAGTTATTAGTTGGACTGTGAGAAGGCCCAGTGGCAATGATATATAGATAAACATCTGCATTCCTTACATACCACAATCATTTTTGCTTCAAGTAGGTCTTCACACTTCCAATGCCGAGCAGACTGTGGATGTGTCAATTAGACATTCCCATTCGCTCTCCCTGTTTGGTGTCAGGTATCCATCTGATAATTTGCTTTTGCACTATGAAGAGCCCTGACTGACTCGGTGATCCTCTCTTTAGATTTGGCAAAGCTCTCTTGCACGCTGAGCAAACACTTAGTTCACTCACAACACTGTATTAGCTGATTCTCTAGACAAAAAGTATTCTACTACCTTGGAGCTGCATTGCAAAGATCTCCAACTATTTTATGCACTGTCTACTTAAAAAATAAATAAAGATTGAATTACATTCCTCAGCCCAGGATCCTCTTGCACTATATGAATGTAAGTATTTAATTTGGCTTTCCCTGTTTATGTTAGCTTGTTTTAGTCGCTCTGTGTCTTACTCAACCACAAGAATGCAGCATAATTGGACTTATTCAGTACTGTGTCTTTGGCTGCTTTTTGCTCCCCAGAATAAAAAAAAAAAAAAAAAAAAAAAAAAAAAGGTTTTCAAAAGAAGGTCTAAAAGTGTTTTTTGTTCTTTAGTTGTGAAACTAAAAACTAGACAAACAACCAGAAGAAATTTCATACTGAGAGCCTGCAAATAAAAGCAGAGAGTTGAAAAATGAACTGATTGTAGCATTGGTGAAAGGAAGCAGATTGCCAGCCTGGAGAGACTGAAGTTTGCTGCTTACCCTGCAGAATCATGTTGGAGATTATAACAGTGCTGTACCCCCTCCAGAACTGTTTTGACAGTCTAAGTGAGTTTATGGCAGGTACAGGGGAGAAGGAAGAAACCACGTAACAAACAGTGATGGGGTGACCTTCCCTGGGAAGGGTTATTCTAGCCTGCAAGAACTGGGAGGTACCAACCAATGACAAAAAATATGGAGGATCCTATGGTTCAGGTGTTCTCTAACAGCTTTCTCCTTCCTGCATCCAGAAGCAAGGAGCGGGCACTGGGGTGAATGGGAGCGACGGGGGCTGAGGGGCAGTCTCTGACTCTGCAGGAAGGAATTGCTACCTGAGCATCAGGCTTTGAAGAGAAGAGGGGAATCCTGCAGTCCACCATGCAACAGATGGATTAGAGAAATGACCTTGGCCTCAGAGATCATGAAGGGCATCGGTAGAGCTTAAAGGTAGCAGGGACAGGATCTGGGACAAAATGAGAGAAACTTTGTGACAAATGTTAATTTCGGTACCTTCCGTTAGATTCACGCCAGTTTAAAGGCACATAAATGTCTTCTAAAAAGACATTGAGGATTCCCCAATAGCACAGAGTTTGTCTAGCAAGATAAACTCTGCATAACTGATCACTCACATCCAGTTCCATGTCAAGAATGCCAACAGCTTTTCCATGCAAAGTGCATGGACAGGGTCGGGGCTGGAATGTGAAGTCCAGCCCTCCCCAGACACAGGGAGCATGCTGAGAGCTGGGGAAGCTTAGGGCAGCCCTGTAGATGTTTTGCCTGTTTCTGTGAAATGTGTTAAGTGAACAACAACCAAAATAAATCTCCACAGGAGGCAGAAAGCAGCAGTACACAAAGCAAGTATAGTTAAATACTCAGAAGTAGCTCTCAGTTTGGAGATGGTTTGAGTTTTCTGATGCCTGATAAAGATGTCCTACCCAGAATCCCCAAATCAGTTGCCACATTTAAAATACTGATTTTCTTCTGCTTCATAATTTTACTGAAGCTGCAGGAATTCCAGATCCTTATATTTTATAATTCCTTATAAGTGGAAATTGGGCTGTAAAAGTATTTGAAATGTAAAATTAAGTATTGTTCTAGAGCTTGGTTGTTTATGAACACTGTGAACAAAACTGATTCAATACTCATTTTTAATACATGTAAAGCACACGTTGCACTAACAAAATAAGGAATCACCAGAGAGGAGCAACATAAAGCAGAGGCACACCCTTCTGAGGCAGAATGCAAAGCAACACCCGTCAGTAAAAACTAAACAGTTTGTCACAAATTTTATATCCAACCATTCTCTGCTACAGGGGCCAATACCTAAAGATTTCATAGATGCCATCTACTGGGGAAGTGGGAAAACTAAGTAATTGCATACTATACTCACATGCTAAATAAAATAAATCAGGAAACTATTCCTAAGAACTTGTAATTTCTTTATTTATTATGTTAGCTGTTGCATGAAGAGAAGCAAACAAGGTAACCATCTCTTAATCACTTGTGATTAGCCAAATAGATATAGGGGAAATGCAGATGTGTGAATGTTAAGACCACTGAGACAGCAAACTAAGTAGGAATAGCTTTGTTAATTACATCCTCATCACAAAACTGGGAAACTGCTGATATCCTTGAGAAGTACCCCATTTAAACTCAGTCACTGGATGCTCCCAAGGATGTCACGCTCTCATTGTTTATACAATGCTGCCCTCTAGTAACTGAAAACCAGCACACAGGATCCATGAAGGTTCCCTCAGAACACAGATCTTTTTTTCCTTTCAAAAAGTGGTGGTTGTTTTTCGCATCTGTGCTTGAAACCACATTTTAAAGATCTTACTTGGTGAAGCTTCTACACTCATGGTGTTTCTCCTGGGTACAGAGAAAGTGCACAGCTGGCTACTCACTTGCATCAGTACAAATTAAACTGCATCATGTTTGGGGAGAGCCACTGCTGTATAGAGATACATATCCCTGACTAATCCTTGCCCCATCACAACACCTGAATACATCACCGAATCTGGCTCCAGCCCTCTGCTTACTTGGCTCTCCATGCTTCCCAAGACCACGGTAGTGCCTGGACATTTTTTCTAGCACTCCATGTACAGGGCACACTGCAGTTCAAGGCTGGCACTACAAAACCCAACCAGAACAGCCGACAGGCATGGGGTCTGACACATCCAAACACATTCTGCCAGTCCCACATATTCCCTCTATGACTTGGGGTCACTCTGCTGCTAACTCAATCCACTTGGGAATTCAGATGCCAATAAAATAAATATTCATTGAAATTAAAAACTAAATCAGTAACTTTAAGGGCTGTTCTAAAACAGATATTTATAATTTGTTTTTTTCTTTGACCTGGCAAAACACATTCAAATTCCCCAGCTCTGTGTTAATATTCAGGCCTTGGCCAGCAAAGCATTTAAGCATAAGCTTATCTGCACCGTGCAGTGCTGTGAACAATACCACTGAAGTCAGCATGAGTTACAGATATACTCAGAGACTTTTCTGAATGCCTGCCCTAAACAGAAGTTAAGATTCTGATCTCTAATTGAGTTGAAAGCCACTGAAAAAGGTTGTCATTTAGAAAATCTTGTTCTAATTATAACAAAGCCAAACTGGCTCCAGACCTAAATTGGAGAGAGACATAATTAAATATTTTGATTAAATGGCCTCCATGATTACAAAAAAAATAAACAAATACAAGTTTCTGTTGTTTGTTTGTTTGTTTTTTTAAAAAAAGCCATCTCAGGGAAAGCACTGGAAATGCTGCTAAAAGAATGAAGGTGGGTTGGCAGCCACTTGGCTAAGGCAGGCTCTTCAGCTCCCCGTAAGACCAAATTATTCTTTGAAATAATGCAGAATTGGAAAGCCAGAGCAAAGTAAAGGTCAGGCATCTGTAGAAACATACTCCAAAAGGCAAGGAAATTTATATTGTACAGATTATACCCCCTGAAGACCTAGCAAAAGATCACTGCTGTCGTCCAATTGAAAAAATTGAAAAAGCATTGAGAGGGAGACATCAGGAAGACGTCTGACGCTCTGCTCCCCTCCCTCCCCTTACCCCACGCTGAATCAGACTGCCACTGGCCATAGCATCCAGAGCCCAGGCAATTCAAGACGGCCCTGCTGACCCCTACATCCTTCTCCCCCTTTCTTTTCAACAGGGCACACGGGCAGAGGTTAAAGGGAAAAAAGAAAAGCATGTTTGCACTAGAAAATCTCAACTGCAGATTTGATGAAGCTTTTGTACTGCCCAAACAGACAGCACAGTTGATGATTAAATACCAAGTATGAAAAAAACATAGCAGCGGAGAAGGCATGCTAATTTCATTTTACAGTGAACTGCAACATTACATCTGCTGAGAACTTTGTATTAAACTCAGAGCGTTTCCACTAACCTTTTCCCCATAATTTTAAACCTTGGGAGGGGTTTAAAAGCAACACTACTGAAAACCATGGTGCTGTAGTGGAAAAATGTGTTACATGGAACAGATCCTCCACCTCTGTTTGTCCATGAAAATATTATTTTCCATTAACCATAACACAGGAATCCTGCACCACTGTCTTTGAGGATGATTATGAGGAACTGCTTTTAAATACTACTTTGGGGCCTTTTTGAACCGGTGGGACATTCTTAAAATACTGTCAAATTATTTTCCTTGCTTAAAACTAATAACAACACTTTAAAATATGTTCAGCTTCTTGTCCACACCCAGTTTGTTGACAGGTTGTAATTAGATCCACCAGGGATTCATACTGAATAATTTCTCAGTGTGTTATAAGCAAGAACTGTCAAACAGCAGAGTTAAACCTTGGGTATCATTCTACAGGCCTCAGGCAGAATACTTACTGTAGTCATAAGAATATTTCTTGAGAAAAGACCAAGGGATTAAACTGTTGAAGAAAAAAAAAAGATTTTATGAAAACCTGCTGGCCAGTTTACACATCAGATAAACTGGTGTTGGAAGCAGCAGGCTATTGGGAGAGGAATGTAAGACCTCGTGTGCTCAGCCAGATTGATTCAACCACTACAAAATCTTGTCTCTGGAAATCAAAACTTTGCACGCACAGTGAGAAACAGAGCCCTAGGACTGGAGCAAGGCCATAGGCCCTCTGATACAGAAATTACACTATCAGAATTTAACTTTATCAAAAGAATGGTTAAATATAGTCCTAATACAGCACTAAATATAGCCCTACTGCAGTGCAACCTTATCTCCAGGTACATGTTTCTGTGCTTTCCTGGGTCGAGGTATTAAAGAACACAGGCTTTCCTACAGCTGTTCCTACCTAGATCAAGAAATACAAAATTTCAAGGCTAGGTGTAGCCACAGAATATGCCTGACTTCTTCACTTACAGGAAGAACACCATGAGCTGACCAAAATGCCACTGCTGTGGAGAGCTCAGACGCAGAGCAACGAGCTCTGAGACAGAAAAGGTAGCAACGAGTCTCCGAGGTGAAAGAAAATTTTGCAGTGATGGTACACAACATGAAACCTAACTGGCATTTAATGTTTTGTTCTTTTTCAGTGTTTTTTAACTGTTTTTGGACACTTTCAAATTCTCCCAGTTTCAACACGTACCAGAAGCAAGCCATCCACTGAAGGAAAGCACAGGCTCGGACTCCAGTCTAGGGCCTGATCTATTCTTCCCGTACAGCTCTTCACAAGACGTTTAACTTCTCTACTCCATTTCTTCCTCATTATAAAATTGCTACCCTAACTCAAAGGGCTGCTGCGGTACTACTTTGTTATGCATACTTTCCCGGTGTATTTAGATATAATAGACAGATTATACATATAATAGACAGATAATGTACATATATGTATATATATGTGTACATTATATGTACATATAATAGATAGATATAACATATTGTATTTAGATAGTCTGACTGCAGGCAGTAGACATATAACAAGTATGTTTAAGCCATCCTAGGACAGAATCACCACACTGGAGATGGAAAATGATGGTGAGAGAAGGGAACGGCAATACAGCAACTGCAATAGCAACATTTCCCCCCAGTTATCGTATCAGACAGGATGACACTTCTGGGCTTCCAGCTGCATCTGATTTCTAATAGAAACTTTCAAGTCAAATCAAGTCCAACAGAAAGCCCAAACTCTTTTCATGTAATCCATACATTTAGAAACTGAGCTAATCCCAACTATGAGATGGCGTTTCTCATTTTTACCACTGTAAATCCCAGTTTAGAAAAGGATATGCTAATTATCTAACTCTACTGATCTGATAGGAGTAAGTTTAGAAAGGATGAGTAAAAGTGCTAGAGCTATTCTGAATCACAGTTCTACGATGCAGCAGAATTAGGATCATTTTGCTTACTATTTTCCCTAACATTCACAATAAAACTTTTGAGAATGGAGTTGTTAGTATCCCAAAATTAGCTGCTCTGGAGTGTTCTGATAAAAAGTATTGTATATAAAAAACTGAACAAACATTGAATGCTTCACAGCATGGCAATAAGTGTGATTTTGGTGGTTGTTAGTATCAATTTCTTACTATATTCTCACTTTGCTGAGGCAAATCTGCAATGCTCAGGCCAAGCAGATGCAGAATGTATCAAATTAGTACCTTAGGGCAATGAATGCAGTAAGATGTTTCATTATAAACTCAGGGAAGCAAACTATATCCTTGACATACTCTGCTCCCAGTCATTGCTGAGGCAATTGATTCCTTTATGTCTCATGTGAGGATCACCAGAGAAAATCTCTGGAGCTAGTCATTAATCACTCAAAGCATAGCACGGAGTCAGAATTTTTGAACTGATGCCAAAAGCAGTTGTGGAGATTTGCAGTGATGACTGATGAGCAACTAAGTGCCTGGAGGGAGGGAAAGGTTTTGGCTTTCCTGTGGTTTGGGTTTTTTAATTTTCTTTTTCACTGATTATGACAGAATCCTTATAGGGATCTCGCAAAATCTGTCAGTTGGCCCTCCGAAAAAAAGAAAATAAATTTTACAGAGAGCTTAAATAATGTCGGGACCTTTCCTGTAGTTATACAGGATTAGACTTACCCACCCCAAAAGTAGGTTTCCAACTAATCAAGGTAACCAAGACACAGGACAAGAGAATAGGCCTGGAACACACCAGGGTGGGATGAGATGCAACAAGAATGCACTTGGCAAGGGAGATTGTGATTAAAAGTGAGTTTTAAACACAGAGGAAATGTCCCAGACAGTAGGGTAGAAAGGTAGAAAGTGGAGAGAAGAAATAAGAGGAAACGTGAAGAGCTTCTGGTAGGTAACAGAAAGTGTCTGCATCCAATTAGCTTTAGCTAGAATGGCAGAAATACGACGTAGCAAGCCCTTGTGGTTCAGTTGTAATGTACAGGAAGGGTCCTTTTTTTCAGGTTTCTGCCATAATGGAGGTATTTGGCACCTTTCTGCACACTGCTCAGATAAACAGTGCTAGCTGTACTGAAACAAAGAAAAAGACAATTGCAGCAATCATATCCATCAACCTCAGGTTGCCCTACGCTATCAAACCCAGGCCCTTACAGTTGAAATGATTCAGCTAGAAATATCCATCAAGGCACTGATATGTATTCTTATGATATGCCCTGGGACGCTACTGCTGCCATCGAGGACTTACCAGAAGGAAAAAAATATCTGTATGAATAATAATGCGCACTGGAGTCACTGGAATTCCAACCTGAAGTTCATTTAGCACGTAATACTAAGCAATAGATCATCTCAAGATTCAATGGATCTTAGGTTTAGGTTTTTAGATTGCCATTTTCTAAACTCCTGTGTCTGAATTGCCACTTCATATCAAACAAAACACCGTGAAAGGCATTACAGAAGAAGAGGTTGATTCAATATCTTAAATGAAATGAGAAAAATCTTTTAAATACCCCAAGGAGTTATCAGTTGCTTTGATTCAATACATCTGGTTTAACCCTGCACTGATAAACTTTGTTAAAAATATTTTATGTTGACTTGGTGATAACATGGTAAAAGCCATGAAAATTGGTGGGAATGCTGATAATTTTTTCAATTCAAAATTAGAAAAAAAAAAAAAGAATTTCAGGAAAAAAAAATCTTAAGGCTTATTCACTTTCTCTCTTTTTTATATCATGGAACTTTCCTTGTTATTTTGTAAGAAAAAGAAACACATCACATGTTGGGCAGTTAAATCTACCTTGTCATTGAAGAAGTGGGATTATGCCCTTAACTGTTTCAAACAATAACTTATGGTTATGCTCTGAACGCTACTTTATCTGATTTAACAAAGGATTGATGTAAACTACACATATTCAGCATAACCACTCAGATTTCAAAAGGTTATAGTGAACAGAAGATAGCTTACCCTTGTGGGTACTACACTGAGCGTTTCATTTCCAGCATTTCATGACAGCATAATGTATTATTTTATTCTCAAGGCCATTAATTATTTCACCATTAACAGACACTTTCAGCAGATTTCTCCAAGTTTGTTACTTTAATAAGGACCACATCCAGCACCCTGAATCAATTTTTTTCCTATTGATTTCAATGGAAGCAGGATTTGGTCAATGTTCCCTCATGTAATTAAACCAAGGATTTTCTCCACCCTCGTAGCTAAGATATTTTATTAACTTAGTGATTAGCTTGTTTTGACTTTTAAAAGCCCTTGTGTGAGCTTTGTTCTTTTTCAACTCCAACTAAGTTCATCCTTACAGTTCTCATGCTGTACCCTTCCCACTGATTTTATGAGGACTGCCATGTGAGGCCTGTTTATTTCAAGTCATGGTTACAGTTTTGGGTAATACAAAATGTTTTTTTTTTTTGTACCAACTCTAGCACTGTCATTAAAAGATAATAATCTGTCAATCCACTGGGAATTTTCCTACTTCAGTGAGTTACACGTGCCAGACACCACTTTGAAGTTCATACTCCAAAGAGTTCCCTGAACACCAGACTGGCTGATAGGAAAACCAGTTGGTGACATCCTGCCCCACTGAAGTGTGTAAAACATTTGCTTGCATTTCACAGCTTGTTTTTGCTCGACTAGTTTCTCTAGTGGAGTTCTCATTTACAGCCACGCTGGTTTGGTCAGCAGATTACAGTGGTAGGAAAGGGACTGTGTTTCTCCAGATCAACCAACACTTTCAGGCAAGACCATTCAAACGTCACTGGATGCTCAAATCCAAATCCTGATGTGCTCACAGACACACAGGTTTACTGCTCACACTTGCTTATACGACAGGCTCACAGCATAGCCTTGGTGGGACAGCACTGGTTCCAGTTACTTCTTTCCAGGGAAAGGAAAGATGAAAGCCAGCTCTTAGGTTACAGAGTGCTCAAGTCGTGTGATATTAAGGAAACGACTGAACTGGAGAAACAGAGAAGAGCATCCAACCATTTAGCTCTCAAGAGTGTGTTAGATATTTTAGAGGTATAATGATATAAAGCATCCCATTTAGCAGAAAGAGATCTACTTGATCCATACATCTATTTGATAGGCACCATAAGCACCCGTGTTTCACTCTAAGAACGATGAATGTATGCTACCGTCTTTGTTTCCATGCCAAACCACCCATCTGTTCTCTGCTCAGAAATCTGTCATACTTTTTTCTTTTCACTTTTGCCCTACGTTATATTTAAGTTAAAAAATACAAAAACAAGCATTATCTCATATGTATAATTTATATTCTAAGCTCTCAGCACTAATGAAATTCAACAGAAAGAGAATGGCTCAGCATACTAAGTTTCCCATTGTTCGAGACAAAGCACGGCTTTATTGTGTTGCATTAGCAACCTCTTTATAAAAAGGAAAGACAAAAAGAGTATTTGAATTAATGACCTCATTGGTAGAAAATAAAATCTCCTTTTTTAATGCATAGCTCATCTACTACCACACAGATACTAGCCTCTAATGGTAGCCTTATGCTGAAGTATCACTAGCAGTGTACCACATGTGACGAATTACCCACTAGCTGCCATTATTCTTGGCTTTAGGTTTTATTAACTTACTAAAAAGGTGACTATGCAGTCTTTTGTATTATCACTTGCTGCTTCAAAGACAGGAACAGGTTTGTTAGGGCTTTTTAGGAGATTCATAATCAGACTTCTTGAGCTTACCATTAAATTTGAGATAATATATACCAATATGAAGTATGTGTGAGTAATTACTGCTATTTGTCTGGGAGTGGATGCTACACCATGAGAGTCATAATTATTTAGGCCATAATTTCTAATACTCTACATTTAGTTTTGGTCAGCAGAAGCACTTCAGAGACCGGCTGTTGGCATATAAATACAACAATGAGCAGCCTACTTCGGGCAGTGTCTGCTCCTCTAGCTTCTGGAACACTTCAGATCAGAACAGTCAGAACTGCAGATACAGCAAATGAGCTGATAAATGCATGTTTTCCTCCAAAGCACCTGCAAAAGGGAAGGTCACAGCCAGGCATTCTCTGCCTTTGTAAATGTGCAACTTAACTACTTCTTTATTTTCATAGGACAAACGCCTAACTCCATATCCCCAGAGAACTTCACTGTAGCATGAAATGACAGCAACTAGTATATATTAAATATATTCCCATACACACAGCATTTGCAAGACAAAATGCTCTGATATTCTTAAAGAAGTATAGCTTCATGGCTTGTCCTTTAAAGTGGACAGTCCTACGTAATGATCACACATCTCTGTGGCTGAAGCACATTACCCATGTTGTTCTCCTTATGATGCCATTATTGTTTGGCATGACTTGACAATCTGATGGCAAAACAAAGGCAGACTGAAGTAAGGGCAATATCCAGCCTTTTTTCTCAGATGCATAATTGTTTTCCAAAAGCAGCAGCTTCTCATAACCCAGTCCCATGTGGCTGAACCTAACCCAGATATAGCACTGAAAGCTCTTTCCCTTTCCAGTGTCAGTACAAAGAAAACCGGGGACTAGCTCCTAGCCCATGCTCTGGCAGCTTTAACACTGTCCTAAATAGGTTACTGAGGATTACTTTTGGCACTATTTGGGAAACTTAACTGGCTTCAAGCCACTGTACCCAGCTTTGTGCCAACTGCTTCTTGTTCTCTTCTAAATCAGGGAAGTAACATAAAAAAGTGCCAGGGAGCAAGCTGAGGGCTGGGGCTGAAGGATGCTACACTCTAGCGATCTGTGTAAGCACAGGGAATCCATAGGGGCCACCTCTACAGACCAGAACAACCTGGAGCAGTCCTTAGGCTCCTGTCATTTGTTCTGGGCACAGCACAGAGACACCAGTGTCTCCTCTGAGGCTGTGACACTCTAGCGATTCTTGAAATTTTGTTCATAAGTCACTGCTTGCAGAAAAAATTCTCCAAGTGTTACAGCACCCTTTCTCCTGCAAAATGTTACCTGAAATGTTTCCACTCAGTGGGACTACAAATGGCTTAAAGGAGGAATTTAACATACACCCCACACAAGGCAGAGGTTTTCAGAAATTAGAACTGTGCAATTTCCAAGACCTCTGCAAAACATCAGCTTGCCTGACTGCTTTGAAATTTATTAAGTACGGCACTGCTACAAAATAGTCTCACTGCATCACAGATGTTGCAGTTGAAAAGAACTTTTTCGGTCATTTTTTCCTCTCCAGTCTCCTGTTGCAGAACTTTCTTCCATGCTGAACTCCGAAGGGTTAACTGGCATTGCTCGGAGGAGGGGGAAATCAGAGGTCAGCTCATGTTCTGATACCAGTGAACTCACAAGTTACTCCTTAAACATGTGGTTTCATCGTAGGTTCTTCCTGCCAGCAATTTCTCACTTTAATCATACACCCACAGCAACCCAGATCTTTAAATTCAGCAATTCTTTCTCAGGTTTCAGCAAGTCATTGGCAGCCTGAGCTATTTTTGGGATATTTTCTCTACTGCAGATGCAGCTTAGGAAAACGCAGGGAGCATGCTAAAGACCTGCAGCTATTTGCCTTGTACAATTTGCTCATTTCTCTTTATTTCTCTGTTTTCCTGCACTGATCACTTAAAGGACAATCTCTCTTGCAAACAAAATCCCCGGAGCCTGATTAGAGGGACTGAAGGCTCCCAGACACGGATTGCCTGCCAGCCACAGCACGGTAAGGACATGGACACTTTTGGCTAGCCTTGCATTGCAGTTTTTTAAGCTTTGCTGAACGTTTATTTGTGTCCATCGCTTCCAAATCAACACTGCTGGCATGGCAGGCAGTCTCCAGCTCCTGGTCTCCATTTTCATTCCCTAAAATCCTCAGCACTTGTAAGTAACACATTTATACTCACTGTCTCTTTGTGTGTTCTAGAAATCAGTGACTGACACTAATTTTGATCAGTGCCAGGGGTTGTTTGTTTTACTTACATTTTAGCATTTTTTAGAGATCTGTAATTTTTAATCCTTACTGAAACTGTGGGTATTTCTATTGCCTGATCTTCTCTATTTTAGGTATATTGCTAGTCTCGTTATTTAACTCAGCAAATAATTCAAATCAGGGACTTGTTTTATATACTGTAGATGGAAACATTATAAAAAGACCTGCTATTGTTGGTTTACAATTATATACATATCTTCTCTTGTGCACAGGCTCTGCTATAACACCTTAAAGCTGCCACACAGCAGTGTGCTAACATTACAAAGACAAATACGCTGTAAAACCAATGCAGCAGACTGAGTTGTACTAAAAATGAATCGGTTTTATCGTACAGTTCTTCCTACACAGGCTCACAGAAATGCATGAAGTAAGCTCTGCAAGAATGATGAGATTCCTGTTTTACAGGACATACTGTTTTATAGAAGTACTTGTAAGAATATTTTACTTATACATACTACTGCAGGAAGATTAACACAGTTCTTTTCCTAATGAATGTACAAACCAAATTCTGAGAATTTGTGGTAACCGAAACTGGAGAAGGGATTCTTCTGGTCCCTTCCTGTACTTGAGGCTTCTCTGAGAAACTGAATTGTTTTATCCTTTCCAGATTACTGGTATGATGATTGCAAAAAGAGAAACCTCCTGAGGGTTTAATGTACAGCATCCAAATCTTTGACTGCAACTTGGTGTCTGCTGTCCTGCTGAGAGGTTTTAGAAAGCCTGACTTTGCACTTGAGGTAGGGAGGCCTTCAGATATAGGAAGCAATCAGAAGCTATCTGTATCTGCTGCCAGGACAGACAAGAACATAATGGACAAATGTAGCCCCATCGTCTTGCCTATGAAAATGCTTAGGTATTACAGTCTGCAGAAGAAGCAAAAGTCAGCACATCCTTCCAAACGGTATTTTAGGAGTTAATTCAATCTTCACCTTTCTCTAAGGGAGATTTTTTTTGTTCATTTTCCAGCCTGCAAATGTTTTTTGACTGATTTAGAAAACTGATTGGAGGGATGGGGGAAACATGCACAAGTGGACTGAAGGCACTGTGTTCAGCAACAAAGACCTTCAGACACTGGATTCTTATTTAAGGCTTAATTTTCAGCATCAGAAAAGTTACCATGTCAATATGCAAAGAATTAAACAAACAAACAAACAAAAAATAGCATAGCCATGCAGAATATAATGACTTAGGACGCAGAGCACTAGAACCCAAAAGCAAAACCTCCAGCTGGTATTGGTATGTTTCAGATCAGGCTCTGGAAGTGGTATTTTCGCTTCCAAAAGCCTCTCGTCAGTTTTGATAGACAGTTTTCTGTGATACTATGTTCCCTCTGAGCATCAGACTGATCTGTGAGCCTGACTCTCTCCTCCCACTGGCGGATCTCAGTCTCAGTGCCACTGAAGTCACTGATACTAAATCAGTCTGATGAGACAGACGAATCAATCCCTTAGTCCTCAGTTCCATTTTGTACTTGATCCCAAACTTTAGCACTCAGCTTGCTGGAAAAACTGAGACTCGATGCATTTCACAGAGAGCACAGGCAGAAAGCAGTGATTATAGCTGGATGTGCTTTTGCTAAAGGTTAGCAAAGCATTTGATTGTTTACTGTTAAGAGAGGAACTGCTATGTCATCAGACGGGATGCAGGGCATGCATGTAAATCTAGATCCTGTATTTCTCTTCCAAAAAAAGTTACTCTAAGCACAAATAGGAGTCTACTGACACGACAAGTCTGTGCAGAATTTAATGTTTTTCAGCAACATAAAACTCATTATAGTGATGCACCTCCACAGATAACAATTCAAGTGCTGCTTGTTTGGGATCACTTTAGGAAATGTCATACTAAATTATGCCATTGGAAAAAATATTATTAGAAACACAGTGAATGTTGGAAAAGAAGTAATATAAATAATGAAAAAGAAGATGCCATCTAGGATATATTAACTTCATATTTTTGAAACAAACTGTTGCACACAGGAGCTCTCTGGAAACTGAAAACCCCAGCTTCGTTAGATAAGGAATAGAGGTTAATGGGATCAGCAACTCTCCAGATGTCCAAAACCAAGCCCACACTCATGTTGTGCTGCTACGTTCATTTTGGCTCCCCACAGACTCCTGCACAGCCCTTCCACACAAAATCTTCAGACTAGGACCAGGAATAGCAGCCCTCTCAGGTAGGCAGAGGCCACTGCTGTTGCTGGTGTGTGAGAGGGGTCCCACCTTTGGTAGGCAGGCCTTGTCCCTGAAAATACAGACACGGCTCCTCTTGTAGAGGGAGCAGTGGAGCAGAAGAGAGGCTGACTGTGGAAGAACAGATAGAAATCACCTCCTGATCAGCTGGAGGTGCTGTTGAAACTCTGCAGGTAGCACCCATTGCCCGCACGGCTCCTAGCCCAGGTAACAGCATGTACCTCTCTGTGCCCACATTCTCCTGGTTGAGGCCCTGCCTCACGACCTTAGAAAAGAGAACACTGGATCGCTTGCACTCCCTCCTGGGGCTTGTGAAAAGTGGAAAAGCTAGGAGAAGACAGCAGTTCTCTGTGCTGTTCTTTTTTTTTTTTTTTTTTTTTTTTTGGTGCATATACATTAAATCAGCCACACACAAGATACTAAAGATTAACTGACTCTGTAAATGTACTAATTTATAATTCAGCAGCAGCAGCGATGCCAGGCACTCCATAACTCAGATTTGATGGTCTTTGCCTAGAGACAAGTATATGCAAAGGGCTAACGGATATCAATAAGGGCAGTGGCTAAAGTGGAACACATGCTGATTTACAGCAGAACTTGTTCTAGAGGCTGAACATGAGTCAAAAGTATAATTATTTCTTCACTTGAACAATCACAAAATTTGTCCCTCCAATTTTAATGGCATCCTCAGACATACACTACAGTTACTATAAATCAGTTATCGTGCATGAGAACAGTCATGGTAATTAGTGAGTTATATTCTCTTCACCTGACTTTTTTAACTTCATTGTTTCCAATTTTAGCTGAAAATTCAGGAGAAAAAAAATAATCCTGGACTACTCATAAATAGACTACAAGTACCTTTAACTCTCAGTGGCTCCAGTTCCATGCAGTAACTTTCTACACTGCAACAACCTGCTGAGATGGCTGAGCCCTTCAGGAAAATTGAAAGAACAGTCTTATACTTCCTGGCTGTTACTTTGCACCTGACTGATTCTACTAAATCTGGTGGAGGGACTGAGTTCAAAGAGCAAGAAGTGAAAAGCACAAGAATATATTTACAGTGTACCACTAAAGATAAAGATGCCAGAGGCAAGATAGCACTGATGCCACCCTGTAAGTATGACTGAGTCCCTATTTGGGATACTACAAAGTTCTTGTCACCCATGTCCCAGAAAGATGAAAACCTCTCATAACAATGAGCTGGGACTATTAGTGCTTTTGGTAAAGACACCAGCAGGGAAATGAATTATTTAAGATGTATAACAATGTTGGCCCAAGAACAAACAGACATAAATCAACCATTACGACTAGAATTAGGACAATACACTGCAGCAGTGAGATGAGAGCAAGAATCCAATCTATCTTTTTTAAGATGGAGCATGATCAATTACCAAAAGCACTGTATGTTTTTGCAAGCTGTTTTCTATGGTTACTGCGCTACCCTTGATTCATGTCAATATAAAGGAGATTAAGAATCAATGCCTGGATGCACTGCCTGGACAAACGGGCAGGTGCTACAATTTACTTTAATAGACATTGCTCCTTTTGACATCACATGTATTTCCATACAAAGACTAAGGTAACACTGGTGTGATAACATCACCCTCTTTAAGACACACAAACAAAATTACCACTTTGAGCTAGAGAGGGATGAATGGAGCAAACTTAGTTCATGTTGATATTCTGAAGAATGCAAGAAATCTGTTAAGAGACTGCACAGATAGGGTATATTGAATGCATTTTATGTGTAAACGAATACTGAAAATTAATTTCACATTGAGATTTTTCCTCTTTTGCTCAAAAGCCAAGTTGAGCATTTAGCCCACCAGCCAGTACTGATTCCACTCCCTCCACTGTACACTGTGGAGGGAGGGGAATACTGAGAGCATGAGACTCGTACTTCCCCAAACCAAAATTAAATTGCATGCCACATGGATGAGAGAGAGAAACTGTAGTGTAGATCTGGACTGATACACTGGTTGATGCCAAAGCAACAGACCTTAAGCAACCAGGCTTAAATTTTTGTCCAAACCAGGTCAGAGCATCATAGCTCAGTTGCTGTGTAAATACTACAGCTGCCATACAGACTGCAGTAGTTAGACTCGGGCACTTCAGAAGTCTTTATGCAGACTGCAGTACCAATAAAGAGAAGGCTCTAAGCAGCCTTCAACGCAAGTCAGCATTTCTCTTGCAGTTAACCTTCAAGTTAACCTTCAGAAATGGATGTCTGTTCTTTACAAACTAACTTTTGAAAGTTATCCTTGCAGAATTTATAACTGAAATTCCATCCCTAAAACTGGAATTAGTCACTGCAAATTCCACAATATTCAAGTACTTATATTATCTTGAGATTGCATGGCAGTGAGCTCCCACAGCAGCAATACAATATATCAAAGAGATCCATTTAAAAATGTCCAAGGCTACATAAAACAAAGCTACAAGAAACAGTTCATCTGCAGTCACTGGGCAATTTTACACAGAATTTTGCACAGAAAATAAATAAATCCACTGGATGAGAAGACTAGATCTCTGGCATTAAAAATACTTAAATTGTTGCCACGTAATAAAAAGACATTGTTGAAATAGGTAAGCTGAATACTTTTAAATGTTACCTGTATAAAGACTTAGTTGAATCATAAAACTTAAAATTAATATTGCTTAAAACTACTTAGGAAAACAAACAGTTGTCATTACAGCTTCATGAATTCAGTGATAATGCTTTGCAGACTGCAGGATAGTAACCCTCTCTGATACAGCCTTTTGCATTTCTAAACACTGGCTCCAGTGAAACACAGCTGTGAAAGACTCCTTAACTTCCCCATCACATCTGCCAACCTTTCTTTAGTCAGCTATGGTGGACATTTCTTTAACTTTGCTGATTCTTGATTGACTTTGGTTTCAGTACATATGATGATCAGGCCAGCAATCCTAAGGAGAACTATTAGCAAATGCATCTAAAAATGTGCTCATTCTTGAAAAGCCTAAACCAGTAAGGCGAGCCATCAGCAGATACAAATGACACACTGCAGATCCCAACTCCAACCTCTCCTGGTTAGGTAACACCATTTCCTCTACCACCACCTGTTAGAGACCACAGCCACTAACTTTACCTAAAGCGAGATACAATATACAAACTCAGAGAATACAGTATTTGAATGCACCAACCATCTACTAAATGTAAATACTACTTTTAACAAGGATAAAAAATGAAGGTAAAATTCTGTTCTCACAAACACCGTTTCACATTTACCCTGAATAGGTTATGATGTGACCGTATGTTGATGCCAGACACAGTATTCACCTTTCAGTCCTCAAAAGCCAAAGGCATAAAAAGGCTCAAATGAAACATTTTTCTGTTTGCAAAGGAAAAACAGGCCTCAGCTGGAAAAGAGGAAAGAGATTATTACCATTAAGTATGAGAAGGCCTTCAGATATGACAGTGACCTAGTCATACAGATATATATATATCTAGTAATTTGACCACTTCAGTGTTAGATGGAAACAAGCAGTATTTCAGCCCTGCAGAGCATGCTGATAGCACACAAGCTTCAAATTTAGTTCTTTCACGTAGTTTGTCTGTGCTGGTATTATTAATAGGCACACTAAAATGGGAACTTCATCCTGGCTCAGCTTTGACTCATTGAATGGCCTTGGGCGTCACATAACCTCTGTCTCCAGTTCTCTATCTACATAATGTGTTTGTCTATTTAGTGACTTTACAGAATCACGGGGAAAACAAATGAGCCACTTCACAGAATTTTTAGATGGCAGAACACTGGCTTCCTGTATAATCTCCATGCATTTTTATAAAGCTTTCCCTGAATTTTAACATAAACCTGGCTTTTTCATCAAGGCAACCAAACTGTTTAAACAGAAGGAGGAACTATTTTAAACTTCCAAATTAAGTATCCTAAGATTAGTAACTTGTAGTATGAAAATGGAACCAGGGCTGCACAAAGCTTGGAGTCTCACAGTCCCAAATATCTTTATTCGATGATGCTTATAAAGATCTTCACTGTCCAGGGGAAAGGGAAGACAGAAGGAATCTTCGTTTCCCACCTTGAGATGAAATAACAGATAACGTGGACAGTATAATCTGCACTGTTCCTGGGCATACCAGATGGAAGAATCTGTCAAACACTCTCAGTTAGGAAACTGGCAGTGACAAGAGCTATATTATTTTGGAATCTGAACTGGCTCTGAGTGCAGGACAATCAGATTCATTTGACTGCACCAGAGGACGTAAATCCTCAGTGTAGCTGAGATGATTTGCCTAAACGTAATTGAGTTAGCTATAATCTTAGTTACATATTTTCCAATTTTCCACTAAAACTATTCAATTTTTTTTAGCCTTCTGTACATTGTGACTTTCTGCTCTGAGTTTGGTCCTCTCTGTCTTAGAAAAAGACCCCTTCCCCACAAGGAATGCCCTCAGAGGACTTTTAAGACATTGACATGCAGTACTCAAATGTTCATTAATTTCTAATGTGAGCCTGAAGGAGATGCAAAAATAAATTATAGAGTCATCTGATACCAATTTAAAATGGAAAGATGGACAAAGCAAGCACAAAAATTGCCAAAAGTTGAGTAGTTCAACAGTGACGCCAGGAGATAATCTCCACGCTGCAGCTTTACAAAGCCCAGGCATTGGGCTAACCCCTGCTGCCTCCATGGGAACTGGGGACTGAACCTTGTCAAGGTGGTATTCTTTGGATGCTCACTCATCCACCATTTTCTTATTTTTTTCTTATAACTTGGTTTCCTCTTTAATTGCATTACAGTCTAGATCCAAAAGGAACGGATGGCAAAGTAAAAGGATATTTGTAAGCATGGTGTACCTGAGACGTATGTTGAACAGTGGTACCTTTAATAACTGAGCTGTGAATTGTGGCCCAAATTTACGTCCTCTCAACTATGCCAACCTGCAGCATGGCTCTCGAGACAGCAGAGGGAATAGCCAATGCTGTTCCGTTTCTAACTGTGTCACTACAAAGCAGTGAGGAACAATAACGCATCACCCAAATAGGGTTGCATGTAGGTATGTATGAAAACATAACAGATGCCTGGAATTGGAAGTGCCTTGTCCATTCCAAAGAAAAAAAGAATTTAGAGCTCTGATCTAGCTCACAGCTTGTGTTCTCATGGAACTTGGCAGCAGAACAAGGGGAAAAAAAAAAAACTCTAAAACTGAACTATTCACTAATAATTAAAAAAAAATATTATGACATAACTACAAATGTTATGATATATATAGTCTGACCATGCTATCAGAGGACAAAAGTTCAAATGAGGATGCAAAAAACCAAGGTCTATATATTCCCAGTATATACTGGCACTATTCCTGTTGACTTCAGTGGGATATTTACTTGTTCGCACCAGTTCTAATTTTGGGTTAGCATCTTTCTAATTATTACACCAATACACCATGAGTTACACCAGCCTAAAAACTACTCACTCTTAAATCTAAAGCAAGCTTCTCTCAGAAGCTGAGGGAAAGGCATATTTTCATATAAGTATTTGTATTTGGACAGAACTTTTAGATATAGTGTTATTGAAGCAACTTACCAATATAAAGAGAAAACATTCTTAAAAAAAATCAAAATATAAAAGCCTCAGAGGCAGAGCAGCAAGAGCAGTTCATCTACATGACTATTTGATATCCAGATAACTGGAAAACAACTTGAAAGTTACTTAATGGCTGAGAAAAATAAAGTCTAACATAAAATTTGATGGCAATGGCTCCAAATGTGAGATGGAAATGGGCACAAATCCTTAGAAAAAAGAGACTGAAAGACAACGGGAAATACAGGTACATAGAGCCCCCACAGCCGACAGGGGCACCGTAGAGTGCTGCACGTATACAGAGGAAAGGAGTTCCTCAAATAGAGAGTACTGAGGAAGGAACAGGCAGAGCCTTAGAGACATGTAATCTACTTGCTTTGTATAGCAACAATAACGAATGCAAACACGAAATTTGAATGAAATGTTTCTTCTTGCTGTTTTGCAGAAAATGAGATTTTGTTTCCATTGTGATGCAATCAAAAGCAAGTTTCAAAACTGCGAAATTTCCTGAGGAAGGGAAATTTTGAGTTGTGCTCCGCTAAATAGCCTTGTTAGTGTGAATTGCAATAAAAACCAAAAAGATACTCCACCCTACTGTGAGACAAACTGCAACAGCAACAAGGCTGGAGGATCAGTAGTAGCCCCCAGCTAAACCAAAAGTATTGCAACAGCAAGTTCTTGATCCTGGAGGAACCACTTTGCCATAGGTAGGGCTATCTACCTGCTGTGATGAGAAAGCACATATTTAGATACTTTACTGCATTATCTGAGGGCTTTTGCCACAGGGCAGCTCTGTGAGGGAAAAAATGAAGACAGAACTGAAGCAGCCAAGTGGTCCATTATGTCTTCTCAGCAGACAAAGCAGTGAATCATTTATGATTAGCGTGATAAGCAAAACCACTAGTTTAGGAGCTTAGCTATAAATACATTTTTTGATGTGGTTATTGATTTACCATTTAATGATGGTTGGTTAAAAGATGAGGTTGCCCAAGATCTGCATCCATTACCATTAAGGGACAAGCGCTTAGGACTTGGGGATAATTGCTGTTTATTGACTTTGACATATTGCATACGTATTGTGGGCATAATTCACTGACTCGATTAGGTCAGGGTGTATAGTTCAAAACTCTGTACGAATGTCAGACAAGCGAAATCCCTGAATCAGTATTTTATATATTAAAATATATTAAAAAAATACAAGTTATATAAAAGCATAGGACTGGAAGAGTACTTTGTGAACTGCTAGTTTAATTTTAATAATGATCAACAACATTTTCATCTGCTGTAACTATTGCTTCACATGGAAAAGAAAACGACTTGACTAGGCTCCATTGCCTAAATGGCACTGCAAGTTTCTGCCACTAGAGTGTGTCAAGGCATATGTGAAGACTAAACCTCTTCATACTCAGCATCATCGAATTCAAACTGCTACCATACACAGGACAAAGTTAAGCAGTATGAATGTACTACTTTTATCATTTCCTGCTTGACTGCTAGAACTTGTCTTAAAGGTTATACTGTTGGGAAAGGGTCTCATCCCATTTCTCTGCTTGTGCTGGACACAGGGATTTTGATATGAATACTGAATAACACAGGCGTCCAGAACCAGCCCAGCCAATTTTAAGATTCATTGCATTATGCCTATGTTTTCAGTTCAATGTCAATGAAATATCCCTTCCAGAATAAGGCTCTTACTTTGGAGCCATATAATAAATAACCCTGTTATTTTGTATTGAAAAGTTAGCCCAACCAGCCAATATAACTAAATCTGGTACTCTGTTTCTCTTGATGCTAGACATGTACAGTTGAACAGCTGCATGGAAAATTTGCAACAGACAAAAAGAAAACAACAAAAACAACAACAACAAAAAACACATACCTATGCACAAACTGAAAATCTGATGTTTTGCTGAGAATGTAGATGTTCTTCTGTATCTAAGTAAAGCAGTTTGAAGAGAATCTATAAAAGCCCCCCTCTTTTATAGTAGAAAAAAAATCAGAACAGTTAAAATTAGAAATGCGTAGGCATAAAGCATTGCCAGGATCAAACAGAATATGTCGAAACGTACACATTTGGAAATGCTAAAAATCGGGTTCTGCCTCCATACTTTGCAGAATGAAGGCTTGGCCCCTTCTCCATCTGCAAAACTGCACCAACAGCACTCCCTTCTCTCTTTTTGCTCATTTTTTTCTCTTCAGATTGCAAACTTTTATTAGCTGTGTTGATCACACAGGCTACATCTCAGTAACAGTTTCTCAATATCCATAGTGCCTTCCTCTCGGTGAAGATTTTAGCTACTAGATCAGCCCTATGAAGTATTCTTTAAAATACATCAAACAGTAACAGCAAAACCCCATTGTATGAGTAGACAGGAATCTATGGGACAAGACGCAGATTTAGAGTCACATGCGTCTTCAAGTGGTTTTCTGACTGGAGACATGCAGCAGCAGTTTCATTCCCTATCTACTTCCCTTAGGAAAGGTCTCCTGAGCCTCCTGAGCCTTTCCTTTCCTGGAAACTATCTGCTTTCTGAGCTTCCAAAGGCCCACAGCATTGTGGTAACAATGATGACTGAGCAAAAGTCTTCCTAAAATCTGAAAGGATCCTTCCAAGTCAGCCATGCAGGGTCAATATTTAAAAACAAAACAAAACAAAAAAGTAGATGAACCCCTGATCTGAAGATTTAGACTTTGAATTGCCCAGATCAGCCTGAGAAAAAGGGGGAGTCTGACTGGGCATGTGGAGTTCTCATCCAGTGACTACCTGAAAATGATGTTACATGCTGCATTTATTGGAAACGAGCTGGGGCTGACTAGGGAAGAAGGAAGGTGAAAGAGAAGAACAAGAACACAAAGCATAAGGGAAAGCTCTGTGACTGATAAGGTGACATTTACCCCATGTGTGCTGAGCTGTGCAGCCTGATGAGTTCACAAGCCCTTGCACACCACAGCTTCATCCCAAAGAACAGGAGTCGAGCCCAGGCAGGGTAAACCACAAGGCTCATGCTCTCACACATGGTCACACTTTCTCCTGGTGAGCAGAAGAGAGGAGCCGTGTCCTTACACCCTAACAGAGGTGTAAACAAACGACTTTTCACAAGTCACCTGAATATTATCAGGATAGTGTCTCCTTGGAACAATAAGTATTTCTTAAATTTATACTAATTTTGAGGTGGAAAATGGGAATTTAAAGATGAAAAGTTTCTTTTTATATGTGTTAAAAATTTTCCTCTAAAAACTTTATTTTTTTCTATTATTTCACTTGAATTTATTTTTCTAGTTCAACCCAATCTCAAAAATGGTCCCAGTGCTTTCAAAACTCTGTTTTGCTAGGAATTTAAAAACCATTGCAAATTTTTGTCCAGTTATTTTCCTAAATTCAAGCCATGTTTATAATCATGGGAAAGGAAATATTCAAGAGGCTTTCTAACCTTCCTGCCTCCTGCCACCATTTTCTAGGTGATGTTGCTTGCGTCCCTTCCCAGTGGCATCTCTGCCTTGCTATGGCGGGGCCCCTCATTAACCATTTTCTAGGACTGGAGTGTGAAGGCCAGAAAGGGAACTTGCTGCTTTTACAAAGAGGGGAGAGCAGCCAGGAGAAGGTATTTAAATTATGTTCTGAGGCAGAACAAAGTTGATTTATGTCAGGGATTATTTTTATCTCTCCAGTCAAGTAGAAGCTATGCAGCGAGGTCTGCATGGGTGCAGACACGCAGCACGGTTTCATACCAGACAGACTCCGATGGCGTTTGAAAATAAAGCAAACTGGGCTGCAGGAGGACCTCTGCCCTGCCGCAGACCTTCACGCAGCTCTCCGCAGGGAAGTTTCCCAGGCCAGCCCCAGGAGGTGGCTCGGAGCTCAGGTAGGGCCAGGTCTGCCCAGCTTGCACCGCCCAGGCAGCAGCAGGCAGCCACACGCTGCTTGCAAGTTGCCAGCGGAGAATTTCCATGGAGGAAGAAGAGTGTCACATCAGGCTCCTGGATTTACCACATCACACCTGGCCTGGCTCAACAGAAAAATGGGGTGGACGTGCCATGTTCTTCATTCTCATACTAATGCTAAACGCATCTGAGATCAGAATAGCTCAACTGTGAACGCCTGGGATCTTTCCCCTGCTTTTGAGGTTGGTTCAGACACAGGAAAGAATGCGTTCATCTGAAGCCCACCACTGTCAGCAGGAACCTTCCCATTGATTTAAAGAGTGCATCAAATCCTAACAGAGTACCTCTGTAGAATAACAAAAGGGGGAAATAAAAACAAAACAAGCAATCAAAGAAACAAACAAAAATCAAATAAACAAAACAGTGAAACTACCTCTGGAAGAGGAAAAAAAAAATTTCCTCAAGATTTTTTTCTTTGAAAAAAGGCATCATACTTACAAAGTGCTTAATATATAAAGGCATGAACTACATTGCCTGAAAGGACATGACTTAATATTTTGCATTTAATTGTCAGAGGTAGAGGAGAAAAATCAGTAAAAAAATTGCTAGAATAAAAAAATAGAGGATATTCCCAAGCAGTATACTGAAATAAATAAATTATGTGGATTTTAAAATTCTCTTGCAGTATTTGAAATAGAAACATCGCAACATGTTTTCAGTGCTTGAAAGCCAGAACAAGTTCCCAATAAAATAACACAGAGCTACATTTTCCTGTACCACCAAGCATACAGGCAGTGACGTGCAAGCTCATCAATAAGAAATTTAAATGCATTTGTATGTTAATAAATGTAATGAGATATATGAAAATTAATCATCTGGTGAATACAGTTCATAAATTACAGAGAGTAAGGAACTAATTGGATTCTCCTCATCTTGTCTGTTGCCTATGAGCCACATATCGAAGGTTCCCTAGAACTGAGAAAAATAATACAGCTGGAAAAGGAAGGATTTCTATCCAGATGCAGTAGTTTGAACTTTATGATGAGGAGCTTTGTATGTTTTCTCTTTTCAAATTTTGCAAGTAAAAATACCACTTATTTTACAAGACCTCCATCCTTTTGAACAAACACCATTCTGAATCAGTGAGGTATGTTACAAAAAAAGTTAATTATCAAAAGAGTAGCTAAAAGGAGCAGCTCTTACATTAACTATACACTTGAATGTCTTGGAGATTTCAGAGAGCACATCACCACAAGAGCTAAGATGTGATTTTACATTTAATCAACTGTAGAAATGCAACAGATATATGTATTTTCCTAATGAACCTATCTCTGAGTTCTTGGCGTCTTGAATCAGAGCAGCAAAGAGCACTAGGACACAAGATGGGGTAAAGCAAAAATAAAAAATGAAAAAGGTAACATTTCTATTCACGCTTCCTTTTAGATACATGCTATATACATATTACATTCACAAGATTTATTCCTTTCTTGGCATGGATTTTTATGGCAACATTACTTGTAAGTAGAACAGAAAGATCATAACATATTTTTTAGGTTTAACAAATACAAATAATGTTCTGCCTACTAAAATTCAAAGATTTCTTTGAGTCCTATGCTATATTTGCTTATCTTTTTCCCCATTATGAGAGGAATCACATATCATTCCTAGGAGATAATGAGATCTAATAAGAGCAGATGAAATTTGCACAGCAGTTTGCAAGAAACAGAACTATTTTTTAATCTCCACTTTACATAAACAAAGCTGATAATAGCAAACCTTCTGGAGAATGAATTATTATCAATTAGCCCTAATGTGGGTAGTGTATGCTATAGGAACATTTCAGTGGTAGACAAATGCAATTTGAGAGAGGTTTGTTCTCTAGCAGTAAAATAACAGGCTGAGGTCACTAAACAAACGTTTGAAATGCAGTGTATTATTACTATTTCAATCACTGCCAATTGCCTTTACTTACTCTAATTACTGTTTCATTAGATTTAGAACAAACATGTTTTGCTATATGCTGCAGGACAACATAGCACAAATTAAGGTGATTCAGATTGAGACTTGTCATATTGTAAGCACATTCTGAAGCCAAGTCTCTAAATCTAATATATATAATCCAAATACCACCACAATTGTACCTGTTTCCTGCAAAAAATAAAGTGAATCTTCTATGAATATTCTAAGTAATAATTTCTTTCTAACACTACTCCTTTCCTAATTTTCCAAAAGGTGTCTTTGTGAATACAGTTGTCAGATTTTATTAGAAGTAACTGATTAAGAGCTGTCTACAAGCTTCATGGAAGGGATTTCCTTTTTCACAGAAGGGAGATGCAATAGGCCACCCTGATTTACCCAAATATTGACAATCATAAATACACTGAAATATTAAATGATGTATAAGCAAGTAACTACCTTTCTGAAAGATGATAGATATTTTAGAATGGAAACATTGAAAGTTTCATCACAAATGAATTCATAATGCACTGGTTTTGAACAAAACCAAAACCCAGCAAACCTCCAGACTTCTTACTTATCTTTTAAGGAAAAGAAATGTGTATGTAGGATAGTTAGCATGAATAGCTATTGTTATCTCTTTGGTCTTGGAAACTGTGAATGTATGAATACAACAGTTCACATACCCCTTCCTTCATACATAGCAGATAGAACAGGTTTCCTGCATTGTCCTCATGAGGCCTTTAAGACTTGAAACTCTGCATTAAGGCAATAACTGTAATCAAACCACATGCTTCAGTCAGTAATTCACAGGACTCAGGAAATAGTTTCCCTGATGCATGATTTCTTTTTATCTATTGGGTTTAATTATGGGCATTTTTCTTTTTCATCTGAAGCATCTGCTCGGCCCTAGCTGTCTGTACCAGATAAAGTCAGAAGTTCAAACGAATACTGACAATAGACCTTTAAAATTAAAAGCAATGTAATTCAGCAATGTATAAATCATATTCCTCCACTGGCAGCTTTGCAACTGTTAAAGCACAGCTGGCAATTCTTGTTCCAGTACAGAAATAAATCATTCAATCTTCATTTAATGGTTTCTCAAATAATTTTACAAACTTTGTATAGCCCAAACAGCTTTTCTGATCATTTTCCCTATTAGTAAAAGCTACATAAACAGTACTGGAAAAAAAAAAAAAAAAAAAAAGTACTACTATGTTAGAGAATTCAGTTTTGGCTAATATATTTGTAGTCCTTGTGCGCCCTTTCATGACTCCACAGCAGGGCCCTAACACCACAATCCTCTGACCCTTGCCTCTGTGCATCCTTCCTACTCCGCAATTTTTGTGTTTACAGCCCCTTTTCTTAAGCACACAGCCCAGGTTGGTCACAGAGTCCACTCACCTCATGATGGACTGCAGCTTCAGGCCACTGCAGACCTCTGAGTGAAGTACAAATACGATCCCTTTTGATATGGCTGCTTCACTTTGTGATGTAGGTATGACCACACAGTTCATGGTGACATAGCTGTGTTAGGGCTTGGGCTGCTGCTAGGGAGACAGGAACGTGAGAAAACATGGTAACATGGGCAATGTGACTTCAGTATCTATATGTGCACAAGGTCTTTCACACATTTCCTTACCTCTGTACTGAGATGACATCAGTCATGTACACAGCATTACTTCCCTATTCCTTGGAAAAAAAAAAAAAAAAAAAAAAAGTTTTTTGACCTTTGGGGTCAAAATTCATACAGAAAACCCAAATCTTCTTTACTCCACCTTCAAAAAGACTATCAAGATGACATGTATGATTTGGCAGGCAAGAATCCTGCATCTCTTTAGTGTCCATGGCTCTTAAAACACCCTTCATTTAAACTATTTCTGATCCCTTTTCTGTTTATGCCCTTGGTAGAGGTAGTTCAAAGAAAGCACTTTCCTTATGCCCTTCTTTTCTGCAAGTTCTCTGTGTTATCCTCTGAATTCTTGTTCTCAGCATCTCTCACTTCCCTCTCTGCCTGGCAGACAAGGTAACCTTTAGGGACCCTTGTGCTCTTAGAGTCACCACAGGGCAAGGGTTACAATTCGTACAAGGGCTGTCTCCTGCCAGGCTGTCAGCAAAATGCTAATGTGGCGGCCTGGCAAGTATTTGAGAACATCACTTCTAGCAAAATAACTGTCCTGAGTAGTATTTGTCATATACACAGCTGCCTATCCCACAGAAAAAAAAAAAAAGAAAGAAAAAAAAAAAAAAGAAAAAAAAAAAGAAAAAAAAAAGAAAAAAAAAAAAAGAGCCCTGCAAAATTCAAGTCTAATAAATTTTCAAACAAGATGCCCATAGGAACTTAGGACATGAGTACATGTCAGTAGCCATATGCACTGAAATCCTCTTCATACGCGTACCCAGTATAATGGTTTCATGCACCATATATCTAATCCATAGTCTCTGCTTCAGAAGTAAGGACCCGCTATAAATTTCAGAATTAATTCAAACATTAAACAGAATATAGGTCTTCATTACTTTGGTTAACGAGCAGTTAAAGAACATGGCAAATGACCAAATCATCAGCCTGCCATTCAGTTTCAGCTATATGCTGTGCTACCATTTCATTTCAGGTTCTTCAAAGCCCTGCAGCTGAACTACAGCCGGGTATTTAATGCAGAATTATATCTTTTGGGGGAATGTGTTATTTTTAAATGCCTAATAATTATGAATTCATTTGCCATTCTTTTTATAAGCAGGAGATCATAATGAACTCATCTGTTATTCATGTGAATGTCAAATGAGTTCCCACAGGAGTTTTATTCTAATTCACTATTAGTTAGTGGACTCATAAAATAAAACGCTATCCATTTTCCACTCTGAATATCTAACACTTGGTAATTGTTCATCAAAGGGCAAATGCAATATTTTTCTTTGATAACTTTCAGTTCTGATTTAACCAGGTAAAAAAAATGGGTTTAAAGTAAATGTACCTTCAGAAGCAGTTAAAAGTAGATTTGGTACACTGTGAATCTGTCATTTTAGACGCAGCGCGTGAGATCACGAGCTAGTATTTAAAAATGTAGATGTATTGTACTATAACCATACACTCTTGAACTATAGGCATTTAACATAAAAAGACAAGCTACATAATAAATCACACTCTACCCCAATATATAACGCCTAATGATAGCTCAATGAAAGGCACACTTTCAGTATTCATGAGATGATCACAACAATTTTCATGCATCTGTTCTATTGTGGTTAAAAATGCAGAGGTGGAATACTTACAGGTTACTGTGGGATTTGAATGTGATGACACTGGGCAGTGGGACTTTGACCTGTGAAAACAAATACAAACTTAGCAATAGAAAAACAGGGAGAAATCAGACTTTGATTATTTTTCAGAGTTAAATAGGTGTTTTTTTAAAGATTTTTTTTTCTAAGCCCCTATTTTAAAGTGAATGTTAGTTGTACAGACCTAGCCCATGAAGTAATACCCCTGAAATGTTTCAGCAACCGTCCCTTAGATCACTTCCTACACTAGACTTCCCCTCATTTTATTGTAGTATGTCACAATGACTCTTCCAATACATAAAAATGCTATAGAGAAATGTTAACCAAAATGAGTAAACTATTAGAAAGATGTATTTCAAATGGAATAGTAACAGCTGTAGAAGCCCAGTTTTAACTGAAACACTAGACAAGTATATTTCAATGTTGACATTAAAACTCACAGGCAGATGAGTGCTTTTTTTAAGCTGAATTAACATAAGGATAGGTTTGTAGTGTTAATGACTGTCTCAATCACTTCTGCACGGAAATGGTCATTTCCTCAAATCAAATGCTCAGTGCTTATACAAAAATATGTTACCTCTGTGCAATCTCTGGCAGTCAGTAGGTGATTAGAATATGAAGCATGAAGAAACTGTTGAGAACAGGCACGCAAACCAAGTTTGGTGTGTTCATATGTGGGTATCCATATAGATACCATTTTCCTTGAGACCAGAGGATAGCTCAAGAGACCTAGGAACAGACAAGTTGTTCATCAATTTACAGTGAGAACCTACAGGTTTAAAAGGCCTGGTGTGGAACTCATTGTTCTGTAACAATAAAATTCTATTGACTTCATTGGAGTAATTTGATTTGTACATATCTGAAAGGAGAACTGACATTTGCAATAGAAAGTACATCAGAAAAATGTTACGTTGGAGAATGTGAATGCTGTGGAAAGGAAGCAACAAAATTATGAATAAGGCTGCAGTTCTGTGAGAGACTGGGTGCTACCAATTCTCAGATTAAACTTTATTCAGCAGCTTGAGGCTTACTAGTCTCCTCCAAAGCCTTAAGGATGTAATAAAGAATTAATAGCTGGATGCAGTGCACGTGAGTTGTTTGGCTTTTGCTACTGCACTGAAAAAAAGAACAATCTGCAGGACTGAATACTGGAAAGCAGACAGGGTGAGGGTGAGAGGTGACTCCCAAGGCACCATAAGAACCAGCCTCATGGGGCTGCACTGACCAATTGCCAATGATGAAAGTGATGACTGCAATGAGAAAGGTTTTGCCGGAGCCTCACTGGCTTTTTGCCACAAGAGTTAACATCTGCTACTAATTAGTGTTCTGTATGGATATCTAGGCTCTCTTAAGACAATGAATTTAGCACTTCCTAGCAGTTAGAGGTTTATAGCACCAAAGCACCATTGCCTTTATGACAAACACTGGCATTTGTCAGTTTGAACCCAGCATACTGGGAACGTTTTTTTCTTTGCACAGAAAAAAATAAATGCACCAGCATGACAAAAATGGTGATTTTATAAAACCAGTCACAGAAAGGAGGATTGACATGACATTCAGGTTGACATGTACAGATCAGAAGCACTGGAAGACAGGAGGTTAAGAAATTTAGGCATTGAATATAAAGGCTGGTAATACATCTAGAGAAACAGGAAAAAATGACATTCAATAATCAGTATGTTACAATAATACTGTAGAAGGAAACACTTATGACTGACATGCATATTTTTTTTAAATGCAGTAGTCTAGTGCAGCTAATGAACATTCTCTTAAAACAATAGCTAAAATATTTTGTGAGGCATGACTAGAATTGTCTGATATAAAGTGACTAGTGAAGCCCCATCTGGAACAGTGGAAACAGCTCTTGATCATCTTAAGATCAACGAGTTCCTTTATTGAAGTGAGAATAGTAAAGGGCAAGCAGAAAGATTCATTGATTTTTGGTATTCACAAAGATTAAAGAAAAAAGTTCTTTAGTCTTTGGAGAACAGCATATCTCACTTCTCCGAAAGGCACAGAGAGCTGGCAGCTTCAATGCTATCTCAGCAGTGTAGAATACCAGAGCAAGGGAGCATGAACCTAAGCAAAGAACTTGCCATTAGAGGAATGTAGGTGAAATTCCTTCACACCAAAAGCTAGATAATACATGCAAAAAGATAGCAAAAGCAGCTGTCAGAGTAAATTAAAACACTTCACAAGAAAATTAAATAACATCTGAAAAGGAAGCTCAAGTAGTCTTAAATCAAAAGGGAGACCAAAATTAATGCTTGTTAGCTTCCTTACACAGGAGCATTTTCTGTCATCCGAATCAACTGACACTGTTAACAAATAATTAATGTTGCTAACATTCCCCTCTTTTCTGAAATTTCTGCTCCTTGCATTAACTGAGCTTTTATGTACGTTTCATTTCAGTGTTTTTAGATGAGATGCAAAATCAACTACTGACCACCCGGTTAGAGGTCTAGTACAACTCCTAGAAATGAACAGAAATGTAACTGTGATGTTCTGATCAGATATAATTCTCAGCAATTACATTCTATCCTCCTAAATTATTCAATTAGAAATGAATGATAACTTTCTATCCTTATACACCTCAGCTGCCGTGTCTGATTCGACTGTGGTGAGGTTTCAATAGCGGTGGCTGTATGACTGCATTGGGTAAACAGATACCCACGGATTGTTCTAAATTTACTGATTTTAAACTTTTACAACAAGCACTTTGCACTCTTCATAAAAGAGAAATGCTGTTAATCCATATGCTTGCTCTACAGCAGTGGAAAACATTTTGTGAAGGAGACTAACTACAAACAGCCATGTCAAAAAATATGTCCTAAGGCTTATTATTAATGTATCAGCTAGCATAAATCACTGAAGCTCCACTGACCTCAACGGAACCATGGTGAATTTCCAGTGAGAATACTGCTATGTAAGCTACATAGTCTTTTATCACTGTACAATGGAAAAATACATTCGAAGAGGATAGGACATTGCATTGACGTAGTATTGGAGGAAGAACGCAGCTTCACAAAATTAAGTGAAACGAATTCCATGGAAAAGCTGCTCCTAGTCTCACCTTATTGCAAGTGCTTTGATATTTAGGTTTTTAATCAAATAACTTTCTTGACTCCCTTGACACTTTTAACATTTAACATTTCTGTCTCTAGTTAGAGGACTGCCCAATCCTAGATATATAGAGAAATTACACTTGGAAATCTTTTTTTTGCAAGTCTATGCCCAGTTTTGTAGTGCAAGCTCCATGCACAGATGGTTTAACGGGACCAAACCCTAAATTTGCGTAAGAGTGCAAAATGCCTGTAAAACAATGTTAAATTTAAAATAACACAGACTAGATTCACAGGGTGGTGATATTGTAACATAGCTCAAAATATGAAACAGGGCCAGGATTCCAGTAACACAACATGAGAGGACCTTTTGTCTGCTGGCTGGTATCACATCCTGAAATGAATTTTTGTACAAGATTTTTTAGGAGAGACTTCAATAGGGGCTTAATATATGGAACAATAGCAGGATATGGCCTCTAACTGGTAAGAACAATTACTGTTCTCAGGCATGTGCAAGCTAACTTTATTGGATTTTGTGCACACTTTCTGGCCTAGATTCAGAGCTGCGTCTGATTTCTCATGGGCACAGCTGAGGCAGTGAGCCTACTGAAGAGCAGTGACTATTCTGTCTGCGCAGAATATACCAAGGAAAACTCATACGAGCCTCCAGAGTGTGATAGACCAGTTTGGGAATAATGTAAGAAAGCCAACCAGGCAAAACCACTTTCTTCCTAGCTACACTCATAATGCCTCGGAGGCTGCAGTGCAAGGGGAGAGTTGTCTAGACTGTCTCCACAATGGGTGGGAACTCCCCAGACCAAAGGAATTCTCAGAATGTAAATCTTCCAGTTTTATGGCAGACCCATCCAAAAAAAGATCATTATGATGGGAAGCTACAAAGATAGAATTTAACCTCTGAATTTTGGGGAATGTAAGTACAGACTCTTCTCTAGAATAATATCCTCCACAATAAAACTAACAACTTCACAGAGATTCTGACCATGTACGTCGCGCACTTTTTGGGAGTTCATTTTTACAGAATAAACTGCGGTATAATGTTTCCCTTAGTTCTAAGAAAGTGGAAAATGATATATTTGGAAAAGAGGACTTTCTTTCCATTTCCCTTTCTTTCATTCCCTAGCTCTGACTTTTCTACAATCTTAAGTATAAACTACTTTTCTTCACTTTCAAGGCTGTTCATCTACCTTCTCTCATTCATATCTTTCCTCCACTGGCCTTCATCACCTATTATTTAAAACTCAAAAGCCTCTAATTTCCGACAGTTTCCCCATAAATATGTGCAATGTCACATTGGGCTGCATTTTCTCATTTTTCCACAGCACTGTTTAAGCTGCTCAAGGCTATTAATTCTCAGTTTTGTACAGTCCCCCCCCCCAGAATAGACCCACACAGATTTTCGGGCAGCCCTCTGATATAGCGGACTGGAGAACTGATTTGGCTGAAAAATAATCAAGGGAAAAGAATAATTGTTTTTCAGTTTCATCTTCTGCCTCACATCTGCCCAAACAGCTGCACGGACACAGCAGAATGGGTGGGACAGGAAAAAGAACAATCAGCTGAGGTAGAGCTGCTTAAACCAACATTACTACTACTGCAGAAATGCACAAAGAACCACAGCCTAAACGTGCTATTTTAAGTACCCTTTTAAATCTCTCACCTGTCACAGTGCCTATTAAAAGAATGGATACTAATAAGGCAAGGATTATATCAGTCCTGCTTACAGTGCAGCCCAGTTTTGGCTCATTGTTTCCTTGTTCTCGTTGTTCTTGACTAGTAGTTAGGTTGTAAGATACTCACAACACAGATACTCTTTTGTATCAAAAGAGTATCAAAAGATACTCTTTTGGCCTGCTTGAGAGCTACCTGACTCCCACTACAGTCAGTGCAAATTTTACCTTGGATTCAGAAGGATCACACCCAGTAAGACACCGTTTCCCCCAGATACCAGCCAATCTGTTTGGATTTTTGTTTGTTTGTTTAAGAAGGGCAATCCTTCAGAGCAGGTTTGGATCACTGTGAAATACCTTTCTACAAGTAGTATTATATTTCTTATCACCGTGTCCATAACAGCACTTGACAAGAATTTTAATTGAAATCTAATTTAAATCTCTCACTTGTAACAAGAGACAATTTTAAAATCACTGGGACTTTAGAACATAAAGTGAGCAAGAGTGCTACACAGCTGGAGTCTGAAAGAAGAGCTACATCACACAGAAATTAAACTGATTTAATTGCACTACCATCCTAGACTCCACTCCGACTGTTAGGATTTTTTTATGCTGAATTCACTTAGTGAATTTGACTGCATACGAGGCACAGCACAGTCATCAACCAACAGGAGAAAATCTGCTAAAGTTGGCAAAATATAGAAACGCTCTATAAATGAAGAAACTGAATACATTTAGGGTTCCTTATAATAGGAAATGTAAAGGAACTCAAGCTTTACCTGAAGCCAAGGGGCCAATGAAACAGATGTTGCAGTTAACCAAAGCCATCTCATTCAAAGAATAAACTCTTATTCAAATATAAATGGAAATTTTCCACTGAGTTACAAAAATTGTTTTGTTAATCTACAGTTCTTTCCACTTCAAGATAATGACCAAAATATCAGATGATACAGTTGTGTCTTCCTGATTCCACTAAGCAGTAGTTACCGCAGTTGTGTTCATATATTTGCTATTGTCTCAACAAAAGAGAAATTTGGTACGTATTACACTATGCTGAGGAAAAAAATAGCACAACTGCTGGTAAGTTTGCAGGCAAATACAGAGAAGAGCATCTGCAGAAGTGGAGGAAGGAAGGTGTTCTTAATGAACGAGTACCATATTTAATTTAGTCCTTCATTCAGGGAGCACTGCAATACGATATTTAATCAAGATCACTGTGCACTATTGGTACTGCTGATACTGCATGAGGATATCAGTCCTAGCTCTGAGACTTACCCGGAACCTCACAATTGCCTGTCCCAGTGGAGTGACTGATTTGTATTTCTATCCATATCATCAGCTTTTAATTTTTCTTATATTTTTTTTTGTGCATGTTAGTGCTAAAGACCACAGAGCAGTGAAAAACTTAGAAAAAGCCGGAATTCAATACCTGAAGAAACTCTTTTCTCAAAAGCAACAGAAGGTGTCACTGCTAACTGATTTTAAACAAATGAATCCCTCAAGTGGAAGACGCTGCCTTTGTTTTTAGTGAAAGTTGTTTCAGAGAGGGAAACTGGGTTCCACTCTCAAGTATTTACCTGCTCCAAACACAAACATTAAAATTTAAAATACGAAAGACTGCCTTACACCATCGAATTCTTCTCTTTTCTGTTTGCTATTATTCCCTGCAGCTGTTTCACCTCAGGCTATGATTCAAACAGAGAAGTTTCGGCCAGTATTTGGACAGAAGCCCTTGAAGGGCTTTTTAACCAAGTAGTATTAGAGCTCCAGTAACCATTGATTTCCTCCTCAAATCCATAATAACTAAATATCCAGACAGTATTAAGACCATGAGGATGCTGAAGAAACCCTTTCCGACCCGAATCTCTGTAGTTTGCGCCTGCAAAACCTTTCTGTAGACCACATTTGCAACTAGATAATGACTTTGTGTCTCTCTAAACTTGCAATATTCGGAGAGTTTTAGCTGTACGAGGCAGCCCTCGCTCCCTTGCCTACCTTGATATGGCCGTGCTGCTGTTCTGTGGTACCAGCTGCTATATCCCATGCCAGAGCTAGCCCCATGACACCAGTGGTGTTCTTTTCAAAAACGTATATATAGGTTGTTAAGTACTTTATGGCCACCGTGAAGTCTCTCAATAAATTCAGACATGTGAGGCTAATATAAAATCCCCCTCAGCAGCCTGCCCAGCTTAACTGGGGAAGCCTCGAGCCCTGCGGAGCTCCGGCCTTTCCCTCGGGCCTTCCCCTCCCTCGAGGCTCGCCACGAGGCAGCCCGAGCTGCAGGCTCCGGGGCCGTGGAGCCGCCGCTTAGGGGGGTGCGAAGCAATCGCCCAGGCTGCGATGCAAAAACACGCTGTGTGTCTATATAAAATCTAACATTTCAGCCCTCAGAGGGCTGTGCATCCGATAGGTGCATCCCGGCACTCTCCGCAGGGCTCCCCGCCTGCCCGCCCCCTCCCTTCTGCTCCCCAGCCGAAGGCAGCTCAGGTCACTTCAATTATCGAGCAGGGCTCGGAGCCGGCTCGGGGGCTGTGCGGGGGCATTTCCACCTCATTCTGCCAGCACCGGGGCGGAGCCGCTCCGCTGCCCTGACAGAAGGAGGGGGGGGGGGAAGGCGGCTCGGCCCGAGGAGGGGAGGGGGGAAGGCGGCCGGCCGGCTGGCTCGCTCTAACGCCGCTCTCTCTGTCTCTCTGTCTCTCCCTCCTCCTCCTCCTCCTCCTCCTCCTCCCCGCTGCAGGCGGAGCGGGCCCGGCAGGAGGCGGAGCGGGCCGCCGCACGTCCCCCGGCCGCTCGGCCGGCCCCCCCGCCATGGGTCGGAAGCGCTGCGTGGGGGGAGACGGCTCCAAGATGGCGGCGGGCTGCTGCGGGGTGAAGAAGCAGAAACTCTCCAGCTCCCCTCCGTCGGGCGCCGCCGGCCCGGGGAGCGGCGGCGGCGGCTCCCACTGCGGCGGGGCGGCGGCGGCGGCGGGCGGCGAGCCGGGGGCGCTGCCCCCGCCGGGGGGTCCCCGCCTCAACGGCCTCGGGGGGCTGGCGGGGGGCGCCGCCGGCTGCGCCCTGGCCCCGCCGCTGCCGCCCAGCTGCGGCGGGGGCGCCGCCGGCCTCTCCCCGCCGGCCGCCGCCGCCTCGCTGCTCTCCTCCTCCCCCGGCGCCGGCTCCGGCGGGCCCGGCTGCAGGAAGATGGTGGTGTCGGCCGAGATGTGCTGCTTCTGCTTCGACGTGCTCTACTGTCACCTCTACGGCTACCAGCCCCCGCGGAGCCCCCGCTTCACCAACGACCCCTAGTGAGTATCGCCCGGCCCCGCGCCGCTCCCGGCCCCCGCCTGGCCTCGCCTGGCCCCGCTCGGCCCGCGGGCGCCCCCGCCGGGCTCCGTCCTTGCCCCCGCCGCTGCCCCGAGGGCTGCCCCGGCCCCAGATGCCGGGCTCCGGCTCCGTGCCCTGCCCGGCTCCCCGCCGGGCTCCGCTTCACGGGGAGGCTCCCGGCTCCGCGCGGGGTCCGCCGGCGGCTGTGGGGCTGCTCGGGGTCAGCCCGCGCCGAGCCCCTGCCTTGCGCTGTGCCCTGCGGAGGGGCCCGTGGGCGATGCGCTGAAGCCCCGGGGCCGTCTCCCGCACCGAAGCTCCGAAGTTTTGCAGCGATCGCGCCGAGCACCTGTTACTGCCGCCCTCCTTTGCCTCCCGAGCGTGTGCGAGCTGCCGCCGAGGGCCTGCTGTGTGCCCGTCCCCGGCTGCTCCCGTTTGGGGTTGGTGCAGAGCCTCACAGCCTCCTGCTCCTGTAGGGCCCCCAGGAGCACCTGCCGGTGCCGGGGGACAGACGGACAGACGGACAGACAGACGGACAGACAGACGTGCTGCCGCAGGTGCAGCTCAGACACTTCAGGGAGAAACTTCTGCCCGGCAGGAAGTTGCTTCCTCGCGGCTGGGATGAGTTACCCCGCTCCGAGGCTGTGTGAGCGCAAAGCCAGCCTTAGGGGTGCTTTGAAACCGCTTCCACCCCTTCGCTGTGCTTTAACACAGGACGGGGCTCGTGGGGCGAGCTCCAGCTGAGGCTCGGCAGGGTTGATCCACACCAGTGCATGCCACTGCTTCGTCTGCGGTACGGCGTGGCTCTCGGGGTCTTAGTAGCACCCGTTCTTTGTGGGTACTTAGTGGAAACGTTTTCTGTGTGTCCTCTGCCCACACACACCCTCGCTGGTGCAAAGGGTTATCGTGTGGTCCATGTTTCATTAATGAGATGTAGCGCATACTTCCCGGTGTTAAAATTCTGTCATGTGTTAATGATCTTGTTTGGAGTCCTTGCTGTTCTACCATCCAGGATCTATACGTCTCTTGCATACTGTCAGCTGCTGTCATGACAACCCGGCTCAGAGGATTCCTACTTAACCTGCCACCCCAGCAAGTCCTCCCCATATTCTCTTCGTACCTCCCATGCGATTACACCAGAGCACCAGTAATGAGAGGAGGGCAGAGAGACTCCACCATGAGTTTCTTTACCCAGGTCTTTTGTAAATCCACGTCCATCTTGAAGAAACCAATTTTTTAGGTACTGCTGCGCTAAGTAGCCGTTTTGCTCTGCACTGTCCTGTATCTGTTCTCCACCCCAGACCACTGTTGGTTACCGCATCACCTTTGTGCCAGTTCACTCCTTGCTAGTGCAAGAGAGTGAGTTGAATTCTGCCCATGTTTCTCTGTGACAACGTTACCTTGCTGCTGTGGTGTGTTTTTTGTTTTTTTTTTTAACCATGGTGTTTTGCTGAAGATTCTCCTGTTACTGTCCCTGTTTTATTAATGGAGGAAACTGAGGCAGAGGTGAAGAGTTAACCACAGAAATGTTTTCCTGCAAGCACTTGGATTCCTCTTGGTAGCTAACAGATCACTTCACCTTTCTTCTCCCACTTCTTACTTTAAAAAGGACATAATAACAAATTAAGTAAAATTTGTATTTTTCTGAAATTCATGTGTGTGCATATGCATTCTTGAGATTTCGTTTGCTGACCTGGTTTAAAAAGTTGCTGTGTCAATGGACTTACAAAAATGGCACTGCCGTTAGCATCACTGATACCGTTTGTGCATGTTCCCATGCTCACGCCAGCATGCACAGTTGTACTGTGTATCAGACTGGAAGAATGATCTAATTATCATTTTATTTTTTTCCCCGGTTGGTTTTCAGAGATTGGTTCCCTCTGGATCGTTGTGTGGCTTCACAAACACTTGTGCCCGCACAAGTGTGAGGTGGGAATAAGCAGACAGATGGCAGAACTGCTGCTTTCAGCAGCCTTGTGAGCTGATTATGTTTGTGCAGTTGGGGAAGCAACTTTGAAAAAGTTGCTCAGTATTACATGTAAAATTCTAGGTCAGTGAATAATTTGCTCCTGCCAAATGTTCAGAGGCAGCGTGACTTGTAGCAGTCAAAAGATTTGCGCGCGGTCTTATCAATAGCCAGGTAGCTCACAAAGGTGTGATGTTGTCTTTGAAGCTGAGCTTCTTCCCGCATGGCAAAAAAGCTGAATGGGAACCGGCATTTCTCAGTGAATGTATGTCGCAGCTTTCTGTCAGGAATCCTTCTGGAAGTTTTGTCTGTAGACCACAATAACTGGTCTAAGAGTAGTAGCCTACAATAAAAGTCAGCAATTGAACAGAAATGCTGTTTTGAGCTCTGTTAATTACAGGGAGGATGAACGACGTGTGAGCAGGTATCCTCACACAAGTGTGACTCATTTCTTGCAGGTCTTTGAACAATGAAACTGGGCAAGATCAAAGAAAAGCAGGTGACTGAATCACTTGGGCTGGGGGTTCTGATGTATTGTCTTCTGAACAAAAACTGTGTGCGGTGCCTCTGGATTTTTGTAACTTTTGGCTGCTGAGCTGAGGACCACAGCACAGCCTGAAAGGCAGGGATTTTGGAGCAGTTAGTAGGAATGAGACAAAATGCCAGTTTTTGAAAGGGCACAGATTTTGGACTTCAGCACAGCCCAGACACGGATTAAATAACTGTCATTTTCCTATCTCTGAGTGTAATTCCTAAAGCACAGGATATGGGGTGCTGGTGGAAGGTATTGCTAGGGAGCTGTTGGGCTGGAGGCAGTAAGTCATGGGGTCAAAAGAAGAGAGTGGGAAGACGCTGAATCTGTCCTGTGGTGCCTTGGTGAAAACAGACTTGGCAAATCTTCCTTCTTCTCTTGCAGTCTTCCACTGATCTTTCACCATTTTCTTCTATCTCTGTCATAATTGAACAGCTTTCTTTGACCTATAATGTCACCTCACATTGAGTTGCCCTCTAAAACAGTCCCTCCCTCCTTCTCAGGACATGCTCTGCAAGGCATGTCCTTTCCTCTTGCAGTGCAGCGGCTCTCAGCCTACAGGAGTGGACGGCAGGTAAAAATGGTCCTGGAGGTATGGAAGATGATACAGAGTTTGAAAACCGTTGCCCCAGACAAAACTTTTCACTTATACAAAATGTCAATCAGCCATTGTTTGTTCTTGAAACTCAGCTTGATGTGTAGAGTTATGGAACACTGCAATTATTTAAAGGTGGTTTTTCGCTATAGGGGTTTAGAAGTGTCAATCAAAATACATTGTGAGGGGATGCAGAAACTGTCAAAACACTTTACCCTGTGCATTTAGGGAGAAGGAAAACTGAATAGTCCTTTTTTTTCCACGTTTCATATCTTTCTAACAAATAACTCTCGTGTCTTTATTTCCTTTCTGGTTTGGTTTTGTGCAACGCACCCTATTCCTCCGTGATCAGTGCAAACAGTACCACGTCCTGCCTTCCCTTGTGGAAAAGGGCAGCACACCAGTGGGGAAGGACTCAGGATTTGTGCTGCTCGCTACAGTTCTTCTAGTAGGAAGGTGCTCGAGTGGAAACCTAAACCGAAGTGTGTGCCAGGTTGGTGTGACAGGGTGGGAAGGGTAGGTGCACAAAGAGGAGTTTAGCTGAAGCTGTGCGGTGGGGCATGAGGTTCTTTTTTCCCTTAAAGATTCTGAAATCTCTGCTTGCTGCATAGATTTCCTTTAACGCACAGAAATCACCCTGCTGAGTTCCTGGTTCAGCACACTGTTTGCCTCATCTTCGCAGCTCTTCAGCTTGCCTATTTCCCATTAATGCCAGCTTCTTTCTAGGGAAAATGTGTGTCAGTACACCAGGTTAACTGTTGTGCCAGATGTTTGTGTCTTGCAGTCCCTTCCCGAAAGTCTCCTGGGAACAGCCTGCTAGTTAATGGGATTATTTTGGTGCTGAGCACCCTTACTTGGCACAATTTGTTCTGTCCGTGTTGGCTGGTACATGATAACCAAAAGCAAGGTTTTGCACCCAGAATGGCCGGTGCTGCCCGTGCCCTGCCTTCCTGTGCTGCTGAGGAGCTCTTGAGAAGGATGTTTACCACACGTGCCTTGGTGATGGCTTGCTCACATCCTCTTCATCTTGCAGGGGGGACTGTGACACAGGCAGTGAACGGTGTGAGGCTGCCAGCCCCGTGCACGTGCCAAGGCTCCAGCCGCCAGCAGAAGCATTGCTGGCAACCACGTTCTTTGCCACCTGAGTAATCTGCCTGGCTTCATCTGGGATCAAAGGCCTCTGCTTTAAAACAAATCTTGGGCAATATCCAGTCTTGGTCCAAAGAGGTGGCTGGGAAACGGACCAGTTCTTTTCTTCCTTGGTGTCCACTCTGCAACAACCTTGGCTGCAGGGCTGGGGTACAGGTACACCATGGTGTCAGTGTGCTTGGCCTTCTTATTTCCGTGTTTTCAGGTCTAGGATCTGTCAGTTTACATCTTCTAGAAGGGTATGGGGTAGTGCTACTACGTCACCTTGATTCTGTGTTAGTGAAGTGTGGAGATGGTTAAATTCAATGCAGTTTAAAGACGTGGAGCTAGCTTGTCTCGTGCCCACCAGTTTTCACGCTTCCCAAGAAAGTTGTGATTCTGCTCAGAGTAAGTGTAAATTGACCCTGTAAGAAAGAAATGGTTCCAGGGTTTGTTACCGGCTATCCGATGTTTTGCCTTTGTGGGTGTCTTAATATTGTGTTAACACCAGTGTTGGTGATTTGTTAGCAATTTACATTGGAATAGTTTAAAATCTTCCTGTGCAGTTCCAAAGCTGAATTTTCTGAAATGCTAAACTACTGTCTGATGCTTTCTGCTAAGGTGCTGAGGAAACACAAGGCTTCTCTGCAGATGTGTGCATATGCTTACATGTGTAAATAAAAATGTCTTGAAAGTTCATAGGATTACCGGCTTTTCTTGATTTCTGGTTTCTTCAATGGAGTCTCACTTTTAGTGAGTTTTAGTCTTTACAACTTCAGGCTCCAACTTTAAATTTAACAATGTGCTGGACTCCTTGATCGTGTCAGTATGTTTCTTTACAACCGTTTTTGTAAAACTCCCTGGAAACTTAGCAAATTTCAGTTACAGGTTTCAGAGTATGGTCTTTAAATAAATAAATAAATAAAACCTTCCTCTGCAGTCCCTACTCGGAGTTCAGCTGTACCTCCTGACATTAGTATTGTTGATGTCCGAAGTCGGAAATTTTGTTGTTACTCTACAGTACTTGAGTGGCAGTGGAAACTTACTTGTGTGGCAGTCTCAGTGCGGTAATTTGTATTTGTTGTCACACTCGGTAACATTACACAACAGCTATAATGATTGCTTGGTCACAGCTAAAGATCAACACCAGACATAAAACAAAACCCATAGCGTTGAGGAACGCGGACAGGGAAGTGCTGTTTGGTGTCTGTGTGTCTGTCTGACTTCATTCTGTTTTTATGTATGTGTCACGGTTTCGTACAAGCTTCAGCATCTTCTGACTTAACACTGTCTTTGCTGTTGAGTGTTAAACGCTGGAGTATGAAGGATTGAGTGGTTCATTCAAAGTGGCATCCTGTGGTGGAAGTTTTTTTAAGTACTGTGCAGCAGAAAATGTATTTTGGCTGGCATGAGCAGTGCTCAGCAGGGAATTCCCAGCGTATTTTAAAGCAGGACTGGTGACCGCAGTTTGGTACAGCAGAGGAGGAAAACAGAGCTGTACAGCTTCAGAAAACTTGCCTTAACCAGTAAGCTCCTCTTCTGGTCTGATTGGTGAACAGAGCAAATACTGTTCTGATAAACTCCAAATGAAGTTAAATGGACTTTGAGGGCCTTTTGCTTCATAAACTCATTTTAGTGAACTGTTCGTATGTTTCTATTCGTACAAGAGATCACTTCACAGATGGCCTGAAGAAAGGGCCCTGGTTTTCCTTCTTCAGATACACACAACCACCACAGAGTTACCATAAAGGCTCCGATACACTGCAATGCTAGTTTGGTAGAAATTGTTTGATCCCTACACCTTGTAGGGTGAGAAGTCAGCAGCCACTTCTCCCTGTGCCATCAATCTGGTCGTTCATTTTTATTGCCTCTTTTGTTTTAGTTGCAATCAAATCTTTAGTCACCTTTCCTTTTACTCTACCTTCTATTGAAGACATAAAGATTTCTGGGCATTTTGCAAATCCAGTTCTTGACATTATTTTTGATGTTCTACATGTATATTCCTATTTAACCTGTCTGCCTGTGAGAAATGCATTGGGTTCCAATTTGACTGACTTCACGTGTACATCTCTAGCATCCTTTGCGATAAATTACTGAGTATTTAATAACTTAAGAATGAAAATAATTATTTTTGAGTTACTGAAAGACCGTAGAGCTTTGCCTTTGTCAGTTCACTTAGGGTACAGACCTAGGCTGTGACCAGGCAATGAATGAAGTATGTTTGCTTTACCTAGCCCGTAGTTCTTGGATCTCTTGAAACTCATGCCACGATTAAAGGAGCAAGCTCAATAGCTATTTTACATTAAGCACTTGTTTACAGGTAACTGCTGGTTTTCTGTAGCATCAAATTATTGTCTTCAGAAGTAAAGTGCTTGTATGCTAACACAGAAGTTGTTCGAGCCGTATACTGGTGGTTGCTGTGGTAAGAGCTTCTTTGGAAGGCAGGAAAGGTGCAAATTATTTAAAACTAATAGTAGACTTCCCAGAGTTTGGCCAACACAGAAACTGTTGCTAGGCTGGAGGCCAAAACAAGTCCAGTCAGGCCCTGACCCTCATTAGCAAAGCATTATGAGAATGCTTGACCTTTTTTTATGATGTTTGTGCTCCTAGGGAGCAGGGTATTATATTAGTACTCGGTTTAGCATTGCAAAGTTTGCATCTAAATAACGAGCTGGGGCAGCTCTGCTGCAGTCAATTCATGAGTTCTCACAAGCAAGTCCTTAAAAACAAAGCGTGTTGGGGAGTGCAGTATCCATAAAATGGAGTGCAGCTGTTGAAGTTAGCCGTAGTGCTGTCTTCAGAGAGCATATAGCTAATCATTTGAACTTGGATCGATAAACGATGCAGATATCCTTCCTGCTAGTGCTGTGCTTTAGAGTGACTGCCCAAAAGCTATGGTGTCGTTCAGCCCAGCTCTGTGGGCAAAAGTAGGTATCTTTGCAGAGCTACTTGTGTGACCTTCTAAAAAGCCATTCATTTTCTTAACTGGGACCTTGGCAAATGGGATTAGTGTGAAGAGCTTCGCTTGTTCAGTAGGACACCCTCCTCCTCCTTTGGCTGTAGGCGTTTATCCTGTAGGGTGTTTGCTGCAGTTGTCATGTCTTTGTGCCTGCTCTCCCCCTTCTTGTATTCCAGGCTGCATGTACACTTCTCTGCCTTACGGGATTTGGCTTCGTTCTTGTGATCTGACTGGCCTTTGGTAACTTCCTGGAAGACATGGCTTGCGGGATGTGGATGCTCATTTGCCATGCTGAGTACTTGCAGCCAAAGTAATTAAAGTGCTGATTTCTTGAGAATGGCATCTCACAGAATGTGGGACAGCTCTGCTGACTCGTGGCGAGGCCGCCAGGGCAGCAGCAGTGTAGAAGGGTGTATGTCTTCCCAAGACACTTGTACCTTTCTGTGCTGTAGGGAGCTAGTTCTCACGTTTCTTGGTGCTTTTAAAAAAATCGCTGTATGCCCTTCTTCCTGTTAGCTTGAATTCTGGGGCATTGTTAGCAAGGTCCTGCTTAGGGCCATGGTGTTTGTAGTCATAGGAGTCATAACCATACTCCTGCTGTTTATCCCTTGCCTCTCTGCCAGCAAAGATATCTCCTCTGCAGGCTTCTCTGGCACATGATGGGTTCTAGATCTGAAACGCCACCTGCTTTGCTTGATAGTACTTGGTGAGCTTGTTTGAAACAGAAGAGGAAAGAGGATCATTGTCATAACCCCCTTCTAATCAGCATCAGAATTACTTCTGCTTCAACCTTGCCGTAGAATTGCATCACTTGCCTTGCTTCCCGCTTGGCATTCTGCACCGAGATAAGAGTTGTGCGGATGAAGCTCTAGAGTTTGTGAGCTTTAGGTGTGTTAGGAAAGGTGAGAAAAACATTTGTTGCTCCACTGCTGGGCAGCTCTTCAGGCCAGCAAAGTAAATCTGGCTGCTTCCAGCCCCTTTGCCAGGTGGCTACAAGAATGGAAGGATCAGGTGCCCCACCGTTCCCGTACCCAGTTCGTGAGCAGAAGAAGTTCAGCTGCCAGTAAGTGACAAGTTGCAAGGCAGCTCTTCTGTATAGATAAAGGTGTTAAAACACTGACTTTTAGGGAAGATTACGTTAGGCAGAAGTTCCTTGTAAGCTTTAGAAGGGAAAAAAATGTTTTCTAGTCCTCAGAACTTAAATTTGACTGCAGCATTAAGCAGCCAATGAATGCCAGTCAGCAAAACCTTGCACCAGCTGCCTGCAAGCAGACTTTCTGCGGTGAGAAGGTTGCAGGCTGGGGAGGTGGTTGAAAAAAACATAGGAAGGGTGTGGTTGTAGTGAGGGAAGAAGCCCTCTCCATAGGCAGCTGTGGTGCCAGAAGAAGGTGTGTAGTTGTACATGATGCATCCCCTAGGCATGGGCAGCCACTGGCTCAGATGAAAAACTGGAAGCTGAGCGACAAAGGGAAATTTTTTCAGTACAGCGTTGTGCAAGCAATTATCCAAACTCTGGAGAACAAAATGGAAATGTAGTATTAAAACTAATCACTATTAAATGCTGAGCAAATGTGGAGTTGTAGCGATTAGCTCTCCTCTTCGTTAAGAAGTAGGAGTCTGATTCTGGCTCTGGTTCAGTTCAACTGGAACTGAAAAGTAAGCAGACCCAGAAAAGACAGGTGGCAAAAATTTCATTTGGGATGTTCACCACCATAATGTCTGAGTTCTTGTAAAGTATTGGGAGAGAAATTGAAAGAAAGTAAGGATTAGCGCTGTTCATTTGGAAGAAACCTTGAATAAAAACAAGTATTAAAAATAAAGGGTTGTGAAGAAGAAACAGAATGTAAATTACCTTTCTCTTATTTCACAGAAAAAAGATTCAAGTGAGACAAATATTCCCATGCATGCTTACCATTGTGGTTCTTTTTAACCTTAGGGATAAATTATTGCAGCTTGCCATGTTTGGACTATATTTTAATATAGAAATCAGAGCCCATACAAAAAGTTGTTCCCAGTAGTGCTTCTTTTGGGGAGAATATGAAATCTGTTATCTGCTGCCAGTGGCTTTTTTTTTTTTTCATTTTGGACGATTTCAAGGCGTTAAGTTTTTCACATACGTAATATAAATAGCTTGGAATAACCTACTTGAAGACTGCCTACTACCATATACCATTCTGCTAATTTAAGTGGGTTTTCTTTTTTGAATGTGTCAGAGATGCTCAGCAGCAGCTGACTCCTATTTGTCATAAGCTGAAAGTAGTAGTGTAGTTACACTAGACAGAATTGATGAACATATAAGGTGGTGAACAGTCTGCTGCTACGTGTTTTATGGTTGGAAATTAGAAATTTGTCCCTGCTGAATAAACGGGCTATTCCAAAATGCTTCCTTAGTATGATTTCTTTAAATTTTGTAGCCTGAGACTGCTGTAACGCAGAACTTAAATTATGGAGGCTATAGACTTGGTTATTTCTGAAGCTTTCATTGAAACTTCGTGAAATTTTGTCTCAGTTGGGAAGAAGAAAAAGTGGTGGTGTTTTTGTTTTTTTCCCCCCAAGGAAAGTTGCTAAGCCATTCAAAAATGCATAGCCAAGGTTTTATTATATTCTTAAATGTTTATCATCCATTTAGAAGTCCATACACTAAAAGTGGAGATGCCTGAAATTTGCTCATCCTCAGAGTGGCAGTCATCTAAATGTAATGATTACAGAAATCCAAAGTTTAGGCAACATAAACATCATGTACTTCCTTAGTTGTCCTTTATGTGGAACGTTTAATGGAAATTGCTCTGGAGGAGAGAACCAGAGCAGTCCATAGTGGTCTCTGAAATCTTGGCGCTGAAGTTTAGGTCTTTGGAGATGCCTAAATTTTCTTGGAAGAAGCCGTTGCAGAGAGATCAGGAATCTTCAGATGGTTCCAGAGATAAAGCCTCTATTTGATTTTAAGGAACTGGGTTAGTCTAAAAAGAAAGAGGTAGTATTACATAACAACATGGATTGGCCATTTGACCCTTCAGCGTGACAGTGTTTTGCAGGTTCTGCCCAGCTTCTGTGTGCAAGTTATTAGAGGAGGCAAGAGTGACTTGAAGCATAAAGCACTGCAGTGAGGTTTGGAAGAAGTTTGTTTTGTTCCTGACGAGGTCATTATGGTGGACAAACCTGCATGAGACCCTCAGTCTCTCTACCATATGATCTTACCAATAAAAGTAAGGTACCTCAATCTGCTTTTCTTTGTTAAGTTAGTAGCAAGGACCACAGAAATTAATTATTATTGTTGGAATTGTTCTTTCCCAGAAAGGCATGCCAGAAAACTCTCCAGACTCAGCTCATGGTATTTTTGCCTAAATTGGCAACTTGAAGAACTTGGAAGCATATGCTTTTTTTTTTTTTTTTTTTGTACTGTTATCCATTATATCTGAAGTGAATCATAGTTGTATTTGTTAGCTTGAATCCCTCAAAGGCCATTGTTGCTTCTCAGCTAAATGACAGAATTTTCATTGAATTTTTTTTCCAGGATAGTTCCCTCCGTTTGGGTATTCTTAGTCACAGTATTCTCCTTTGTATTTTTAGACTACTGTTCAGCAAATCCGTTCTCTGAGAACATCTTAGACGGTTTAAAGTCTGCCAGCAAATTTGAAGACAAGACCTTCCAAAAATTGTATTACATAATTGCTTTTGCTCTAGACATCCTATTTGTCCACAAAAACATGGCTTTCATAGGACTAGGACATTTTAGCACTGAGAGAGGGACAGGTTTACCCGTTCACGGCCCTGTTAGAGCCAGTAAACTGCAGTTCTGTAGTGAAACAAGATCCATTGGTTTACTGAATATTGAAGAATGGAGATGAGCAGAAAGAGGAGGTAAGGTGGTTGAGGAAGCTATGAGTAGTGTCCATATTATGCTACTTCTCCAAATGTTTTTCTAACCTTCAGTAATTTGCAACTTGGGATGTCTTGAGCTACAAGTAATGTCTGTTTCCCCTGCTAAGCAATGGGTATAATGAAGTTTTAACGAAGCAAAGTCGTAAGGCAGATCCGAGTTCTACGCAGGAATGCTTGAAAGACTTGAGACTCCTAGAAATGAGATGAAATCAGTATTGTATAGGGCAGCTTCAGGTACTTCAGGTGTAATTAAACAAACAAACTGACTGACTGTGTAAGCTACAAGTTTGTGTCTCTCCTTAGTGATTTTCAGGTGTTACCAGTTGACTGCCAGTTGTCTCTTAGTCATTATTGTGTTACACATATGTAAAGGACAAGTGGCTATTTTGAAGAGAAATTATCAGTAAAACCAGAAGGGTATTAAGTACGTTTGTACTAGAGAGTGGTTGAGATCTTAATTGAAAACCTTTATGGTTCTGCTGCCCTTGAGAGAGAGAGAGAGAGAGAGAGAGAGACGTTTACTGGTTGCAGAGCAGGGCAGCCTGGGTGCCAGGAAGAAATGTGAGATCAGCTTGCAAAGGAAGAGGAAAAGAGCTAGGTGGCTTTAGAGGATCAGAGCAATGGCTGAGAGGCACAAAACTTGATTGATTGGGGTGTGTATCTGTGCTATTGTGTGTGCATATATATTTGTGTCTATATAGTAAGAGAAAGACAAAGGGACACAAATTACCTGTTTGGATTAGATGCCAGTACTGACAGAAGAACAAAAGGATATAAAATGACTGAATAAATTTACATTTAGGGTGTAAGGTTTCTACTTGCTGAAACAGTATGGCTTTGTAGTAACCTTTTAATGGGATTAGTAGAGGCAAGAAATTCAAGTAGTTTTAGAGATATCGTGATCACTTTATGATAAACATCTGATGAGTTGCCTTTGGTGGTGAGATCAATAGTTTAAAAGATCCTTCATCCTCTCTGTTGGGTCGGATTTGTTTTTTAGGTATCCGTGTGGGTTTTTCTTGTGATCCCCCTGTGCAAGGGCACTGACAAGGGCAATAATCCTGGTTCCCTAGCAGCTTCTGCTTTTGTAATATGTTCTAAATTGAGAAGTCTTCTGGCAATGTTTTTTCCTTTCTTGAAAACATTGGTTTTGCCACTGAAGGTCTATTGTGGCAACAAGCGTCTCCTCCATATCATATTAGTGTCGCTTTATTTCTGTGTCAAAATTTTCTTTTATTATTTTTATATTGACATAGCAGAAGTTAATAAATCGCTCACTCTTGTACAGACATACTCAAGAAGGTTGCTGACCATAGTTAGTTATGATCACCGACATTTCTGACTTAGCTTCTAAGTCAGTTTTGTTCTGTTTAAGTAAAGAGTGTTATAAGAGAATAATAATGATAGATCAAGTTCAATATCTTATCTTTGAGGACTCTTAGGTGACCTTGTTATGAGTGGCTTCCAATAGAAGGTGAAAAAATTGTTATTTTTGAAAACATCATTTGTTTCAGTGTGAGTTTGTAGATGGTTGGAGTTGGCTCTCTGACCTGTTTAGGTCTAGCAGGATTACTTACTTAGCAAGTAAATCTTGTTTTCTAGCAAGCTGTTTAGCTTTGGCACAGCAACATTTACTGTCCTTTCCACTGTGCTTTTGGCTTGAGTGAGATTTATATCTTTGTAGAGGTAGAGACAAATGCAGACAAATGGTGGTCAATAACAGCTCTGTGGAGGTAATGAATTTGGAGAATGTTACGTGTGTAAATAATTTTTCACTGAATTGGAACTGAACCATAATTCAGTAATGGGTTATGTTGAATGCGGATATTGCTTTTCTGAACAGAGTGTCTCTGCTCTTAATAAGAAGGATCCCCAAAAGAAAACAAAAAAGAATGACAATTCAAATAGCAAACAGTATGTAAGCAGACTCCTTTTTTTAAATAGTAGTACTGGAGACTTTACTAGTTGACCTGAGCCAACTAACAAAATGGGGCTTGATTTGCACAGCAGTTCATGACAAAAAAAAAAAAAAAAAAAAAAAAGCCATTTAGGAGAGGTTCTCAGGGATTAATTAATGAGGAGATGAAGCTACAGGCTCACCCTGACTTGTCTGGGAAAGCTGGGGCTTCCAAGTTTACTTGGAGATGTTGGAAGACTTCAAATTGATAGGTTTTAAACTTGTGGTATGTGAACCTCTCCAAAGCTGTTTTTTGTTTGTTTGTTTTTTTTTGTTTTATCTTGCTTTTTAATGAAAGCTGGTAAATGATGGTCGCTTCCATAGCTGATAATGTTTTACTGCTTACCCATGTTTTTAAATGATTGTTCGGTTTTCCTTCATGCCAGCATCCCAGGTTTCTTCCATCAGCTGAAATACGGCCCCTGTTGCTTGTGTTTTGGGCTTGGATGCAGTTGAGGGACTGGTAACCTGTCAGGAGCTAAAACTGGAAATGATGGTCAAGGGAGGAGTTGGGTCTTGCACCATGCAGTAAACTAACTGCTGGCAGAGTAGTGATTTTTGTTCCTGAAACATACCTGCTGTGAGAGAGGTGGAATGTGCCACCTCTCTGTGGCATAGGATGTGGGCAGAGCTCAGTGCTTGATGGAGTGGATGTTGTACCAGTAGCAGTAGCTGAGCCACTGGAGTATGTAAGCCCCTGCTTTGGTTTCCAGTAGGACTTCCTGATTGCATAAAAAAAAAACCTATTTGCTGCCAGGTTTGGTGAGTAATAATTGCATTCTGGAGTCTGGTCTCAGAGTGGGACAGCAGTAGAATTCTTCCACTTGAGAAGAGGCGAAAATAGGAGGCCTGGAACCTTGGGTCAATGTGCTGAGAAATCCAAGAAAGACCCACTTAGACCTCTCTTTTCAAGGAATTTATAGCTGTTCTTTCATAATCCTTTAAAAGCCATCTACTGTTATAAGTGTTTTGATTTTTTGAAAATAAATAGGCAGTAGAGGTGGTTGAATCTCTCATCTTCTGGTATAAAGGTTCATCATCAATGCTTTGGCCTTTAGAAAATTCATTGACTAACCAGTGCACAGATTTAATGACAACAAAATAATGTTGCCCTTTAGGTCAGTGGCTTAATTCACAGCTGTTTTTTTTTCCAGTTGATTCCCAGCATAATGATTGAGTTACGGTTGTGTGGGATCCTCTCACGGAAAGGGAGCTGTAGGGGTCCCTTTGGTAGTATGCCAAATAGCTATCTTTAACAAAACCAGTGATTTTATGCTATATATTTTTCTGACAGTATTGTAACATACAGTATTTTCAGAGAACTCCAGTACTACTTTTGAAAGGCTGTATGTATTTTGCTGGTGCACAATGTAGTAATGGTTTTGTGATTGCTTCAGAAACATAGTGTGATTTGCAAAGTTAATGTGGAAATGTAGTTAGTTCTTTGTTTTCATGAAGTGGGATCTAGTGGAGAAAAACATAATGTGAACCTGCAGGTTTTAATGCAGCTAAATGAAAATGCATCCTGGTTATTTTTCAATGTTTTCCAGGCTGATGGTATGCTTTTTGAAATTCAGTTTTGACATTTGAAGGGATCTTACTGAAGATGTTCTGTATGTAGTTATGAAATAGTGATTGTATCTCATGTACTTGAGGGGATATTTCATTATAGAAGTACTTAAGCTTTGCTGTGAAGATACTGGGGTCTCTCTCTTTGAGGTCTTCCAGAATTATTGTTTGCTTTAGTATTGTTGAATAGCTTTCTTATGCAGTGTACTGTATCTGGCGAGTCACTTGAGTAACACGATATAATCGGACTGTAGTTTCATAATCTTTTAAAGCCAGTATACGATGGAGTTGCTGCCGAAAGAAGGGATCAGACTTCCCTTATGTACCAAATGTATTGCAAGCACAATTAATGGTGCGCCTGGTTTGCTGGATCAGGTAACTAACAGGAGTTAAACTCAACTTTTGGATAAAACTGCATGTCCATGGCAAACAAAAGATGTTCGTGTGCCCCACGCCCTCACTTCTTCTACTTTCATTGATCACTGCGTGCTTGCAGTGCTGTTTCTGCTTGATAAGTCAGCAGTAGATACTGCTGCCTTTTGTTAGGCTGTGTTTTTGTTTTTTTTTTTGCTGAGTTGTAAGACTTTTTGCTGAGCCTTTTAGCATGGTAAATGCCAGAGCGGGCTTAAGGGATTGGGTCTTCCCATGGAGGGGATAGGACCCTTGCAGCCAGTCATTATATTGATTTTAGGCTGCCAAGAACTGCAGCTTAAGTTGCTTTAACCTGGATTTGTTTTCTGCTCTGAGAACACAACTACTGTTCTCTTGCTTGAGATGAGCAGCTTGCTCATGTCTATGGCAGCATTAAGGTATCAGTGGAGAGGAATATTTGTGATTCTCATTTTTTGCTTACATTGTTTTTTTTTGGACTCCTCTGATTTTTCCAGCTTTGGGCAACATCAGCAGGTAGATTGGTGCCTGTGAGTACATCCAGAAGCTATGGAGGAAGAAGCAATCACATATGACAAACTTTCTTTTGTGTATCTGCAGTTGGTGGTGTTGCTGGTTTTTTGCTTTACATCTGACTCCCTAGTCATCAGAACAAAGCTTGCAAGCTCAGATATAAGGCTAAATGAGGTTATGCTTTTTTATTTTTTGTTTCCTGGGTTCATCTGAGTCCATCACGGTGCTCTTAAGCACGTGGTTGCAAACAGTGGAATATATAGCAAACCTGTGTGTTGTCATTTTAAAATGGTGACGTTTGCCAGGAGCCTGCATTGTGTAGCAGGGGAATGTGTCGCCTGTCGCAGAGAGCCTTGGGCCCCTTTTGGGTGGCTGGAGACTACATTTTACAAGTTCTTAGCAGGTAGTCCAGATTGGACCCCTTCCATAAAACTTGAGTGTTCAACTCAGTATCCAGTGGATCCCCTAGAGGAATGCAGGAATTCAGAGTGATACAGAAGCTGGTATCAGCTGGGAGGGAGAGCTGTGGTCTTGCTAGGATTCTCATTTACAGAAGCTGTGCATGCTCTTTCCCAATGGACTGTGTATGTCTCTGCATAGTGATCTGATCCTTTATCACTTACCAGGGATAGAAATCACGTTTGCTTTTCTCCAGTGCTTGTCTCTTGTGGACAGTGGCATTGCGATGGCAACCCGTGGCCCAGCAGTTCTGCAGTTTCAGGTCTGGAACTTCTCTGTAAACATCTGGCCCAGGTGGGTGATGTCTAAGTGGTCTGGTCGGCATAATGCCTCCTCTGTATTTAGTTCAAACTGACTCAGCTCTTGTGATCTATATGCTACAAAAATGCGTGTAGAAGTCTCCCCAGTTGCTTCACCAGTAAAGACCAGTACCGGGTGTTCAGTGAGCTCCTCTGCATCATCCCTGTATCCGTTTTGCACCTTTTCTCTCCACAAGAGCCCACTGTTTTTTCTAGCTGCTTTCCTGCTTTCGAGATAGTGAACTTAAGTTGCAAGGTGCTAACCAAACATTTTTCATTCTTTTTCCTGTTTACTTTTGACCTACTACGTGTTTTATGATCTCTTCTGTTCTCATTAGGCAAGCTTTCTGTTTTTAAAAGCATTCTGTCTGAGATGCTCTCCTTAACTTCCCTATGGAGCCACACAGGTGTGGGATTTTCTTGCTGGGGTTGAAGTATTTTGACTGCTTTGTTTTCTCTTCTAACTGTGGTGAATGTTTTACCTGCTCTTTTAATCCAGTGGTGAATGTTTTACTTGAACTTTTAATACAGTATGTTGTGTGCTTTGGATTTTCTTGGGAGGTGCTTTTTTGTCTTTGACAGCCTCCAAGCTGTTGCAATCTTTTTGCTTTCTGGATTGCTCCTTTTCAGGTTTTTCTTTGTTTTGAGGGGGAGTGGGTTGGGAGGATTACTAATTGCTTTTTTTTTTTTTTTTTACACTGTTCCTTTTCTTGAAAATGAATATCCATGTTCCTATTTTTTGTTTGTTTTGCCTACTGTATTCAACTTCAGTATTGAAATACGATTGTACTGCAGGTACAGTTACAGAGCAGCTTTTCTATCCATGTTCTTTACTTAGGTCCTGTGTACCACTCAAAACTGAACCATTACTTAATACTAATAAAATACAACCCCTAGTTTTCATTCAGATGAGGCACAGAGCCCTCTTTATACTAGGAAATGTCAATTGCCCATCATTATTACCGGTCCTAAATTTGCAACTATCTAATCTCTGTGAACTGTTGCGCAGTTGATGGGACATCTTCATTATTTGATTATGGACTTGTAGTACAAGAATGTCATTGTTTTTCTCTTCTCCTGTAATGCTTTATGCCATTAAACACGTATGTGTTTCACATTCCTCACCTGCACGTTGTCCTTCCTTCCTGTTGGAGTTGCTGAGTGCCTGGTAGCTTCTCAGTGTTGTACCGTCTCGATTTGTCCTCCCTCCACCCAGCCTTGGAGGTGCCTGTTACATTGAGGGTGTCAGGCGAGGCCAAGCATTTGGTCTTCCTGTGTGTTACTTGGGAAATACCTGGCAGTGGAGTGGAAGTGCTCATGAGTTCCCAAACTCTTATTAGCATGTCAGTCAGGGTGACTCTGTATGAGTAATGTACGTGCTTAACAAGTTCTTCCTGTTCCCATCATGCCTAAATCCTTTCTCTTTGTATCACTGACTTCCTATTTTGGCTTCTTTCTCAGGCCTTGCATGTGGTCTGACAGCATTTCAGAAAATACCACAATGAAAATCCTGTTTATCGGTCTTCTGCCTGACCTGAGCTTTCTCTCCAAAGCATCCATAATGTGCTTCCTTACACAGTGGACCCCATGCACTACTGTTTCCTTTGCTGAATCACTAAGTAGTCAGTGCAGATGCCCTATGAAGTTTCTACCTTTGCATCTGACAGGCAGCATGCCAGCTGATGGTCAGATGCCACAGGCACAGCTAGCTGTGTGTCTAGTCGAGTCATCCAATACCCTAGCCTACTTCTTCTTAGCCTTTAAGCCTGTCTGCTGCAAGGACGATCCCTGGTTCAACAGGACACAGCAATATCAGCTGGAGGGTAGACTGCTTCTAAGAGATTAGCTCTGAGCCAACCTCTGACCACATGAGATGGCAAAATCCATGATAAGGCATGAAGCAGAAAACAAGTAGGCGATGTTGAAAGCACTCTTTTCAGTGGCATTGCTAGTTACAGACTGTAAAAGTGCAGTGAGGTTCATATGAAGTAGTGTCTTTTTTACTGTTTAGATTTGTTCTTTTGTCATAAAAGCATAGCCCTAGTCAGTCTTGAGATACAAAAAGTGCATTTTTTGAGTGAAATTTGCTGTATTATGGACAGCGTCTCCGTATCTGTGTGAACTTGTAAAAGAACAGATGGCCCCAGTGAGGATCTGTTCATCCCTGTCTCCCAGGGTTGGCTGGTGACAGGTACTTCTGGAAGGTACAAGACCAGGGGAAACCTGTACAAATGCTGCTGTATCCAGCTCAAGGGTTACCTAACTAGAGCTAGTGTCTTCATGTTTGTTTGTAGTCTAATTGTATTGCCAGTGATACCACATAGTAACGCAGTGTGATACTTGCTCAGAAAATGGTGTGCCTGTTACCTCTGCCTCGATATCTGAGAGTAACTAAGGCTGTGTGCTAAGAAGTGAGATCTGTTAGGTATGTTGGCTCTGTGGATTGCTGCATCTTTGTGTCACTAACTGTAGTTTATCCCTCTTCCACAGGGACCTGGTCATTTGGCCTGTCACTATCACACTTCTCAGCTGCCTAAACACTAAGTGCTTTTTCTCTTGAGGGGTTTAACTGGTTGGAGTGGTTATATTACATTATGAGCAACTTTGTTATGTCTTGCACCTTGCTGCTTTGCCTAATCTGCTAAACCAGCAATGTGTCTGAAAGTTCCTCTGCTTTTTCTAGCAATATCATCTAGTTTAATAAAAGTATATTTAAAAAAAAAAAAAAAAACTTATTTCTGTTCTTTTTTTTTTTTTAGGTTGTACTGCATATGTTTCTTCTTGTGGGGTGCAGATGTCAGCAGTCGTCATCCTCACTCGTTTTCACTGCTTTAGCCTCTTCTTTCTTGTGCTGATGTCCCTGTGTGTGCTTCTGCACAATGAAACAGAGCAGAGAAATGAACTTGGTCTAAGTTAATATGCCAAAAAGAAGATAGATAGATACGTTTTTAACCAGATCAGTTCCCCAGTCACAAATATTTGTTCCAGAACAAGAAAGGAGGCTATGTGTCGCGATAGAAACGTTGGGTGAAGCTGCTCTTTCTTAGGCAGTAGCTCTGAACTTCACTGTTACTCAACCATCTATGCAGTCATTTCTGATTTTAGGGGTGGAAAGACATTGCGAGATCATCTAGTTCATCTCAGGGCTATCTCTGTACCATACACCTGTGCTGAGTAACAGATGTCTGTCTTGCTGGCATTAAAACCACCCAATCTCCTGAGCAGCCATTACTTTCAACCCAGGGAGAACTCTGGTTTTGAATTATCTTTGTTGTTAGCAAGTCTTTTCTGTGAGGAAAATATGAATGCCATCAGACTCTAGCAGTGTATGTAGTCTGCTTTTGAACCACTCTCTCGTTGGTTAAATTACCTGGTGAAGCTCAATGCAACCAGTGCATTGATTTGATGGTAATTCTTGTGACCATGATTAATTTGTTCCAGCTGTAGAGTTAGTGAAGTCTGAATTAGAGGGCAAATTCAAAATCTGCTGAGGCTTGTTTTTAGCTTGCCTTATGAGCTTCCTAAAACTGGTACCAAAATAACCTAATGTTTACTATATCTTCAAAATTACATATTTTAAAAATGTTCAAGTGTGCTCTGTTTTAGCTTCTTATTGTGTGGTTCCCAGTGTTTGAAGTCTCCTTCAAGCTACTATTGCACAGTGGACCTCTAGGTACAAATAAATTTTCTCATTTATTTTAACATGAACAAGGATCAATGACCTTTAAATGAATAGTTTTGAATGTTTGGCAGAATCGCAATTTGTCCTTTCATCTGACACCTTAGAGTATCCGTTTTGTAACATACTAGTGCTATAAAAAATCCTGTGGGGTTCCAGTTTTTTCTTAGGTTTCTTTAAATATTTCTCCTTCCTTTGAACCAAGTTCTGCTTAAGCAGAAGAGTTCTGTGCATAAGCTTCTCTTTTCAGAGGCTTGGCATATGATCAGCTATTGGCATAATTTTTTTGTTCAGCTCTTTCTGCTTGTGTCTGTAGGTGTTCGTATGTGTCAATGAGCATCGTGTATCTGGCAAATAATGGAAAGCATTTGAAAGGTCCAAATGGATACCATTATGAATGTATATCTAGTGCTTTTGTGCGTGTGAAGTGTGTGAATTATTAACGAAGTTCTTTTCTGTAACAAGTTGCATATGTTTCTGCCTGCTTCTGCTCATTCATGCAATATTTTGAAAGAACAGTGTGTCTCACGGTTAGCTGAAGTGCACTAAAACACAAGTTATGAATCATCTCTTGTAGGAGAATCCCAGTTCTATCTCTAATACAATTTTGTGTAAGGGTTTAGTAATTACCATTCCTGGTTTTCATCTGATGACATGACTAACTGCTTCGGGAATATTACAGCAGAATTAAAAATAGAAAAAACAGCATCCCAGTCGCTAATGGTCACTGGCAGTTTGGACAAAACTGTCAAGTAATCAGAAGGAAAAATCAGTAGCTTTGTGGGCAATCAGAACAGACTTTATTTTAAGGTAGTACATACAGACTCTAAAGGTGGAAGCTCTGTTTTAAGCTGCTGTCTGAAATCTGCACAAAACAATACTCTTGGGCACTTGATCTGTAATTCACATGCGGTGACTACCTGTGAGCATGCTGGGAATGGTCTCTGGATCCACCTGCTCTCTTGTAAGACTGGAAATGATGAAGTGGAGCTAAACTTCCAGACTTCTAATGCCCAGAGGATGCTGCTTCTCTAACTTTCAAAACAGATCTGAAGTTTGAATCATACTGCTAATAACAGAAGGCGAAACGTATGCTAGCACCTCACAGCTAATGTTTGTTGTGTCATTTCTAGTGACGTGGAAAGAAGGAATCTAGGAGCTGAAGGTATTCTTATCCAATGCATTTAGCATCGTCTTCACAGTTCTTTACAGGGAAGTAGTCCTGGGGGACTTACGCAACTTTCCAAGACGTTTTGAATATGGTGTTCTTAAGGCATTGGGTTTGGCATATATTTGACTTAGTGGAATTTTAGGAAAAGATTTTGCTGAACCTTTTGAAAGGTTTCATTGGGGAAAAATAACTGACAATTTGAAGGAAAGTGCTTCAGTGGAATGATCTCAATTCCAGTTTGTAAGTAGAATGATCATAAACTCTATGTAAGATCTCTTGTGGTACTGTAATTGTTTCAATTTTGACTTGCAGAACTGCCAATTATGTGTTTTAGGATGGCTGCTGCATTCTTTAAAGAGTTTCACTCTAACATTAATATCTCTACTTCAGGATTCTTGCTCCCCCTCGATAGTAAAACGCATAGTATCACTGGGAGGAGGTTAATTTGAACACTTGTTAATTTGTTAACTTATCTGTCAGCCTGAGAGTTTTGAGGTGCAAAGTCATTTTTAGATATGGGAGCAGCATATCATTTTAAGTTGCTCAGTTTCTTTGAAAACTGGGTGGGGAGGTGACTGAGACCTATCCACATGGAAACACCTGAAATATAGCCAAAGTTGTTTCGATGCAAACTGTGTATTGAATTAAATGCAGCATTTTCCTGGTTTGCCTCTCTGCATCTACAAATTGTTTTCTGGGTATGAGAAAGGTAGGAATAGCCAAGGAGAAAATACTGGCTTTGCTATAATAGTTTTTGTGAATTGAAGTGTAAGTAACCTGTAGTTTCAGTGTATAATACAAAGTTAGTTTGAGTTCATTAAAGGAAGTATAATGTATGACTAATAATACAAAGCAAAGGAAGCAGAATTATACTTCTTGGGAATATTTAAATGTGCCCCATAGAAAGCCATAATCAGGTGAGTGCAGACTCTGAAGTAATAACTTTTTAATAATTTGTAATGACACTGAATTGATTTATTAACTTCATAGTTACAAAGTCTGATTTTCTGCTCTGGTTCATAATTGTGCAATTGGGGGAAAAAACTTGCTTAAGTAGGTCAGAGCATAAATGTGAACAGTTTTATAAAGTAAACATACATATTGTTATATAATTGTATTAAATGTTACAAATTACAGTGTCTTAATAGCCTATAATACATTGACACTTATTGGTCTCTGTAGACTCCAGAGCAAGAGTTTATCTGGAGGTGCACCCCTTGCTGGGGGTGTGTTGAATAAGCATGTGCACGCTCCTGAAAGGCTAAGCAGCACTTTGATAAGAGGAGCTACGTTTTCATGTTGGCGTTCTAAAACTCAAAACCCACCATTTCGTAACGTCAGTAACTTATACTGAGGTTTTGGGACCGCTCTGAGTGCTCCAAATGTTTTAATCAAAATGCGTGTTCCAGGATCTCTGAGAGCAAACAGGGAGCCATTTAGAGAGAAGGGCCCCATCCCCAACAGACTTGTAACGGGCACGTGGCACGCAGTACCTCCAGTGTTACTTCATTTCCTCTTCCTTCTCATCAAAAGCTGGTCACCAGCTAGGAGACGGGCTTAAGTATGAAAAGATGGTGGGAGGCAGGAAGGACCAAAAAGCCAAAGGAGATAAAAGTTGGGGGGGGAATTAACAAAAGCACAAAAGATGCTCTGAATATGGAAATGTAGAAACCAGCCCAATGGGCAGAATGACTTTTAAAGCCTAATGAGTTCAGAGTCTGATGGAGAGAGAAGTAAACACTTGAACTATCAGTTCCCAAATAAGCCATTGGTTTTTAAACTTGCATACACCAATGTTACTTGGCATTTAGGATATGTGAGTGCAACTGCTTCCTGTAAGGAGCTACGTAAAAATGAGCTGCTGTGGCTTCTGTGTCAGTGCTGCTCTTCTCATCACCTTTTCCTTGAGCGGTGCCAACAGTGGACATTGCTGCTGGATTTCTCTAGTGTTCGTTGAATAAATTCTGGCTTGGGTCGCTTAGTTCTATTATTCCTGTACCTTCTGCCATCTCGAACTGTATGAGGCCGGTGCTGGTCTGAGGGCTGCTATGTGGTTATGGCCCTGTTAAGAAACATGGTACAGTGAGCAATTCCTGTGGTAGTGCTTCATAAGAGCTGGAATCAACTAGGCCGAATGCTAAGCTATCCTATCCGCTCTCATGCGTGGTGCTGTGCCGCTCAGATAAGCACACTTGTCTGGAAGCAGCTCAGGGATGCGTCCCCTGAAGCCGCATTGCTCCCTCTGGATCTGTTCGGGGAGGCTTGCAGGCACCTTGCATAGAAAGGGTGTGTAAAGCAGTGTGCCTTTGGGGGAAGAAGGGGGCAAAATTCATTGTCTAGTGACTTATGTTGTTAAAATGGAGATAACTTTTCTGTTTGTTTCTGAGGTTCAATGTGTTCAGCCTGCTGGTCTGAGCTTGCATAGGATTAGCAGAAGTTCACAAGAGAGAAGGCAAACGCTACGAGGCAGAGGTAAATGTGGAGGAGCAGGGATCGTGGTGTGGGTGATCACAAAGTACTGTGATAACACCCTGCTGAGGAGCCTTGGCATCGCAGTTGCTGTGTTTTAGAGAGGATGTAAACCCTTGTCCCATTCTGGTAGTTCCTTTTTATTTCCATAACTTCTGTTATTTAGGGCTCGCTGACTTGTTCTGCTCAGTATTCAGAGGAAGATTCCTTCACTGCCATTCCTTTTCTTCCACAGTCTTCCAGAGGAAGGAGGAATTTTTGGTTTTATTTTTCCCTGATTTTTTTTTCTCCTGATGTCTACTCTGAAGTCATGTTCTCCTCCCTTTTTTTTTTTGTGTGGGTGACGGCTTTGTGCCACTGTTCTTCATCATTGCAAAGACTATTTGAAATTGGAAATGACTAATGGTTTCCCTGTTGCACGCGTGATTCTGACAAGAAATAGTAAACACGAGGGCTGTGTTAACACTGTTGCTAAGATCAGCAGCCAAGGTGCTGGAATAACCTTGTGATGTTGCATTGGCTAATACTTGGGTCATATTTGGAAAGCTGTCTACACAGCTGTATGGGCTAGAGCTGTTTCGAAGGTTTGATTTTTAAAAACAGAGCAGAAGAACCCACTGTGCTGTATTGGGAGCACAGGCCCCGAACCGTATGCTTTCTAAGGGCAAGGAAGTTTCTCTTCTCTTGTCCTAACTGCATAAGGTGTTGTAAGTTAAATTTCATCCTAATGTTTTGGAAATACAGATGGCTTTAGTGGCTGCAGGACAGCCTTGAGGGATTGGTGTTCTGGAGATACCCAGTGCTAGGTGACTTAATTTAACTTGATGATTTAGCAACTATCCAGATGTATAAACTTTAGGTTTGCTAATGGAGTTGTAAAATTGCTTGATGGATCTGGGAGTTGATGGTGGTAGAAAGCTGCAGCTGGAACATTGTTGAAGCAGTGTAATTTGAAGCAGTATGAGCTGATAAACCGGTATATCCTTCTGGTTAGCCTGTGCGTGCTTGGCTGTATGTTAGTGCAAACACCATGACAAATCAGTCCCTCATACAGACTCGATTTATGCGCAGTCTGGTTTGTCATTATGGAAATTTGGGGAAGAAACATTCCATTTAGAGGAAAATTCACAGGTCTTACCCTAAAAACAGATGTATAGACTTGAAGATGCATCAGTAACCCTAGGCAACGCAGCGAGCAATCAGATGGGTGACCTGCATGGAAGGTGCCATCCCCAGGAATTTCCAGGAGCTCCGTGGCCTGGAGCTGCTGCAGCCTAAGTGAGCAGTTTTTGGCACCCTTACAGTACTGAAAAACATCTCTGTCTTGAATACAATGATTTTTAAATTTGTTTGCTGAAAATGCAATTATATGGTGCTGCAAATAATTATGTTTAGTTTCAAATACACTTTCAGGCTCTAGGACAGAGGTGCATAAACCTGGCTTTGTTCTGAGCCGTTCTTCTCTGCCTGCATAGAACCTAACATTTGCTGCTGTTTTTGTTTCTCTGGAACTGCAAATCTTCAAATCTTTTTTTAGCAGTACTAAATAAGCCTGCATAATCAACTTGTGTGATTTCTTAGCAGTTCTGGATTTTGTTACATATAAATATTTATTTTAGTAAAGTGAACAGAGAACTTAAAAACATGTCATAGAAACTCAATTCATTTTATGAAGTTGGTGGATTGTCTTATGGGAGCTGGAGGGAAAAGGTGTAGAAGACTTACTCTGTCATTGTGTAGTAGTTGTCTGATGGAGAGTTGTCCATTTGGGCATACCTCAATGTTCTCCATGCCTCCCTACCCCATAAGTTGTTACTTGTACATTTTCTTTTCTGGAGTGCTGCCCATATTGCTTCAATTTGTATGATGGTAGCATACAAAAACAACAGCACTGTTCGTTCAGCTGAATGAACAAATGTATCACCTGATCGTGTATGTGAATTTCTATCAATCTTTTTCTATTTTTAATTTAAGTTGGTGAAATCATTTCAATTTTAATAGGTTGAATGCAACTTTAATTATGGTTTTGTAGGTTCACTTTAGAAAATGACGTGCCATTAAGCACTCCTCTTTATTTTTAACCCTGATTATGCTGCTGTTTAAACTAGATTTTCTTAAAATAGTAGCTGCTTGCTGACCCGCCTGAAGATTAGCTGCTTAGATAAGCAGAACTTGCTAACAAATTCACACCTCGCAGTTTAAGTTTTGATTGCAAGGCTGATCTCTCTGGGGCATGTAATGATGTCAGGAAAGCCACCAAATATGGGAAATCCATTATATGGGTAAAGAAGTTTCAAAATGATTTTCTGAAGCACAGTAGTGTAAAGAGTTGCTCATTTGATCATTGAGTGTTGATAATGACTGAGAGAATATGCTGTGCTCTCAGAAGTACTTTAACTTTTTCAGTAATTCTGTAGGTTTTTAAAGTAGGAATTTGCATCTATCATCTGAAGCTGGTATGTCGTGATGTTTGTCTTTGGATCATTGTGTTTTGGCAATAATGAACCTTCTTCATTGACTGACTGTGGTGAGGGACTAATGCAGCATAGTCTGTTTTTAAGAATCTCAGTGTATTTCCCCAGGAGGAAGAAGCATGTTAGCACAGACTAAATTACCTCCTGTTAGGGGAAATGTTTTTTCAGACGTGTCCCAGTCTTTTGGAATTTTGCTAGAGGAAATGATTTTTCTGGTAAAGTGTGTGTGTGTGTGTCTATAACTGGGCACAGGCAGAATAATAGATTTCAGACACTTTACTCAGCAGCTAATTCTTTTTCCTATTGTGTAAAAGTAGTCAAGCAAGTAGTGTTTTGTTTTGTTGTTGTTTGTTTGTTTTGTTTGTTTTTGTTTTTGTTTTTCTCATGTCAATGTATGTGTTAAGTAGCACTGTAGTGGAAAAAATAGCTTTCAGTTTGCATCTAGGCTAACTGGGCCGAAGGAGAAACTATAGAAGTCTTTAAGGCGAGTTAATTCCAGGGGAAACAATACCCTTTGAGGGGCTTTTATATTGGTGTTCAGAATAGGAAAGATATCCATGGACTTCCTCAATTTTTCACTTAAGAGCCTACTTTGAGTTTCTAGTTAAAAGTGCTGAGGAAACTGGCTTCTATTCTTGATTCAGAAAGAACTTAGCTCTAAAGGAAACCTTGAATAGTACCTTGAACCTCGCTGAAGCTACTCAGTTCTGTTGTTTTAAGCAGTAAAATGGTTTCTGATCTTCAGAATATGGATAATGTTACTCATATCTCTATTCATTTCTGTAATACCACTACACAGAAAAAAATGGACAGAAGCTTTCAAGATGAAAGTGCTTTTTCTTGTATGTTTTGGTTTTGATCCTGGCAGTTCGTAAGGACAGTCATCTGTCCAACAATTTAGAGTTTCATGTGTGAATTGTCCCTTTGTTATTTCAGGTTGCATCATACAGAATCAAAAAACAAGCCTGAAGTAAACATCAGGAGGACATTTGGTCTAGTCTCTCGTTACAGGGCAGAATCAAATATATTTACAGGATTCCTGACAGTGGTCTGTTTGTGAAGGCCTTTAAGATATACTGATGGTGGCACTTGTACATCTTTCTAGGCAGCCAATCCCAGAAATGGTGTTTCTTAGCATTAAGATTTTTAAAGTTAATACTGACCTTGAATTTTTCCTGCCATAATTGAATCCTTTCACTTCTGGAACTATCCAATGAGGATATAGGGAACAGATTGTTTTCATTGCCTTTGCAAAAAGCTTTTTTCGTATTTGATAGCTCTTAGATGTCTACTTAGACTCTTCTTCCATAGCCTAAACCCTAGTCTTTTCCATCTCTTTTCCTAGCTCACAGCTAGCAGATCTCTGGTGGCTCTTGTAGATGCTTCTCTTAGTCAACACCTTCCTTGGAGTGTTACTCCAAAGCCTTGTCCTTTCTGATGCTTGGGCCTTAGCAGTGCCTTGCTGCTTTTGTTTGTGTTGGTGCAGCCTCACCTTAAAAGTCTGAGAGAGCCTCCAAAGGAGGGCTACAAAGATTGTGAATGGTCTGGAGGGAAGGTGTGTGAGGAGCACCTGAGGGCCCTTGGTTTGTTCAGCCCCGAGCAGGCCGAGGGGAGGCCTCATGGCGGCCTGCAGCTCCCTCACAGGGAGCGGAGGGGCAGGCGCTGAGCTCTGCTCTCTGGGGACAGCAACAGGACCCGAGGGGATGGCATGGAGCTGGGACAGGGGAGGGTCAGGCTGGGGGTTAGGGAAAGGGTCTGCACCCAGAGGTGGTCGGGCACTGGGACAGGCTGCCCAGGGCTATGGTCACAGCACCACAAAATCACAGAATCACAGAATTTCTAGGTTGGAAGAGACCTCAAGATCATCGAGTCCAACCTCTGACCTAACGCTAGCAGTCCCCACTAAACCGCTGCCAGAGCTCAAGGAGCGTTTGGACAATGCTGTCAGACACAGGGTCTGATTTCTGTGTGGAGCCATGGGTTGAACTCAATGGTCCTTGTGGGTCCCTTCCAACCCAGGATATTCTGCGATTTCGTGATTTCCCATTTGACCTCCCATTTCATACAGGCCCAATGTTCAATGTTAGAAGTGCTCTAAGTTCACTTGTTACTATGTTGTCTATTCCTGTTGTTGAATTATTCCCATCTGAGTGTAAAACTTCACTTGTTAAATTATGTTCTGTAGCGTTCCCTTCTTTCTCTTGCCATACAGGTCTTCAGTCTGATAAGATCTTAATTTTTGCAGTGTGTTTCCTTGTGGTGCAAGTTTATTAAGTGAATTCTTTCCCATCACTCAGATGCTTGATGAAAACATGGACTAAGACAAGACATGAGCAATACCAAATGCAGGACATGTTTCTGTAGAGCACATCTTGGTGAAGAGCTCTGTTGGTGAACTCCACTGGTACACGGTTTTGACCCTGTTTTGTAGATGAGTCATCAGGACCATGTTTTGCTATCTTACTTAAGACAGTGTCAAAAAGCCTTACTAAAATCAAAATAAGTTTTAATTCTCTCCTTAAGGCAAGGCCTATTAGAGAAGGCAAGTTTGTTTTGGCATGAAATGGATAACAGCCAAACTTGACAAGTGTATTTTCTTGTTTTGTAGGAATTTTTCTTTCAGTATTTTTCTAGGAATCAGAGCTCATTATGCTGAAAAAAAAAAAAAATCCTAAAATTCACACAGCCAAAAAAGAAGTATCACTTTTTTGTCTTCTCTAGGTTTTAAATTTTTTTCTCTTTGCTATGTCCTGGCATCTCAACACGTTCTTGAAGACAACTATTTTAGTTCTGGGATTGCTTCAGTTACTTTAAAGTTAAAGCTTAGCTTTATTTAGCTGGTCCAAGGTATTTAAAAACAATCTAATTTGGTTGAACAGTGTCTTTTCCTATTCTAGCCAACCTTTTTTTTTTTTTTTTTTTTTTTCCTGGCAGGTATTAACTGTATTGGTCCAACAACTACAGGTGATGTGGGTTGTGGTGGTTTTGTTTGTTCTTTGCCATTTTCCCTTCTTCCCCTTTTGAAGACTCCTGAACTCTTGTCTTTTCATGGTCACTCTCGCTTCAGATTTCTTTTCTGAGTGGAAAAGTGATAGTAAGGAAACTATTAAAATGAAATCTAGATCTTCTCAATCTGTTTTCCACACCCTCTGAGTTTAAAAACAAACAACAAAAGAACAGGAGGGACAGGAGCCACAAGCATACTGTAAGAGCGTCCTTCACTTTCTTGTTTCTTACCAGATTTCTTCCAGCATAGATCTGGTAAGCCAAAATGTCTTTGGAGCATGTTGTGTACTTTTTATGATTCTCTTCCAGAAAGGCGCCCACCGGGTTTTTGTTGTCGTTGTCTAGCTCCATAACATCATCCATCAAGTTTTCCCTTTCATCACAAACAAGATACTTTCAACATATCTACCCTCCCCATGCCTTGAAGCATACGTGCAGATGCCCTTGATAAAGCTATCAGTGTGCGTGCACCCACCTCCTTCATTATTAAGCTATATTCTCTTATATTGAGTAACGTGAATTAGTTCACTGAATGTGAACTGAATGGAAATGCCACAGCCTAGAGAATAACAAAGCTTAGATTGCGTCGGTGAGTAGGGAGACTGCTTTGTGTGATTCTGAATAAGGCATCGGTCGTGCAAGGGGTCTCAGCTGACTGTTCTGATGATAGACTTGGTCTTTTTGTTCTAGTTTGAAACACTATTACATGATTGTTCAGCATTCTTGTCAGTTTCAGTGTGATTCTGAATAAGATAGAAAAAGTTTTAACTTAAAAAAAAAAATCAAATGTCTAGAATTTAGGACTTGTTCACTTTTTCACTGTTGTGAAACAGAAAGGAACAGAAAGGCAAAAAGCCTTTGCAACTTTGCTTGGTTAGAGTACTTCCTGGGAGAGCTGTGCTTGGAGTTGATTAGAAGCACTGTGGTCCCACAAAGGGATCACCATTCTGAATTTTTAAGTGTTTGATCCTATAGCCTTGGATGGCAAGTAATACTAGACCTGTAAAGACTTTATTCCCTTCCTTGTTACAACAGTTGATAGGTTAAATTGCTATTATTAAAATGTCTGTCTAAATACCATGAGCTTTCAGGTCATGAAGTTAAATTCTTTTCACTTCCAAGTCCTATGAGTTTTCTATTACTTGAGAATCTTGAAGTGAAATCAGAAAGATAAGTCCTCACTCAACTTTCGTAAAGGTAGAGAAATATTTTTGATCTGTTACCTCTCCTTTCCCCCATTTTTCCTTCCTTCCCCCCCTTCTTTTTCTGCCTATCCATAACAAAGAGGAGAAACTTTTCATACTGCTTCTAACGGTACAAGAAAAGACCCATGTATTCATGCTTTTTGCCTCTTCCACCTTCTGAATTAAAGAATCCCTTTCCTTTTCTATTAAAACTACCAGTAAATAAAAGTCAGCTTGCATCCAGTGCTGCTTTATATTAAAATAATGTATTTTTAACAGTACTAACTACACAGTGCCAGCATGCTGACTCTGACTGTGATAGCTGATTACTAAAATAGCTTGCACACTTTTACTTTCAGTTGAAGTATTTTCAGTAACATATCATAGCAAGTAGGTCACTAATTTTTTTTAGGGGATTTTTATTGTGAAACATTAACGAGAAATAGGCTTAGGGCACTGGGTAAGCATGGTATATAAGACAATACTTTGATGCTTTATTTTGATATTTATATAGGTTTAAACCTTGTAACCTTCATGTATGGTGCATCAGCTCTCTATAAGTTGTAACAGATCAATGCTCAACTGAAGTACGGGGCTGTCTCAGTTTCTTCACTAATGAAAAAGGCGTAAAAGTAGCTGAAGTGACACATGGGGTAGGACTGGGTGACCCATGCTCTTGTGCTTCAGCCACACATTTTCTGGCTAGCCTCTCAGGTCAGTGTTTAGGATAAGTAGGATATTGGATACATGCATATGTTTTAGTCCATCAAGGAGATGACATCTCTTTCTTACTACAATTGCGTATGGCCCTTCTGATAACTGCAATTTTATATTTAAAAAAAAAAAAAAAAAGCAGTATTACTTTAGGCTTTTATGGTGTTGCAACTGTCTGTTTAATTCAGTTTCCCAACTGAAAGTAGGGAAAAAACAATATACCATCAGCTGGTAGAGCAGCCCACAGCAAATAATTGAAACAGTTGTCTGCTTTGCAAGATCTATTTAGATTAGAGCTGGGCAAGACTTTTCAATAAATAGTAAATTAGGCAATGGCTGGATGGAAAGTTTTATCATCTCCAGGTCACTTGTGAATTTGCTGACACCAGTAAGCAGCTTCAGATGGAAATATTTTTTCAGTGTCTACACCCCCAAACACGAAATAAAGAGCCTTATGAAAGAGGAACAATTAGGACGTTTACAGAGTTTTCTTAGAGCCTAGGTTTGATCTCTTCTGCCTCTGTGCACTCTGAAGCCTCTTCCACTAGTTTTCAGCTACTGGGTTCAGGGTGCTTTGCCTGACTTCTGTTAGCTCTGGCAGGAGGGTATGTCAGAGGTAGCTGGCACTGCTGAGAAGCTGGGTAACCCATCAAGGACGTTTCCAAGTCTCTTGGTTCAAGATGGCTCACTCCCAAGCCCGGAGCTGTTTTGCTTTTTAATAAGATGCTTCACCCTGAATTGAGTAAGAGGATGACATGAAGCTGATTGTTAGAGCCCTCGCAGGCAAGTGCGGCATCTGTTTTAATGAATGTTTCAAAAAAACACAACCAAAAAATTCATATGAGGGAGGGAGGGATCCTGAGCCAGAAAGGCAAGAGCGTTCCACCCTGATGTACTCTAGCATTCATGTGGGATATGTGGGCTCCAACTTCTTTAGGCAAAAAGACGACCCAGATCTCCAGCATGTGATGCATATCCTACGTGGCTGGATGAAAGGGACTCCTGAGTATCACGTCTGCCTCCTCTTCTGCTTTTACTGAAGTTTTTCACTTCTGTTGTTTTTCTTTCAAGTGCCTGGAGGTGCAGATTTTCATTTCAGGTCTAACAAGATGTTGCTCATAAAAAAAAAAAAGATAAGAGGAAAATAAGCTTTTTTTTTTTTATAAGTTGAAAAGTTACATATTTACTCAGCTGTTCTTGATGTCGATATCTGGAGTTTGGCACTGTACTGCAAACCTGAGATCTGAGGCTGTTAAATGGCAAGTTTATTTGTGGATTTTTACTGGCTTTAAAACATAAGAGCACTGGAGGCTTGAAGGAAAGAAGGAAAAAGGCAAACAGCTGAAACCAAGGATGCCTATAAAAAGCAGAAGAATGCTACTAAAAAGAAAGACATTCTTTGCATAGTTGGTCTGTTTCTATGAGCAGGTTTTCTGTTGCCTTTGATTAGTGTAAGAACAGAAATGCTTTGTAAGGTTGTGAATGACAGACTTGGACGTGTATTAGGCTGTGAAACTAGATCCTAAAATGTAGCGGTCAGTGTTTCTAGTTCAGAGATGGAAGTGCTAATGTGGGTAAAAGACCCTCCGTCCTCTGTAATATAGTTCTGGACAGTGATCTTCACGATGGTGAATAGAAACTGGAAAAAGGTGCAGAGAGCTGTGATGGTCAGAATGGGAAGAACCCGCTTAAGGGGAAGCTGAATGAACATGACCTGTTTAGCTCAGCACAGTGAAGGCTGATATATTCTTTCTGTAAATACTTTGGGGAATAATAACCAGGAAGGGAATTGAACTCCTTAAGCTAAAGGACAAGGCCAGTACAAGAATAGCTAGGCATGAGCTGACAGGGAATACGTTTTGGCAGGAAATTGGAGTATTTTCAGAGGTCTTGAACTTCAATGAGGTTTCAAGGCAAATTTCTAATTTTTCTTTTTTTTTTTTTTTTTTTTTTTTTTTTGTCCCATTATTTCTAGAGCTTTTTAAGATAAAGAATATAGATCCTTTATGAACAAAATTATATAATGTAATTATTCCTTATGATAGCAGGAGCCCTGAAGGTCTCTTTTGGCCTTATTTTGTGAATTTTAAGAGTTAGAATCCTCTTGGGTCACTGACTTCTCTGAACCTTTGGTCCATATTATGCTTTGAAGATGTCTGTGAAGGTAATTAGGAAAAGTAGTTCTGTTCAGCAGGCTTAAATCTTACATGCAGACATGCTGACACCTTTAGTAGCTCCTGGGGAACAGGGAGGCATGACTGGGGGAAGCAGCAACTGAAATACTGGAAAAATATCTAAAGGCAGATTTTTGTGTTGTTTAGCATGTGTAGCGAGCTACCAGTGATGGTTCGTTTAGACAGTGGATAGAGGTTTAAATTTAGTATGGTTTGTATGGTCATGTTACTAGTGGTACAATTACACAGCTATATAACCTTTACTTTTTCTTTTTGTATTTGTTGACAAGAACCTTCAAAGCACATGCAAATGTTTCAGCAATCTATTTGACATTCATTTGGTTGTCTCAGCACACTTTCTGATATTGTGTCCTTTTAAAGTAGCAGTAATGAGGCCATCCTCGAAGGAATTCCATTTTGACAAGAAAGTAAATGCACGTATGTTTCTCTGAATTATAGCATTCTGCTAAGTATATTACAAGTAATAAATCTCATAATCCAAAGATAAAGGTCAAGAGAATAATCCTGCGGTCCGATTTGAGTCCTGCTCAGGCTTGCTTCTCTGAAGTGGGGAAAAGGCATGTACTGCTAATTATGTTGGTACCATTTAGGTGATCTGGATACAGGTCTTGAAAATGTTAGTCAAGTGCTGCTTGATGATCTGAGTGCAGAAGTCAGTGTTACGTTTTGTGTTACACTAAATGGGAGATAGTGTCCCTCCAGGCCTTATGCTCTTTGTTTGTTGTTGTTTTTTTAAAATCAGAGAATCATAGAGCACTCCAAGTTGGAAGGGGCCCGCAAGGGTCATCAAGTCCTGTGTTTTTTATTTTGTTCTCAAAAAAAAAAAAAAAAAGCCACAAGAAATAAAAGTAAATCCAAAAGAAAGATACGCCTTAAGCTTCCTCTTCCCTTCATTGTCCTGGAAAGAAGGGAACTTGCCCAGTTTAATCAAATAAAGGAGGAAGTTGCTCTACCAGCAGGCCATAATGTGTTCGGGAAAGTTGTGAAAGGGCCGGATGCTGCTGCATCGGTGCTGTAGAGATTGAGAGGGGTGGGTGTGTGTGTGTGTGTGTGTTCTCCCTGCCATGTGATGAAGACCTTGTGCCACACCAGAGAAAGCAAATGGGATAGGAGGAGAAAAGGGAGTACGCACTATGAAATGAAGTGGGAGTCCAACAACACATCCATATGTGTATGTCTCCAGTGCAGTTACATCTGTCTGGGTCTCTCTGTCCAGTGATTGACGCAGTTGTGCAGTGACTGAGCTGCTCAGATATTAAAGCTCTTAGCCTTTGTATAACGTAAGAAACTTAGCAGGGCTGGAAAAGGAGGTTCTCTGTTTCACAAGCTACCAAGAAAGAAACTTTTTTGATTTTACTGGTCATTGAAAAGGAGTCGGACAAGACATAGTTACCGAAGGCTGATTTACAGTTGTGTTGTTAATCTTGCTCGTTATTTGCCACTGATGGTAGTAATAGATAAAGATTATTTTTCTTTTTTTTGGATGTAGTCAACTTTTGTTTTTTTAATCTATCCGTGCTTCTGGATCTGCTCCTCTCCTTAAAGGCACACATGGTAATTACATTTGCTTTGTAATCTCCTCTTCTCAGATGCTAGCCTGAGATAGATTACCTCATGTTAGACGTCTTGATCTTCATAGCAATGACTGTGGGCTGGATAGTAAGGACACTATGGAGAGAAAAAGGCTATAAAGAGAAACAAGGCATATTCAGCACAGTGGCTTGTACATGCACATAATGCTGGTGAGCAGTGACTAATCAGGTAGGTTTGGAGAGAGTCAAGCATCCTTAAGAGAGTCAAGCATCCTTAAGTGTCGTGAGATGGTTGCAGGTGTTCTAAATGTCACTGACACACCTTGCTTCTGTCAGCTTTTGTGCAGCGTGGCTCTGGCCTTCATACCATGAGTGCTGTGTGTTTTATGCCTGAATAGCCTTCTCACAAACACTAAAGCCAGATTTAAGGGGAAGGGGCTGAAGGCAGGTGTTTGTTCTGCAGAAACATGACCCTACTTGTGATCAAGAGTACTGTGTCAAAAAATAAGAAGTCATTTCAGTATTCTTAAGCCTAATAGTAAGAGAAAGTGCAGGTGTGTTTGTGTAATTCACTTTGATTTGTGTACTTTCTGGAAAACATATAGAGAGATTTTGTGTACGTGTATGTTCATGTGCTTTCCTTCTCTATGCACCCCTGTTTATCTCAGGATTACAAATCATCTTCTTAGAGCTGAGAGGACTGCTTATCCAGAAGCTGTGTGCAATTCCTTGAGAAATTCATGTTTGTGTAGCTTTCTTATGTTTGTGTATTGATACAGTGCTACAGAAATACAATGAAAACTTCGGTCCCAGAAAGTTCACAGAATCACAGAACTGTATGGGGGGTTGGAAGGGACCTCGAAAGATCATCGGGTCCAAGCCCCCCGCCAAAGCAGGTTCCTCAGAGCAGGCTGCCGAGGTAGGCGTCCAGACAGGCCTTGAATATCTCCAGAGAAGGAGACTCCACAGCCTCCCTAGGCAGCCTGTTCCAGTGCTCCGTCACCCTCACCGTGAAGAAGTTCTTTCGCATGTTGGTGCGGAACTTCTTGTGCTCTAACTTGCAGCCATTGCCCCTTGTCCTATCCCCATAAACCACTGAGAAGAGGTTGGCTACATCCTTCTGTCCCCCACCCCTCAGATACATACACTGAGGAGAGATCCCCTCTGTCTTCTCTTCTCTAGGCTGAACAGACCCAGGTCTCTCAGCCTTTCCTCATAGAGAAGATGCTCCAGGCCCCGTATCATCTTTGTGGCCCTCCGCTGGACTCTTTCCAGGAGATCCCTGTCTTTTTTTTGTACCGGGGAGCCCAGAACTGGACACAGTACTCCAGGTGAGGGAGTAGAGGGGGAGGATCACCTCCCTTGACCTGCTGGCCATGCTCCTTTTAATGCACGCCAGGATCCCATTGGCCCTCTTGGCCACGAGGGCACAGTGCTGGCTCATGGTCAGCCTGTCGTCCACCAGGACCCCCAGGTCCTTCTCCTCAGAGCCCCTCTCCAGCAGGTCATCCCCCAGCCTGTACTGATACTTCGGGTTGTTCCTTCCCAGGTGCAGGACTCTACACTTGCTCTTATTAAATCTCATTTGGTTTCTTCCTGCCCATCTCTCCAGCCGGTCCAGGTCTCGCTGAATGGCAGCACAGCCTTCTGGCGTGTCAGCCACTCCCAGCTTAGCGTCATCGGCGTACTTGCTGAGGGCAGACACTATTCCCTCATCAAGGTCGTCGATGAAGATGTTGAACAAGACCGGACCCAGCACCAACCCCTGGGGAACACCGCTAGTCACAGGTCTCCAGCTGGACTCTGCGCCACCGATCACCACCCTCTGAGCTCGGCCAGTTCTCAACCCACCTTACTGTCCACTCCTCTATCCCACACTTCCTCAGCTTTGCTATCAGGATGTCATGGGAGACAGTATGGAAAGCCTTGCTAAAGTCAAGGTAGATGACATCCACTGCTCTCCCCCCATCTACCCAGCTGGTGATGCCATCACAGAAGGCAGCGAGGTTGGTCGAGCACGACTTGCCCTTGTTGAATCCATGCTGACTACTCCTCATAACCTTCTCTTCCAATTGCTTGGAGATGGCATCCAGAACAAGCTGCTCCAACACCTTTCCAGGGACAGAGGTGAGACTGACTGGCCTGTAGTTTCCCAGATCCTCCTTCCTGCCCTTCTTGAAGACCGGAATGACATTGGCTATCCTCCAGTCTTCAGGCACCTCTCCTGTTCTCCAGGACCTTTCAAAGATGATAGAGAGCGGTTCAGCGATCACCTCTGCCAACTCCCTTAGCACATGTGGATGCATCCCATCGGGACCCATGGATTTGTGTGTGTGGAGCCCACTCAGATGCTCCCGAACCACTCCCTTGTTAACAGGGTGGGAGATCTCTGCTTCCCAGACTCTTCCTCCTCCCTCCAGGGTCAAGGAGTCCCGGAGGGGAGTCCTTGAAGCGACAACTGAAGCACAGGAAGCATTCAGTATCTCTGCCTTCTCAGTGTCTCCCATTACCAGGACACCCCCCTCATTCAGCAAGGGACCCACATTATCCCTAGTCTTCCTTTTACTGTTTACGTACTTAAAAAAAAAATAAATAAAAAATAAAAATATTGTATTATCTTCTATCTCTTTTGCAAGCCTCATCTCTAGGTGGACTTTAGCCTTCCTTGTCGCATCCCTGCAGGCCCTGACAACACTTCTATACTCCTCCCAAGAGGACAGGCCTTTTTTCCACATTTCTTCGACCTTCCTCTTCCTTTTGATCTTATTGATGAGCTCCTTGCTCATCCACGCAGATTTCCCGCTCCTCTTCCCCATTTCCTACTCTTAGGGATGCACCGACCCTGAGCATGGAAGAAGTGCTGCTTAAATGTAGCCCAGCTGCCACATGCACTCTTGCCTTCTAGCAACCTATCCCATGAGATACTCCCAAGCAGATCCTGTAAGAGGTCGAAGTTGGCTCTCCGTAAAGTCCAGGGTTGCAATCCTGCTTTTAGCCTTACTTCCTTTGCCTGGTTCCATCTGGAACTCCACCATCTCATGGTCACTGCATCCCAAGCTGTCCCTGACCTTCACATCCCTAACAAGCCCATCCCTGTTGGTAAGGACAAGGTCCAGGAGCACCCCCCGCCTCGTTGGCTCCTCCACCACCTGCATCAGAAAATTGTCCTCAACGCATTGTAGGAACCGTTTGGACTGCGCGTGCCTGGCTGAGTTGCTTACCCAGCAGATGTCTGGAAAATTGAAGTCCCCCATGAAAGTTGACTGATTGCTTTTTCACTTAATTTCTGGATTAATACAAAGCTGTTTGTTAACAGAAATATTTCTTTGTAATGGTCACACTTATATTATGGTGATATATACAGCTTACTAGAGGTTTTGTTCCACTCCTGTTTGTTCATGAGATTCTTAAATGCTGACTGTAGGTGACTTGGGATTCATGGAAAGAATATCCTTTGTTCAGGTAGTCCTTTAAGTTTGGAGAGTGTTCCTAAACTTGCGTGTCTTCCAAGGATTTCTGTTAGTTTCTTGTCTGCAGTGTTAAAGACAAAAGTGCATTCAGGTGGAGGGCTGGTTAATGTGTCACAGGTATTCTTCTCTTCTGTTAAAGGTTCTTTATTTATAGAGGTCTAAGGAGAAGCTTTTCCCATTCTCAAGAGAAAGCTAACTGGTAACGGTGCAAAACATCGAGTGTATGATGTCTGCTACCAAGCAGAATTTTGTTATGGCTATTAAGTATTCTACTAGTCCTACTTCCTGATACTTTATGTGAACAAGATTTCTATAGCAGTCAAAAGAATGGCAAAGTACATTTCTAAATACTGTGCCCCCCTCAGATACAGTTACTTTAGACATTTGGTTTCCCCTTGCTCAAAAAGAAAGAGCACAGTTGCTGAAATTCCACACTGACTGTCAATATTGCTTCTGTGATCATGTCTTTTTTTTTTTTTTTTTTCTTCTCTTCCCTAAAACAGCCCACTGTTTGTAACGTGGAAGATTGGTCGAGATAAACGATTGCGTGGATGCATAGGTACTTTTTCCGCCATGAACCTGCATTCAGGACTCAGGGAGTACACGCTTACTAGGTAAGATTTTGTTTCCTGCAGCCTTGACTTAAGTATTTAAATACTCTACTGGGGAGTTGATAGGTGTGTTTTGTTTTGTTTGTTGGTTTGTTTTTTTTTGGCTGTGTCACTGTACTGATCAATGAAAACTTCTATCTCCTTTTGATGCTAAACATCATTGCCTGGTTATTTGACTACTGATGCCATGGGATAATGGTTTCATTTAAACCATAACTTGATCCTTTGTATTATTTTTACTGGTTTAGAAAACTACTCTCCAGTAGCTTATTGTAACTGGCTGGTTTAGTATTTTTTTTTTCCCAGTGCTCAGACAAATTTTAAGCTTAATAGTTAATGTGAGGGCAGAAGACCAGAAAGTCAGATTTTGGGATTATCCTATTCACGCTTCTAAAACAGCAGGTATTCTCACCTCTTCTCCATCAGGTGCTTCCAATCAGCTGCAGTTAATTTAATGCTACAAATTTCCATTACATGTTACTCTTCAGATACATCCCAGCCCCCGAGCGGGAAGCTTCTGGATGAGGGAGGTAAGTGATGATAATCCTTCACTCCCCGGCAGCATAATCCTTCATTTTTTTGATCTACACCTAAATTCATTCACCTTAATATTGTTCCATTTTCTTTGCATAGAGTGAAAACTAATCAGTTTATCACTAGAGCTAGTAGTAAGCTTTCTACTTTCTTAAGTTTATTTTCTAAAGAATCAACAGAATTTTGTCCTCTCAGTTGTAATAGACTGTTTATGGTGCTTTAAAATAGAAACTATAATCAGGCATGTAAAGACCTCTAAAATTATCATCACTTAAAATAATTAGTGCCTCCAGATCACTTTAGATTGGAGGCTTTCCTCCATTATGGGATCTTCCTCTTTTGCTGTTAAAGCTTCATGTCAATCCCAGTATTAAGTAAGATTAATATGGGGAATGTTCTTTCTTACATGTCTCACTAGTTTGTTACAAGCTGTTCATTTTTTGCTTCTGTCTACTCAGCTTGAAGGAATCAACTGCTGGAGTTCCTTACAAACTTCTCTAAGACCTAGTTACCTTTATCCTTTTGGCTTTATTATGTGCTGTGGAATATTTGCTTGTGTCCTTTAAAACCTCAGCAATCAAAATGGTCAGTGAGAAGAAGCTTAAATTCAAAGCAACTCCTCTGTTGAAGGTTAAATGTCTTACAGGTGTAAACATTCATGAGCCAGATGGGAGGGGGGCTCCTCCAGCCCTCTGCAATAGAATGCTTTTCATTCCTCACAGTGCCCAATCCAGAACAGTGAGCTTGTACAGAAAATTTCCCTCAAAGACTAGGAAGAAGGTGATAGCCAAAAAATAGTCTTACAAACTGATAAAATATAAGAATGAGGAAATGGAAATGTATCAGATATCTCTTACCAGAATGGAATTCTCACACTTGAAGCTGAGGAGTAGCTGTTTGAAATCCTCGCAATTGTATGATGTATGCAAACAGCAGTATTGCTAATAGATTATCCATTGTCACAAATCAAATAGTGCTGTACTCTTGAATAATTTTAATAAATGCTTAAAAGATTCCCATTGCATCATTTTAATTCTAAAATCCGAAGTCATAGTATAGGAGAAGTGATGCAAAAGTAAAGGGGACTCAAATATTTTCAATGTAGTATTTAAGTAATGGCCGCATTCTTTGGAAGGTTATACCAGGCTATCCAGAGGATAATTCAGTAATATTCAAGAGAAGAGAAATGGAACTACATACCAACCTATTTTTCAAAAGTTGTTGCAAGTAAAATGTCATGTTATTTTGTGGCATATAGGATTTTATTATCTTTTATGTGGAGCCTTTTTCACATGGATTGCACCAAAAATAAACAAACAAAAAGAAGACAATAACAAAAGTAAAAACGAAAGAACTCAGAAGTGACTACTGAAGTGTAAAGTTCCTATGTGAATTTACTAAAAAACTGTTCTTTTATCTCTGTCATTATTTAAAAAAAAAATAGATAGGGATACCTGGAGCAGTTTTCTTCATGGCATTAGTAATTCCAGCTACAGGGCTTCCAGCAGAGAGTGTTTGAGGAATAACAGAAGCAGCTTTGAAATGCCTGTGAACTTCTGGAGTTTGGAGTTCCACAAGCCTTGCCCGAAGGTATCAGAAACCAGGACACTGTAACTTGATGTGGGCAGTAGGCTCTTGCAGAAGATACAGCAATTTCTGAAAGCAAACAAAAACTTCTTCAGGGGTAGCAAAATTAATCAGTAAAGTAGGTAGTATGAATGGGCTCTCCATTTCAGAAAGTGGAACTTGACCACAATTTTCAGTTGAGGATACAGGCAGATATTCTTCTGACTTTATTTTCCTTTAACACTGAAAGGCACTTTTCTTCAGTTACTCTGAAGATACAGCATTGCTGAAAAGAACCAAGTTGTCTGTCTAGTTTATTCTTACATTTTTCAGCACCCTCCATGGAATTGTGGCCAGTTCACATCAGGCAAGATTTTATTACCAATATACTGCATAGTGCTTAGAATCTCAATAAATCAGAATTTCCTTAACCATAGTAGCAATCTCTAATTGTATATTGCATAGTGTGTGGTGTATACACCTCTACCTGTGTACAGAAAGAAAGAATAACTTATTTCAAATAACGATGATTAACGTTTCAAACGTTTCATCGTTTCAAATAACGATGTCTGAGGTGAACAATTTCCTTCTTGGGACAAGGACAAACACGTTTAGAAAACCTTTTTTTGGTCTGTATACAAAAACGGTGAAGAATTGTGACCTAGTATGTTTCTTTTCCCCATTTTGAGCTCTGTAGGTTGTTATGCTGGTATGCTAGTACATTCTAAACAGGAAATTTATGTAGAATGATTCATCATTAATTGGATGCATCTGCCTAAGTCGTGAGGAGGGATGAGAATACCATAGTTAAAAATGCTAGTGCTGTATTCCTAATAAAATCTTAGAATTCAATTTTCTCTGCAGTTATATCAGTGATACGGGAAGGAAGTATATTATTAAAATCCTTTGCAGAATGTTATGAAAACATAGATTCAGAGTTAGTGGCTTCAACATAATTTTACTAAGAGGTTAGTTGAATAAAATTTATCCGTTTTCAAAATGTTTCATTGTGTTGAATATTTAAATTAGGATGTAAGAAGTTTATAATGGGTGAAATAGTTCTTTAGACTGAATGTGTGAATATCCCTTCTGAATGCATAAAAGTAAACCAATCCAGATTATGAAAAATACTTTGTGTTTTCCAGCTCCTTCAAGAAAATACACTGAACTTGGAAGCAGGTTACCACAGATTTTCCTAACAGGTTGAAAACTACTTTCTTGTGTGTTCTGTTCAGCAGTAAGACTTAAATTTTGGCACTGAAGTTTTAAACTCCTGCTCTTTTACACCTGAGATACTGAATGAAATGGTTTCATTTATTTTATGCATTTTAGTTATTTTTTTTCCAGACATGTCATATAATTGGAAGTCATACTTCACACTTAGTAGATGTAGTTGTGTCAATTAAGTTTTAACAATTTTTATCCTGTCAAGGTTAGAATATGTATTTCTTCCTTCCCCATATAAATACATATATATACTTCCCTCCCTAGTATATATATGGTGAAGAAAATAGTAGAGAAGATACAAATAAAGAGAGACTGATTGTATGGATTATGAGACACACAAATCTTATGTCGTAGAAGAAAGCTGTGAAATGAAACTACAGGGCTGCAAGACTTAAGTGGATTAGCATGGTGGCTGAAAACTGGATTTAAATTTTCAAGTAATATATAAGTCACCATTCTTAACTAGCATAGACCTGTCTCTACCGGCTGTATGATGTAATCAGTCTTTTTGTTGTGTGTTCCACCTGAGAATTACGACTACCTTCAGACATTCAGCCTCGCTTCCATAGATGTGGTTGGTCAAGAAATGCAAACAAAGAGTGAAGCTTGGGATGAGAAATTTAAGATCAAAGGCAATGAAACCTGCAGCCCAACTTTCTCATAATTGAATTTGGGTGTAGAGTCTACATGACTACTAGTGACCAGTTCACTACCAGTGACTAGACTTCTATTGCCCGGTGTTTATCAGCAATTTCAGGAGTCAGTCCTTGCTGCTGCTATATCGCCTGCCTTCTCTACATGGAAAATAGCGATCCCTTCTGCCTGTCCCACACAGGAAAGCTAAATATCCAACTGCAAAACTACAGTATGGCAACCGTATTTAAGGGGTAAAATAAAAACCAAAATTGAACGACCGATCATGTTAAAATAGATGTTGGCCTTACTTAGTTAAGACTAGAGGCAAGTATTTGTATAGACAAGGCATCTCCCCTCTCTGTTGAGCCTAGCTTAATTTCTGTTTAATTCCTTTTTGTTTTTACTAAGCATAGCCTCGTCTGACCTTCCTCACTCGACCCAGCACTAACTTCACAAAGCCCTGACAACTGGGCAGTGCTGCTATGGGTGAGGATAGACATTGCTGCTGGCCCAGGGCAAAGCATACTCGTGTTGCTGACTGTAACTTTTGAACATGGGGAGTGGGCGGTGTGCGGGTGCATTATATATGTTTGACATTTCTGTTGTGACCTTCCCTGTTCACAGAAGTCAGTCTGAAGTAATTCTTGCCAATAGCATTTCACGTAATGTTTCAGAGCACATTGTTGCTTCTGTGTTGCCCATTGATAATACTTCGTAGGCTGTGATATTAACTTATAGCTGATAGCTTCTGAAAGTCAACTTTTTTTATTCTGTTACTACTCTGTGTCTGGTGTCAGACAATGCAAAATGCCTGATAATTGCAAGGCGAAGCTTACACTGTCACTTCAGAGTTAAACTCTGCAGAGCGATGTCAAGTCTCCTCCGTCTGAACTCCCCAGTGTTGTGCTATTCTTGTACGTTCAACATTAAAGCCAGGAAGCATAATGTTGCTTCTGTTGCTTCCTTTTCGTTTGTTTCTATGAAAAGCAGGTGTGCAACAGGGAAGCTGGATGGCAGATGGAATTTCTAGTGTCTGTTGGTTGCCTCTGAGTTTTCAAGGTCATCTTAATGAGGCAGAGGGCACAGGCTGTGCTGCTGCTATAGGGTGACCAGCAACAGATGGAGAATCTCAAGGTGAGAAAATATTCTTAGGGAGAGGTGTGGTAGCATAGCTCTGTGTCTAGTTGAGTGGATGGACAGCCAGTGCCTCCCATTAAGCATGTGAGGGGCCAGTGGCAATATACATCTGGAATTTGTAACTCCTAAATCCCACTTAGCCCGCATGACCCCGTTTAGTTACATTTTTAGTGGGGGTGCGACCTATGAAATCCACTCAGCTTTAATAAAGCTGGTATACACGCTATCAGATCCATTTGAACCAATGAGAATTCAAGCACTTGAGGCTTCTCGGGTAGTTGCAGCACATGTCTTTCACTCGTGCCGTCATCTCCCTCCCTGAGTGGCAGTCTTAGCAAGTCTGCACTGAGGACTGATGCATCTGATGCACTGAGCATCTGATGTTGCTGGGGAGGTGATGTAGTGAGGTACCGAGCTGATACTTAAACCTCAGGTGTCTGGCCCTAATGGAAGCTCAAGGATACTAAAGGAGTTGTAGGACTGCTCCTCTGCTAATCTATACTGTGGACCGCACTGAAAGTTTGGTAATTGAGGATGTTGCCATGATATGGGCAAAAGCCATGTCTGAAAGAGATTTAGAGGTTTGTAGGCACTATGACCATGTAGTATGATTTCCCTGAAGGGAGGAAGGACTAGCTGGTTCAGAGGAGGTGAGGCTGTACCTGAGGAAACAAGAGGCCATATCAAGGAAATACATGAATTTAAACTAATTTTTACTAGATTAATTCTGAAAACTTCTTCCATCATAACTCAGAGATAAGTGCAAAAGCTAAAGATAGGGCACCTTAAGATACTTTATGTGGCCACAGGATTTGTCAGCTGAGTCAATTGCCAAAATACAAAATAGTTGAGATGGTTGTGTTTTACAAGGTGCTTTTACTCATCACTAAATTTGAGGTCTGCCAGCCTGTATTGTGCCTTTCTTACCTTTGTGGGTAAATGATTTGCAAAGGTAGCTGTGATTTTCCCCTTTCCTTACAGGCTTAAATGAGTTCTATTTTTAATTCCTCAGTGGTTGTCACACTTGGGCCACATGCTGTTTCCTCCATCTTTCCCCTCACATACACAAAACAAAGTGCAGGAAATGGAAGAGAAATTCTATCACAAATGAGTACATTCCAATTAAAATCAGTAACTGAGGGGGGGGAAGTACTTAAGGTGACCTTTGTCAAGTAAAGTTAGACATCATTTTTGTAAGAAAATGGATCCCTTACGTTTCCAAAACTGGAGTCTTAACAGCAGTTTAATCAGGTTGTTATAGCGCATGTGTGAGGTAGGATGTATACAGAGATACAATCTCTTATTGGACTGATACAGTTGCACAAAACTAGATAAGCTTTTAGCTTACGTGCCTTTCCATAAGAAAGCTTTTAAGAGATCCTTTTTAGTAACTAAACCTTTTCTATTTTATTTTTCTTTTTAGGGAGGCAAGTTAATCTTTTATTCTGTAGAAACTTCATCAGGTTTTGATCATTATTTTAAGTTTTCTTTTGGCTTGCCCTTAAATTTACCTTTGTGTTCCCTTCTGATTATCTTCTGAAGTTAAAACTTAGCATTTGAGGTGTTAATATAAGAGCACAGGTGGTCCAGAGGTGGTCTGAACATTTGTAGTGTTAGTAAAGGTAAGGTGCATGGTGTTAACACTCTTTTTTCTTTTTTATAATCTTTATGGAAATTGCATCTGACTTAATAGAATTGTCTTAAACTCCTAAGTCAGAACTGGGCCAAAGTATATTAAGAAAGTTCAGCAGTGAACTTTTCTTTACAAACTATTACTTATATATATGTGTGTGTGTGTATAAATAAATAAATGATGGGGTTATATATGTATATGGTGGGGTTGACCTCCAGAGGTATTTATTAACAGCCTTAACCCTCCTTATTATTATTATCCAAAATGCTTAGTTAAATGCATAGTTTAAGTATGATCTGCTGCATCTAGTGAGATATGAAATGAAAACATGATGTATTGGCACCTTAATTTTTAAACAATGTCTGACTACCTTAATGAAATTCAGGCAATATTATTGTAACAATGCTATTCAGACTCATGTTGTGCCTGCCGCATTATCTGTATAGAGATTTTACTGAAATGTGGAGCTGTTCATATTTTTAAATCTCATCTTAGACCATAAAAAGTTGTTGCTGAACTATAGTAGACATGAATTTTGCAAATAACACCACTTTAATTTGGGGTAAATCCTCAGATCTATCATAGTGGAATATAATTGTTTAATAGTAAAATAGATTATGATGTAAACTCACAATAGCAGAAACGCCAAGTGAAGTACACAGATTTGAATTTATTGAGCCATGCTTAATTATTCTATGTGAGTCAATTCAGTAAGTAGGTCTGTAAATGATTTTGTGCATACAGTCCCTGGTCATTAGTTCAGGGAACTGTTGCTTACCAGAACTGTCTCCTGCCTTTTTTTCAAAAGGGCAAAGCTAAATACCATACTGGCTCTAGAAATTGGGGGAAAAAAACTTTTGCTTTAACGATGGGTTAAATGTTTCTCCTTGTTTCATTAAGAAATGAAAATGAAATAATATTGTTGTGGAGGGAGAAGGAGCATGCCGTAGTAAATATGCTTCTTGTACATTATGTGTGTGGGGGAATAGTAATTTTGCCTTTTTTTTTTTTTTCCTTTATTAAAAATGTATTGGTTTTGTAATTGTTAGCTTATTATTTCTGAGAAAACCTTGCTAGACCTGTGGACCTAATGGTAGATGATGGTCTGTTTCCTTAGCAACACTTCCTGAAAGAAAGCAAAGGAAAGCACTACAAAAAGGAGGACGGTCCTTAGATTGTTATTATTTTTAAGAAAGGAGTGCATAAAGATGCCCTACCAAAGCTTTTTAAATATGTGGAGGGTTATCAAAATGCTGGTAATGATTTTGCTGGGAAAACTAAATTAAAGAATATGAATTGTTAGGTATGTATGTGGGGGGGGAGAATGCGTTACTCCATTTGGTGGGATAAACTCATTCTGAGAACTGACTGTTGATGAGAGGTAAGGAAGGATTTTGGAGAAATGGAATTCTAGAATTCAGTGTGATCACAGAATAGCTGGATCTGGCTAAAGTGGGTCAGGGAAGCTTGGAGGTTTTCTGCTGAGGTTGTCGTAAGTGCTAGGTCTCAGCCTTAGGATGTAGTGTAACTAAGGAAACTCTCTGAAGTAAAATACTTATTTCATTGTCATATTAAAAAAAAAATGCAGTTAAAGAGAACATGCGTTAAAACCCAGGAATTTCAAAAATGTGCTTCTTATAAAATGCATGCTTTGAAAAAGCCACGAATAAGGAAGTTGACTTGCATTAGTTGAGGCAATTTGTAGTGCTGGGGATAAATCAGATATTCCTGAAATTTGACTGAATGTGAATGAGTAACTGGGGACATCCAGCAATTACTCAGACTTTCCAGATGGGTTTCCAGGAGGAGCCATGTCATTTGTGACTCTGGGCTTTCCCACGATGCTCTTGTCATGTACTTCCCACACAGTCTCCTTCTTTTATGTAAAGAAAATGGTACACACCCTGTGAGTTCAAAGACAGAGGTCCAGGTGAGTTGAAATGCTAGTTGGGTTGAATGTCAGATTTGTATTTGACTTTGAATATTACTTGACATAAGTAATTGGGAAGGAGGGTGGAGTCGGGGAAACTGGCCACCCTGGTTTTACTAGTAAAGCTTAAAACTTCATTGCCAGAATTCTTTTTTTTTTTTCCATTACTTGTATGGATTGTTGTTGTTACTCCATGGTTTTTGGACAACTCCTTCATTTTGTTGTATGATATTCTTAGAAGGTTGTTCAAATCATTCCTAAAAAAAAATCTTTTAGAATGGAAATTGCTTTTAGTTGAGAGTTTTAATCACTTCTTAAACACTACAAAGGCATATCAGGTTAAGGGCCAGTGCTGGGGAGTACCAGACACAATTGTGTGTTGACACAGAAGAGAGGCATAGATACAGAATGCATCTCCCAGCAGTTGTGTTCTAAAGAGAGATTTGGAAACTCGTAGCTAGGACAGAGTAGAAGTTGGCACCGAAGTCACCTGCTTCTGGGCAAGCTCCTCTCTCTGGCTGTTCTCAGCTCCGCGGGAGATGCTCATTTTTAATACTGAGTAAGGGACATTTCCCACCACTTCATTACTAAAGAAGAAAAAAAGAAGCTTCCCACTGCACACACTGGCCAGTGCTAATATGTGCTAAATACAAGTAGTATCTTAACATAGTTTGGCTCTCACTTCCAAAGGCATTGGCAACTGAGGTGCAGCTGTGGTGTATTAGCTACCTGGCACAGCAGGAATAAAGGCTGTGTTTGGCTCAGAAGCTACTTCATGTGAAATTTTCTGTTTTAATAGACACTATCAGGGATTAAACGAGGTCAAAGGAAAAAGAAATGTTTCTTACACTTAGAAGCTGTGAAAATCTTTAAACTCTGTAGCTTTGTGTGGGAGGGACTGTGGGAAAGGAGTCTCAATTAAAGTTTTCAGTCTGTCAGCACCTCCTCCATTTAGGTGTTTTCTGATGCTTCCTTTTGAGCCTGCATTAAAGAAGCAGCAGCACGAACTGGGTGTGGGGGACTGGGCTCCAAAAGCCTTCATTATTTCTGTGTACTTCAACACAAAAGTCTTGAAGCTTTTAAAATCTAATCGACATTTTCATAATCCGGAGGAAATGAGCATTAAAATGCTCTTGTAAACTACAGTGGGATTTTATGGTATTTTTAAATAGTGCCAACAGATGCTTGTTTCTAAAAATCATTCCAGTGCCACCGAACAGAGAAGCTGTGCCTCATGTCCTTTACAGAGCTGTACAGTTGAGGTGATAGAAAAGCTCTTTGAAGAAGAAATGGCGTATCTGCTTCTGGGTGGACTTCAGCAGCCACATAAAATGCTGAAGAATGTCTGAAGACACCTAAGTCTAAACACACCTCTGATTCCGAGGTTCTCCAGAAGTCTCATAGGCCTCAGCACTCTTCATTATTTCTGCTTTTATCATCTACATATTTCTGGGGATGATAACCTTGAATTTAAAAATGGCTGAAGTGCTACTATTCATTTGATGCTTTAAAATAGGATGGAACCAATTTTTTTCCTAACGTAACTTTAAAATAAGGTATTGGGGACAAAAGGAGCCCAGGTTAGTTTTTTTTTTCTGAACTGTTGATGCAGTTTTCAAATCATGCCATTTTCAAATGTACTCCATAAAAGTACATGGAGCAATGCATGAACGGTCCATTAAAGTGTGTATTAGTGCTATCCTTTCTTTTAGAAATAGAAATTAAATGTTGACTTCTTGGCTGCGTAACGATGGATTGACACAGTTTCTAATTCATCTAATGCTGTGAGAATATGGAAATAGTTCCTTGGAAACATTGTTGGAATATACATCTCCATATATTTTTAACATCACAAATTTCTACTTTTATGTTAATTTTCAAAACTTTTAATTAAAACTGTTCTAAATCTAATTCTGTGTGTTTTAATAAGCACACTGAGAATCACTTTTTGACTATAGTGGATAGCAGTTTTTTTGACCATCAGTGCCAATTTGCAGGCTACAAAATCTGTTAGCTTGCATGCTTACATTAAGGTTTGTTGTTCTGATGCAATGGTATAATGTTTTTTCTCACTGCATATTACTTGTAACAAAGGGCCAGCAGTCATGCCCGCAGTCTGTCAGGCTGGACAAGTACACGTATAAATGACTCCCACAAGAACTTAGGGAACTTGTACAGATGTTAAGGAGTGCTCTGATGAGCCTGAGCACAGCTCTTGGGAAATTCCCCAGCTGTCATAAGCTGCAGGCCCAGTGTTACTGAAAAAGGCCTTTGTGATGATGGCAATTACTTAGGTGTTGTGTAAATCAGCGTCTCAAGTAAGGGTTATCAAACTTGTACCAGCAAGGAAGTGTGACTTTGTTAAAGTTAATAATGTTACACCTTCTTACTTTTTATCGAGTTCTCAGTTGATTAAATTTTATTTGGTTTCCTTTGACAGGGAAAGGAAGAAAAGCTCTTGGTTTCTGAACACTACAACTCTTTGGTACTTCTAACTTAAGTAATTCTAATGACTTTTATTTCTGCAATACCACAAACTGCAATAGATCCCACGCTACCTGTAGCATACGATTCACTTGCCAGTTTGGACACCAGCCTAACAGCTAGGAACAATTTTGGTGTTTCATTCTTAAACAAAAGCCAGGTTAAAAATACATTCACACTGGTACATTCAAGTGATGTGTCTCAGTTTAGAAGATGTGCTTTTTTTCCTTGTGTGAAAAGTGGCTGAAGTGGGAATGATTTAGAATAAGAAGTATATCTAGCGCTTGATCAGAGCATCAGTAATTCTTTTTCCTCAAATATTGGCTTATATTTCATTCAACTGAAGTGCCAAAAAAATGGAAGCCAAAAATATTTAAAGCCGAAATGTATTGACTCAGTTGTATGAAGGTTGAAAGAGACTCGAGTGTCTGTGTTTTAAAATTATAAATAAAATAAAAGAGAGGGAGGGGGCTGTTCTTATGAAAGACAATTAAAAACTTTTTCTGTTATCTCTCAGCTAGTTACTTCCAGATGTTATTGCTAGTGCCCCACAGATAGCATGTGGGTTCTGCTGTGAAGAAAAAATGCTTATATTTATGAACACACAGGAGGGAAAAGGGGAAATATAATTTTAAAATAACTGAAAGGTCACTGCAACCTCAGTCCTCCAGTGGGGGTATCGCTGCTTTTCACCAGAATCATTTTTACATGTTCTGTCAAAGAACTGTTGCTGGTTTTGTTTCTGTTCCCAGAAGCTTCTACACAATTTGCAAGCTGGTGAGATGGCCCTTTCTCATCCATGCTGAGGATGCATTCTGCAGTTTGCTCACTTAGCTACAGAGAGGCTTTTTTTCCTTTGACCTAGACTGCTAATCCCTCATTGCAAAGAGCAGCAGCTGTGCTTTGTCTGCGGAGGTCTCTGCACTGCATGCGGCCTCGTTTGTTAGAACCCCTTCTTTGTGTTCTGCTTTTTCAGATACTGAAAGGGTGACTTTCTCTTTTCTCACTCAACAAATTGTCTTCAAGTTTGTGGAAGTCTGCAATACATAAGTATTTTCACAAATGTAGGTTTACAAGAACTGCTATGTAGAGTTTCACAAAACTGAGTAAAGTGTTGCTGATGTGCAGGAGGTGAGCCATTTGTGAGCTGCTTTTTCTAAAAGAGGATGAAACCTATTTTCATTCAAATATTAAACATTTTAGGTACGTTGAATTGTAGCTGTAATGAATATAATTAAATATGAACCATTTTTGTGTTTATTGTATCCTTATTCAACATTGAATAATCAAATGTCAGTTGCTGTTGGCGTAATTTGCACAGTTAAACTTCTGTAACTATATATGTATAATATAAGTGATTTAAGACATTACAGTATTTTAAAGCTAAGTTAGCACAAGAACTGAACAGATAAAATTATTTGCTGTTTCAGGCTTCTAATGCAGTGAATGGCAGAACTCCCATTACCTTCAAAGGAAGAAGAATTTGGCTTGTAGTTTCTTCTTAGAGGATATTATATGAAATATTTAATTAGTAAGCATAAATTCCACATTTCATTTAATCTTATAGTCAAACATATTTACGTTTATACTTAGATGTTTGTAATGATCCTTTATTCTGTAGTTGAGAAGAATTTTCAAATATATGTAATGTTAAATGGATTCCTTGACTACTTATGTTGCAGTTTTTGAGGCTGCAGACAGATGTAGTCTACCATAACCTGAACTCTGCCTGTTCTTCATTTCAGAACTTCTTTTCATTTTGTTCCAGCTTTTTTTATTTGCTACTCAAAGTCTGATTTAGAGTAGAAGACACATACAGAGCGACAGCTGGCAGACTTGGAACTGAATGTAATGTTTAGCTGAGCTTGCAAAGGTTTTGTTGCTTTGGGTGTCTTGACCTTGGAGATAGTGATTTGTGAATGCCCTATCCAGTCACCTCTGTAAGCTGAGTATGTTGGAGGTGGCACTGAGTTTACCACCCGAAGTAGACAGACCTATGGCAGAAAGCTAGAAGGAATACAGGGATGAAACAGTGAACTTCTGTCTTGAGAGACAGAAGTCACAGAGTTGCTAAAAAGAGAAAAAAGAAGTTTACCTGTGTGTGGAAGAGGAGGAAGGGACAGAAGCATGCAGACAGCAAAGCCTCCAAATGTATAGAATGGGTTTATATATCTGATGCATGGTTTTGGATTGGTGATTTATGGAGGCATACAGCAATCATAACTTAATCTGTTAATTAATTTTTTGTATAAAATAAAAGCCTACAAGTGCACAAAGAAACAAATTTTGAGAGTCCTTGGTTATTGTTTTTAATAACAAATTAAGATTTGTCTTAATACAACAGTTCTCATGCCTGCACTTCTAAAGTGGCTTCAAGATAGTAGGAGGAAGTGTCTAGAAACCAAAATGCTTTCTTCTGTGCCTACAAGGTTCCCATGAAATAAGGAGTGGCTATTTCTTTCCCAGAGGATTTACTACATATCATATGCCACAAGGGATCCATCTTGTGCCTTTTTTATACTATATTTACAAAAACACTGAGAATTAGTAAGATGCCATGAGCTCAGACACCAACCTTTATGCTGACAGCACTCACATTTGCATCTCTTTGTAGCTGCCGTATATATTCACAGTATGTCTAAGAGACTGCACTTAGGTTACAACACACAAAAAGCAACAAACCACCACCACCACACAAAAAAAGAAGTTTAAACATGATCGAAGTTAAGTAGAGAGATTAAGGAAATGCACATCTTAGGAAACAAGCCTGGATATTACTCTGTTCCCTGTATTATGAGGAGTCATATTCCTGTCTCTAAGACAGCGTGCACCATGAGCTATCAGACTACATTCATCAGTATCTTCATGTTATTTCACTGTCTTCATCTCTTTTTCTGTTGTAGTGCAACAGCTCAAGTGAATGTGATTTTTTTTCCTTTTTAATTCAGCTACTGTGTATTCCAACATGCCTTTTGCTTTCCTTGTTCTTAAGCTGATCATATGTAATTTGTCCATAACTGCGGATTTTGACCACAGAACACAGTTTCTGTATTTGTGATAAACAGTATGAAAATGGAGATTAATTAAATTTCATCTGCAGCATTAACTGAACTGGTTGGTTGAAGGATATTGACAACTAAAAAAAATGCAGCTACTTCATATCTTTATGTAGAAGTACAGTTTATAGTATTTCCAGTGACAGAATTGAGAATACTTGGTACTCTGCTGTTCCAGGCTTTCAACAGTATAACAAAAACAAAACCTATTTTTAGAGGTCTCAGGAAATTGAACATGTAAATGTTCAAATTATATTCATATATTTATGCATCATTGCATTGCTGAGAAGTTTTGTAACATTTTTACATATCTGCTTAGGATGAGACTTTTTAAAATGCAGAAAGAACTGAAAATATTTTTATTAACTTGTACTTTTTAAAATGGTGACTTGAACGCTTCTCTAGAGGTGAGTAGTATTTTGCGATTGATTAAGTGGGGGTTGAACTCAGCAACAAAGTGGCCTTAAATATGTTGTCTTGAATCCAGTATCTGTTTTGGGGTAAAGTGGTTACATCAGTAGTGAGAGAACTAATGGAGCTGTAAAGAATTCCAGGAACTTGTCACGTACTTAGGGATTTGAGTGGTTAATGTTACTCGAGCTTAACAGTCCTAAATCTAATCGAGCAGTTCGTTTTTGTCAATTACCTAAACTTTGCCATCTGCTGGAGAGCCCTTTAGTGACATTAAAATTTAGTCCAATTGGAGCTCAGAGTTTTGACTGGTCTTTTATGATGTGTTCACCAAACAAAAACCTACACACCAAACCCTGGTCAGTCTAGTTATGCAACTTACTAAGCATCTGAAATGAGGGTGGTAGGCTTTCTGTGTTACGTTGTGTGATTATTTTAAGCGCTGTGGATTTGCTTTTCCTATATCAAAACAGGACTTTTCCATGGCAATTGACATCTTTCAGTTTTGTGAATGTTTGCATGAAGCTGACACACAAACTGTCATGGCTTTGAATTCTATTGTCCTCATTTATCCCAGCATGATGAGAGATGCTGGGAGGGGCGAGGGAGAATGTAGGAAGAGGCAGAAAAGAAGCTGCCACTTAAAAGGAAACTGCACATACAGCTGCTTTACCTCATGTCCAGCTACAGTCAGAAAATGCTGTTCAAAGTCCTTGCTGAGCCACTGGGAGGACAGGCAAGTGTTAGCGTGGACTTCTTAGCTCACGCTGTCTGGATGCAGAAGCATGGAGTGCACGGAGCATAGCAGTTCTGCCTTTTTTTGCTAGGCCTGGGTGAATGCACAGTAATTGCATGCTTTGTGCTGTAATTTGATACAAACCGTACTTCTGTGTCTTACTGACCTGCTAGGTGAAGAGCTTGAGTTTAGCATATCTGTTACCCTATTACTGAAGCTCTGCCTACATCTTTAAGTTAGGTTAATTTTAAGTAAGAAAAAAAAATGTTTTTCTGTGTAATAGGACATTTTTACAGTAATTCAAAATGATTCCCCCATTTCCAGTGGGATTAAAACAGAATGAGAAGAATACAGTCTTTTAACTTGTTTGTTCTTTTTTCACATCCAAGGAGAAAAATAATTCCTTTATAACCACGAAAGCAGTATAGGATAAGATTTTTGGCTTCAGGAAACAGTAAGGCTGTTGGAGCCATAGAAACTTGACTCTTACTAATGTAATCAGGACACTGCAATACTGCTTTGTCAGTTTTCTATTTCCAACTGCGTTATGGTTGTTGATGAGAGCAGATCGTAGGAGTTACGAATTCTGTGATCATATTTTTCCACTTTACTGCCATAACAGTGCATACACAGAATTCTCCTGAACTTTACGGATCTCTTCATACAAGTGTTCATTGTTTCATTGGAAACTTACAGCAGTAAAAGATTATATGGACATAATGACTTGAATTAGTATGACGTTATTTTGACATAATGATGAACAGGGTTTACAGGGAAGAATCCAGATCATGAAGGAATATTTCTCTGAGTAGTTCTCAGCAGTAGAAGCTCTCCATAAAACATGTTTATTATTTTTTCTTCTAAAAAGCTCTTTTTAAATTTATGTGAGCCTTAGCTTTTACAGCTTCTATGGTTATGAGCTTTCTTTTCGTATGGGAAATTTTGTAATGGTAAAAAGCAAGGAGTTCAATCGTTAGCACCTGGCATTTGTGTAAGATTGTCAGACTCAGCTGAAGAACCAGCAGTAATTAAACCTCCAGGATTTTCAGACACTGGGCATTACGCAGATGCACACTAGCTGGATGTCTTAACAGATAATCCCATTGAATGCAGACTTCTTGAGAAGCAACTTTGAATTATCCCAGACCACGTTAGTTCCGTCTGTGCTATGGAGTTGACCTGTGCATGTACTGTGAGTCAAGATAGCCAGTGCAGGAAATGAGATTAAAATAACTAAAATAAGGATTTGCCCGCAAATCATGGGTCTTCTTTAGAATCTTTAGAAATACTGTGAAATATTTTAGAAGTACCTCTTTTGTTGATTTAAATGTCGGTAGGAAGTGAACTACAGCGCTTGTTTGGGGGAAGACCAACAAGGTAGCAGAACATTTTCAGCAGCTCCAGTATGGTTTGCTTTTCAGTTGTATGTGGTTGGCACAATGCGCCAGAGGGCCGTGCTGCCGTCCAGAGGGACCACAACAGGCTGGAGAAATGGGCTGACTGCAGCCTCATGAAGGTTAAGAAGTATGGAGTCCTGCCCCAGGGGAGAAACAACCCCAGCACAAGGACATGCTGGGGCCTCCCAGCTGGAAAACAGCCTGGCAGAAAAGGACCTGGGTGTCTTGATGGACAGCAAGTTGAACAAAAGCCAGCAATGTGTCCTTGCTGCAAAGAAGGCTCTCGGTGTTCATGGCTGCATTAGGCAAAATATCACCGGGAGGCTAAGGGAGGGGATTCTTCCCCCCGCTCAGTGCTGGTGAGGCCACATTTGCAGAACTGAGTCCAGTTCTGGGCCCTCCAGTACAAAGAGACATGGACACACTGGATAGAGCCCAGCGCAAGGGCCTGGAGCACCTCTGCTGCGAGGAGAGGCTGAGAGAGGTGGCACTGCCCAGCCTGGAGAGGAGGAGGCTCGGGGAGGACCTCACTGATGTCTATGAACACCTGAAGGGAGGGTGCAAAGGGCATGAAGCCAGGCTCCGCTTGGTGCCAGGGCAAGAGGTGATGGGCACAAGCTGGAACACTGCAAGTTCTGTCTGAACATCAGGGAGGATTTCCGTGCTGTGCCGGTGCTGGTGTTGATTGTGAAATCATTTCCCAATAGTGAACTGATGGAACTGATTTGGCGCAAATTAAGTTTTTGATGAGTTTGTATAGCATGAGGAGCAGGTGCTAAAATACTTATCTTCATAGATGATGATACAGAAACAGTTAATTGTGGTATATCCTAATTGCCTCTTTTCAGGTTTCAGGAATACTCCAAACAAAATCCCTGAATTATTATTTTTATTCCTTGTGTATTTGAAATACCTTTGAATTAGTATTTGTATAAATAGATCTTTTAGGAATTCCAAGTGCAATGCTACAATGTTTACAAAAATCTGATCTGCAGCCAAAATATATATAGTTTTTAACACAGCTTTTAACTTTTCCTTTATTACATTTACTTTTTTTTCAGTGTTCTCTTGGAGGAGGCCCATTAGGTGGGGATTGTTAAGGTTTTGCTGGGTTCTGTCATCGCCACCAATAGTCGCTTCTCTTTTGTTCTGTACCATGAGCTGTTTTGACATGACATGCACAGCTCTAATTTTAACACATAGCACAGCTGGGCACCTCTGTCATAAAACCCAGGGATGACAGCGTCCCGTGTGGGAAGCCATAAATTACCGCTGCTTTGTTCTGCAGGCAGCTGCAGTACTGATGCAGAACCTTGTCCTTTGTTTCTTTTAGCATGTGTCAGGGTTAGATGTAGATGAATGACTTGCCAACCAAGAAGTTCAGGTGCCTTGAAATTTTAGATCAAGTTTTTAAATACTTTGGCATCTGAATGAAGGAAAAAAAAAAAAAAACAACATTGGAAACCTAGTTGTGCTTGTCCTTGTCACTGTTATGCGACTGGGAGAGCAGCTTCCAAAATTACTGAAGTGAGCAAATAATGGTTTCTCTCGTTTTGGTAGATGGTTCTTCTTTTGCCCAGGGGTTCTTCTCTTCCTTGTCACTCAGCAATTTGAAACTACTAATAAAAACTCTGTATATTGGTTTGTCCTTCAGGATATTCTGAACAAACCAAAGTTTTCTCGAAGGAAAATGCTTGAAATAGAACACCGGGAAGTTTTTCTCTTTCTGGATCTGGGTCTGCTCTTCACAGTTGTTATGAAATTTTTCAGTGTATTGTATTTATGTCTCTAATACCACTGATACACCATCTGCAAGAAATCTGACAATATTCAATCCTGTATACTTTAAAGGAAAAAACCAAACCTATACAACAACAAAAAGAAACCAAGGAAAGCTGAGTGCCTCTTGGTAAATTCGACCTACCCAGATGTGTGTGTTCTCTTAGTGTTGTCTGGTGACTGCTGCAGCCTTGCTGACAAATTGCCTATTAACAACACTGGTAACAATTTCCACACATACCAGAGAGTTGAGAAATTCTAGGGACAAAAATTAATAAAATAAGACAGCTTATTTGAGGCATGTCTGGCTGCCTAATCTAGAGGCTTAATTGTGTTATCCAGTCAATTAATGGAGGTTGCCTTTTCTAATGAACTCTTCTAAACACTTAATTTAGGTACATACTCTGAGTTGTCTCTTAGAGGAATGTTATTCTTTTCAAAATTAAAATAACCATCTAAAATAGAGTATCAGAATATTCTATCATCCCCTGAAACCAAATGACTGGATCCAAATGCTGGAAGCGTGAAGCCAGTGGGGGGAGGTGAGACCGAGACTGGGGGAGAGATTTCCTGGCACACCTTAGTTTGCAGGACTTAGAAAAATTGACTGAAGAGCCAAAATGCCAGATCTATATTTTATTTTATTTATTCTCCTACCTGAAACACTGCTGCACTGTGCTAATTAGTTAGGCCAAAAAATTAGAACTTCAGAGAATTATTTCTGTCCAAAATGTCAACAAGTGTATTTCCTTATTTTTATTCTTTTTTACCCCATGACTGCCACTTAGCAACATAATGTGCAGGAAATATAAATGTTGTTCTTTCCTTTTCTGTCTCTTAAATGTAAGGGAGGGTTCAGGAAAAAAACACGTCATTCACAGTTGTTTTATTTCCTGGAAATTTTGCAGTCTTAACAAAAAAAAATAAAAATAAAAAATGACAATATAAATAAATTATTTTCCCCTGCATTCAAGTGATTTGACAATGCATGTAAATCACGGCTTGAAATCTCCATTTAAGTTGGCAAATCTCTGCTGGTGATGTAGAAAAGCTAGAGGGCTGTCACGTAAGGTCTGTTAGGCTGTCTGATCGCTTACACGGAAAGCTAAGAGAATTTATTCACCACAATTCCTCTTTCTGAAGAGGAGCATACTCTGCCATGTTTTTCTAACCTAAAAATTAATTGCAGATTGTGACTTGGAAGCTGCTAGCTTTCTGCCAAACTGAGTTATGATAGCTGATTTTCACCAGGAAAATGTCGGTGACCTCCCTAAGTGCTCTGTAATTTCTTCCTATTTAAGTTATACGAAAGCTGAAAAAGTAAAAAATCTCAACTAACTTCAATGAGCCTGCAATGGAACAAACTTTTTTTTTTTTTTGAAATCCTGTCATTAATTGTCTCTTATCGCTGTTATCTCACTGCTGTTACCTAAAATTCAGTGAGTTTCAGTGAATTTCAGTGAGGATGTTTTGAATTAACTGAAGAATGATATGTAGGCCCTTTGGGCTCAGTTTATTGACATGAGCCCATTTCTTTGTAAAATGTATTTTCTAAGGTACCTCGCATTTCTCTTGATAAAAGCATTGAGAATATCAGGGTTATACTTACTGAGCTGAATGAAAAGGGTTTTCAAGTTTCACTCCTTTGCCTACCATTAGCACTACTGGTAGTGCTAGTATTTATCAGGAGAGGACAATAGTTTGTAAAGTCAGATCTTTAACCTATTTTTCGTCACTGTCCTGATGGTATTTAGAGAACTGTTGTTTACTTTGGATGACAAAAAGATATGGTTTGGTTTATCTGTGCTCTGTATAGGAAACTGGTTAATTAAGAAAAAAAATGGTCTGTAGTAGAGTGAACTGAAAAAAAAAAAAAAGGAAAAATTATTTTTAATTAGATTAGTTTACTTAATTTTATCCATTCTCTTTTGATTGATGTTCAGGGATCTATATTTCTTTGCTGTAGACTGAGCAGATTGTGAAAGAAGCTGTCACAGAAAGATTTGTAGGAGTCAGGGATCTTGGATGCTATTCTTGATTCTGTCACTGACTCACTGTGTAAGCCTCCTAAATTGCGTGAGTCACTTAATGTCTCTGCCTCATTTACACTTCCCTTAAAAGTAGAGTATTACTTATATTATGCCCCGTGCTTGAGTGTTTCCTTTGCATCTTCTCCCACTATGTGATGTTAAAGCCCTGAAAGTAATTCCCAGTAACATACACAACCGGACCCAGTTTTGCCTAACTTCCATCCAGTTTGGGTCCGCAGATGTGATTGTCCACTAAAAGGTTTAGTGAGGAATTTAATTATTGCTTTCATTAAATAATAATAAAATAGTAAGAATTCTTCCACTACCTTCCTTTGTCCACACAAATCCTTCTCTACTTTTTGTGATGCATACACGCTAGTAAACTTTTTAAAGATCCTTTAAAATCATTTGTATTTCTCATTTCTCCCATTTCTGCCCTTCTGTTTATTACCAAGCTGCCACGTCACGTTTAAGAGCCATAGGTTCTTAAAGACTGAAGGTGACTATTTTTATTTCTTCTAGCATTTCTGTGGCCTACAGAAAATACAAATGGACAGCACAGTGATGTATTGCATTTTGGTTCACCTGCTCATGCTATTATTTCAGAACCATGAAACGGTATTTTATTAAAACAAGGTGTAGTCCTAAGGAATATAAGCCTTAATTATAATTTTCACTGAATTTCATGCTGTTAGTCATAACTCAAAATAGTTGAAACAATTTCCTTTTCTTTAAATCTTTTCATTGTCTTTAAACACTGAAATACTTCAAAGTTTGCAAGCTTACCTACTTTCCTGTACACCCAAATGCAAAAGGGAGTGGAACATGAACTTACTGAAGAACATATTTCTGGAGAGCTTATGGACAGATGAAGTTCATTTGAGCAGGAGCTCAAAAAAACAAAACCTCATTGTTGATTAATACTTTGTTTTTTCTCGACTGGCAATTACTTGATCTGTCTTAGTAAGATGCACAAAACTTCATAAATAAGTATATTTGACTAGAAATGCGGTGCATGTGTGTGCATGCATTTTGTGTCTAAAAATAGTTTTCTTTGAACAGGATTCAATTTTGACTTTGCCTGCTTTGCTTTTAACATGAAGCAGAACCCCATGTGGAAAAACTAATGTCCTTTTATTGGCCAGCTAGAATTCCTCTTGCTTGGCACTGCTTCTTTTCAACTTTTCACTACCAAGTACTTCCATTTAGTCAGAAGCAATATATGTAAATTTGCTCTGGGCATTAAGAAATACAGAACAGATGACGTAGAAAATGTTTTTCAAAATAGTTTTTTTTTCTTTAAAGATGTTTTGAACTCTGCTTAATTTTCCCAAATTATTTTACTGGTTATTTCCACCCACTCTTCCTTTATTTTAAGTTTAACAGAAAAAAAAAATTGGAATTTGTTTTCAAAACCTGTTATCTAATAGTCTTACCAGTCTTTGCTCCGATACAATACTTTTGTCTTTCTAACAGAAGAATTAACAGAACATGGCACTGAATAAGATGGTAAAATCATGTTCTACTAGTGCAAAAGTAATGCTTCCATCAAAGAGACACGACAAAGTTTCTTCAATTGAGAATACCTACACGCAAGTATATCGTGGCTTTTCTTTCTGAACATGTCAGATCAGAAATGAGTTTTTTAAGGAAAGTGAGCATATGTTATCTCGTCTGTGTTTTATGCTTGCTTTTAAATTGCTCACCAAGAAGCACGCAAACAGTAAAAGTGAGGTAAAAGTCTGAATTTACATATGTACATCTTTGTAGAGTTTACGATATATGCCAAACTGTTGTCTCTAGAAACTGAAATTCTTTCTCCACAGAACAGGAACAGCAAAAGTAAAAGCTCGTGCAAGCTTTCTTGTGCTCGGTAAGTGTTGAGACCTGCTGACGTTTCTGACCGTCTGTTAACCATTGTACAAAAGCTAAGCTCTCAATGTAGACGGCTGCCCGTGAGGAAGTCTACTGGACACCCTCCACTTGTTTTGCTGAAATCATCCGAGTAGTCAGTAGATGGTGACTTATTAAATACCACAGAGGTAAAGTTTAGGCTTACTGAATAATTGCAGCCCAGGGATTATGGATGAATTCCAAAGGGATGCATTTCACGTGTTTCCTGTTAATCAAGCAATTAAAAAATGCAGAAATGAAGGTTTATCTCTGAATAGATGATAGTAAGCTGGCCAGCTCTTGGTTTTTCAAAAGGTATCTGAAACTTAGAGTTTCAACCAAGGGGGCAATAGAGAGATGAGTGATTGGAAGGCTGACAGTCTGTAACATACAGCACTCAATAGATGGATGTTTCCTGGTTTTAAAGAAGTATGTGATGCATCTAGATGAAACTCATTAGGACAGGATTGCTAAGTTTTAGGCTAATTATCCTAGATTTGACACCTGAGAGAGTTACTGGACTGTTCTAGTTTCATACGTTTTGCATAAGCATACAGAATCCTTTCTGTGTAGCTAAACGGTACAAATAAGGGCTTTTAGGATGTTCTATTGGTTGTTTGTCAACGCTAATTTCTTCAGGTAAATTTTTGTTTTGCTGACATTAACAATGGAGACAAAGCTGTTTAAAAAGATGAAAACAAATTGAAATGTGGGACCCGGAGATGGGGAAAGAAGGAACACAGTATTCAGTATTGACTAGTTACAGTCGCATCAGAGACTTTTATTCAAATCTCTGATCAGTTTTTTCTGCCAGATTGCTCCCTTATCTTCAGCAGCAGCAGTGCTAATATAGGATATGTGCAAAGATGTCTGTAGGTATGACGGAACAATTTTTCAGCAAGCTGTACAGATAAAGATAAAAAAGCGCCTAGCAGTTCTGAAGAAACAATTTCAGGTGTGGTTGAAATGGCATTATCGTTTGATAAACAGTACTGTAGTTACCATCAGGTGGTTACATGAAAACAAGTATTTGAGCTAGTTTCATATTACTGAATAACAGAATTAGCCAGTTAATTTTACTAATAGTGTATGCGATATGCACTCTGTTGCTCTGCTTTCACTAAAATTGAACTACTTTGTTCGCTGTGTATGCCTGAGGCTTTTTTTGCCTTTGTGTGCCTTTCTGCTTCCACTGTGTTCATATGAAGGCTTCATATCACAGCTTTTTATCAATATTCAAGTTTGTCATGATTCACTCATCTTGTTTTAAAGTATTACCACCGCATTTGAGATGTGACTTACACGTGTGATGTATGATGTTTGTTTCTGTACGACTTAAAGTATGTTAAATTGAGAATGGTTTCTCATCTGGTAATGATGGTGCAGGAGATCTTCAGTAAGTGGGAATTTGCCTGGGCTTCTACTGATGATGATATGGGGTATCAGGCTTACACCCATAGTAGACAACCTTTGCTTCAAAAGTTTAAATTCACAAGTGCATTCTGGCAGCTTTAGGAAGGGGAAGTGAAAGTTAGATAAACTAGTATCCGGCTGTGCCCCCCCCAAAAAAAAAAAAAAAAAAAAAAAAATCTGAAGGTTATAAATACTTACAGTATGGTAAGATTGTTACATAAATCTTGAAAACAGGATTAAACAAGCATTGGCAATATCCATGCATACTGTTGTTTTATAAGATAACTGAATCTGCAGTTTGTTAATACAATAATATTTGTCTTTTTGTGTGCTTTTCAGTAGTTATTCAAATAGACTGGTTTTATGATAGAGGTAGAATATACACTGGGGAAATTTGAAATTTGCATGTAAGTAAACTTCCAGTAGCAACAGATTCTCTGGATAGGATATTTCTTAATCAAAATATCAAATGAAAAGAGGATTTGGGTTTCTGAGCATAGTTTTTAGTTTCATTAAAAGGTGTAAAATTTCAAGAGCATGCTTGCATGCACTTATTAAATAAACCCATGGAGAAGTGCAGATATCCCATCTCTGGCTCAAAATCCCTAAGCTTTAAACAGCTGGATTCCTAGAGAGTCTTCTAGGGAAGGACCACCTGGATATTTATTGTGTTCTTGTATTTATTCTTTTGCCATCTGCTGCTGGTTACTACTTAATACAAGGCAAAATGGACTTCTGGTTTGAGCTGACCCTGTGTTTCAGAGTATCCTCCATTTACTCTTATATATGTTTTGCCTATTTGGAGGGATATGAAGGCTGAATTAGCTGCTCAAATTTTCCTTTCTCTCCTGCTGTAGCTATTTAAGTTGGTCTGTGATGATGCTCTGAAATACCAGGTAATGGAGAAAGGTAACTGTCTGGTTTCCAGCAGTTAGAAACCTGGCTTTGCAAATCCCATCAACAGAATCATGGAGAATATCTTGATACATCTTCGGTGAAAGTCATTACTTAAATATCACAGGCATTATGCTTTAAATCTCATTAGTGTTCTCAGTTGTTCACACGTCTATGTAGCCCTGTCCTATATAAATAAGTTTAAAAAATTATCTTGGCTAGTTAATTATTGTCTCAACATCTTTTTTTCCTTGTGTATGGCAACTTTGACTAGCGTTGCCTAGAAGTACCTCTAAGTACTGTTAGAATAGACTCACCATCTGTTTCCTAATTACGTAACAAATTTACCTTCATAATGAAAATCTAAATTTCTTATCTATTTTATAACATAAAAATACTAAAGCTTGGAGAAGAGCCTCTAGTAATTCCAATAGTATGTTCTTTACTTGTAGCATGTCTGAAAAAAAAGACTTTTTTTTTCCCCCTGGAAAAGGAAAGGTTCTGTTTTAATTCATCAGTGTATGGGATTAACTTGTGATGGGATTTCTATTTCTGGTTATACATATGATGATTTCTCCTAGGTTAAGTTTACTTTTTTTTTTTTTGTTTTGTTTTGTTTTGCTTATGCACTATTATTTCATATGCCTTAATAAAGCTATACTATTCCTTACGTGAGATGGTGGTATCTGATGCAGAGACTTCAGCCATATTCTAAATGCCGTCGTCATGGCTGTAATGGTATCAGCTAATGGCAACTACAGGTTGTATGCCAAGTGAAATGAGTAAGAATGATCTAATTGTTATATGACACAGTATGACATGAAGAACTTGGTAGTACTTTAACAACTCTCTAAATGTTAAGCTCTCCTTACTTAGTAAAAAGCTCAGTTAGCAGGTCTGTTTCTGTTGGAGATGATCATGGAGATGTTCACGTATGTCACATTTAAAATTGTAAGAGAAGAAAAAATGATGGGATACCTTAACCTTCCCTTTTCCAATTGAACTGGTTCTTAACCAAACTTATACGAGTAGGTTCTTACAAATGTTCTTACTGGTGGTGCTGCTTTCTGTCTGTTAACTGCTTTGTTTTTCAAGGGGCACTGGAATCTACACAGATAGTTCTTGGTATGGAATTCTGTCCGCTAGATGTATGTTCGTCTAGAGAACCGTGCCTTAGCCTGAGGATTAGCTTAGCTGTTTGCAAGCTTCCATGTTACTAATCATTATCTCTGCTTTGCAGAACACCTTCAAGTTCTGTAGGTTTACAAGTCTGTAGAACTCCTGGATGTTTTTACCTATTTATAATCAATATTCTTTTTGGAGAATATTCTGCTTGCTTGGATTTCTTTCACTGAATTAAATTCTACAGTTTGATTACTGTATTTACTACATTTGATTTTTGCAGGCTACAGAATTTCCCTCTCTATTCTGTATGGTTTAATCTTTGTTTGAAAGGGATTTACTAAATTGCAGGTAGAAGAGCTGTTGCTTTGTTTGTGTGTTTTTTTTTGTTTTGTTTTTGTTTTTAACTTTTCCCAAAACTTTCTGGTGCTTCATTAGTAAGTCATTGTCACAGAAGCAAAATCAGCTCAGGAAGCAATCACCCCTAATATAGCGATAACACCCAGAATACCATCTAACTGACCAGCCAAGAAATCTAAAAGAAATGTCTAAGGAACAAGTTGGGAATATTGGTCAGTCAGTGTGTTACACCGGTAACTGGGTTATCAAACTGGTCATCACTTCATCAGTTGTCTTTTTTTGTTTTTGTTTTGTTTTGGTTTGGTTGTTGTTGTTTTTTGTTTTGTTTCTTTTTTGTCCTTTATGCTTTTCAGTTGATTCATTAGATCCTTGATCTTTAAAAAAAAAAAAGTTTGAAATTCTGTTTTGTCTTCAACAGTGCCCTTAAAGATAGTCGTTTCCCCCCAATGACGAGGGATGAGCTGCCACGGCTTTTCTGCTCAGTGTCTCTACTCACTAACTTTGAGGATGTATGTGACTACATGGACTGGGAGGTAAGGATTTCAGATGTCTTTAAGAAAATTACTTTGATATTATGAGCATCTATAGCAGAAGTCACGCCATTTAAATTATTTGCATATATTTAATTAGTCACTGTTTTGCACGCTATATGGATTGTTTTCTGTAGAGATTTAAGAGACTATTTTGCTAGAACTACCATCACCTTAAAGGTCTGAGTTGTGAAAGTGGAGTGGAGATTTGATTTCTTGCCCATTTAAGCACTAAAAATAAGAGTGCCCTGTGCGGTTGTAGTTATGTCTTAAGATTCCATCATGCAAGGTATTGTCTGGAGTGATGGGGTCCTGAGACCTCTTTTGCAGCGTAGCTAACTACAGAAACAAAACATGGCAGATTGTTCTATTGATTCTGGAAACAGGATGCTCCAGTATGAAAGTTGGTATTCTGATGTATGCCTCTGGAAATGGACACTGCAAAAATTGCAATCCCAAAACAAGCAGCCTTACGTAGATTGTAGGAGCAAGCCATTTATCTTTTCCAAAACGTTCTTCACTTTCAGAGCAAGTGGCCTGCACAGAGCCCACAGAGCCCTTAAACAGTGAGGCCAAGTAAATGATTGCTCATATTTTCCTTTGCTACTTCTGCATGGAGCAGAATCTGTTTTACTTGCTTGATTCTAGGAAACCTGCATGCGTTCTCTTGGAACAGCAGCATAGAAGTCACAGATTAAGAAGCAAATACTGCTTTCAGAGTTATTTCTGGGAAGGTGTACTGGAAGAAGTGTTATTCTGTTACTCTTACGTTCTTTCCCAAATTATTTGGTATTGGATGCATGCGAGAAAGTAAGTTACTCAACTTAAGATGAACTTATCTCGGCAAGGATGACTGTTGCTTTGCATTTCTAGTCTATACTTGAATGGATAGAAAATTTTTTAAGTTGTCATATATGCTGGTGGATGTGTCATAATGCCAGACTACCTCACAAGTACTTCACTGTAATAATAACTTAACCCTACTAAACATTTAGGAATTCTTAATAGAAAAAGAGGCTTTCTATTGCACACACACATAACAAATATATATTGAAGGGAAATTTCATTCCTTGTTAAAATGGTAAGAGGCTCTACTGTATCAGAATGGTGGTGTCTGGCTGTAACCTCAGCAGTATGAATTAATTTTACAGTAGTTAAAAATATAATAAAAATGCATTATCTGTTCAACTTGTAATGACAAAGGCTTCTTACCTTCTTATATGTAATTCTTCATGAACTGAGTGTAAGTCTGCTTTGGTGTTTATCAGCATTTTTCCTATAAGCAGAATTATTATTTTTTTATGAAATGTCAGACAAATAAGTCTTAGCTGAAACTGTGCATTGTAAACAGTAAGAGACGTTTTTCAGGGAACTCATTTGTCCTGCTTCTGAGCCCTTTAAGTACCTTTAGTCTTTAAATACTGTTTTCAAGCATTTAAAACTGTAGTGACTTTTAATACTAAATCTTTCCTGCTTTACTAGGTTTACTTCTAGTAGTAACCATAGTGATTTTTTTGATTTTATTTCATTTCCAATAACTTATTAAAAAAGACTGTGAATATACTCAGAAAATATCTCATTAAAAGTGTGAAGTGCAAGATAGTATTTAGCTATTTCTGTGGGGTAGTCTACCATTAATATTAGATGATATTTTATTGCCTCAATAATAATCTTTTAAGATGACCAAATTTTTCATTTTTAAAGAGAAACAGAAACTAATGTCTGAGTACAAAAAGTGTTTGTTTCATACATAGTTATGGGTGATCCCCAGACTTTACATGCAAAACAGATGGGGGTGTAAATATGAGAAAGATAACATTTTTAATTGTTAATCCTTAAAAGAATGATTCATCCCTGCACATGCCCCTGTCAGTGAGATAGCTTATGTCATCTATGTTTCTTTTAAGGGAGCTGCAGTTATGCAATGTTAAATAGCAAAAAGATATTTCAGGATGTCTAAAATATGATCTATAGAGGGCTTCTGCATCTTCTGTTTAGTATAATGCTAATTTCCAGATCATCCTAAGAATCAACGTGGTTAGAAGATCTTAAATCTGTAGGTATGCTACCGATCAATGATCTTGTAGGAGCTACTTCAGCAATTTGCTGATGGAGGTCACAATATTTCAAAATTGCAGATTCAGACAACTCACTGGTTTGGCAGCTTAGAGACAGGATCGTTTGACCCAGGAGTGTCTCCTGTATCCTGAAGCAGAGTCATAGATCTTTTCTCCGATCAATGAATTATATTCCCAAACTGAACAAATGAGTATTACAGTTGTAAGAAGCAACGAGAGATCTTTTTGCAGCAGAAGCTTCAGCCAAATAAACAGGAGATGTAAGTTGACCGCTATTAGCTCCATATGACTTTTCAAATTGCTGCCATTTTCACCTTTTATAAAGGTTTGTACCTTCTCCTAGTTATTTTTAAAGGACCACGTCAATGCAGTGGTTCATGAAGACACTTCCTAAAATATAATTCAGGATTCTTACTTGCATGTGACTGTATATGGACTGTGCTGTGCGTTAGCAGTTGAAGAAATGTGGGGCTTTGAAATGAATGCTGGGAGTGGATGAAGTGTTTCCTTATTTCTGCTGGACAGAACTCGTGAAATATTGCTGTGGTCTGGTAGCTGCTGGGGTGGTTTCACAGCCTTTCTCAGCCCTACTTGAGGGCATGGCTAGAACATAAATTGCAATATTATTGTATATATTGTATATATTCTATGCATGCTTGTTTTCTAGAAATATAGAAAAGCACAGTGCCTCTATTCATCCTCTCTCTTTCATCTTATAGCAAGTGAACCCTTTCTAAGAATATTTTCTGTTCATTTCATTAAGAATCTGTGGGGTTTTCTTGCTACAAGGTAAACTCTGTCTTGCTAATTCAGACCCTCCTCCAGTTTTCCTACTAAAATGTCATAAAACATTAAGACGTATGTCATTACAATAAGAATCTTTTTGGAAAATGTTATTTTAATTCCAGCAGGGTAATAAATAACTAGAATTTATCAGCTGTTGTTCCTTAAAATACCTTGAAAGAGATCTTTGTCCTGAAGTTGCTGTTCTTCAGTAACGTAAAATCTACAGAATTGTGTGTGCTTTCTGTGTTGATACAAAAGGCCTTTAGTCTGTATATGCTGGTTTAAATATTAGTTTAAATAGTTTTAGGTGGCTTTTCATTGTTGACAAAGTTAGTATATTTAAGAGTTGTGGGACTTCTTCCTGTAAGTGCTCCCTCTTCCTTGAAGTGCAGCAGCACCGCAACTTCTGGAGCTTGTATTTGTTCGAACAGAGAAGAGTCTTGATCTCACTGTTTTATTTTCTTTAGACAATATTCAGTGATTCCATGTATGTAAATGATATAAACATAAAAAAAGAATACATGTCATGAATTGGAGAGCATTTCTCCTTAATAGCCTTTTGCCTCCATTAAATCAGAATGTAATATTTAAGCCCTAATAAAGATGGTCAGAAATAAACCAGCATATTTGGTATGGATAGAAGGCTAAAAAGCTGAAGAATTCCACTAATAAAAAGTAGGGTCAACTTCTAGTAAGTAGCAATAGTTGCTTAATCTGAAATGTTCTGTTTCCAGGCACATTCATTTAGAGCAAGTTCCAGTAAGTAAATGGGAAAGATACTACGTTATATGGTATAATAATGTATAAAGTATCATATAGCCTCTATAAGCTATAATATATAAGCTATATATATAAGCTATAGGCTAATTTATTTGTTTGAAAATGTTTCTAGTTTGCCACTGTTGAAGGATTAAGCTGATAAACTGCAAGTCAGTAAAAAGCCACACACCAAAACAGCCTGGTTTGGTTCATCATGTGGTTACATGAATGCTCGTACTGGTAGAACCAAGAGGCAAGGCAAGCAGAGTTTGTTGCATGTTACCTGGCATGCAGACAGAAAGGACTGCACATCAAGCCACGTTTCTAGTCTCAGGTGAAGAATATTGAGTGAACTTAAACAGAAAGACACTTACTTCCACCACCAAGGGTGTGTTGCAGTACTCCAGCTCGGGTATTCAATGTGAATACTTCATAATAGATTCTTTGTTACCTGCTTTTAATGCATTTCTGAAAAAAATGTTTACAACTCATCTTAAACTAGTGTTAATATATGCAAATTATAGATTTCAGTGCAGTAGATAAAACTGAACAGAGCAGTAATTCAATAATTCACAGTGGACTAGACAGTTAAATTTCTGCAAGGCTTGATGTTTTAGATGCTTATCCAAGTTCCTCACTGACTGTCTAATAAGAATAAAGTTACTTCTTCCTCTCAGTATGGATGGGGAATCAGAACAAGAGGAGCGGGTTTGTAAACTGTGTTTGGAACTCGGTCAGAACCAGGCAGTTGAACATAAGAGTTGCCTGAATGTCAGTTTTGGAGTAGATTCTAGAACAATTTTTTGTTAACCCAATTGAAATAGATATGGACAGGTACACAGATATAGGTATAGATAGGTATGATGGGCAATAATCTAGCATGTGACAGAAGCCTTCAGCAAAACAATAAATATTGTGTGCATTTCTTTTGCCCCATCCTGAGATGTATGTAAATAAATGATTCATTAAAAAAGAAACCATATAAGTGTGGATAAATGAGTATGAATATGTATAAAATACACAACTAAGTCTGAAGTTCTGTTGCGGTCACTTCTAGTTTCATATAATCCCTTAGATTTAGGGAAAGGTCTGTGTTTTTGAATTAATGTAGTCTCTGGACTTAGTGTTAAGTAGTCTCTGTCTGCTTGTACACGAGGCCAAAAAGCTTATATCCAAAAGTATTGGATACATATGGTACAGTATTTCATGCTATAAAACTCTATAGAAATATTTCTGTTGGAGGAGACTGCTGGATTTTTAAGTCTCTCCTCATCTGACTTTGGTTTCCCAATAGCAAAGTAATCTAAATAGATTCCTATTAATGTTTCACTGAAAATGTATATTCTTTTACAATTGTATGGTCTTTTTGCAGCTCAGAAGGATACCTGCATATGTCATACATAGGGATATAACTTAAGATAGAACTTAAACTCCATCTGCTGAAGAGGACTGTTTGACTTGTTTTGCTGGATGGCACAGATGTTATTTCAGGAAAATTTGCCTCTAGTAAAGCAGAAATCTTAGTTTGCAAAGAAAGCCACAGGTTTTGTTTAAGTTCTGTTCTGAGCCTGGTAGGCAAATTACAGTCCAGTTAATGTCTTCCAAACGTGTAACTACCCGTTACCTCCCATCTTAGGAGGGAATATTTGGGGAAATTTCACAGAAGTTTTCATCAGTGCTGGTCTCTTGAGGAAGTCAAAATAAATTGCTGTAGTTGAGCCCATGCCTATCTTAGTCTGGATCATTCTTAGTATACTCGTGTGTGGCTTCCGTTTTTTTAACTTAGGCCTGTTTTTGTTTAACTGGAGCTAAACAATGGAAAGCTATTTATACTGGACTAAAAGTACTGCGTAATTAGCTGGGCAGTTGGAATTCATGCTTCACAGAATGCTGTGAAATTTTCCCAACCAGAGAAATAGTGGGCACAGTTGTGTTGCCTTATTCATTTTGCTTTACATCTTTTTTCCTCCATGGATATGGGCCTAAAAATCTATTAAAATGGTTAATGGGAAACATCTAGTATAATGCAATTACCTACTGCTTGAATGTAGCATCATATTTAATACATCATCAGTGTTTCTGGTTAATATCTCATGAATACTACAGGGTCACTGTTACGCAAAAAATGTATGGAATTTGGAATCTAATACTCTGCAGGGTTTGAAGGTGTGCAAAAACAGGCCATTTGGGTTTAGGGCTTACTCAATTGAACGTATACAGTTATGTAATCAGCCAAATGCATAGGTAGTTAATGTGATGTTGTTGTTATAAGATTAGCATTCATTTTTCCAAGTAAATCCAGTTTTACACCAGTTACCTATAGTAGTAGTTGTTTCACTGCCACATAATCGACTTTATCAACAAAGTTTATACAGAAAACTTGGTGATTTGTGCTTCAATTGATAGTTCCCATTTAAGAACGATCAGATCCTCCTTTTTCCCCATGTATAGTAATAAAAACAATTAGTTTGTGTTGATGGAAGGGGTTTTGATGAGCCACCATCACTTTGATAGCTTTACTGATGAATCTTTCTTCTACATCTTCTTTTACTCAGGGGAGGGAGTAAAATCACTAATGTATTGTTCTGATAGTTCACGAATCAAAATGTTAGCATTCTCCTAGGATGTTGCCTTAAAAAAATACTGAGTGACATTTGTAAGAAATGCCTAGTAGAAGCAGATCGGAAATTTGTATAAGCTTAATAGCCTGAAAATGATGCCATGTAAAGGCCACATGAAGTAACTTCTAGAAGTTGTAAGTAGACACTGTTCTTGTGTTTTGGTTTTGTTTTTTGTTAGGGGGGTGGGGAGGGAGTACTTTTGCTTAAGGTTTAAAAGTAAGCAAGCATATATTAGCTAACCTTTTAACTACATGTCATACCTTTGTAACTGCTGTTGGATCCTTCCCATCTGCTGCTTATTGCCTGCTTTTGAAAGTTACCTACACTAATCCACACAGTAACAGCCTTACACTATAGAACAACCCAATCTTTATCTAATCACACTTTCTAGTTTACCAACAGAGATGAAATTTCAGAAGGTCTTGAACCTTAGAGGACTGACCTGATACTTTCCAGGAAGCTGGAGGCAGGCTATGTTTTAGGGCAATCTCAAATAATGTTCTTTTAATTTCATATCTACTTTTTTTCTGTTCTAATAAAAAGCCTTTTAAAATTGATATGAGCAAACGTACAAAGGAATATTGTTAGAATTAGATATTTAGGTCTTCAGTTCTGATCTTAATTTCGAACATTCTTGGAGCTGCAAAAACTTACTCTGTTCTTATCCTAGGGATAAACTAAGTAGATTTCAGCTTTAACACTGTTGCTTTTTACTTTCAAATTCTTTGGGTTTATAATCACATCATCTGACCATATAGAGTATATATCTTTCTAGTGGTTATATATGCACGTTATGAATGTTAGGTAATGAAATACGTTGAAATTTGCAGTGAATTAAATGTGTTAGTCTCTAATTAATTTTTCTTACATGAGGAATACTGGGTTCACACAGAAAACTTACTGAAGCCTGGCCAGGAGAGAGACTTTTCCCATCATTTTCCCATGTTTATACAATGTATAAAGATTACGAAGTTTAAAAAATTAAGTCTCAATAAAAGCAAATAATTAAGTCTCAATAAAAGCAAATATGTTAATTGAACAAGTGGTTATTAAGACCTTTGTAAATATTCCTTATTTTTTTTCATTGTCATGCATTTTTTCATTGTCATGCATTTACGGTAAAATCACTGAAAAGGTCACTGGAAAAACTATTACTTTTTTTTTTTTTTTTTTTTTTTTTTTACTAATTTTGTGTTGAAAAACAAACACCATTCCAAATAGCATGTGATACTCTTTTAAACATAAACTCTCCATTTCCTCATGCAAAGTTGGGAACTTTGGATTTAATTAGAAAAAACATCTTAGTTATGTGGGCATGAAAATTAAAATACCAGTTTACTCATGTTTTGAGTTTACATGCAGAACTCCAAAGCAACTTATTTGTTATTGTACCTTGAAAACTGGGGTTCTTCATGCACTGGAAAAAGTACCTAGCCTTTTTTTTTTCTGACAGCTCGTATGTAAAATACTTCTAACACCTTGAGATTAGGTATTTTGGTTCCTACACTGGTATTTTGTCATATTAGAGTACTTAGTAGCACGGAAGTGGGAGTTTGAAGCTGAACGCTCTGGAATACCTCCTTTTCCTCTCCAAAGTTAAGCAGAAACTTTGAGAGCTTCAGGTTCAAGTTGGTAGTGACAAATATTTCACTGTTCAGTTGTTACTTCAAACAAAATTAAGGCTCTTAATTGAAGCACCGCTAGACTTACCAGCTGCATGATTGCCTGCAGATTGTATCTTGCGGTCTCAAGTGTCTAAGCCAGGTGTTTTTATGAGCAACAACATTGCCAACAGTGTCAGAGGGAGACAGTAAATCCAGTTACAGAACTGCCTTACTTAGCATCTCAGCTGCCTCACCTTCAGACCAGAAATGAAGCTCCATGGTGGAGCTGAGGAGCATATCTGTGCTGCTACTGACTTACAAGGCTGTCAGGTGAACACACCTTTCAGAGATTAGATTTTGCTTCAGTACCACCTTTTGAAATTCTCTGCAAAATGCTATTAACCATTTAAAGGTTCACATTTTGGCCTTTATCATGTTAGAAATCTCTTGTATCTTTTTTTTTTTTTTTTTTTTAATGTACTAATAAAACTGCCGATTTCTTGCAGGTGGGTGTACATGGCATTAGAATAGAATTCATCAATGAAAAAGGATCAAAACGCACCGCCACCTACTTACCGGAGGTTGCAAAGGAGCAAGGTCATTGTTGCACTTTATTTCATATGATCTGGTGAAGAATTTAAACATACATATAAATCTAAAATGCAATATTTGACCTTGCACTGATGTCAGATGATGGAGCAATATTTAATTGTAAGAAAAGACTCTTATATAAAATGCCAATTACATGTCTGTATCAATCCCCTTATAGGGATTCAGTAAACTGTAGCTGTTTTTTAAGCAAGTCATAACCACGGTGAAGCTGTAGGAAAACAAAATATGGAGAGGAGCCACAGTGCTGTCAATGAACTTCACAGTTGTCAAAAGTTATAAATTTTCATATAATTGTTATGCTGCAATATTAGACATGCACAAACTCTGTTAAGTTGCAGGATATCTGGTCAATAATCTTAACAGTTGATTTATTCTCAGATTCCCAGTGGCGAAGGTTTTTTCAGTTAGGTACTTTCTTGTAGTATTTCATTTGTTTGCATAAACAGCGGCTTCTGGTATTTTGGATGGATGGATGGAAGGGAATTGCTTTCATACTGAAAGTCCAAAATAATGTGTCCCTTTTAATAGAGGGATAGACTAACGTGTGTGAATTAATATATATGTATATATACTGCAGATTTTGTTGAATAGCAGTCTGTTGGTCTAAGCAACTAACTCTGACTACCACTAACATTATTCTCTTTCAGGCTTGGCAGTGTGTCTCAGTGTTTAAATTTTGCATTGCCACTTTTTTGATTTTCCTTTTTATATTTGATTTGGTGAGCAAAGGAATAGGATGAATTCTTAATTAACGATCATTGTTAATAGATAATTCTGTTTCCAAATGGTCACTTAAAAGTTCAGATGCTTTCCAAGGCAATTGTTTTCCTTTTGTAATCTGAGATTGGCCAGTTCAAGAAATGTGTTTTTTTGTTGTTGTTGTTGTTTGTTTGTTTTGTTGTTGTTGTTTTTTGTTAAGACCTTTGGTGATCACCTACACAAGTTTGTTTTATTTTAAATTCAGGAATTAGGAGAGGATGTTTACATTTCTAAATACTTATAGTAGACCGCGTTTTTTACCCTTTTTTGTTGTTGTTTTAAATATTCAGTGTGACTAATCTTTTGGAAATAACACGTCTTAACAGCTATCTTGGAAATATTAAGCTTTTTAAAATCAATATGTAGGAGTTTTGAATAACATGAAGGCTTTTTGAGAACAATAATGAATCTGGATTTTTTTCCATCATTGTTTTTAATTAACCAGCCACCTATATAGTAGTTCTGAAATTAGCAATATCACTAAGCTTTACAGTGACATTTGTGGAGAAGAATAATGTCTTTCCACTTGTTCAGCTAATAAATCTTTTGAATTTTAGAGAAATTTAGTTTTTCCATACCATCGTAGCCATTTATGATGTATAAACTGATTGTGATTAATGATCATTCCTGAATGTTTCAGAAAAGTATAATTTTGTCTGTTAACCCAAGTCTAGGACACAGTGGGTCTGCTTTTAAAATATTTCAACTATGAGATAAAAATGTGTGTTTGTAAAGTAAGCTTTATGCCTAAAGAAATCCTATGCAGCATATTTCCTTCAACCGTTTTCTTAGGCAGGGAAGAAATTTCTATGTTTTGTACACAACTTCAGAAGAGCACTTGTATTATCAATAACGCTACATACTGTACTGTATTTTCTGCATCATCTATTGTTACTGCTGTAATTCTCACTAATTTTTACTGCTGTAAAATTCAACAGGATGGGACCACATTCAAACCATAGATTCCTTATTGAGGAAAGGAGGCTACAAAGCTCCAATTACTAATGAATTCAGGAAAACCATAAAGCTAACCAGGTATGCATCATGCAATACTACAGATAAGTCCTGTTTTGATACTGCTGTGATATGCTCATTCCTGAGATGTGGCTGTTTCAGATGTTAATAGTAAGCTTTCCCTTATTTATTAACAATTTCTTTTCACAATAGCAATACGGAATTTAGAGATATTTGTGCCTTGCAATAAATGTAACAGGGATTACTGGCATTAAGCAAGAAAGAAAAGACAGTTATTAAATAGTTTATTATATATTTATCAGGGCTCATAACTCTGAAAAATCTTTGCAGTGTATTAGCTCTATGTTTTTACGGTTTGTTCGTTAGGTGTAATGGATCTCAAGGGGCTTTTATTAACGAGGATTACTTGCCATTGTCAATTTGTATTGGAGCACTTGGAACACTGAGTCTGTTGCTGTGAAGGTGTGGAGGCCCTGTTCAATGCCTAAAGCAAGCACTGGCTCCTGTGGAGTATAGGCTTCTTCCTGACCTCAACAGGCTATAGGTGTCCAAGCTAGCTTGCTGATGATGACAGTCAGTGTACTACTTTGACTGCGTCAGGGTATCGTCAGGAGTAAAGCTATGAATCTGATACTTTATTTCATAGTCTGTCACTCGTACACATTAGAATACTGTTTGTAATGCTCATTTAATAAAATGTGTTCAGAAGGGCTTGGTAGCAGGTCCAAACCAAAATCCTTTAGAACTAGTAGTGGATATTCTGCCCGTAAAATTGAAGTTACGTGGTGGAAGAGTAAATGTTGATAGAAGGCCTCTAAAACATCATATTTTTATAACTGTGCAGTATAAAATGACTGCTGAGCTCTAGCTATTTATTCCATGCTTGGGGAAAAAAGATCTTTATAAATTTCTTGTTATAAGGAGGTATTGACTGTTAACCCTTTGTGTTCCTTTTTTTTCTTTGGGGATAATGAACATACTATTAATAAAGATAATAAATTTGCTAGTTGGAGTCCTTTGTCCAAAATTGTTATCCTTTCTACCTTTTATCATAGGGATTCATAGGGTTACAGGATTAGTTTTTTAAATGTTGTATATATTATCTTTGTTTCTGTGTATGTATTTCTCTGGAAATTTCTTTCCTTCTTAGTGCAACTAGACGTGAGCTAGACTTGCCTTCCTGGGCAAGGAAACACAAGGATTAAAACACAATCCTTTCATTTCAGACATTTGAAAATACTTGGAATCTCATGATCATTTATGAGCTTGTAGAGGACAAAGAGCTGAGATTCATGGTTTTTTCAGCTCTGACATTTGTCATCTCTATCTACAAAGCTCGCTATTACTTAGCTGCAGTGGATGTTCAGCCCAGATAGAAGGCAAAGCATTTCTTAGAAAAATATATATATATATATATATTATTTTTATTAGAGGAATCCCTCCTTCATTCAGTGGTCTTTTGTATGAAGAAGAAAGCCTTTGTGTCCCATTGATTATTCAGAAGTCTGCTTTATTGGAGGAACCTGATTACTGTGGAATTGCTGTTACTAAGGCAAACAAGTTATTCTGAGAGTTAAATTAGGGAGGAAGGATTTACAGAATACAGCTAAATTTCCAAATGCAGCACCCCAATTTCCTTTTCATTTATTTTACCAGTATACCTCGTTATCTTCTTTTCAAAAAGAGTATGTGGTGATAACTGAGGGCAAGAGTAATTGCTAGAATTCTGAAATGAGACTTTCTGTACACCTCAATAAATGAGGAATATATTCTTCCAAGACACCAGACTTCTATATAGCCTGTATTTTCTTCCAGCTCTATGATTTTGTTGGAAGCAATGGTATATGAGAACAAAACAAAGTATGCTGTTTAGTGTATTCAGGTTCACAGCATCCAAAACGGTAGCAAAAACACTGGCCTAATGAGTGGAATAAACAAATTTTAATGTTCAGAATAAAATTCTTTTTTTTTGGAATTTGTTTTAACTCTGATTCTACATAGGCTGCCTTTAGCTTATTTTAACCTACTTAGAAACAACTTCATTAATTACCAAGTTTATGGTTTAGTTTAATAGTGGCAGAGGATTTCATTCACAAATGAGCTTACTCATTGGGGGCAGTGAGTGCTGTGTGCCATTCACATCAATTCAAGAGGAGCTGCAGCTAATCTCATAGCTAGGACCAATGACCACTTGTTAAATCAGTACATCATTAACCAACACTGTTTTATCAAGTAAATATGGGCTATTTAGTGCTCTGAAATGTGCACTGAAGCAAAAAGCTGCAAGCGTAAGGTGTTCTGCTCTGGCAAAGGGGCAAAAGAAACAGATGTGTTTGCTGCTTCGGTTGCTGCAGTTGATAACTCAACAGTAGTTTAAATTTTTGTGTTGGGTTGTGAGTGCAAGTGGTTGAGGTATGTGTTGTGCTTTTTCATACCTAAAAGGGGAAAGAACAACCAGAGCAACTCCAGAAGAGAAATGTCATAAACAGGGGAGGTGGCAATATTTTAGACTACTGTAGCTGGATTCACCAACTCTCATCTGTAAGATCTCTTATGCAAGGTCTTTCTAAGTGAAATTTGTGGCAATGTGCAATAGTGTTATTTTTATGTAGATTTCACAGTTTTACAGATAAGTATAAATGTGGCAAGATGTTCCTTGTCAAACAATACTGATGCAAATGTATCTGAAGTATTTTTTGCCAGGGTCTGGATTCTGCTTTCTGCTATATATAGTCTAAAAAGGATATAACTGCATTTAATGTAGCTGGGATTATTTTAAGAGCAGAATTTAGTAGACAATTGATACCGATTTTTTAGAAACAGACCCTAAATCTGTAACACTTGTTTACAGTGTTTATCTCCTAGGTTTTATGTAGAGAGTTGGCTGACAATATGGGACACTCCCAGTAAATCCTCACAAGTTTAAATTCCCTCTATCATGAATAAAGTAGTAGGCAACATTTTTTAATAGTTCTGTGTGTTTGAAATATTTTTCATAAGCACTTACTTATCATAAAATTCAAGAATAACCCTGAAAACCACAGTGGTTCTCTCCATGCCCTTGTGCAACTGAAGTTAGTATTATTCCTAAGATCAGCCTACAGAGCTGTTCTCATCATTAAACGTACAATTAGTGCCAAATTTTTAGTGCTACTCCTAGCTTCCTGGTAAAAGTTCTTGCATTTGCCTCTTTGCTCTTTTCTAGGTACCGTAGTGAGAAGATGACCATGAGCTACACAGAGTACCTTGCCCATCGTCAGCATCATCACTTCCAAAATGGCATTGGGCACCCCCTTCCACCATACAACCATTATTCCTGACACTGAGCCGCATGACCAGTCACTGGACCTCTCTGCAGACCTCTTCCCAGGAGACCCTGCCCCTTCTTGGTCTAGCTATCTCTATTACTGTACCATTTTATGATGATAGTTTCCGTTGCCATTTTGAGGCTTCTCCTTAGCGCGTTAAGCTCATCATGGCAACGGGAGGAAAAACTGCGTTATTACAAAGATCCCATACTTTTTTATTATTGAGTCACTGCAGATTTTTTTGCAGCATATATAGCCCTTGTGTTTTTTATGAAATTTTAAATTTCTACTTCATTAACATTGAATTATATCAATCAAGGCTTTCTGTGACTGTGGATGGAAGGAAGAGTTTAAGGATTACAGTTAGGGATTCTTTGCTCAGAAAAAAGGCATTCATGGCTTTTTCATTAATAGTTCTGACAGGGAATGAAACATATCAGATTCAGGTGTTATACTAGACAATGAATTGCATTTTTATAACCTTCTTAATAATATTCTGTGAACAGTATCTCACCCCTGCAGGAAAGATTTCATGTAGCTATATACATGATCTTCAGATCCAGCACATACAGCCAGAATTTGAAGGCTGATATCCAAAATGCTTTTTTTGGATGTAGAGAAGCAATGAAATGTACAATAAGTGAAGTTCATATTACAGCATTTTCAGAATCAAGTGGTCTAATTGATAGGACATGACATAATCCAGTAGGATACCAGATAGGTTTATCTCCTGTTCTGTGCTGGAAGCTGAGGGAAGGCAGCCTTGCCAAGCCTGGTCATAGTAATGCATTTGTAATGAGATGATGCCTTTCTGATGATCTCAAATTAGGAGTCACATTTGTTTTTAAAAGCAGATTGGTGAGTAGCAGATGTCATATTAGGAAGAAAATTGATTTAGATTTTAGTGCCTTTGACTATGACATTACTATATACTTGCATATACAATTCATAGAAAAAAATATAGCAAATGCGCCAGACATTGTAGCAAACTATATTGAGTTCTCTGCTGCTCTGGCGTTGGGGTTTCTGGGATTATTTTTTTTTAAAGTGAGGTATTTTTCTTTCTCTTTTTGTTAGCTTATTCTAGAAAAGAAAAATCCCTATTTTGTTCTTTCTTGTGCTTTTGAACTTGCTGAGTTTTATCAAGTCATGAATAGTTAGGTAAAGTTAACTTGTTTAAAAAAAAAAAAAAAAATGTTGTGAAAGAGCACAGGACAAGTATGCCATAATTTTTACATGTTTTCATCTATTACAGGAATAGTACTTGAGAGCTCTAAGTACTGTGTAATAATTCTGATACTTCTCCAAGAGGTAAAGAAAGAAAACTGATTAGAACTTTTAACAACTGTAAAAACAGGATTATTAAGAGGTACATGTGGTATAGTTGCAAGCCCAGTATATGCTAGGACCTACCTCCTTGCTTATGTGCCTGCAGAACTCCCACTAATACCTGTTGTAGGTCAGCGCATGTTTTAGGGGACAACACATCCCATCTATTATAGAAAAGACCTTCCTAATATGGGTGAGTAAACTATGGTAAGCAGAAATTCCAATTCTTTTGAATAATGAATGTTTGTAAAATATATATATAATTCAAATGGATGAATTAAGATTGAGGTAATTTAAAAAAAAAAAGTCTGACCAATTGTACAAATGTTTCAAAAAACAGTTATGGATAAATTTTGCTCATCCCTTATGTGAGGTTAACTCTGCCACTTAATTTATATGGAGGTTCTCATAGAAAGTCTTTTGTATTCCTTCATCCACAGCATCTGATGTCCAAATATTTACATTTTCAGTTGTGATGCCTTAATTTATAAGCAGAAGGCCTGAAATTTCAGGAGCCAAGAGGTGCCAGGCAGACGCTGCAGAAATTAATAGATGTTTATACAGAAGCTATTTTGGATGATACTGTTGTCTTGTTTCTACTTGGGGAGCGGTTTTAAATGGATTTGTCTTCAAGTGGAAACTGAACAAGTGGCTACCTGATAAAGTTTTTTGTTTTGTTTTGTTTTTTCCTTGCCCTTATAGGGAAACTGAGCACAAACTGAATCATTCTGCTGCAAAAAAAAAAAAAAAAAGTCATCCGACCCCATCTTTATCTGTCATCTCGTTACAGCATGCTCATGCTTCTGCATGAGCTCATTGTTAGAAGTTTTTTAAAAAGATCTATTATATATAAAAATATATATGTATTGAAAGGTGCTAATCAACCTCAAGCAGGTCACGTGACTGGTCATGCGGATCTAAAATCATATCAGATTTTTTAAAAAATCTTCGATATATGCAGATGTTATACAGAATTTCTTACCAGTGTAATAATGATATACTGATGAATAAACAATCCTGCAGGTTTTTAAGGACAAGGTCAGCAATACTTCCCACCATGGCTTGGGGGGGAAAAGGATAGTTTTGTCTCCTTTTTGTATACAGCATAATGCACAATGCATTTTTGTCTATCTCTTAGTAGCTGTTGCTTAAAAATATAGTTAAAAGGGTGTTATACAAACTGTAAAGGTGTGCTTTTGAAATGAGTTAATGCCAGACCCTTCTGGACCAGAGTTTTGTATCACTAATTAAAAAAACTGTTACAAAGTCTGTGGTCAATCAGATTGTATGGTATTTTGTAGAAGAGATTGGAATAATCAGTTTATCTACAGTGTTTCTAGGGCACCTACCTCCTCAGCATGCAAGTGCTGAAAATGCTATGGATTGTTTCTGTGTAAATGTGGGCTTATTTGTACAAAATGTGCAGTTCACTGTGACATGCACTGGGACAGAATAGGTCTGTTTGCTTAAAGCTAATCAACAATTGCTTTCACAAATGTCATTCCCTCATAGTTATGTTTATTACCCTTTTAGATATATTACTGGGTTTAGATACAGATCTTTTTTTATTGTTATTTTATTTGGGGTACTTTAAAGTTAAGGTACAACCAAGCAGTTAATTTCACCGTTTTTAAGTTGGAATGCTAATTTTTGGTAAGCACTAATCCATTTGCCTTATTCCATTAAAAATATTTTATTTTTTAATTCTTTTGCTTAATGTTCCTAAAAGCCCTCTTCTATAAACTAAAGTTAAAAAAAAAAAAAAAATAATGGACTTGACATGAAACTATTGCTTAGTCGTGCCTCAAGTGGCCTTCCTTCTGTCTAGACTGCCGTAGCACTGATTTTTCACCATCTCAACCCCAAATGCTGGTCACAGCAGGGGGAGGGCACATGAGAGTCCTGACCTCAGATACACTATGAAATCAAGACAGTCAAATCCGTTTTTGCACACCCTGGCGTTTGTATATGGACCTCTTTACTTGTCTTCAAATGTGCGGGTTTTTAAAATTGTTGTCTGGAGTAGGTTACATCTCTTGTGTGTGTTAGATCGAACCAAAGAAGCCTCCAGCCATGCCCAAATGCTGCTCCTAAAGCCTGCCTTCCAGTCCTTACAAAATCCCTGCAGGATTAAATGTGTTAACTTTTTTATTTTTGTACAGTTTCTAACTGATTTTTGCTAGTGATGTTAATTGAATTAAGTTTATGTGGGGAGTCTGAGTATCTCCTCCATTTAAATAAACTGGTGACTTTCCTTTTATGTTTAAAAAAAAAGAAAGAAAAAAAAAAAAAAAAAAGAAAAAAAGGAAACCCAAAGTGTGCCTCTCAGATTTAAAGGGTTTCTGGTTACATTTATTCTTAAGACCAGCAATGATTCTTTATATACAAAGATATGTTTTCCTCGTTTTTTATTACTGTTAAATAAAAAAAAAAATAAAAAATAAAAACCTCTTTCTTTGCTCTGGACCCAGTAATTGCGCTGGTACATAAACGCACTGAGAAAACAAACTTTTGTTTGAAACTTTTGTAACAACTTATGACTGTTTTTGTATATCGAAGTTGATTCTTTTCAGAATATTTGGATCTAGTTTCTAAGTTATTTTAGTGTTTTATATGTTACAAAAAAAAAATTTAATTGTTCACCAGCATCTTGAGTTATCTGTAATGCAGTGGTGACACACAATGGGCTTAGGGCTACCTGGAGTAGCTTACAAAGCCTCTCTCTTTTCCTTCCTTTCTTAGTAACTTGATTGATTACAATTATATCAGATTACCTGAACCCCCTTCCTTTATTACTAGATCCTCCTTCCTTCCACATTTAATTGCTATTAGTGTGAAGAAACTGTTGAAATGGGCATTTTAATATAAGTATGGCTTAAAAAGATAAAATGAGGAAAAAGCAAAAAAAATTATATATATAGAAGGTTATCTGTGGGTCTGTGAGATATGGCTGTGGAAAGATATTGTAGTAGTTTTAACACTATTGTTATTACCTTTTAAATCATTTACCCAATAAAATAAGGAAAAAGAATCACCATTTCTTTTTATGTTTCTCTGCTTAATTGTGCGGCTTTGTCACTTTGTTTTTCTTTTTTTATTTACGCATTCGCAGTTACTGTTAATTTTAAAGGCTAATGCTGTGTTAGGAATATTTTCCTGTGATTAATTCTGTCTTTTCATTTTGCCTGCTGTAGAAACCAGTTGGACAGGTGCAGCTTGCAGTTGTAATTCAGACGTGAGTTACTGAGTACTCCAAATTATAACTGTTTCATGTCCACTTTGGCACTTGTTACATCAAATTTTAAATATGGAATTTTGTCCAGTAAATACAGAATTATGTTTAAGATCGGGCCCCTTATTCTCTGAGAGGTGGAATTGGTTTCAAATTCTTTAAACAAAACTTGGTTGCAAAACCAGTTACACTGGTGTAACCAATACATTGCCTGCACTAGTAAAGGAACATGAGTCAATGGATTAATGCAGCAAAATGTGTATTAAAGAGTATCTTGCTATCACCTGAAATAATTTCAGTATTTTCTTCACATTACTCTCACAGGTGTGATTTGAAAGAATATCTAGGCTAGCTTTGTCATAAGGGGTTTCTTTATCTTGCATGACATAGATAGCTAATGTATAAACTGATATGTTTTACGGAAAAAAAAAGAGTGCAGGGTTTGCAGTGATTTTTGCAGGAGTCCTGTGAAATATGAAAGATCAAGTAAGAAGTCCTGTGCCATTCCCCACAAAGTAGGGCTACTTTTAAAATTTTGGTTTGGTTGATTGTTTTGGTTTGGTTGGGTTTTCTTTCTTTTCTTTTTTTTTCTTTTTTTTAATATTAGTTATTTTGGTTGGTTGTTTTTAGCGTAAGACTATTGGTGAACCAAGGGTTCAGGCATGCTGCTTTCACTGGATCAGCTTAACTGTCAGCACCAGTTTTCAGTACCTCTGACATGGCAGCAGAGCTTTCTGGGCTGTGCCTCAGTGGTTGAGGGAAGCTTGGCAAGCGTCAACATTGGTGTAGATACCCATGATATCAAGGGGATGTTTTATTTAATAAGGGCAAGGAGTGTGTTCCTGTGAAGCAACAGGCCAACAATCCAGCTGATGGCAAAACGCAGGATGACCAGATGACAGGCATGTAAAAATGACATGGAAAACTGTTTCCTGAGCCAAGTGCCTAGTGTACTGAGACACGTTTTACTGAGTTTGACTTAAAGGGAGTATGTTTTCCTCTGCAGGACAACAACTGAGACAGAGCAAGAAATTTCTAGTGTTGCCCTGGAATTCAGATCTGAATTTGGAAATCTTTTAATTAGCCTTTGGCTTATTCAGTTGTAATAGGTTACCCCCAAAAAAGTAATCTCTAGCTGTTGATGACTGATGCTTAAAGATTTTATTTTTAGAAGATAAAAATTAAAGGGATAAACCTGCTTGAGTAAATAGCTTCCATTGTGGTTTTAGTATTTTACAGATTTTGTATCATTAAATCAACCTGAAACTCACAGTTCATTGAGATGTCCAGCTAGTTAACTTCCTTACCAAAAGTTTCCTTCAGCCAGCGATGGAGCTAACACAGTACAAAAAACAAACTAGCAAAATAATGCTGAGTATTGGGGATGTTTCAGAAGTGGTTATTTGCTTGTTCTTACATATATATTGATATTAAACAATGAAAAGCTGACTTACAATTAGAGTTGTTGAGTGCTGTAGAGGATAATTAGCAGTGCCTGAAAAGGAAATGGCTTAGTTAGTTCATTTCAGGTTTTCAGAATGTACTTTACACTAAATTTCTACTTAAGCTGCTTTAAAGACTTATGCGTAAGGACTTACCAGTCTTTCAAGAGAATTTAAGCTGGGGAATTGGTTCTGTTCTCCAACTAGGTGAAAACTTAAAACATCTAAAAAGCATATATAGTAAACTCAAGTGGGCATATCCAGTATTCTTTCATGAGGAAATTTACATAATGATCTAACTGGTTGTCTGAGACTGTACTGGGTCACAATGTTTATTGCAGTGTACTTAAAAGTCCCTTTTATTACGGCCAGAAACATTTCAGGAGTGCATTAATGATGGAACTTCTTTGCCATCGCTTATGGTGCGAGACTGGCCAGAATGCTACTGTAATTAATGTACTTAAAAATTTGAGCTGAACATTTCTGTACTTTTTCTGTATTCCTCTCCTGAAGTGACTTAGAATTGAACAGGAAATTAAAAAACTCTCCACAACTGTGGTAAAGAAATTTGAAAGAAGAGTAGAAGACATCATGATACTGTTTCCAGAGCTTTTTTACTTTTTTTTTTTTTTTTTCTTAAACCCATGGGACATGGACAAAGAATATATGAATAGCAACTAAAGGATTTATGTCCTGCAGTGAGGTCTACCAGTAAACTCAGGCTTGGCTTGTGTTGATTGCTAGAATAACAGGCACAGGTCATACTCCAATGTTTAAAATAAACTCTGGTAATCATTGTTCTCACTTAAAGGAACTGCTACCTGCAAGGTAAGCTACCTCTAGCAGTACAGATTGCTTAAAACAGGAGAGTCTGTATTCTTATCTGATTTGATGCATCTCTCTATGACTAACTGCTAATATTACGAGCAGAAGTGGAACATCAATTTCAGTTTTCTTACTTAGTTTCAGAAAATAATGAGCAAGACAGACTCAGTGCCTAGCATGATTACAATGATGACAAAACTGTACAGTACTGTTAAAATGCATTTATTTGTTTTAATTCAAAGGTTTAACAACTATTTGCCCAGTGAGCTGGACTTAGGGTACAACAACAAAAAAAATCATCAGACCAAAATACAAAAACAAGTTCACAAATTACCCCTTATTTGTAAATGTTACCTCATTACCAAGTTTTAGCACATTAAAAAGTTACAAAATTTATAACACTCTTACAAATTATTCAGAACTAACAGCATACGTGGAAGTTGAGCCTCTCCACATCCATCCTTGCCCTTGCCATTCCATTCGGTGCCTGGGTAACAGCACACTTGAACTAGAGGGTTGGGTAAGAGGAACTGCAAGTTTCCAGAGACTGCTTTGTACATCAGTCCAGTACCTGAGCAATTCCAGCTCCCTGGCACAGTTTGGCTGGCAAGAGTGGTGTGGGTATGCTTACCGTTCTGCTTGCTGCATCCTCTGCAGCATTGAGATAATGACTCAGTAAATGCAGGAATAATTTAAAAAAAAAAAAAAAAAAAAGTACAAAATTGACCCTGCAGAAAAATAACATCATTTTAAAAACAGCTTGGCTTTACTAAATTACTAAAAGCTGCAATACAGATATACAACAATAGCATCTTGAGCATGAGGTCACAAGAATGAACAGATTTGTTATGTATCTTGTCACTGTAGAAATGAAAACATTAACATTGACCTGTCTGCCTGTAGAAGCCTTCCAGCTACTAACAGAAGGGCTGACATATGCCCACCTTTATTTTTTTTTTCCTTTTTAGAGCTTTTAATTCCTAAGAATCCACCACGTGGATCACACGACAAGTGATAGGATGCAAAAAGGAAATGGTCTCATTATGCACCAGAGGAGGTTTAGATTGGACATGAGAAAGAATTTCTTCATGAAGAGGGTGATCGAGCATTGGACTGGGCTGCCCAGGAATGTAGTGGAGTCCCAATCCCTGGAGATATTCAAGAGACGCGTAGACATGGCAATAAGGGACATGGTTTAGTGGTAGGACTCCGTAAGTCAAGCTGATGGTTGGACTTGACAATCTTCGAGGTCTTTTGCAGCCCAAATCATTCTATGACTTGCAACAGCAAGAAAAACAACATCATCTATGGTTGCCATTAGGTATAGATGCATAGGAAACACATGCCTGTAGTTTAGATGCAAGAATTAGGATCTAAGAGTAAAATACAGTACTTGAACAGTTGCAAGTAGCCATTTCTGAAAGGAAAATACCATTAGGCTTTACAAAATATTATCAAATATACAGAAATATCAAAACCCTGATTGTGGCCAGAGACCGAGGGGTAGATCTACAATGAGGTACTGTATAAAATAAAGGTATGCAAATAAACTGACTTTTTGAGTCTCCCAGCTTCAGCAATGTAGCTATACTTTAAGCACAAAGGACTTGAGAAATGCTGCTTGTAATTAAAGCCCACAAGAAGCTGAACCAAACCCCAAGTATGGGTGTTGTGGTCACAGACAGGGGTTCTCATTAATTTTTAAGTATGATCAAGAACTGGTAGTTTTCACCCTTCAAAAAGAAAACAAGATGCAAATTCTTTGGTGCTTAAAGAGAAGGAAGTTACATAAAACAGATACAGCTCAAATACTGCCTACAGTGTCTGAATCCTTCAAAAAAAAAAAAAAAAGAAAAAAAAAAAGAAAAAAAGATGCTGCATATGTCCTAGACAGCTAAAGCCTTGGCACAATCGCTGACACAATAATCTCAGTATTCACAGGCTATCACCTGAAGTTATGGTGGATTCAGAATGTGTAGTTGCTCATTTTTATGCTTTGGAGTGCTGCATAAACAATCTGATCCGTAAACAATTTTACTGTAGTTACTAGTGCTTCATTGATGTCTACACCTGGAAGGAAGTTTAGACTGTCACTTGTTGGCAGAAAGGATAGTCATTCTCATTGCTCCTTGTTTCTTTTGTTTGGAGTGTCCGTGTACTAAAAATTGGAATAGAAAGCTCTGTTCAGACAGCTGAACACATAACTTAGATGAAATGAAGCACCACACAAGAATTTTTTCTGGTATTGTACATGACTTGCTCATGGTCAGTGAATCAAGCCATTTCAGGGTGAGGTTTTGTAACGAAGCCTAAGCACTTCTAAAATACAGGCCCCTACTGAAAGGAACAGTCTGTCGGGCTATATGGGCAGCCTCTGGCTGTGCACCATATGTGCCCCTAGTACCTTCATAACTGGTAGCACTGAGATAAAAGACTCCAGAACGTCTGACTAGGGAGAGCCAGGACTACCCTTCTGCTCACACATCGCACTGCTCCAGTGTAAAACCTCATAACCAGGTAGTGGGCAACAGCTTGAATTTCCTTTGACATAGATTGTGTCCATGATGCCACAGAAGAGAATGCTGATTAGCTTTTAAGAATAGCAACATAGTTTCACTCTTTAATTTCCAACATAAAAGCAACCAGAGAAATCACCTGTACAGCATAACTGCCCATAAAATAAACTACTAGGGGAAAATAAAATCTGGCAGGGAAGAAAACAGATATTCCTACATGGAGGTTAAGTGTTCTGCTTTCCTGTTCAAACTAATATCCTACATACTGAACAAGCTCTGTAAGATGCATCTTCCAAACAGCTACCCGAGACAGCTGGGGAGTAAGGGATGTGAAGTTCATTCCTTTTCTGCCCTGTTCTTCTCCATACGTGAAGCTCACGTCTCAGCTGTGCTGACATAGCTTGCTGGGGAACCATCCCATAAATGAAACTGAAATACCACGTTTAAAAATAACCTTCAGAAAGGGGCAGGGGGAACAATAACTTGGCCAACTTCATCAGTAGAAGACATCAAGCGAAAAAGTCAATACAGCTTACCCTCACAAAGAGGTGCTGACTGCTGCCCTCCCTCATGATCCCAGTGGCACCAGTCTTCTGAGCCTCAGAACAGCCTTACTGAGGGTAGTGGTTTAGCTCTCTACTTCTTTGCTAAATTACCACATTGAATTAGCCATTTTAGCAACTTCAGCAGTTTAGACACCAAAACCTGCACCGGTGAGGTGTGGAAAGGGAATACGAGTTTCCCTTTGGCTGTGATGAACTGTTCTGGCAGCTGTTGTGAAGTTGTGCCCAGAATGGTGAGAAGACCGGGAGGCCCAGCACCAGACAGAAACCAAACGGCCCTAGGGACTTTCCCGTAGTGGTGGCTGTACTTGAAGTCACCACTGCTGCTCTTCAATTTTAAGTCAGTCAGAAGGGCTTTGCATTCCAAGAAAAGAGCTTGCACTGAGACACCTGAGCTTATGTAAATGCTTCTGCAGTCTTAATTGACCAGAGGCAGTCACTGGTGAGAAAGAGGAGCTGTTTTATACCTGGTTAGAATGAATGCCCTGAAGCACAGGACTGCAGAAGATAGGAAATACTGGCATTTTTTTAGGGGGGGAAGGAGAGGGAGGAGAAGGCGTTACTCTCATTTTTTTTTTTTTTTTCCAGTAGCTTGAATATTATATTCTGAAGAAAAAAAAATAAACAGGATTCTTCAAAAAATAGTGATTAAGTAAATTATAATGCTAGTGTTTGCAAAATTTGGCAAAATCATCCCACTGTTACACCAAACATTCTTTCTAAAGCAGACTAGATCCAACCCAAGGCATTTTGCCAAATTAGCAATAAACAAACCAAGATACAGTTGACTAACTGTGGGGAGGGCAGAAACACTACATTTAGCTGTTCATAGGAGATGAAGTACATTAATAGAGAGCATGCATTAACATCCAGCAGTGCCCATCTTAGCATCTCCCAGCAACATCCTGTATTTCATCAACTTCAGATGCAGTTCTGACTCTTGAAGTACTTCAGCAGCTAATTAAGTGGTCTTCCACAGATGGGTTCAAGCCTTCAGTACCAATGCATTTTTTCTTTAGGCCCCGCACTCCACAACTACTTAGGCAACATATGCCCAGCTTCACTGAGGCAGTAGTGGGATGCTCAGTGAAGTTCAGTACCTACTTAGACATTTGCAGAATCAACAATTGCTAGTGAACTCTGTGATACTTCTTAGTATCAGGTACTTTGTCTTCTCAACCTGCACACTGAGTAAGGGCACATGGAGTAGTGTAGTCTATAACAGGGACAAGCTATCCATGCTTGACGGATAGTTTAGATTGTTCTCATGTTCTCAGGTTGTGATAGTACAGGATATTTAGTTTATAGGCATGGAAGAAAGCCAGAAGCGAGTTTGCAAATTTAAATGTAGAACAAAGTACATCTAACTGGGATCTACTTTTTTTTTTTTTTTTTTAAATAAAACCATGTGGAGTGAAAAATATTTGGAGAAGCCATTTGTTCCCTTCTCCAATGAAAACTTATCTTACAAAAAAGAAAAAGTCAACCACTTATCATTCTTACTTTTCTTCTTGAGGTATAAATGACTGTACCTTCACATCAGAGTATGTATTCGGGTGATCCATCCAGAGGAGGTATGATGGTTTTGGTTTTATCTTACAAGTCACAGCTACCACAATACAATGCAAATAATCTATAAATGGCAACAAACTTCTGTACAACAAAATTCCTGCAGCCCTGAAATGCTGCACAACAATAGGCTTGCAATTAGCTATCTGGAGGCACACAGTAGAGCCCTCCCAGCTTCCTGCCCAGCAGTTTCTCCCCTTAGCCAGTTTACTATTTATAATTCTGTCTACCTACATCCTGTTCTACTCCAAAACACAGGTTGACAAGAAAATTTAGTCATACTAGTAAACTGGAACACAGCTTTTTCAGTCCTGTGCTAACGTGACATTCCTTTTTGTACCTATATTTTAAAAAGTGTACAGAATGTATTAGAGTCAAAGAGAAAGAAAGTTTCATTTTGTTTCCTCATTAACCACTCTATTAAGGATCAGGGTAGAACACAGAGGAGGAATGTTTCAATATACTGCAAGTTAAAAAAAAGAAAAAGAAAACTGTTTACATTGGACTCTGTATTCCCAGTCTCTCTCCAATCTAAACTAAGTGCCAAAGAAAACATTTTGTTTAAAGGCAGGTCAGAGCAGTGGATGAAATATCTATTGTAGCTTACACGTAATGTGGGCTTTTGAAATTATTTCAATATGTTCTTCCAATCCATCAAGAAGCATCTCCAAAGGATCAAGATCTGATGGGACCTCGGCAGACAGATACTTACCCCCAGCAGCTTAAGAAACGAAGTAGTCAGATAAAAAAAATCATGATTTTTGAAAGAATTATTGTTCCCCAATATTTTCAACCAGCTTAACGAAAATACAGTAGAACCTCACTGTTTTGCACCTATGACTGGGAGATCACATGTACATCATTCCACTATGACCATTTTGCAACATTTAAGTGCTAAGAGTTAAGCCAGGATGATGCACTTCAAGCTGTGTTCTGTTCACATCAGTGGAGAGTTGTAATTCAGCTTTCCTTCCTATTCTGTGATTATAACTGTACTCATGTTTAGAGGAAAAGAAGTCAAAATGAGGTAGCACTGCCACTCTCTTTGCTGGAATGTGGACAGATCCTGGCCTAATTTTAAAGGGTGGATTAGCAAGATGATTCTACTGTAATCTGCACAAAATGTATAAAACACGAACCTTTCCCAGAATAAGGCCACTAATTTTGCCATTGGCAATAGGCAGTGAGAAACAGCAGTTAAAAGAAGAACCCTCAATTGATAACAGAGGTGTTTTTGAGGCAATAAACTGTGGGGAGAAATATAAACACACAGTCTTCTCATCCCTCCTCTTTGTTTTCCAGTATGAATACAGGTGTCTCTACTTCCTGTATGTGCTACTCCATGGGGAGAAATTTCAGTCTATTTTCTTAGCGGGGAGTCTAAGTAAGTCCACGCTACATTTAAAGATGGGGACAGCACTGTAAAACAGCAGGATTACAAGCTTCCCATGAGTCATAGTCATGACTGTCTGATGTCCAGATGCCCAGATTCGATACCAGCGCCCATAAAAAGGATCTGAGATGGCTGGGCATAACATGTTGTTCAAATTCACTTCTGTAACCTAGGGAAAGGGACAACAGATTTATAAATTAACAATATTTTGTGTTGCATTGATTCAGACACTGAAAAGGGTAATTTACCATAATGATCAAAATTGCTTAGATGACAATCCTTTGTTCAACACAAGCAGTGCAGCTTTCATAAGCAAAGCAGATCTGAATTCAGCTGTGCATTTAATAGATGGATTTATGCAGGTACATAGTTGATTTATGAGAGGCTTTGCCAATACTTGTGAGATATGAGATACAAGTGTCCATTAGAACATGCAATTAAAAATCTGCACACAAGTCTTAACCGTGCCTATATATCTGGACACCTGGAAAAACTAGTCAGTGTTTCTACTTTCAAAGTACTTGTAAACTATCCATTTATTAACCTGTGTTTACTTACCAAACCCAGAATTTGCAAGATGCTAAAATGATATACAAACATAAACCCAGTAGATAAAAGAGCCCACCAGAAATTGGAGAGTGGTTCTGGAGTGTAGATACCTTAAAAAGAAAGGAATACATTAGTATTCAGTTAGTATTCGGCTGAATTGCTGTGTCCATCAAACACTCATGAATAATCCTCTCTTTTCTCCTCTGTGGATGCTAGGACATCTGGCTTTAGCTGATAACTTACTGAATACCATTATAATAATTAATATTGGAGTGCCTTCTTTCTTACCTGGAGCATCCTGATCATTTTCTTCCCTCCTCCTGGTACAGCATTAAAACATACATTGTATTACCTCATTAAAGCCTGCCTATTTTGCCTTCTACCACAGAAATAACATACTCTAAAATACAGTAATGGTATACAAGGAAGTTTTCAAAAATCACATTATTCGTACTTAAACACCTGCTTCTTATGGGGGCTATGACTTAAGCATGCCCAGAACTAACGCAGGCAGCAGCAGTTAATGTGCAGTGCTGTATTACAGCACAAACTGCCATGTCCTATTTTATAGTTGTTCAACAACTATTAAAAAATAACTTGTGCCAATAATGCATAGGAACAGAAAAGCTATATAAAGCAGTCAAGCCATTAATGCCAGGCTGCTTTTAAGTGAAAACTGCTGTGGATATATTTTCAGATCTACCCCGAAAACACTTTCATAACCGGGTATCACAGACACTGTAAAATACTTTTCCCCCTCAAATGAAGTAGCAAATACCACATTTTTCCTGGGCTCATGCTTCTCTCAACTCCTTAAATGAGATTTTGTCAACTTAGTGATAAAACAACATCTCACATGATCTAAAGTGGACCAAAGAAGTCAGATCTAATAAAAGTATCCTTAGATACCAGACAATTTTTGGAATTAAATATTCCAACATTGCATGTTGATAACAAAAACAGCGTACAGAGTTGTCAGGCACTTATTAGCTGACACAAAATCTTCAGTTTAAGACTGGGAAAATACTACTTTCTGTAAGACTTTAATAACCTAGGGATGCAAAAGAAAGATATGCATACTGTCACACCACTCAACTGCTACAAAAAGTTGTTGTGTTTCAGACAATTAATACACCATTTTTATCTACCTTTGCACTCCCTGACCCATTAGATGTTATTAAACATTGGAATGAATAACCAGTACTCAAAGGATAGCTTACAGCACAGGGTGCAATATTCATATTAGCCTTTGCTAGCTTGCACATTCAGTAATTACCAGGAAGATTTAACAGATTTCGGCATATGCTGTACAACACTACTGGGAACTCAAATTTAACTACACATACATAGCTAGCTATGACAGTACTCACCAGACTAAAGCTGGTACGAGTGTGCCTATGTATACTATTTTACATAGATAAAGGCAAATAACTGCTGTTATCTGCTTTACCACACCACTGTATAGGGGTGCATGCTGTCTCAGTTTCATAATCCCTAGAGGATTGCTTTCTCAATCCCCGCTGTGCTTTTAAAATTCTCTGCGCAGTTTTCTTCCACAGTATACACATCATGCCAATCTAGATTGATTTTGCAGCAGCTACTTGTAGTAATATAATTTAAGTAGAATTTTCTCAAAGTTGCAATATTCTTACCAAAATTACCTATACTTTACATTCTAAAACTATGTGTGTATTCGTTGTCCACTCAATGTAACATAGCTTCTCTGTTGCTAGTCGACAGAGTGAGGAGTTGATAGTATGCTTGACTGACAGCAGCACATATGACCCCATATATCACTCACTGTGACTTCAATGAGCAGTAGTATCAGTGTAATTATCCAAAATACAGCTGCACACTGTAAGCAAACTGTTACTAGGTGCTACCAAGACAAACAGGAGCAGGGAAGCTACTTTGAAAGCATAAGGCAGCTTATAGGATTTCTTATCAAGTGGGTGCGTGAAGGTCAGAGGCAGTGTCTGAACTATAAGCAAAATCCCAAGGTACGAGACTACACCTTAAGTGGAGTCCTCCTGCAGTTAAAAACAGAAAACTCACACCAGTCTACTTAGAGCATGCTTGCTATGTATGTCAGAAGTGCTGGTATCCTATTTAGAAACCAGTACAGGAGGCTTCACTTAAATAAATAGCGAGGTTCATTTAACTCCCCTGCCTGAAAACACGAGTAGGATGGCAGGTACGCGATACTACCTTGCAAATAGTTTTTCATTGTAGACAGCAAGAGAAGAAGCAATTAGCCTTGGTGTTGCAGTTTAGGAGACCATAGCTCTATTTTTGGCTCTCCCACCAATTTTGAGTGACCTGCTCAAGCTATGATTTCTTCGTACTACCTCCCCAGCTGCAGGATAAAGAAAACATACTTTGACTTGCAAAGTGGTTTTTTTGTTGCTTATGCAGACTTATGGGCATGTTTAGCCTAGATGCAAAACATGAGATAAAATTTAAATAAGGTATAGAAGAAGAATAGTTCAGTTGGAAGCAGCCTACATAGATCATCAAGTCCACCTGCCTGATCATTTCAGGACTAAACAAAAGTTAAAGCATATTTACTGAGGGCATCATTCAGGTGCTTCTTGAACATGGACAGACATGGGGCATCTAAAACAGCTCCCAGAAACTGGCAGAGTAGTGCTATATCATATTCAGTTTCACATGAACTTGCCTAGTTGGCAGCTGCTTACGTTATAACAGAAGTTTCTGTAAAGCCTGAGAACAGATCCTAAAGAAGTAAACACTCAGAAAAACTATAATAGACCTCGATATTGGGAACAATTTGGGAGGCCTACAGTGCAGGCAGTGTAAATGCTGAAATAGACAAGTGAGCCCAACTATGAAACAGGATTGGTGGGAGAATACAGTCATTAAAAGACCCAAGTATTTGTCTTTTAAGTAAAATTGCACAAGATTACAAAATGGATCAGTGACATAGTTTGGCTTTGAAACGCAGCTTCTTGTGGCCAGCTCCAATCTAGTGAGGGAATCATGTTTCAGAAGTCACTTAGGAGAGCTGTTCAGGTTCCTACAGCTGTGAATTTCACACTGCTACATCCTCTCTTTGTTCCAAGACTTAAAAGAAGAAAGACATGGTGACTCTCACCCACTACAGACTCTCAATCTATATAAGAGAAAATTTCCTCCTTGCTAGACTTTGCAATCCTGAGAACGATAGTGTGATTTTCAGCAGTATCTTTATCTGGACATCAAGGGACAAAAAGGAAACAATGACCTCCACAGAAAAGCATTTCAGAGAGCTTTGGATTCCCAAGTGTATTTGGGGGAACTAATTTTAAATTCATACCTGGGATATTTTCTGTACATTTGTCACTGAGTAAATAATCACTATAGATTTTATTACTGTACTGTCCTGCTATTCAACAGATGCCTGCTTAACAGAGCAGTGTGATCTATTTTCTATAGTACACAGTCTGCTAACAAAAACATACAAACAGGAAAATTGAGATCCAGCTGAGTGGCTGTTTGAATGGCCTGTGTTGTCTTTGGCAAAAGCTATCTGCTGCTTACACGAGAAATCAATTTCAATATGTGGCAGTGAGTTTCACTATCTCTCTATCCACAAAGGATCACAGGCAGTTCTTATACGTTAAGCACTTTCAAAAATTTAATCCAGCTGCCAGTCTGGCACTAATCTCATTCTCGGAAACGCTCATGCCCCAGATAGTTGAGACTGTTTCAAATCAGGGTCATCCAAGTAGGCTGTATGTTTGTTCCTGTGTTGAAATAGCATGGCAGTGCATCTTTCAGTTTAGATTAAACTTCATTATTTCAGTAGCACTGATAGGAAGGACTTCATATAGGTTGAGGGCCTTGGGATTTTTCATCTGCTTCTGCAGCAAGCAGTTGCGTGACCTTGAACAAGCTATGTAGTTAATTTTGCCATTCACAAAATGGAAGCGTGGCTTGAATAATCTAAAGATCAACATAGAGACTCAATTTATTTTATATTGGTTTCCATCTTCCCCTGCAAAGTCTTATGTTAGTTGCAGCGTTATAAATGTCTAGTGTCTTAGGAATTACTGATATTTATTTAAAGTTATCAAATAATAGGATCATAAAAATTTGAATGCAATTTACTAGAAAGGAAAACAGAATGCAGTACAGTTATTCCTGCTTGAATTGGAGAATTAGAACCTAAATACAGTATATTTTTTTAATTTGATAGGGTTTAAAAATAATCCCTCTTTCCTAATTAATGTCTTGCTTTATTTGCTACTATATTTAATAGAGATGTTTCAGTTTTCCAGCCCCAAACATTCTCCTTTAGTAGTCTCCTAACTAGAGCTATACATACTTGATCCAAAACTCTGAGCAACTGTTGCAATTCCTTCAAGTTGTAAAAAGGCGAGGGCAAACTTAATTCCATTTTATTTCCCTTAATCAAGGGGTTAATTTCAATAGCGTATTTTGATCTATTGAGCTAGCCTAAAGAACAAACTTCCTTTCCAGGGGGAGAACAGAAAAACTGTTCTCCAGAGGATGAGCTAGTTATCACCTGAAATCTGCAATTTCCCCTACAGTTGTTCTGAATTTATGGGCAGATTTCAAAATACAACCTTATACCAGGAGATTTTTATTTCCCAACCGTCAGCTACTCTTGTCAAAATCACCTTGGACAGGAGATCTTGTATTACCTGCTCCTGTCAGGAGTGACTTTTGATAGGCCATAAAGAAGGCTCTTCCTTTTCCTTCACATTGTTAGTCATTCTTCCATATACTGGTAAAAATAAAAAATAAAAAAAATTGCTCAACTTCTCAGTCTCTTGCATGCAGAGGGAAGTCTTTAACAGACCTTGGGCCCAGTCAGAACATCCTTTTTTAGTTCAAGTGTTTCACAATAGGAACTGCCCAGTGCATGAAGCTCAGTGGGTCATGTGACAGACACTGTCTCCTCCTCTTCCTCTCCAGCTCTCTTCAATCTTCGAACAAGACCAGGTGGAAATGCTCGAGCTGCAGAAGAGCCTGCAGCCCAGCACACAGCTCCAGCTGCCAAGCGCCACAGCTGCCCTGCTGCTCCAAGTGCCAGCTCTCAGCACTGCTGGGCAGCGGACCAGTCACTTATATCTAACACGTGGGATCCGGGAGGCAGAGAAAAGCTGGAATAGTAACATGGAAGCTGTCAGCAGGAGAGCAGGAACATAATCGGATGAGAGGGAACCTTACACAGTGCACAAGAGTCAACAGCTCTCTAAGCAGTTAAGAGTTTCAGTGGAAGAAATGAAACCCTTATTATAAAGTATTTCACTGAGAGGGAGATAAACGAGGTTTGTAACTATCTAACTATATTCAAATATACGGCCAATTCTTCCTGGATTGCTAAGGTATATAATTCCTAGCAGCCAGAGAAAAAGCAAAAGTTTAATTCCCTAATTGCTTTAATTCTACCTCCCTAGTTTACAGCTACATTAAAAATGATCCTTCCATCTGTACTCGCTACCTGTGCTCTACATCTCATAACTGAGCCCAGCTTCTTGTTAGGTAAAAACCACCGCCTGCCCTTAAGGAAGCTGGGTAGCCAGAGCAGCTTCTGTCTGCCTTCCCAAGGGTGACGGTGGTGTGCTTTGTTGCAGGGGGAGGTTCGTCAACTTCTGTGGGCTTTCTCACAGTGCTAGAGAGATTAATCTGTTCTGATGCCACCTTTGAAGACAATTAGATCAAAAAAGAAAAAGGCTTCGTGACCTGAGCCAGAGAGATGGTTTCTTTACTGCTCATGACGATACAGAATTGCTTTATAAGCTGAATATTCTCACTCTGCTCCCAGCAAACAACTTACCTACTGAAGTACTGAGGATCAGTATGTCTGTCCCTCTGTGCTCAGCTCTCAAAAGGAGATGGGGCCAGCCTACATGGCTGTCCAGAGTTTGCTCCAAAAAGGTGTTGTGTTTTTTTTTCCCTTCCCTAAAATACAACCAAATTAATTTACTCTCTCCACAGAGTGGATGACCTACGTTTCAACTGTGAATTTTGAGAATTTGCCCGGCCATTTTAACAGAGTGGATGCTAGTGACCATCTCCCCCTGCAGGTGAAAGTGTCAAATCACGTTATAATTGACACCAACATAAAGGGCTCTAATTAACCACACTAGATCTTCAGATTCATAGATTAGATTGCTCCTTAAAGTGACAAAACCCTAAAAATACCCAACACCAACATCCTTGCCTACTTCACTAAGTTACTGAAAAAGTCTACTAAATAACACTGGGGATCTCAAAACACATGAAGGATGATCTCAACTCTGCTGTTAGGAAGCCCCTACAAATCAACCCTTATTCCAAACTACTATGGAGTGACCAATGCTCACAGTCCCCAGGAAACAGCAATTCCACTTTGATTAAACTTCAAAACTATTTGAAACTCTGAAATCAGGCACACATCTAATCTTGTCAAATCCATTCAAAAGCTGACCAAACTAGCTTATGGACCAAGACGGTCAAAAACTGAGAGACCTCTGAGGCTGATGGAGCACAAAGTAGGTTTTTTTCATCATGTTATGAGCTGGCAAAACCAAGTCCTCCAAAAGGCACTGAAGGTCTCTAATACTTTGATCTTAGAAGGTCAGGTTAATGCACTGTTGAAATAGCTTTGACAGTTTGAGACATTACACTTCCTCAGCTGCCATCTCCCTGAGCCTTCTGCCAGCTGTCTGTATCCCAGTAGCAAAAAATAGACTCACCCGAGCACCCTCATATGCTTTAGAAGACAAGCTTAGTTGTAACTGTAGATTAAAGTGGTTTGAGGAGCTTTCAATGAAGGGGTTGGTTCCCTGGTCTCAAGTCACGCTGCTGCGGTTCCCATCTTCTTCCCTCCACCCTGATAATTCCTTTCTCGCACCTCCCTTTTGCCAGTCCCAGCACTCATCTGATCCCACTATAACCCAACTCAGGAGCTACAAAAGCATGCACACCTTCTTCCACACGGAAATGAGAATCTCACCTCCTGATGACTAGAGGAAACAGTGAGTATATCCGCAATTCTACATCCATCCTATTGCTCCGCTTCAACCTATTCAGCTATTTCAGGAATGTTGTGTCCTGCCAGAGGCACAGAACAATATTTGGCAGGGTTCACACATGTTACAAGGTAAGATTCATCCAGCAAGAAAGCTGAGAATTGCAGGTCTGTTTCATGCATGACCTGCCTTCAGTTTGGCTTCTCTGTTGAACTGCTCTATCTGAACTACCTCCGTTCTGCATGAGTGCCTCTTATTGCAGGTCAGAGAGATACGAGCTATATCATTTATTCTGTCTCAACTGGCATGCGTGTGTATGCATACATGTGTGCACTTGGAAAGGAAAAACGTTAGAAGGGGAAGTAATGCAATTTGTATTCAATCAGTACAGAGGGCAGGGAGAAGGAAGAAGAGAGAAAGATGTGTTAATCCCTAAAGGGGAATACACCTCGAGCACGGAGCTCTCAGTGAGCTCACTGCGCAGCACTGATGAGAAATGTTCGAGCTCAGCCTTCAGTTTGATCCTGCCATTAGTGAAGCCCCCACACTGACAGGGGTGGGGCAGGAAGGTGATGCTGCCAGTGCAACATGACCTGTTTCCACTGCTGTAATGAACAACAGGGAGAGAGAGAAAATAAAGGATTACAGCCCTCACTTACTGTCACCCAGTTTCCTGTCCAGAAGGAAACACTTTAACAGTTAACTGAGCCTGGGTGTGTGACTGTACGATGCTCAATAAGCATGCCAACATCATTCTGTACAGACTGAGCCCCACATCATCTCCGCTCCAGGTGTTCTGCTCAACCTTCCTTAGAGGAATGTTAATGCTGGGACAGAGGTCATTTTAGGGCAATCAGTAATATCAGTAGGTTCCCAATAAGGCTGGAGAGGGATCGTTTTTCACATGCAATCTATTCCCTTCATTTTTCCATTTTTACTACCCTTCAGTTACTTCTCCCAGCTATAATCTATAGATTAGCCAACAGAAATTTCTATTTAAAATACAGAAATAAACCAGCATAACGATACATGTCAGTAATAAAGCAATCTGCCCAGGACACAGCTAGGTTAAAGGGTCTGACCTACTCAAAGCACTTTGAAACAAAGGTGCCAGTTAAATGACGAAATGCTAACAAATGTTTTTAGGCTCAGTAATTGTTACATCAAAAATCATACATTTAATCTCTTGTGGCATTAGCTGTAATTAGTACAAAATTGCATGGGTATTTTACTAAAGAGTCACCACAGTCAGACAGGCGACCAAGAGCCAAATGCAATAGGAAATTGAGGAGTTATTAGTTACACAGTCTGAGGCTATCTCAGCTGAAATATTTAGCCAAAGTTCTCTTAGAAATTTCACTGCTACCATGTCAACATTAGATGGCAGCAAATACCTATAAATTAATAACGGGCAAAAATTTAGGAAACTACACGAGGGTGAGAACTGTAGAACGACACAAAGCCCTCCAAACTACAGACACAATCCTCTCAGTCCCCAAATAACAAGCACTGAAAAAAGAGAGAACCTTTAATTTAAAAAAATAGAAATATAAATGGGAGACCACAAGTGACATCCAAGGCCAAACTTTAAAGCAGAACAAGTATACATGATAAAATGACATGTTCTATGTTATCTTCTATGTTTTGATGTCTTCAAGGACATCAGAAGAAGTGGTTTGGTGACATCACAGGAGCCTCGCACATTGTTGCCTACTGGGTACTACATGGCTGGGCACACTTCCTTCCCCCTCCCTGCTCCACTATGATTACAAGTTTGTGTAATTTCTACATCTACACTGCACTCAGTCTTAAATTGTGGCAAACTATGCTACCAAATACAGATTAAAATGAAATGTGGCTGGCATATTTCACTAGTGAGAGAGAGAAATTGAGTGAGCTTTGGAATGATGGTACTTCACTTTCTGCTCTGCATTGTTTTTACTTTGTTTCGCTCAGTAGTGAAGAACAAACAGAAATTACAAACCTGTAGTGCAGGAAGCGCAAAGAAGTGCGCGTGACTGCTGGTATAAAATACAGCAGATTGACTGCAGTGGAAGGGGCCGACTAAGCTCATTCGGAGCATTTGTTAAATTGTATTCCATTGCTTGACATCACATCCCTGCATTGTCATTAGAGGCTACTGAACATCTGGACCATAAATTCCACTCTTATTTCCTGTATGAAACTATGTAGGTGTGCTAGAAAATGCAGCTGGAGGCCTATCAACGCTAGAGGGGGACAGAGCAGCACACCAGAGGAAGACGTCCTGCATTAGCTTCTAAAAGGCCAGAGTAGCACTGGTCACTGAAATGATGTGGGATTCCCAGACTTGCTGAACTATTAGAGTATAAATTAATGCAAGATAGTAATCCTGTTAGCAGAGAGATCAAGCAACCCAGCTCGTTTCACTTGCATGTTTCATTAGCACTTCAGAATTTTAGGAACTTATCTGACTAGGTGACTGGTATTTACCCAGGGATCTAATGACAAAAAAAGATTTTTTTGAGCTCATTTTAGCTGCAGTACTTCTCAAGTGACATCAAGAAGACAACAGTCTTAAAAAAAATGAACCACACAAACAACTTACAACATTACAAGATGGCAGAGACTACTCAAGAAGACAACACCTTAGGCCAACACATTCTAGATACCCCTTTGGGCAAAAGACCATCTTTTTATTCCCTCGTTTCAACGCCTGGCACAAGTCTTTGTTATTTGTTATCCAAGATGCAACACCAACACACCACCAGAAACCATTAAGTAACATCACAGAGAAAAATGACAAAAAAAAAGAGAGTAAGAATAGGATCTGTGGTAACCATTGAGCACAGCTTGTTCATTGTGTGGGACCAGTTCAATATGCGAAGGGTAAATTGCCAACCTACCTCCTTTCCGCAGCAGATAGATGGGCACAACATAGAGCATCACATGCTGGATGTAATAAATTTCCATTTCAAATGGAAGCTGAGGAATAAGGAAAATACTTGTAAATGTTTTTCATCATTAACAACCAGAACCATTTTCCTTATGCCCCCATGATAACGCGTTCAGTTCAGTTACATCCCCTACATATAAGAGCAAAGCAATGACAGCCATTAATGGCTAGTGCTTGGAAAGCACAGCTAACTGCACCCAGTCCGTCCCCCTTGCCACAAACACAATGCAGCACTTCAAGTAGAGAATTCTCAAAATTAGCCAGCAGCACAACAAAGGAGGCATAGCACAAGATTGCTCTTTTCCTCATTACTCTAAGTTTCCAGTAATGGTGCAAAACCCCGAGGTAATTAAAACAAAGACTATACACATACCATATGACAGTAGCCTAATTATAAAGAAACGTTAACTGCAAGCTTGGAAGTTGCAGAAGTCTACAAGGAGGTCTTTTTCTTACAACCATACATAAAAGTAATTGCTGAGGGCACCTGTACAAAAATCAAAAGAACTGCTTCATAGCAATCTGCATGCATTTGTGAAACAGCCAAGCCTCTGTTAAAACCAATAATATGCAACAGATTATATCAGTCGGTCTTCAAGCTGCAGCAGTATGCACATAAACAAGTTACCAGTTAGCGGTAAATCCAGTATTCCTCACCCGCTGACAACTTTGGGGAAATTAAAATTAGTCATCTGAGGGTTTAGTTGAATTCATGTTGCCTTTTACAGGAGGTCAGAGTATGCTGAAGTAATATTGTGCTGAAAATAACTTGAAGCACAGCTCCGAGTTTAATCTGAACCCCTTAATCCCAGTCCAACTAATTCTAGCTCTTGAACAGTTAGAAAAAGTGATGCAATGTATTTGAAAGCCAATCCCATCTGTAAACATTTTTGTGTATATACTGATTTGTTGAACTGGAGCAACACATTTAACACTGACAAACAGCAGGAAAGATCCAACTCAAAATTCAGAATTCAACTTCCCGGTGCAGCTCCCTTACAAAGCTGAAAAGACATACCTCTCTACTGTATTTCCCACGGAAAACTGGACAACATTACAACCTGAGTCTGAAGTCTCACAGGAGTACCAGAAAGCCATTAGCTTTGGTTCAAATACAGTATCATTCTGCAGGCTGAAGTGAAACAAGATGCAAATACTACTCCTATGGCATGTGTCCACATTAAAAAATAAATCATGATAATCAATTTTAAAAAATCAAGAGCCTCCCCTTTCTATTATTGTTCCAAGACACTGAAGTCATAACATTGAAACAGAAACATTACAAGAACTTCTGCATCAACAGAACATAGGCTGAAACAGTTTGTGTTTTTCCTCAAGAGTCAGTCAATAAATAGTAGGTTAACAATATAGTGAGCTCTGAAATTCTACAAAAGTTCTTAGATTTTATTTTGAACATAAAAGACATTATAACCAACAGCTGGGTTCTGTTAGTCTTGCCATCCCCAAGCTGAACACTATCACTGTCCTGTTTGCAGACTCCAAGATGTTCAGCCAACTGCTGGGAGACTAAACTAAAAAAATCTTCAGTACAATCTGTTGGGTTATTTTCTCCCAAGTATCAAAATATAAAACCATGTGAGATGATGGTATGCAAAAGCAAGAATTTCACAGGAGTTGTGAGGTTTCCTGTATCTGAACCTGTTCTTCTGTCGCCTGTTGAAAGACACCAAGTGCAAAGCGAGGGGCTCAAAAATATTCAGGAAGAAGTTAACGAAGTTTGCCTAACTGGAGGAAGAAATCGGTACCCCCCTTCCAGGTGGGGCGCACACACTTCAGGAACAATAGCTCCTGATATAAACAGCACAGCACGAGGCACTCACTCCTGCCAAGGAGCAGTCTCTATTCAGTATCTGTGCTTTCAGAAGGGCTTCTGCGCTCGCTGAGCTGTGAGGGTCAGTTACACAAACACGACGCTCAGGACACTTCTGAGAACAGAGTAATGGTTGTTTTGCTGCAGTAGCATTGACACTATTTTTGTTTGCGTGAACAACACATCATTTTTTCCACTATGAAAGATTGGTTGTTCTGAAACCCGGCTAATTCGGCAAGTGCATTTCCTCATATCGAACCGAAAAGCCACGTTTCGGTACAGCCAAGCACTTGAGCTGTACAGGCAGGCTACAACAAACAGAAAAAGAGCAAACACAAAAGATGAACTATGAAGTTATACACAGCCACTAACTCGCCTACCTCTAAAGTCTCATCTATAAATTATTTCTCCACAAAACACGCACAGATAACAGATCGGTACTTTGCATTTGAACAAAGACATTGCAAGCAAAGACAGGGTAGGAGGGCAGATCAATGGGTGGGTCACCCAGTGATCCAGGATTTAAAGACCCTCGTTGTGAAAACAAGTGAGCACTTCTGCAGATCAATGCCACGCATATTCCCAGAACACAAAGTATGTTGAAATACTGACTTGGACCATCCAACCTTTGTCTGCAGGCACCTGTGAAGGCCACAAACTCAGGCTCCAACAGTCTCTGAAGTGGACCCTCTCCAAAGGTCCCAGCACACTTGACCTCTCCTGTCAGGTGCCGCCAGGGAAACTTTGCAGCCTCTCTGAAGTAATAAGGTAGTAAGTACCTGCCTGGTAACAAACCAATGGTGCCGATGGTAATATAGACATATTTTAATCCATATCTGTCCCCCCAGAGGACCTATTTATATTAATTGTCAATTTATATTAATTTATATTAATTGTCAATATTTGCTTTTTTTTTTTTTTGCACTGAACTCCTCTGTCCCAGCTGCCAGCGCTACTCTTCCTGCATTTCCCTTCCTCAGAGTTTTAAAATAACTAAGGGTACAAGACAAAAGGAGAAATTATCTGCTTCTTCAACCAGCTGATATCCTAGGTTCCCGAGCAGTCTGTATGAATAAGGAGTACAAGCTACCCTGTTACTCAGCGTGATAAGCAAGTTTTTCCCCTTTAGATTCTTACTTGTGGAAAAGCAGCGCTGCTCATTGTCCATTCATAGGTTTGACACTGGGATCACATCACAGACATTTCAAAATACACTAAAGCAATAATGACACACACAATTCCTCTAACAAGTGCACAAGATCAAAACACGCTAACAAAGCACTCTGAAAATAAATATTCAGACTCGTCATTTTTTACATTGTATAAAGAAGTTTCTGTTGGAAAATAAATGGTGTTTTGTTCTTCCAGAAAGAGTATTGGCCTGGCATGATGCAGACTGGGAAACGCCGCATTCCCTGGACATGTGCTAAAAGGCTCTCTGGCAAGTACCAAGCACAGTGAGCAGGCAGCAAGCCTCCATCCCAGGCATGGGTAAGTGAGGTACAGTGCCACTGGTCCTAGCAGCCACTCACATTGCCAGTGAGACTGGGGAAAGAAGAAACCATCTGATGGAGGATTAGAGCACACCTTATTCTTGTACTTCCGAGCAAGAAAAATGTGGGCACGTACTTTATATCCTCATTTAAACCACCTACTGCCCTAAGGAAACAACGAGCTCATTCCATTGACTGTACTAAGCTTTAAAAACTCTCTTCAAAACAGCAGTAGAGTTAAGCCCAAAAGTCAGATATTCATATGAGAGCTTCCCTCCAGAAAGTGTGGCACAAGACTCATTTAAACTAGCTCAAACCCACTTCAGCACAGCAGCTGGTTTTCAGTGGACTGAGAGGTTGCTACTTTGCTCTGTTTCCTGAAAGTGGTACTCCTCCCTCTGTTAATTATTGATACTTTAGCTTTATATGTGCAACAATAGCTCAAGCACCATATTGTGCAAGAGCTCTCTCTCCAACATCCTCTACATCCTCTACTGCAGAGCACAGCACAAAAAGGAATTTAGCTCCCAGGTTGCCATCTTTCCTACAGCATATCTTGCACCACATCTAGTCAGTTTGTACCCGTCCCCTTCTTAGACATCAGCAGTAATTCAGATTTTTAACTTACAATCAGTAACTGGTTTCCTAAACATGATCTGTAATCCAAAAAATAAACAATAAACATAGGCTTTGCATTTCACCAACAAAGCAGACCACAGCATAGATTAACTAACAGAGAACAGGAATGTATATAAAGCTGAACAATACAAAAACCATGGGGCAAACAGCTACTGGGCCTACGTAACAGATGCTGGTTACTTCTGTTGGTTAGAAAATGCTGGGTACTTCAGCATAGTGAGGAGTGTGATAACAAATGACTTACTTTGCAGTGAAGAAATAGCTGCCAGAGAAGTTTAGGAGAACGGTCTGAAGACAGACGTGAAGCCGTAAAACAAACAAACAAAAAAAACACACTACCAACAAAAACAAACAAGTAGCATTTGCAAACGAGACCATTCACAATCTTTCCAGGATTCTTTTCTCCAGCATACATCCAAGCTGGTAAGTGGCGAAGAAGCTGAGCAGTGCTCAGATCACTGTTACACTGCTCAGGCCATTTTACAGCTCAGGCACTACCAGCATACCTGGCACAGATCAGAAAAGGATTTCCATGTACTTGAATACTGGGAAAGAATATAAAGAGGAAAAAAAAAAAATGTTGATATTGAAATAAAAGGAGTACAGGGGCTGTAGAAAAGTGTAATGCATCTATGTAGCACCTGAGTGAAAGTCTAAAGCAGCTTCCCCAGATTTTATTGCAATAATTCTTTTCATTGTATTTTAGGGGCAGGTTGTTTCATTCCAACTTCCTGCCGTACGCCTGCTTGTCTGCAATCAATAGAAATACGTATTCCCAAGAAAACCTGTTTCAAGTAGGTGTCTCAGTCAGTATCTACCCTCTAGGCTGTTCTACACCATCCAGTCAGTACAGGGAATTATAATAGAGTTCCCTTTAAGTAGCATTAATTCAAGCTTTATCTAGTTCTTATTTTCAATTAATCCTGTAAGGGCAGGGGACACATACTAAGGGAAAGAATCAGAATCCACAGCTGCTACCATAGCATCTGTATGCATATGCACAGTCCTAAGAGCTACAGAAGAGCATCTGTTGTGCTGCTGGTCTGTAGTAGAGTGAAGATGCAACAGAACACAGGCCTAGAAATAACTTCTTGCTGCAAGGATGGAGGGAACCAGAAACATAACAAAACAAGAGACGTGACTGCATTTTTGCTAGTCTACAAATTCCAGACAATCCAGGTAGGACAAGCCCCCATGTTTCCAACTCACGACACACCCAAAATCTGGCAAGCTGTCAGAGAATTTGCTTTCTTAGCCTGTCACTACAGAGGGTGAAGCTTAGTAAGAAAATCAGGAGAACGTGCTGCTTACTACACCACTGATCTCAACTGTATGCGCATTGGTACTTTCATCAGTGCTTTGCGTATTTGACTAGCACTGTATTTGATGTAAAAGAGAAAGGCACCCCTACCTTCTGGTCACTTGTTTTGATCACACAAACTGGCTCACATTAATGACACGTGGGATGCAATCAGGCATTTGTGGAGTTAAATGGCTTCTAGAAGAGACGGACCAGATGCAGGTAGTAATACCAGTTTCAAGAACAGCTTTCTTCCAGTTACTCTAGAGATGATATTTGGATTACTTACCACTACCAGCAGAAGACACATTTACATTACCAAATACAAGTGTGATTGCAGGCTGTACTGAGCCACACATGTGTTTTGATGCACATAGTATAGGTAACTGCTGAAAGATGTAGAAACATTGGCCTTTGGACCTCCTGGCAACCAATGCACAATCTCTCAACAGCCTTCAATGTGCTACTGCTCTGTTACCTTGCCTTGTGCAGGTTAGATTAAGCCAGCTTAGATTTGGTATCATGTGCTACCATAACCTATTCCATTTTAGTGTGCAGACAAAGGCATTTCACGCAAACTGTTTAGTGCAGTGAATTATTTATTACCTTGACATGCAACAGAAATGCAGTAGGCAAAGATCAGAGGTGCTACACAGCGGGTACTGTAAGTGCTGCTTACAGCATGATTCTGTTCCTAAAACAGATTTAGAATGCGTACCTCTCAAGCCAAATAGTTCTAATAATAGTATAGAGCTGCTTCTGGAAACATTAAAACTGTACCATCTCAGCTGTGTGAGCAGAGACAGCAAGTTCAACACCTCTGGGACACGTCCTACTTTTTTACTTCATCTATAATAACATTTTCAGGACATCAGCTTGAATGGGAGAAAAAAAAAAAAAAAAGAGAAAAAAAAGAAAGAAAAAATCACATACTTTAAAACCAGCAACAAGAGTTACTTGGGAACCTAACAACCTGATTACCTTTGCATCTTCCCTGTTTACTTGAAAGTCTTAAAAGATTACTCTATTTACCATGTGAATTATTAATGCTGACCAAGAACGATTTGCACCATACGAGTGGAAGAAAATTATTAGAGAAAAATTAAATAGCCTTTATTTCTAAAATGGTAATAAGAACTCACAAATATTGACTGTAGGAAAATAAAATAAAATAAAAAACTTCTGTCTTTATCCAAGGACTATTCCAATACACAAAATTTAAATCCATCTGCACATCATAAATAATACGTGGAATATTTACTGCTGAATAAATGTAAGTGGATGCATCTGTTGCTTAAAATGGTTAATTCTTAGTAACTCAACGTCATGCCAAGGAAGGAAAATATTTTATTGGAAAAAAAACAGAAAAGAAAATAGTCTGACCTGATCTTTCATACTACACTTTTTGGAAACATTATCCCAGGTGCACACTGCAGCCAATTATTTGGTTAAAAATTATTTTTAATGAGCATAGTGTCACTGAAAGGTTACGTCTACTGAAGGTAGAAACTTCCTATTATAGTTTTAAGCATACCTCAATTCTCCAGTTCCACTGTCAACAGACAGATATTTAGGGATAGTTTTGAAATGACTGAGGCTTTAGCAGTTTTAGTGGATACCTTGCAGACAAAATAAAAAGCCAAGTTATGCTAGAAAATTGTGAAAGTTTCTTTTTCAGGGTAATGAAGCCTTGAATCATAAATGCAAAAAAAAAAAAAAAAATGCTTATAATACATTAAGTAACATAAATGAAAGCAGAAATGGTGACGCTAACCCCTAAAGGTGACCCTGTGGTCACAAAATGTTGGACTAAGTATTCTGGAAATGACCTGGAACAGGTTAACATTTAGAACCACAACCAAGTACAGTTCATCCTTCGTGCAACGTGGCAAGCACCGAACCTTTTAGAAACCTAAATACATGAAGTAAGATCTCTTCTGTGGGAATATTCTACTCTTATGAACACAAGAGTAGTCATCCCTCCACTCATCCTGAATACTATGCATGTTCAACACATTTCTGATGATTGTTAAATGTACGTGACAGCAAAAAGCATCTCTGTACTTCATGATGCTCAGTTCCCACATATGAAACAAGGGATTTCTGTGAAAATCTCTTTCAGGTAACTTTTTAGTTTTTTGAAGTCTTGGAGCCTTTGCTTTTGTTGTAAAGTTTCAGGACTGTTTTATAAAATATCTGAAATTTGCATTCATCCAAAGATTCTTAATTAATGCATTTAAATGCATATATCAACAGAGAGTTTCATATAGATGACCTCATATAGGAAGAGCCAAACACCAATAAAATTAGGGGTAAAAAGAAAATATTAAACTAGGAAATCAATAATAACTGCAATAGATTTTCTTAGCAAAGAGACTACACAAAGGAACAGAGAAAACTAGTTATGACCAAAGTTCAAATTACCAGTGATCTTCCCCGAACACTCATGGCCACATCCAATTTAAGCTGAGGACTGTGATTATTTTCTTTAAAACAACACAATACACTGCATTTAAACCCAGACTACTACAATTTTTCATCATTGTAAAGCTTATCTCCATGATTATTTCAAGATAATTTCAAGATTTTCACCCACACATATAAAGGCTTCATTCTTAAAGATATTTAAGTATTTAAAATGCAGCTAAAATCTAATTGAATTTTCAGATGCAAGGCTGGCATTTAAGACTAGATATCAAAACCCTACCATAACTTCACAGTATATGAATGTGTATGCTTACCATACAACTTTTAACATCTGTTCAGTAGTTCATTATCTTGCATAGCAGATGAATACCAAAGGCTGATGGATTCCAGCTGACTTACTGTGATGTTTTGTAGCATAAATAGGCCTATAGTTCAAGTTCCTAAAATTACATATAATTCCACCCCCCTTCTCTGCCAAAGTGGTGCCCTGCCAGTTCTGAAAATAGCAAATCGATTAGCTGAGCATCTTAAACACATGGCAGACTATTCATCTTATGGTCACCTATAACTTCATGCTTCTGGTATGTATAAATCCTGATACCCACTTGTTCCTGAACCGCCATCACCTGGTGAGGTAACGATTGTCTTCCATTCTTTATCTTCTGCTTCTTGTCCCTTGCACCTTACTGATACATACAAAGAAAACTACGTCTAATATTTTTCCTGCACCTCACTGCTTTAATCTCCATAGGAATAACTAATTTGCTAGTGCGTGCATGCCTGCTGCTGAACTTGCTGAGTTAGCAGGCTAACTTTCGTTAAAAAAGGCTGCAACTCAACAGCAGACATCTGCTGTCTGTAGGATAACTGATAGGCAATCCACTTGCAGGGAGCAAGTCAGGAGAACGTCAGCTGAAGACAGTAAAAACTACCTACAACAACACAATTTCTAGCAGTATATCAAATAACTTAAGGATAAAACACATTTCACATGATGAAAGGTAACAGGAAGGCATTTTGGTACTTAGGGCAATACAAAAGTTTGGTATATAAGCTCACAGAGCGATAAGAGGCAACAGCCTCCCGCTTTTCAGTTCCTACTGACAGCAGAATTCCCCTGCCCACTGGCCCCTAGTCAGCATCTCCTTCCCCACTTCTAGAGGAACAGTTGGGGTCTGGTGCCCAAATTTTCACACTCTTAATTTGTGCCAGACACTGTATATTACAACTATTTACAACTAAGAATACAAAGCTCTTATATGAAATGTACACATTAAATTACATGTCTTAAAGTATTGTAAAAGTGAAATAAAAAAGATGAGGCATAAGGAGATGACCACTCTTGACCAAGTCAAATGTTTTTTCATTTAGATACTTCAAACCAGAACATGGAGCATAGACAGAATTACTGCAATTTTATTTATTTATTTTAACTCCCAAAGTTGTAAGAGAGATTTCTTGCTTTCAGGACAATCTCAAGGTAAATAACAATTGCCAGTCACAGAGCAGAGCGTGTCTACCATGAGAGAATTTGGACCAAAGTAGCCACACTATAAAACATCACCCAAATTACCTTGTGCCAGAAGAAACACTGAAAAGAGACCAGCCTAGCAAGCAGCTGTTAAGCCAAAAATATCCTAAGCTGTATTTATTCCAAGAATACTTGCTCTTGGACATTATCCTTTGGCTCCTTTATCCCTAATTAAGAAGACAATTTTTTAAGTGGTCCATATTTTTCCTGTTTAATCTCCCTAATATACACGGGATCGATTATAATAACAGATAAAATATAAGCAAATGATTAAATATTTCAACATTTAATCCTAAGAAGGTTATCAAGAAAAATAATTTTGTAATGCTAAAGTTTTAAATACAAACTAAGTAGTTTGAAATACAAAATAAGAACTGTTCTCCCAGTTATAAGGGAGAAAAAAAAAAGTATTTTACTCATTTTATGCCCCTTCAGCAGTTATTCGTTTTACTACCACATTGAGAAGGTACACAAGGCAGATATACATGTTGGGGAAGAGAGAAAGAGAGCTGGAAAATAATATGTAGTTACCAGATTAGGAAGGATGGCATAGAACTTGAATAAACTCTAGGGTTATTGTACTACTGAATTAACAGAAATCTGAAGAACATGATCCAGCTTTCTGTGTGTGTGTCTTATGCTGTGTGGAAGATCATTTCTAATACGTCAAAACCTACAGGTGAATTATCCTCTCTCTAGTTACTAAACTGTATCTCAGGGCAAAGTTTTCTCATCTTAACAGAAGAAGTAAATTATATACAAGCCCACAATAAAACCGTCAGTTTTCAAGTCTCCTAGCTACAAGGGTGGCCAATCAGCACAGCTTATCATCCGTAAAATTCAATACGGATGCAGATTTCTTTATCTAATCCTGTCAAGATTTGCAAATGGACAACCACTAATGAGATTTTTAATGTAGCCTGAAGTCCCTAACAATTTTGTTAATATCATTAACTCATGTGCTATATAGAAACATATATATAAATATGAATATTTTACCCGGACACTACAAATGTGTAAATAATGTTTTAAGACAGTTCCTGTACATTTAAGTCACAGGTATTTTAGCTGACAAAAATGCACACATTGCATGTATGTGTATGTATACACACATGTGCAAGCATAACAGCTCTTAAAAAAAAACTTAGAAATACCCTAAGTCTGAGCCATATGAAATAACTTCTCTTACCGTTAAGTCTTGGTAGGTTTAAGAGTCTTACTAGGGATACTGGCAGACGTGAAAACTTGGATGGAAAAAAAAAAAAAACCTGCTGTGTTTAATTTTGGAGGAGAGGTGGTGACAGACAACAACAATATTTGGAATTTTCCATGGCCTCCTCTGGACTCACTCCAACAGGTCCATGTCTTTTTTATGCTGGGGGCCTCAAGAGCTGAATGCAGTACTCCAGGTGGGGTCTCAGAAGAGTGGAGTAGAAGAGGAGAATTAGCTTTACCTGCTAGCTACGCTTCTGATGCAGCTCAGGGTATGAACAGCTTTCTGGTCTGCAAGCACACATTGCTAGGTCATATTCAGTTTTTCAGCCACCAAGTACTTCTCTGCAGAACTCTGCAGTACTTCTCCATCAGCTCATCACCCAGCCTGGATTTGTGCTTGGGATTGCCCCGGCCCAGGTGCAGGACCTTGAACCTGGCCTTGCCGAACTTCACAAGGTTCACACAAGCCCACCTCTCAGGCCTGCCCGGGTGCCTCTGGGTGGCATCCTTTCCCCCCAGCGTGTCAACCGCACCACACAGCTTGATGTCATTGGCAAACTTCCTGCGGGTGCACTAGATCCCACTGTTCATGTCACCAACAAAGATGTTAAACAGTGCTGGTCCCAATACTGACCGCTGAGGAACACCACTCATCAGTGGTCTCCACCTGGGTATTGAGCTGTTAACCTCAGCTCTTAGTGCAGCCATCCAGCCAAGTCCTCACCCACCGAGCACTCTATCCATCAAATCCACATCTCTCCAATGCAGAGACAAGGATGTCACGTGGGACAGTGTCAAATGCTTTGCAGGAGTCCAGGTCGATGGCATCAGTTGCTCTTCCACCAGCACTGTAACCCCATCATATGAGGCCAGAAAATTGGCCAGGCACAACTTGCCCTTAGCGAAGCCCTGCTGGCTGTCACCAATCACCTCTCTGTTTTCCATGTGCCTTACAAGAGCTTCTACGAGGATCTATTCCATGATCTTGCTGGGCACAGAGGTGAGACCGATGGCCTGTAGTTCCCCTAGTTCCCCAGGTCTTCCCTTTTCCATTTTTTAAAATGGGGGTTATGTTTCCCCTTTTCCAGTTACTGGGAGCCTCACCAGATTACCTTGACATCAAGTAAGATGGATAGCAGCTTAGCAACGTCTTCCGCCAGTTCCCTCAGGACCCTTTGATGCACCTCATCAGGTCCCATGGCTTTGTGCACATGCCACATGCTATCCTATGAAGGCTATATCAAAGCCTTTAAGTTCTCCCTCTGTTTAAAGGCAAGAATGGAGTTGACAAAATAATTTTGCTACACCTAGAATATAGCAGTGTTGACTTTCCACATTGATTTATAAACACGATCACAAAAAAAAAAAATCCAGAATTTATATTTTCCTATCATCATAGCAACCTGTACTAGGAATCTACAGCCTGGTAAAATGAACTATGAAAGGTGAAATGAATCAAAGATCAAATAACTTTACAAATAAAATAATTAAAAATAAATTAGAAAGGAGGAGAAAAGTACAATACACTCACCAGGCGTGTATTAACAACAGGAAACAGTAATGCCAAGAGGGCCCCATTCAGCATATGCATCTGCAACCTTAAAAAAAAGACGTGATATTATTTTCACGGGAAATGAAATATTTTCACATATTTTGTGTAGGATCTCTCCAATAAGAAGCAGCCAGAGATTTGAGAAAATTCCACTAAATTTGAATAAAACCACTGTTAAATGCAATAAGGACAAAACTTCTCTTTAAACACACATTTAAATACTTAACTAAATAAAATTGCTTTCTGTAATGACCTTTACCTTCCTAGAAGGCCTGGCTGCTAAAGGCAGTCTAAGCAAAGAATAGGGCAGGAAAGTAGTATTATACTACAATATTTTGTATAGCTTTCAGTCACCTCTCCCCGAACCACAGTTGCATCAAAAAGAACACAAAAATTGCATACATACTGGTTTTGTCACCTATTTAAAGTAAACTAACTAAAGAATAAACTCTCCACAGCCACTGCCTGCCATAAACTCTATAAAGAATTACAAAGTTGTTTATAATTTAAAGGGGAAAAAAAATGTAGTGCAAACCCAAAACAGTTTTTCAAACATCATTTATATGTCAGGGTGTAAGAAAACAAAGAGGTTAACTCTGGAAAGCAACAGGTATTGTGGCCTTGCAAATGAATAGCAAATCCAGGATTTCCTGGACACCAGACGTATTTTGCATGCCCTCTGAGATGAAGAAATACTAACACAGTATCTCTGTATTTGGCCTACTCTCAGCCCAAAGAAGGAAGAGCAGAAAAAATTTGCAGCCACACGGTACCACTCCTGAAGCAATTTATGAGGCATGTCCCCAGATCATTTTTCTAGTCATTGCCTAGAGTAAGACAAGAAAGGGCAGACTGAAACCACCAGCGGCACAAAAGAACCAAGGGTATGTGGCTCAGCACTCACAGTTTAAGCTATGACCCTTTTCAGGGTGTCACTTTTCAAACCAACCAACATCTCTTTCCTACTGAATACATACCTTAATATTTTAATGGCTTATGCCATGATTAATTTCTAAAATACATTATGCAAGTAGACAGAAATACAGTAAGGAAGAGGCATTACCTGAAGAGAATCATTGCAACCCGACATGGAGGGCAGGCAAGAAGAAAAATCTGAAATAGTAAAATCAAATTTCAATTAATGGAATGATCTCTTTTAGACTCCATTTTCTATATCTTTGTGTCCTAGTTCTGGACGTTACAAATCATTTCTAACCAGAAGAACCATTCTACAGAAGAGCTGGGAAAGACTAAATATCATGAACAACGTAAAAGTTTATACATGTTTATGTAAATTCACATTGCCTACATGTAAAGGCTTATGTGATACAAGCAGCATGTAGGGTTCAGCTTCTACCAGTACCTAGGAAACAACATCAAATTCTAGCCTTTTTCATTAAAAAAAAAAAGTTTTTCCAAGGCCTCCCACAACACAGATATCACCAGTCATATTCCTCCAACAGCTCCTATAGCTGTCAGTCACCACAGCGTCCTCACTGTGCTGAGGACTGAGCATTTACACACTGCCAGTACTCCCTTTGCTTCAGCGGTGCAGGACCCAGCTCTTGAAGACTGGATGTGAGATGGTTCTCTAAAAGCCTCGTAGCATTTCACAAAATAAGGCTACCACAGTGTCTGTTCTGTGGATAAGCTCAGTAGTCATCTGTAAATACGTCCGTTGCCTTACTCAATAGAGTATACTCAGAATACTGCAAAAATGTCACCACGTATGAGCTAGCCGTTTCCCAAGACCAAAAATAATGATACAACTGGAGCAGCTTATGATTGTTTTCCTTTACAGAAAAGACCCATAAAGCCCTTGCACATACATGTATGACCCATCCAGCTTCTGGGAAAAGCACCTAACATTTATTAATTGTATTTCATTATTCTGTCATTGCGTATTTTTGCAACCAACTGTTTATTAACTAAAGTACTTTGAATTATGGACTATAAGGATCGGGATGGACATAGTAACCTAAAATATTTCACTACCATGGAAGAGTAAATGAGTCACAGTTACTTATTTTCAAGTCAACTCTACTGCAAGAAACACAGTTTTGAGGACTAACAAGGGCAAAAGAAACATTTACTATTTTTAAACATGCCAGTTCCTTGGTTATGGGGGAATCTTACAGAAAATATGTTTAAGGGCAACAGAGAAAACTACAATGCTTATGTTAAAACTTTACAATCATGGAAGAAATCTTCAAATATTTCAGTTTTAGCAGATGAATATCAAGCACTTTCTCTATAAGTAAGTAAATAAATTCCCCTGATAAATAAACCTCACGGCCTGTTAAAAGAGATGCTTGACAAGAGGCACTTGTATTTGATTTTCAGAGAACTATATTATTGAGTAGATTTAAACATCTTAAAAAGTGTTTCCGTGAGTTCAGCTCCCAGAGTAATTATTGCCCTGAAAACATCGAGTTCACAGCAGACAAGATCATGAGCTCTACCCCAAGTGTTCGCGTGCTTATCCCACAATCACATTACATTTCACTGCCATGCCGGAAATAAAATCCTTTGCCTTGCAGGAGGAAACAGCTACATTTATAAACCAAACAGCGTCACGTTAACTTAGTGGTGAAGCTGGGAAGAGTTCCCAGCCCCTGTTTTCATGCCAGCACTCGCAAGGTTTCACGCACGCTAGTCTGCTAGCCCCCCTCCCTGGCATGCTGCAGAGCTCCCGGGTAAACAAGGCAGCGAGTGCGGTAAAGCACACTGGGGGAGGCAGAGTAACCAAACGGCCAGCGTGGAAGAAACAAATTCAGCGTCCTTCCTCATTCTGGACAATGTGTTACCTTTCACGTTTTCATGTGTCATGTTACAAAAGTAAAGAAGGACAAAAGAATGAACTAGAAACCCAAAATGTACACAAGGAAGTATCTGGGGAGGGAAAAGCAAGCCATAAGGTACCCCTTGTGTTACATATTGAGTTCTGGGCACAGTTCTGATCCTCCCCTTTCTCTTTGACCTCTCTCACAACAGTGACCACAGGGTACAGACCAGCTTTCAGCAGATCATTTTAACACATGAAGACCCTTCAATCTGTTTAAAAAAAAAAAAAAAAAACAGGCACACACATATAGGCAGTGAGTAAGAGAAAGAGAGGGTGCAGAATCATGAGTGTCCTTGAGAAAAGTTCAGAGAAGTCCTAGGTGGGGACAATGTTGTGAAACAGGACAAGAGTCTTCTTCACCAGCACATGACCAGAAGACTCCCCAGTTTTTTCCTCAGGCAATACACTGTGAAGAAACTCATAACACTGGTAAGTCCATAAACAGAGGTTCACTTCGACCTTATGGAGCCAGGTGAAAGCAAAAGTCAGTACTCTTAAAGGCTCTGCAAGACCATAAATAACATTGTCCAACCCAATGGGAAATATTTCGAGCATGAAGTGCTGCACGGCCACTCTCCTGCAGAAGCCCAAACACAAAGGTCACACCACAACACATGCTGGACAAGCAGGGCTGTTATAATTTAGAGACTGTGATATACAGGGTTTGTCTGCTTAACTGTACCTTTACTGAGACAAGATCAGAAAGAAACTGAACTCCTGGTTGCTCACAGCTAACCCAGGGCTGGGTTGCAAATCAGTCTCTCCCACATTCCTTCCTTTGAACCATGCCCTAAGAAAGAAGACTGAGTACTAAATGCCTACAGGGCCAGAACAGACTGGAAAGCAGAAGGAAGAGGATGGCATTTTTCTCCCTGTAGCAATACTTTTTTTAAATGTTCTAAAGGAAACATGTATGTGACCTTGTCATTTGGTATTTCACATAGCTCACAAGAAATACCTTGAGTGCCATAAACTTCAGAGATCGCTGGTATCTTAAATCTAATGGAATCAGTCGTTAGTGTTACTGTAGCAGGTGTGGAAAAGCACTAGTTTGGAGGCAGTAAGAATGTAACTTTGCATGACTTTATTCTGAAAACTTCTTTAACCACAAACAGAATCATGTGAAAGAACACAGACCTGAACAATGTCTTGTTTCCAATTTTTGATCCGGGAAGATGTGACCTAGAGCAAAATGGTTCTGCATTTGGTTATAGATAAACTGTTCCAGAAGAACAGAGCAAAGTCTATCAGGCCTCATTCCACTGCTAAGCGAGGTCAATAAAATGCTTCCTGCCATACCACGCCAACCCTCGCCATCTATGCAAAACAGAGAGGTAAGAAGCAACCTTTACCGCTCACTTGGTACTGTGTGAGAGGGGACGTTCTGTAAGGCTTCAACACTACTTGGAAATCTTCCTTCGCCACCTAACCCAAAAGGCTTATTTCAGAGTATCCCCTCCCTACCTTCCTATTTCCTGGCAGGACGAACAAGGTAACAAGCAGTTATCACCAAGTATTACACCCGCCCTCCACAAATCCCTGTTAGGTTCCCTTCTTTTGTAACCACTGAAGGAAAGATTCAAGGGAAATGTTACTGTTGAAAAGGAACTTCATAGTTGGGGAAAAAGGAAAAAAAAATTAGTTTTCTACAAATTCATTGTTAGAATTTGCAATAAAACCTACTCTTTGACATTGCAATAGTGTCTCTAGGTAAACATTAAACTTACACGCATGGAAAAAAGGCTAAGTACTGAGCAAAACAAGCTGATATTTTACAGCAAGTTACGTTTTTGTTTTATTATTATTGATTTATTTTTTTTCCTAGTACTAAAATATGACAGCAAAAGGTACCCAAGTGTTACAAATGTGAAAAAAAAATCCAGTACTGAAAAAAAATCCCAAAATCCGCAACAGACAAATTTTATCAAACAACAAAACAAACAGAAAGCAGTAATATGACCTCCCCTTAATACAATCCAATTTCCTCACGTCCATGCACTATAGCAACCTCTAATATTGTTTTCCCTTCTTGCATTTCAAATGCTGCAATTATCAGATCCATTCTGAGATATTAGTTGATTTTGAGTTCATACAGACAGTTCTTCAACCCACCTCTTTTACAGTTTGTACATCTACACTACAGCAACGGTCAAGTTCATCCTTATAAAGAATTGGAGAAAGGTAAAGAATGCAAACTGTCAAGAATATTTGTTTTCCTATTATTCTTTCAACATTATTGTTTGAAAATGACAAGCAAGGAGAGATTGTTGTTGTTGTATGGGTTTTTCTTTCTTTAACTCCAGCAATGCTTCTTAAGTATATTATGTTTTTTTTTTTTCTTCTTTGTTTTGGGTGGGGTAGGCCACAAGGTGAGTGGTTTCTCTTAAATCTGCTTTATTACAACCACACTATACTCAGATAACGTGAAGCTCAAACATACAAGTGTTCCCAATATATCTATTATATCTTATTGCTAATATATAATATCTATTAGTAGCTAAAATCTACTGGATTAAAATACTTGCTAGGATTTTGCCCATCCAGTCATTATGAGCCATGGCATACCTAAAATACAGATCTTAAAAACCAGCTGATTAAATACCTAAAATGAAAGGTAATGGTACATGCTGGACTCATGCCTAGAGCTCTCAGTTACTGGCAAGGATGTATATATTTACGTTATGTTACAGGTTCCAAAAGCTTTGAGAGCATCACCATAAAATCATTTCTAACATCAACTTCAAATTTGCTCATCTGTCAATTTGTCTAATATTGCCCAGTTTCCTTGACATTGAAGCATGCTATGTTCCATCGCTACTGTTTCCTAACCAGCATTTCAGAAATCAAGACTAGTAAAAAGATCTATTCCCAAAAGGGATGTTTGAAAATGGGCACAACTGAAAGGTACAACAACAATACTGTATCTGAATCGAAGGAAAATACCTCATTAAATATCTAGACCTGAATTCTGTTCTATTCATTAAGTGTTACTGCTCCACTCCATGTGCATTTTAAATAGGCAGACCTCAATGATTTCCCCCACCCTTATTACTTGGCTGGATCTCCAGTTCTCAGATTCTAAACATCCCAAATCTCCACAAAATACTGCACCTAAGAGCTCCCTCAGAAGTACATCAGTGATGTTATTTTTGAGTTTGCACACTGAGGCAGAGAGCGCAGTCACAACTTGTCATGAAAAGCTTCTCTTCTACCAGCCTTAGTCCTACTGAGAGACAGGAACATGCATAACACAAAGATCGCCTTGTTTGATCAAAAATAAACTAAAAAGACAAAAGACAACAATTCAAAAGGTAGCAGTGGAAGAAAAGAACAAGCTACACAGCTAGTAACTGATGATAGGACGTGCAGAAGCTGCACAAAGCTGCACCAGGGAGGTTCAGACTGAATGTTAGGAAAAATTTCTTGGTCAAACACTGGACCAAGTTTCCTAGAGAGGTGTTTGATGCCCCAGGCCTGACAGTGTTCAAATGGCAGTCAGACAATGCCCTCAATAATGGGTTTTAATTTTGGTCAGCACTGAAGAAGTCAGACAGTTGGACTATTCTATTCCCTTCTAATTCTAACTATTCCAGATGAAGCATCACACTCAGTATCACCTGCAACAGGCAGGAGTACTTACAGATGCCCAGGGTCTCTTTTTTTCTGGCAGAAGATAGCTGAGCGTTCTCCAAGTAAACCCCCTGCTTCTCAAATAAGCAGCACAGATTTCATTTACCTTGAGTAACTGCAGCTTGTCCATCTCTGAGCCACCAGTTCAACTTAGCACCTGCTGCAGCAGCAGACTGAGAATGTATCTTTCTCTGCAAACGCTCTAATCAAGATCACTTAGGCCATAAACTGATCATTTTAGTATACTACTTCAAAATTAAAACTTCAGGAGGTGAAATATTAATTTCTAATTCTATAGGGCAACGTGAAAAATCCATGGAAGCTGGATCGATCCAAGTTCCAAAACAAATTTAGAGAAGAAAAAAAAAAGAGAGAGACAAGCTTTGGTTATTCTGCACTGAAATAAAACCATTTTTTTCTGTGAAAAAAAAAAATCTATTCCCCTTCCTAAAGGTAAAACATGAGGCAAGGAGCATTCAAGCAGCTGGATAAATTAAAAGATGTACAAGACTTTGCTAAGCAACTTGAAAATTCATTTTTGAAGTAAGTTCATAACAATCACCTTATCATTTAACAGAAACTAACGCTTGGTAACAACTCCAGCACACAGCTTTGATTCAGCATGTACATTTATTTTAAACATCGGCTGTTTGTGCATGAACTAGTAATTAAGCACAAAACAGCCATATAATTTAAAAGCCATGTCCTTGCCTTCTAAAAAGTAACTTTAAAAAAAAAATCCTAACTGTGAATTGATATGTTATTATTTTAGACTGACAAATGTTAAAAGAGAATGAAGATCAAAAGATGTTACATTCTTATTGCTAAATAGCAGCAACTTTAATTTATGGAATATTTCAGTATACAAAGCGCAGCTCTCTTACTGCAGCTGTCAGACAGGTTCAGGGAGTAGTTAATTTGTCCTGTAGAAATTTTAAATTGGCATCAAGAATACTCATGATTCAGTGCAGTATTATTTGCAGAGCATTAAGTAATACTACAGTGGAAGCAGTTCCTGTGGTCTATAAAACAGACTCTGAGAACAGAAGAAGCAGCCAGTCCCTCCTTCCTCCCAGCTCTACCCAGGGCTAACAGAAGTGTAGCAAATCAAACGATTTCCACCCTCTACTCTAGAATCTAATGTCTTCTAAAATAACACATGTTCATTTAGACGTCCTAGGTTAGTGTCCCCTTCCACAGGCTTAGCTTATTTACTGGCTGAACCTCTACCCACCTTCACTTTTACAGGCTTAGGTGAAAGATTTCTAGACTTCTCATATTTTAGGATTAATGATTAACGTAGGACTAGGCTTCCTGTGTGTGCAGCAGCATTAGTTATGGCATCTTATAAACTAGGATTTCAGAGAGAAGGTATCACTGAGCTTAATTCCCTTCCCTTTTCTCTGATCAACATCTGTACCATCCCTTCACTAGCAGTGGGTTGCTTCCTTCCCCATTCCCAGCTCAGTGCAGTCAGCAAAACCTACCAATCAAAAACTAATTTGAGGGGAAAAAGAATAAAAAAGGATGGTTTAAAAAAAAAAAAAAAAAAAAAAAAAAAAAAAAAAGCAGCGATTTCTCAAGAAAGCTTAACCTGTACTGAATTTAGATTAACTTGTATTTATCCTTGCCACTGACACTGTGAAAGCTTGCAAGTGTTCCCAGTAACATTTTATATACATTCATTTTTGTTACTTTTTCCCAAGCATGACATTTCATATCTCACTCTTTCATATCTCTTCATTTCTTACATTAAAAACCCTTTTAGAAGATGCCTGCCCTATTATGCTTCAAGTCCTCAGTGCCAGAAGGCCATCCTGCAAAAAAACCCTGCTTATGTACAGTTGCATGCTGGTGGTTATCACAGCACTTTCAGATTGGGCATGTTCTAAGAGCAAATTGACTAATATTTCCTACCCCCTACACAGTACTATGCCACAGCAACTCCAAATTGAGACATCAAGGAAATAATCCTAAAAGATCAGAGAAGCTGAGGAGAGGAAGGGGGAAAAAAAAAAAGCTGAACTAAGAAAATTGTAGAATTAGATACCTTAATCCATTCAGACATTAAAACTCAAGTCTTTCATTAACGGATCACATCAACAGCATCTCCTCCTTCACCTTTACTCTCCACCTCTCTCAAATAATGAGGATGTTCTCAATCTTTCTGTTCCTCTCTTCAAAAGAGAGTACCATCCCTCTATAGCACAAGAGTGGTTTAAAAGTACATTGCTCATGGTTAGCGGTGAAACAAAATCAGGTTGTCATGAACATACACAACATCCCACAGGTGAAAGCTCTAGCACACAACATGAATGATATACTGAATGTTTCTGGCTTTGCTTTTTCAAAGTGCTGGCCGAATTGATTGCATCTTTGACTTCAACAGATGTTTCGGCCAAGATAGACAAAAACAGGCAAAGACTTGTGCAGAGCCTGACTGGTTATTAAATAATGGTTATTTTTGAGCTCAGCAGTCGCTTTATCAATGACTCTGCATGTATCTTACATTTGCATTGTTTTATTGATTTAACTATTAATAAAAAGAAGTATAGTAAAGATAGTTGAAGTTATTAAATGTTATTTGGACATTGTTTCCTCCTTAAAACAGGGTTACATCTTCATCATCTGTATAGATACATGTGTTCTGTCTATTACATCTTAAACCTGCTGCCCAACTTCAACTGAATTTGATAGATTAGGAGATTTATTTTTTTGATAACTAGCATCCCATCATCTTTGTGCAAACAGATGTCCAAGGCAGGGCACAGACATCTTGTAAGTGCCTCTCAAAACACATTACAGAATATATATTTATATGCTCATTTTAAAATATTTAAAAAAAAAAAAAAAAAGAGGAGAATGGCTTCACACAGGAAAAAGGTTTCCATTCAAGACTGCAGTTAACCACAAAATAGATCTGCAGAAACCAGGTTAACTTAAAAATAAACTAATTTTTTGTTTAAAGTTATTTTAATAGGATTTGAGATTATAAATTTAAATTTCAATAAACTTAATAAGTAATATATGTCAAGATATTCATGGTAATAAAGCGTTTCTTAAACAACCTTCTTTTTTAGCACAAATTGGAAGATGACTGTGTAAGATGAATATATCTTTTACCTGGAGATCTCAGACCATAACAAATACATTTAATAATGCTACAAAAAAAATATATATAGTTACCAATGTTCAGAGTTACCACAGATATAAGGGATCAGTCCAGACTGAAATAAGCTGTGGTATGAAGCAAAAATTAGACAAAAACTTCAACTTGATACACAATATATTTTACACTGCATAGTTGCTACTATACCATATGGAAATGTTTTTTTTTCTCTAGAATCACTCTCTAAATCTTTTAACTCTCTTTTAATGGTGATAGCAACCATATTTTAAAACACACCATTCATACCTGCCTTCACTGTCTGCCTACAAAGCTGAGTTTCAACGGTTCTCTGTCCTTTTATGGGACTAAACATAGTTGTAAGCCTTTGTTCAACCAAAGAAATTCAGTACAAAGAACCGAATAAGAAAAATGTTTTTCTCCCAGTATTCTGAGTTCACACTGCAGAACCCTATATGTGAATAAATATAAGCCATCTACAGTCCCATCAATACCTTCTAGTCAAAAATCCATAATTTGTTTTTCATATTGGTTCAGAGAAACCATTACCAACTTTATGTCTTCAATAAATCATTTTTCACATTTAATTTCCTGGACTTCAGAGGCATGCTCTAGAACTCCTATTGCATAAACAGGCTTTACTAGCGAGGAAGCCAATCAGGAGTGCTTTCACTTTATAGATGTCAGAGGCCTTCAAGTTTGAGGTTTGATTACAAGTTAAATTTCAGTAAGTTTCTATTCCTTGTAAATGTGGCAATTACCCAAGGATCCCGTTACATTTAACTAACCAGGTATTTGGAGATTATTTTTGATTGTGTACAATTAGTGGACTGTACTAAGTGCATATTCTAGAGTGAGATGCAATCTTTAAGAAGATCGAGGTAGTAAATACCTAATAGCTTCATTATTCCAAAACATCATTTTCTCCAAAGAAACAGAAATAACTCACACAACCCATAAAAAGCTACAGTGTATGCCATCATATTCCTGATAACGTAGGCTGGCATTTCCCCAACTACTAAATATAAAAATAGAAACAATTAAATTCACTTGACACTATTGACTTGGCAATCTGAATAAACGTAAACCCCTGAATACATGTAAACCCTTCGCATATCTATCTTAAGCCCTGAGGAAGTGTCGTGAGAAACATGAGCCCCATCACACATCCAGCAGGCTTCAAATGCATGGCATGGAGCTTCCTGCCAGTGAACACTGGCACAGCTCAACTTGCTGTTAGCTGATGTACAATCACTGCAGGGAAGCCTACCATCTGCTACTAGAACTGTGAACACCTACAACAGTGCAAGGAAGACAAGGAAGCAGTGGGTTTTATTGGAATGGAAATAAGAAGATGAAAGTCTTCCCAATCCCTGGGATGCATACAGGGTCCTACCTGGTCATTCCCTGCCATGTGGTTTATTCTACATCTCCACTCAAGTTCCTATAGGCATCAGGCAGCTGTTCCTGAAGCATCACTTTAAGCTGTTAAGAAACGATTTACATGGAATGGTAAAAACAGGTAAATAGGTAAAAATCCACCCTAAAATATATTACAACTGACAGTGATATATTACAGCACTGGGCAGTACATTGAAACAGCTACTGATAGCTCCACTCTCCTAAATAAATAGCTGAATGTCATTTCTCTCCACAACATGTTGTTCAAATTACATAAGTTACATGCTGATTAATATTTGCATGAAATCTATGATGATCTCATCAAAACAACCCAACATCCACTTACCTAATTGTTCATCTAATGGCAATTATAAAAAGCTTAACTTTTCCCTTAGTCCAAATATTTACATGGAGGATTATTATTTTATCTAGACTTTCCAATCATGCAATCTCTACTTTTTAGAGAATCAAATTACTTCTTGTTAATTCCACACTTTTTGTATTCTTTTCTCCTATGATGACACAGGATAAAGGGGAAAATTACCGAAGCTTGCTTTCTGTCGTCAGACACAGCGGGAACTTCCTAATCCTACCAGGCTCAAAACAAAAGCTCGGCCTAGAGTTTTAAGAGCACTCGCCGGTACCATGCAGCACCGTGATCTGGACCACCTTGACTAAAGTAAGCATGTGCACATTTTCAGCCCAAGATAGAGCAGTTAATGGACAGAAATGAGACAGAGACAGAAACGTCCCAGTTAAAGTGGCTGAACTGTAATCTCTTCAAAGACAGCAAATCACAATTCACAGCCTTAAAACATTTGCTATTTATTTTACACTTACAAAATCACAAATAATATAGTCACTTTTAATTAAGAATCCTTGCCTTATTTTTCAATTCTCTTACTATACACTTGGATTTTCTAAAAATAAGCAAAGATGGTGAAACAACCTGTGTATATACAGTGTTAAAATTATCACAGAAAAGCTTTTCTTCAGCTCAATAAATTATGACATCAATTAAAAGCCCCTAAAAAAATGCCTTTGCTGTTCTACATCCTGCCCAGGAAAAGTAATCCAAGAAACAGTGAACAAAACTATTAAGAAATACATCTTCTCTTTAGAACACTGCTACCCTTTAAAAATTGAATAACTCATTAAACTTTTACTTGCAGACTGTTGCTTACGTTATCCAATACCAGTTTTGACATTACTTAGTGTCATTTCTACAAAAATACTCTGCGTTTCTGCAAGCAAAGATTCTTCATGCTCAACCCAAATAACAAGATATGAATGCCCCTTTCATTTCAATTCAAGGTTTTGAAGAGACTGAATACAGAAAACATACATAATCTAGCTGGATTCTTCCAAATATCACAAAGCATTTAGGAGCAGTGCATGCAAATTAAATCAACATTCACACTTGAAAAATTACATCTGACCACTAACCAGATTCTTTCCAAGAGGGAATAGGGGAGAGAGAGGGACAGGGAGAGAATTACTTGTACGTTGTATATTCCCAAATGATGCAGAATTCAGTCAAGCTATGTTTATTATGTAAGCTCTGAAAACAGCCCATTGTTTCAGAAAACACAGAAGCCTCTCTTGCAGAGGACAGCAAAGATCCAGGTCTCTAAGAAGCTAAAACTGGAAATAATAAACACAGGATTTAGTATTTACTGAATTACAGAAGCACTTAGCATTGATTTTAGTTACGCAAACATCAGATCAAGATCATCAGGTGAAACTGGGCTCCCCTTTATGTTAGGCTCTTCCTTCCCTTGCCTTCTTCTTTCCCATCACTACCCCTTTAGTCTGCTTCTTTTTTCCAGCAACATAGGCCTGCTTTCTACAAAAAACACTTTCTTTTCTCCACACAAGTGTCTGCTCTTAACTGCCCTGAGTGCAACAACTCAGTGTAGGACTGGAAGACAATTACAAAATTTACCAGCTGAGGATCTACCTCTAAGAAATTATTCTGTAGGATGAAAACCTGCAAACAATCTTACAGAAAGCACTTACTGAAGCAAAACCAACCTAAAACTCATTCTATAGGTTGGTATTTAATCAACTATACTGGAATAAGGCACTGGTGTATTTAAAGCAAGGAAGGTGACAATTTACAACATATTAGAAGGACTAGCTGTACCTATAATTTTAGGATAAACAATAACAATAATAATCATACATTCACTGAGGTTGGAACGGACCTCTTGAGATCACATCGCCCTTCCACTATTATTCACAAATTCTGATTTAGTGATTATTCACAAATTCTGCACAAATTCTGTGCAGTTTTTCCTACATTTTATTTTTCAAATTTCTCTTTCACAATACAGACTAATTTTATCTCTGGGTCCTGGTTTATATTTGTCTACATTTAACCTTAGCTGCCTGTATCACCAGCTTGATGTCCCACGGGATATCAAGAGACACCTGTATTTATGCATTTCAGTCAAGTTGCACTGATTGTGAGCAACAGCTTGGAAAAAAAAAAAATTGTGCCAAATTACCAACAGGGGTACAAGAACACATCATGAAGAATGTGAAATTTTTGATGGAAATTCTAACTGCCCCTTCACTGAACCTGAAATGAAGAACTGCTGTATGAACACGAGTGTTTGGAGTGAAAAGCTAAAAAAATTACACTTCTAAATACTATGGAATAGATAAACAAACTGGTTTCAGAATACAGAATAATTGTTTTTGACATTTGTCCTGGTTTCAGCTAGGATGGAGTTAATTTCCTTCCCAGTAGCTGGTTTGGTGCTGTGTTTGGGATTTCGGATGCAAATAATGCTGATAAGGCACTGATGTTTTAGCTGTTACAGAGCAGTGCTTACACTAAGTCAAGGGCTTTTCAGCTCCTCATGCTGCCCTGCCACTGAAGGGCTGGGGGTGCACCAGGTGCTGTGAGGGGGCACGGCCAGAGCAACCAGCCCAGGGTGGCCACAGGGATGTCCCATGCCACGGGGTGTCGTGCTGAACACGTAGTGAACAAGTAATAGTCTCCTGTACAAAACAATTTAAAAGATCCATAATGTAGTAATTTGCTATTGGATAAGTCCCCCTCTTACACTGCAGAAAGATTTTCTTCACATCTTCAATTTCAACACAGTCCTCACGGGTCCTAAAATACTAAAAATGATTAATGTCTTGAAAATGCAACACCTGGTCTGCTAAACACAGGCTGATTTTTTTCCTGCTGTGCAGGGGAAAATAAGTTAGCAACACTCTAGTGGACTTGAAAGAAAAAAAAAAAAAAAAAAGAAAAAAAAAGGAAAGATTCCCCTTTAGGATACCCTTTTATGCCAAGTTCACGGCAGTATCATTGGTCCAGTCATATATACTCACTTCTAAAACAAGAGCATTTTCTGTGCTTATAGAGGTATTCAAATAATTTTCAGTAAGGCTATTCTTTATGCAAAGAAAGAACTTAGTATCACCTCCTTCATAGGCTTCCCCGTTTTTGCACTAACTAATATTGTACCACAGAAAAACACCCAGAACCCCATGGCATACCTGTCAAAGAAACCACAGAATTTTCCATTTCACCTTTGGTTGAATATATATATATATCTTTAATTGATTTATTTCTCAATAATGCTGTACTTCACTGGTGAAGAAACAACATTGCCCTTCCTCCTCCAAAAGCTAAGCAAGAAACCAAAACCAAGGCTGAAAATGAACAGCAGTGTTTCTAAGATTATTCAACTACGTGGCAGGACAGCAACAATTTCTCTGAACCTATTAACCACAAGAACTGCTTAGGCAGTTAAATATGTTCACTCAACCAGCACTTCATCCTCACGATGACACATCTAAACTAGTTCTTCCTGCTTATGAGAATGATCTGATTTGAACACAGGTTGGTGTGATAGGCAGAAACTAGACATCTGATCAAAACAGACTCGGAGTAGCCATTACAGTGTGCAGATCTGTCTGCTAAAATGCACCACCAGTATAATTCCCACTTTATTTTGTGATTTCATTTCAGGCTTAGGTCTTTCAAAAGCAGGACTTATGCTTTTATGCAGATAAAGTCTGAAGAACAATTTCCAGTTCCAAATATTTTTGGCTCAGAGCCCAGGGCCTTTGTTGCTCTGAGGTGCAATAGCCTCACATGAAGAAAAGGAAAACAGGAATTGAGTGAGAGGAGAGACCTTTACAAACTGCTACTGTTGGCTTCCCTTTGAAGGGATCCCAAATGTTAGGGCGTGCTTCACCTCTTCACCTCCTACCTTGTTCATCCTAATGTTTCAGCCCTGCAGCAGGATAACGTGCAAGCTACTGTAAGAACAGAAGTGAGGGATAAGTTACATTTTTCATGTATTTCACCTTGCCAATCAGGTGCCATCAGCAAGCTCAGGCCAGATGAACTCTTTCAAGATTCCACCAACTATACATTATTTTTCTGCCAATGGAGGTCTTCAACTATCTTTCCATCTAACCTGTTTTCTCTGCTGAAAGCTGTTGGTTCTGCAACAATTTTCATTCTCCACATTAAACCCAGGCCTATTTGTAACACAACTGAGAACGAAGAGGCATGACTTCTGAATTTCACTGACATACCCATCTTCTCAACTGCACAAAATACTGTAACACCATTTCTAATGAGTAATTACCACAAGATTATAGAAAAGGCTCCACAGGTGGTCTGAAAGAAATAAAGAATAATTGCCTATGCCTGACTATAGACATTGGGTCTCTTTCTTCCTGGGGGAGACCACTAATAAACAACCTAAACAATAGTACCTCCCAAATTTATGTCTAGACACTAGTATTTGCTGGATTTGCTGTTATAACAAGTACCATATTACTATCACAACACAACATTATAATACCACATCAAGGCAACCAAGCATTCAAATCATAAAGGTAACCTATCCTCACCTTCTTCACAGAGGATTAATAGGAAAAATGTCCAGTAAATAGTGTTAAAGAGCAATGGAATGAGGCCATAATGGTTTCTTTCATAATTATTTCTACAGCTCTTGCATACCTTCTGCTTTCCCCCTCCTTACCAATATTGACTAATTGATTTCACAGCAGTTGTTACCACTTTATGGAAAGCATTTCTACTTGTGTAAAATACTGACCTAACAGTGCATCACAGCTTAGGAATTTACATAACCTCCTAATTAAGATCTGGAACAGTAACTTAATTGTTGCAGATGTCCTGAAAAGTGCTGTAAAAGCCTCTTTTTTCCCCTCTTAAAACAACACCTATCTCCCTCAGACCTCTGGTACTAGCAGTTAGCCTTCTGCAAAGGGAGACTAAGAATGGTATTGGTCTGATTTTCATTTGTTATTGCTGTTTGTCAAAAATCTTTCACAAAAGCTGCCATGATATAAGTTTGTCTATCTCCTGTGAGTTGTTGAGCTTAAATTTTGTAAGTTGTCCTGTGTTGATGGTAGTGTGTTAGCAAAATTAAACAAAATGATTATTTTTGACATCCCACACTCCTTAACCTCAGTGAGCTAAGTACATACACCGATCTACTGACAAATACAATTTGTAAGATTTAGATATCACAGCTCAGTAACTGTTTATGAACGTTTCCATTATTTTCACAGCTACACAAGCTGTATATTATCACGCATCACCAACTATGCCACAAGTTGCTAAAGTACATGGTTTATCCACAGATACGAAGCCAGCTCAGTTCATTCACCCACACATAAGGTGTTGGTTCTTTACTATGCAGCTTTTAAAATAAGAAAGGCAAACCGAAATTACCAGCATAAAATAAAAAGCACTTTGCTTCTTTAACAACTTCACAAAATACATTCACACCCCTGAATATCACTTGCCAGAAGCAGCTGTTTGTGAATTACATGGGCCCTTTTGCAATAATCTTGTTTTTATTACATTTGGTGCTAGTTTTCCCACTGCAGTCAGTGGAAACAGCTTTTTCTATTCTTGAAACAAGGGCAAGGTGAAGGTGAGAAAGCCTTTTCAACCACAGAAGTAGGCATTAAACGAGCTACAATTTCACCTTTTTGTTTGACTTTGTTTTTTCCACAGATTTCAGTTCAGCCAATTAAATGCAAAGTTCTAAAGCGTTTACACCAATTATTGTCATTTGTACCTTTGTGGACTTTTGGTCCACAAACTGCAAAAAACGCTGCTTTGTGAGCACAAAACTGAGGCAGACTGCCCGGTGCACAAGCCTTACCTGCATCACGGTGACCACATGGCAGGGATTCAGCAGGTAAATGACGGTCCTGGTGGCAAACTTGAAGCCCACCTCCAGCCCGAAGATGAGACACAGGGCCACCAGCAGCAGGTTCTTGCCCAAGCTCTCCTGCTTCGCCCGGGGCTGCTGCAGCAGCTGAGCCTCCAGCTCCTTGTAGTGCAGCTGCCTCAGCTTCCACAGGGACAGCAGGATCTCCGCGGCGCCCACGCTGAGGAAGACGAGGCTCTCCACGAAGCGCTGCTGCCCTGAGAGGAAGGCCGCGCACTCCGGCCCTCCGTTGCCGGCGAAGCTGGGGTCCACGCCCCCGTACATCCAGTCCAGGAGGTTGTGCAGGCTGTACCGGGACATGGTGGGCCGGCGCCCGCTCTCCTCCCCGTCACTGCCCGGGCGCAGGTAGGAGCAAGTCGGAATCAAAGCCGAAATGCTGTCGGGCTGACGGAACATGAAACGCGAGGACGTCCCGCCTTCCTGCCCGAGCCTTTCCTTTCTCCGCCGGCAGCCTGCGAAGAGAGGTGGCACTCACGGGAGGCGGCGAAACCCGGGGGGGGGGGTGGGAGCCGCGGGCCCCCGGCTCTCCTCAGGCCGCCGCCTCCCCGCCCGCCCGCCTCAGGCGCCGCAGCCCCAACGGCCGCCGCTCGCGGCCCTTCCCGCCCTGAGGGGGCGGCCCCGGTGCCTCGCAGCCCCGTCCCTCAGAGCCCGGCGGCGGCTCCGTTACCCAGCTCGGCCCGCAAGAGGCGGGCCCAGCTCCCCCGTTCCGCGGGGCCGGGAAGGAGGAAGCGCTCCCCTCAGCGGCGGCGGGGCGAGCCTCCCTGCCGCCGCCCTCCCCAGCGCCGCAGCATCCCCTCCCTTCTTCCCTCCCTCCCCGCCACACACACACGCAACGTGCCCGAGGCGCCCCGAAAAATGGACGAGCCGCGCGGGTGGCTCCTCTGCTCCTCCTCCTCCTCTTCTTCCTCCTCCTCCTCCTCAGCCCGCCCGGCCCGGCCTCCAGCCCTTTGCGGGCCCGGGGGCTGTGGCAGGACCGCTGGCCGAGGCTCTTCTGAGGGCTGCCCGCGCTGCCCCGCCGCAGGGTTTGAAGCGGCTGCGGAGAACTACGTGCCGGGCGGGCCCCGGCTGCGATTTGTCTGGCGTGTAGGCAAATGATCCGAGATCTTGCCAAAATATCATTATCGGAACATGGTGATGTGAAAGTGAAATTCGCAAGTGAAGGAAGTGGTGGTGGAGAGCAGGAAAATCCGTTAGCGCTGCTCTGTTATCGATGCATTTTCTCCATTCCCTATCTCAGTAATCCTGCTCCCCACACGGCTACCTCCCCCAGACCCCTCCTTGTGCCTCCAAGACCCCCCCAGTGCCTCCCAGTGCCAACCAGCACCAGAGGCCCCAGAAGCCCACAGGAATGCCCCAACGCTGCCGTGCTGTTTGCAGGCACTCTAGCTTTTCCATCAGCGCAGATGCTGAGGGCAAGAGCATCTCCTGTCCCTGTGTGTTCTGAGAGCTGCTGGCAGCTCAAGACTACCACACCAGCTCAGACCAGTTTGAAACTAAAAGCTCGCCTGTGGACCTGTCACTGCCAGCCCGTCAAAACAGATTTATGCTGTGCTCGTGTTCTCATCTTTTTTGGCTTAGTCACCTCTCTAAGTCTCTTGCACGCGCCCAGTTCTGAGGAAAAGGACTGGTAGTGTGACTGCATAAGATTCATTTCCTGGTGAACAGAATCTAATAATACCTGACTATGTATTGCTATCCCAATTACAGGCCTTCTTCGCTTTACAAAAAAAGGAGTTCAGGAAATGAGAAATCCCAGAAACAGACCACAGGCACTGCAAGGTGACAGAGGGAATGAAACTCAGAGGCAAGTTACAGAGCTGTCTGCAATTGTAGCAGCAGTGGCTGTCCTATGGCACAGGGCTGGGGAGATGGATCTGTGCCAGGTTGTGCATGAGCAGACAATCCAACTGGTAGACTCCAGGAGAGAAAATACTCTGTGCTTATCTTTACAAGCAGTATTCCTGTATTTTACTGATGGGGAAGAAAAAACTGCCAAGCTAGTGATGTTAGTGCTGAGCTGCTTCAATTGTTGAACAGAAATTGTAATAAAGGTTGCAATATTTTGGGGGGAAAGAATATAAGTATGTATCTAATACATAATACATTCTCTATGTGTTTATATTATGTGTACTCTATTAAAGACATAAAATAATGAAAGAAAACAAATTATAATCATAGTAAATAAGAACTAGATGAAACATATGCAAGTGTTCTGGACTGATCCATGCAGTTATTGATTTCCCAGTTCATTTACCATAATTTAGGTGAGGTCAGTAGTATCACTGTGTTAAAATCCTAGAAAAAGCTCTTACAGAATAGCTTAGATCTTAATCTTAGCTTTGAGTTAATGAGGAACCTATTAGAACAAGAAAGTGAAACTGCAAGGGACTAGTATAGTCTCTTTCAAAATTGAATAAGTGAAAATTTAACAGCAGGGACAAAATAGCCTATGTTTTACAACAAGCATAAGGCTATTTTTTTTATAAAATGTTTGCAAGATGAGTCTGTCCCTGTATGGATTACTTCTACCTGAATATGCTGAAACATTAGTTTTGTTTTCAGTTAAAATATGTAGTCAGCAAGGCACTTGCAAAATATTACCTGGAGAACTGTATTAAAAGCTCTATACAAAACTGGCAGGATAGAAAGCAATGGTTCACTGTTGAAAGGAAAGATACATTGGTGGGTTCCCAGCATGTGTCCTCAGGTTCTGCTTGGTATTTTTATTAACAATGCAGGTAAAGGAATAGAGAACATACTCATCAATTTTGCAGGTGACTCAAAGCTGAGGGGAAGAGAAATCAATTTCAAAATATTCTTGATAACTCAGAAACATTTTTTTTAAAAACAACAACAACAACAAAGAAATCCAGTAAGAATGAGATGCGTCATAGTTCAGTAATAATATTCATATAAGCCAGCTGCTGTGAATCGCTGCCTTTCCCTTCCCCATGCTACTCATTTTCACTCTCTTATGCTAGCATAAGCTCTTCTGCTTGACTGTATGAGAAAACTGGTTAACATTACAACTCTAATCCCAGAAATAGCTGGAACCTGGAGCACCTCCCTTCTCCATTTTATCCTACTTTGGGTTACGGTGATGGGTGACCTGTTTTTCTGTGATTATCCACTTACTAAAAAGGAGCATAGTTGGTGTAAAAAGGATACCTTGGTATAACTGATACTTTTTAGCAACATCACATGAATTGTTAATTCATGGTTGGATTGTGGTCCACTAGAAATCCAAGAGGAATTGGGTTCTCAGTTCCTAATCTGCTGGGTGGTTTACACACCTGTCTGTGTTCTCTTCATTCTCAGTGTTTTGGTTTCAGCTTCTTTCAAAAGCACTCTGAATTCTGTAAGAATTGAGTAGTATTGACAGAGCACTGAGCCGTTGCTCTTTTCTGTTTGTTAACCATTTCTTCTCTTCCTTTCACTAAGTAATTTATGCTCTCTCTAAGATCCATTGTAAACATATATATCTCATGTGTCAATAGAAATGGTTCTCTAAAAGCAATAAATTCCTGTGACTAAACTGTTTGCACAAGAGCCTGAGGCTTGTTCTTGTATCTAATGTTTGATTTGTTTTTCTGTCCATGACTTCTTAAAATTATCAAAACAGTGAAATCTAATGTCAATCCATGAAGGAATGACAGGGCCTCGGGTATACCCATGGTCCTTAACCACCCGGAGCACACACATCATCTGCCCAGGAGTTCTGTTTTAGCTCTGGCCTGGTCCCAGGGGCTTTGTTCCTGTTTCATGAAAGAAACCTGAAGAATAAATCAATTATGTCCTGTTAAAGTTCATATAATAAGTCTGTGGTAGTCAGGACTGCACCAAAAAACTCCTGATTTACCCTCTTCCATTTACTCTTTTCTTCTCCCACATTCATTAGGCATTTCTTGGCCAGCCATGAGCAATGCAGTCTTGCAAGGCTGACTGTGCACAGGAGAGAAAGCTTTGCTTTGTTCCCTCAGCTTACAAATTAGCATTAATGTTGTTTTATGTGCTTGATCTGGAAAGTAAGAAGTGTGTCATATGTGAATTCCCACTCTTACAGACACAGGTGCTAGGAATTAAATGAAAATTGCCTACCTAAGGTGGGAAGTAAAGAGGCCATGTGAATGGAAGGGAAAAACAGGAATGGGGACGAGTTTTGCAGAGTTGTGAGGTGCCAGTTAAAGTGCTGCAGCTTATTTACAAGAATTTTCAATAAAAGAATGTGAACCTTATGTGCAGGACCTTTGATCTGATGATCTTTAGAGATGCAAGTGGAGTCTGAGTCAGTTACAGACAAATTTATCCTTCTCATATGCTTATCATGGAAGGTGGGTTGAAATTCCTTGTTAGCCCGTCACTTCTTGTCTGAAGAACAGTACTTGGCACAGTACTGCAGTCTGAAGTATGCCTTGAGTGCTCAGAATGAGACTGGGAATAGCCACAGTGCAGCGGTTGCAGACTTGGGGCATGAATATATTCAGGTCATGTCCACAGAAAGCAACCACATTTCTGCTGCTTAGACTTGCAAACCAGAAGGCTTGTTGCCATACAAAACAGAAACCAGAATCTCTTTGGCTTTTCAGTGACATCCTACCCCTTTCCACTTTTCACCTGGCCTTTTTGCTGCATTCTCTGTAACCCACAAATTAAAGTGCTTTTCTTTCCCAAATCAGGAAAATTGCTTCCCTACTCTGAATAAACCTTCAGCAGTGTATACACATACATGCTTCCTCTCTCCTCTTCCTTGCAATATTTTTTTCATTGTTAGCTTGGCTGTGATATCCCAAGCTGAGATCTACAACGTCTCAGAATATTTTATAGTCTGAATAAAATTCTTCTCCTTTTTTTTCCCACTTTTCAAAAAGTAATCAGAATCATGATCATTTGCAAAAGCAGTGGGGCTACAAATAATGATGTACTGACTGGCAAATGCTGATTACATACTTGATTTGCTGTATTGAGTTCGAGCAAGAGAAATAGACTGTTCAGTTTTGATTCATATTTTTAAACAATTTTATTTTACTTCAGTGACAGGACAAGAGAATATTAACTCCAGGCTTCAAAACTGTTTCACTTAGAAAAATATCTAACCAAGAATATTTCCTTCATTGGTAGTTTTTTAAAATGCATTTCTTCTTGCTCATGCTCAATTTGAGCATGCTGCCAGTTCAGAAGTAGAGTTCTCTTTCTCAGACTTTCAGAATAACTGTTGGTGGTTCGTTCTCAAGTTCTGGGGAAAAAAAAAAAAAATTACCCTTACCCTCTTAGGGTACAAGAACAAGACACCTCCCAGCAAATCTTCTTGCATACTGGTGTCAGCAAGTGAAACAATCAAGAGCACGTAGTTATATTGTCATTAAGCTCTGGAGTAAATATTCTGCCCCTCAGAGAGAGATGCTTATAGATATTATACTTTTTAAAAAGTTGAATTATTGACAGTTCACACTTTGTAAACTACATTTGCAACTAGAAGTGACTACAGAGCGACTACCTGGAAAAATTCTGTCTGGTAAGCCATGGAGTACAGAATGGGTTTTCTAACATTTTCCTTTTCCTTCTCCTTCTCCTGTTCCTTGTTTCTCCTTACTACAAGTCTAGTTTCAGAGATATACTACCATTCGTTATTCTGACTTCCTTCTGTTTATTCAGTTGCTCACATATATATTTTATGAATTTAAAGAGAGGCTTGTTGTAGTGTAATTGCTGATTTCCTCTCAAGAAATGTTCTTGTGAGAAAGATGAAAGGCTGTAGCACTTATCATATCTCTCCCTGTCAGCTAATTTAGCTAGAACATATGCTAGACAATACTGAAAAACAGTAAATGTCAACTTGAAACATTCAAAATAGAAGCTTGAAAAGCATACCACATCTTCCATAAAAAGCTGCAGTATTAATAGGCACAAAAACGGTTGGATGTGAAAGCAGGCATAAATCAAGAAATAATATTAATGTGTGTGATTTGCTCTGAGACAATGAAAATCACGGTTAACAGTTCTGCCTCTTAATTACTCTAATTGAAGTTAACAGGTCAAGCTCTACTGTTGCTAACTGTAGTAGAGGTTGAGGATGCATCCGAGAAATGGTGATCCATTTCTTTGTAGGCTTGTGCATTAAATGAATAAAGGAATTCTCTGAAGATATTTGAACCTTAGAGAAATAATATTGTTTGTTAATATGTATATGAACAAAAAATTAGTTTGGTATAAAACATATCAAATGTGTTCCTAAGAGAGTTAACATTCCCATCCAATTATTAGTATTCTTCTTAAGCCTGAGGTACCTTCAGAACAGAAAGAACAAGACTGACCTTTCCACACATCACTAAGTAACCAGTCTATTAAAGATTCCTTAAAGTGCTCAATGACTTTCACCCTTTTCTGTGTTTGTGTCCCGTACTGTAAAGCTATTTTTCCATTTTCAAGGCACTTGCTTTATTTCACGTCCTGTCCCAGCACCATAGTATTGCTAAGTGTAATAAAAGGCATTTCACAAAGAGCAACACAAACTATTTTTCTTGGAAGTTCAGCCTTAACAGCACTTTTCTCACTGCTGCCTTCCAAGTCAAAATATTGTATTAGCATAATGCACATGTATACATGTTTATAACCACAACAACTCAATAAACTTCCTAATAAAGTTTAGCTACTCTTTCAACACAGCATACCCAAATGGAAGGTGATCCCTGAAATATGTATAGGTAGTCTACATGATATTTCTCAAACTGATGTCTCATTAAAAAAAAAAAAAAAAAAAAAAAAAAAAAAAAAAAAGTGAAGTCAGAAAACCAAATCAGCGATGAGAATATTAGTGTTACAAGAATTGTTAGTCTGGTTCATGCTGAATTAAAAAAATCAAAAGATAAAGCTGTAGTTCCAGTCAGAATGTAGATCAGTTCTTAAAATAAGAATTATTTGCCCAAAATTAGTCCCAGAATTATAAATCACCTACCAAGAGAGCCTGAATAGCACAAGTCCAGTTGCAAGCACTGACCATAGCTGTCAATTAAATTCCTTCCATGCAACAGAGACTTTCCAGGCCACTAGACTCCTGAGGAAAACTTCAGTAACCAGAGTGACCTTATATCACATTAAGTACATTGTAATTGTTTTCTGCTGATGGGACCACACTAGTTATTAAAAGAGGAAACAAAAAAAACTACTGTTGTCATGAGGCATGGGGTTAAAGTTGATCTATAAGCACATCAGGATTTGAATTTTTTCCATCTTTAAAGGTAGAAATAAACACCCTGAATGGGTGTAAGGAGCTTAGGCAGTACATACTGCAAAAAGCTAAATAATGTATAATCAAAGTACTAGGTCAAAACTTGTTTTGGATTGTTGGTTTGCATGAAAATAAAGAGTATTTCCAAAGTTGTGCAGACAAGTAACTGGCATTTTTCTAGTATGACTAGGAAAGAGACTCTTTTAAATGAAAACATTATTAAATGAAAATAGATAATGATTATTTGTATTAATTTTGTCATTTCTGTAATAACTCAAATTGCCAAGCATGAGAAGCTGTGGGTGTTAAGTGCTTGAGTAATAAATCCATGATCAAAATGAACCATAATGTATGCATGGGGGGATGACAATGTGATGGTGAATGTCTCTTTGGCCAGTCAGAGACTAGCAGAAAATAAGAATTTTTAGAATTTGAAAGTACTGTGGGAGGGCGGTTTAAAAGTAACTGTGATGCCAAAGCAGAGAGCTTTAGATAGTACTTGTGAAGCAGAGTTGAAGTTCCATCAGTTTGCAACCCCTGACTTTCATCTGCAGATAAAAGAACTGGATACTTCTACCTGCAGCTCAACAGTGAGTTCAGTCTTATAAACTGATTCGAACGTCTGATTACAAGACACTGTCATTGCTTATAAATCTCAGCCTGAGAGATTCTGAATGCTTGTGTCTTCCCTTAACTTTGTTTCTATCTTGTTTCTATTATTAATATCACAGGAACATTTGGCATTCAAAATTAGGGAACCATTATTTTCAACATAATGCAAAACAAAGGTAATTCCAGTTGCAGAAACAAAACAAAAGGTAGGAAAGAAAAGTATTACATGATGCTATCTCTGGTTAGTTAGGTTGTATGAAATTTGTTTGATTTCATTCTAACATGGGATATTACATGATCAGGCTCATAATGGCATAGTATTGTGTTATCACTATGTATTTTAATGTCTTGTGGTTTTAGGGAAGAAGGTGTTCAAAGCTGAGTATCCCAGCTTTTTACAGAGATATATCAGGAACTCAGCGCACATTTTCTTAAAGGTTTCTGACCCAAACATGGGTTCTACTAGAACCCATAGGTCCTCCTATATTTTATTAGCATGCAGATACCAGTCAAACATTTTAAAATTTATATTGAACAGAATCCATAAAAATAGATTCTGTAAAATACCAAAAGGCTCTTCTTGTACCCTGTTGAAAACGATGGCCCTCAGCCATCACACAACAAATCCTGGCTTTTCTGCATAATGTGCCAGTCCTCATTTGTAGGTATGTAGAAAGCTTTCAGTTTTACCAATGTTTTTCAGGGTCAATTCACTGAAGATACAGGTGTATATATCTATATGTATTATTTTAGAGAATTTCATCTCATGAGAGTTTGTATTAATAAGTTACTGAAGGGGAAAATGGTTATACTGTATATATATTCTGTGCAAGCTTTCTATATTTCTGTGTCAGTTTATGCATTTCATAAAGTCACAGGAACCTCATACATGACAGATCACATTTAAGTTCTTTGCTATTGATAGGCTTATTCAACCATTTTGGTAAAACACTGTATGGAATAATGAGCCCTCTAGTGGTTGTTCATCTTAAATTCTCATAATGCTCTGTATTAACTACCACAATTAAAAACAAACAAACAAACAAAAAAGCCTTTCTTTTTCGGTAGCAGCACAATTGTGGTTTTAACTCTTGAGGATATTATTATTGCTTTTCTACACAAAGGAGATTAAATAGTAAGAATTGGACTGGTTCGGTTCTAAAGCTTGAAGCGAGTACCAGTAGAAAGGGATTCAGGATTACAGCTGCATGATGCATGATACTCTTCTGTAAGGGAATTTGACTTTAAATAGCAAGAATACGTCTGATTCTGCAAAAGGCAGCAATCAAAAAAAAAAAAAAAAAAAATCCACTGATGAAGGGGCATTTGGTCACTGGGAACTTGGAGGGGCCTGGATATATCAAGCATTTTTTATTTCATACATTGATAGAACAAACACCGGAGACAATTTTCAAAGTTTGTGGAAAGGAAGAAAAGAAATTAAAGTATTGTGTGCTTTCCTGTTAGAGGGAAAACTTAGGAATAGGTTTAGCAGTTCTCTGATGAAATGGGGTAGAAGGGAACCATCTAAGTTGCAGCAGTCACTGGACTGAAATTAGTGATAAGTAACCTGACTTACATTTTCTTGAAATGTGTAAGGATTGCATTTCTGAGAAAGAGCTGACATAGAAACAAAAGATGATTTATTTATTTATTTATTTGGCTTAAGCCAATGTAAAGCAAAATGTTCAAAGGAAATAAGAAAATATATATCTTGTGCAGATTTAATATCTCTGCTTATATTCCCACCTCGGCACTCAGACGGATCCTCTAGTCAGTGGCTCCTTTATTCTTACTATGTCAAAGGATGCGTGCTAACAGTTTTAAGTGAAAGGGTTTTTATTTTTCAGGCCAGTTGTGTTATGACTTCTAGATAGCTCAGCCCCTTTTCATTTCATTAGTCTGTTTTACAGGTCTTAGAAATATTTACCACTGAGCTCTCGAAATTTACTAAGGCTCCGAGTTCACGTATCCCTCTGCATTTTAACAGCATGACAGAGGGTCTGCATCATGCTTCAGAGCTAGCTGCTTTTTGTTTCCTCCCCTGGTTGATTGCTGGGAAGAGTTTTTCCACATTCTCAGCCTTAACACAATCTTTTTCTGCCAGGACAGGGGCTCAAGGCTGCAGTACTCACTACAGGCATCTTACCCAGTACTTTGTATTGGACTCAGCCACTGATTTTTCCATTTAGAAATTCTGACTGATGGTGGTAAGAGGCACCCAAACTATTTTCTTAAAACAAAGCATTCTTTAACAGAAACAGGAGGAAAGGGACTAGCAGAAACTGCACTGTGGTTGCATAGCTCCAAAGGAGTGGGCAGACCTCTGGAAGCATGTAATTGAAAACCAACAAAGGGGAAAAGAAGTAACCAAAATATTTATATCCCAGCTTGAAAACATTCTTATAATTAATGTTTTCAGATACATTTGATGATGTTTATAAATTCCAAAGAGTACAAATGTCAGCAAGATAAATAAAAACTCTTGATGTTGAGTCACACAAACAGAATAAGGTACAGTTTTCACATTAAAAGATTCTTTTAAATCTTCATACTATTACTACTGCATGCTCTCTCCTATTTGGGCAATGCCACTCTGAGGCATTTGAAAATGAAGTAAATGAAACAAGATACATTTAACATATAGTTGGAATGTGTATAACTTTACCTATGGAGGTATTTTTACTGGTATCTTGTGAATACAGAGTACTTTCTGCTACTACTTGGCAGGGAGGTGAAATTATATGGAAGCAAGTACAGCATAATTGATGCCTGTGTAATTGGTACTATTAAAGTCATTGCCTGTATTCTGATAACTATTTCATAATACATCAGAAACCTGGCAGAGATGAACAATTCATTTGAATGGTGCAAGGTCAAGTTCAAAGCATTTGCTGAAATTCTAACAACAGAGTAACATCCTACCAAAGCACTGATTTCTGTGCTGAAATCCCAATGCTACCCGGAATTATTTAATTTCTTTTGGTTGGATGGTTTTGATATCTGGCAGGTCTACTCCTGCTCCCATTAAAATATGAAGCAAAAAATCGTGCTGTCTTAAATCAGTCACAGTGAAAAGGGATAAAGATCAATGAGTTTCAGTCTGAACTTTGCTAGATAACAGCTGTCACTATGTGGGATTTCTAAGGACTTGATATTTTAATCTGTTTAAGTCATGTATCAGAAACCAAAAGCAGAAATTACTCGGTCCTTGTTTCTCATGTTCTTATTTTTCTTTAGTCAATAATATTTTTAGTTTTATTTTATCAAAAGAACAAGAAAATAAAAGTTCCCATTATTCTCATGAGCTTGTGTGAAGTCAGGGCATGTTAATAGGAGGTGATGTTGCAGAGTGTATAGAAGCTTGAGTTCACATCATGAAATAGAGTATTTGTGACAGGCTGTCCTCTTGAGCCTTTTTATCAAAGTCAGAAATTCAAGGAAGACATCTAGTTCAAAGAAGAAAATTACAGTGATAACACAGGTGGCTACCAATAGCCATATGGATTAACATGTCAGTTCTCATTTATTTAACTGCTGCAATCTTTTTCCTTTTTTTTTTTTTTTTTTTTTCTCAATAGTTCAATTTATTTTTTTCAAAAAAAAGTTCCAAAATATGTCATAGGAACTATAATTTTTAAAATAACATTAATACAAAATTTTATGGACCTCACTTTTGGGGTCATAAGAACATAAACAGTTAGTTTCTTCCTCCATTTCTTAAATGTGTTCATATCTACTTCCAAGACAAGTTGTTTCATGTAATAACTGTTAAAAGTTAATGTATGTGTGTTGTAGTTTTAAACATATTAACAATATTTAATAAATTACGCAATTTATATCTTTTACTTTGTAATTATGTTTTATATTTTATATTACTAAGTCTTTTAGAGTGAACTCCCAAAGAACAACAGAAATGCTAATGAACCTGTAAAGAATAGGAGGTGTTGGTAAAAGCTAGTTGTTAACCGGGCAAGTAAGCATGAGGGCATCCGGTTATCAGCTACTGAGGGAGATGGGGAATTACCTTTTACCTTTACCTTTTACTCATTAAATTTTCTCAGTGTTAAATCTTACTCACCTGTCAGTAAAACCTGGCTTAACTTAGTCTAAGGAGATTCTAGAGTTAATATTAATTCATATACAAATATGTAGTCCTGTCTGAGCTTCTGAAACCTTCATTGGAAGAAGTTTCTAAAAACAGACTCCATGCTATGCAGTGCTATATTTATATTATCTCTGGAGGTAAGTGGGGAACTAGTTTAAGAAGGGAGTAGTATATGCCCGGTACTTCTTAGTACTGCATCTGTAAGTGCTGTTTAGCATAGGGCTTGTTGAGAACGGTGCTTGCGGTTAACTTTCTACATTTTCTTAATATGTGCACACTTGCAGAAATGCTCATTATTCTGTAAAAGAGGTCTATAAAAGCCTAGAGGAGAATTCACCTTGAGATAGGAAACTCACTTTGTGAGGAGATCTAGAAGATCTATGTTTGTAGAGAGCACAGGACAACCAGTGACCGAACTGCTTTAAGTATTCATCTGCATGCTTTCTAAAACACTGTTTAAATGTCACCAGTAGTTGGTATTTTGAGTCTATTTATTGTGTAGAGATTGAATTACACCGGGTTGTAAACATGCAGATAGCACACACATAAGGTAATGTCACAGAATAGATCTGTGCAACCTTCTCAGCTGAGGCACCTGTTTGATTTTATATGAAAACACGGTAAGTGCACAGCACTAAACACACATGGGCACATTTTTCTAAGGCTTTGTCCATACCTGTGTATAGCTAACTCCTCTCTGTAGAGGATTTTTTTATGAGATAAGCTGTGCTATACATTAGCATCTGCATTCTGCAATATTGTCTTTTGTTGACAAATTACTTGTATTTTTTATTGGGAATAAAAAATAGAATTGCACAGCAGGTGGCAGCACAGGTCCTGCTTGACTTCAGCCTAGTTTGCCCCTCTGAGAAAACTCGGTCACCAGTCTCGTGTTGGTTACAGCTATTAAACAAATCATCTTCGAAGCAGATGATTTTTTAGCAAAGAAATAGAAATGACCGCTGAGGCTTTCTCTCCTCCTTCCTTAAAAGAGAAAGGAGGGGAATGAAGTCTGAAAGACTTTAAATGCATGTGAGGAAAAAGACTGCTCTGGGCACTAAACTTCTGAGAGATCTCCATAACCAGATGTGCCTCTGTAGAGGTTAATGAATTACTGGCTCCTTTTTAGTATTTTTCTGGTGGTCAATGAAGATGATGTATTTTACAGGTCTAAAGTGATACAAACAAGGAAAAGCTGCCTTGCTTTGGGTAAATACACCTTTGCTTGATGCACTTAGTCACACGGTCTAAACTTTTGGGCAGACCTGTGAGGTGCCAGGAGTTGGACTTGATGATCCTTATGGGTCCCTTTCATCTTGGGATATTCTATGATTCTATGACCTGTGTCACTGCTGTAGTACAATGAGTGCTTTCTGAGAAGCTCACTGCAGATACAAGCAGCTCCCTGGCAATTTGGGGTAGAGCTTGCTGCAAGGGTATGTTTTATCTATGCAGTACAAGCAGAGTGTGACATGTTAGCAGAAGGAGAAGGTTTTCACAACATATTTAGAAATATGCAAACATGCTTTACTGTCTTCTCCTTAGATTTTTGTTTCCCAGCTAGTCGGCCCTTGCTTGCCATCCTTGGAAAGGGATAATGATGAAGCAAAATGCTGATAATCATACCAGCTTCAATTCCATGGAATTTGTTACTATATTTGCTCTGGGGTTTGGAATCCAAACACATGTTCCTCGGTACACATACAAGAAAACAATTTTCCAGAAAACAAAGCTCACCTAGCCTCCTGACATTGTCCAGCAGCTTGCACAGGGTGCAAGGTGCAGGTAGCTTGCAGCGGGATCCTGCCAGCAGCCACAGAGTGATCATATTCAGTTCCTAGAGAGATTATGTTGCTTTTTCACTTTTTAGTTTTTTGGATGTTGAATGGCCTGAATAATCTGAAATATTCTGGCTAAGCTGTAAGGAGGAGAGTGCAGTAGTCTAAACCTTGTAGAACCCAGGATTTTAAAATCAGATTCTGAAATTTAATTCCCCTGTGCATCTCCCACTCCTCTCTTCTCTGATCCTTCAATGGGGTGTGTGCTGGGGAGAGCGCAGGGGGCATAATTCAGATCCTATTTACAAATGAGGTGGTCTGCTTTGAAATACCTTGGACCAGAATACTCAAACAGTCCGCTCATCAGCTCTAACAATTGTACCCATTCTGTCTCCAGGTATGCCTAAAAAATGTAATGATGACATTGAAGATTACATATGGTTTTTCCTTTTTCAATTTCCTTACCTAGCCTGTGGGGAAAAGAAGCAGGAATCCTTCTGGGAATACTTTGATCATTAGTTAAAACTTGATGGTATTTGTTTTGGGGTATTTAGGGCAGACATTTTAATCTTGTGTTGCTAAAAACATTTATTTACTTAGTTATACATTTGCCTGAATCACACATTTCAGTATCTGGCTAAAGTATCACCTAACACTCAGGAGGCTTATGAGATTATTAGGCTTACTTAGTATTACTGTAGACCTCCTGTCGTACTGAATATGGTATGCTTTTTTTTAAACTTTTTAATCCAGTATTAAGAGGAATTGCCATTAAGTTATAATAATTAGCCCAATGTAAAATCTTGAGTGGTTGGTTTAAAACTGTCTAGGCCTCCTATTTACCTCAAATCCTCTACCACTTTTTTCTGAACGTTCTTGCAAACACTTTCTATATCATGTGGGCTAGATTTGTCCCCAGTGTAGCTCAACAGAAGTCAGTGGGATCATGTTGGAGACGAATTTGATAATACTTGATAATATTTCAGTCACCTAAGTTGCCGGCCTCTTAGTAATGCCAGAGCCCTGTGCTGCTGAAGTAATGGAAGCTCATTAAGTGCCCAATCCATTTCTCAGTGAGCCTTGTTTTGTGAAAATACCCATTCCTGTTTCTTTGCTTTCTGTGATATCCTCCTCACAATTAATTTTTATCTGCTTATAAGGTGAATTCTGAGAGGTCTTAAGTTTTGTAAACAGGAGGCAAGGTAACAGGAACTGCAAAAGTGATATCATTCACTGTTTTTACACACATCCACATATAAAAAGAGAAAAATAGGGAGAAGTCTCAAAAGTAAATGGAGCAATAGTAAAAGGTTTTCTGTGAAATGAGTCACGGAAGTAAAAACAGATGTTTAGAAATTACAGTGTCATTTATATGTTGTGCTTCCCATATACTGCAAGTACCATATGCCTTTGAAGTGCTGTTGTAGCATATTGGAGAGGAGTATAAAAATACTCAAAATCCGAAGTGATTGATCGGAGATAAATGAAGAAATATTAGCATTGATTATGAATCTTGTTTTGTGAGTGAATTTGAACAACAAGGCTAGTACTTTACTTTTGGCTCATCTGAAATTCCCACCAGAGGCACTGGCAAAGCTTCCTTCACAAGATAACTAGATCTGCCCTAGGACTTCACTTTAAAAGCTCTACAGGCCCTGTGAGCAAAAAGACATCCTGATAAAAGTAAGAATTTTATTGTTTTTAACCTTATGTATAAGCTGAACTTCATCAGATAACTTCTATAAAACTGTGCAGGCAGCTACATATGACTTAGCTAGTTAAAGACCTGAGAGTGTTTTTAAAGGTGAGATCAATTTGCTTTTATTGAAAATAATTTGATATTTTGTTAAAATTTCAGGAATGCAGGATTTATACATGCAGAGACACAAAACAACCTGTTTATCATGGAAATTTTAACTAATATTGGAATTTTTTTATATTAATGGCACAAGTTGCGCTCTGATAGCACACAGTGAATAAAACAAAGTGGGTAAATTAAAATTCTGCTTGGATACTTACTTCCAACTCTCTCAATGGAATAAAAAGGCCAGCTGAATATTTTTAAGCAGTTTTAACTTTTGTTTCCATGTTTCACTGTTCAAATTCTCAAGAGAAACTAAAAAGAAACTGAAACAGCCAAACAGAATATGTAGTCTGACACAGAAACTACCAAGCAGACAGAACTATGTAACTCCTGGGTTCACAAATCATTAGTTTATAAATTTGTGTGTAAATTAATCATAGTGATTATTTGTAATTATAGAAAAGCATAAATCAACTGTTGTTAATTCACACTTTTGAGGAGTAAAGGCATAAGGACAAATTTTAAATATGCTAATGTTGGCATAAACCCAGAATAATTCATTTAACTTTTGTAAAAGTACTTAATCCTCACATCAAAGTAAATAAGCATAAAATCTACATCTCAGTTCCCTACATGGCAATGTGATGCTGCTTGATTCAGCAATCATCATTAGAACAATTGAAATGAACAGACAAAATGGATGAGATATATAAGTATATAGCTATTTTAATAACTGCTTTATCATCTCCTTTTCAAAGTATGTCAATACCTAACAAGCTGTCATGTTTAACTTCAAAGACAGACTAAATCCTAACAATGCCTACCTGATAAATACATTTAAAATCTGAAGAGATAACATAATCTGAAGTGATTCATTAGTTAATGTGTATATACATGACAGGTCTCATGTAGCAAAAAATAAGAACAAAACATTGAGAGAATAGTAAGTATGTATATAATATTATCTCTTTATAATACATTACTATAAGTAATATCTTATACAGAGCTGCCAGAAAATTTTCATTTGATGATGTTTTATGTGAATATACTGTGTACGACCCTTTGTTAGTAAGTTATAACCCACTTGCTAAAATTCATATGGCTAAAGGTATGCAATTATATATAATACAGTTCCTAAGAGTTTTGTGAAAATCAATTATCTCTAAGAATTCTCTTCTTTTTTATATCCCTAGCAGGGGGAAAGGCAGCAATAAGAGGTGAATTCTTATCAAGCAAGGATTCCGTGCAAGAAAAAGAGCTATGGATTCATATCTACTTCAAAGACAAACAAAACAAAACAAAAAGGTAAGCTGTTAGACCTGTTGTTCATAGGACTGATTGTTTATTCCGCATAGCAGTATTTGAGTCTATAGCCTTTCTCTGCTGTGGTCAGCCATTTCTGAGAAAGGAAGTGACCGTCAGCATAACATCGAATAAGGATGTAGCTTTGAATTTTCTGCCCTTCAACAGCACTGTGTCAAATGCTCAAGCTGAACTTTCAGACTTCCTAAATGTGGTATAGAAGTCAGAGGTGTTGCACTATTTCTGCATTCTCTGTACTTCATTAGCTAATGCTAAGAAGCATTTCAGTTTACAACGGTACTTGGAAATACGAAGTGTTACAGACACAACTGTTGAGACAGGTAAATGCTTGGCTGCCACCAGTGCTACCTGAGGATAGATTGAATAGAAATATTCAGAGAAGAGTAAAACTCAGCAGCACAGTGTGTACTAGTAGCATTCAAACTGGAACCGAAACGGCATATAACTACAACTGAATCAAGTGAAATCAAAATGCAAAATCAGAGCTCTAATTAATTGAAAATTGGATAGCTATTGCAGTCCTGTAGTGTTCAGTCATGTCAGAAATATCCCTCCACTTCCAGTCATCAAAAGTATTTCAAATTTACCCTTCAAAGTATTAGAATTAAAATAAGATGAGAGGATTTTGGCAATCCAAATAATCTCATTGTATTTTTTGGTTTGTTTTGGCATCATACTCAGCCTGATGATATTTGAGCACTCCTCTTCCTGAGTCAAGGAAGTCAAACATGAAGACAAAATTCCAAAGGAATACAGATTGTTTCACATTACAAGAAGATAAAGTTGTGTAGTTTGCAAAGTCTATCAGACGTACATAGATACTACCTAAAAACTATATCTGTCTTACAGATCCTCCAGGTATTGTCTTCTAAAACCTTTCCCATTAACATCCCTGAAAGTAGTCTCTAGTGAATTGACAGTCACCTCTACTCACTGCTAGGAGTCCCAGTGCGTGTTCTGTCAGTCTGGATGTGCTGCAGAGTACGGCTGGAGGCTTGTGGTGCTTTCATGGGGTGGGAACCTACAACAACTCTTCTGTTCCTTTATTCGTATTTGAAGGTTTCTAATCTACAAAGGTATCGCTAGACTTCCTTTTCGCCTTCCCTTTTACCCATGATATCTAGCTGATGGTTGTTTTTTCTAGAGTTAATTTACAAAAGAAAGAAGAAAAAGCAGGTGCTGCAATTGTGTCAGTATACGCAAGTTGTTTCTTCTGTCACTGGGCAATACAAGATCTTTTGTCCTGCACAGGAAGAGACCTGGTCTGGAGGTGGCTGCTGAACCCTGGTCTTTCCTGGTTAATTGCCTTAATAAGCTGTCTGCTTACAGTGTCTTTAAACTTCTGCAACATTAAAAATCAACATTGCAACTGTTCGTGCCCTAACTGCGAAGCTGGCGGGATGGCTGGGGAACATTCTGCCTCCTCCTCCCAGGCAGCCAGGTGTGCTTTATGAAGCCTGGACACAACACATGCCCTGTGGCAGTACTGGAAGCTGGCAGTTAAGCGCAATAGGAGCAGATTGCAGGCTGAATTGACAGAGAAAAGGTTAGAGTAAATGGCTTTATAATGGAGAATATTCAGGTATAAAACTCTTTGATAGACAGCAGAGATAAAAAGGGAAAATGATGTTCTGTTATGTGCTTTGTGAGCCTCCAAATTATAGAATTGACCTTGTAATAAGAGAAACTTCCTCCGTGAGAAGGAATGAATATACTGCACATGACAGGTGTAGCCACTATTCTGGGATCTCAGAGCTTACCACAACATACATAAACCAGGTGTGAAAAAATGTATTAGAAGCATATCACATAGATTTACACAACCCTCTAAATCCTGAAAACAAGCGTACCACATACTCCATGCCTGAGCTTTTCAGAGCCTGCTGAACAAGCCATGACCAGAACTAGTGGATGCTTGAACTCTGAAGAGAGAGAAGTGCTGCCACTGCCATGCCCTTGCCCTAACCTGCTGGTTTAGGTTGGTGCTCCTGACTTTTCTCCTGTAAATGCTGATCGATCATACTTAAAGAAAAAATCACAATAGTGCTGTTTGTGGCCTTGATCGGGAGATAAGCCATGAAAAGTTTGTGAAGCTCTTCTCTTGTTAGGCCCAGTGATAAAGTTGGAAGAAGTAATGAAAATAATGCTTTAAAACTTGGTAAGAGATGGAATTGCTCAGGCTGTTTGTCTAGGGAATATAATGTATCTTTTGTTACCCTGGCTATTTTGGCACTAACTCTTAGTTTCCTCAAACCGCTACAAGTCTTTCATCTGAAGATGCTTCAATTGTATATTAATGAAGTTATATAGGCAACATGGGCTAAAGCTGAAACTCCCCGAGCATCATCCTTCTCAACTAGCATTGTCCGGTAAGAAAATAGGGCTGTAAGTGATCCTATTCATCTGAACAAAAAAGAAACCGTTACCGTGGTACTTGTCAGCTGGGTGTAATTCTGATACAGGAGCTGCCCTTTGGAGCCAGGTTCCATTACAGATAGCGTGGTGGTGTCTACTTTCAGGCAGTTCTGAATTCTGACCATAAGACCAGCAGAAGCAGAGAACAGCTCAGAGTGCAGCCATTCCCCACCACAGCTCCAGTTTCTGTGAATATTCACAGCTAGGTTTTATTCACAAGCATGTATTTGTTCTGTTACTACAAAAAGAATAACACTTATTTCTGCAAACAATTTGTATTTATAGTGTTGTGTGAATAAATTAAATAATTGATTCCAGGAATCGAAGTGTAATAGTACTACTGACAAAAATGCAAGCATTGTCATTATTGTGTAAATTAAGCATATTCCATTAATACTCTCATATATTATGTCTTTTGTAGACCCAAGGAACAATATGCACAACCTGGTAACAGCTACTGGTTTGACAAACTGTTGTGTAAGTAGAATTCTCTTCTGTTTTAACAGCAAGAGGGAAGATAACATCCCAAATGCATGACTTTAAAACAGTCACCATTTTGTTAACTTTACCAGTGTGGTAAGGGTAAGGGATGGTGGATTAAAGTTCATTAAAAGTGCTTTATCTTTACAGATCTGAGTGCTGAACCATATTCTTGATCTCACGGGAAGTACTTCTGAAGGTAAGAATTCAATTATCTTTTTGAAAGACACTGTATTAAGGTTTACTTGGTTTACTTTTCTTCTTTGTATGTCACTTGTGTTTTTTTCACTGATAGATATTTTGTATTTCACAAATGTGTATGAATGGAAACAGATCAACTTAGAAGCTACTACGCAAAGGAAATGTTGACTATTTGACTGAAAAATTCTGCTAAGAATATAGGAACTTACTACTCTAGCCTCTTTCTCCATGTAAGTGAGAGCCTGTAGAGACATATGTGGATGGAAAGAGGTAAAAGTGTACATGGGGCATGTTTTGTGGGTGTCTTCTAAAGGGTTTGCAAAAGGTGACAAAGAAAAAAAAATATATTTATATATTTATTTATATATTTATTTATTTATTTATTTATTACATTGTAATAGTGTAATATGTGTAATTCCTAAGGGGGTACCACCCCTGCAAACTGTCTGGGGTCCAAAACCAATATTTTAAAAGTCTCTTCTCCAAGAATTTGTGTCCTTTTCACAGTGGTCCACATGGCTATGGCAATGATTCTTTTGGACTGATGGGATCAACAATGCAGGGATCAATAAACCTGCAAAGAAGGAGGATGTGCTAGAAAAGGCAAGATATGGCTGAACATTTTGTTACAAAGACAGAATGAAAAGATGGCAATTTACGTTCCAGCAAAATCCTGACATTTTGACAAGCTGGGTAAATGAGATTCTTTTGCATACTTCATCTTGTAAACTATGACAGAAAGGATGGAAGCTACAAGGCTGCCTTGCAAAGGCTCCCTTACAAGTTTAGGAACCAGCTGAAGCAGAACTGCTGGAGCATGTCAGGGCAGACTGACAACTTATAATTTAGACAGGATCTGTAGAATAGTTTAAGATTGCAAGGCTACCCGGTTGCTTTAAAGCATATATAATACTAATGCCCTTGGGCTGTGAATTTTGTGTTGTGACTCCATAATTTTACCCTCTGGGCACAACAATCTCTGAAACAGAAAAGGAAGGACGTCCGTGGAAAGCAGGATCAGTTTGTACTGATTCTTCTAAGGATATATAATTACATAAACAGATGTTTCAAGTGTTATTTATAGTTTGATTAAAAAAATCACATAACGGAGTTCGCAACAACAACAAGAAAAGTGTAAGACTTGCAGAAATAGATTGCAAATTTATCAATAGTTTCCAGAAATTTCTCTTAGATATGATGAATAAATAGTTCACAGTCTGCCAGTGCTAAAGAATATAGGTAGATTTATGTTGTGTTCTGTTTTGTTTTTTTCTTTTTTTTTTTGGTGTTATTGTTGTTTGTTTTTTTTTAATTATTATTATTTAAGAAATTAAACACTGGTAAACAAAGAAAAATACCATTTAATCTGTGTGTAATAGTTACACTGTTACATAGGAAGCCAGTTGTTCTAAAATAAGTATTTCTTCATGCACCAAAACATGTTTTGGACACAAGATTATATCTGACCTTCATGAATATCTGCTGATGTGTATTTCCTCCCCTCAGCCCCCCCCCACAAAAAAAAAAAAAAAAAAAAAAAAAAAAGGATGAGGATGACAAGGAATGACTAAAAATATATAAGCAATAAGTTGAGTCATTCTTATCTTACAACATTACTTCTCACATTACAATTCTGGGGAATATGTGCACATGCAACTGTTCCTGTAAGAACACTTTGTACACTTTGTATGGAGGACCAACAGAGGATTTTGTTTGTACTTGCCTGTTACATATTCCCCTGAAATGTATGTGAAGTGGCAGCCAGCCCGCAGACATATGTGATTAGAACTTGTGTTATTTTTTTTTAATTGCATCACACTTTTATAAAAACTAAGCTCAGATGACAAGTTGGAACACAGCTAAGGTGAACGGGTAGTTCTTTTTTTACTGTCTAGGTTCTAAATAATTAAAATAAATAGGATGTGGAAAAGGGTATTGATTGAGAGGTTGGCCTTGTTGTTTCTGTCAAGACAAACTTCTGCCATGGCATATGTAAACAGAAAAACTGTTGAGGTCAAGGTCCTCACTGAATTTTAGTCTTTGCTCTAACAAACACCCAAAACAGTTTCATGTTGAATTAGGGCACCATAGTGTTTAAAATATTATGATTCCCTTAAAGGAAATTGTAAGACTCAGGTGTTTCTAATGAAAAGAGTGTGGAACAGACTGGAATAAGGCAATATTTTAGCCATATTTTTAGCCATAATCTGTCCTAATCTAATGGGCTCTTTATAGTAAACCCGGCCTGTTGTGGCTATTACTAACTATGGTTGTGCTCTTTAGACTGAAATGTTTTTTGATTTTTTCACAAGATCCATTTTTAGAGAGTTCTATTTACTGTCTTTTGACCATCTCTAGAAAGTACTGAACATATTTCATTATGTGGGAACTACTCAAAGTCCTTGCAATGACTGTTCAAAGTTCTCTCTGAAGTCCATAAAATCATTTTTAGTATTTTGTTTTGTACAGTGATCTGCTGATTGTACAGTTGTGTATGTTCTACTAATAAGCAAGTAAATTTTTGCACCAACATTATTAAATCCAGAGTGCTAGATCTTTCCTTAGATTTATTTTGATATAGAACAGAAATATCCCTGTCAGTACTGCTTTCCTGTCTTAAAATGAATATTCTTCATGTCAGGAAGAATATACAATTCCATGAACATATAGTATCATGTTTGGGGTTTAGTACTCTGAAGCTGTGCTTCTGATGGGGCTTTTCAGTTTTGTCATAAACTTTACATTAAGACAATGTTGAAACTGCATTCTCCTTTGACTTTATGTAGTGTGCAAGCCTACTGATCTCAGCAGTACAGTAGACGAAGTGCTGATTTGATCCACAATCATTAAACAACTAGGTGCCTTCTTGGACAGAAAAATCAATACTCAGGCCCAAAAGTGTGACAATGCATGCTACTGTAGGTATGGCGTCTTGAAGCATACTGGACAGTACATATTGATAGGTCACAACTAATGAACTAATTCAGTATATTGCAGTCTCTGAAATGATGCAGATACTTGGGTATCGTGGAGCACAGCAGATATCTTGGTAATACTACAACAGATAGCCTCTCCTGCTGCCTAAAAGGCAGAAAATTTCTGCCAGCCACTACCCTGGAAAAGAAAGTAGTTCTAAACTCCAGATGGATCTGAGCAAGTAATGAAAGTGACATTTTTACAGAATACAGATGTTATGTCTGCAAGCAGGTACACGTTTCTGTTTCATGCATGGAATATGGCTTAAAAACAAAGATGCAATTATGTAGTGTAATTATATGTTCAATGCTTGCAAGTCTACATAATGACCCAAGAATGAGAAGCCAAAGTTGTATAGCTCAGGGTAACAAAAATGATTAAAGTTTTTTAATTCAAGAGACTAAAGAAGAACTATCAAACTTTGCCTTGACTTCCCCTCTCCTCCTTCCCCAGAAAACATACAGTGTGGTGGCTATAGATACTAGATGTAATAAAGAATTATTCCCTCTTTTATATTCAAATTGGTTATTTTATGGCTATTGTTAAAAACAGATTTGCAGATAATTTTCCTGTCTGATTTAATGTATAATATAATAGTAAGAAGGGAATTGAACTAGCTTGAACAAGAAGTGTTAAAGAATGAAGCGATTGATAGCTTCAGAAGTAGGCCTCTTTCAACACCACCCTTTAAAAAGCCATCTTTCAGTTCTCCCTTGCTTGAAATTTCTCCTTGAAATGTACTTCTTTGGAGGATCAACAATCCTTTTTATCACCAAATTTGTATGACTGACTGCTATGTTATTTGTGTTGTGTTCTCTTTTAAAACTTGAGGTGGTTTAAAAAGATTTAAAGAGAACAACAAATGTATGTTATTCCTGATGAAAGGAGATAATGTGGAGGTCTAGCATGCTTTTTTTTTTTTTTTTTTTTTTTTTTTTTTTTTTTTTTTAACCATGTACCTAAGTTAATTGAAAAGTAGCAGAAACACAATTAAAAAGAAAAAAGAACACATTAAGCCTTTACCAGCCTAAGGCAAAACTGAGACAACTTTCTGAGGAGAGTGTTTGCTAAAAAAAAAAGGCGAAGGAAGCTTATGTGCAAAGTTATTTTTCTGCTGTTTTGCTTCTAACTGTACACTGTGTAACAGGATTGCATCACAAAAGTACTTGATTTCACCAGTTACCGCTCCTAACATAAATAAACAACCCACGAGCCTTCAAATATTGATTTAGTACTTAGATTAAAAGACCTAAAATTATGCAATTCCCTTGCTGAAGCCAGGAATGAGGTGAGAAACTATTGACTATTTCAGAGGTTTCATCTCATCATAGGTGAAAAATAGAGATCTTTTAGATTGGCCTTAGTCTCTACTCAACTTACCTTTCTCTTGCTTCTTTTTGACCTCTTTGATAAGGATGAAAATTAGGGGTGGTACAGAACAATTCCACCATCTGGGATATTCTGTTGTACTGATAACACTCCACTGAAATCATCGTTGTTTTTTAGTTACTGGAAAGATACAAAGCAGTTGCGATGGGAGACAAAGAGATCCCTTTCATTCAGATTTGTTTTCAAAGACAGTGTGACATACTGTTAGCATAGAACCATAGAATATCCTGAGTTGGAAGGGACCCATAAGGATCATCAAGTCCAACTCCTGGCACCACACAGGTCTACCCAAAAGTTTAGACCATGTGCCTAAGTGCACAGTCCAATTACTTATTAAATTCAGACAGGCTCGGTGCAGTGACTGCTTCCCTGGGCAGCCTGTTCCAGTGTGCAACCACCCTCTCGGTGAAGAACCTCTTCCTGATGTCCAGCCTAAACTTCCCCTGCCCCAGCTTAACACCGTTCCCACGGGTCCTATCACTGGTGTTTACAGAGAATAGGTCACCTGCCTCTCCACTCCCCCTCACGAGGAAGTTGTAGACCGCGATGAGGTCCCCCCTCAGCCTCCTCTTCTCCAGGCTGAACAGGCCCAGTGCCCTCAGCCGCTCCTCATACGTCTTCCCTCTAGGCCCTTCACCATCTTCGTTGCTCTGTTGCATTAAGGCAGTTGCTATTTTTCTTCACAGACTCCTGAAATATTTGCAGAGGAGTTTCAGCCCTTTTGTAACAAATGTAAACCTCCTGACAACAGGTTTGCTTTTCTTAGCTACCTTTTTGGAAGCCTTAGGACATATTCTACTTACCCCCAGTGTATCGTTAGTTGACCCTAACTTACTGTTTATTTATAGAGAGCAAATAAATCTATTTCGGATTTGTTTTCAAAAGATGATATACGCAAGTTTTCAAAGAATGCACATAAATGTAACTATTCTTTATGACAAACAGAAGACCAACAGCTACATCAGTAAATCCTCCATAGTTCAGTCAGGCATTGGCATACCTGTAGCTACAGGAAAGGCTGCCTGTGGTGCTGTTTCTAGAACCTGCCCAGAACAAGGTGCATTTGGCTCTTCACTTGTACATCTTGTCTTTGGCAAGCTTAATTTAGGACTCATTATCATAACTGCAACCTGACAGGTTATCTTTCTTCTGTATTTAACCATTTTTTTTTTTCTGTAATTAACCTTTTTTTTTTTTTTTTCTGACTTTGCTGAAATTATCAAACTGACTTAGAAGCTCATCCTTCCGAAACAAATGAATTCCAGAGTGCGTAGTTCTTGGTGGGCGCTTGCTATCATCTTACAAACTGGGCTCCTTCCAAATGCTTTTCTACTTGACATAAGATACTATGACTTAAAGAGATGTCATATATTTATCACACATTAAAAGATCGATATTTTAACTGTGTGCAGAAGTTATAAATTGTGCCTATTGCTTTTGTTTAATTAAAGTTTTTTCTCTTTTTTTTTTTTTAAGTGGGTCTTAATGAAAATAGGAAAAAGTGATTTGAAATTACAAAAAGTAGTTCTGAAAGGTGAAAATGCAACCAGATGTACGCACTACTTCAGATGATGGCATCTCTTGGCAATTTATTCATTTTACGAAACAGGATACCATTGGTATTGAACATGGTAATAATAATTTTAATTTTTTTTCAATTATTTTTGTAGAAAAATGGTAAAGCCTAGACCATCTAAAATGTACAGTTCCCACTTCTCCCAGCTTGGAAAGAAAACAGAACTATGGAAGAGACCCCAGAAAGCAAAACAGATTATCAGAGATTCAGAGGGGCTCTGCAGAGGTAACGGGGTTGTGGGGCTGTGCATGTTTCAGCTGATCTGCCCGGCAGCTGCTGGGGACAGTCACAATTTCTTGCCTCTGCCTGCAAGGGGGCAGGGTAGATCCCATCAGGTTCAGCTCAGGAAGCAGCGCACGGCAGGGCCAGGCAAGTATCTCTGAGTATGAAGGGCTTTTGTCTTATTCTTTTAGGGACAGCTGCTAGCCCAGCCCTAACAAATCTGTCAGGCCCTGAAGGCACGGGAAAAGGCTAGAAGAAAAGGAATGTGGAAAGCATATCTCCTGTTTAACGGGACAACTAGGGGGTAAAAAAAAAATAAATGAGGAGGGAGGGTGAGGATCCAAGGCTCAGAAATGATTCAAGGGAAGGACATTTTGTTGAGCACACAAGACCATGCCCCTGAACCTGAATGACCCACTGGCCTTCCTATGGCACTCAGGACTGCCTTGTCCAGGGCCGAGAGGAGGTTGAAGAGGAGGTCCCATGACTTGGTGAGGTCTCCTTTTAGGAGGGTGTGAGGGAAGAGTTGCAGCCACCACACAACACACAGCACCTGAAATTGACGTGGGAGCAAGAACAAGCAGTGTGAGGTAGAGGGATGGGTGCCCCAGCTTAAATTTCTTTGAAGTCCCGGGACACTGCAGCTGGAGAACACAAGACTTGTCAGCCTAGACTAGAGATGAATGAGGTAGTAGTGCACAGAATCTGTAGCACAGACCTACAGAACAAGGAGTGACATGGAGACAGTTATGAGAGAGCAGTAATTCATGGATAATCAGCACAGAAGTCAAGGGATATCAAATGGAAATACCAGACAGAAGGCTTAAAACATACAGGAGAGATTTTCATAGAGCATGAAAACTATGGAATTACAGCGGGCTGTAGATGCCAGAAGCTTATAGGAATTAAGAAAGCAACTAGATTTTTCTTCCACAAATTTGTCTATCAAGGGCAGGAATATGCTACTTTTAGCTAAAAATCACTGAGCTGCAGACTTCATTTTCTTCCCTGGGGGTGCCAGTCCCTGCTGCAAGCAGCAGACTGTACCAGCTGGTCCTTGTTCTGACCCAGTGTGGGTCAGAGGCTCTGGGTGGCTCCCACACAGAAGATGCTTCCTTACCCACTGGCAGGATACATCATCACTAAGATCCATGAAAGACTACAGGAAGTGAAAAATAGTTGGAACAAATTGCAAATATATTCTCCTACCCACTGACCATTTATGAGAAAGATTTGGAAAACAGGCTAATGGGTCTGTTTTAGTTGGGAAAAAAAAAATATCTCTACCAAGTTTGTTTGCCTAACCCTTCCTTAACAGGGAGAGGTTAAATCAAGAAATATCAAGTCTGCATAAAGCAGATGTGCCTTTGGGCATCTTGCACAATCCAGGCTCGTTCATTAGCAATGACCTGACAATAAGGAAAACAATGAGATTTGAAACAAATTACAACAAAGTGAGAGCAATAACGGGCTGCCCTAAAATTCGTATGGCCCATGCAAAGCAAAAACCACACGGTAGTTCAGTTCAGCCTCGACGCAAGGAAGTGATGCACTTTGTGCTTTTCTAAGAATTATTACGTCTAACGCCCACATTGCATATTCTGCAGTTGCCAGAAAATTTTAGCCCCCTGCGAGGTGCTGTCTTTAATAGGAACACATTCCTGATACCAAATTTAGTTACTGCCTGTTTTTTTAGTTTTGCTTTTTTCACATCCTGCCCCGCTCCATATGGGCCGGGGGAGGACAGTGCCGGACATCTGCTCGGGACTGACGGGCGCATGGCGTGCGCTCTCTTCTTCTACGCGTTGTTAGGACGCGGCTGTGCGTCTTCCCGAAAGTTAGTTATTTGGTGCTCGCCCTGCTTGGAAGAAGCCTCAGACTGCAGCCCGCGCATAAGCATCTGGCCAGCTGCTGCATGAATCACAGGGATATTTGTGGCCTCTGGCTTTGCGAACCGCACTGGGAGCAAGCCGAGCTGCTCTCCTCAGCGCTGCGCCTGAAACCCTCCTCTAGCACCGAGTGAGTCCCCGTGGGGTCCCCCCGCTCTGCGAGGCGCCCGGGGACCCTCAGCACCCTCGGGAGAGGCGGCAGACCCTCGCTGCTGGCCCGGCCCGAGGCAGCCGGGCTGGGGAGGGGGACCCGGGGGGACCGAGCCTGCGGACAAAGGCGGGGAGGCGGCGCGGCGCTGAGCCGGGGCCGGCCCGAATGGCGTTGGCTTCACCAACCGCCCCCCGGCCTCGGGCTGCGGGGGGGACACCTCGAGCCTGAGGCGCCCCCGGCCCCGCCATCGCCCTCGACCCCGGCCCCGCGCCGCCCCTTTCTCGGCGGCGTCGCGTCAGCGGAGGCGGCGGAGCATTGGCGGCGGAGCGGGGGCTCGCTCCTCCTCCTGCCGCTCTCCCCCCGCCGTCCCTTCCCCTCCATCCCCCCCCTCGCCGGCTCTCAGCCATTTTAGCAGCGGCCGGGGCGAGGCGGGCGGCGTGAGGCGAGGCGAGGCGAGGCGAGGCGGGCTGAGGTGAGTGCTCGCGGCGGCCCCGGGGCCGCTCCTCGCCCCGCGGGGCTGAGGCGGGCGGCGCCGGGGGGGCTCCGGGAGCCGGCTCCGGGGCTGGCCCCGCACGGCGGGGGTGGGAGCGCGGCCCCGGGCGGAGGCAGCCGGGGCCGAGGCTTCTCCCGGAGCCCCCCGGAGCCCCCCCCCGGCCGGTGCCGGGCTGGGGACGCGGCCCGCGGGCGCTGTGAGGCGGTGCCCGGCCCTGGCGCGGCCTGGCGGCGCCGGCACGGAGCCGGGTGCCCGGGGGGCGGCGGGTTGGGGTTTGGTTGTGCGGGGAGGATGCTCGGGGCTTGCAGATGGAGGCCACCGGGAAGCGTTTTGTAAATCGGGGCTTGTTTCCGTCGAAAGTGAACCGACCGCGCTGCTCCCCCAGGGGTTGCGAAAGGGGGCCGGCGGGTTGATGGTATCTGTCCTTGCCTCGTCGTTATTTTCCTTTTGGGCTGTTACTGCTTGAAAATACAGACACGGCGTGCTTTGCCGTTTAGCATGAAAGGAAAATCTGCGTGCCTTGCCGATTCTGAGTGCAAAAAGATCGCAAATCAGGCTACGAATAGCAGTTGGAAACACACCATCTTTCTATTTTGGAGTTGTACGTTTTGAGTCATTGGGATTTGTCATCTCTGACTAACCGCGGTGATGGGACCATGGATGTTTCTTCCCGCTTTGTGAAAATCTTAACTTTTAAACATTACATATTTAAATATTTTTTCTCCCAAATGAGAGACAAAATTCAGTGTTCCCCAGTTCCAGGAAAAAAAAATGTTTTTCTTCTGTTTTTCATGCTTGGATACAAAATTTGTGTTTAACACAGTTCCATGGAAACCTTAAATATTTCCATGTAGAAGTTATTTTAGTAAATATTTATGTATTTTTAATTTCCTGCCCATGTATTTGTATTTGCAAAATAACCCTGCATTGTTGTCTTAAACTACACAGTCATATAAAACTTAAAACAGGCATGACAAATTTCCTTCCCCTGCACTGCCCAAGAAAAGCCTGTGATAAGGTTTACACGATATGGTAATAACTGAGGGATTTGCATCTCATGCAAACTTTACTGACCCCTTATCTTTAACGCTATCGGTAACATACGCTGTGCTAGCAAGCGGCAGCGTCGCCTGTTGTCTGCTGGCCCAATAATCCAATGTTTATCAACAGCTATAAATTTTCAGCACAATAAACTCCCAGTGTTCTGTGGATGACACCTTCTAACAAGGAGGTTATGCTCCAGCCCTTTTATAAAGCTAGGAAGCAACTCTTTAACAAGTTGCTAAGGCGAGGCGTTAGGTACAGATATATTCCAAGAGATAGCAAGATACCCATCTAGTAAAACAAATGCACCCTATTATGCTGTTTTAAACAAAGTTAATTCCCAAGTGAAATATTTAAATGGTAGTCAGAGCCTAAGCCAAATAAACATGCATAATCTATTAAAGTTAATCATTAATAAAAAGGTAGTTAACGTGACAAGTGGTTGAGTGCCTGTTTGTAAGAAAAATATTTTTCATAAGAAATGTCTTATGCTAAAAAGAATTGGAGTTAATTATTAAGAGAAGTCTTCATTGTGTAGGCCTGTGGTCACCATGCTTCAGGACATTTATATTTTCAGGAGAAAGGGAAGCTTCACAGAAGGAAGAAGGCAATTTTCTGAGAAACAAAACTTACAGTTTTGTTCCGGTGTTTGTACGTTGGATTGTTATTTAGCTCGTGCAGTCTCTTCCAAAGAACACCTGTTTTGTGGAAGGTAAATCTCAAAATCTGGCCACACTACTATAATTTTCCTTTATTCCACAGCAGCTAGAGAGCAACTGTGTTGTGCTTGGCTTTGTTTCAAAGCTGCTGTGCCTCCTCGTCCCCCTGTAACTGGGATCACTCTGACACCTCTCCATCCCAGAGGTGCTCAGGGGAGTAGGCGAGTTGTACAGCAGGTCCAAAGGGGAAATTCAAGAGCGACTATTTCTCCTTGGGAAGTGGAATAGGTGGCTAGGAATTAGTAATTATTTGCTATTGTTTGTCCTTGTTTTTCAGTTGAGGGGGAAAAAGAATTTAGGATTGTCCATAATCCACAGGCACTAATGACTGCATGCTTCCTCAGAATCTCGAACTTCGTAGGCAGGCACATAAAAATGAAAGCTGAACACGGCACTAATGACTTCTGTGGCCGCGCGCTCACAGAGTAGCTTGTGTCATGATGAAAGTAAAACATACACTTGAAGTGGTGTGACGGGTTCCTTCCTTCTGCTTCTGTAATGATACGTGGCTCACGTGAAGTCTGAAAGTGCCAAGGCCCTTCCCCACAGATTGCTGTTTGTGTTCTGAGGGTTGGCTGGGAGAGCCTTGTCAGAGTCCTGGATCTGCTGGAACTGTGAGAAGTTTTCACAGGTTTTATGTGAATCTGAGCTAAAAGCCCCTGTACAGAGCGAGGCTCACGTTTGCAAAGAGGAAGCCTGACTAGTTGCCAGAACTGCTTGGGAGGTGCGGTTTCAGTTTTCTTCTTCACAATAGATACTTGCTGTGATCTGCATCGAGCCACTCAGCTGAGATCAACAAAAATAATTGGAGAGAACTTAAATAAACTACAGTAGGTTTCCTTTCCCTGCTGCTCCTTACAGCTATCAGCTTCTACCTCGTACTTCATATGAAGCATACTTGTATTCGAGATACTGCTTTCATCGAGTGCCAGCTGCACATAACATTATTTACCTGACCAAGTGCATGATCCAGGGGTTAGGAATGAGAGGTGGGGGCCCAGCTCCCTGCTGTTGGCCTAGATAGGGAGCCCTTGGACTCTTCAGGTTACTGGGCTGCTTCTGACGCGTGCTGCCGTAGCTCACAGTAGCTTTGGAGCCAAGACTAATCTTGGTGCCGGCTTGAACTTGATCTTCTGCAAAGGTTGGGCTTGATGAGCAGTGTGTGAGGCAGGCGTGGCGGTACAATCTGCCAGGGAGTTACTTTACCTTTTCAGATGACCCTAGTGGTGGCAGAGAGCTCAGAAGGCATGTGGAGCCATTTGGCAATATGGAGATAAATTGCACAGGCGTTCTTCAGAAATAGAGGAGCAGAAGTAAAGAAAGGTGATAGTGGGCATGGAGTTAAGGGGGGAGATATTTTCTGCTAGCCAACATGTTGCCAGAATTTTGATTTATTTAATGAATTATTTTTCAAGTTTTTGTATGCAAGTTGCTTATTGGAAGTGAGGGCAGTGCTAATGCTATGGCATCAAAAAGTTAGCATGCGTTGTGTTTGGTTTGCTCTTAGGTTAATAGCTGTGTAATGTGGACATGGGAAATTGCTTCCCTCTTTGCTCTGGACAGAGCTAAGCCTCAGACCTTCTTGATTGAAATCAAGAAGTACTTTTCACCTCAGTAAAGCGTTTTGTAAGGAATCCTAGATAGTGATAAAACAATTAAAATTTTGCATGTTTTTGCTTTGTAGTACAGTTGATGTCAGATCATTGGATATTGTGCAGCTGGGAGATCACTCGGCTTCCAGGTGAGATAACTTCATCTCCAAGGTGGAGATAAAGTGATCCACCAGTTATCACAGATTTAAAAGTCTCCAAGCTGGATCATTTTAAATTCAAGGCTCTTAAATCTATTATACCTGAATATGACAGTTGTTCGGTGTGGAGGAAACCAGTGACCTAGGATTTCCTCTGGCGTATGTTGATGTGATTGTTGATGCCTTTGAGTACATCACTGTTGCATCAGCTGAGCATCTTTTTTTCTAAAAGCATACTTTCTAAAAGTAACTTGCTTGTTAGGCAACAGATTTTTTTTTTTTTTTTAATTTGTATTATAAATTCACTGGTGTGTCAGAAACAGTGTTAAAAATCAGAGCATGTACATCTCCTTTACTGTGTGATGATGCCGTACCTTGTCTAATTATTTTTGCTTGTTACTTTTGTTAGTGTGGGGTGGGAAATGCTCTTATTTTCATGCCCTGATCATCAGGAATGTTAACAGCATAGATGCATTATGGCAGTTAAAATATTAATGTACATACCAATGGAAAAAAAAAAAAACAACTAACTTTTCTTGAAAACCTTTGAAATTAGAAACAAGTTGACAGGCCAAGGACAAGATTAAAATAGCACATTGCATTCCAACACTTGCACTCTTAAAACTTTTACTAATTAAAGATATATTATTTTAGTAACTCTGAAGTGGTCTGGTTTAGTACTACTTATTATAGAAAACAAGACTGCAAGTGAGTAAGATGCTTCACGGAGATGCTTGTGTTCAGAAGATTTCTATAAAAATGTACGTTTATGATAAATGTACAATTTATTTTTAAAATAGCTGCTAATGACACATTTAGCATCTAGTATATTTGCTTCTAGTATAAGCATGGTCAACATGTTAAAAAATAAAAAATCTTAATGTCCAGCTAATGGTTATGTTTTGCAGAATGACTTGTTAGATCTGAGCAGCAGATCTATTTATTTTTAAAGATATGTTATGATAATGTGCAACCCATTTTAAGGTGAAAACAGTATTAGTACAGTGCACTCTGTCCTTGTTCTACTTAGCTAGGTGCCTTACCTAACTGTGTAGCATTCTAAATTTAAGTAACACTTCTTAATAAATGTGACTTTCGTTGTAGGAGACACACAAGAGTAGATCTGTTCTGCAGGAAGTGATGGTTACGGTTTCTTTTGAACCAGTGCTCACAGTGAGCAAGACATGCCTCTGAACTGTGTTACTCTGTGTGTGTAATTGTTCAGTTTCAGCTGTACTTACTGCAGTTAGATGTCTAGTTTAGAGAATTATTGTTTAAAGTTTCACAGCAAATGCACAGAGAAGTAATTTGAGTAGCACAGTCATCTCTTTAACGAAGGTTCTTACCTGAATGCTGCTCTTCCACAGCAGCCCACAGGCGTGCCACGTGTGCAAGGCTCCTCGTGCGCAGCGCTGCACCCTGCTGTGCGGTGTCGTGGCTCTGGGCTGCGAGCTGGGGTTATTGGGGACTGCGCCTCTGCAGCTGCTGCCTCCATGGAGCCAGCCTGTGGTACAGGGTAAAAGCTCCATTAGCAGCTGCAGTATACCTTTATGCTTGGTAATAACTAGCATGGTAATTATGATAGACGTTTAACGCTTACGCAGTTCTGCTTTTCAAGAAGAATTCAAGCCCTTCCAATCGTCTTTGGAAAACTGGTGGGAAGTTGGCCACTGTACCTAGGTAAGCTGGAGACTCAGCAGTTCTCCAAGGAGACTCCGAAGTTCTTGAATTCATTCTCAGAAGATTGCTTAGAAAATGACAGTGAGCATTGTTTGGGTGGGCAGCTTCATGAGAACAGATTTTTGCCAGCGAAGTTCTCCTCGTTTCTGCTAGCTGAGGTAAGCTGTACTGAGCTTGGTGTGTGTGGCAGGTTACACCATTCCCCGTGCTGGCTGCACAGCTCTGTCTGGCACAGCTTTAGGTATATCTCCCTGTTCCTGAGGATCCTAGTGCAGAACGAATGGCATGCCAGAATCCGAAACAGGCACTCGAGTTCTTAAAACAACAAGACACTTCAATATAATAAGATTCTTCTGAACTACTTGTAATGCCAGGCATAGATAATCTAGGCATAGCAGCCTGTGTGACAAGGAGCCAGAGAACCTACAGATCCCTTTAATCACTCCTTTAATACTGTTTTTCTATCAAGCAAATTATTTACTTTCTCAGCAGAAGGAATAGAACATTCTGGGGGACAAGTGGTCTCTCAGTGATGTCCCCTGTGGCACTTCTTAATTTGCAGGCTTTAATTGAGCTTGTGTTGAGAACACTGTGAACAAGAGCTGACTGAAGAGAGAAACTTGACTTCAGGGTTTCTTGTTGAAGCCTTCCTCCATTAACCTTGAGGCTTTTTAATTTTGAAATGGAAAGCTATTAGTAGAGCAGTGGGGAGTGGAGGAAAGGTGTGTTATCGGATGCTCTCTCAAAGAGATGGCCCAAGGTGTGGCTTTTTCCTCTCACTTTGATGCTAACAATCAACTTCTGAGGGAGTCTGGGCGTCTTCTAGATTCTTGCAAGATGTTTCTTGATCGCCTTTCCTTATGAACCTTATAAACAGCCTGAGAAAACTTGCTTAACTTTCTGTTGGCACTCAGGGAGACCTCCTTCCCAAACGTTTGGGATGGTCAGAGGGGTGTCCATGTGAGCCCATGGTGACACGTGGGCACTGCCACTGATGGGGATAGCTTCAAGCTCTTCTGCATTCCTAGGAAGGTCAGCAAGCTGGCAGCAAAGAGCTGGCTGGGGAGCTGGGTTAGGGTCTCCTGTTTGATTCTTGCAGAAGAAACTTGACAGAGTCACCTTGATGCAGAAGTTGCCTAGTCTCAGACTGGACTAAAGCTCCGTGATGTAGCAAGGGCAGTTTCCAGCTGGGCCGAAAAGCATTCAGGTTGATAAAATGTTCGAACCTGGTTTGTGAGATTGCTTCTGGGAGCTCTGCTGCAGTCTGCCAGCTTGGATGTCAGTTGCTTGCAGGAGCTCTTCAAGTAAGACACTCGGTGATGCTGAGCACCCCAAAAACCCTCATTTCCATATGGAAATTTTTCAAAGCTTAAACAACGCAACTCAAAACAAATGCCAAGCCTGCATGAGCTGCTGCTTAGCTCTTAATATACTTTCCCTGTTCCCTAATAGTTGCATGCACAGCCATATCTCTGCCATCAAACCCTTTGCAGCGGGGTGGTATCCCCTGTATACCTTCTACATTGTCAGAGAGTCATCCATAAAATAATCGAGTAACTGTCCTGCTTGGTAACTGACCCTTACGCCTTCCTAAGAGCATTGTTTGCACAGATTCAGCTCACAAAAGTAGACAAATATTAGGACAAAGATATTAATAAATAATAATATTAAGTATGTAATAGTGCAAGGAGAAATTTTTTCAGTGTTGGTAGTTGTTAGAAGCATTTTTTTTCTATTTCCCAATTCAGTCTCTTGGAAAAGAACGTAGGAGGCACTGCAGAAAACAAACAAATGGTTTCTGCAGAGCACATGTGTGCCCCAAGGCACTTCTGTGGCAGTCAGAAAATCTTTATGCGTCACATAAGAACAGCACTAACACCTGTGTTTGGCTTTCTTTAAGAGTCTGCTAGTGCAGGTAAGTTTTTCTCACCATCCCACATTAGCAGAAACGTTTTTACAGATAGAACCAGGGGCACATGGATACATCCACAGCTTCTCCAGCTTCTGGCTGTGGATGACTGCACGGCTGGGCTCTGGTGCTGAGCCTGCAGGAGGGAGCCCTTCATCAGGTCGTGTGCCTGCTGTCAGAGCGCTATCAGGCCGCAGCATCAAGGGGACACGCCTGTTGATTCCTGCCCCAGTTTTTTTTCTATTAGCTACTCTGCTGGAGCAAATGAACAGTGCTTGGTTCAGCGTAATGTGTACTGATGAGCTTGAAAGTAAAACCAACGTCTCACTGGTCTTCTGAAGTGAAAGCTAACGGTGTGCAAGCTTCTGACAGCTGAGCAACTCGTTGCTCGTTTTATATCCAGCTTACTTGGGTCAATAGCAAGCCTCCTATAAGGCAGTATTTGCTAAAATACAGAATCTCCTAAAATAAAAGATCATTTATTTCTGTGTTTCTGTAATGATTGCTTATCTGGCCACAAGTCTGATTTGATGTTTTAAGTAGGTTACTATTTTATAAATCACATTATGTGCATTTCTGTACACTAGGAGCCACCCGTACTAACTGAACCAGGAAACCTACTGAGAAAGGCGTACAGAGACGCACTGGATTGCAGATAAGGAGCATTCATCTGCTAAGGCCCTGCACTGGCAGTTTCTCATGCTCGGTGAATACACAGAGGCCTCACTGTCTGGTTAGGCCACAGAAACACGCAGGTACTACAAAGCACTGTCTAACTTTGCACAGGGTTGCGGTTAACAGTGCTATACCTGTGTGTGGCAGGTGGTACAGAAATCTGCAGGGGTCTTTCCGAGTGTAACTGAGCGCTGCCATCAGTGTGCTGTGGGGCTTGTAGGGCTGAGCGAGGCCAGAGGTAAGGGTACAAGGAGGAGGTGCTGTGGTAATTGCCAGTAAGAGCATGCAAGTGTCTTGCTGCAAAATCCAGTGAATCAATGGGGGTGCTCACATTTAAGGAAACGTTTCACATTGCCCAAGCAATGTCAGGCACTTTGTTGTCTCCTCTCTAGTAGTTACATGTGCAGTATTTTGTCGAAAAGATCCTGCTAACCTAAGTACATGGCAGATAGAACACACAGTGAGTCATTTTCAGCATGTTTCCTCTTGGAAGCGAGAGGAGCTGAGCAGCCCATGAAATGTCACTACTGCAAGTATGCTGGGTAGGTTTGAGCAGTTAGAAACTGTCCATCTCACTGCACACTGAAAGTTGATTCAAGTATTGGTTAACAGCAAATCCCCTCAAATTTATGAATGAGGGCATTCTTTTCATAGCTTAATCTCTCAACTCAGCTGCTCCCTGTTTCCTGCACCGTATGACTGCTTTGGATTAGGAAAATTACTAACTTCCGACCTTCAATAAATAACAAATTATGCATATTTTGGAGTATACAAAATTAGTCTGTAATTAATTTTCAGTAAGACATTTCTGTGCTTGCAAGTGGTTGTTGGTGGTTTTGTTTTGTTCTCTCTTTTTTTTTTGTGGGGGTGTTTTTTGGGGGGGAGGGTGAGGGTTGCTTTTAATATAAATTAAAGTAGGTTAGTTATCACCCTACAGCATCTGGTTGCTTTTTTCTAATGCTGTACTACCACAAGCATGGTACGCTTGCAAGAGCTGCAGCCGGCACTCCCTCTGGATCCTGGTGCAAGGGGATGGGACAGAATGGGACAGCAAAAAGTAGGTAGAGGCTGCTTTAGCTCCATTTTATGCTTGTTTAAGATGCTACAAAACTATGGTGTAAAGGTGCAAGTGATCCTGTGTCAGCTGAGCTAAACCAACGTTGCCACTTCCTCCCTTGCACTCACGCTTGTCTGACTGGATAGGGAGCTGCTTCGGGTACCTGGCTTGACTTGAAAGCTTCATGTAAGTGCCTTGCTGCAGAATGTGCAGCCCAAGGGAACAGTCTGTGCGATCACAGCAGTCCAGAGTTGGACTGAGTTAGCTGCCATGAACCCAAACCTAAAGACTCTGATAGGGAACCAGCAGGATTTTTGCACTGCTGTCACTTCTCTGTTTGAGTTTCCATTATGCTGAAGTCATGTTATTGTGAATCCAAGAAAATCATTTGCCCTAGTTGCATATAACTCAAAATGTGTTTTAAGTACTATTTATGGCATTAAAATCTTCAATCCCTTTTATATTCTTAATGTGACACATTTTTCACAGTAAAAACTTGTATCTTCAAAGAAGAAGAATTGCAATACTATACAGGCTAAGTGTAGTTTTACAGCATTAGTTTCCGTAGCTTTGAATGTTACATTCAGAAGAGTTGAGACAAAAATCTGCTGCTACTGGTAATGCCAAATAACAGCAAAGCAATGTAACGGGGTGGGGGGGGAGCAAGAGATCCTGGTTTGCGGTGCCTGTGGTCCTCTAGTAGGAAGTGAGGATGGAGCAGTCTGTCCGGCCCAGTAGCCCATTAATTTCTCATTTTGCACGTTACTGTACATGAAGGCAGCTGCACGTACAACTGATTCATACTGCGTATTTACACAGTATAGTTTAATACTGAATTTAAGATGCTTGTTTTTGTGCCTTTGTTAGCTTGGTATGTGTTTAATTTTCATTATGAAAATAGATTCTCCCTTTATTTCATAAGCATGCAAATGGTTTTGCATTTTTACAAGCTCTACCATGTTTAAATAATATGGTCAAAACTACTTTCATTATGAAGGGTATCTATATGGGGAAGAGAGGAAGGAAGAAGGGGAAACTAAGCTTGCTATTCATAATAAAACTCAGGGTCAAACTGGTGAAACTGGGATAGGAGCAAGGTTATGCCTTAGAAAACCGTGAAAAGCATCCTGCTCGGCTGAGTATACTACTGGACATTGTGGGGTTGTCAGTACTCAGTCTGTCTGTGGTTATACATTCCCCTTGCTCTGGTTCATGTAAAAGAAGCTGCATAGGCATTTCAGTATTTCACTGAAGCTCGGTCTTTTGAGTATGTTTTTCTTACAAGCCTTTCAAGAACAATACCTTACAGTCATGTAAAACTGGACTGAAAAAAAGAGCATGCTAGACAGTCCGGGAATTTTAGTCTAGTGTAAATTAAGACAAAAACTTGTTCTATCAGTGGGCTGGTCATGTTGTTTGATTGCTCATAGATGGTTTGATGAATGGTAGTCACGTATGCAGAAGGGTCAGTGATGCATGGAAACAAGCATAAGGTTCCTTTCAGGTCACACCACCCAATAAAAACGACCAGGCGGTGAGCAGTCTTACCATCTCTCTCCCCCCGTCTGACACTGTAAAGATGTAGCAGTTATTCAGGTACATGTATAACCTACACCCACTGAAACTACTGTTGTGTGGAGAGTAATCCTCATTAAACGTAGTTCATAATTTCTGGAATACGTGCATGATAAAAAGATACTGATATAGCTTGTGTGTATGCTAATACTACTCTATACCCAAAGTGTGAGATTTTAGCACCACCCCAACAGTTTTAATGCTTGCTTTCCTACCTCTCTGAATTAGGGTTTCTGTTGGAGACATTGGATGCAGATGTAAAGGGGGGGGAGTGTTTCTGGTGGCTCTTTCTCTAAGGTAATTCTTCTGTGAGACTGTTCCTCAGACAGATAAAGCAGTCAATACATTCATTACACATTACCTATTAGTTTATAAGTTTACCTTCCTGATAAAAAGCTGAACATGAAAAATATTTCTGTAACTTGGATAGTATTCTGTAGATTTAACTTTATAAGTTCATGAAAAGTAAACTTTGAATACCAGGCTACCAAAGCTTTAAAGTTGATGCTATTAAAAGCAGTGCAACATCATAATGCTGGTTTCAACCAAGAGTAAATTTGGAAACTTTTTGTCAGGAAGAGTGTTTGGCAGCATGTTACATGTTTGAAATATCTGAAGGCACTCGGAATTTAGGTGAAAATACAGCACTCCAGACTGGTAATGTAAGGAGTTCCTAGTGGTATCCCCTGATTTAACATGCAGGATCAGTCTGCTCGTGTTCTTAACAGCAAGTAGGATTTTGCAGTTGTGTAAGTGATAGCACCAACAACAGCCAACAAAGCTTGCATCACCAATCCAGAAAAATGTTGGATCAAATGGTCTGTTTAGATATGTTTATAACCAAAGAGATGCCTAGAATTTTCACTATTTACTATTTTTCTTTTTTAGATTTTTGTGAACTTATCAGCCTTCTCACCTAGAAACATTTGAGTTGCAATCGCATTAAAGGTAAAGACTGACTTGTTTTTTGGGTACTAGTGAGCAATCAGATTGATGATAACTGGGGAATGGGCACTTAAATAATCCTTACCAAAATCCTGCAACAGTGAACTTTGTCCTAGCATCACTATTATGATCAGTCCGAGTAGTGATAGACTTGGAGTGAGGCCTCTGTTTCTAAGTTGATGGAAAGATTTTCTAACAAAATGAGCTTTTTGAGTATCACTGCATTTGTTAGCAAATAAAATTCTGGTTTTTGTTGCTAACCATAATTTGCTATTGTGATTATTCTGTCCCTTTTTCAGAGCAAAAACATTCCTATAAGTAAGCTGAAGAAATGGTTAACAATGTCAGTTTATTCCTCTCCCTTCCTTCAAAAATCAAGTCTAAGACTGGTTTACCGTCGGATTGATTTAGTGCTGTACAGTTTATTGCTTTTGCAATTGCTACTGTGACTCGTGCTTCATTCTTACTAAAACGATCCAGTTCTCTAAATGTCAAGCCATGCCATCAAGTTTAGAGATGTAGCTGTGTGGTCTGTGCAAGCAGTCACTCCGATTTTTGTTGCCTGAGCTAGCAGGGTTCGAACAAGCCCTTTCAGGAAGCTCTGCAGACGCCCTGTGCTCCCAGGTGGTGCCGCAGGGTAGGACCTGGCAGCGGAGGCAGAACCAGGTGGTAACAGGGCTACACGCCGTGCTGGCAGAGCTGCCCTGCTCTGCTGTCTCTGCTTTGAGCACATGAGAATGACCCAATCCTGTAAACACGTCCTCTGCTGTTTTGCAGAAGCTCCTTGAATATTTTGGACTAAGAATATCAAAAGCTGTCTGCCTCTGAAATTGTACATGTTACACAAGCATGTTGGTGTCTGTGAATAAAAAGTGCCAACGCACTTCTATAAATGTGACTGGCATGTGTGCGGTACACTTTTTTTAAAAAGCAAAAAACAAAATAAAAACCCCACGTTGTTTCAGAGGTCTTTTTTTCTCCTCTTTTTTTCTTCTTTTTTTAACCTTTCTTTCTGTAAGAATTGTGCTAGTCTCCATGTTAATCTCCTGTCTTGGTGTGAACAGTTGTTTGAAGTCTTTCTGCATTTTCTTCCCCATGCTGGTGGCATTACAGCACTCAGGAGATTGAGCAAAATAATATTCAAATCTGTTAAATCTAAAAACTTTAACCTCCACATACTGTGTAAGAGAAAATGTGCTGAAATGTTTTTGTTCATCTTTCTTCCTCTTTGAAGTGTAGCTAAACTCAAAGAACTGTTCCAGTACAGTAAGTCAGTAACACTGTCTCCTCTGGTAGAAAATGCCATGACCAGTGTTACTTCCCTTGCTGCCGGGTAAAACCCCAACTTCCCTGACTAAATTGGTACACGCTGCATGAATCGATACGCTGCATTTATTATCTGTGTACAGCTCATCAATGGACTATACCCCCAGATCGTCTGAATAAAAATTAATGCCTGAATTGCCAAATAATGTTATTAAAATAGCTGTACCCTAAAGATCTCCATGTATCACTAAGCACAACATGAAAGTAGCAAAAAGCAAGTTCACTAACAAAACATCTAGAGTAAAGTGAGTAAAAAGTTGCAGTTTAAAGCCTTGTCTTAGGTGAACCTTTATCTGTGAATTCCAGCTGTGTACCTAGAGATGACAGGTATCTAGATAAGGTGCGTTTGACTAGATAGCTTATAGGATAGGTTCACTGTGTACCAAGCAGTGGATTATGCTCCAACTTAGCTAAAATTAAGACCAGAGGGAAATTCACTTCCTTAAACAGACAAAACACACTGTTGCTGTTTCCCTGGAAATTACGGTGATTATGCAGAAGATTAAAATACGGTTGCTTCCAATGCACTTAACTTTCATTGACTCTCAAACCATTTTCCTCCACAGCTTAACTAGTTACATGATGACAATAAAAAAGCAGAGATGGCTCACGCTTGAAATCTCGGGGGCATCCATTTCAAATGCCCATGGGTGGGGACTCTTTTCTTAAAATTGTGTTTTTAAGTGCACACCCAGTCATCTGTATACCAGGACATCTGTGTGGAGAACATTTCTCAAAATTGCAAATTAAAAAAGCCTCATTCTTTTTGCTTAGTCACAGCAAAGGGAGGAATTCGCATTAGGATAGTGAACTCCAAAGAGAAAAGTGAAAGTGTATTGCCCAACCCCGGTGCTCCTCTTGTTGACAGACCCACAGAATTTTCAAAACCCCATACAGACATCAGAAAATTCCCTCCCCAACCCGCAGCACACTTTTTTGTAGGCAGAGGCCTACTGATGTAGTAGGAACAGGAACTAACAGGAACATTTACTTCTCTTTTTTTTCATCCCCTCTTTTTTTTTTTTTTTGGTATGCATGTAGTTCATTTTACTACCTAAATTATGATCCCTGTCAGGGAAGAAAGCAAGCTAATGCCACAGATAAAAGACAATGCAGTCTTTGATAGGAAGGATAAATATAAAGTTAGTGGCAGTATTTTTTTGTTGAAATGAAAACTGAAGAGACCCTCTGTTTTTCTGAACTAATACAGAATAGTACGTGTAACTTCAGTCTGGCTTAATTTGCCCACCAGTCACTCCTGGTAAGATATTTAAGAAGAAGAAGAATATAATCTGTCAGGGTAACTGCAGTAAAAGGGAGAAGCTGTTGGAGCACATTGCTGTGTTCAGATCTGAGAGGAGTGCAGGAAGTTATTTTCGCTGGAATCCTTCAATGGAGCATTAAGACGGGATTATGATGGTATCTGCCATTACGCTGCATGCTTGGCTGGCAGACTGGGCTTCTGGTCATGCACTTTAGCATTTTAATGTTTGAGTTGCTCCATTCATAAAAAGGTTATTACAGAGCAATGCTGATACATTTCAGGAAATTTATAAATATAGGAAGTAGTTTTTAACGTCCAGCTCTCCTCTGTTCATGTTACTAAGCTTTGGTCAAACAGATTGATTAGCTGAATCCTATTGAAAAAAGAATGATTTTGTGTTTGCTTTCTCTTTTGTTCTTACATAGTAACGGAGTCATGCTACTGTTTTATTTTGTGTTGGTAAATGCTATTTTACGTTTTAAGTATTTCTGATGTATCATCACAAAAGTATGTACAGTTTCTTCCAGGTCAGGCTGTACAGATGTTTGGTAAGATACCAAACATGAGGTCAGCAAATAAGTGTTTGTATTTAACCTGTGTAGCTATGACAGTATCAATGATTTTTTTATTTTATTTTTTTGGCATGTTGAGTAAAATGTCGTTAACATTTCTTGTCCAGGCCTAATACCATGACTTGGTCGTTCTGAACGTGAATGCTAACACTTCTGGATTCAGTGAAACAGTTGTACCCAAAAAGGATAAATATAAATGCATTGTCTCTAGATAAATATTACAATGCTTTTTTATCCAGGAAGATTATTTGCTGTATTCCTTCATTTTTACTTGCAAAACACAATGCACCAGTTGTCCTAATTGCCTTACATTGTGGAAGGATGTTGTTGAAATAATTACTGTAAGCACAGGGTAACATCTTGAGGGGACATGAGCACGCAGTGTCCATGGATATCTTCCTAATACTGACGATAATTCAAAAATGGATAAAAATGAATGTTTAATAGACCCAGGAAAGCAGTTGGCAACTAGAAGCAAAAGAGTAGTTAGAAATTACAAATGTAACTTATGTATCTGCAGCACCCCCCCCCCCACCACATTATTTCCATCTGACTTTGAAGATTGTAAAGCACCAGGCGTTATTTACATCTAATGTTCCCTGAAAATGCAGGGAAAACTGAGTTCTTAACTTTTCTGTATTAAAAAAAGAATGGCTTTGATTAAATTCTCACTTTGTTGGGAGTGTTGTGATTAGGAAAGCAAAGCAAAATCTAAACTATTCATTGACTGCTGAGTGAGGTGAACTCAGGGCAGAGTTTAAGAAGTTACCAGGAAGAAGTAACTTGTGTGAGTGTTGCTTGTCCCTTCCAATGCGAAGTAAACCAGCTTGACGTGAAATAGCACAGAACAGCATGCCAGTCTTTAGATGTCCGTGTTCCATACAGAAAAAACACAGCGTGAATGTCATCGAGTTCAGTGTGGAGTCTCACTTGTGCTTTTGCATTGTTTTATTTCTCCCTTTTCTAGCTGAAGTGTCTCTCTTCGGCCTGCAGCCAGTATCTTCGATCACATTTTCAAGTCAGAATCACCCTTAAAAAAGTTCCAAACATACACTGGTTATAAAAATTAGCTTTAAGAATTTCCTTGTAGTTACATATTCTGCTAGAGACTGCACAAAAAGTCCATGATATGGACCCATTTTTTTGTAATGCATAAGTCCAGTTTTAATATAAATTGTTTTAGGAGATTCTTGGGGGACCTGGGGTATAGAATTTCTCAAGGACGGTACATTTTTTGCCTTAAGACTCAGGCAAGAAAACTTATGGAAGATGCAGAAAATAGGGCTTCTGTATTTGTAGGTCTCAAACTTATTTGATCTTCTAGACCACATAATTCAACAATTTTAGGAGTCCTCTACCTCTGTACTTCTGCAAAGCAGCTTGCTATTGAGAAAAAAGCAGGAAATGAAAAGATGATAACTTAAATCTCACTAGTTGGATCGTCAGAGCCATTGAAGTCGCAAGTTCTCCATTGCAAAATGTTTTTTTAAAAACAGACTCAGAAGTAGGCAGTCTATACGTTAATCTTCTTCCCTGGTGTAATAACAATTCTTAATCAACTGTTAAAGTAGGCTTTGCTGAACTTGCATGGCCACAATCCTCTGAAATTTGTCCTTGGTCATACTGCTTGCCTTTTCATGTGCTTATGATTAAAAGTTGGGTGAAACACTACAAATGCATAGCTTTGCTGCTGAACCACAAAGAGTAACACTCATAATGCCTGATGAGTTTTATGTTGAGATGTTTAAATCAGGCTGAAATACATCTTTATTTCTGTATGTTTTCCTTCTTAATTTTTGTACCCTGTAGACAGAGTATTTTGTAGCTCTTGGAGGAGTCTTGAGGCAAAATCAGTATTTTTCAGTTGAGTGTTTTCCATCCTCTTCTGAAATACTGTGTATTCAAGCCAGCAAAAATGACCGTGTTCATTTCCTTTAACAAAAATGCCAGTGAGACAAAAGGCTGCCTTTCACTTCCTTTACCACAAAAACTACGTTTTAACAGCTGAGCTTGCTGTTAGTTAAATTGAGTGCTAGCATACACAGACTGGAGTATAAATTGGATCGGCTTGTGACCTTGTCCAGCCAAGGTTTGTGATCAGGTTACAGCACAACCAGCACAGGCTGGTAAGGGAGGAAGTGCTGGAGTGAATGAGCCGAAGGTACTCGCCGTGCGCCTTCTGCACAGAGCTTAATGAGGAAAAGTAACAAGAGGTGGGCCGGGAGGAAATACTTCCCTGGGTCAGTGGGTTCTCGGTGGATAGTTCTCACCTGTGGATTCTTGCCTTGGCCTTCCATGTTTTTTGCCTTTGGGGCACACAAACAGGCCATATCTTCTCACTAAATGTTTGCTTGCCCTTATGCTACCCTTAGAAGAGACAGTTTCACACCAGCCTGCTAGGTAATTAGGAAATACAGGGTAAGAGTGGCTGGTCTGCTTTCTGTTACAGTTGTGCTGGAAGTTGCAGCAACAGATTTATGACATTTGACACTTACAAACTGATTTATTTTCATTTTTCTAATTGACATTAACTGCATATATGTTCTGAGGCCATAAAACAGCAATGATTTACTTTTTTCTTGAAAACAAAAAGGTGATTTTCATTTAGCAACTAAGTAAAATCATTGCATTAACATTTTATCACTCAGCAGTAAGAGACGCAAGACTTCCTAATACTACTTGTGGTTTTGCTGTTTCGTATAGAATCTATATTGAAGAAGGTTCTCCAGACTCCTGTCAGATCTGCTCTATCTGACTTCCCCCCTCCCTCTTTGTTCAGACATAGGTGATACTATTTACACTATAGACACAACAAGAGCTCTTGAAAACTCTTAAGATTTGGAGCCACTACTGCATTTACAGAGCACAGAAGTATTTCTGAAACTTGTAGGCATTACTCTGGAGCTTTTCATTGCCCCTTGACGTACAAAATTGTGTAAGAGGTAAATGTTTAGAAATCTGCCAGTGAGAAAGGAACAAAAATTGAACCTTGCGTACTTTTTTTTTCTACCATGAGTAACTTGCATTGATATTGGCAGTTTGTTTTTATATATAAAAAATAGGATCTAAACACTCAATCATCTCCCTTAGCTTTTATTCTTTCAGTCTTTCTAACCCCAAAAGAGTTGTAATTAGTCACAATATTATTCTAACTCTTACATAGAAATATTCTTTCATTCTTCTGTGTGACAGGTATGAATTTGGAAAATCAAAATTTGTAAAGAGCCTGGTAGTATGTGCTTTTTTGTTTATCATGTTTAAGCTTGCTGCTTCTTTTTGACAACATAGTATTTCTCAGGCTTTCTGTACTTTCCTTTTTAAATACTAAGCTTTGAGTTCCATCCAGTACAGGAACAAATTCAAGACTAGTAGATATTGATTAAATTCCCTTCCAAAACCAGACTTTAATTAATTCCCAATGTATTTATTTTTCCACTTATAAATTATGCATGTGTATTGTGCTTTCCAAAATATTTCAATCTGCCCCAATGCTAGAGAAATGTGAACAGTTGTTACTTATTCATACTGGATTGTTTTGGAAGATTTCAGTACTTCCTGAAAGGAGTCAACCTTAAATAATTACATTAAAGCCAGAAATGTGTCTCCATTTGAAGTTGGAAAGAGCTCAGTCATAGGAGAACCAGGATTTCCTCCAGTGTTGCTTTTAAATTAAACAAGCTTCTTACTTTGCAGATTTTTTTAATCTAAAATACTCTCCTTTTCCTGTCTCATGTTATCACTCTTACTAGAAGACTTTCTTAACATAACGAAAATACATTTAAGAAGTTGCAATGAATGTTTCAAATGGATCAGAAGTTTGTTTTCATCTAATGATGAGATGATATAGCAATTTGGATCCCTGTCAAGCTTCTGAACACAAGAGGAAGAACAGTAAACACTGTCATTCATGTACTTTCAGTACTAAGCCTTTACAGTGTTTCAGGTTTGGCTAATTAAAGCCTTTCCTAGTGAAGATAATAATTGCTGCTTTAGTAGAATTAAACTGCATAGGATAAGATTTCTAGGCACAGACACTTTAGGTTTTGAGTTACACTTAGAAATGGTAGTTGTATGTGCAAAAGCTGGGTATGTTGTTTCTGTGCTGTCTGAATACTTGAATGGAAAGAAGACAAAGGCATTTCCTCTATGAACAGTCACCTCCAGGCGTATAAACCCCTGTCCTTGTTCCCTACACACACCTGCGCTCTTACGTAGTCCTATAAGCTTGTATGACTACTTAAAAGATATTTTTTTGTTTATATGTGTATATGTATAAATAGCATAGCTGTTACTTGTTCCTTCTCAGTTAAATTAATGAAAAGTTATGAAAAGTGCCTGTCCTCTGATTTCAAGCTTTGTTCCACAGCCCTGACTCCCAGACAAGAGTAAAGGGTTGCATATTATCTGTCGGAAGCTTTTAAGTGAAAATATCGAAGTCACATTACACCCAAAGAATATCTCTTCCATCTGTGGCATAAAATACAGTACTGCTGCTTGTATGAACAATCACATCGGTTACTTGTTCCCTGTAGCAAACGTGAACTCTAGAATTTCTGTAACCCCCCAGCATGTACTACTAATAAGGGACAGCTTACCTCATGAATGAGGTTGCTGAAATGTACGCTGTAACATACCATTGCAAATGACAAATGAACTTCAGTCTGCAGAATTGCCATTTCAAAATTGATAGAAGAAGCCTACTCACTTGAGGAGAATGCTTTGGAAATGCTGAAAACACAGCTATCTAGAAGAGAAACTACGTCTGGTTTTGATTTGTTTTGTTATCTTAGGCTTTCTTAGTCATGCCTGACGCACGCTTATTGCTGGGAACATGCGTCTCCTACATCAGGAACTGGAAGCTCTGCTGTTTCCAAAATAGATAGATAAGCTTCCAAATATTCCACTTCAATTGCACAATTAAAGGAAATAATAAATTTTGTAAGTCAGTATAGAATATTACGCATTCTAAATATTCTCATGTTACATAACAGCTGCTATGAGTGCATGCCATTTTTTGTGTGACTACACTTTCATTTGGGAGCAAAGTTTACTGAGAACCGTTACTTTGGTGGCAGCATGCATTCGGCTTGCCTCACAGCTCTCCTTGATTGTGCGTTGATATGAACATTGCATCTCTCATTGTCCCTTTCTCTCAAAGACTAATTAAACTTAAAGACAGTGAAGGCATAAAGTATAATTTGAATAGCTAAGTTTGGCTTCTAACCAAATGGAATTGTTGTCTAGGTACATCTGCAAGTTCATTATGTCAGCCTGTTATGCATTATATTTAAAGTATGATAAATATTTATTGGGCATGAGTGTAGGACAGTGTAACGTCAAAGGCTAGTCGTCTTCAGGAGCGTTAGAGGAGAGATTGGAAATGGAAATAATGCTTTCCTGCATAACATCCTTTCTGCAGGGCAAAAAATACCCAATCTCTAATACATTTTTCTCTTCTGTTTTAATAGAGGTCTAATTGACACTGAATAAAACCCGGCCATCACTGTCAGATAGCTTGTAAGTATACATGTGTGTGTAAATGTGTGTATGTGCGTGTATGTCTTTTTCTGGATGTTCAAAGGAAAAGGTCAAGTGTTTCTTCTTCGGTCTTAGCAAGTTTTTCCAGCGATTTCTGTTAAGAATTCCAGCTTATTTATGTCAAAATATAAGCACTTTAAATTGCCACAAATGTGTACAGATTAGCTGAGCTCCCTGTTTATAAACACTTTTTAAAGTATCTCAAACTAATCTGAAATTTCAAGATGAATGAAATGCAACCTTTAACATTCGCTTATGTGAACTTTAACATAACTGGCTGCAAGTGTACAAACAAAGTGTGCTTGTACGTGCACTTCACTCAAATGCTAAAAGCAATTTCAACAGGGTACCAGTTTTAGGACAAAACAAACCTCCCCCGTTAAGACCCTTTTATCATAATTTTATGATTTCAGGCAGTATTTAGAACATTCTGATGAGGTTTCTGTGTTAGTTTTACCACTATGGCTGGCTTTTGTTTTAAATACAAGCTCAAGTGCTTCCTTTGGATCACTGAATTAACTGGAATGAAAATACCACATAAGATTTGTAATATAAACCGGTGACCTTCATTTTAGAGAACTGGAGCTTGGGAAAGTAAAATGATATGCCTTCTGCTGAGGTTTGACTGTTTGATGAGTAGTTGATGATGAAGAGGTTAGCTAAGGCAGACTAAGCATGTAAGCTTTGAAAAGAATGTAGAATTTTCTTTTTTTTAAGAAAGTATGCACTCTTTTTTTCTGAACAAGTTTGAGCTTAGTTTCATACTTCACACTATCATTCAGTAGCAACTTGAGATTACAAGTTTTATTAAAAATATAACAACATGGTGATGATGTTACTTCAAGTATCTGAAGATCTCTTAATCTTATATTACGTCAAATGGTGATGATATTGGCTACAGCGCAACTGCAGACAATGGAATTCTTATTAAAAACTCCAACAAGCTATTAATACATTTCTGTTGTGCTGTTAATAGCAGCTGTCTTGTTTAACCTGAAATGTTAATTGTAGCCTCCCTCACCTGAGGTGGCAAGTACATTAATAAAGGTACATTTTGAGGTGTGCCTACATTCTTTTAATTCCTGATGGAGCCCTGAAAATTTCCCTGTTCTCATCCATTCCATTTACCAGAATTTGTCTGTGAAAGACTGGGCTTTGCTATAAGCTAGTCAGTATTTACTTCCCTGTGTCTGAGCTCCTGCTCTTTTGCTAGTGCACCTTTGCCTGCTATTTTTCCTGTCGTGTGCATTGTTGGCGTGTTTGCATGCTGTGTTTGCATGCTGTCCAGATGAAGATAAGCACCTCTGTCTTTTATGTGCCAGTAGAGACTAGTTACAGGGAAGTGGGCTAGCCGTGACTGTGGTTTGTTGCAATGGTTTTGTTTTTCTCCTATTTCAGTCTTTATTCAGGCCCAGTTCTCCTTAATGAAGACAGATTTCTGACGTTCTGACAAAATCATGCTAAATTATGCTTTATTTTAAATTGCATTGCATTTTCCATACCTGGAGTTCAGAAATACTGAAACAGTTGCTGGTTTTTTTGGTTTCTTTTTTAAGGAGGGGGAAGAGAGGCCAGGGAGAGGAGAATTTATGTAATTGATCCCTTTCCAAGAATCTGACAATCATAGACAAAAATTAGTAAATCAAAAATACAGTTGTTGTGGCAAAGTTAATAAAGCAATTTTGGAATATTCTTTAGCTTACATGTGGGTTTTTCAAGACTCTATATCCAGATATATTTTAGTCTAAATATAAATTGATACAACATTCTGAAAGGCAGTAAGGAAACCTACTGTGTCATTCCATTGTAATACAAATATTTAGGGGGAAAACAACTGTTGACCTTTCTGATAATTATGCAATTGTAGCATTGCACAAGTAGCTTAAACACAATATTATGATGTGAGAGGACAGACTTTATCTCTACAGCCCTGAATTATTCCAACAGAGATACTGGGGAAAAGTCTTCGAAAAGTAAATATTTGTGGATGCAACAAACAAGTATGGAAAACATTCATACTCTTTAATCTTCAGAGCAGTACGCTGCTGTATCACACAGTCTGTTAAATCGGTTAATTCAGTCTCCTTGGTCTTGATGCATTTGAGGTGAAATCTTAAAGAATTAAAACTATGGACTGACTGTAATATTACTAATTTAATTCTTTTTTTTTTTTTCTTCCTGCTCTCTGCTTGGCTCTGGTCTTCACCCACAGGTGTCCACTGTTGGCTCTCAAAGGTTACTAAAATTTTAGCAGCTGCCTTGAAACAGAGCTACCTAAGCTTCACTTATCGTTGCTTCTTCCTACGCCATACTGCACTGCTGCTTTTGCTCTTGCCTGCTTCAGAACACAATAAGAGATTTTCTTTTTTAAATACCTGCAATGAAACTTAGGCTAGAAGTATGCACCATTCTTTTGCTGCCTGTGTACTTGTTAATATCTGTGTACAGTATGCTTGTATTTATTCCATGGTATTTTCTTACCAACGCAAAGAAGAAAAAGGCTATGGCAAAGCGTTTAAAAGCTAAACCCATCTCGGACAAACCTGGAAGCCCCTACCGTTCTGTCACTCACCTTGACTCACTAGCAAACATAAACATTCCTGGAGCAGACACATTGGACAAGCTGTTTGACCATGCTTTAGCAAAGTTTGGGAAAAAGGACTGTCTTGGGACCAGAGAAATACTGAGTGAAGAAAATGAAATGCAACCAAATGGAAAAGTGTTCAAAAAGGTAAAGCTTACAATTTTGTACTTAATTCTGATTTGGTTTTAAGCTGCTTTGCATCTTGCTTCACCAGCAGAGGCCTCATTAGCGGTCTTCATTAGTCTTCTCTTTATAATATAAAATATCCAGTAGTTAAAGAATAACACGCTACCTGATGCACTATTTATTCTGCTTCAAGCAAAGTGAAAGCACTTGTGGTGTTAGGCACCAACTCAAGTAAGCAGGTAGTGCTGTACCAACAGCTTCTTGTAATCACAGGTGTGTTTTCTTTTGTTCCCTGCCCCAGTTAATCTTAGGAAATTACAGATGGCTGTCCTACGAAGAAGTAAATCAGAAAGTGAGTCGCTTGGGGAGTGGACTGACTGCCCTGGGACTAACCCCGAAGAGTACTGTTGTCATATTCTGTGAGACCCGAGCAGAATGGATGGTTGCAGCTCTAGCCTGCTTCAAGTATAACTTTCCTCGTGAGTGCTGAACTTGTTTGCTTTGAGTATATTTTAGAACCACTCTGCAGCACAGCTTTGCTGTTAAGAATTTTGAATGTTCCAATCCTGTCACTAATGGTATGAGAATTTAATAGACCTGCTCCGCATGTAGTCTGATATTTGTAGGTTTCCAGCCTATTCTATGCATAGCAGAGAATTTACTTGCTCATACTTATGAGATTATTCTTCCTGATTCTATTGTAGCAATATTTAAGGTATTAGAATAACGGAAAGGTACAGATACTACTCAGGTTTTATAAAATATTCTGAAGACTTGGTCTGGGGGAAATGCAACCACCATGGAATGTTTATAGCATTTCCTGTCTGTAATCTGACTTCCACATCTGACACATGAAATGGCTATTGGAAGAGAGAAGAACAGTAATCAAAATTATATGCTAGTCTGAGGGTTTTTTGGTAACACTTTTAAGTTGCTCAACTTCATTACCATGATGTATATGCTTTTTTTATTTATTTAAGCAGTCAAATGTATAAACTAACCTGAGGCATACAAACTTCTTGGTGAAGTAGCAAAGGTTCCTAGAGAGTAATGTAACATTTCTCTCTTTTTGTCCTTTCTATATGATCCCTACTTCACAGGAACATTAACCTCCTTTAATGTTTCTTGGAGGTTAAATTTGAGACAGTAGCACAATATTAAAGGAAAGTACTTTTCTCGGTAGAAAAGGTGAACTCCTCAGTGCTTGTGGGACACTTAATGTCATTTCTGTGACTGATTGGGGTTAAAAATAATCTAGCACCACGAATGCCATTCTGATTCCTTAACCTGATTTTCTGCCTTGCCCCCATCAATAACTTCACGGAAACAAGTGAAGTAGCTGACACAGTGGCTCCATAAGCTGGCACTGCAGCTGGAAGAGCTGCTTGTAGGAGTGCACAGCTCTAACCAGTGGTAGTGATGCTGAACACCGCAGGACACCTCTCCCCCTGCGGTCTGGTTGCAGGGAGCTCAGAGGAAGAACACGTTCTCAGTTGCTTACAGTGCAACTGCATTTTTGTTGAGTTTCAGTTGGTCTCTGTTCCACATAACTGTCCTCCTCATTCTGGAGATCACTTGTAGCATAACATCCTCATGTGGGAAAATTAAAAGCTGTTTGGTTTCCTAATTGGAAAATTCCCTGTTGAGCTCATTGCCCCTACCTCTCAGCCCCCTGCCCCCAGTAATGCACTGCAGTGAGCTATAAAGCATGAGCTTTTGTGTTTTGTATTATTTTAACTTTTATTTTGTTCTCTCTCCCTTCCATGTAACAGTTGTTACGTTGTATGCCACCCTCGGTGAAGAGGCAGTAACCTATGGTCTCAATGAATGCGGAGCATCGTATCTGATCACTAGTGCAGAACTTCTTGAGAGCAAACTTAAGGTAATTTGGCACCAGCTTTACCTGCTTACAAGCAATCCAACAGTCATTTTACAGCACAGTCAATGCTAACGGTTTCCTTTCTGTCCTGTAGGCTGCATTGCCACAAGTCTCCTGTCTTAAACATATAATTTATGTGGACAATAAAACCATCAACAAATCTGAATACCCTGAAAATGTGGAGATTCATAGTATGCAGACAGTGGAAGAGCTGGGAGCCAAACCAGAAAACTGTAAGTGAAGCACTTCAGAGAACTGATTGAGCAATGTTAACAGTGAAATCAGATGTAGTCTAAGAGGGCTGGGTAGCAGTAAAAACAAACATGCAGGTCTCTAACAGGAAGGAAGTGGTAGATCACCAGTTCATCCTCTAGCTTCTTTTAAATAAGTGGATAATTTGTTTGATCCCTATTTAGTGTCCTGTACCTTTGTTCAGGTTTCAGGTATTTCAGGGTAAAACTTTCTAAAATACAGCTAGAATAACCAACTCTAAGACTGCCTTTGTTTTAGGAAGTAAAGTAGAATATGGTGCAGTGTTTTATTTTCTGCTACTCCTACCTTTTATTCATCTTATTTTTCACTATTTGTCCTAAGAGGAGAAAGCACTTGTGGATTTTTTGCTTATTGGCTTGGACATGTCTTTTTTCGGAACTTATCTGTGCCTGGGAAGCACCTTGAACGAGAGAAACAACCGTTACATAACCCTTGCTACGCTGGGCAGCCAGGAGCAACCCTAACATTGTGTTTAAGGAAGGAAAAAGTCCAACCTCGTCTCTTTTCCTTAACTCTGTGGTCTGCACTTAGCCAGATTTTCTGTCTCCTGAAAAAGAGGAGATAAACTGGCAAAGGAGCTTTTTGCAGAGAAGTACACATTCATTACAACTGCTTATCTTTGATCAGCTTAAAGTCCTGATACAGACCAACTGTTTTGTTTTGTTGTAGTTGTTTTGAAAAAACCCTCTGCTTCCCTTGCAGACACTTCTGGTGCCTCTCTAGCTCTGAAAGCCATGAAAGCCTGATGAAGTGACTTTCATCCTAAGAATAAGTGCCAAGGGATTAAAACAAAAATCAAAAGCCAACTGTTTTAAGTTTAGGCTGCTTGTTAGTGGAAAAGCAGTAAAATAGTCTTCTCAGCTCCATAACCCTGGCTTCAGAAGAGTGACTGACAGAAAATATGACTTACGGCTTTTTGTCTGTTTTCAATCTGTTGTTTCTCACCAATATTTCTCCCCTTCACTGCCTTTGACAGACTTACTTGATCTTCAGCAGGCTTTTTCTATGAAAATTGCAGACAGCTATAAAATGTAATGGTAAAAGTGCCACCCAGATTGTGTAGATGCCCCAGTACTGGTTACTGCTTTGGAAATCTGCCTTCCCTCACATCTTCTTAAAAGGAGACCACAACTCTCTTCATCACTCCCTTCTGCAACTATGACTGACAACTTAGCAGTACATCGCGCTTGCCATTCCTGAAGTATCTGTTTCACACTGGTTGACTACCAGAATTTTCCCACTGGTTAATTACAGAAATAAAAATTTAGAAAGTATTAATGCAGTTTTTCTTTTGCATTTTGCAGCAAGCATTCCGCCAAGCAGACCTGTTCCTACAGACTTGGCTTTAGTAATGTACACCAGTGGCTCTACGGGGAGACCTAAAGGAGTGATGATGCAGCACAAAAACTTGATAGCTGGAATGACGGGACAATGCGAGAGAATACCTGGGCTGGGGTAAGAAACACTTGGGTGTCATGTGTGTGTGCAGAGGTAAAACAGAACCTCCAAAAGTGCCTACATTTATAGAAAGCCTGTTGCTGGCACCAGATGGTAGCAAGCTCCTTGATTTCACTGTGAGCCCACTAATCTTTAATTTATATGAAGTAGGTCTTGTGTTTGTGAACCTACTCTGATCTTCTATATCTTGTCCCACATGCTTTTTCTACTCTACCTTTTTGTTTTCCTCTCACCTTTAGCTACAGGTGTGTGATGGATTTTGCACTTTTTTATGCATTAAAAGACATCATCAGATAAAGAAATTCCTCATTTAGTCAAACTCAGGAAACTTTTTTTGCTAGATGTTTTCAGGCAGCTAGAATCACTTCAGGAAGTATGCCAAAGCCTGCCACTTCCATTTATTTAGAGAGTCCACTGCTGGATGGATAATACACATACTGCAGAATCTGCTCAAGTATATTCCACTGAAATGAGGACAGAAATAATAAATTGCTTTGATTATAGTATAGCCAATTGCAAAAAAAAAATCATTAATATTTTGAAGAAATTCTTCATGAATGTGGATGTCTTTGTTATTGCATTCACAAAGAATTTAATAGCTAAAATAACCTATGTTAAACTCCTTTCCTGGTAAGATACAAAAACACTTCTGACCTGATGCTGAAAGCTTCTGTAAAGTAACAGCTCTAAGGTTCTTCCTGAGAAATCTCTGCATTTCCTGAAATAAGCCTCTGTAAGTCAGTGATCAGCTCTTCACTAATTTATTTTAGAAGGAGATGCTATGACATAAGGATCTGTAAATCATTGGTGATTCTTTTAAAATACTGATTTCATTCTTGATTTGGTACTGGGAATGAAACCTCCCACAAGGAGAAATGGCAATGGAGCAGCACTAAGGAAACTTTGCGTTTCCTAGAAAACAAGGCAGACTCTGTAATCCATACTGATTTCACTAAGGTAGGATTTTACCAATTTAGTTGTTAAACTGTTTTAAAATCACACCTTTCTTGCATACAGAAGAAAAAGCCTCACTTGTGATCCAAGTTTAAAAAAACAACAAAACAAACCTAAATACAGCATAAAACAATTACGCAGTATTTTCAGTCCATTTGTGCATCACTGTTAATTAGATAATCCTTTCCTTTACTAGACCGAAGGATACTTACATTGGTTATTTGCCCCTGGCCCATGTATTGGAATTGACAGCAGAAATTTCTTGCATCACTTACGGCTGCAGGATTGGATATTCCTCTCCACTTACACTATCGGATCAGGTGAGGAGGGGAAAAGGCAAAAGCAAAGTTAAGCTTTCACAGTCTACATCCTTCTTGATTAGCTGTTCTCTTCCAGTAAAGAAATGTTGATGTATACGGTATACTTCCGATTTTTTTTTTTTTTTTCAGAAAATGATGCAAATTAACATTCCTGGTAGAACTAGAGCTGCAGGTCACACCATATAAATGTTTATTTAAACTTTTGCTTTTTTGATACTTAAGAAACCTAAAAGCCTAATAAATGTAGCATTATCTATTGGAATATCAGGATATGAACGGCTATTAATATACTAACTGAACATAAGGCTGCTTAAAGTGATTTTCAGTTTTCAGTCTTATCAGTTTTTTACCCCATTATCATAACTCTTCTATTTAGCTTTTTGCCTTATTCCATTTACCAATTAAGATAAATAAGAGCAAATTAAGCTAGAAAATAAAGCTTCCGCACATTTTGCTCATATAGAGACTGTTTTAGACAAAAAACAACCAACCAAAAAAATCAACACACAAACCAACAACAATAGCACACCACACCACAAAACACTCCTGGAGTTAAATGGAGGAGAGTGCAAGAACAAGAGGGAGGAAACAGAAGAAAAAGTTATACAAGGTGGACTTGCTTTACCCAGTTGGACTTGTAAAACATTTGATATTTTGGTTGAAATCGCTGTTAATCAGTACTTTTTCCAATCATGATGGAAAACAATATACATTTTAAGCAGGAAATGTTATATGGAGTGAAAGGGGAAGAGATATAAACAAATTACATTACCGTGTCTCCCTCCGTTTTTGTCTTTCTTTGAAGAGCTGCCTGGTTTTCAGCTTCATAAATTAACATTTTCTCCTTATTACAGTCAAGTAAAATTAAGAAAGGAAGCAAAGGAGACTGTACTGTACTTAAGCCTACACTGATGGCAGCTGTGCCTGTAAGTATGCAGACGCATGTATGTTTAGCAAAAATGGTGCCTTCTGCCTTGTTCGTGTTAGCATGCCTGTCTACCAAGGTTTTTTTCCTTTTTTGTGTGTGTAACGCAAGGAAGTAGAATATAGAAATCCCAGTTGGCATTGCCTGAGTTGGAGAACTGCAGACGAGCACAAGAATATACCTATGTTTAGGCCAAGACCTTTTTTGATCCAAAACTGGAAATGTTTTTTTAGTAGTTTTTCAAGTGATGTTTTACTGGGCTTATTGAAGCAACAACAGGCCACAGAAGGTCTTTGGCATTCCCAGTCTGAAAGTTCCTTTTTCACAAGGAGAGAGCAGCATGGATTTGTCAAAGATTGAGGCTTTAAACAGACCAGCTTTTGGCAGAGATACACAACTTGGCAAGTTAAGCTCTGCTGTTGCAGCTGTCAGGGTGCTTGCTTTTAGCTGCTTTGCCTGCAAGCAAAGTCTCATGCTGTTCTCAGTGTAAGCAGGCCCCTGTTTAGTCTCCTCATATAAGAAAAAAATGATCCAGAGACTGCAACTGTTGTTTCTGCAGCCTTTAGGTGACCAAGCTTCTCTATTCCCAAAGGTCTTGGTGCTATCAAAAAAAACCACAACCAACCAACCAACCAACCAACCAAACAAACAAACAAAAAAAATACACCCCACAAATATTTTCTTCTTTCTGCTGCAAAAAGCTTCCATGTGTGCCCTGAAGACACATTTCCCTCTTTTATGGTTATATCACAGCTGTAGCTCAGAAAGCCAGTAGCATTAGCTTCTGCCGCACTGGCAGGTGGGGTTGGGGGAGGAGGATTTGGTCTTAGTTAGGAACATGGAGTTTTGATTGATCATGGATTTGGTTGTTCTGCAGAGTCTTTTGTGAGTAGCCAAAAGTTTTAGAATCAATTACTAACTTGCTATTTTTAAAATATTAATAATATACATAGGTTACATCTTTTTCTTAGTAATTCACGGAGTGAAAATGAATCACTTAGAGCCTCAACTTTTTTGTAAAATAGCCATTTAAATTTATTTCTTAGGGAAAACTGAACTGTTAGACTGCTAGTAAAAAGTGTAAATTTAAAATATAAACATAATCCCTTTTTGGAAGGAATGTAAAAAAGTGTATGGGCCAGAAAAACAAAATAAACATGCAGACAAGTTCGTGTGAATTAACTGCAGACCTGTGAAATGCTAACAGTGATAGTGCTGAACCCTGCCTAAATGTCTTGATTCCAGAGACTTACTATCATAAAGGATCTAGACTCCAACAATCTATAGTAGAGAGGAAACCCCTTCAGAAAGTCCTAGTAGGAACACAACTAACATTGCCTGAGAAATATTTTGATTCCCAGCTGTATTGTCTTGTTTTTATCATCAGAATATGATAACATCACCAGTAATTAGAATGCATAAGGAACAAAAAAGAAAATTATAACAGAATCCAGAGGCACAAATATTCCTAAGTATTGAATTGAGTCAGAATGTTGCAATAGCTGTTAGTTGGTTGTTCTGGCCTTTATGATGCTGCATACCTTGTCACGCCATTGCAGTATTTCCAAAAAGTTGCCATGAATTCTGGTAATGAATTTAAAATACCTATCTGGCTTTTGGAAATTCTCTTGGAAAAGGAAGTGATGAAATGAAATTATTTACTTACTTCATTCCCTTGTGCTTACCAGTTGCCATGAATAAAGCACAGCTTCAGGACTCCTAGGCATGATTCATCTTCCATGGCATATACAAAGCTTAAGCAGAGAGATTTAGCTAAACTTGAAGTCAAGGTTTTGTAAATCAGTTTGTCATGCTTTGGGTACAGATTAAGGTGTTCTTGGTAAAACTTGCTGTTTCATTGTTTACATTATTACATTATGACATTACCCAAGATATGTTGCTGGGGTGACAGAGAAGACATCTTTAGAACAAGGGGTGGGAAGTATTTTAAATGAAATCCGAGGTTTAGAAAGCAGTTTGCAGAAAAGGAACTATGAATTACTGCAGTATGTCTGAAGATCCACAGTGGCTACTCACTCACTTGCCCTTAACTTATATGTATACCTCATTCAAGGCAAGTTTCCTAAAATAAGCTGTAAACTACAGCGTGAGGGTTCTTCCTCTTAAGTGATACTGTTTTGAGGAGATCTAAGCAAGTGGAGAAAAGTGAGGATAAGTCACTGCTTTTTGTACTGCGTTTTCAACACTTCATCCCACCCATTTCAAACAGCTCCAAGCCAGTGGTCTATAAATTGACTGACTGATCACACATTAGAAACATTAGAGTTAAGCACTGCTTAAACAATGATGCAGGTATTTTCATTCTTGCTGTACTACCTGTTTAAAATGAAGAGTAATTGTGGGTTTTTTTTAATCATTATTTGTAGCATGAAAATTGCAAATAGTAGTCTATGTGGTAATCTTCCTTGCTCTTTTGAACACTGTAGGAAATAATGGACCGAATTTATAAAAATGTTATGAGCAAAGTTCAAGAGATGAACTACATTCAGAGAACTCTGTTCAAGATAGGCTATGACTACAAATTAGAACAAATCAAAAGGGGATATGATGCACCTCTGTGCAACATGTAAGTATCGATCATGGTCAAACCGTACTTTTTTCATTGTGACTCATTAACAGTCTAAAAGAATAATCATCTGAACTATCTGATGTAAGAATTCTATTGCAACATGCAAATATGATCTAATAACTAAACTGAAATAATTCAGGTTCTTACAGGAGACAGGGAGGAGACATTTACTGGCAATCACAGAATATCCTGGGTTGGAAGGGACCCACGGGGATCATCAAGTCCAACCCTTGGCTCCACACAGGAATCAGACCCTATCCTAGCCCTCCTTTAGATGCCGTCTAATAGCTTTATTTCCTTCTGATGTTGCATTGCCCAAACGTGCACACGGTGCTGGAGGTGAGGCTGCTCCAGATGATCCCTGCCCTCGCCCAGCTAGCCAGGCCGTGCTTGAGGCACTCCAGGTAGGGGTGGCCCCCATGGCTGCCAGGGCACGCTGAGGCCTCGCATTCAGAATGCCCAGGGTCCTTTCTGCAGGGCTGCTCTCCAGCCTCAGAAGGACTAATGTTCAGAACAGGTGACTAGGTAAATCCATTCATTGGATTTCCTTTTTTTTTAATTGATAGAATCTAATGTCTATTTGGGTAGCGTATAGGAATTCTGCCATCTTCAAGTGTTACACAGGAGGTAAGGTTTTTGATTACCCCTGCTGTCCACTAATGTCCATGAATGATTAAGTTATTTTTAAGGTGTTTCAGGTAGGAAGAAAGATTTGTCTCTTATTTCTTTTATAAAAGTGATGTGAATGAATGATCCTTAAATACTTTTTCCTTCCCTTCAAGGCTGTTGTTTAAGAAAGTCAAGGCACTACTAGGAGGGAATGTCCGCATGATGCTTTCTGGGGGAGCACCACTTTCGCCTCAAACACAAAGATTCATGAACATCTGTTTTTGCTGTCCTGTTGGTCAAGGCTATGGATTAACAGAAACATGTGGAGCAGGAACAATTACAGAAGGTAGTTAAACAATTCTGGGAATACATTATATATGTATTTATTTATTTATTTTTTAAGGTAAAGTCAGAATAGTGGTAGCTCTTATCTCAAGTTACTTTATTGCAGTTAAGCTGTCTTCCTATCTATGGTTTGAGTTTATATTTCAACATGAAAAAATCTTTGTGTTCTTCCTTGTTTTTTCCCTAAGTTGCTGATTATAGCACTGGCAGAGTTGGAGCTCCTCTTATTTGCTGTGAAATAAGACTGAGAGACTGGCAAGAAGGTGAGCATTAAGTGTTTTGACTTCAGAGCAACTAATTTAATCGCTGCTTAGCTATTTTCCTTGCCTATCTGCTTGGATAGGTATCGCATATGAAGTAACTGCTCTTAACCTTTGATAGTAGCTGTTATTCTGTGTGCATGCTTTAACCTGAAGTTTCAAAACATTTTGTTGGCAGTAGAATACATGACCTGAAAATAATAGTGTGCGGATTTCTGTTTTCTTTCCAGGGGGCTATACTAATAGAGACAAGCCTAATCCTAGAGGAGAAATAATAATTGGTGGACCTAATGTCTCAATGGGCTATTTTAAAAATGAAGAGAAAACAACAGAAGATTTCTCCATTGATGAGAACGGTCAGAGGTGGTTTTGTACTGGAGATATAGGAGAATTTCATCCAGATGGGTGTCTGCAGATCATAGGTTGGCCTCACTTTTTGCTCTCTTAATCTACTGCAAGGTCTTGACTGAACAGAATTGTAAGCATGTTATTAATCCTGTTGGCTTTGACAGGCCTTATCTTACTCAAGGTTACCTGCTTGCAAAATCACACTATAAAACACATTCCCAAAAGTCTCCACAATTATAAGAACATTTTGGAAGTGGTGTTGTTTCATATAATGCTAGTACTATCTAAATTCAGCACACAAGCTTTGATGAGTAAATGTAAGATTAATATTTTGGTATTCATTGCAAAGCTTTGAAATCACAATCTCCATAACTTCCATACATGTTTTGCGACAGGTGTAGTGCTACCTAAACTTCTTTACAGAAGCCTTTATAAAGTTTCCAGAATACGTTTATGGCATTAGCCTTTTTATAATTTGAGTAAAATGCTTTAACTCCTTTTAATACACCTTTACATGGCATGGCACAGAATACATATGTAGTGGCTTTGAAAATGAGTGTGGAAGTGCAGAAGTTTAAATGGAGTACGTTTTTTTTTCTCCTTCTTTCCCTTCAACTCCTAGATCGTAAAAAAGACTTGGTAAAGCTACAAGCAGGAGAATATGTGTCTCTGGGCAAAGTAGAGGCAGCTCTGAAGAACTGTTCGTTGATTGACAATATCTGTGCTTATGCCAAAAGGTAAGACTAGTTTTACTGTTTAAAGGTAATTTAGGGTAAACATGAAATGCAAGCTCTGACCCTTTGATATACTTTTCTATTGATATACTACAGTTTTCCATGTTTTCCACTGAAAAGTGGAAAACATGGAAAAAAGTGTGAGCTATAAAGAGCATCTCTGAAGTAGCACAGGCTCCCAGATTCCCCCGAACTGGGCTTTTCTGTTGGCATTTCTCCTCTTGTAATTCATTTCAGCTTCATCCCTTCTCCTCCCCAAACAGGTATAGTTTAGCGTGTACTTTGGCCTTCTGTCAGAATAACAGAGAAAAGTAATTGGACATTTTGCACCTGATCTAAAGCTCTCTGAGTTTTGGAAATAGCCTGGGTGCCTCCTTCCACCTGCTTATACATACTACATGAAGGGAAACTGCAGAGAACTACTTAAGCACCAGATGCAGTTGGGAAGCTAAATTATGCTATAATTTTGCACATTAAGTATGATACTGATCAAACTTAACCACTTAACTTAGAACCTGACCTTTGATGGTCAGAAGTTGTGAAAACCTAACATACAAGAAAAACTCTGTATGGGGGAATAAGTGCATTTCAAAAAGCACTGTGGATCTGTGTATATAACATCAAGTAAGCGTTTTACTCCTTGAAATGGAAGCTTTCAACTGTTTTAATCTTTTTTTCCTTCCTTCTCTTGCCATCCTGTGGTAGTGACCAGTCTTACGTGATCAGTTTTGTGGTTCCTAATCAGAAGAAGCTGACTGCGTTAGCTGAGCAGAAAGGTATAAGTGGAACCTGGGTAGATATTTGTAACAATCCTGCAATGGAAGCTGAAATACTGCGAGAAATTAAAGAAGTGGCAGACAAGAGTAAGTAAAGTGGCATAGTGTGTTAGCCATCTCATGGTGCTTGTCCAGCAGAAGTTTTCAGCTATCCTTACTAACTTCTCTTCCTTCTGCCTGTTGATTCTGCCTTTACCAAAACTTAGAAGAGTTTTATCACAGACAAACACCACATCAAATTCATCCCTGTTATGCCAGGAATTCACTATTTTTTTTTTCCCCTCAAGAAAATAGAGACTTTTAAAAACTAATTTCTAAATTAACCTGTCTATAGACAGGTTGCTTATTTAATGCAGTTAAAGTAAGAACCTAAGGGGCTGTCAGTTTGGAGGGAACGTTACAAGACACTTGCTGGTAAGAAAATTAGCTAAACAAGATCTCTAAGCTTTTTTCTGTGCAACTGTGTGTCCTACAGCTTTGAACCACCATGACCCTTATGTTTGTATTGGCTTAAAGCCTACTATTCCTTGCTACAGTGCAAGTGAATGATCAAAAGCCTCATCAATTTGTAGATCTATGACTTGAGCTTAAACATGCTAATGTTATTCCATCATGAACTAGGTAATTATTCTTCATATAGATTTGTTATTCAAAGTCTCTGCTTATACATTTTTTACTTTCTAGGCAGTCATCTACTATTTAGATGCAGCTGTGTTTTTTTCCAAAAGTACTTCAGAGACAATCCTGATTTTTAGCAGAACATAATGCACCTTCATCATGAGCAGGCATGTAACTAAGTAGGATGAAACAGTACCTTCCAATACCTGTTTGAAGTTCAGAAGACAGAGCTCCAGAGAACAGACATCCCAACTGCCCTGTATTTGCTGCCACCTAGAGGCTGTGCTGCCACAAGTTGTCCTAGAAATTCAGCTACAAGACTGAGTGGGTCCTCTTGCAGGCCTACACGCAGAACCTGGTAGCAAAGCCCATCAAGCAGTGCACATGCAGCAGCTCCCTACCCTGTTCCTGATGCAGGGCAGGCACTGTAGCAGCTCCCCACCTCCTCCCTTACTCACCCCTCTTCAACCTGGGCAAGAGATAGGAGCAGCTTGTGGTTGTAATGATGCTGTGTGCGTGCACCAAGCGTCTGGTTCCAGCTTGAAGGGAGAGTAAGTGACTACTGTGACAAAAATACAGAGAAGCCCCTTCATTTTGAACCCTAAACAATCTTTTAGGAAATAAAAGTATGGGGAAGAATTGCTCAAGCACAGAAGGTATAGAAGTAAATACGCAGTACATCTAACCAACCTGAGTTAATACAGTTATTACCGTGTTCCTATGATAGTGATCTAACTCAGCATATTCTCTTGTGACAGTAGTCAGATCTTCAGGCTACAAACTCCTTTGTTGCAAGCTTTAGATTTTTACACTCTCAGATCCAATACAAGCTAAATACAGTAAGTTATTAGGATATTTGTACAGTAATCAGCACTGAGCTTTGGTACACAATTAAGTTTGCTTGTGTACCTTCTTTAAGGTTACTCCATCAATAGGACACCATATTACACAAGTTTTAGAGTGCTTGCCTAAGTTTTTAGGTAGAGTGAATGTTCCATTTGACAACGTTACGCTTTTGTTTCTTCTTGTCCCTGCAGTGAAATTAGAAAGGTTTGAAATACCCATCAAAGTACGATTAAGCCCTGAACCATGGACCCCAGAGACTGGGTTAGTAACAGATGCTTTCAAGTTGAAACGGAAAGAACTGAAGAACCATTACCTCAATGACATTGAAAGAATGTATGGAGGCAAATAAACAAGTTCTGTTGACTAGACGGTTGTGCAGAAGGCTCCTTCTTATGCCTTGATTTTGGACGTCTTTGTATAGAGTAGGTATCACATGGATCCAGAAAATACACCAAATGGATGAATGTTTCTTATAATCTCTAATGAGAGCAAAGATCTTAGACTCCAAATTCATAATTACTAGCAGAAAACCTTAATGTGCTTCAGTTTCATGTCATCATTTCCAGTTTTGAGACAGACATAATTATGTGAAGCAGTATGGACAGATAATGTTATTCTTATTGTTTCTCTAGCATATTCAGACTGCTTGCAATTTCTCCCTAATTGACTGTGAAGTCTGATGTACATTTCAAAGAGAAACATTAATATAATTTTGATGATTCTATCATAGTAAGATACTTAGTGGGGACAAAATGTGTATTTAAAGCTTAACTGTCTCCATTTAAAATAAAAATAAGAAAACAACATGGGTCAAGAACTTGCTAGAGACCACTAGTAATGTACTGCTTGAGAATGGATGGATTCTTCTGCACCTCAGTTATCTTCAGTATTTACAGTGCCTAAAAGAAAATACAAAGTATACTTATTGAAATAAAGGTGAACTGAAAAGCCTTCTAAAAACAAGTTATTTGAAAGTTTTGCTCAAGACCATTGAATCAACTATTTCAAATTTCAGCTCACCAAATACATCTTTTACTTGCCACCACGTTTTAATTCAAGCAGAGCTTTCACATTAGGACATACAGCATTTAAAAACAAAAAACAAAGACTTGCCTTACTGCAGGAGGTTCTGATGAGAAAACATCAGCCGAATGCAGAATGCAAAACTTGCATCCTGACTGGCAAATGATGAAATTGATGGGCAGTTGTCTCTAAGATTTGAAACTCAGTTGATTTTATTTTTGAGGGGGCCTGATCCTCTGGACCTTCACATAGATGTGAGTAATGGTACAAGTTATCTCTGTGTAATTTACAGGATCAGAATATAAATATCTATGTTACAGAAAGGTATTTCTGTTCACCTTTTACAATATGGTAACCAAAACAAGACAACCAGGAAACAACAGTAGTTTCTCCACATAGTTTTATTTTACTTATGGGAAAGTACGCAGTGGCTGGGGAAATCTTTGTTTTAAGGGACTTGTTAACAGGGACAAATCACTCTACATAGAGATTCCTTATAAAAATGTTCTTTTATTAACTGGAAATTGTAGATGTGCTGAAGTGAGATGTTATAACTTAATAATAGTTTATCATTTTGTGTGCAGCATCCTGTACTGTGTCTCTTTTGACTTGTTAGTACCTGAGCTCCTGCATCCCTGCTAGCTCTTTACACTTGAACCGTAAATGCTGTAAAAAGTGGAGGCTCTTGATACTGTTCTACTTTGCACTTTTCTTAATCATTTTATATATGTTGCATACATTTTGTACAGGTGTGGCTCAACTGCTATATATGACAAATTAATTTTAAAGTATTTATAGATTTCTTCTATTCATAATGTGTTGTGTATATGATGGTTAAAAAGGAAAATTATTTGTTATTGTCACTGTACAGAAAGTAAAAGATTTTGTACGATGCTGCCCTTTAACGTACTAGCTTGCAATTTCAGGGCAAGTTTTTATTTTCTCGCATGTATGTGTATTTTTTTTTCCTCCAGCTCAAACAGCTTTTGGCTAAAATACATCATGGCTATATACTGGTCAACCAAACTGCCCCTTTTCCTTGGGACCAACTTGAAAGTTCCCCATGCTTAGCTTCTCTGGCCAGTCCAGAACACTGCCAGTCCATCTTCCAAGAACCCTGAGGGGGAAAGGGAAACAGCAGATCTAGTACACAGACCTTCCTGCACCTAGTTGTGCATGGAATTAGAACAGTCACCAAAAGGAACCAAAAACCAGCTTTTCTAATATTCCTAATTACATTAAGAATATTAGAATACAGAGCATATATATAAAGACACATACATCGGTTTATGACAACAGAATTACTTTCTGTATCATTAGCACCTTTTCAAGTGACTCAGTCCTGGACCTATGTCACCAACTTTTCCATGGTTAAAATCAGTCGTTGTTAAATAATGGTTAGACAGCCTGTTAGCATCACAGAAGTGTTTAAATGTGTAAGGAAGTTACTTGCACTTGGACCTGTCAGCAAGTTGTATGATTTTCTTTTAAACCATGAATGTATTTATATGAAATGTATTTTATCTAGACTCTGGGTACCTTCTGTGTCTTGGCTGACTGAGAATTGCTATTTTCAGTATATATATATACACACACATTTCAAAAATGGAATACAGTTGAAATGGTTAAAGAAGTTGTGTTCTGGAAGGTCTTTATGTATTGCATGTTATTTCCAGTTACTGTTCAGCACCTCCCATTCTCTCTACAGCTGAGCAAACCTTCACGAAATCAACGTACTACAAAGGCTGAAAACAAGTGTAGGGCAGGCTTAGTTTATCTTTTACGAAACTGAATGCAGATATGCTGCAAAAGTATTCAATACACATCAGCTTTTCAAGCATTTTTGGAGAAGGGAAAAAAAATGGAGGGGTAACAACGGGCTTACTTCAAATGTAACGTAGAGTTTACTTGCAAATTATTACATTTGCACTTTGGTAAGAATGTCATCCTTATTTCTAATTAATTGTAAATCCTTTTGTGATAGAACTTGTAGAGACATAAGGAACAGTATGTGTGAGAATGTCGCTCTCATTAGAAGGAATTAGGATGCAGATGACGTGACAGGATATGGCTTCAAAACCACTACCTGACATACCCAGTGCTTAACTGAAAGGACAGGAGATGTGGGACTGAAGACTGAGAAAGCAGTCCATTTGTTAAACCTGAAGGTTCCAGAGAAATGAAAACAACTGCAAGTCTCCAAACAACTCTGAGTCATCTTCAAACAAGATTGAGAAACGAGTTCAAAAAGAAAGGAAGGGCCCAGTTCAGGCACAGATGGTATTTAGTCTCTCTACTTTCAAAAACATAGGGTATCTACAGACAGACAGAGTATAGCAACAGTCACAGGGGGGCTTGAAAGCTTCATCTACAAAGAAAGGCTGAAGAAGTTGAGTTTAGCTGGCCTGAACAGGAGTGGCCCATAACAAGTTCCGATTAACCTTCAGCTGCATATGGCTTTGTTGTCCTAACGAAGGCACAAAAGAGCTGTCTCCAGTGGAAAAGGTTTACAAAAAAAGTCTATACACTAAGGGACATGTTGAGAAAAACACCACAACTTTTAAACAAATCCTTTATTCAAGGAGGAACTTGAGGTTGCTCAAGGTCACCGTCACTGAAAGTCCCTAGAGCATCAGAATGAACGAAGGCTACACGAGCACCTCTCAAGGACAGCTTTGACACTGATCCCTGGGTAGGGGCTGGGGGAAGTGATTCACTTCCTCTAGATAACGCAACACTAACATTGCACGTAACAGGAGGCTGGCCTAAATGCTTGCAAGGGAGAAAAGTATAAACAGAGAAAGGAACAAGTTAGTCCCACAAGAGTAGGTTACGTGGGGTTTCGCAAACCCTGTGTAATTGGGTGCCCAGTACAACACCAGAAGGCTTTGAGAGTAACAAGGAGCAGAGAACCCCCCGGTAAGCCAGCACGAGGAACTGCAGCTCCTGTCTAGCGCTTCAGGGCTGCATACAGAGTAGACAAGTTGAGAAAGGGGGTCATTAGTCAGTCCCCAGTCAGAACAAAACCAAAACAGCCACCCTCCCACCTCCCAGACTGTTAGCTTTGAGTAACTACAGTGCAAAAGGTAACTTCTGGTTATTGCAAAATTCCCTGAGCCTGCTACTGGCTAAGCACCATTTACATATGAGTAAATCAGTTTCCCTTTTGGAGGGTAACATTTAAGCATCAGAAGGTCAAAACAAAAAATGGTGCTTCTTTTGCATGAAGTACCACAAAGATGATTTACAAAATGCAATCAACAAAACTTGCTGTTGCTGCTTGCAGGAATGCTGAAGAGCGGACTCACCAGGTGTTTGACAGTAGTGTGAAGTTACCAGGAACAAACAAATCTCATTTCCAGTTAATTCACTGCTGCTGCAAAGTGGGACATTGATAGGCTTGTTTTCAACGCGATAGGATTACATAAGCCATAGAGGAGCAGCACTGACCATACTAAAAACCACACTTGTTGTTGGGCCGTCATTGTCACCTCATTTGACTTGGGTGAGTTCTGACAGAGGCGGGGTGCTGGATTTCTCTGCACCATTGCTTTGCTACTGCGAGCTGTACACCTAGAATCATGCTACTCCTTTACTGGGGAAGAGATATCTGGAAGAAAATCAGACCTGTTTTGTTGGATATTGACCAAAAAGTGTTTCAACAAAGCACGCAGCTGATTACCATAGGTAATTTGTCCAAAACTGTGTTTAGTTTGAAGTGTGCAGTCTTGACATTAGGCCAGTACTAACTAAATTAAACAAAGACAGCTCCGGGGCACACTGGTCCTCAGCCCACACCTATGCATTTAAAGAAGGGGAAAAAAAAAAAAAAAACAAGAAACCACCCCAACAACAAAACAACACAAAACAAAAACTAGATTTTTTTTCCACCTGTTCTCCCATTTTGAAACACCACCACCACCAGGTTTCTGTTGAGCTTATTTAAGAATAAAACAAGCCCAGCTACGTTTTGGGTGAGTCCCCATACTGTTCCAGCACTTCACAACAGAGTCCCAGCCCCAGGAGGTGTTGCTGAGGTTTTTGTTTGTTTTAAACAACGTGGTATTTAACCTAAACCTTTCCTGTTGGATATGGATCAGTTTATTACTTACGGTGCTCCCCCAGGGAGTGAACACAAAGAATAGGATCACTGTTCTCTCCAGCTGCCTGCCCTACTTTACTTTTTGTCTTTCAAGTCTAAGCAAACCCAACCTCTCCTGATGAGCCTGCTTTTACAAACTTTAACCAGGGTCATTAAAACAGGGCCACTCTGTCCCTGTTTGAAATACAATACCCACCCCAGCTGCCCTAGGCAGCTTAGGGGAATTACCCCCCAAAGCCCATCTGTAAGGTTGCTGCATTCCAAACACATTTCCCTCACATGCAGCAGCTGAGACCTGCCTTGTGCTTGGCTTGTGACTCCCCTTAACACGCTGCTTTTTTGCGGTAACGCTGCACAGCCGCCACTAACGTGGCTGCACATCTGCTTTTCTGAAGCATCACCCACAGGAAGGAGATAAAGTCCCAGAAATTAAAACCATTTTGCATTCCGATTTCATTCTTCAGAAGCCTGTAGCCCTTTTTCTCACACTGGTGTAATCTAAAGCACAGTACAAGCATTCTTCCTGGGCCAGGCTCTTTTCCTGGGACAGGGAACTATCTGGTACCATCAGGGAGGTTACATGTGGCAAGCTACAATTTGCCCCTCCCTATAATATGTTTCTGCCAGCATGAAAGATTTTCTTGCCATTTTTCCCCCACTTCCTTCCAGTGGGACATCGGCATCTCGGCCACTGACAACAGTCTCACCACAATGTGATCATTGCTCATCTCACTGGTTTGGATTAAAAGACAACCCTACCCTAACACGGATTTGGCAACTTCAGTATTAGGGGCATACCACATGACTTGTGTGAGGGCAGGCTTAGTCCTAAGAACTTCTGGACCAGATTTCCATCCTGCTGCTACTGTGGAGAATTACACCACCGCAGAGGACAGCAAAGGATGGAAGGTGCACCTACTGCAAGGCTCGCAGCTGGGCCAGGAGAGCTGGTCAGCGGGCTTGGCAAGTGTGACAGAAGTGTTACACCAGCAGCTGGCAGCAAGCAGAGGGAAAACAGCACCCCAGTGCTGGGGGAGCAGCAGCAGTGCCATCTCCAGCCACCCACCTCGCCATCTGCTTCACATCCACACCCCCTCCCAAAACCAGCACCAGCAGTCACAGCTCCACATCCAGATCCACGTGGGAAGCTGAGCTGGCTTTTAGAGTCCTTTTTTTGCCTTGTTAAAAACCTGCATCACTGCTTTGAACGCTTACAGTAACACAATAACAATATTGTTCTGAAGGGCAGAAATGTGCAGGTGGTGACAGGGACTTCTTACGGAGCTCTGCAAACAAACGCTACGCAACCCGAGCTTCACTTCTAACAAGTCAGTCTGACTCAGTTTTAACCTACATTCAGCCCACTAACAGCTACTGAAAAGTAGGGGCCTTACTTTGAAAGGTGCCAAGAAAATTGTTCAAGGCAACAAAAAACACTCTTTACTTCTGTTGTTCAGCCACCAATACACTTCCAGAAGGCCTTCCTTAGACAATGAAATAGCAAGATGCCTACAAAGTACCTGAACCAAAAGCTTTGTTCATAAGAGACGTGACACACCACAATTACCCTTAAACCAGAGGATTTCTCAGTTATATTTTGCTAATGCAGAAACAAGAAACAATGAACCTTAACCCTTAGGGAAAAAAAAAAAAAAAAAGGATGGAGAATACATCATGGTAGAAACATCCCCATTTTACTAGTACTTATTCCTGGAGCAAGTTAAAAAGAGAGGCTTTAAGGAAAACCAGCTCCTCTCTGGCTTTATGTCAGTGGGTCTGCATTTTCCCAAGTAGTTACAAAAAATCATGAAAGATCTTGCCACTGTACTTCAGGGAACCGAAGAGCAGGGGGTCTCAGCTTGCACTGCTCTGAGCAGAACAGATTTTTCTTAGTTCCGTCACCATTCCCTGCTAAGGGGAGAGGGAGCCCAGCTGGTGCTCAGCAGTGCCCAGTGCTCTCACCTGCACAGGACCTGCTCCCGGGGGCACAGGCATGAGGATTGCTCGGCTGCTTTCTTTTTTTTTCTTTCCCAGGCTGCACCTTTCAAACAGAATTAGATGATTTTATCCTTTCTGGCACACAAACACGCGTCCCAATGAAGTTAGGCACCGTAAGGAAGCAGCCCTAAAGGCTCTCTCCCCGCTCCCGATTGGAGCGAAGCTTGGAGCCATCCCAAAGGGCTGGCACGGCCCCGAGCCTCCCGGCACAGAGGCTGCGGCCAGCAGCTGCCGAGCGGAGGGGCTCAGCCGCGGGGCCCCGTTCCCATCCCGGCCATGAACTGCAGCGAGGCGCGGCGGCTGCAGGCGCTGCTGGGGTCGCTGCTGCGGGAGCTGCGCCGCGGCACCAACGGGAGCGCGGCGGCCGGCCAGGGCCCGGGGGGAGATGCCTCGCTGTACATCCTGCTCATCATGGTCTTCTACGGCTGCCTGGCCGGGGCGCTCATCCTGGCCTACACCCGCTCGCGGAAGCTGGAGTCCAAGCACGACCCCTACCACCTCTACATCGAGCGCGACTGGGGCCGCGGTGGCCCCGGGCAGCCGGCCGAGGAGGGCGGCCCCGCCGAGGAGCAGCGGCTGATGTGAGCGCCCAGAGCCTCGGGGAGGAAGAGGAGGAAGAGCCCAGCCTCGGGACCGCTTCTGCCACTGTGCCGACCCGGGGCCCCTTCCCTCGCGTGGGGCTCCCCCAGCTCTTTGGGGTGGCCACCGCGCTCCTACACCGACCGCCTGCGGCACTGCGTGCCCGGAGCCCTCCCGTTTGCCGTCTGCAGAGCTTCGAGGTTTAAAGGTCTTCCTTCTCTTCCACCGCTTGTGCTCCCCCCCGAAGGCAGCGCTTCGGCAGTGAAAGGCAGCTCTGCGATCACAGCGTCATCCCCTCCATCACGCCCCAGCCCGGGTCGTTACAGCAGGTACAAGGCTTTGCAAGGGTCAAGTCGCGTTCTGCTAAAGCAAGACGGGTTTGGGCTCGATGTGGACGCGTTTATTAAAACAAAACCAGCTCAGAGGTGAAGCTGTGCCCACGAGGAAAGCATCAGTACCTCCTGTAGGCGCTGTGCCTTTGCTGACACACAGTTAAGTGCTAAAGCCACCGGTAACTTCTCTCCACTGACCCAGAAATGTAATTCCAAATATATCTTTGTACAAGTTAAAACTTAGGATTAGAAGAAACAGCATTTGCACTTTACAAAGAAGTGAGGCAGATAACGGTTATTTTCAATATTTTGTGGATGTTCTAGCTATGTTAATAGCCTATCATTTCTTGTAGTTGTTGTTTCTCCCCCCTCCCCTTCAATAAAGCTTAATGAACAATCCCAAGGAACATGTACCTCCACCCAGCCCCGTTACTTCAGCGTTACGATTTTATCCAAGGTGATATGTCATTAGATATCAAAGTGTATCTTGTGAATCCTAAACACCTTAATAATTAAAAAGCATGAGGCGGGGGGAAAATTCAAGCTCCATGAAAAACTTCAATGTGAGTACAGGCAATAGTGCTACATGCCAGCACTGTAACAGCAGATGGCACGTGAAAACTTCAGCTTGGCAAAGAAAATATAATAATTAGCATTGTGTGAAAAAAGAATTTAAGAAAAAACAAATTGCCAATATTCTTAAAATCTCCAACTAAATTGTTAGACAACAGTAACAGTTCTAGTCAGCCACCTCCATCTACAAGGATTAAGAGCGTGCCTCTGGCAAATGAAACTGCCAGTTTTGATGTGGGCTTTGTGAAGAGCACTAAGCACAAAGGGCACGTGTCTGAACTTACAGAAGCTGCCTACAGAACTTCTACACGGGGCTAACTACAACATGGTGCCAGTCATGGTAGAAGACTTTCTGTGAGGAATTCCTTCAATACAATAAAAATTTAAACTGACTACAGCCACAGTTTCCCCCTATGAGGAGGATGAGCTAATTATACATATCCTTTTATATAACTCTATCCCAGTGATTAGTTCTCTTTTTCTGCCCAAACACTGTCCACCAGCAGGACTCTGGCCTCTAAGAGGCATTACAAACTATTTGGAATCTACAGCACTAACTGCTGCTGCTGAATTCAGCTAGGTAAGGCAAGAACAGGGCAAGGACTGTTAGAGTTCCCCGAGTATGAGAGGTCTGTACACATTAAACTTCAGTGCACTGGACACTAAAATGTGTGCTTGAGACATTTCACGTAGTATCAGCCAGTTAGTATCATCAGTGGAAGCACTGCTCCATCCTACAGGCAGCTCAGAAAGAGTTGTCCTCCCAACCCCTCCCAGTCAGCATCCAACACACACCACAAAGTACGTTCTCCATAACCCACCTGCTTCTCTCCTCCCCAGATACGAAGTGTGTGCAATATGCTGTATTTAGAGCCTACCTAAAAAAAAAAGGGCTGCCCTGGAAAAAGGTTTCATTACACATTTCACAAATAGGAAAGGCACAAAACCTCCTGCCAAGTAACTAACAAAACATCTAATTATCTGCTGTTCTATCTGTACCTTTCAATACTTGCAAGAACCATAAGGTCTCGGTGAACTGTAGCAATCTGTAATTTACATCAGCCCATCTATTCTGCCTAACAGTTACAGTTCAACCAGATGTTTAAGGTAACACCATCATGCATCAACTGCAGCTTATGCTGGAACAAGATACATACCCCATAGATATGCTTAAATACATCTACAAACACTTAAACATACAAATGCATTTGCCTGTATACATGTGTTTATTCAGTTCACACATTTTGATATTCATGGTGACTCTGGCAGGTATTTTTTCAGAAGCCTACTGGCTTTGAGAAAGCGTGGAGAACAAATGTAAGTGACGGTGTTCCCAGATGTAGGGCAGAATGATTTCACCTGTTCTGCCTGCTTGCCTGTGTTAGGCCAGAAACCTCAGAATGATCTACATTATGTTCTAAAGATAGTGCCAATTTATTTTTTACTTCCTTTTACACCTCATTGTACTTTGTGGGTATGATAAACCTGCGACAAAATGAATATTGTGTTTATTTCCTATACCCGTCTCACATCTGACCAATCACCTGGGAATAATAACCAGATGTGTCACCAGTGTGCTGCTATACAAATTGTAATTCCATTTGTGTTACCATCAAGATGATGTGGAACCTGTGACTCAAAAGACAAAATATTTTCAGTGGTTTTCAAAAATATTTTCAGTGCATTTCAAAATATCTTTTCTTACAGTTTATCTTTTGCCCACAAATGTACAGAACCATTTTTTGTTACAGTCCACATACTGTCTTAAATCCTATCACAAATGAAAGAGGAAAGCACGCAGTGGGATTGTTATAGAGGAGCGTTAGGAGTCTTATTGGACTCTTATGGGAAAACAAAACCATAGACTTGAATGAAAACCTCAGTTCCTTGACATCTCCCCAGTGAAAGCAGTCTTCACGGAGTTCAGCTGGGAACAGACACCCTATCAAACCAGGTTAGACTGCCTTGGCAAGCAGCACTGCTTCAGGACTGGAAGAAGCAGAACAAAAACTAGCCTGTCAGAGTAGTGAGATTTCAGTCCATTAGAAATTCTGGCTTCCTAAATCAATTCAGTGACACTGAAGAACTCACAATGCGCTTATAGATCATTCCATCCAGATGAGTCTAAAGATGTATAAAGGGTGCATTGAGTTCCTCAGTAAAGCATACTTTAAACACTCAGAACCCAGGAACACACTCCAGTTTGACAGAAGGGTAAATAACAGAGCAGGTAACACAAGTTCATATGAAGAGTTCACTCCCACTCTGTTGGTACAAACGGACACACCAAAATATTTGGACACCCAAGAGAAATTCACACTGTGGCATACATAGACCTTGATGAGTATTAATCCCACCACCAACATTCACATATTTTTGGTTTAATAAAATTAATACATTGTACACTTGGAAGAACAGGGAAGCTCCAAACCCACTGGGAACGAGCTGAATTAGCTTTTAAGAATATAAAAAATAGCCACCAAAATGTAACACACTTTTTAAATCGGTACCATATTGCTAAGGTACCTGTATTACTGATGTAAAGTGAAATGCCAATTTAGTCTCCACAACCCATTCAATCACTGGACACAAAAGATAAGGAAATGGATTAATTGATCTTATTAAACCCAGTCTTCTAAATAAATAGCACAGCTATCAATACCTTTTTCAGTTATGGTCAGAAAAGAAAAGCCTGTTTAGAAAGACTTAACTATTCTTTTCTTCAGCCCCGGGGAGATATTGCAAGAGTAATTTCTAGATTCACTTTTATCATACAAGCAAAAATATCTTGTGTTTTAGCTCTGACTGTGATTTGTGTTTCCCAGCACTCCTAAGCCTTTATACTTTATCAGCTGTCAGAGCCTTTGTCAGAGTAATTACAAAAAAGCGACTGCTTTTGAAGCCTCACTAAAATCTACACCTTAAAACACAGCAAGAACATTACAATATAGTTGGCATTACTTGCTTCTAGACCATGGTTCTAGGTCAATGCCCATTTCCAGATAGACATGGCCCTCACATTACCATTCTCTTTCCATTACTAGCAACTCTTGGATAGCAGTCTAAATGTCAGTACAGTTTATAGGACAGAAATATCAAATTGAGACTGTTACTTTAGCCAGTTCAACACCTTTTACTGCTTCACAGTGCCCTTGGTGAGGCATTTGCTGTAGAATTACCCATTATTCCAAATATTTTTTTTACTGCAGCACTGACAAAGAGCTGACAGCCTGTTCTGCAGTGTCCCAGCACCACGCTGCAACAATCAGAACTGATATCTACAACACAAGCAGTAACGATAAGAAGCCACAAATTATTTCCTGAAGTTTTAATATCATAAGAACTATGAAAATGTTTTTTAAAAAAGCAAGACTTTTTTTTTTAAAGAATCTTACAAGAGGTCTTGAAAAACTTCAAAAAGTTACAAAATATAATGAAGTGCTAATAAAGCAGCATTTCTTTTATAATGTGCTTTTTCCCAGTCAGGATAACAAAGTGTAGGCATATCAAAGTGTCATTTGTATCAGGAGAATAAATCACTTTTCTCCATTCCATGCAACAGCAGGTGTTTTAAGTCAGTTTAACCGTAGTACGTTAAAAGAACAAAGCAACCTAAGAACAGTGACTTCCAAAGACAATACAGGGAAAATACACAAACCAGAAGATCTATCAAGTCTTCAGCAGCCACAATTCAGTATGTGGAAGTGCTAAGCTCCTCATCTGGCTTTGTTTCACTGTCTGGTTGTACATTAGCAACTCAGGAATCAGACAAAGATGGTATTTCCTGGTTACAGCTTACAGCATAAATAAGTTCACATATAACAGAAGCCTAGTGTAAATTTAAGGTATTACAGCACAGTCAACAAGAGGAAACACTAAACCAGCATGGACTGATTTGGTACTGAACGGAACAAAACCCTTTTGTATGTTATCTCCAGCTAATTTCACCACAGAAGTGGTAACAAGCAGTACAGAGCTGCACCGTCCCTAACTTACCCAGCTAGTCTGAAAGAGATTTTGTGCTCGTGCCATTAGTTTCTCAGTGTTAAAGTTACTGACTTCATCTGATATCGATGTTACCTCTTAATATGTTCCAAAAAAACGTCTTGTGAAGCAGCTTTCTCAGCAATAAAAAGCAACACTTAATCATGGCAGTGCTGAAGCACTCTAAGTGCTCCTCATTCAAAGATAATAAACAGCCAGCACATGAACAGTACCTTTCCCTAGACTCAAACAATTAATTTATCTTCAAAAATCCCCATATGCACACCAAGTCCAATTCCAGCTACACATTTTACTCAGGTAGTTGTGTTGTTTTTTTGTTTTGCTTTTTAAAGTATTAATTGCAGAAGTCAAATTTTAAAATAGCATATATTTAAATAGCATGGAAATAATTGCTAAGAACAACATTTGGTTGAAATATTGTCTCAGATATTAAAAAAATCTCCCACTCTGCACACAGACACAAAAAAAGGTTCAGAACTGCTATACAAATAAAATTTGGACCAAAATATCCAGTAGGTATTTACTCCCAGGAAAAGCTTATCAGGTACAAGTGTAAGTGTAGTTTCTGGTGACTGTTTTCAAAGCTCAAGCAAATGCTACAGGTGCAGCCATCACTACATTCCAAGAGTCGAAACCTGTTTTGTGTAGGTAAGCAGATCTGTAACACTACTTATGTAAACAACAGCAAACTAAAGAAAAGCACACCACACACCAGTGTCACAGTTCAACAATGCTATATAAGAAACAGGCAGATTTGGGGTTTTCCTTTCAAACTCGTAGAAGAAATACAAATATATGAACCTCACATATTCTGTTAAGAACAAACAGTAATTAAATAGAGCAATCCTTTCTTCACTACATACAGAAATAGCAATGTATTTACAGTATTTACAATTTTCAAAGATTTTGGACTTCTTACATTGTTTTGCAGGAATTAATATTCTTCAGGTTGAAAAAAAAAATAGTTACAGTAGCTTGAGGAACCAGTCAAAATATAAACAGCTTCTGAAGTCAGGTTACTAATTCCAACTTACTGATGTAAAGACTAGAGTGCCTTAAAATGAAACAAAACCACTCATTTCCCCTAAATATCCCATTATTCATGGGACAATATCACAAAGTACAAATGTTTTAGACAAATTGATATTGCTCATTTTCACAGTTTTCTGATTTAAGTAATGAAACCAAGTGAGCTGCAGTCTTAACTGCTTTGTGTATTCAGGCTGCTGCTGTCATTGTGGCAGTACTAATATCAGTTAGAATTTCCCCTCGTATTTTCATTTACAAGCAATCATATTCTCACATATAACTAAATTTTGACTTTTTGCTCAGATTAAAATAGAAATACACCAGTTTGAAACAAAATCTGTTTATATTCAGGTTCACTTTGCAAGATCCCAAATTAAGATGAAGACTCTTCTATCATGCACTTGAGAAAACTACTCTTAAGCAATCAAAAGTTGCTGTAAATTTAAAGCAAGGGGGAAAAAAAACCACAACATTACCAATAATTAAGGGGAACTGTAAAACAAACAAACAAAAAAACACATGAAAACTATAGTAAAAATCTGTAAGTGAGGAAGATGGTACTTGTGTTCAGATCTGTTCTTCTAAGTTGACAATAATCAATGAGCCTGTTCCGAATTAACAGTACTGTAGATAAGAATTGTAGGCTTCACAGTAATGCAAACTTCTAGTGCCTTTTTTTTTTTTTTTTAATTAATTACAGTACTTCCTGAAAATATAATAGTGATTCAAAACTTGCAGACTGAAGATGGGAAAACTTGTCCATCCTTCATAGCGGCAGAAATACCAGTTAGGGCAGACAGAAATTAAGTTATTTGCCTACTTCTTACACTGTAAGACTTCAAAGAAAAGTAATGTCTGAAGTCCTTCACATGCATTTGACAAGAGTCGCTGGCATAGGAGTTCTGAGTTATTCAGCATTCCCTATATACAGATCAATGTAAATTAACTATATCCAAATTACTGAGATGCTCACGTCAAAAGGAAACCTGAAAAAATTTAGTCCTTCCCTACCACTGTTAGCTTTTCGATGGACTATTTGACAGATTACACACTCATAAGCCATATTTCATACTTTCACAGAACAGAAATCATTGTCAATTCATCCCAGCCTCTTAAAACCACGAGTAGGTAGCTTTGAGAATTCTACGTACATGTCACAGGCATCTTCTTCCAAAGAGGTAAGATGCTACTGTAAAAACAGATCTGTTCAAGTTGAAGCAGTTACATGTTTGGTCAGAACTATACAAGTATTTAGCTTCCAAATAGTAGAGTTTCTGAGTTACATAAAAAAAAAAAGTCTGTAAGTGGCAGCAAAGCTGCATGTAAGGCATCTTAGGAATGATTCCAACACAGCTCATTGCCTTCAACGTTTCATTAGGTTTAACTAACACAAGCAACCTCTTACATTTTCAGACTGTTTACTACTAAAGCCATGCCCATTGGGATCAACCCTGAGACATCTGTAGACCTTCCCTAACGACAGGCGCAACACGAAGTGAGCGTTTCCACGCTTGCAGAATGTCTGTCCATACAGCTGGTTCACTGCGTCGCATGAGAGAGGTCAGTCCCGCAGCCAATCCTCACTAACTGGCCCAGTCCTGGAAGCGGAAACAGTCACTGGCAATCTTCCACACCGTGTTGGTAGGCGTGGCTTGTGCTGTCAGCAAGAAGTTCTGGTTGAAGTAGCGCTGCTTGTTGCCATCAAATTTTACTGTCCCACATGTCACCACGAGAACTGTCGTCTGGCTTTGAGTAGCTTGCTCTTCACAAGGAGAAAAAGTATAAAGAGAACAACCCAAACAAAGACTAACAGGTAAAAGAAGCAGGAAACGTATGCGAAAGTTTTATTCATTTCTGGTTGTACTAGGTATAGGCTAAAAGTTGGTTACACATCCATGAAAAATACAGTTTTGTTGCATCATTTCTATGTGGACAATAGTGTATTCGCTCTCCAACAGTGCTTTTTAATAGGTTTTGTATTTTCATCTCATGTCGTTCGCTTTAGAGCACTAAAAACAGCCCCTAGGTTTTTGCTTAGAATAAGCTCTCAGGATTTGATATACGTATTTAGCAAGTTGCATACGTTCCCCTCTCCCTCACCCCGCTAGACCTCGTATCCTTTTCATGGCAGAGCAAAGCAAGCACGCTTGGCAACAGGCTTTTGTCTCATACTCCGCAAATATCCATTGGAAGTCATTTATTAACTTCTCAATTACGTAAGCATTTCTTTGGCAGTTGCTAATTAGAAATCAATGTAACTTAACATCAGTTCAAGATAGAAAGAATTCAGAGTACATACAGGTTAATGATTTGTTCCATGTTATACTGCACGTCAGTATCAGAGGCTACAGCAGAGGTCTCTTGGCTCTCAGACATTGTCAAGGACAACATAACCCAGTAAGCCAGACTTTTCACAACCCACAAAAATACATCACATTTGAATACGATCTTAACAAAAAATATCCTTGAAGTGTTTTCCCAGGCATAAGATGTAGTGTGGAGTTGCTGCACCTCTTGATTTGTGCTTTTTTTATGCACAGCTTTACCTTTTAACCCTTAGTATTTTCTCTAAGCTAGACCCAAGAGCACTATTATAGCTGTAGTTCACTTGCAGTGGTTATAAGATACCTAACTAAATAAATAAATTATAATGGAAGCTTACCATGAACAGGCTGGCAGTCCAACACGTTAATCTGGAATTCACTAGACGGCAACATTTCAAAAAATTCATTCAGTGCTTCTTGCCCAGACACTGCATTACCATTCCAAACTAAGGTTGCTTTGTCCAAATAAAGCCTAGTCAAAACCTGAGGGGTTACGAACAGACATATTTGGAAAAAAAGCATAAGCACAACACTCTCCACAAAGAGGTTGAGAGAATCTTGTTTTGCATTACAGATTTCTTCAGCTACGTAAATAAATAAGACGCCCTCCTCAAATATTAGGTCCTTTTAGCAATTAGTGCTCCCGATCAAGAATTAAAATAAAAACATGTTTTGCTTTATAACTTGCATACTGACTTGTGTCCAAATTTAAATATTGATGAGATTCCTTTAACAAAGCTAGAAATACAACTGAACTACTTGATAACAAAAGGAAAGGGCTACTTTTCCAGAATAATTAATTGCTGATTTTGTGTATGTACATACATGTGACACAGGTAGTCAGCAAATTATAATTTCAGGTAAAAAAAAAAAAAAAAAAAAAAAAAAAGGAGAAAAAAACAGTAATGGTGGAAGCCTACAAGAGGACAATTACCTGCAGCAGCAGCAGAGCAGCACCTCCCCAGTATTTCATAACCTGTGGGGTACCTTCCCTACCTCCCCTGCAAGCTGTTGCTACACCTGCGACTACCCTTCTTATGCAGTGTGACTCAGTAGTGACACGCAAGTGCTATTTTCACAAAATCTACAGCTTTTGAAATTACAAATGTAATACAGTAAGAGGTCCAAAGAGCTGTCAGTTCCCACAGGTTTTTGTGCACAAATATCCATTACATGATACAACATGAGTGTGGTCCATGAAGACTTCTGGAGTCAGACAGAGCTGTTTCCACTTTATCTTTCAGCACTCCTAAAGATTCCCAGAAACAGAAGGGAGAACTGCTTACACAAGCTTAGCAAAAAAGGAAGCTAAATCCTAGCCTCAGAAGTCACGTGATAAACCCTAAACGTAGCTGGACATGAACTGAAATATACTGAAGAACACTAATGCACCTCCTAATCGGGCCCCCCTCACAACAATGCTGCATAGTAACACAAAAATTTCCCTTCAGGGCAGTCCAAGAGGCCAAGTTGAGATCTCTGTTCTAATACAACATGTAACATCAACTTCCAGGTACTTTCAATTAATGCTAGTTAGAAAAGTAAGCAAAAACACCACAGGAAGTTCAAACTATTGTCAAAATATCTACATACCCTCCTTCTTTTATCCATTGTCTCATAATAAATGTTGACAAATTCTTCTGCAGCTCTGCAAGCCTGATCCACATAAGTTTTGAAATCCTGGAGAGAAAAAAAAGCACACATACAAAATTACTGGTTAGGCAGTTTTATGCAAACTAGTCATCCACACAACTTCTCCAGCTAGTTGTCAACCAAAGTCACTATCCTTTCCAACCTCACTGAAAGATGATGTCAAATAATGATGAAATTAATTCCAAATTCCTCTTCTATGTGCTGAAGGTAGTACTTTTCTAAGATGCCAGTTTTAAGAATCATGTATGAATGCTTATTTATTTATTGTATTTAAATTGGAAATGTTTACATTGGAAAATGGCCTATGGCTAGCTGAACTAGTGTGAACACAAGTTTTCAGTAAAAATAGCTTTTGTTGTGATGGCTGGTCTGAAGAAAAGTTAAGGAACAAGATTTAGCCATTTATTTCTGAAAATTAGCAAGAATCCCATCACACTACCTCCATAGTCTCATTTTTAATCCAATTATATATATATGTAAAATGTAATAACAGTTGTAACTGGATATATAGGAAGGAGAGAGAAGGCCTGTGACCATGCTGACCATATTCCAGTATGAATTGCTCCAGTGTTATATCCACAGGTAAAAACCACTACACACTTCTCACATATCTCTATTTAATTCATCCAAAGGTTATCAGCCTTTGGTGCCACATCACTGCACTGGGATCTCACCCAGTTATTGATTCAGGCCCTTAATCTCTTACAGACCGTGAACAGTGATGTCTGAACTTCTTGTCCATAGATCTATAAACTTTCATTTGGTTTTGCTATGATAACTTTGTTTAAAATATCATCATTCTTCTATTTCAGCACTGTATTCTTGGTGTTTGCAACTTAATCACTAGTTCCCTATTTAGCAACTTACATCTTCTTGGCAGTCTTTAATGAATAAATACCAGAACTACCACAAATTCCTACAGCATTACCCCATGAAACACTTCTGCTCAGAGAAATTCCCATACTACAAAATATTTAAATAACCTATCAAATAATTCCTGCTTACTCCACACACACACACAAAAAAGTATTTCATATTACTGTTTACTATTTTTTAATATCCCACTGTAAGGACATGAGCCTGTTCATCTTCCTAGCTCATCCTACAGTTTCTGAACCCACAGGCCAGTTCCCAACACGACAAAGCACTCTGAAAGGCACTGCACTGCAGCCAGCAGGCACTCTTTGGCAGCAGGAGACGAGCAGTGCCCAGCTGCCCACCAGGGGCCCTGCAGGCAGCGCTCGTCCTGTCGGTGCCGTGCCGTTACTGCCGGCCAGCCCCCCCCGCACACTCGCAGTGCGCGCTGCCAGCCGGACCCCAGGCAGGCAGACGGGATGCGAGGGGGCGGCCAGCGGCTCTGTGGGGCGCTGTTACAGAGCCCGGCTCTCAGGCACCACCAACGCGCCCCGACGGTCGGGCGGCGATCGCCGTGCGCGCAGCGCTGCGCGGCCCTTCGGAAAGCTGCGCGGGCCCCGGGGCTGAGCCCGGCCGGCCGAGGGACCCGGCGGAGGCTCGGGGCGCCAGCACAGCGCTGCCGCCAACGGCCCCGGCCCCGGCCCCGGGCCTCCCGCTGCCCTCAGGCACCGCGGCCCCAGGCCCCAGGCCCTTCCCCTGAGGCCCTCAGCCCTACCCCGTCCCGGCCGGGCGCAGAGGCCGCGCGGAGGCCACCGCACCTCCGCCCGAGCCCCCGCGGCGCCGGCGGAGCCCAGCCGTGCCCCCGCTCTCACCAGGGCGGCGGCCATGAGGCGGCGGAACGGAACAGAACGGAGCGGAGCGGAGCGGAACGGAACGGGCCCGGTGAGGCGCGCGAGCGGCGGGCGGGCGGGCGGGACCGGACGTGCGCCGCTGCAGGGCCCCGCCGCTTCCGCCCGCGCGGGAACCCGGGGGCCGCGGGTTCGAGGCCCGGCCCCGCCGCCAGGCTGTGGCACCGCGCGTTGGTAGGAGGCCGGGCTGGCAGCGCGGGGCTGAGCTCCATGCTGATTGTAAAGGGCTTGGGAGGAAATACCAGTCGTGTGTGCAGGTGGCTGAGTGGGAATCCGCAGCGAGTCCAAATGCCTTGGTGTCCACTGCAGTTTTCTCAAAATAAAGGTCGTAGCAGAGCTGCGCTGCGCACCATTATTCTTCCCCAGCTCCTTCTCAGGCCCATGAAGCTGTTAGTCACAATTTCATTCATGTGTGTGTTCTCCCCTACAGCTACAAGCACTATCCTCAGCATAGCATCCCTAATTATCAAGGTAATGCAGGAGCATTACCAAGACACTAAGCCAAAATACTGCACGGCTGCTCCCCCAGCAGCGCCCTCAGCCATCGGTGCGCACCGAGCAGCCCACGCACTGCAGATCTGCTCTGCCTCTGCATCTGCCTTCAGCACGTTCAGGCCTCGAAAACACAACGGCATCCAGAGTGCAGCAGTGAAAAAGAAACAAGAACTTGCATCAGCAGTTCTGCTTTTCAGTGCTAGCAAAACCAAACACTTTAAGCGAATAATTAATCCGTAGATTTGAGTTGTTTCATTCTCTAAGAACCCAACCCTTGCTGTATTTTTTCATCTCTTTGTTGTCATGTTCTGCTCTCCGCGTTCTTCCTTAAAAACACTTTACAGTGAGGAGAAAATGCTACAGGCACAGAACATCTAATGTATTACTGCTCGATGCCACAGTGCTGATACACTAACATGTCTCTGTTCTCGATACAGCCACAGGTACAAAGCACCCAGCACCACGGAGCTCCACAGTATTGCCTTTCTGTTCCACACAGTTTGACTCTACACATGATGCAGTGTAACTGTGAGATGCTAATGCAAGGTACCTCCTGCTCTGTCCTCTGACACAAGAGCACTCCCAGCCAGCTCCCTAGTGCCAGCTCTGCAGGCACCTCTTACACCTGTTCAAGGGCACGGCAGAGCACATTTGCTACAGCAGCTGTTTTAAAGAAGAGTTCAAGGACAGAGCAATTCAGAGTTGCTTGCTTTAAAACCTGAAGGTGATAAACAGAGGTATGTATACATTAGCACCAGGGAATTTTATACTTGCTCTTTCTGATTCCTCACTTGTATACTTAAAATTCACAACTTCTTAACTAAGTGTAAGAGACCATTTCCTTCACACAGATTCCACTTAACACCTGCTATTTTCTTCTTAGATCTGCAGGGAGTGGTTTCACATTAACTTTTTCTGTGGCAGTGCCAACTTAAGCAGTCCCTTTGTTTTACTGGCCTTCCCTGATTTGCAGTATGGCTCAGGACACTTGGCCATTATTTCTCCTGTGTGATTTTTCAGGCAGATCCATTCACCACTTGAGTTCAGTGTGTGACTCCAAGACACAGAAGGCAGAAGAAGAACAGTAACAGCAAACGTTAAAAGAGAAGGATGGGATGGATCTACTTCTGCCAATCTAAGCCTCAGTCACGGTCAAGATTTTTTCTAACTGTCACTTGAACAGCTGCAAACAAGTCAAGGAACACTTTGTACAAAAAATGTATATAGGAAGTGCTTTTTTTTTTCTTTTTTTTTCTTTTATTTTCCATAAATCCATGTTTGTACTATATATGTATATTAGTTTGTTTAACGTGCTAGTTTAAAAACATTTATTCTTCATGAGTTTAGGACCAAAGTACACTCTTTTTGCCCAGTTATATTCAAGTGGCATGGAGATTATATGTATGTAATGCCATCTGATCACCAAAAAAAGAGTTTTTTTCTACAAATGGGTTTATTAAACATGTTTTTCTCTGGATCATTATATGCCTTTGTTGTTACCTGCACTTTGCCCTCAAGTATTTGAACCTGATTGTTCTGAGAAGTGCCTGCAATTATTTCAAAGATTCGGACACGTTATGTAACAACATGTATATATATTGCTGTATCATGCCAAACTCCCAAAATAAGATAATTCAATGTATTCCGTTTGGCAAAACACCCCTATGAGACACCCCTATTGTGAGACATAAACACCCTTATTAAAATCACAAGGAAGCAAAGTCATTCAGAATGCAGCATGTTTTTGACAGAACTATACAGCACGCAATAGAACGTAAGTTTCTGCATAACTTTCCTGAAAATTCCTGTTTCAGAGACTGTACCAATAGTGAAACAGACCTAAGTCCTACAGAGACCACAAAGAGAGACTGTATCTCAAATGGCTTACAGTCACAGTTAACGCAGCAAGCAGCTGCACCAAATGTGGCTGGCAGGTAAAGAGAGGATGTAAAGCTGATGCAAGCATGCTTTTGCAAAGACTGGTTGTGTATACAGCAGAACACACTCCCATGTAGCAACTATGCTATGAACGCTGGACCCTGTCATTGGCAGTAATAAAAACAAACAAACTTCCCTAACAACACTTCTAGTACGAAATGAAGTGCCAGGCAGACATTGTATCAGTTGCATTTTGACAGCATAGTCAGAAACACCTGACTAGTTCCTATGAGCAGTTAAAGTAGCTCTCACAGAGAGCAGGAACTGAACGGCAGCCTCAGTGAGTATTTTAAATCAAGCCAAGGTTACAAGCAAAACCATTTTAGTTGCTTGAGTTTAATGTCTTAGAATGACTGGCCCTCAAGCAAGAAAAGAGAAACCAATCCAGCAGTGTTATGCTGTTAATAAAGTGCACCTGGGTAATCAGACAATTAGTTGACTCCCTTATGTAGGACAGTCTGATGGAGATGGTATTATTCACATTGGTCTGACTGAAAACAGTCCACAGAGAAGCACAGGAGAATGGCATTTCTTCCTTCTGCTTCTAAAATAACAGTTGCCTGCTAATTGTGAAGACTGAAAAGCAGTTCAAGTACAGAATAGCCTGGAGCACAACAGGACTTAAATGGTACTATTGTGGCCCTCCATTATAACTAATTTGGTGATCCTTTTCATGCTTCTTGTAACATTAATGTTAGTGCTGTGAAGCAGCACTGACCTTGTCCTGGGAGAATTAGTCTGGACCTCAGATGGCCTCTCTGCAGTGCCTTGCAGCAATATGAAATAATTCCTCAATATTTTTATGCAGAAAAAGAAAGTGAGTTTGGGTTCTTCAGCATCTTCCAGAGTTGTGAAAATATTCATGAGGTCTTACACGCTATGCTACAAATAGTTAATGATAATGATGTGCTCTATATGTTAATTTGTGAATGCAATTTCATTTACTGGCGAATAACCAGATGGAAATTGCACACATTACTTACTTACTTGTTAGCAAGTTGTGCTTACTTTCACAGATAGCATGGCCAAACATGCCTTATATTGTCTCTGGAAGACTGGATATAAAAATGGGTCAATGTTTAACACTTTGTCCTTGATTTCCTACATATTTTAGATATCTTCATGCTTCTGCTACGTGCATCTTTTTTTTTTCCATGTGGGAGTGACTTTTCCCCAGCCTGCTGTGCCGGCCGGGAGCCGGCAGGGGGGAGAATGCACCAACATCCAGCGCTCCCATAGCAGGGACTGAGCCAGGCAATTGCAAAAAAAAAAAAAAAAAAAAATTGCTGCTTTGCTGGAGCAAGTTGAGCCGTAAGGCCGGCCAGTTAAATTTGCATAATGCAGTATACAGTAGGAAACGACCTGAAGAGACCTGCAATTACTTACTAAAGATGATGTGCAGCTGACTGTGAAGAAATCGTATACTGAAGGTGATAAACACTGGGAATGGAAAGATGCGTCTGTGATAGGACTGCTAGGGAGAGGACTGAGAGTTTGGGTCAGGGCATATGAGGCTGTGCCCTTTAGTAGACTGAATCACATCCAGGAATGTCAGCTGTATACTAATTTGTCATTGCTGTGTAGGAGTTGTATCACTAAGAAACAACATATTGTGCTGAATTAACAACTGCTTGGTGATGGTTGCTTAATACAAAAGTTCAAATATCTTCCCATTTTAAATCTCAACTCTGTCATTGTGTCACTACATCACCATGCTACCTATTTACCTCAAATTAATAAAAGTACTTCATAATACCTCTCTCATATAAAGAAGAGCTATCATCAGTTTCCAAACAAAAAAAAAAGCAAGGCATTGAAATTATACGTCTTGCTCAAGGTCACAAAGGGAGAAAACTGCAGAAATGAAAACTGCAATTCCAGTCTTTTACACTCGCTGTGTAAACATCTTCACTCCATTCTGAGATACTAGTGTAAAATTAAAAAGAATCAATCCTATCTGTTATCTTCATTCTGTATTTCATGTTTATTTTCTTCACATTAGACACAATTTAGACAATGTGTCTAAAAAGTACAGTGTCATGCTCCTTTTCTATGGATTGGATGTGTATGTAATGACTACTGTAAATGCTAGTGGAGTGAAGGAATTGTATTTTTGTTATTACAGAGACTGTGAACAACCTGGATAAAACAACAGAAATGTGACAAATACCTGCAAAAGCATTACCTCTTTGTTTACCCGTATGCATCTGTGAAACCTGGACGAGTAACAGGCTTGGCACAAGCCTCCCTGCTGGCAGGTTGTGCAAAGTTCTCTATTTTTCAAACACGTTAAATTAGGAATCTGAGGAAAAGATTTTTTAAACTCTCATTTATCAATGGCTGCTCCATCAAACGAAGTAATGTGTAAAGAATAAAATCAGAAATAGTAGAAACTAAGGTAGCTAGTGAGTTCACAAACCTTTCTGACAGTTCAAGATTTGTGTCTACGATTATATTTTTTTTCATTCAACTACTTTACACAGTGCAATCATTATCTTTTGTTCTGGCAACGGTTCATTGGAATACTGCTCAAGCAGGATTCACTGCAGATTTTCTAGTGCAAGTTAGGGAGGTAGATAATTTAAAGATTCTCTATGCCCGTTGCCTGCCTTAGCACCAGTCATAACTCAGTGAAGTAATGTGTCAAAATGGAAGATGTGCTAAAAACATGGGTGCAGAATTCATTCTCAGCTGCTTCTAAGGATGACACAGAATTCTGAATATCCCTTTAGTCATTAGACTTCTTGTTGGGACCATGAAAATGGGGAAAACCAGAATTTTTTTCCTTAATGTGAAGCAGTATGCAAGACCTAGTTCAAAATATTACTGTGAAAGAGGTAACTTGGTAGCTCACAACAGTGGCCAAAATATATTCAGGTCTAAGCTTCCTGCAAAAACAGAGACTAAAAAACAGAAATCCACCACCACAGTATTGAAAAAGTAAGAGCAGCAGGAAGAAATGTAAAATGTTTGCAGGTGGTATGGAAACTCCTTCAAGACATATTAGAAATCTGAGATACTCAGAATAAATTCATGTCACTTAATGAAATACTTCTAAAAAGATCATTAAGGTTGAGAACACTTAATAACAAGCAAACATAGAGAATTAGAAGTACAAAGATATCCTCCAAAAAATGAAGTTGTTTCCAAATGGAGAAAATAGGGGGGGGGGGGGGGGAACATAAAGTTTGGCTGGTAAAATTTAAAAAGGAAGTAAGGCAAATCAAAGTAGTTCTCAGAAACATTTTACTCAGGCACTATGAATGAAATCCTTTTTCAAACATATCAAAAGCAACAAGCCCTGCCAGAAAATCTGCAAGGCCAACAAGTGAACAGTACACACCAAAAGAAGACAAGGCTGTAGTAGAAAGCTAAACAAACTCTTCATATCTTCAGGAGTTTACAAAGTCTCTTATATTAGAGCCTTTCTTAAAAGGGAATGAAATGAAGGATCTGTCATAAAGTGAAATGTCAGGACAAAAGGTTTTAGAACAAATCCATAAAACAAATAGTAACTAATCACAAGTTGTATGCCAAGTTATGTGCTCCTAAAGGACATGCTAACCATGGCATGTAATCTCTAATTTACAACAGGTTCTGTCCTCCAGGAATGGAAAGTGCCAAATTTGAGGCCAATTTTCTAAAAAAGCTCCAAGATGTATCTGGGGAACAATAAAGCAGTAAGTCTGATGTTTGCCCTTTGCAAATTGGTAGAAACTATAATAAAGAACAGAACTGGTAGATACTTTGATAAATGTGACATACTAGGGCAGACTTAAAGTAGCTTTTTAGGGAGAAGCGTCACAAATCTGTTAGTTCTTCAAAAGAGTCAAGAATCATGTGGGGGTAAAGAGCCTTACTAATGAACAATTTCTTCTTCCACTAAGTGATTTCCTTAAACTTTGAGATTTTTCTAACTCATGGTTGTAGATTTGTCATACTCTGAAGTAGCTGAATAGTTTTTATATGAAATATTTTATGTAAATGTACAACTCCAAGTACCAATCCAAATTATGTCTGTGGAATAATAAGACTCTCTGCTTACCATCTCTCACTTCTTTATCCAACTCAGACATTAGATATAGTTGTAGTATTTTTATGGCACTTTTGCTGATTATGCAAAATTAGACTTTGAGAAAGCTCACCTAAACCTGACTGCCCGAAGATATATTTTCTTAACTTAGAAAGCATCATTTGCAAAAGGAAACAGAAGAGTCCATCTGAAACATATCTAAGATTTTCTTCAGGATTGCCCTTTTAGGCACCTTCCCTTGAGCAAGCCTTTACTTTGGGTTTTTAAGTAGTAAAAAGTAGTATGAGCAGAAGCAATTTCCACTTTGTGTTGAATAAATCATAGTCATTCTGTATATTGTCCAAATAGATTCCCAAATATGTATTTGAATGTAGATCAAGTAACAACTAAGTCTAACTCATAGTTTCTCTTCAAAAGCCCAGCTATTCCTACCAGTTTCTCAGCCTTTATCTCCAGCACCTCAAGCCAACTTACCCATGCTCCCCAGGCTTTTCTATTCTGGAAAGAATGTACAAGGTACAAATGCCAGAATGACTCAGCAATGACACTGAACTCGCATGCAGAGTTCAAGCAGTTTACATCAAGATGACTCACCAAAATACCTTTACATCTGAAGATGGTTCCTAGAATATGCTCCACTACACCCACTTACCATATGGAAGGGAAATTTTGAGTTAGTTTAGATCTTACAGACCAAAGCAGAGGCAAAAAGTGTAACTGTTGAAATAGCTGGGATCAGCAATTACGACTGTGAGATGCATTAGATATATGGGGTGGTTTTCAGTCTGTAATCAGTAATACTAACCTTTAAAATTATTTTTTTGTTGGAAAGCTTCCTAAAAAGCTGATACTAAGAGCAATGAATTCAAACTGTAATCACAAATAAATGGCAAATAGGATGACATGCATATCAATGTATATTGATAATACCTGTATGGAGATAGGAAATAGCTTTTAGGGGTGGCTGCTTTATAAGTTTGGTCAAATTTACTCAAAATATCATAATTAAAGATAAGTAAAAATGCATTAAGATTTCAAAAATGTATTCAACGATCTGTGTTACACCAGTTGTTGTTTTTTTCATCAGTTGGTACTCTGTTAATTAAAATTAATGAATAGCAAAGCTCTGGATGATTTCAGAATCGCTGGAAAATGTATAATATTTATTGCAAATTATTTTGATACTGGGTGAATAATGATCACAGGATGAATGCAGAATTCAGTCTCCAGCAAGAAAAAGAATTCTCATTTTTCCCATAATATTCTCACATGACAAGTACGTACACTTGCATTCTCATCTATACAAAAATGAAGCCAGACTACATAATGCTAGGCTGCTTTTCAAACTAACCTTGTGTCAAAGAAAACTGTGAGTTTTCTGTAATGACTTCTGTAACAGGCTAAAATGAGGTCAATGGGTCCTAATTACCCTTGGTAAAATGAACAGTCCTTAGTTTTGCTAATACTCCCAGATTAATGTGTTTGCAATTTTCATGGGTTTATAATTTATTCGCCCTTAAGATTACATAATTAACACTGACAAAGTTTGAAATAGCATATCCTCTATTAAAAAAGCCTACAACCTACTATGTTTTTTAATTTATTGAGTTCAAGAATATATCCAGCATTACTTAAATCATAAACTTACTTGAACTCTGCAGGTTCAAAATCTCACTGCAACATTGTACATAACACTGAAGGGCAAATTCAGGAGGAAGCAGAAGGCAATGTTCTTATAAATTACAATAGCTACTCTACTGAAATAAAAACAAAAAACAACCAGAGACCGAAGAAATGATCCATGGCTATGTCAGTGATTAAAATTAAACTGGTAGGTTCACTCTCTCATTATTAGGTTTATCAGCCATCACTGATTGAATGCCACACACAGCATCCTTGTTAACAATGTCCAATTACAGTTCAGAGATTTAGCAGGTACAGTGATGTTTACCAGAAGGATTCCCTCAAGGTCAGTGATTCATACAGCGCTTCAGCCCTCAAGTTGGTAAAGCAGTATGTTTAAAGGCTATACGCTATTCTGTATGACCTTGAATCTTTCTGTATAGTGAATGGTTCTTGTGAAACATGGTTCTTTAAACTTTTGTGAAAGTTATCAAAATGTATAGGTAATGTTAGCCACGTGTAGAGAAATTCAAGGAACTATCTCCTAAAATAAGAGAAACAACTGACGTTAGTCAAATCCAGACAGGTTCTGACGAATGTGATGCCTATGAATTTGGACCATGACTCAGTGTTAAAGGGTTTTGCCTGAGCAAGGGCTGAATGAGATCTCAATTCTATCCACTGATTTCAATGACAACTGGGTGTAGGTCTCATGTGTTCAGCGCATTCACTCTTTGACTTATATGCTGGGTAAGACAGACTTGCTAAAATACTGCTAAAGCTGGATTTTGGATTTATTAAAATGCAGTGGACTTAAGAAGGTCTGGTTTGGTCAGTTCATTTTCAGTGAAAAAAGGCACATTACTCTGGATAGACCCAGGCAGAACCTGTGTTTGTTACAATCCCATGGGGACTGTGGACTATGCACTGCTCCACCTCAAATTCCTGTCATACCAGAACTGGTGGAATGCAATGACTCTTATCCTGATAAACACCCCTCTTATTTTTTAAAGAAAAACAGGTCTTGTTATATATTGGATTGTTCCACAGACCCAGAGGGATATAGTGAGATCAAGGTACAAATACCTATTCTAATTTAATCCATGTCAAAACACTGCCAAGTGGGATAAATTTTCAAAACAGGTCAGTTCAAAGTGTCACCACAGTTGCTAGTTAAAGAAATTTTAAAATCCAATCCATTTCCTTAGGTAATGAAATGGTATATGAGCTTTTATGAAGACTTGGCAATGCGTAAGTAAAACCTGGGTAAACGTACTTGTATTAAAATGGACTCCACGATGGCTCAATGTAGCAAGCTGATAACTGAAGTGTGTACATGTACACAGAGGCATATTTATATACTAGCGGGAAGGCACCTATAGCCTTACCTTTTAGGCTTGCCAGGCACTTCTCTTTGCACTTGTCCTTTTATCTCAAAATTCTGATCAGGGCTTCAGCAGTATATTGTGCCACTTTGCAGTCTAGCATCAGCTCAGTTGTGCCCTGTATACACAAAACAACATTGCAAATAGCTGTTATCAAGATATCTGAATCACACAATGTGTTGCATCATACATATCAGCTGACAAGAGGATTTTACAAGCATCACTTGCAGCACATGACCATAGTTTACTTTAACTTGTGTGCAGCTGAACCAGCACAATCCATAATTGTTTCTCATCAGGGGCTGCAAGCAATAAGTTATTTTTCTTATCTCTATCTAGCATTCCTCAATTTTTACTAAAGCCTGGGAAGAAGAGAGGCATTCTTGCATCTAGTTCTCCCTTTAAATAAATTGCCTGTACATAGCCAGATTGTGTTTTGAGGAAAAATTCTGTATATAAAATACTGGGAATCATCTCCAGTTTTGGAGCACTGGTAAAATGAGCCCAATTCTAGACATCACCCTAGGATATTTTTAACAGGCTCAGAGACAGAACAAGAACAATTTCAAATGGCAGTAGCATTCTCGTTCCCCAAAATTATGAAAAACTGGAAGGAAAAATCTGAGCTACAAACAACTTCTAAACCTGCTGTAAATTGCACTACAAGTCCATCGGTATCTGAGAAAAAAGGTGATGTGAGACGGATGGCCATCTCTCTCCCCGCCTTCTGTCCAGGGTGGAATGTCAGATATTTATCCCTTTCATGTGTGTTTATAAATCCTGGAAAGCATGAGTACATATCTTCTTATCCCAAATGAATGAGTTTACTCATAAATCACAGTATCCCCAATTTGGTCCATGTTGCTGCACTTTTGGAAACTTTGGTTTTATAGTTGTTATTCTTAAGAAACTCTACTGCTGGTAAACAAGGAAGTTTAAGAAATTCATCCAAAAAAGATTAATCTTCTTCAAATAGAAATCAATCAATCAATCAAACAAAAACCACATGTATTAGTTTTATACTCTATATATGATTTTTTAAATCCAAACTTGAGGGTTTTTTTTGCGCCAATATAATTTTTGGAGGCAACAGGAAGGCTTTTGACATCAGAACGAACTGAAGGAAAGAGCTAATGCAAACATTAGACTTAGGTTATCTTAATAGATGTGCAGAGACTTTTTCATATGTGCTTTGCACAACACTGTAATGTTTTTATGGCTTTAACTACATTTATCTCTGCTTTTAATTTACTTTCCTTTTGAGGTTCACAGGAGTGCTATGGTAGATAAAGGCTATACAAATAAAAATAATTAGCATAATCAGAATTGTTTCTGATAAACACTTCCATGTTCTGATACTTCTTGTTTGTAGATGGAGAAAATATTGTATGTTGCTAGAAAGAACTAAAGATCAAAGCATATAATCCAAAAGCAAATAAATACACATTACATGTTACATCTTTCATCATGTTTTACTCCTAGTACCTGATCTACCACTGGAAATGGTCTAAAATGCAAAGACTGTGCAATTTGGATCTAGAGCTTTTGTTCAAGCCAGCTCTGCAAACCTTTCAAACGTTCCCCTTCTTGGTAATTCCATTGCATTTCTTTGAAAGGCTGAGAAGTAAACTACAGAAGTGTTTTCTGTTTGTTTCACTCCTTGATTTGTTCTGGCAAAGTTTGCCTGTTTTAAGTAGTTCCTACAGGTACAAATAGCATGCATAACAGCAGCCGGAAAATGTTCCTTTTCCACTGGTAATTTCAATAAAATCAGCATTTTAAAAAATTAGAATCAAAACCAAGAAACCAGCAAGATTTTGTTTGTGAACAAATTTTCTTCTCTTCTAGGTCAAAATCAATTTTTCTTCCCAATTTTCTGTTCTTTGTTGTATTTTTTCCCAGTATCTTTTCCCCTTTAGAAAACAACTTTTTTTTGAGACTTTTTTGAGAATAGTCTAATTTGGTTGAAACTTTTTCATTGAAAAGGAAGTTCTATGAACAATTTTTGAATCAGCTATAGATGAAGCATTAACCACTCTACATTATAGATTTAATAAAACTGTGGAGCAAAGTTCACCCAGATGAGAAAGGCCTGAAGGGCTAGAATTATTATTTATATTCTGTCTGAAATAGTTCAGGTCAGCCTGTAGCATATTTGGAGATAAATATACATTTGGCTCACACTTAAATGCTGGGCATCAGTAGGTAGGCCACAACAATTCACTGGTTAATGGGATGACCTACCAACAATAAAATGCTAAGTAACATTTCTCCAGGCCAAATGTACCTGTGCCCATTTAAGGAATCATTTTGCAGTAAAGAACCATTTACTTCCAGATGGATGTAAACAGTTTTGTCAGTTACTTTTTTTTTTATTTCTTAAATTGACGAGTTGAGAGAATCCTTTGTGATTATGAAAGGAGTACGTGCCTTCAGATTTTTATGAAAATGTTTTACTTTTATTCCCTGACTACTGTAAAATATTTAGGACTCTCTGAGCATCTGAGCTATGGTTCCACGGTCAGTTGACCTGGAACAACAGCTCTATAGTGATCAAAAATGCATACCTTCCTCTGTGTTGCCCTGCTCTCTGGGATATCTGCTCCCTCTGTTGTTCTTACTATCATGTTCATCTTACGCAGAGCTAATTTAATTAACTAAAAGTGTGAAGGACTCCACCTTTTCTTACCGTCCATATACTTGGCAAACTAAAATAGATCAAAGAGTTGTCTCACAAGTGACAGAGTTGGTAAATAACAGTAAGTGGCTGGAGTATATGGGTAGGATGAGAAGGGGAGGGAGGGAAAGTGGGTGAGAAGAGCACCAACATGCTGTTACATCATCTCATGCCACTTTGTGAAACGATACCCTGTGGCTGAATTTGACATACATGCAACCCACAGCCAAAAAAGTATGGTCCCATTTTTTCCCCTTGCTATCTCCATTGTGCATTCCCATCACTTCCTTTATGTCCACATTTATGCAGATATTTGCTGAGACTGATTACAGAAGTGATCTGACTGCAAATCATTCTATTGAGTTGATTCTTGGGTCATTTCCTCATCTATATTGGCACAAGGAAGGTGATGGAAGCATACACTTAGGGCAGGATTGCCCCTTCTGGTAGTAGCAGGCACTTAGGTCAGTTTACAGCAGCTGTGGAAGCACATCCAGCAAGTCAAAAGTGAACAAGTAAATAAAACTGACTGTGGATGTTTACAAACAAGCTGGGAAAACTGAACATCCAGCAGGCAGTAGAAATGGTGGCAGTATTGCAGTGTTTTTTTTTTTTAAACATACTTTCAGTCTGTGTAGTGGAAGCTCTTCTAATAAACAAGTGAGGGTATTTTCAATACCTACACATGTATGAAATCTATTTTGACAATGTATCTCAATGCCTGGAAGCCAAATTCTGTCTAGATTTATACCTGAGAAACCATATCCTTTTAATAGGAGAGCATCTACATAATGAAAGCATGCTCATTAGTGCACTGTAGGCCATGACGCTTGTCGGTAGATCTTCTGCCAAGGCAAACCCCTCTGTTGTTACGCAATAACCCACACTGAGAACACATATAACCCCACTGAGGTCTGGGGTGGTCTGTCCTAAATGCTGAACACAGTGATCTGGTAACTTCAACCTGACATCAGACTAAAGAGGAATTATTTAGTTAAGCCACTGAAGTTGGAATGTGGTAGATTTCATTACTGTGACGAAAAAATGAAGCCCACTGTTTCCATTTCAGGAATGTGGATAGCACAGATTACTTATGTATGGTGCCTCTTCTACAAAATCGAGTTTATATAAAAATCTTTCATCCTTTAGCTTCATGTACTTCAGTGCCCTCCAACATGGGCAGAGTGTAACTTTAACGTAGATTAAGTTCTTACTGCAAGTATAAACAACTGAATTGTTTTAGGAATATAAAATGGAATCTGTTTTATCCTTCTTCATTACATGGATTATAACACATTGGAATGGAAAACAGTCAAATTGCATTGGCAAAGCCGGTACATCTATTTTTATCTATTGAGTTACTTGTTAAAATACACAGGAAAAAATGTATTGGACTTTGCAACTCACTTCTCTTATCCTAATAGCTTGCTAACTTGCATTCTACAAGCTTCAGCTATATATCTCTCCTTTACAGCTTAATAATCAGTGGAGCATATTAATTCTATACAAGGGCTTCACCTTTTTTTTTTTTTTAATTCCTAGTAGTCTATTTCTAGTAGTCTATTTCTGTGGTCCTTTGCATGGGCAGAGTAAAATAGAGCCAAAGCTCAAAGAGAAACGAACTGCACGAATGCCTGAAGCCACCTAACGAATTGCATCAGAGTAATCACAACCACAGGAAAGAAGTGACATACAACCCAAGATAAGCATTACCACCCTAAATCATTGACTCATATGCCTCTTGCTTCACAAATATTTCCTGTATCGGAAGAAAGGTAGTTGGAAAGCAACCTGATGTCACTGGAACATTTGGACAAGAGATATAAAAACACAGACCACAGAAAGGAGAAACAGAAATCTCTTATCACCTCTTCTTCTGATCATATTTTCTATGCTTAGATAATATTGATCGTTCCTGACAGCTATACAGATCAGCAGATGGTGGGAGACAGTTACTATTCTGCAGAAATGGTCCATTATTTTACAGTTCATATTCAACATTTTACAGTGTACTTTCTAGAAGGGGTTGTTTCAAAGAAAGCTTTTTCACATTATTCTCTCTTCCAGGATGCTTTAAAATAAAAGCAAAACTGCAAGAATTATTCAGTGGGAGTAACTGATGAAATGCTTCCTCCTTTTCCCTTAGATGTTTGAGAAGGTGAAGTGTTAAAAATATTTTCTTTCATTTTAATGAGGCAACAGATGTTATTTGATAAACAAGCTTACTGTCTATTCAGTGTTGACTGAAACCCAGACTAGGTTTTGAATTTGTACTAAAACCTGGAACCAAAAGAAACTATTTCAACCTGAGCGCCACATGCATGTGCAAAGCAAGACACCACTGTAAATACAGGGTCTTTTTGCTTGACAGTGCAGTATTCTATTCTAACAGTAAACTCCAAGGACAGAGCTACTGAGAGTTCCTTAAAACACCTGTAGTCCAGTAGTCAACTGCTAAAACAATGGCAAGACTCCCAGTAACTCTAATGGAAGCCAGATATGGCCTAAATATCAAACAAAGGAATAAAGAAAGTTTCTTCCAAATGTAACTTTAATCACTACCTCAGTTAGAGAGCCTCATTGCTCAAGCCACAGTTTTAGCAGATATTTTGGCAAAAGGTCAAGCAATTCCATCAGCTCTTTGAAGACAAATATTAGACAGAGACAGTGTCTGAAATAATTTCCCCAAGCACCATTCAATTAACCTACTTGGCTAAAAGGTGATTCAAAAATCAATATTTTGTAATAGATGCTTGTGTTTCAGATGAAACTAGTCAATAGGCATCAGAACAATCTCAAATTAAAGACCAATATAGACAAAGTTAAAATATCAGGCTGTTTCAGTACCAAATGTGTTGTAACTTAAAATAGGTCTATTATTTCGCACAGGATATTCCCCCAGTTACTATTTCAATATGTCACTTCTTTTATTAAATTCACTATGACTTTTCTAAAACAAAAATAAAAATAATTACTGTCATTTTGGGAGAACTCGCAAAACAGGTGCGAGATCCCCCGTTGGTCTTGCAACAGCTGTTAACTGGAACTGTGCATTTGGTTTCCTCGGAGTATATCAGTTTGAATAGACCTGAATATTTGGAATTTTTCTGTTTGTTTTTCATGAGCAGCTTCTCTTCCCCTATTCCTTGTAGCCATGTACATACATAATCAGATGGAAACAAGAGCGGACCCAGCCAAGAGCCCAAAGGATAAATTTTAGCATCAGAGGGTGTGTTATTTTGTACCTGCAACTGACTCAAGGAGACATTAAGCATGTCAGTGAAACAAAAATAAATAAACACGGCTGACTGAACAGTAAGAAGTTTCTTATTCACAGGCCTATTAACAGAATGGGTTGTCAGTAATGGCAAGGAACCGTACAAAATGAGCCGATTCTAATCTGTGTTTTCCATTACACTGTAAATATATCCTCCAATAAAATTTACTGGAGTAGGACACAGGATGTGCAGAAGCTCTTCCAGTGAATTGTTCTGGTTCCACAAAATCACTGGCACACTTTTGGCAGGTTGCCTGGTTCCCTTTAGTTGCAATAACAGCTTGCTTTCCAGCAGTGAAGTGCACTAATAACTTATTTTCTACACTTACTGGGTAGAAGATAAACATTTTTCCAAATGGATAACCCCATGATGGTAAATAAGGGTTTATCTGCATGTAAGCTCTCCACTTTGGTAGGGCACTGGGAAGGCAATGCACATTCTACTTCTCCTTTGAAGTCGTCAGTGTGGATGTAGGATAGTCAAAGAAATACTGGACCTGTCAGATGTCAGCATTACACCAATGTTTCTGCTCCTCTGTGCTCCCCAGTGATAAAATGGTGAACCTGACATCTCTGTGAGTGAAGACTTGCAAGGAGGATCCCATCTACTCTTCTTTTTCCCAAATACTGTGCATGCCTCCCCACCCCTCACCAATAGTTTTATGGAATATCCATTTAAACAGGGATGTTTGTTCCCCCAAATAAGAAGGACTTAAGGGCAAGTCCAGGCACAGCTTCCTTTTTACCTATACTCTTTTACAGGTTCTGTTTATTTATGGAGACCCAAAGCTAGGTCAATGTATAACCTCCAATATAATGACCTAATCAATTTCTCTATTGACAAGCTATAATATTTGGAATGGATCTCTTACCACAAAAAGCATACGAATCTTTCTGCAACATTTTTATTGTGTTTACCAAGTACCCAGTAGGATGGATTCGCATCCCCTCTAAAGTTATTGATAACTAACTCTGCATTGCTGCAGTGAAAGCACCGACTCACCAAAGACCACTAAATCTGATTATTAACTCCCATGATTGGTCTAGCCTGCTAGTGAGGAACACACTCAAAACGTAAAGTAGGACGCATGGGGGACATGCGTTAGTTGTGAGTCATTTGTAAGAACCTTTCTGATTTTATCACCAAACAGCCAAGAAAGATTAAAAAAAAAAAAAACATAAAACATTTGATACATTTTTTGCACTTGTTCAGAATGTATATCAAAGGGAAGAAAGGGATTATCATCTTTAAAAATACTGTTCCTCCAGGTCACCATTCTCTTGAGATGAGGTTCAAGGACATGAGGATTCTCTTCAGAAGAAAGGAAGACTCGACTTAGTCAGAAGCATCAAGGATTTCTTAGATGACCTCTGAATTTATATCTCAGGATTATTTTGCAGGGATACTGAGAGTTATTTGCTTCTTTCAGGCACTAAAACAGATCAGGTTGATTCAGGATATTGGTAAGAGGCTGCAAAACCCCACACTTATAAACTTCCAGTCGAATCCATCCAACTTACTGAGGTACCTAAGTGGCATTTATTATTGATCCTAATTCAGTTCTCAGAGAGTACACAATTTCATCAATAATGGTGCAGCCGTTGTTCCACCTGGCACCATTCCCCAGTCAGGAAAATGAGGATACAAGATTAGTGATCTGTAGGTAAAAAAGCTCTCTCTGCTCCTGAACAACTTAAGAAATCTAAAAGACAAAGTACAGGAAAAGTGAACATCTCCTGTAATCATGTTTTAAAAAATCAAGGTGAATATGCTCATACATCAAAAATAGGCTGTGTCCCCAAATTCTTCTCTATAAGTAATCACTGTAAAACCTCTCCCTCTTATTTAAATTTCAACACATTAATGCACCATTGTGTAATAAATGGTTTCTTAAGGATCGAGAGGAGAGCATCGAAGAAGCTGGTGGAAGTGCCATCAAAACAGCCAAGAATAAACCAACATGCCAATGCTCTGTTGATTTATTCCAGAGCAATGCACCTGGACCCACCAGCTGTCATACATATTCCATCTGGAGCAACAGCTGTTTGCTCAATAGTTGTCATATTGTCTGACACAAACAATTGCTTGTTAAATTTGTCATCAGTGAAAAATGGAAAATGTTACATTTTGTTCCTGTCCTTAGGTTTTGAGTAGTTTTTCTGTGCAGAGCTTCTGAATGGGAGTTTGTGCAGCTGAGCATTTGTAAGTGTAGTCAAAATTACAGATCCTGCAGCTCCTCCAAAAAGGTCAAGTTCAAGGTGGTTCACTGTGAGCTAAGGACACCTAAGTTAGGAAGGGTGGAAAGCAGTAGTGAACAGATCAAATTGCAGAGCATAGGAGATGGAAGGATTGATGAGATTCTCAGGCAAAGAACATGAAACTGACAAAGACGTTTATACACGCTATGGGGGTGAAGGGAGAAATTCTGGATTGTGGAAAGTATGGAAGACATTACAACAGCCGGGGCTGGGGAGGGACCTAAGACGGTCATAGCTGTGGGGAAAGAACAAATATGTTTATTAGAAATGTTATTAGAGAATGTTTTGCATGAAGCAGTAGAATTTGAATACTAGATGAAGGAAGCAGCAAGTTATTACAGGGTTGAGCAACAGCAAGGACTGTGGTGTTATTGCCTGCAAAGAAGATATTCCACAGGAAATGAAGCACCACTGTGATAGGCGAGTGCTTAGAAATGGAGAGGAAGATCTGAAAAACTTCAGAGCACGGACAAACTTTTAAGATGAGGGCTGATGAAATCACCATACAAATGTGTGTAACAAGAAAATGTGGAAATTAAAGACAGTAATGTAATATTTCTGAAGAACGGAGAACAGAGTGGTACCTATCAAAATAGATGTTTTATGAACTGTAAGAGATAAACACCAGGAACGAAGGTAATGAAAAAAGTAGATTGAGATGCAACCTGAAAAAATTGCTTTTAAAACACATTCCAATGGGAAATAATAGAATCAGTAAAGCACATAATGGATGGGAAATCTAGTTAGCAGAGACAGTACCTGCCAGACAATTATCCACCTAATTACTTCTGTGTATCTATTGTTTGTGGCACAGGAGAATTTGGATGAGTGAAAATACTCAGCGTGCTACCATACACTGCTCACAACAAACAGAAAATCAACAGCCACCCAAAACTCTCTCCAATGAACCTTTCCACTAACAATATGCACTACCAGAAGCACGTGTGCTTGATGAAACTCTAGGGCAGGCAGTTTGGCTACACAAGCAGAACCGCCCTGAAACTGAAAATGACCTGCTTTCCTCCGAGCTGCATGCATCCACGGTTTGCTAATGCCTCACAGCACATCAGATTTGCTTACATTTTTTGGAGTAGGATAATGATTAAAGAATAACATACAGACATATTTTTAAAGGACCCTTTTGGATGAGCAGTGTGGATTTATCATTATAAATCATCCAAAATGATATTTATCCAAAAATGGAATCTGATAAAACACCACTAAGCTCAAGATTTTTTAAAGGGGAATCCGTGGTGTAAAGGAACAAGGGATACAGCAGATAGTGATGTCTCCATTCTTAAAGTAGGATAAGACTTTTACTGAACTGAGGCTGACTGATGCCAGTCATTAAGTTCACTAAATATAGATAGATAAGATAAAGACAAAAAGAAAATCTAGTTACGTTTTATTGCCAGCACTGTTCCACTTCTCCCCGACAGGTGGCATTTAACCAACACCCCAAGCAGCCTGTTCCACACCAGCTCTGTGGAGCTGACAGCACTGTATACTTTCACACTCCGGCAATGATTTATAAGGGCAGACATGGGCTAAACATTCTTGGATTACCAAGCAGTATATGGTTTGTGACTGAGGTCAAACATCAGGGTAACATTTAGTCATCACATGTCAGAGTAAAGTCTAAAGGACAAGATTTGGTGCAATATATTTACTTTCCACCAATGGAGGAACTTTGGTTTCAAAGAGTAAGGAGCAAAAACGCAGAAGACGTATTTGTACGTGTTCAGTACCAGAGCCATATGCCCATATTTAGTTGTGGATACAAGTGCACCTTTCCCTTGTCTGGCCATTCCTTTTCAATGTACTGATCCCACTGAAACACTACTGAAACAAGATCCTGTGTAGTTGGTTTCAGAATTTCTTGCCCTAGAACTACCAAAATTTAAAGCACCTTTATTGAACTTAGATCGGGAGCTGAGAGCTTTCATATTTTGTAGAGTTTGTAAAACCTTTGAAACTGCATTAGGATACTGGTAAGAGTTTAAAAAGCTTAGAGAGACGAAACTTTAAAGTTGTTCTCAAAAACTGCATTTACCACTGGCAACCACCACCTTAGCCAAGTACTAGGGCTTCTCAGCACCAGCTGCGTACCTCTGCAGTATCAGTAACAGTAACTAACGGCAAGAAGTAATTTTGTTCCAAGCACAACACTCTGTAACTGGGTAAGCAAGAGAACCAGAGAGGAAAGAGGAATATTTATGTAAAGGTCTGACAACATTTTAAAAGATCTTTTTCTTTTGGAATTCATCAGATTGTATAAAATGTTAGATGTCTGCAAGAATATTATGGGGGAATGCTCTTGAATATCAAAGCGTTTTCTCAAACTACCTAAAACAACTTACATACATGTACATCTGACATAGAACTACATTTTTTTGTATATTAGGCCCCTGTCCAACATCCAAGCCATGAAAACAAAATAAAATAACACTACTGGAAATTTGGAAATCACTTTGTAATAAAGGATCTTCACACAGGGACAGTACCTCTATCACACAGAATACAATGAAAGCAATAGGACAGGAAATTGTGAAATACTTCATACTCACAAGTAAAAGACCTTGTGCCACTTAAGTACAGAATTGGAACGAATGCTTCCAAGTTCTTATTAAATTTCAAGCAGAAAGACAAGTAGGAAAAATGACAGTGATAGTATGCATCTTACATTCAACTGTGGAAAAAGAACAAATGACATGTACATTCACAATGATAACTAAAAGTGGGTTCTGGAGCACGCAGTAGATTAATAAGGAGAGGGAAATTGGGAAGTATTTAAACTAGATGCCCCAGACATTGAAGGCTGCTGAGAACTAAAGAAGTTTTGTCAATGGTCTTTGAAGTCTTCCATACAAATTGAGCACATACTTCTACCCTTCCTGTCACAGAGGGCTCTGCAAAAGGAACATCTCCTCGCATGCAAACTTAGGTGACAATGCTGGTCCTTCACCAGAACGGATCACACAGCCATTGCATGCTGTGAGCAGCACTCACCAGTGCCCTGGTGCGTTCAGCAACGTTCTATATTCAACTAGTACTACAAGCACTACTGTCAGCTGCTTTCTGGTTGGTCTCATTTGAGAAAGGAGACAGGAATGTGCACCAGAGACGTGTTCTAATTTTTATTTTTAGACAGATCTTTACAACCTTGAACAGCTATCAAGAAAAAGAACCCAATGTTGTAAACAAACTGAACTAGAAACTCTAAGGTAGTAACTTAGGCAGAGTAACTGCATTACTCTGACAGAAGAGGCAGCAGATTGCAAGTCTCTGTGAAGTAAAATGCTTGGTGCTCTGTGCTGTCAGAGTACAGCACAGGAATGGAACTGGGAACTCCTGTAGCCACCCCTCTGCCTGCAGGTACTCTCTGCCTCATACTGTGACAAATCTCAGTGTCACAGTGGTTGCTTTACCAGTCTCTTTGACTTCTGAGACCTCACATAGATCTGAAATATTGCAGCATCCCAAAGCAACCAATGAGAAATTCTTCTCTTATACAGACTTCAAGTATAATGGTGACACACTAGTTTATGTGCAGGATGGACTAGAGGATGAGATCCTAGAAAAAGCAATGTTTTGTTCATCCTCTCAGGTTATTTTAACTGTTTTCTTATGACATCACACTGGGTTACAGCAATTGGATGCTTGTATAAAATGGCAATAAGCTTAAAAAAGCCTGACATGGGCTACATTAGCTCCCAGATAAATTTCTGTGAATTTTGCCGGTATAGACTCCAAGTCAACTGAATTACCCTCAAGTACCAGCGTGGGTGCTTTATAAGCCAGTAGAGTAATTGAAAGTAAAATGATTAAGGATTTTAGGCTCAGAGTGGGTGCACTTGATATCTACTCATCGGAGAATGGAAGTTTATGGACAAAACGTACATTATTAACACAAACAACACTTCTGTCTTCCTGTATAATGCTTTTGGATGTGGACATAATAGTCCAGCTCTGAACAGGTACTGCAAGAGCACTAAATTCTGCTGACCACCCCCCCACCCCCCCATTTTATTATGAAGGAATAGTCCTATAAAAACAGGTGGATTACTTGTGGTCATGAGATGATGATACTTCGAATAATTTTAGTGAAATTTTCAACCCATTCCACAAGTTGCTTAGGAGTCTGGATACTACCTTTTAAAAGTGTCTGAGACTAAAGTAATGGACATGAGGGTAGGCTATTTTGGAAAAATTCTAGCTGAGAATAAAAGTTGTGAAATAACACAACCCCTTGATTAATAATAGGTTTACCATGTTTTGAACCTAGGGCTGTATCTGCTGATTGCATCCTCAGGCTGGCATGACCCCTTTGCAATGTGTGACTTCTGTTAGTGCAGGGACTCTGGAATGTCACAGGTTTACTTACCACAATACAACACACAACTCTGCCAAATACAGAGACACATATCTCTTGTTAGCGCTAGTAGACATCCAGTCCCTCAAAACTCACACAACAAAGCTGCTTTCTAAGAGATGAGAGGGTGTGTGTGCCTTGAAAGCAGCAATGTACAACATGAGAAAATTTAAATTTGCATCCTTACATAAAATATGCCTTTACATTTTTAAGTCCAAACATGGAAGCTTGCACAGACAAAACAATTTGGACACAGGAAGACAGAAAACATTCTGTGCCGTTATATTGCTATAAATCCTGAAATCAAAGTAATTACTTGCTGAGCTGGGAATCTGGCTTCTGGAGTAGTCTATTTTTACTTATTCCCTCATGACGATTAAAGTTAGTAGCCTCTGTACAAGATAAGTTACATGATGTACTTGGAAGATGGTAACACTGATAAGGACTAACCTGCTTTCTCTGCCTCCACTAGTGATTTGCAATGGAGCTTGCCTGTCTCTGATCTCACAATTGTTTCTACTTACCTCATGGTATTTCAGTTCTTGAAGCACTTTTGGAAAGGAAAATTGATTCCTTTCCAATTAAAGTGATATAAGAAAACAGATACAACCTTTTTTTCGCACTGCTCCAAGAGGGAATCCCCCAGTAGTTACCAGCATACCATGTACAAAAGCTTCTCCGCTTTGCAGGCTGCTCAGCAGCATAGTGTAACAACTGCAATGTAAGCTGCTTCTGCCTGTTGCTCCTTACTTGTCTTGATAGTGTGTCTGTCAGAACTGGGTTTTATTTTCTGTAGATTCTTTTCACTTCCTTTCCTAGCTTTGGTGCTCTTTTTGTGTTTTCACCTTCTCAGCCTGCCTTCTCATGGAAATGTCTTTACATCTTCCTCTTTTCAGGACATCCCCATCCCCTGCCTTTCATTCACATATATTTCTAATTTCATTTACGTTTCTGCCTTCTTTTTGACATATCTTTGCTTGTGTCCCAGCCACCGTTGCTCAAAGGTATCTCCTAGGAGCCAAATGATCTGGTTACACTGAAGAGAGCCAAGGGCTCCTTAGCAATCCGGACTCTCAGCAGTAGGTGGGGGAGTGCCAGCTGCTGTTAAGTTATCAGAACACGTAACAATGCCAGGTTAGAAATGAAATTGGTTGTTCTGAAGATTTACCACATCAAATATGTTCACATGATGATAAAATGGTAAAATCTTAAGAAGGAAGAAAACCACAAAACGCTTGCTCTCTGCAGCTGGCAGAGATTGTGCTGGAGCTCTTCGTCTGACTGGAAGTGAGGATGACCACTTGGTAAGGTGATGCTGCAGTGCTCCCTTGCCTGACCACACTCCTGGCTTCACTGATGACTGCAATATGAGAATTAGGGAAGGTAAAAAGACCGTGCATGCCTGGGTACCTGGATGGCTGGTTACATGTTAAGAGCTACGTTGTCCACTGCTGGAATACATGTTGGAATACACGGAAAGTGAGAAATGAAGTAGGAACAGGGGGAGCAGCAGCAACAAGCAACAAGATCTTGGTGGTGTCAGCAAAATGAAAATCTTGCCACTCCACCCCCTGTCAGGAGTTGCTGGAATGGAGTCCCACTGCTGAAATCACCGGTGTGAGACAAAATTTTTGTTATCGAGGCCCAGACTGAAAAGAGAGCAATGGTTTTCTGGCTGCCTTTAAAATGAGGTGGGCAGCAAACTACTGCTTACAGACACAGTTGCTCTAAGTCAGACAGCACCTAAAACCAAATAACCTTCCACACTATCCCTCAGCAGAAATGCGAGGAAATCTGCAACAACAGCACAGTAATTCAAGTAATATGAAAACCACAGACATAGATTTTACTGAGGAATAATCACTGGAAGGAGTACATGACATTGTCATACTGCAGGGCAGAACACTGGAAGGGAGGATATCTTATTGCAAGGAGAAATGGTGAGGTAATGGTAACATTATTTTATAAACTGCATACACATCAATGACAGCTTTAAGCTCAATGTACTGGAATGTCTTGAAATAACAGAAAAAGAATTCATCTGACCAGATAACAGGCACAGAACATTGTTAACGACAATGCCAGCAATAAAACCAAGAGGAATTTTGTAGGCTTACATTGACCTGGGTTGCAGACCAACATTCCTTGTGTGTGTGTCAAACCATTATTTATTTTTTCCTCCCCCAAAAGGTTAGTATAGGAAAATATAACAACATCAGATGAATCTATCATGTGCTATGGTAGCAATGAAGGCTCATGAAAATCAGGCCCAGACCGTGCTGCACATTCTGTGAGAAAATAAGTCAGAAGTTACTGAGTGTACTTATAAGAGCACAACATAAATGAAAATAGTATCAGTGTCTTCAGAACTCTGTTATTGTGCTAGCAAAGCATTCAGTTGTTGTATTTCCCAGTAGCAACACCCAGAAAATTGGTGTGACTCGGGAAAACAGAGGTGTGGCTAGAGTCATGAAATGATGTTGACCATCACATGGTTTGTTATTTTGCCCTTTAATAAGCTTTTTTTTTTTTCTTTTTTCTTTTTTTTTTTTTTTTTTTCTGCACAGTAAGTGAATTCACATAATACAGAGAAGCTCTGCTAAAAATGTAACTACCAGTTAGCAGTTCTGTAAACCAGTACTGTTAGGGGTCGTGAAAGGTCGTGATAGGGGTCAGTCCTGACAAAGCCCAGAAGCATTACTAAATGACCAGCACCACGAGCAGGGTTGTCACTGAAGTTACCTAAATTCATTAACAGATGTCCTGCTACTAATAATGTTGCCACTGATTTCTGCTGGAGCCTGCTGTGTTTAGAGGCATCCTGTGATCTCCACTGTCTGTTGTCTGACCCCAGCACTGCTCCAGCTGTTACAAAACTTTACATTCATTCAGTATGTATTTTATTCTCCTTCTATCTGTTGCATTGAGCTACACATCAGTCTTTGCTCAACTTTTGGCTTACAGACCTTTCACAGCAATTGTTCCTTTCTCTCTTTAGTCAACCCTGCCAGAGCTCTCCCACTGGCCTCCAGCTGCCTTCAGCTGTGCTCAGGAGGCAGTACCACATCACTTTTTATCCCATTACTGTGTGTCTCACTATAGCTTACTACAATCAAACTGGTTCTATTTTTATATATATACATATATTTATTTTTATTTTTATTTTTTTTTTGGGGGGGGGAACTGTACATGGGTTTTATTTTGCAAAATACTAAGAACTTTCAATTCCCTTTGGCTTCTGTGGAAGATAAAGATGTCAGCACTCTGTGGAACACACCCATTAAGTTTACATAGGCTTTGCACCTGCAAAACCCTCAGTGAGTTTAACTTGTTATCCTGTCAGATGTGTTCTTTAGATATATACTTTGCATACACTTTGATAGCCAATATTTCAATGGAACTATTTTAAAAGACTTTTTCTTTATTATTCTTTTTCCTTTTTGGCTTTTCTGTTTTTTCTTTCTTTCAGAGTTCTGAGTTTCTGTAATTTCCCCAAATACATCTACTACACTTTACTGAAATGCTTTATGTAATGCCATCTTTGCTCCACCTCTCCCAAATAATATCTTGAATTTCTTCTCATTCACAAACATAAATGCCTTTGCATACCAAAATGCTGTTCAAGCAGTGCTTTCATTCAAATGGAGAGAAAGCTACTCTTCTGCTATCAAGCATTTAGAACTTCAAAAACCAACAGACACATCAGGCTGATGTCTCACATGGCCCCAGCCTAAGGGTAAAATAAAATGTGAGGATGTTTGGAAAAAAAAATCATATTGCTGCTTTTTAGATTTAGGGGCCTGAAAACTGAATCCTGTTTTCATCATTACAGGCTATTTTTGATATTTTCCTTGACCACAACTGACTCAAAAATAGTTTCACTGATGGATTTCCTTTTCCTTTGAATCTATGTATCGATTAAGGAAGTTGTAATTCTAAATTAATAAGCACGGAGGCCAAAGAGGAACCAGTGCTGCTCATTGTTTAGGGAAATAATTTGGCATTTAATGAGTTCTTTATAGTGGCTGAATAGGAAAGTAACAAACAATGCATGTTGGGAGGGCCCCTGACACTTCCTTTTAGTAAGCTCAGTAGTTGTGTATTTTTATAATACAATCTTGCATATTTGCTAAATCATATGTGTTCATGTAACCCTGCCTTTTGTTAAACGAACAAATTAAATCCGTACATAAAACTGAACAATTAGAAAACAACTGACGTTATATATGAAATGCTGACTTGGTACTGTCTGTCATTCAGAGTGCTCTCCTGAGCAATAGTTTAAGGATAAAGGGAAATGTGAGAGGAAATCTGAAAGAGGGACTATATCAAAAAATGAAACTAATAGGGATTCTGTCATTCATCGGCATGAATCCAATCAGGAATTACTGAGACTGGAGGAACAATTATATGCTTAGTGGAGAGTCTTCTGTGTTTTTTATTACTATTGATGTTTCTATTCTCTCTGGTTTGGAAAAATAGTCACTGAAGCAAAGTCCAGACCTGAAAATTTAGCCTTCTATTGATTTATAGTCTAGAAAAATAAGAGATAAAAAAGCAGAAACAGAGAAACACATAAAGGTTGAAATGTGTTAAATCGAACACATTCTAGGGATAGTAAAGTATTTTCTCAAATGTTTCAATGAACAAATTAATTCTACAATTAAGAATTACCTTAACCTTCTTAATTTGGTTAAAGTAAACTGATCCTAAAATCATTCCCATCTGTTGTGTAATCTTCTTTCTAGCAGAAGAAGAATCCCAAAGAATAGCACTCAACGTTCTTCGGAATGGTTGTTAAATCAAGGCTTGAAGGATGCCCTGAGAATCACAAGGTATTAAGTGTTGTGTCTAGGTATTGTGTTGCCAAACTTTTATTTAATTATTGACATGTGCAGACAAATAAACACTTATCAGTTTTCCTTCTCATGTTTTTATAGATCCAATGTACCAATAAATCCAACTAAATGTTCCACTGACAAAACTTATACAGCTATCATCTAGAGAAAAAAACAACCAACCAACCAACCAAAATGCATTTGTTTTTTATAATCTATTCTTTTCTTATTGGTAATCTATTGGCTAACAGGCAAGAAGGCATTGACTGGACACAGCACAAACAGCACAAAGGGTACATCACTCCCTGTCTGAGAGGTGCAAGCCCAGGAGCCATGTATGAAAGCAGACAACACAGACTTGAACACAAGCTCTGCCTTTCTGCCAAAGGGGACTGGAAGTGATCTGAAGTGCAAAAAGAGACAGAAACCACTGACTTCAGTGGAATGTGAGGCATGCTTTCCCCTTTGTTTTCCAGCATGTTTGACTATTACAAGAAAACATTGTCTCTAGCTTTGAATCTTTCCAACCATAACATCAGCTGAAGCTAAAAGGTGCTGAGCACTTTCTGAGAAGGTGCAGAGCTCCACTAATTCCCATTAAGGCTCTGTAACAAGAAAGGGGCAGCCTTCTGACACTGAAGCAAGTTCGCAGCTTTCAAACTGTAATGTTTCTGTGTCATAAAGCTGCCCTGCTGGTACTAAATCTAATCACTACCACGTGCCCCATCTCTCATGTAAGCATGTTTTGGAGAATACTTTCTACAATAGCTCATCTGTGGATTCAACCACAAATGAAATGTCTTGCTTATGTTGCACTCCCTTTCCTGCCTGCCTGCGCAGAATAAAGAGGAAAGTTTCTTCAATTATCAGGCAGCCTGCCTCTTTCTCTCCTTCAGTCTGAACATATTCAGCGTGCCTCCAAGATTATTGTACTTTTAAATTCCCTGTACACACATATAGATGTGTACACATGCAAATGTAAATATGTCATGATAGTTTCCTGTTGCCATGCAAATTGGAAACAAATATGGAATATTTCTGACTTTAAAAACTTTTCTGGAGCATTCTAACGCTAAAAACATATTGGTTCTAACGTACACATGCCCGAATTCAACAGAACTGCAAGAATTGCTAAGTAAATCCTGTAAGAAAAATAATTATTTCCAGCAAGACCTTAAACCTTGTAAAAATATTAAAATATTTTTTCAGAATTAAAAATTATCCTGCCATCTTCTTACTTATACACTCCTACTATCGACCCAGTCGCCTAGCCATTCATCAGCATCTCTGGGGACGTTTTCTATCCACAGTTAGAGCTTATTACCTCTCTCCCTAGGAAAAATGTATTGGAGAAAAGGATTTTTGGTCTCCATCTGTGTTAGAAGTTTGCAGGTTCTCTTTTTATTTATTCTCTCATTTTTATTTCATGGATTCCTGGGAAAAAATAGGCTTTTCTGACTCTTTGATATTGGCCTCTCCGTATAATTTCCTGTGCTGAAATTCCTTGTCCTGTAAATCCTGTGTGTAGCAAGGTTCTCTAATTTCTGGTTGTTTGGGAGAACAAAAGACTGAATGGTTCCTTGTGAATTTGCGGTGGTGTTACCGCTAGACTGTTAGCCCAGATCTCAGTAGCTAAAATGAGTCAGATTTTGATACAAACTGCTGTTTCATTTTCTTAATTGAAATTTGAACAGGCTTCTGGTATGCTTGTTCTCCAGTATACTATGAAAAAAAAGCTGCATACTGATTTGTTTCTAATTCTTAGAAAGCTCACTCGTCTTTCGAGGTTACTCTGCTGTTGTTTACACTGTGTCACTCCTGAATGGTGGAGGAGGACCCTCAGACTTGACACAGGAAATCATTAAAATTCCTGGTATTCTTGAAGCAGACTTATGCACAGTCCCTTCTGTTCACTGCCCTTGCACAAAGTTGTAAAATGCTAGCTGCAACACTGAACTAACTGTTGGCATCAGATGGACTATTCTACCTGATCAATCAAAAATGCATTTTTGAAGTCAATCATACAGCATACGTAAATTAATAAGACACAAACGGAATACATTTGTCATTTGCTCAACACTATTTTGCTGTTCTTAAAAGCTTTCAATCTGAGGAACTCAAAATATTTCATTAGCATTGATGAGCTAATCTTCATAACCCCCTTGTGAGTTATTGTCCCATTTTATAGTTGAGGAAATAAATGCAAAGAGATGAAATGGCTCATTTAGAATCACAACAGAAATAGTAATATTTGTATATCAGCAATACACAGAGGCTGCAGCTGAAACTTAGGCCCTGGGGTTGCACAGACATAGTCAGCTTTCAACCCCACAGGATTTACATCCTAAATGAAGACTAACAAGAGGTTATAGTGGAAATGGATGCACAGAGGGGCAAAGTGACTTTCCTATAGTCAGACAGAAATCCAGATCTCTGATGCCACACTGAGATAAACACAGCATAAATGTCAAACCTGCTCACTAAATAAAGTACAGACATGTAATTCCATGCCAGAGGAAAAAAAACTACTCTTTTCTTACCCCATCAATCTTTTCTCCTTCTTCTTCTTCTTTTTTTTTTTTTTTTTATATGGTATTAACATCATATTTTATAACAAATATTTTCTGGTATCTAGATAGATGGGAAACAAAACTTCAGCTTTCTCAGAGAAGAGAGGCATATTCTCCTGTGTAACAGACATATAGCCAGCCAAAGAACATGACCCTCCCTTTTGCTCTTGAAGCTGTAAATAGTTTATAACATATGTTCTATCACTGTTTTGGCAGAGCTATTCCAGTAATAATTGTAGGGAAGCAATAAATTGGGATACACCTATTATAAAACATTTTATGTGCAAGTCCATAAGAATATATATTAAATGTCTGCATTTTTCCCATTCCTTCTATCTTATTCAGTAAAATATAAAGCCTGCATAGGCCCTCTCAAATAAAGCCAACAAAGCAAGCAGGGTTTATAAACAACGGTGATCTAGTTAAAAGTAAAATGAAGTCTAACAGGAAATTATCAGCATTATTAACATGTTATTTTTATTTTTTCCCCCAGTTCAACTCATTTCAGGAATTATATCAAAGGTGATACTGCCTAATAATGAGTTTTGGGGTATGTCACTGGGCGTACTTGATTACCAAGAATCAAAGTCCTGGTGAAAATCATATTTCACAATGCATGAACCACTTTGGAGTAACCTTCTGGCAACACACTGAGATCCTACCCACTCATGGGAGAGCAGGAACTATCTGCCACATCCCTTCTCTTTTCCCAGCTAGACAAAGAGTGCAGAGATGCAGACAGTGAGTCAATCCCTGTTTCTGCTCCTGCCTACGACACTAGCGAGACTCTGTGAGCTCAAGTAGATTGTGAAAATTTTTCTCTAAATTGCAATCTTTAAAAGAAACTAAAGACTGTTCTCTCTTTCATAGGTTACTTGGAGTGCTCTTAAGAAGGGTTCAGAATGAAGTCTTTTGCTAGCTGATTATACCTTGTATATATTGATTACTTAAAACCACAATATTTGGATGTCTCTCTGTAAGGATTTAAAATTAATATTTGCTTACTGTGATATTAAAAATAAAGCAAAGTTGCCCTCCTCCTTCACCTAGAGAAAAAGAAATGCCATTTTTTCTGTAAGAGAAGTGTTTTTATAAAAGGACTAATTCTTGTTAAATTGGGCCTGAGGCAATTAGCCTATTTCTTATTATCAGATTTAACTGCAATTTGACCTACTTGAAAACTAAAACCTGTGCTACACCTGTCTGAATTCCCTTTTTGTACTGAGACTGAAAACGTCACATCTGGAACAGACAGTGCACAGAGGAATTAAAGTCAAGTGTGGGGCTGCTATGCTTTTGGATAAGTATTTTGGAGGCTAAGCACTTCCAAGAGATAAAGAGAGACTGTCAATTTCAGTGAGCATAGAATGGGTCTCTCATAACCCATCCCTGAGTAACTGTCAAATAAATTACTCCAGATATACACCAGTATTAGCTACCAGTGAAATAACTGATCTGTTTTAAGGAATGATCCAGAACCTGAAGAAAACACAGGGAGAAAATGTATTTTAATAGCTTCCAAACCATAGATTTCTAAGAGATTCAGGCAACTGCACTACCATATGGGTCTTGCTATCTACTATTTATCACTCTATTATGATAAGGAAGCTTATTTGGAGCACTACTAGATGCTCCTGTGAAACAGTGTGAACAGGAAGTCTATGTTATATAGTCCATCCTTTTTTTTCTGCCAAGAGTAAATCATATCATCAGAAATTCTGCATGTCATCTGTGTTTTGAAATAGAGTTTTGAAATATTCTTCCATTTTAAACACATATTTCATTCAGTATTTAAGCCATCGGTGTTTAATATCCATTTGAAAAGAATAATTATGGCATATATATATATATGTACACGTGTGCATTTGTGCATATGTGGATGACAAAAAGTTACACCTATACATAATTCAGAGCTCTTTTCTACACTACATCTAGTATGTATTTAAGCTTGCATGGAGGCTGCCTAGATGTCTCCCCTTTCTATTTTAGAATCCTGCCCTTTACAGACAACCAGAAATGGGCCAAAAGTGGAAGGCAGTCTGAGTATTTGCGAAAAAGTTATAAATATATTTAACAGCTTGTTAGAGCAGAAGAAATCACTTGACTGGACCGATGTCTGCAGCATTTGTCATTCTGCTCGAGGTTGTTTTGACTACACTGGAGGCTGCATGGGATGATTGAATATTTTGGTTTCTGCCTCTTTTGCCTGAAAAATGACCAGCAACCAGGACTGTCATATTTTCACAAATGGAAAACAATTACTGAGCTGATTCTGTAAGAATTTAAGAGTTTTCTTCTTGTTTTTCTGGATGATCAGCAATATACTTTCACCTCTGCTGTGTACAAAGCATCTCTCCCATTGTAACAGGTAAGAGCAGAACAGAACAGAGAGATTTTAAGATTTGACTTAGCTCACATATTACTGGCCTACAGACTAACAGAACTGTACAAAGAGATCCTATGACCCCACAAATTCTGGAAGTTGTAAAAGGCCATGGATATGTCAACTGATTCATTTCTGTGGTACTGATTTTGCTGCAGTAACATGCTGTACTTTAAAGGTCAGTGAGAACAGGGCTCTGATAAATCGGGCTTGACAACCTCAGAGTGAGTCCATGATAACAAAACAAGAAGCTTTAAAACAAATAAATAATAAAGCAGGTAGAATGGCCAGAATTCTGTATTATTCTGATTAGAACAGAAACTGTAAGTAGGAGAGAAGGCTTTTTCTGTTGTCTGGGGCATTTATCAGGTTCCCATCACAGTATTAAGATCCATGATATTAGGGTTGTTCCTTCACTTCTTGTTTATTGATTTGAACAGTAGTTGTTGCAGTAGCTGTTCCAAGAGGGAAGGAATCTCATATAGTTCTCTTTTGTATATACTTAGTACTTGATACATGTACACAATCTGCTTATTTCTTCACAGAAAAACATTTAAATTCCTAAGAAGAAAGTATGCTTCAAACTTCCTGCCCAGAATGGTAACTGCAGTTGTCACCTATTATAAAACTGAAAATGATGAGATCAAATACTCTGAAATAAAAAATAAAATACCAATACCAATCTTCTGGAATACCAAAGCAATGATTGGTAGATGACCAAATTTGCAAGTGAGAGAGCATGGCAAGAATAGGCATCTGGCTTTCAGTGAAAGCCAATAAACAACTGTTCTACTCTCAGGATACACTCAACGGAGTACACTGTTGTCAGTTACTGCCTTCTGTGTATTTTAAGCATGCACAGACTCACACTTAATTTATAGAACCTAGCTTTAGCTGCATACTCAATTTGCTTATTTGTCTCAGCAGTCGGTAAGGAACACACTGCATCCACAAGGGCTTGCTCAAACTTTCCAGTTTCTTGTCTAAGTTCGAACATGAAAGCTACATTAAAAAATGCAACCCTTATATTCAAAGTCCAGTGTTTGCAGAGCATTCACTTTTCTTTTAGGTTAATTTTATAATTTTATAATATATATATTTTTAATACCACTATAATTTTTTTAATACCACTATTGTAAAATAAGTCTAGATATTGGACACCTGTAATTATCACTAATTCAGCAGGAAGATACAGTTATTCAGCGTTAACCAGGATTTACACCTAACGAATAACGTCTTTCAAAGACAAACAACTGATGCTGTAATCCTTACTACACTTATCATCGAAATATAAGGGAGTTCTGTTTTTGACTGAATATATTTTTTTATTTCAAGCCTTACTGAAATTAACTTACTGTACCTTGAATTATTGCAGACTATAGATCTAAACAAACAATGCCAATAGTGCTAAACCTGACAAATTAGGTTGGGATTATGTATGTGTTTGATTGTTGTCACAAATCACATGTCACAGGAATCACTATGTGATAGAATATTTTGCTAGAAGCAAGAACAACGAAAACACGAGGCACCGGATATGTCTGTTTTGTAAAATAAGGTACACTGCAGAGAATCAAGAGCTCCTGATAACTTGAACCAGTATTTTCATGTGGCATGACACACTGCCAGTGGAAATATTAGCTCAGGTACAGAAAAAGAATATATATATATATATATATATATATATATGTTTATGATTTGCTTTGAATATGAATAATTAAAGTTTCCAGTGAAACAAATAAGACCAGGATAAAAAATACACCTTGTGTAATGCTGACTAAGAATTAGACTCTGTGGCATGAATGGAGATAAAACCATTTTTCAGGATGGCTGCTGCAGTTTTTTTTCCATAAAGAACAGTTTAGATAGAAGGTACGTGACCAAGTAGACAGGCCAGAAAATATGTTAACTGATTCCCTGTAGGGAAGCTTGTCAAAAACTGTAAATAGCTCTGCTTTGATATCACAAATAAACCACTTCATACAGACTGGAAAGCTTGGTTATTTGTACATGTCATTTTCATTGATGTGATACAAAAATTCCCAAGGCAACTTCTAAATTTTATCTAAGACTTCCTTTTCCTCATTTAAAGCTGAATGATTTCCTTGTATGTTTTTATCAATGGGCCAGAAAAGCTGATAAGATTGCTTCCTTCCTCTGTTAGATATGTTTGGACTTCTGCCATGCCATTTTGAAAAGTCATACATTTGCTTTCCTGTCTAGCGCAGAAGCAACAAGTGGGAGGCGACTAGCTCCATTCATAAAATGTAGCCAGGAGATTGACATGAGTAGTAGAAAATCAAACTAACAGACAGGCTTGCATCTGAGCTATTCAGCTTCTTGGCCACTGTGCCCCCAACAACCTACTGCTATAAAGATGGTTGCAAGGGGACAGTCTGTGAACTAGTGTGAACTCCCCTCACAAGGAAGGTAGTGAGTGTCCTAAGCTCTCCTCTCACCTTTCTCTTATAATTCCTCTCTTCCCTCCTCATCACATACTTTCGATATGGGGCTCTATTTTTATCAGTTCTTTGCACACCAGAATGAAGTAGGTGTGAGGGAGATGAAACCATGACCTTATTTAATCCTGCATTGCACCTCTCCTCTGAAGGGGAGTAACTAGGGCTGCAGCCAAAAGTGATTCTGCACTTCTGTGGCATTATGGGGAAGACCTTTCCCTTCCTACCTCATCACTTTAGCCCCATACAAGGAAAAACAATTTTGGATTTAACAGGATCTTCAGTATTTACCATTCAGGCTCACGCATTCCCTCTGTTGGACTTCAGCCCAACATGTGAGTGCAGCAGACAGAGGGAGTTTGATATGACTCCTGTATATAGATGTCAAGGCATTATTTGAAGTTATCTACTTCCGATACACGCGTACAAAAGCAGCAGCTGTTTTTACAAGATACGTAATATCACATCCTCCTGGGCCTAAAAGAAAGAATCAGACCTGAACTGCTATATAGTGCTTTAACTGTAAAGGGCCCCCATTAATCAATAAAGTTCCTATCACTTTTTGTGTGTGTGTGTGTGTGTCAGTTTGAACCATATTTAATTTGAGTGACAGCCTTCTGGAAGGAAAACCTGGGGGACTACAGACCAGCCAGTCTCACCTCTGTGCCCAGCAAGATCATGGACCAGCTCCTCCTGGACACTCTCCTAAGGCACGTGGAAAACAGAGAGGTGACTGGTGACAGCCACCAGGGCTTCACTAAGGGCAAGTTGTGCCTGGCCAATTTGGTGGCCTTCTGTGATGGGGTTACAGTGCCGGTGGGTAAGGGAGGAGCAACTGACATCATCCACCTGGACGTGTGCAAAGCATTTGACACTATCCTGCATGACATCCTTGTCTCTAACTAGAGAGATGTGGATTTGACGCACGGATCACTCAGTGGGTAAGGAATTGGCTGGATGGCTGCTCTCAAAACAGTCATGGTCAATGGCTCAATGCCCAGGTGGAGATCAGTAACGAGTTGAGCTCCTCAGGGGTCAGTAGTGGGACTGGCGCTGTTTAACATCTTTGTCAGTAACCTATAGTTCATCAGGATGGAATGTACAGGTGATACACTGGGGCTTTTATGCTACCTATCTCAGCTTCGGTTGCAGCAGGCTTAGTGAAGCCATTAGTTTGGTTCTGGCTACCCACATTGAGACAGATGCACCCAAGTTGGCAGCTGCTTCCTGCAGCCTACCATGCACTAACCTCAGGATGAAAATACAACAACAGGTTCTTCCATCTGCAGCGGTCCTGTCTAGCCTCTCCTATGTTCCTGTTGGCACATTGCCCACTTTCTCCTGTAAGTTCTCTTAAATTTTTGTACTCTCACCATCCAGCCACCTTATTCTCACTGTTTTCCAGTCCTCTGTTCCTCTTTTCCTCTACCCAGATATTTCACTTCCCTTTATGTCCAACTCCACCCAATCTCTAAATACTTTTCTGAGCTACATTTGGATCAAAACACAGTGTATTCAGAGCTCTTCCGATGCTTTCCTCCTGAGGCTGTACCAGAATTATAACTACTATTATATCCTTTGTGGTTACTCGCCATCCCTGCTCCAAGAAACACTGAGATATTGCAAAGCTCTGGGCATATCTTTGATTGCCACAGAACACCTGCAAAATGCTTACTGCCCAGAAAACTATTGTGGGAAGGGTGGAAGCCTGCCCATGCCTATGTCATATTGCACAAAAAAAAATAAAATAAATAAAAAATAAAAAATCACGCAGTGGCTGTTTCTAAGGGGCAGTATCTGCATGATGCTATAAAAAGTAAGCCAAGCTACTTTTCAACAGAAAACATGACCACAATGTAGACACACATGTATGTGTTTATATCTATGTACTTGTATGCATACATATACATAAGTACTTATACAAAAATACTTCTAAATGGTTTCATTGTTTGTTCCTTCAATTTCTTGAATTCTATAAAAGCCTAAACAAATCCCATGCTCCCAAGCTTCAAGAAAGTACAGTGACATCCATTCAACTGCTGAGAGTGGCAGCTGCAAGAATATGGAACAAATTAAATGCCTAAATTATGATATGGTTAAGTTGAATATGGCTTGGAAAAACTGCACTTCTAGTGAAAACCAACCTCTTGAGGAAATTTAAGAGGTGAAGTCATAATGTGGGCTACTTACTGCCAGAAAAAAACAATGTCATCCCACGCTGGAATGCTGATTGACCTGGTAGTAGTCTGAATATTTGGGGTATTAGAAGTATTATTCTTCAGAAGATATTAGTTTTCAGATTCATTAAAAGCTGAGTTTTAACTCTAAAATCTTATTTTTTTTAATCTTTACCACAGTAAAAAGCAATGCAAACAGGGTGAGAGAAGCAACAGACCAAGAAACCTTGCAAAGTAATTGGTTTGAATTTTCCATGACACAAAAAATGTGGTCTAGTGGTCTGGGTACTGTAGCAAGAGCCAGGAATTTCATATTTCCAATCCTGTCTGGATTTCCCAGTGGCATTAAGAAAGCTATTGACCTATGTGCCATAGTATTTCAGAGGGGAGAAAGTTCAGTAAGAAGCAATGGCAATAATCTAATAAATACTTTGGTAGAAGGGAAGAAGTCTGTAACTTTAAATTGGGACAGAGAGATTTTCCCAAATTGGAAAGAACACCAAGAGAACATAAAATAAAATTTTTGCATAGTTTGTGGACAGAAACACAACTCCCTCTTCAACAGAAGGTGGACCTTTGCAGAAAAGGCCTCCAAAATGTAGTATGGATTGAAAACCCACACATCCTAGAGAAGCAGAAAATGGTTCTGTAGGAACACTACATGTCTAAAAAATCTATAGACATCTGGAGAATCAGAGTCTTTCTTTGGAAATTTTAGAATTTTATAGAAGTTTAGAATTTTGTAGAACAAATATCACTTTCTGTCAATACTGATAATGATAATTATTATGATCTGGTATTTATTGACAGCTTGCCATTTCCTATTAGAATGGGAAAGCCATCCTTTAAAGAAAGAATCAGACTTCTATGCCTGAGGCCATATGTTTCTTGTTTAGACTTTACAGTAAAATGTTACCTAGGAAGTTGTTTGCCCTTGCTTTCATACTTGGCAGCAGAAATATAAGATAACAAACAGCAAGTACACAGACTATAGATGAATGAACCTCAGTGTATGTTTGAAACTGACTCTTGACCTGAGACAATTAGACTTTTTTTTTTTAGTTTGCTGCTCTGTACTATGAGGTTGTCACTTCATGGTATGTTACGTTTTGACAACAATTCTAAAAGTATGCACATACTCAAAAGTCAGCACTTCTGAGAAAGATTACATAGCATTCCCTGCTTTCTCCAACTCCATGTTGCATCTGCTTACCTACCAGTGAACATGTGTTTTTTGAAAGACACTGGTGTTAGTTAGGCATCAGAGACAGGCTTCATATGAAACATAAATATATGACCATAGTGAAAGAAAAAATGCAGATTGCAGCTGGACAAATACAAATTTATATGCTCTCAAAAATACGGATTTAGAAAGTCAACTCCTTAAGGCATATATTCAGCCATGTCCATTAAATCAAACCCTTGAGATTGATTCTGCTTTCATAAAGTTAACCAGTATTTTAAGGTGGTACTGTACAGGAATGGGAGAAGATTCCTGATAAAAACTATGAAACTAAAGAAACTTAGTTGCTGAAAGCAATTGGTTTAGATTATTTGAACCAAGAGTTGTCTTTTCTCAAAATATATCCGCACCCTTCCTGTTATTATTTTTATGTATCTTTTGACATGCCTTATCTCAAAAAGAGCCTCAAATTGTGAATGGATTCCTAAATGTCTTTGTGTTGTTTGCCTCTCTTTGCTAAAGATGTCCTGATAATTGTAATACTTTCCAAAAACCTAACTTTGTATCCTTGGCCTGTTCTCCTAATTTCTGGAGGCCCTCCTTAGAGCTGAGAGCTACGGAAGACACACACGGTTCAAAATGAACTGGGTATGTTGCCTTTCAGCCACATGTTGGCTAGCAATGTACGGAATTCCCAGTCTCAGAAGCATACATGGAAAAGTTTGAAAATGGAACGAATGTACATATCAGAAATTCCTTATTTAATATTTTCTTCTGCAAGCAGCTTTAAAACATGTGGAAACTGTGATTTTCTTTTACTTAAATAATTATGCAAGATAATTTGCAAATTTTCTGCACAATAACTCTTGGTCTGCTGTTTGAATAATTCTTTAAGCATTTGCCAATCCAAATATGTATTTTGAATGGTGTTCGCAGAAACGTAGGCCAGCAGACATGTTTTTGTTCCTTTGTTGACAAATCACAGATAGGTAATTATAGCACGTAAGTATGGAAAATTGATTTTATAAACGTTGTTTCTTTTCAAAGTACTAATCCAATTCCAATCGGTCCTTTGCATTCACTCACCCGCATCCTCCTCAAACATTTCTGTCCTTTCAGTATGTCCTTTGAAAGTGTGCAAAAAAAAGTCCTTTAAATTAACACACTCACCCTCTGCCTTTAAAAGAACCTCTCCTCTTTTCTGTAACAATGCAAACGTTTTTAAACAATGATGGATAAAGAGATGTTAGACTAAAATGTTTCGGTTTATGCCTTATTGACCTGCTCTTATTCTTTATCTACCCTGACTGTGAACAGCAGTTTTTTGAAGTTTCTTTAAATGTCTTACACTAGTTTTCATTTCCAAGTGTTAATCAGACAGTATTATTGTTTTAACATTATTTGAATTGTGATAGTGTCTAGAAACTTCAGTTATACATACTGCTGTAATAGATAACAGTCCCTCATAATTTAAGACAAAACTATTCGTTTGCCCTGCTAAATGATGACAGTCCTTTTCCTTACATTTCCAGTAGGCTCTGTACATCAGTTCCTAAATGTTCCAAGTGATTTTATTTCCAGCGCTTCCTCTGGGAGATTATTTCACAATCTAATGGGTCTCTCTCTCACGAAGTTCTTCCTGCTATTCAGTCTACATTTTCTGTTTCCTTTTTAAAGCGTAATGTTTCCCTTTGTGTCGCCCAATACACCTCTTGGAAAGGAATCCCTGTTAAGGAGTGGCACAGTAGGGTTTAGATGATTGGGTTCTTTTGTATTTGGGATAACTTTATAGGAAGTAATATACTTTTCCTAATTTTATCATTGTATATTTTGAATTAAAAGTTAAACAATAACTGAACTAGCCCTTTGGGACGCTCATCAACAGAAGAATACTAGCCTGTAGCTACAGAAAGCACAACATTTTCTTCCAGGCTTAATCTGTAATATTTCCTTTATATCATATCATATTTGTCACTGGGTCTCTTCTGCTGTCATCGTTCTTACATCATATTTTGTTGACTGCTCTAATATGGATATTCTATGATATTCTCACAGTTAAAAGCATTCAACCTATATCATCCTTCTTCTGTTTATTTCAGTTAACATTAAGTGAATTTACTTTTTTTTTTTTTTTTTTTTTTTTTTTTTTTTACAATTTGGAGAAGATGGTGATAACTTGCACCTAATCCTTGAAGAGTCTTTACAGATATACTCTGACTTGAAATTTAAAGGACTAAATTTATCCCTGAAGTAAACCTGCTGACAATTAACATTCCATATGAAACAAACACTCAACCCTCCAGCCTTTAAAAGAAGATGTGCTGGGTCTGAATACTTTAATGTATTTAGTAAGACTATAATGCTAGTGATCTCACTTTTAAAGAACTTGTTTTCTAACTGATAGTTTGAAACCACAGCACATGGAATCAGCACCAGAGCTCTAGAGGTGGACTATTCTACGTCTGTGTGTGTCTATCGGTCACTGCTTTCTTCAGGCAGAAGAAATCCTGTTCATGATTAGAGTGAAAGCAAAGCGGCTGCCAAACATCTGTGAGAAATTGAACACTATTCATTTATAATCTGAAACCTGAGTGGACAGCCAGTCGCTGGCCTCTTCTGTCTAGACTGATGTTGCTCCCTGCCCCCACCTCCATGCAAAAGGGTCAGCCAGGAACCTGCAGGCCAGAAAGAAAGCGGTCCGACTTTTCATTCAAGTCATCAGAGTTCACTTGCACACTCTGTTCTCCCACCTCCATCAAAACATCAGTGACAGGAAAGCATGATTTTAAAGTTGACAGCTATGAAAATAAAGTGCCTGGCAGAGGTTCTAAGGAAAGGCATGCCCTGGTTTTAATTTGTATTACGTAGAGGGTCTCTAAAAGTGAAAAAGCATGTGGTATGCTCGAGGCCCCTTGCAGCTAAAGGACTGGAATGAGAATAAGTTCATTTATACCCTTACTTTATTTCCAGGCCTTTTCACATGAAGGTGCTTTTTGAATCACTCAAGAGCTTCATCCTTAACTCTTTCTCGAGGTTTTTACCTCTCACAAAAAGCTGTAATCTGGAGAACTCAAACCACTGTGAAGAGTTTGTCAAGTTCCCAAATTACGCTCACATTGAAAAAAGATAGGTATTATATTCTTTCATTTGATAGACTGGTAAAGTGATTTATGGAAATACATTTTTAGAAAAAAAATGGTGAGGGAAATGCCTAAATTTGCATGCCACCATTTTGAAAGAACAACAACTACAGGTAGTTTGAAGCTGATTTTTGAAGGGTTGATCATTCAGATATTCAACCGAGTTTAATTACTAATTTACAACGTAAACAAGCTTAGCTATGAAGTTGTACAAGGAGACACATTATAAGGAGTCTGCTGCCTCCATCATATCTCAGTGTGGATTAAATTAATTAAACATCCTTATATTGGCAAGCTAGAAATTTGGATTCAGTTAATGAACATCAACATGAAGCCAGCGTAGCACAACTCCGAAGTCAAAATCTCCAAAGAGGTGATCCCCAGTGAAGCCGGAGTAATACCATGACAGATCACAGTATCAATGGCAGGAAGCTGAATAAACACGATGCCAGTGTCGACTCATGTATTTCATCCATTTTGAAAATGTTTGTGAATAAGAGCTGTTCTGTACTTCAGCCTCTGTCTTTTTCATCTGTGAGGGGGGAACATATTGGCTTGTTATTTAAACAAAGCTTTTAGTATTTATTCATTCATTACAGTTTTCTACGCAGTAGATCAGACATGAAAATTTGTATAACAGCTGTGATTAACAAGACAAAATGCCTCTTTTTAGTTCCCATGGCATTTTCTTTACAGACAAGTGGATTTCTTTTCTTTAAAAAATGTTAATTATAGCTGTGAATACTATGGTATTTTTATCCATTTTAATAGTTTAAATGTCCTGATTCATGGGAAGTGTTTTTTGCTTTTAATGACACAATATCCAATAGGTTTATGTTAAAGCCCTCATTGTATTCCTCCTGCTTCAGTTTTTGCTCTTGGGTATAAAAACAGAAATGGTCATACAACTGCAAGCATGGAGAAAGATCAGAGAGACAGCTAAAGATAAAGTACGCATAACTGCAATGAAGATTGCTGATAAGCACATCACAGTGATTGTAGTAATCACACAGTTATGACCACTCTGTACAAGTTTGAGTTGAAACTTGGTATTTGACAAACAGATCAAAGACACTGAACTTGAAAATACATTATAGCTTAATATTAGGAAAACCATTTTTAAATTGTCATAGTGTCTAGAAGACCTGCAACTGGAATCCAAATTTTTGTAGACGCTATGCAGTTAATATACTAGATGATATATTTGATGAATATACATGCCCAAGAAAACATACAATCTAAAAAGGATAGACTGAAAATCTGGAGAAAAGGTGGTATATTTTTTTCCATTGTACAGGTTGGAAATTAAAACACTAAGCGATTTCAAGCTTAACCCAAAACATAATGATTTCTATGGGCTTTGGCTAGACTCTTGGATTATATCAACATTGTTTCCAAATGTCACCTCAGTAGCTGCCAGACTGTACACAGCACAATGCAAGAGGTTTTGGCAAGATGCTGCAGGCTGCTCTGTGGAATAAGTGATACAGGCAGCAGAGACACTGCTGGTCACGAAAGCCTACACGGACATATTGGAAGGACTCTGCAAAAGTGGGTGTTTCTGGAGACTTCCCACAGTTTGCCTACAGTCTGTCTTTACGACTTCATAAAGGCAATCCCAATTTAAGACTAAGGTCATCAGGGATTTTGGCCTTACAGACACTATCACAGGCATATTTATCCATAAAGATGCATCCTAAATGATTACTCAATGTCACAAAAGCACCTGAATCTGAATCTAAGCTTCCCATAATTCAGAAATAACCTGCTCCTCTAGTCTAAGTCCTTAAGAAATGAAATGGCTTAGTTCCTGCAAACACATGCAAGTTTGGATACTTCTCTAGGTCTCTGGAGTCTGCAAAAGTAGGGCAAGGAATCTCATAAAAATGTGTGTGACTTCAAGGAAAGTTCCATGCAGGGTGTGGCTGTAGAATTAGACCTCATGAAGTGCTCCTTTTGCTCAAACTTCATTTTCCAGAAACTGCTCTGTTGGTCTGACCCTGCGCACGTGGTCCTGGGTACATATGTTTGAGCCATACATTCTCTCAATACCCCAAAGAGGAGTGTACTACACTTATGGAGGACTGAGAGAAAAAAAACGTTGATGATCCTATTCTCATTCCAATGATTTAAGAAGACTATAATTAATGAACTAAATTCATGACATATCCAAATGAAGCTAAAAAAAATCGATGTTGCCTGCACATTTCATCCTTCAAAAACTTTTTGTCAGTGTCAGCTCACACTTTTTGCAAAGACAATGGGTTCATGATTGCTAGAATTAGTTCTGTACTTTATGGCTTGATTTTAAAAACTATTTTTTAAATGAAAATGAATTCTGATATGTATTATAGTTTACTTTCTCTAGTCCCTATTGCACTTCTTGATGCATTCTTAGAAACTTTAAATTTAATTTTTTAAATTAATATCACATTTTCCATTTTGTTTACAAATACAAAACTACAGCGCTGTTGTTATAAGACTTCTGATGAGGGTGGAACTCCTTAAAGTATATTTTCAAATATAATTATTCGCTTATAGAAAGAATAGCCTATCTAAAGCGTCACTCGCTTCCAGTAATGGTCTCTTGAATATACCAGGATGCCAGGCAACCCCTTTCACCTTGTGAATGCAAAACATCGCAGATTTCTGTAGGGTCAGAATTTAAGCTGCCAGTGTAGGAGCTGTAAGCATATGACTTTGCTGATGTCTTCTCCATGTATCCGTTGCACCACAGTGCTTGAATTACCTAAAGCTGTTTTTCTTTCATCAGGGATGTCATAATATTGCTGTCTGACCTGTGCAGACACTAGGATCTGTCAACGCAGATGGAAGGAGTACCTTTGTGGTTATGTGAAGATGAAGTGAATGGATCTGTTTACTTGTTTGCTCACTAGGGATCGGACCTAGTAGGATGGCTGACATGAACAGGACTCCATGACTGAGCCCAGCATCATTTCATTCAAAAAAGTGCCAGTACATAGAAAGCAGTTGCAAAAGATGTGTTTACTGCTTTCAAGCTTCAGCATGGTACATTAGGGCAATATTTTAAATCTGTAAATTAATGTAATGTAAAAAATGTAATTAAACCTTACAATCTCAGACAAACACAATGTCTTTGCTTGAGATTTTAACAAGTAACATTTAGCCACAGGTCCCCTGAAAAATCAAAGATCAACCAGCTCACAATGTGCCTTATTGATTTGTCTTCTGTGCTGCAGGTTTTGGAGACCTTAAGCAGCCTGTTTAGATCTGCACAAAAGGTCAAAAAGAAGAAAGTGCTACATTTTGACTATTTCAATCTATATGCTTGTTTTCTTACTGTACTTGGTGTTCCTGAATTTAAATAACAAAATTTGTAAGCTTGCAGCTTTTGACAGCTGCATTTGCTGTGCTGCTTAATTTAAAAAACAAAAACAACAACAAAAAAAACACCACCTATTCCTTCTCTGCTATTCTTGAAGGTGCTGACATTGCAAATTACCTGCCTTTTTAAATTGACGTGCACATGTAAGAAATATTTGGGACTCAGATCAGGATACAGCAATTATGATAATCTTTACAAGGATTATTGTAACATTTTCTCTTTCAATGACAATATTCCTCATCAACAGGACATGTTCATCCCCATAAGATACCTCTAGGAGAGAATGTACCAATCCATATAATAATGTAATGGCATATAAAGACTGTATGCAATAGCAGTATGAAAAACATGTTAATTTTGCTTAAAGCTTGCCAGCTTCTTCCCATCAATCTTACTGTCTCAGTTAAGAAAGTATTATAGAAGTGAACAATGTAAAAGTATTTCTGAATGGAAAAGTGTAGCTCATGACCTAGTATCTGCCACTAATGTGAACAAACAGTCCAATATGATGCTTAGTTTAGTCAGTGAAAAAACTCATGTGGATTTCCTTAATCCTTAAGGCAGACACTCAACAAAAAATTGCAAATATTGTTTCAAACAGTTCTGCAGCCATCCAATTCTTCCTTAAAATGGTGTATCAACCTGCCCCTCGTTCTGTTCAGATTAAGCCTTTCTTCTTTTCCGTCTGGGCCCTGAAGGTTATATTACGCATAAATGTGTATAGACCACATTTATTTGCATATTACACAAATACACATTCTAGTTTCTCTTAAAGTCTATTCCACATATTTAGCACTTTTATTTTACATTGACTTTTAACACAGTTTTTTTTTCAGTTCCAGACTTTTTACCCACCTCACTCCTTGTATCCAGCTCATGTCCTACCTTACCCAATTTATTCTAGTGTATTTACTCATTTATTTTACATGCAGACATCACACAAACGTATACTCAACTCTTCACCCCTGCCACAGCTGTCTTTCTTTTCCATGTCTCTAGCTCACTGGCCCTGGTTTTGCAGCAGCAGAGACTACAGAGGATGATGGAGGTGCCTCAGTGGGTTTTTTAAATCACCAGCAGGGTGAAGGGAAAGCAGAGTAAGCTCCACCTTCCTGCCAGTGGAGCCTGCCAAGCTCTGTGCAGCTCGGACTCCGGGTGCAATGCTATAGGGAGGGTTTACCCTTTTGCACGCTGCCCCAGTTTTCTGTGGTTCCCATGCAGCAGGGAAACACTGGGTCCAAGAGTCTCACTACCTACCCTCTGATAAAAGTCTGTGTGTTTCCCTTCTGCATATACAGTCCATTTTTTTCCACAAAGTGTACTCAGGGATTTGAGGACTGAAGATAAAAGTAAGCCTGTGAGAATAGATGTTTAGAAATCTGGACAAAGATCAGATGACTCTTTTCTACCTGACAATTTGTTTTATATTATCTGTCTGTAGTAAGCGCTTTTTTTTTTTTTTTTTTTTAATTGGTGAGCTGAAGTATCTTCCTTTCCTGCTAGTACTCAAGTTAAGACCTCCTGATGTAAATTCCAGTCTGTTCTCAAGTTTGTTTGTGTTAATCAGGAGTTCTTGAAACAATACAAATGCATTTGCTTTTTAACACACATTCTGTCTTTTGAACTCCAAAAGACTAATTTAAGCAAGGATTCAGTCAAAGAAAAAAGACTAAATATTGTTAGCACTATATCTACCCTGTTGACACTGAGGTCAACATAAATATCTTGTCAACTTAAAGATTCAACAGAATCAACCTTTCTATTTTCAGGGAGAACTAGTAAAAAAATAAAACTAAAAACTGTTTCTCTGTTGCAAAACTGTTCACTTGCAGTTTTCCATCAGTAGTAAAGATTCTGCAATCAATACCTCAATAAATTTCTGAAGTGTGAAAACGAACAGAATGAATATAACTTCACTTTTTTACTGAAGCTCACAAGGAGCAGCAAAACTATTTTAAACAAGCAATATAATGGTAGCTAGACATGACTTTATAACCTACAAAAAGAATCCTGCTTAAATCATCATTTTTGCTCTCTAACCTCACTCCTGTGTAGTACTAATCATATTGTCCTGGAAGCTAACTGAAAACATTTTTTTTGAAAACTGTTTAAAACTCAAACTCTGAAATGGAATTTCAAAAACTGAAAATCTAGCTTCTGTATTTATTAAGCCATTCTATAACTGATTTGTTCATATGGTAAAATTTCCAGCAGAGAAAAGCCATATCTTTTTTTCAAAACATTCCTGCATCCTACAAGGGTAATGTGATACTCAAAACTAAATCTGGTTTTAATTTTTGTAATTCCTCATTATTTTTACAATAGCTAAAACTTCCCGATCTATAACTTTACATGGAATGTGGGGACTGAAATACAGGACTGGATTCAAATTCTGTGTCTGGTGTCAATTATAAATATCAGAGAAATTAATTTGTCAGTTATTTTGAAAATATTAGCTAGCAACAGATTTACCAAAAAGTAAGACAGTGCTACTGATTCTACCAGAAATCTGGAAGTTACTTCCCTTTTCTATTGACTAAGCTCTTTTATTCTTTCCAACTGGCCAATTAGGTGATTTATTCTCATATTCTTATTAAAGTATGAGATGACACTAAGAATTCTGCCTTCATAAGATAGGCTAAAGGAACAGGATACCAAAATAAAATTAAAAGTTAAATTAGTACCTTTTACACTTTTAATATTTATCACAAACATAACATGACTTCTGAACAATTGAGCAGTTTAAGAAACTATTTTTCAGAAGTGACGGCCCTTAATTCTCAGCGTACAAAATCTGTGCTGAATGTGGTACAGTACTAGAGCAGGGCCTCATTTTGAACTCTGTAGTGGCCACCTCCAAGCAGGGAATGAGACAACACGTAAGTAAAAAGGAGGAGAAAAAAGGGAAGAGCCTTGCAGCAGAGGTACAATGTACCCTGGAGGGAACACTGGCCATAACAACTCAGCTAATCAACAGTCTAACCTACCTCCTGCTACGCCAACATTGTGTTTCAGTTGATAATGCAACTTCTCAGAGCCACTGTGTTTCGGAACAAGTTGTACTTGGCAGATCGCCATGGTGCTGAGTGATCCTTCTCCTGCAGGATTCCAGAGCTTCCACAAACACAACAGGTCACTTTCCACTAATGTGACATAAAAGAAAGAGATTGAAAATGTCAGTGTTGACATTGGCTGCCTGCTGAAATCAGTGTGCAGAACCCAGCGCTGTTTGCAGTGCAGATACATTAAAGGGAAATCACGTAACTCCTCGTCCCCCACCCGACTTCACCTCTCCCACACACAGCCACACTACCATATCGAACAGCTGGCTGGAGTCTGAAAAGAATGCCCACAAATTAATGAATTTGAATTATTTTCAATGAGCGCACATCTAGCTTTAGGATGATAATGTTCGAACACAAAGTGCTGTACCGCCCGGAATCCAGGGATAACCTCACTCTACCTGTGGTACTGGAAGGAACGCATAAATATCTAAGCAACAAGCATTATGAACATTTCTCAGCTTTTAAAATCAACAGGTGAAAACACTTTTTGTAACATTTTATACATTTGAAGAATCTCTTCTTTCTGTTTTGTTTTTGTGTGTCCCTTTAAAATACTCAAGAAATGGAAAGCAAGGTGTTCTGCCTGTAAATCAGTGCTCCATGGAGTGTCTTTAAATTCTTGTACAGTAGGAAATGCCTTAATCTTAACCATTTGATTTATTAATGCAGTTGAAGATACTTGAGCAAATGTCGAAGAAATGTATTTTCTTCTTTGCAGATCAGATTAATTTCAATGTAGCTTTCAGACCACATAATCAAACAAAAATAGTAAGTGAAGAAGTCTGGATGTTAAGTACAGATGAGTGGATACCTGCAAAACTTATGTCCTTTTTAATGTTACAAAACATGCTCAAAAACTATAAAACAGGAGACGAAAATGGTTAAAATGCTTTGCAAAGCAACCCATCAGTGCTACTATTGATAAGTTACGTAACATGCTTCAGAAGAAGGTATGTCAAAACACACAGGGGACTTGTTCATTTAGCTCTAGCAGGCTTACAGCTGTCTAGATTTCTCTCCCAAAGATCTGCTGTGTTTATACCAAGAAGAGTGAATTCTTAGAAAAAAATCAGGAGAATGCAATCAATTTACACTATTGCAGATAGAACCCACAGCATCCAGGAAAAAAATAAAGAATTAGATCTGTATGGTTTGCTTCCTAAACAGGCTTTTGAAATAGCTATAGCCTCAGTACACCATTCAGTCCAGAACACCACTATATGAATGGCAACAGTATTTCAATCATGCACCATCTTATATATCCTATTATTTTTACATTAACAAGTAAATCAACAGTGAAAAGATGTTGGAAACATGGGAGAGAAAATGTAAATTGATTAGCCTGCTAGTTTTTTTTGGATTCTTTAAAATTTTCATTTATGTCATGCTTCTGTAGCCTAGTTGTATGGCATCAGTGAAAGCTGGCTTGCCAGTGACTGCTTATACTGTTTGTTTATTTGTACCCACTTGTGTTAGTACTGGAGCTGGCTGCCTACCAACTTCCCTGTCTCCATGGATTATCTCCTCTGTTTTGATGCATATTCTGAAGCCCTATAGCAACAGAATACTACAATAAAACAAGAGGGTTTTATTTATTTGTTTTTGAATCCTTGCAGTAAATCTAGGAATTCAGTCAAGATTTCTTCTATCGAGGAAGTGGGATTCCAAATCAATTCACATTAAGTGCTATCATTTTTATTTTGGAAACAGTAACAGAAACATGTATTAGCTATTTTTAATGCAATGTTAGTCTTAATCTGTTTCAGTGACCTAGCACACTGACTCAATCCACAACTAAAAATTACATTCATGCTTAAGTATGTTCCTAAATCAGTCATGGTAAGGCTAAGATTTGGTTCTCAGTTGCTTTTCTATTGCTGTTTTTGAATCCCCTTTTACGTTGGCTTGACCTTACGAGTTTCAAAACCATGAAACATTAGAAACAAGGAAAAAAGTAGTATCAACTAGAGTTCCAACAGGCTCTCTCTTCACAAGGAGCCACATGGAGAAGACAGAGTACAAGCTGCACTGGTAGAGGTTTCATCTTGATATAAGAATGATTTTTTTAAAGTGAAAACAATGAATCACTGGAACCCCTCCCCCCCCCCCCCCCCCCAAGGACACTGTAGAGTTCCCATCACTGGAGGTTTACAAGATACAACTGAACAGGGTGTTAGATAACCTCAGCAAGCCTTTTTCCCAGGAAAAATTGGACCTGATAATCTGTTGAAGTCCGTTCCAATTTGGGCTGTTCTATGATTCTATATGCATTTATCATACTTTAATTACTACTACTACTGCAACAGTTCAATGCAGTTATCCCCTGTGGATGTAAGGTGGGAAAGCCTGAGAAACACTTCTTTGCCAACCTGCAGTCTAATTCCCCCCTCCATGGTCAAGAACCTGAAATCCCAGAAAGGCCTCATCTTTCACAAATATGTGAAACCTCCTCAAAAACATGAATAAATAATCAGGTGGCGAGCCTGCAGTGAGCTACACGTTATTACAGCTACAAACCCTGCTGGTACACTGATCACTCTGTCCTTCAGCTACTTACGTATCTGAGTGAGGATCTTGCCTCTTAATCTCTGACAGTTTGGCTTCCATAGGAGCCTTAGGTAGGTGCAAATTTTTATTGGCCTTTGGAAATAAAAGAAGACTGCAGCACTTGTTTTTCTTCCTCATTCACCTGGTCAATGTCTCCTTTAAAGATTGCAATAGATTTGTACCAAAGTTGGGCTGACTTGTATCATATCACTGAATAGGTGATATTCCTGTGTGCACTTAACTCCACTCTGAGTTTCATTTCTGAAAACTTGCCTTGTGCAGGTTTCAATCTCACAGGATTATTATCCTTAAAGAGGGAAACATGATGCATACTTTGTTTTGCATATCATAAACAGAGATTTCCAAGACAGACTTTCATTTGGCTGCAACCATTGCACATCAGTTAGCAGCTGGGTTCTTGCGCAAGTCGCCACTGTGCACTTGAATATTAGATGGTTGAATAAAATTCAGCCAAAAATCCTTACAAAAGCTTTAAATGAACATGCCTAATTTAATTATTCTATTTTCTCCTTCTTTTATTTTCCTATTTTGCTCAGGTACAAAGCACGTAGTTTAATAAAATCAGAGCACTATCAAATGGGCAGGGCATCTCTGACCTGCAGACTGAAACACAGCATGGAAATACTCAAACCTGCTTTAAAGGGTTAGTTCAGCTGCCAAAAGCAATCTAGCCGGGGTATCAGGGAATTTGGTGTTAAGCAATTTACTCTACCAAACAGAACCCTACCCTTGTTCAAGATGACTCAAGTCACCCATTGTAACAATACCTCAGGAATGCTGGGCAGTTTACAATGAAACTATCATGCTTTTGGATCTAATAACAACATATTAATACATAATTAAGATTTTCTAAAACCAAAAGCTTGCCCACAGTACAATGCAGGGCACTGCAGAAATACCTGCCTCTACCTATGCCATATGTGAACCGGAGGTTATAGGGATTGTTTACACAGCACAACATTGGGCAAAGCTGCGTAGCTACCTTGCAGGGGCTGTTGACCTAGGAAGTCTGAGCAGAGTGCTCTGCTAACGTAGCTGCACTGCTTTCAGGACCTTTGCTCCCTCTGCACTGCACAGCACCAGGTGAACATCCCTGAGACCCTCTGTTTACTCATTGATCAGGCAAGGCAAGCCTAACAGCCACCCTAACTTCTCAAATTACCTACTATACCCTAAGGCCCTTCCGAGGAAATCTATCTGTTGCTGAGAAGATGGACTGAGGCTTTAAATCCACTCAGTATTACACTTCTCTGCTGAGATTACCAACTGCGTTGTAAAGAAGAGCCACGCTGTGCTGTGTGCCAAGGGGCAGCCTAATGTTACAGCTACTTGGTTAGCTTGTGCCAAAAAGGTTCATGTCCCTGCCCATCAGCTCCTGCCTCCACACTCCTAATCTCTTTCATGTCATTGGGTAGGATGTCAAATTTCTAGTCTCTCTCCAAATTCCTGCTCTAGATATGAAACCACTTGCTTGTCTTACATTTCCAGTGCTTACAAAGTAAGAAAGCCTTGCTCAATCTCTGCTGCTACCCCAGCTGAGAATCTGGCCATCAGGACTGTGTAAGCCAAGCCTAGCCTTGATTGACACTTTTTTTTTTTTTTTTTTTTTAACCAGATATCACAGTCACCTCCCTTGGGAAAAAATGCCATTTTCTAATGATGTCCTCTCTTTGCCCTCTGTTCCCGATTCCTTTCCTATAACACTTCTTTCCATGGTTAATATCATGCCATGATTATATGTATGGAATTGCACTGGGAAAAGTCCACGGTATAAACAGGAGGAAAGAAGCGTATATTCACCAAAACAGTATTTAAAAATAAGTCCTTATTTATCTATCTGATAGCTGATACCAGATTTAGTTGGCTTAGCTTCTTAGTTTTTAGAGTGATCTTGTGCCTTTTTTGTTTGTTTGTTTGTTTGTTTGTTTTTGTCAGCAACAATTTATTATTTGTAGAGGAAGGATTTCCTTGCTTGGCAGAGTCATCAGTAATAATTCAAAGTAAAAATAACTCCATGTTGAAAGAGGTAACTGAAAGGAGCACTACACCTCATCAAAAGTCTGCAAGATGAACATAAATGAATGTAGTACATCATGAACTGTGATTATAAACCTCAGGTCCTGGTTGTGCCCAAATGCACATACAGAACTGAGTACAAGGTATGCTGCTCCCTTAAACCAAATTTCTAGATTAAATGTGAAAGGAATCACAGACCCACTATCTCATCTAGCCTTTGGAGTGCACTGCATCTTTGTCTTGTACCAACAAGTGATGAGGCATTGAGGAATTTGATTGTTGTTTTAACTGTGGTAGGACACTAACAGTCAAACAAAAGGTTTTCAGTGCTTCTGTTCCATAAAGCCAAGCCTGCACTTGTAAGAGGGTCTTGTTTTTTTATTCAGTCCCTCGAGCTGAACGCACAGAATTTGTTATCCTCAATTCAGTAGCATAGCTTTACTGATAAAAAGCAAAACGCGTTTCTGTCAGTTAAGATTCTAAATCAGATTTGTACTTAAATTTTCGTCAGCTTTTGTTTGTGTATTCTACTCAACAACAACAACAAATGCCACACAGGTTTCTCCTGAGGGAAATGGGAAAGATCTTCTATTGGGTCTTGCAGTCTGTTTTCGTTAACAAATAAAAACAGAGCATATTCCTCTAAGAATGCGTTGATATGAATCATTCTATTTAAGAAAAGATGTATTAGAAGGGAATGAATCATTGTTTGTTCTATGCAGTATTCCAGCACAATGAAGGTACAAGTATTGTTCATCCAGATGTGTCGCTACTTCACTGCAAGCAAAGCAGTCTATCTAGTGTTATCAGCTGCTTGTATCTTTTTCTGCTAGTAGACTATTCACACAGACTGAAAGCACTTAAACACATTTGATCTTGGAAACTAAACGTTACCAACCCTGGACAGCATTTAGATGGGAGATTATAATATACAGAAGCAGAGCTGATGCAGAACAAAGAATTGTGACAGACTATTAACTAAATATTAGACTAAGATTGACTATTTAGTCCTACTGTTGCTGCTAAACTGACATGGAAGCAGAAGAAAACAAGAATGATGAATTCCATGCTCTAGAATCATAATCAATTCACAATAAATGTTATTTTCCATTTCTAGAAAAGATGTGCAAGACAATATGTCATTATGTCATTTCTTTCTTCCTTTGTGATTTCAATTCATGTTAAGTAAATCTATAAACTATTTTCATTTTCAGAGCTGAAAACATAATATTAAAAGTTTAGTTACAATCAAAGATACATTTTCAGCAAAGAAAAAGGGAAGAAGTATTCCAAGAAACATATATAACCTTTTCTTAACGTAAAACTGCTTTTCTTAACCTAAAACTGCTGTTTAAGCTTAATGAAAAAAAAACTTAATCTATTAAAACACACTTAGAAACATTTGCAACTGAATTTAGCTTAAAGATTTTAATGATAAACACTGTTTGCCTAACAGGATAAATTATACCTGTAAAGTTAGTAAGCAATATGAAAAAGGAAATATCATTTCATGCCAATAGGATGAAAGACTGATAACAGTATATTAATGCAATTACATCCTCTTTCTGCAAAAATAAAAGTCCAGTTTTCCCCTTACAGTAGATATGGATTTTGTATTTTATCAATTATAAACAACCCAATATATAAAACTTTTCATGCCAATTATTCAATACAAGAGAAACACAGCCTTCAAAATATCAGTCTTTCCTATCAATTGACAAGAAATTACCTTTTCAGTTCAGTATTAGGCAAACAGTGCTTTGATTCATTTGACAGACTGAAAAGCAATTGGCATTAAACTGCATTTAAGAATTTTGGAGGGGATGATTTTAACAGAATGTCCAAGCTGAGCAGAGTACACCTTATAAAATGAATTTAGTTCACAAAGTTAAGTGCCCTGTTCTCTATACATCCACAGCAGACGAGATGGGATCTCCCTAGCTGAAAGCATGCAGTCCCTTTCAAAATCAGGTTTGTCCCTATTTGCATAGTACCTAAAAAGAAATTAGAAACTACAACTCTTTATTTGTTTAACTTAGCTATTTATATCGACTTGAATTTAATTTGTAGTTTATAGTTTATATTGATTTCATATTGAGTTTACATTGATACTAGTTGATTTTCATTTAACTATGTATATTTATTGTCTACAGTAGATGAGAAATTCATTCAGTTGCAGACTTGTCTGAATAAAAACAATCAAAGTAAGCTTCCAATGGCATTTGTGCATATTCTTGACATATGCCCACAATCCAGAACTTTTTTCCTATCTTTTAAAAAATTATTTATGCATAGAAGTCTATGCATCACTACCACTAGACTGTGTACTAAGGGTCACTTTGACTCGAACAGTGGAAACATTTAAAATATTATTAGATTTCATTGACTGAAATGGACTTTGAAGTAAGGGTTGTATGCCTAGGTATTTCCATGCATAGATAGGGGTAGAGATACAGAGAAAAATTTGCCACCATACACAATAACGTAGTCACTGACAGAGGTATACATCAGCTGCCAAAGACGTGTTTTGCAGTTGTACTTTCATCTGAATACCAATATAGAACATGTTGTACTTAATCTTGCAGGAGAAGGCTGTTTCTGCAACAGTTTTGTCTCATTCTGAACTACTTATTTTGCTTAGGGATGAAGGTAGCCATTTCATTTAGCTTTATCTCAAAACATTGCTGCAGGCAAAAAATTAAACAATGTTGCTGAAAGCATGCAGAAAGTAATGTAAAGGGTCTTACTTCCTAACTTGAGCATGCAGAGGATGACTAATGAAAATGTCAACTTCTACAGCTAATTGCTAAGGGAAGTCAAGGGAAGTCTCGTAAGAATGGAGGACAAAGTAGCTGTGCAGCATGCCAGGAGTTTGAAGCACAACTCTGAGAATTTAAGATAAAGATTATTAGCATAATACTGGTAGGCAAATACTAGATTTTTATCTGAGAATGATTATGGGAAAGACTTCCGGCACAGTCTAGTACTAGAATGCGTCACCTATGTAGACACAGCATAAAATTAACCACAATTTAAACGTATAAGGTTTACTTTCACAAAGCTTTTAGTGACTGTTTCCTCTATTACTCACATTCCTTTAATTCATATAAAATTGTTACGAAATATGGGTTTTAAGAGTTTTTCCCCCAAGCCCTCATCTGGTTTACCATGTTGACAAAGGAGAAAGAGGAATACTCTTCACCCACTTGGAAGTAACAGTAGCTCATTCAACTGCCCTTACCAGCTGAGGCCACCCAACTCGCAGCAGTGAATGCAGTAAGCAGGATGAGCCCCACCAGAGCTCTGCAAACAGCACCAGTTGCCAGCACACAGGGAGCACCTGGGCAGCAGGGCTCCGTGCTGGCACAGCAAGGCATCTGCCGCTGAGCCTGTACAAATGCTGAAACACTCCCTGTTTCAATAATGCTGTATTTCCACTGTATCTGAGGACCTTTATCTTGCAAATGACTAGGCAGGATTTGCCCCTGAAAAAGTGAAGATTAACCAAAATATATAGATAAACAGAAATTTGCCTTTTGCTCTCATCCACCATGACCATGCACATTCTAGGTCTGTGCTGTAGCAACAGCCAGCCCAAGTTGTACACACTTGTGAGCAGTTCAAGTGGGGCCCCACATCAAACCTGCATCACCAGGCTGAGAGCACATCTGTAGGTGTTGCAAGTACTCTTGCTAAAGGGGTGTCCAGAATGTTTTGGGAGCAAGCTGCAAACTTAGTCACCTCTGTCCAGTTGTGAAGCAGCAAAACCCATCACAGCTGTTGTTACCTCCCTTCTCTGGAGCATGTTTCTTACGGCTTTATCTATACGTTACACAGTTGGCAAAGGCAGGCTGAATGAGCTCCACTGGTGTAAACATCCAGTTTTAAGTTAATACATTTCCTTACAAACTCCTTTCTTTTCTTCCATCTTGTTTTCCTTCCTCTTTTCAAGAAATCATGCTCCTATACTCAATCGTTCTTGTAAATTCTGAATTATCTTACATAGAAAAAGCAGTGAACTTCTGGAGCACACTACTGTTGTTCCGTGACTACAGCTGGCTGCAGCCTGGCCCAATATATTGACTCATGAACTCAGTGCCCCTCTGTCATTCTTCTAAAACCTTGTTCTTGTGTGTGAGTCAAAAGCTAAGGATTCTCTTAAACAATAAATTTCTGAAGTCTCATTCTCGGGTGTCAGCTAATCTGTGAACTCCTTGCAAATATTTAGAAAACAAGCCAGAACAGTTGTGTTGACTCACCAGTGCACTCTACCACCTCTCGGTCAGGTAATGTACACAAGAAGAGTCTTTCTCATCGAAGGCACTGCCAAAGGGCCAAATTCTTGCCCTTTCTGGCAATCCAGAAGAATAGCTCTACTAGGTATTTTACAATTTACAGAAATGTATTAAATCTTCAGCACTTTTGCTTCTGCTTGTATAGGCATGCTCTAGCACCCTGCATTTCCTTCAAATGAAATCCTAAACACATGGGGAACACAGAAAAATGAAGACTACTTATCAAAAATTCTCTCTTCTTTTTCTAAATTCTAAATATGACTCCTGTTTAAAATGCCATTTTCACTGATTTCATCTTCATATTTTTCATGCATTGCTTGTATGCATTTCAGTTTGTGGAGACAGATCATAACCGATTGTTTTAGCATTCTATAGATTTAACAGCAAGTCTGAAAATTTATCAACAGGTATGGAAATAAAGCACACCAGTTTTTGCATGAGAATTTACATAAGCACACTCAGGCTGCATACACCTATGGGTGCACAAAACTTTTAAAAGATGCTTGTGAAAAATCCAGTCCTTATCACAGGTTCAGGAGGGCAGGCTTTCCCTGCTGTACTTTGAATCAGAAAGCTACAGTCTTTGTCACCTGTCCTTCAGTTATGAGCAAAGCTATTTCTGAGCTTTAGCTAAGCAACTTCAGATACTACCAGCTCTCAATTCTTTGGTATCCCAACTAGTTGCAGTTTGTCAAACAGTATTACCAGAAATATTTCTGAATAACTAATAAATCATGGCACAACTGTGATCTGAGACAGAGCATGGGGAACTGTATGTGCACAAAAGCACCAAAGTTCAGACACAAGGCAGATGATATACTGAAAGAAATATCAGATTTTAAGATGTATATATTGCAGTTGAGTCAAAGTATGAATTGCAAAACCTTTCCTGTCTTAAGAGGGCTAACTTTCTATGAAGCTGCTCTAATTACTATGCAGCTTAGAACAGAATTTTGTCTCAGAGAAATGGGAATGAAGTACACTCGTATTCTCTGACACACTGTAAGCATCTTTTTTTCAGTAAAAGCACAACTTCTTTTGCTCTTAAAATTATTTTTGCCCTCATTATAAAACTATTATTGCCCCCATTTTTGCTCTTAAAATTATTACCAAGTTCTCTTTCCATAGTCTGCAGAAGGCAAATTAACAATCACACACACATACATGGCTCTACCCCAACCTCACATTCAGGGTGCACCTACTCCCAAAATAGCAGTGCTTGTGCCACTCAGTGTTGGTTCATTCAGCAGCAGCTCTGGTACCAATATTTTATAATGGGTTAAAGACATAGGAAGAAGAGTATTTTATTAACTTTCTGATTAGTAAAAATATGTATTTTAATTTACAACTGGATAAATAATCATGCACATTTAGCAAAGAAACATAATACTTGTTTATAAGAAGTTTGAGAACAGATACAGTTGATCACGTATTTTAGCTTTGCCTGTGCAATGTAAGCAGCCTTTGGCAATCTCCTTCATTATCTGTACTTATTCACCACTGTAACACATAATTATTAAAAAAAAAAAAAACTATGATGACATGATGTTTTTGCAGAATATTATCTGGTATTCATTTTAAAACTAATCTCTGTCAGCTGTTCCACAAAGTAGAAGAAATAGGATTTTCTACAAATAAAGCCCACCCAGTCAAAGTAACATTTCTTCTGCTATATAGTAACTTCCTTCACTCTAAAAGATTGGAAACAGATCAAAAACTCACAAAAAATATGACTTCTTTTTCCACATAAATAAGCAGAGGCAAAGACTGTTAAGGTGATTTAAGTATGAATTAAATCCAATAACCCATTCTAAACCTCGTATTACACTATCTTGCCAGAAATCACCTCAGAGAGTCAGGAAATTATACCTGACAGCGGATATATTTGTCATACTATTCCCAAAAGATTTTATGAAATACTAGTATTGTTCTGTTTTTTAAATCTCCAGATTTATAAATGATAATTTAACTTCACTAACAAAATGTAAATCTTCTTGGCACATACATACTAATCTGCAGACAATTCAAGTACACACGTTACAGTTTCTTTTGGCCCTTCTATTAGTAAGAGTAACACTGGTTTATTAACCCGTAGTCAATTTACAGAGACGGCTTTGCCAGGTAACAGACATTCTGAACCTTGTGTAAATAAAAGGTAAAATTTCTCAGACGTGAGTGCTTTTTAGAGCAAGAAAGACTGGGATGGCAAAATGTCTCTTGGATGCAACAGTGAGGCATTTGCTCTAGCAGAGACTGAAAACGTGCCTTCATTATCCATTAACAACTTCAAAGGAGCAAAATTGTAACAACTTCACAAATGGTTAATTATACACTGTTACATTAACAGGAAATACAGCAGATATTATAGCAAACGCTGTGTAGAGGCTGCAAATAGTATTATCTCTAAAGGTATAATAATGATCTCTTCTTTCAGGAATCTGAGTTGATTCCTGTAAAGGGAATGATAATTCAAGACAGAACAGTGCTTCAACAGTGGAAGACTCCATTCTGCACCCAGAAGGAACAGGAGTTTCTTAGATGAATCTAAAGGATTTCTGACTTGATCAACAGGAGCAAAATAAACAGAAATAGAGGAGATTTGTTATTTAAGGTAATAAAGTAATTATTATTTTCTGAAGTTTCAGAAATTTCCTTTCCTTTTTATCTTCAGCAATCTCAATGTTATTTGAAGACATTTATGTTCTCAACTTTGTCACTGCCTTTTTTTGTTTGAAAGATTAGGTTGATAGCTAGATCAGTGACAGCTAACTATCAACAGAAATTAAATCCCCTGTCTTTCAAAAAGCTTTGAAAGAAAAATAAAAATCTAATGAAATCTAATGAAAACAGACTGGACTACAATGTGGTTCTGGAACTTCACAAAGTCGAATCTTACATCATATTCTAATTCTCAGACTTGGAGCAAGTTTTATTTCAGAAAAACTGCAATTCCAAAAGTGAGTGACTGACTATACCCACCACGAAGAGGTCTATCTTTTTTTGTGTTATTTTACTATCCCTGTATACTAGCAAATTTCAAACGTTTTTGGGATTGACTCTGTTCAAATGTCACTAAATTTTCTTTAGCTCTGCCATTAATATATTTTGTCCTTTTATCTTCATTTCTCTTTTTTCTACTCTTCCTAATACTCAGTTAATTTAAAGTATTATCTGTATATTTATATATAAAGTTATATATATATATATTTGTTTTGTGCAGACAATACAATCATAGAATGGTTTGGGTTGGAAGGGACCTTAATACCCATCTAATTCCAACCCCCCTGCCATGGGCTGGGACCCCCCCCCACCAGCCCAGGCTGCCCAAAACCCCATCCCGCCTGGCCTTGGGCACTGCCAGGGATGGGGCAGCACCAGCTGCTCTGGGCAGCCTGTTCAGTGCCTCACCACCCTCACAGTAATGTAAATAAACATGTACTTTTTCTTTTGTTTTTCCTTTCATTATTTTTCTCTTAATTTTTATTTTTCATGCATAAAACATGGGAGGAACAAAGAAATAAGAAAGAGAAACTGTAATGATGATTGCATCTTCCTCCTGACTTATGCTGAAGACAAAAAAGCTCTTGAGCAATTAATAACTGAAGTATATTTATGTTATTTTAATACTATAAACATTGTCAAAGTTTGCACACTTTTCATTGTCATCATCAGGATCCTGATCATTAGGATCGTTGTAAACTCAAGACAAAATGCCTTCCTAAATGTAATGCTACAAGCTGTAGATCCCAATTTAAGCCTAACCACCAAGTGAATCTGGCATCCAATTCCAACAGTAGAATGTTTCCTTAACACCATAGCAGGCATGACTTCAGTACTGACTCAGCTATAATGATGAAACCTATTAAACCACTGACATCCTTTCTTGTAATACGATGAATTTTTCTCACACATCTCCCATTCAAGTACAGACGAGGCCCAACTTTGTTTAGTTTCTGAGATATTACATGATCCTACCTCAAGCACAAAAGCAGCTAAACTAACATGCTTATTGGCTTTCTTAATGTTAAAGTGATTAACATGTTACCTCTTGCTGATTTTGTGACTCAAATAAAAAGACATTCAACATTGCTCATTTCTACAGTTTTGTTAGATTTTCTCTTTTCTCTATTACTGTATTTGTAATCTACATTAAATGAGATACTGAGGTACAACTTTTATAAAAATCTTTTTGTTATATATATTTTAATTACAGCAATGTAGTAGTAAATGTGTAATAAACCAAATTATTACCTCAAGTCTTATAATACATTCTGTACTGCTCCTGATTATTTATTGACTAAATCTGATAGATTTAGATACTCATAATTTATTGTTATAAATACTATATTAAGTGCCTTTTCCGTTCTGGAATATTTGTTCCCTAGCGAAGATGCTCTGCACGTGGATACTGGGCATTGCTAACACGTGTTGGCAGACGGGAACTCACACTGCATGCAGGTTATGCTGAGGGAAACCAACTCTGGACATAAAAACTGCCTAAGCTAACTAGCCTTGTGGAATAGTTGGACTTCTCAGTCTGGGCACGCAATCATGGTAACATACTTGCACGGGTTTTGGACACCCCATCAGGTTCATTAGCTCTGTGCACATCAATGCACTTGTACAGTTTCTGAGTCACAGCAAGATCGTAGCTGGCTATCTCGGACTACAGGCATAAAACCCCAGGTTTGTCTGCACAGACATGCCCAGACCCATGCTAGTAAAGATTTCAAAATGGTTATAATATTTATTATGATCTTGAAATAAATATACAGGGCCAAATACTTCTCATAGTTATAGAAAAGTAGTTTGGAGTAACTATTAAATTTCCATATTTATTTGCAGATCATTAACTTCAGGTTTGCTTCTTGAAATTTACACTAGTTCCACCAACAGCGCGGTCTGCATCTCTAACGTGGAGGTGACAGAAGCAACCAGTCATCTATTTCAGAAGAAATTCCAGCTCAACTTGTATTAATATTTACACTTTAGATATCAGCATAAAGACAGAGGAACTTACAGTTTTAACAGAGAGATATTTGGTGAATAAAGTAGGATTAACGTTGCTGAAGGTTAGTTTAGCTATCTATTTGATCTTTGAGAACGTGAAGAACTAATTAAAGGTGGCTAAAGTACATCAAAAATAGGCAAATCACTAAATATCTTCCTTACCTTTCCCTTCCACATCCTAATACCATCAGTTCTAGTTTTACTTTTTCAGTTGCAATCTTGCCTTTGGACAACTGATTGCTCCTCCTCTTTATATGTTTCTAAATGGACAAGGAAAGTTTTGCCTTCATTTCATTCTTTACTTCTTCATTTTTTCCCTTAACTTCTAAGATTATACTTTGATTGCGTTCTAGGGATTTTAAACTACCTTGCATATCAGCAACACTTGGATGTTAAATAGCATTACCAAGGTCATTCTGACAGGAGGAGCAGAAACAATCTGTTTGTTTTGAAACCAAGTGCTCTGTTTAAATCTGTTTATTTCTGTACTAAGTCTAGTCACTTTGAGTTGTCCTGATGACTCAGAGAAAAGTTGCAAAGCCTCAGCACTACAAAGAGATTAGTCACTTTGTTTTTTGCAGTGAGCTGCTCTGAGTCAGCTTCAAATTGTGTGTATAGAGTACCTGGGTACAGCTTCAGATGGTGCAGGTAACCTCAGTGCAAATTTCTGAAAGAAAAACAATCTTTGTGTATCTGAACAAATAACTGGCTAGGTCTCACTTCTCTGATATCCCCAAATAAGAACTGCCTTTTAGAATGAGAGAATTGATAACAGTATGAATGTTGATTTACATGTTTTCTCTTAGACAAGGAGAAACTTTAGTGTATTAAACTCAGAATGCTAACACTAAGTATAGTAAACAATTGTTTGAGCTGTGCTCTTAAATCATTAACTCGTTCAAGGATTACAAATTTAGACACTAAAATATTTAATTATTTTTGTACTTTCAATTGTTGGAAATATGTCTGTTTTTTACACTGTGGTATAAGAAGCTTTTAGCAAAACAGAGATCGAGGTTCACACAAATAATTCAGCCGCTTTACTTGATTGTAGAAATCGAGTTAGTGTATCTTGCTTCTAAACAAGTGACTCACTTGTATAGACCTGTTTTTCATTTATTGTCTGGGCTGTGTTTTTTCTTTTCCTCAATGTACATATATATGTATTGTATATTTAAGACTGTGAATATATGACTGTAATCTGTATTGTTGATTTTATGACTGGGGTTGACAAGGTACGCTATTTAGTCTGTACACTATATCATCTAACTACAATTCATAGCATTTATGTGCTATGTCAAAACTCAGAGGTGTATTTGCAACATGGAGTGAGAAGTGTATTGCTATTGTATAGGTTTACATCTACACATGCAAACACCGTTTTCTATTTTCAATAGAAAGTACGGTAGTCCAAATGGTGTGTCTAGACAACAGTATAATCCTTATGCTTTCTAGGGGAAAAAAACATAAGAAACGTCTTTGAAGAAACGATCAGATTTCTCTGAATTACACAGCTGTATTAATGCTATTACGTGAATCAACAAAGCAGCATATAACATGAACGCTAAAAGTACTGAACTCTAGGGTAGGAAGGAGAAGGATAACGACCCAATCCACTTATAAGTTATAGCAAACGAGTGTTGTTTTTCCTAAGGCCATTTTGTGAGGACTGAATTTGCTCCCCTTTCCTAACAGTATGTTAGATATCTTTTCACAAGGGCCCTCCTTATTCTTCACCAGACCGTTTGACACATTCTGCTGTCTCACTAAGCATTTTTAGCATGTTAAAGAATGTGCAAGTGTTTATGTCTTGATTCAACTTAAAATATTAGTCTCATTAAGTTATTTTCCTGAGGAGTGTTATGGCCATTTATTTTTATTTCATTTGTTTTCTAAAGAAAGCATTAAGGATAACACCCCTCAAATGCCTAGTCACTACAAATATGACTTCTGCTACATCTTTACCCGTCACCTGTTCATATTCTGACTTATTTATCAATAGACACTTAAATATATAAATAAGAATAAACATCTGTTGCACTTGTTCATTCTTTAAACTCATTTGTGTCATTAACATGTGTATCCTTGAATTTTTTCTATGTCTTCCCATCTAAATCACAAATAATAATATAAATGCTTTCATATATCACAGCTATCACAGTTTAACAATGACATCTTAAGTCATAAATTCTATAAACGTATTTGGGACATACTTATTTGTAAGACTGTATGAAATACTTTCATTACATCATACAATGCTTTTACGCTGAAGGGACTGTAATACAATGTCAGGTTCACTCTGTAAGATTCAAAAATAATTGAAACTTGGAAAACAAACACTCAGAATATGATTTAAGAAGCAATAGAAGAATGTTGGGTAAGATTTTGAAGTCTTCTGAAGACCATTCCTTTACAAACTGCCTGGAGATGAGAAATATATTGCTGTGAAATGGAGTGATAGAAATGCTCTCCTGTACACTTTATCAACAGGAGTTCTAGGATAGGAATTTTGGAGAGTTACTTTATTTCAAAATATATCAAATGCTGTTGGAAAACAAAACAAAACAAAACAAAACAAAAAAACAGGTAAGCCTTTGCTAATCTAGGATGAAATATAGAAGATGATTTAGAGACCCATTGGCCCTGTATTAAATGTCATTATGTTGCATATTGTATAAATATACACAGAAATAACACTAAACTGCCAACAAGATTAAGCAACAGAATATCCCATTACTGAAAGAACAGTAGGAAGGGAAGCTTTGAAAGGCATCAGGTGATTGATTTTGCACTGATACAATGTACTTACGCACACTTCATCCTCTCCCCCTACTCTCTCATTTATTTTTTAATAAAAATAAATCAAGCTGTGAGTATACAGAAAAATCACCCTATTCTTCAAAATGCATCAGCACCAGAAGTGCTGAGTTAATGTGTACTGATGTGTTAAAAACAAGCATAATACAAATCATATTGCAGACGTCACAATTACTTGAAAAGGAATTTTAGAAAACACCTCTTCTTAGAATTTCATAAAACTATGAATAATAGCATGAAAGTCAAGCAGGCTGGCAGTTGTTCGCTGGCCACATGGTATGCCAACCAAAGACAGTTGAGATGAGGATTATTAGTTTTATCATACTGGTGTATCTTTCAGAGTGACTGTTAGGTTCTTAAAAACAGAGGCACATCACAATTGTGATAATTGTGATAATAATAATTTATTACTCAATCTATTCTTCATTTTTCACAGTGATGTAAAGTAGAACTTGACAAGCAGAAAAGATTAGCAATAACAACAGAATGGCCCTGACAAAAGAATTTCAGGAGCAAATATTCAGTGACAATCTCCTGTTGTTACAGTACATTGTAACATTATTTTTTTTTCTGGCTTTATCATCATCTCTTTTCTTTTGTAATGATTTTCAGGTTTTGTGAAAATTACTTGTGAATCTGCAAAGCTCCTTCTGAAGAACGAGGGTGGTTATAAGGATCATGCAGGATGGAATTCCAAGTTACATTCTCAAAAAATGGATTGTACCTACTTACCCCGGCAGTCCTAGAGGCTAAACTCGACAAATTGATATTTCCTTGTGCACTGAGGGGTGCATAATTTGCCCCTTGAATATACAGTTTTGGTAAAATTTTCTTAACATTCATTATAAATGTAAAAGTATAGGTAACTATTATTGAAATGAATAATTTCAATATATGCTATCCTACTTAGATTTTCCTCCTTCATTAATGGGGTAAGAAAATAAATACTACTCAGTGGCAGGCTTTACATATAATTACTGTTGCTAGCAAATTAAAATTCTAAATGCTTGATTCTAAGTAGGTTACCAGAATCGTTAACCTCTTTAGCCATTAAGAACAATGGACCTCTGCATTGCTAGGTGATCTAATACTAATAAATGAACACTTTAACCCTGATTTACACTGTTATAAATTTTACACTGTTATAGATTATTACACTGATATAAATCACTGTTCATCTACAAAATCTGGTGATGGAATCTGTTAAAAGTCATTGCAGAGTTTAATTAGGTGATCAGATTTTTTTTGTTCTTCTATTCTATTACTAAATTATTAAATTCAACATACAGGAAATATTTATTTTTGTTGGTTTACATGTGACTAAAATTCCTTTTTTGTACATTAATACCAAAACCTCAGCTTTGTTTAATCGTATTTTCCTTGCTGATTATTAGTCTTGCCAGATCTGCCTGAGATCAGACTCATACAGTACTTTAATGCTATGTCATTGTTGCTGATAGACTCCCTCAATGCCACATATTGGCTTTCCATTTGTTTGGGATGACAAGCGAGTGCCCAAGGAACAAGAACTAGTTTCAGACTTGGCAAGAGAATACAGTGCCAACCAACAAACACGCAGCAACACAACTACCTAATACACCAGGTACTGGGTTGCTAGCAAAGTTCTTTACGAAGTTGTAAGGCCTGTGCCATCATGCCACCTCTCCTAAAAGCCCTACTGTGGGCACTGCCTTAACAAGCAAGCCTCAAAGAGACATTGTTTTCTTCCATAAGCAAGTACAGAAGCTGAAGGAAACGGGGTCGGAAGTAAACATACCCATCACTTTCCTCTCATGTCAGCAAACAGAGCTGGCTGGCCATGGGAGAGGGAATATGCTTCGTCTGGCAGAGGGCCGACAGCATACTCCCCACTTGTGCAATGCTACAGCTCAGGGGAAATATGATTCAGAGGGCTGTCTCTGAGTCATAATTTCTTTTTGAGCTCCTTCTGAAGTGGTAAAGCTGTTCTGTCCCATACTTAGAACTACAAGCAAGGCTTCCATCTTATCCTAAATTCTGACATGTGTCAAGGAGATCAAAAGCACTAACTTTGCGAGGGGCACCAACACATGATTTTCTACTCACTATTGCTTCACTTTGCAGTAATTTAGCACGACTAATATATTCTATATTAGCAAAAAAAGCATGACCGCCTACTGCTACTGAAACAGCAAAAAAGCATGTTTAGTGTTTCTTAAAATGTCCTGCTGCACAGCTGAGATAATTACATAGCATATATATATATATATATATATATCTCCATCATATATATGGAAAGCTGAGACTTGTTACCTAAAGTTTACAGAGATTTTATATCAAGTAGTCATCAAATAAGCACTAGTAAGAATTGTGAATACACAACTTCACTGTGAATTACCATTTTAGCAGCTTTACTATTTTACCTTTTAAAGCTACAGGGAAGGAAATCATTTACTAAAAATTAACAAGTAATTTCTATAAAAACAAAACTAATTCATATGAAATACATGCAAAATAGGACAGTAACTTACGGTATTAATAGCAATTAACTTTTAAAACCTATGTTAGAGGGAAGATCATAATCAATCTAGTTTATATTGTAAAAGGTTATACTTGTAAATATGTTTCTTTATGGCAAGTAGAGAGATTGAAAACATCCTTCTTTAACAGCACCACAATGTGTCTTTGTTCTACTAAAAGAGTCCCCTAAACAGGGAAAGCATTGCTAAGCTTTCTAAATCACTCATGCTAAGCATTACAAATAATTGCCTTTGTAATCAAGGACTACAAATAGATGTCAGCTATTACTCAGTTGCAGGACATGACACAAAAACAGCCTAAATGAAGGAATAATTCCCAACAACCTATTTGAAACAACATTGGAAGCATCCTGCAATAGCAAATTAACACAATATTGTACAGAGTTAATGCTAATATACAGTGCAGAAGACAGTGCTGATGATCAGAAGGCACTAAGTCTGGTGCCTGGGGGGCTTTCATCCTGTTCCCACTTCAGGGGACGTTCACGTTGGCTCAACTGAAAACAAGACTGGGCCCTTCTGATCAACATCCAGTGCTTTATGAACACTTGGAATTTTTCTATCAGTTCTGTTACACTGAAAAATGCCTCCTGCAGCTGTACTGCACTGCTATGACGTAGTTTTCCTCTTGGCACAATGTAACCTTATTTGAAGCTCTCAAGTACTGAAACATCTCATATTTACAAATTCAAGCAGTACTTTAACCAAGAAGTTCCATAACCAGGCAAAGCTGCCTTGACTGTCTTCATCTATATTTTTTTTTTCCTTTAAATTCTTGAAATTCAGTAGAACCCTGGAAATATTAACAAAAACTTCTACATTTTTAGATGACCTCATTGAAATATTTTTGAAAAACATTTCTTGAGGTACCCAACGCATATGACAGTTTAGGGATCACTAAAATTAATCTGTTCCCCAAACTGAATGTTCCTCTGACAAGGGACATTGCAGAGCAAGGTTTCAGCTTTTCCATAGCAAGGTTTTATTTCAGTGGATTATAGAGAAGACACACCACAAATTTGATTTGCCTTGTTTACTCCATATTACTCCTGTTGAGGCTACTTGCTAGTCTTAAACTTGCTAGCTGTGTTATCAAGCAGTGCAGTACAGCACAAGAAGATACTGTACTGAGGTCACGAAGTTCATGCTGTGTGCGCTTCCACAGTTTTACTTTACACCAACTGTAATTTGGTGCTACAGATGGACTCGTTAGCAGCTGGAGAGCATTAAGGCCATGTCTACATTGTTCTGTCTAACAAGAACTCCAGACAAGTACGGTAGATCTGGAGAGCCAAGTCAGTGTTGAAGACTTGATGTCCACTCTACGTGCATTTGGCAGTTTACCTGACAGCAGTTCTAGGCTGGCTCAACGAACAGCTAAGCTGTTAGCATGCAATGCATTAGCCACGCTACTCTACCACAGCTTTTGGTCTAATTTCATCTGAAAGGAATTTAGTTTGTGCACTCTGAGACTGTTCCACAGTGCAAATCAAAGCAAGGTGATTAGGGACGAATGAGAAATTAAAGTTCACTTCTAATACAACAATGTAGATACACCAGAGTTGTACTCCTGGAACAGATCTTTTGGTTAAATTAATCAGAAAGGAATTCAGCTCACATGCACCAAGACTGTCCTCTTCCAAAGTCAACTCCTAGTCTTAAAATGCTGATGCACATAACACTTTTGCAACCTTGACAGACAGGAGCTCTGTTCTTTACATTACCCTATGTTTTCCTGCAGAGCTCTACACGATTAGTTTACTTCTTCAGGCACGGAGGGCATTGCATTTTAGAAAAGCAACACTTATGGAGTAGAGTGACTTATTAACACCCTGTTCAAGAGAGCAGAGAGACAATAAAACATGCCTTTGCCATTGTACGTGTGCTACTTGTGGTCAGGTAACAGTGTGCCAGAGAATCACATGCAAAACCACCATCATCCTCTCCTGAGAGCGTGTAAAAATGGCTTCACACAGTGAGGAGCAAAGGCACTTTCACTCAGACTTTTCCATGCTCTGCCTACTGCAGTTAGCATGCATTATTTATAGTCTGAAGCGGACTAAACATCGCTCTAAGCTAACACTTATTCTGCAATGGAAATTGGCCACGTGTGTTAAAAAATACTGACAATAGTGAAGTTAAAACATTTCTTTCTGACAGCAGGTCTGGTATCGTTAGAAGCCAATTATGCTGCCTCTTGATGAGAAGAGGAGGCATTTCTGAGCTGTTGGTCAAAGATACCATGCAGGAAAAATATCAGCCCCACTTTTCCAACAGGACATTCAGGCCCAGCTGAAGAACACAAACAGGTGGGAGTACTAGCTTCTGCATGGGAAAGGATTTCAAGTGCCAGGATTCCCTCTCTAAAGTATTTTCACTTAGGTTAGATGATCTTTTCTCTTCTGATAAATACTTTTCTTAAGTTCAGGTGGTCACTTGTTGCTCTATTACAAAACACGACTGTACTAACAAAATCCCCAGAAATTATTTTGATGACCCAAAATCCTACATCTTAACATGCAGAATAGATTTATTTTTCTTCTCTTGTACCAAGAAGAAAGGACATTTTCTGTCAATTAGAAAATAAAGAGAAGTGTAGAAGCTAAATGAAAGCGAAAACACAAAAATTGCATAAGGAATGGCCACTTTAAGTGTGGCTGTTGTTAAGACAAGCACACACTCATTTCCTCAGATATTGCTGAAGGTTAAAAACAGGTTAAAAACGATTTGACTCACTGGTATGCAAGTATTGACTCTGCAGGACTGAAGCCATCATCAGAAAAAGTAAATGTATCAAACACAAACATGTTTGCAAACTTCTGTTTTTTACCTTTACTTGCTAAATGACTTACATCAGGAAAGAAATAAAGAAATTATTTGCAACTTCATATCTTCACATGTCAAAAAAATGAATTTGAGAGGCAAATAGATCCATATTTTTTTTTAACTTGAAGCATTTTTACAAAGTTTGTTACAAGAGTTACAAAGGTTTTTATCATCCAGCACAACACTGACATTTCTCATTTATAAACTGTCTAGAGGCCATGTATTTAAACTCCCACTAATCATTTTTTAAAGTCAAAATTAAAGACATGCTGTCTAACCAATATGTAACATCTTTTCAGTAGATCTAATGCACTAGCAAAGAAACTAAAAGGAAAGGGTCATTTGTACTCACTCCGGGGAATAAATGCTTTTCCTTTATCAAAACAGTCTTGACTGCTCATTAGCTTAAAAACTGGCACTAATTACACCACTTTCTATTTCTAGTTATATAAATAGGTGTCTTAAAATTTCTGTTCCAACCTGCTGTTCTCCGCAGACAATCTGTGAATTCAGTGAGTAAATTCTGGTTGCTTAAGTATTTTCCACATCTTACTGACCTGGACATACAGCCAAGAATTCTGTATCACATAAGAAATCTGTGTCTTTCACTACAGCAGTTGCATAACATTCCACATAATCTCAAAGCTATCATCACTATATAACCAAAACAGCAAGTAGCAACTACCCATAAATAGCAAAACAAATAAGCAGAATAATCTTACTATTCATTCCTGATCCAGTGAGAAAACGTTTTGCAACTTTGAGCATATGCCTTTGAAAAACAGCATTCTGTGGTTCTTTTCACTGCATGGTGACACTATCCCCAATTATACAAAACAGTAAAGAAACCAAGCGTCTGAGCATTTTCTGTAGACAATTACGCGATAGGATTAGATAGATGGTGAAAGGAGTAGAATGGAACAAGTAAACAACCGGATCTTCATTATCAGAGAGGTGCTGAGCACCCACAGCTCCCTCTAAATTAGATTGGGCAACTCTTTAATATGTCTGCCTTTAATCTTTGTGCCTAAAAATCTTAAATTCAAATTTATACATTTTCATAAACAAGCATCATAACAAACGCTGTGAGGTTCAGGTATCTTACTTATGCACAGCAAGGAAGAGCTGGATGAGAGAAATAGGAGGTCATGTAGCTTACGATTGGAAAATGCACATTTAGGGGACGCGACACAGTGGATTCTGTGCATTTGTAAAGATAAAGGAAGCCCTCGGGTTGGCTTTACAATTATTTTCATATAGCCCTTGATACCACAACACCTGAGGTTCTCAGTCATTAACAGATTTTATCTCCAAAATCACTCTTCTAAGAAAAAGGGAGGAATTATCATTTCCATTTAATGACTGAAGAATTAAAGACCAAGGTAGATGGAGAGATTTAGCCAAGGACATGGGGCACACTTACAAGAAACCTTAGAAAGCTTTGAATTCCTTTAACAGAAAGTGTTTTTGTCCTCTGGATCTTAAGTAATGTCATAATCATTTCATTTTCTCATTCCACTGACAGACATACAGTGAATGGGAAAGTCGTCCTGTTTGCAGAATAACCTAGCTATGATTGATTAATTTAAAACCATTATCCCTTTCCCATTTCTGAGCTTACATTGCCTGATCACAGCATGCCCATACTGAGAACAGAATTGCTAAGATGTCAATGGAGTAGGCTACACAGGAGATGTAATGAGAAAATAAGACTTCTACGGGAAAAGTCTGAGACAGAAATACTTACTTGCAACAAAAACTACAATAATTTATTTTGTGAACTTAGTTAAAAAAAAAAAAAAAAAAACACAAAAAAATGAAATGTTGGGAATGTATACAAATCCACAGTTAGCGAAATAGTCTTAACACAAAACTGAAAGCTTAGCATTCACTCAACATCCTTTGTTACAAAGAACTGACAAATACACCTGCACTATTTTTACTCTAAATTTACTTTTTTACTCTAAATTTACTCTGAGAGGTAAACGAGATTCCCTTTCCTTTTTATACATCACATACAAGACTGAGCTAGGTTTGTGTTTTACTGATCAAAAAAACCCAAACATTACTTTTTTGCTGTTTATCAGGTTCTTACCTGAGCAGAATAATAGCAGGTGCAACTGAAGATGGGCATAACATAGGCTGGTGATAACTAGAAGTAATGAGCATTAAATCTTGTAACATTGTGTGAAAAACCATTTACCTTTCTGCATCAACAACATTGCTCTTTGGGGAATTGTAGGTGACACCAACAGGAACCCATTATTTGTCTCTCAGTATTTCTGCAGCAGATGACATATGGCCCTCCGTTTGGCTCAACAGTAAAACTACCAATCCCTTAATTACTTCACATTACAGACGTTTTAGCAAATTGTGGAAACTACAATGAAATGGTTCCAAACTTCTGGTCTTTTACAGTGCCTGCTTCAGGCAGGCACTTGGAAGGGTAGAAACAGCAAATAAATGAAACACAAAGCAAACATACCTCCAGCTTTAGGAACTACAGGTTCTTCTAGTCTGGTGAAAGATCAAGAGACACGAAGAGGGGATCTTGATTTCCCTTTACAATTGCTGCAAGACAATGCAACCACAGTTAAGGAAGCATTTGATACTAAGGCTAGGCTGCTGTCTTTAAGTAAAACTGAAGAATATAAAACTGACTTCGTATAACAGTAGGGCACTGGCTTTACGGAGTAAACTGCAACTATGTGCTAGACCAGGAGCCAGAGGTACAGTGAGATGGTAGCCTACAAAAATTGTGTGGAAGTTACGACAGTTTGTGACATAAAAGGTAGTAAGTTAGATCATATCCCATTTCTAGAAAACTACTTCAGTAATGCAAGCGTATCATCTACTAACAGGTATTCTCTCTTATTTCCTGAACTGCAAAAATAAAAAATAATTGCTACAGAAAATCAGTAACTTTGATCCAATAACTGCATCAAGGACTCTAAAAATTTATTTGAAAATTAAGTAAACAAATTTTCTATTCTTCCTAATAATGGAAGTTGGGAAAGCATATGCAAACTAAAGATTAGTTTGCGGTTTGGGGAAGTATTTCTCAATAGTCACATAGAAAAATTTGAATAACTTAAATTTTGAGGAGGGCTAAGCACTCCTTTTAACACAGAGAAAGCCTGTAAGAAACATCTATCAGCTCTGTTTTTCACAGCTACCTGTCGGTGATCACACGTGACTCCCTCCTGGCCCCAAATTCTACATGACTGAGCTATGCATGTATCACTTTCTCAAATCCCCAGCAAAAACCTTGCAAGTGCAATGCAGGAGCAAAAGACTTTTAAAAAGACCAGAAAACACTGATGCATTTCTTTTTACATCCAAAGGCAGGCTTATTCATAGTTACTGTCAAGCAAGCCCAGAGGTTGATGACTAAAAAAACCAACAAAGAACCACCATAAACAAAATAGAAAACCAAAGCCCCTTCTTTTAAATCGTTTCCTTTCTTCCACCCACACATATCCTTCAGCAACCAGCTGGAATAAGCATGAAATGAACACAGTTCATCTTGCTTTACAGTTTTGAGGGTTTAATTTATTTAAAACTTTAATACCAATTTGAATTTTCATGTAGAAGTACAGAAAGAAATCCAAACAATACACGGAAACACCCAAGCAATCTCAAATCCACTCAACTGAGGTACTAAGAACAAAAAAATATTCTAATTTAGTCTAGCCTAGTCCTGTCAGAGGCTATCAATGATATAAAGGAATATAAATGTACACTGATTACGTGATACCACCACATGACAGAATCAATGTTATTTGCGTGTTGAGATGTATTTTTTTCATGCTAACCCGTTTGATTAAAAAAAAAAAAAATCTCCTTTTGTTAGTGTCTATAATACTTGCTTTGTGAATAATTACATTTCTGGAACTACAACTCATTCACTGTATTGCCATAACACTTAGGAGCTGTAATCATGGACAAGAACACATTGTGTTAGGTGCTGTAAGAATACACAACAAAAGCGATTGCTGTTTAAACACGATAAGCAGACGGTGAACCGACAGAGAAGTACAAAGAAATGATGAGACATTAGCTATCAATACAGCAAGTACAAGATTTGGCATGCCAGCTCCCAAACCGAGCTGCTGGAGACTCCAAAAAATATCTTCTCCCACATCTGAGAGGCAGAATGAAAGAAAACACTGAGCTACTTATCCAAAAATTTAACAAGTGGGTGGTGGAAGTTGGTGTCAAGAATTGGTTCGAGTTGTCATCTCGGTAATGAATCATAGGTGAAGCAGACAAAGAAGTCTTGAAAGCTCACCGAGCACATCGCGGCCAGTGACTGACAGGGAGAGCGGGCAGAGACGTGTGGCCAGGGGTCCTGGCTGGGGGAACGATCTCTGCAGTTGGACTGCGGAAAAAAACCAGCACTTTTACACGTACGTTACTGACACACACAGCGCCCTGCCTCCAGTTAAACCCGGCTGTGCTGCGGGGACTTTTATTAAGGCGAAGCCCCGGGGGGTGCAGCGCTCGGGGCAGGAGCTGGGGCAGGGTCGGGGCAGCGCCGGGCTCCCGGGGACACTGCAGGGGCGGCGGCGGAGGGCAGGGCGCTGTATGGGGAGGGAGCGAACACTTCATCGGGGAGACAATTTAACGGCACGCCAGCGTCCGTTCGCGGTGTGACCGCAAAATGAGAGGGTTTTGCTCCTCGCTCCTCACACAGCGGCCCTCAGCCCGCAGCACAGCGCACCCCCACCCCGGGACTGGAGGGTGGCTTGGGGGGGGGGGGGGGAGGGGGTCCCTGGGCCCGCCGAGCGCCGGAGGGGAGCTGGGCCGTGCGCAAAAGACCAACGGCTGCCGCGCACCCCAACGGCCGCCCGCCCGCTGCCGCCTTGTTTACGTCCCCGGAGCCCCCTCCCGCCCGCTCGCCCCGCCCACTCCGCGCCCTCCGGCCAATCAGCGCCAGCCGCCCGGAGGGGGCGGGAGGGTGTTAAAAAGGAGCCGGGGGAGGGGGACGGCGACGTCAGCCGCTCGCTCTCGCCGCGCGGCGCTGATTGGGCGGGGGGGCTGCCAATCATGTCCGAGCTCCCCGCCCCGCGCGCCGCCTTGCGTGTTACTCGCGCCGCCGACTCCACGCAGCGCCTCGCCCCCGCCCTCCCGGCGCTGTGTGTGTGAGGCGCGGATTGGCTACCGCCCCGCCACTCAGCACCCCGCCACCCAATCAGCGCCGGCTCCTCCGGCCCAAGACCCACCCCCGCGGGCCTCCGGGCTCCCCC